>NC_142012.1:45498053-46750553 GCF_049901735.1 Notechis scutatus | reverse complement strand
AATTCAGCATCATATGGAGGAGTTATCAGAATCAGAAAATTCAGAAAATTCTAAACATTAACCTACTGTGGAGGAATTTTCTATCAGATTGGCTGAATCTTTTTAGAAACTTTGAGTGTGGTAAAATATGGTTCCATGCACACCTTTTCTTGCCCTCCCCATAGAATTTTATGAGAAAGAAAAATGCAAATAATCAATTTAAAAAAAGATCAAAGCTATTCATATAACAGATACTGGCATGACTGGATCTATCCTAATTTTTAAAAAGCCTTTAAATATAATTAAAAACAAAACAAAAATAGGATGGAAAGATTCTGGGGTGGCTGGACAGAAGCACCATGCATATATTTTATTGTGGGTTCTTACTTGTCTTAACAAATCTTCACTATAGTGATCTTACAAAAACATTGTAGCACAGTACAATGTTCACTTCTGCATGGTTTGATGATGCTAATGTGGTTTGTCAAAAATCTTTTATTGTGCACGTTACCACTCACTAGTTGCTTTTATTGTTAGAAAGTATAGAGGTTTCTATAAAAAATATTTGTTTTACCATATTTGTTTACTTACAGGGCTGTAGGCTACTCCAAATGAAATTGACTCTGAACAAATTACACATTTTATTTGGATAAATAAGATTAAAAATATATAATGTCTATAATAAAAATAACACCATACAATTTAGTGCAGTAAATTAGAAACCAAAATATTAGAGAAAAGGGGCATAACAGTTGCATCCCTAAGGCCTATTTTTTTTTAGATGCAGTTTTGTACAAACTGTTTCTCCTCCTTTCCATTATATGTTTTGTTTTATTTTATTCTATGTAATTACTGCTAATATACAGGAATTTATAGGATTATCACTTCTGGACAGGCATCAATAAGGTTTAGTAATGTTTGGGAAGCATCCACAAGATAATTTCACTATGCTAACGAACTATATAAGCAAGACTAGAATATATTCTTTCCTTCTCTTTTTTAACTAAAACACAAGATAATTGGTTGTAAAAATGTTTAGATAACAACAGATGTGTAAAATTGAAAATCATTCCATAGTCTATACAAGGACTCTTGCTTACTTAGGATATGCACATTTTTTAATAATTCAAGGCTAGAATCATCTAACTATCATTTTTTTTTGCTGTCAGAAACATTTTTATTGATACCTTTATTATATTTTAACTTTTTGACTGAAAATATTTAAATAAACACTTCTCAATAGTTTTAAAACATTATTTATTTATATGATGCATTATTTGCATTTGCTCATGTGAATGCTTTTTTCTCAAAAATAAAATCTAATAATTTTCAGTGTTAAGAGTAACATTTAAAGGGCTTGCCACTGCTATTTGTATTTTTGAGACTATTATTTACTGTAGATAGTTGATATGTCCTTTCAATAACTTAGGCATATATATTATGCAAGATGTATTCAATTCTTGAAAACAAAACATCAGAACAGACTTGCATTTCATATAACTTGGTAAAATTATTTATAATAGTTAGAATTCAGCATGGCATAAGATTTTTGTGGAAAAGATTCCTTATACTACATGATTTGTAAACTTTATATATCACTGAATATTTACAGTGTAATGTTTGAGCTTTGCTAGCCAGTAATACCTTTGTAAATTACTTTAAAAACATCCAGTTTTGTCTTCCCATTTCATTTGCATAAAATTAAACTGTCTTAAATCCAAACACCTTAGTTTGAAAGTGTTTGTGATATCAGTTACAAGAAATATAAATATATCCGATAAACTTCAAATACAAGAGTAGTATTCAAATACAAAAAGAAAGCTTTTATATTCTATTTCGTCATGTCTCAGAGTGGGGAGGATATTTAGGGAAAAGATTTATGGAGAAACTTACATTGCATTTTGTTATTATTGTCATAGGTAACATATACATAATTCTTCTTGTTTTATTTATTCTATGAAAGTAAATTTGAAGAGGAGGTTAAGAAGAGACACAATAATTCTCATATATTTATGAAAACAGTCTATCGTGTAGTTTAAACTAAAAGATATATAATATTTACACATGGATGCCAAAAAGCAGACTTTGAATACTGATTGAGATTCATCTTTTTGTTACACTACTAGGAGGATGAAAGTTACATCCTTTTGAATATTTGCTATGCCTTGCTTCATTTGTGCTGCCCGCCCCCCGCCCCCCAAACACAGTATGAAACAATGATGCTTAAGAGAACTGAGGGAGTTTAAAGCAGTATAAAGCGCATCTGCATCAAGGGCAAAAGGAGGCAAGAAGCATTTGATCTGCCAACAAATAATTTGGTCTAATGCACCAGGCTAGAAACCAGGAAACTCTGAGTTCTAGTCCTGCCTCAGGTATGAAAACCAGCTGGGTGATTTTGGGCCAGTCACTCTCAGTCTAACTTATCTCTCAGAGTTGTTGTGGGGAAAATAGGAAGAGGAAAGAGTATTAGGTGTTTGCTGCTTTGAATTAGTTACAAAAATAATAAATTGAGATTTTAAAAAGTACTTATAAAACAGAATAAAGTATTAGGACAAGAGATTAAGACAAAATAATATTGTCCAGAATATACCAGGTCATCATCCTAAACAATGTCTGCAGAATATCAGAGTACAGAATCCTTTTTACAGCTCTATCATTGCACTCCCCCCCTTGTCTATTTACATCACCCCAAAAACATATCTGCTGATATTTATCGAGGCTTACCTGAGCAGCACCGCAGCTTCCCACAGATAGAATCCTGAGACAGCAGCACGCAGGTATTTAATATGGGCCATGGTATGGCGAGGTATTTACAACCTGCTCCCAAAAGAAGGCGTCCGAGTCATAAGGGGACGAGGAGGCTCTGAAGGATCGGAGAGTTCGGAATGAGATCGCTTCGGTAGCTGGAAAAGCGGCCGAGTTTTCAGGACCCTGGAGAGCTCCCTGACAATCGACAGAACCTGTACGAACCGAGGACGTCTTTTCCCAGGGTGATCTATTCGCCGGCGCTTGGGATGTCGTGCATTTTTGGGTTGTTGTTGGCAACCAGCTCGCCGAGGTTTGTATTGTGCATCTAAAGGGAGAGGCTAATCCCAGGGGGCAAGACCAGGCAGCCAATGAAGGGCATCGGGAAAAGGCAAGCAGCAGCAAAGTACACCTACTTTGAGGTTTTCCTCTGTCCCTTCTTTCCTTCTCTGTCCAGAAGCCAATTCGCCACATTCCTGAACACTGGCAATGGCAAGACTAGAAAAGGAAGGAGGCGGAGACAGATTCAAAGCAGTGGACTCCCACCCACTCCAATAGGGAAGCTCCCAGACTGACAGAAGGCTGTGCAAGAGTTGTTTGACTAAAGAGTAAGAGAGAACGGGGTGCAAAAATGAGGTGGGGCAGGGACAAAATTGGTACTGTGATCCCCTCAAAGGGGTATCCTTTAGCAAAGGAAAGAGGAAAGAACTTATGAACTACAGGACAGAACTACCGAAAGGGACAGAACATCTTCCAAAGGAGATAGCTTTTTTTTTTAAAAGAGTTTTCATGGATTGATATGCATACCTGCAATGCCTAATGTAAAAATGGGTCACTCTGGGAATAATTTGTCTTGAAGTTTATATGAAAGGTTGAGCTATGGAAGCCTGGAGGAAACCTGTGATGATCTTAGACTTCCAGAGAAGGAGAATTATTACCAGTCTTTTGTATATTTGGAAGACTTGTGGAGAAGGAGGTGGATTGCATCCCCCCCTTTTTTGTCTTTTTCTGTCTCCCTTTCTGTTTCTCTATGAATGCATTGGAGATGGTAAAACTTTCACTCATAAATTATCAATATGAATGCTCTATTAACAAAGCAGCATAAATGGCTTTCTCTGAGGATGCATGTTCTATTTTATTTATTTAGGTGCACTGACGTGAATCTAAATAATAAAACACATATACCAAAATATGTGGGTGATGACAAAATAAGCATTATAATTTCATGTATTACTTAATGTAAGCATTTTTACATATAAGCATCATTTTTAATGAAATCAACTATCACTTAAGTAGAAATTAGCAAATTCCACCCAAATTAAATTAATATGATTACTATTTGTAAATGCATAGTGCAATAAAGATGAAAGCACATTAGTAGTACTTAAAACTTATAAACTGGCATTTCTAATGTAAACATAAAGAGGCTCTACTTTGTAAAGTAGTATTCTTTATGCTTCTAATATGCTTTATGCTTCTAATATGCTTTATGCTTCTAATATGCTTTATGCTTCTAATATGCTTTATGCTTCTAATATGCTTATTTAGTAGTCCCAAAATGTTGTGCTATATGTAGCAATTTATTTTACTTATTTTACACATTTTGATTTGATGTACTGATTGCTTTTAACAAAGAATTAAAAATATCCATTACAAAAAACCCTCTTTGAACAGAATAAGGCTTTATAGTATACTGTAAACATTTTGGTTTGAGATGTTCAGTTAAGCAAGTAAGCAGGTTTAGCACTTTTTGAAAACATGTCAGGTGTAAAGGTACTTCTGTTATATTGTGCAACTATTTGATTTCATTATTTATTCTTTATGGATCATGGTCATGCATTTCTATTATTGGAATATACTATACTCTGTACTACCCACAAGTAAAATAACTTATTAAATTATGGTATCTTCAAACACTGGGTTGAGCTGAAGTGTACCATCTTTTTATTTTATTTTTTTAATGAAATTCTTAAAAGCAGCTTTTTAATATAGGACATGGACCTTCTCTTTTCAAGGAAAAATCTGTGAGATGCACCCATCTTAAAATTTTCTAGAATATATATTCAAGTATAATTTTTATCACACATTCATAAGCAAATATATTTTAAAATATATCACAGAATAGAATAGAATTCTTTATTGGCCAAGTGTGATTGGACACACAAGGAATTTGTTTTTGGTGCATATGCTCTCAGTGTACATAAAAGACAAATAAAATATATTAATCAAGAATCATAAGATACAACACAGTGATAGTCATAGGGTACTAATAAACAATCAAATCATACTAGGAAACAAATAAAACAATATAAATTGTAAAGATACTAGCAACATGGTTATAGTCATAATGGAAAGAGATAGGTACTAGGAAGGGTGAGAAGAATAATAGTAATACAGTCTTAGTAAATAATTTGCCAGTGTTGTGGGAATTAGTTGTTTAGCAGAGTGATGGCATTTGAGGAAAGAACTGTCTCTGTGTCTCGATGTTCTGGTGAGCAGTGCCCTATAGCATCATTTTGTGGGTAGAAGTTGAAACAATTTATATCCAGGATATGAGGGGTCTGTACATATTTTCACAGCCGTCTTTTTGACTCGTGCAGTATACAGGCCCTCAGTGGAAGGCAGGTTGGTTTTTCTGCAGTTCTAATTATCCATTGAAGTCTGTGTCTGTCTTGTTTGGTTGCAGAGCCAATCCAGACCATTATAGAGGTGCAGATGACAAACTCAATAAATCCTCTATAGAACTGAATCAGCAGCTCCTTGGGCAGTTTGAGCTTTCTGAGTTGGAGCAGAAAGAACATTCTTTGTTGTGCTTTTTTGATGATGTTTTTGATGTTAGGTGTCCATTTTAAGTCTTGAGATATGATAGAACCTAGAAACTTGAATGTCTTTACTGTTGATACTATTTTGTCTAGTATTGTAAGAGGTGTATTGTAGGGGGGTTTCTCCTAAAATCTACTACCATTTCTACAGTTTTGGGTATGTTTATTTCAAGATTGTTCTGCACCACAAGGCTAGTTGTTCAACCTCCCATCTCTATGCAGTTGAACAAGACTATCATAGATCATTGTTCCTTAATATTCTAGACAGCTTCCCAAACAGCAAAATACTGAGAAGTATGTCACTCCTTAGAAAAGTTGTATTTTGTAATGTGTTGGTTTCTAACATTCTTTGTTTTTAATAAAACCAATAGAATATAATAATAGCTACTTTAGCTCTCACTAGGGGATATGGAGTGCTGTGGGATGATTCAGCTGGCCATTCCATCTTTCCTGAGAACTTTATTTGTTTTTTAGACTATTTCACATAAATATGAAATGATGTGAATGTAATATGAAACTCTCCCACCATTTTTTGTTTCACATATTCATGTTCCAGACATAGATTGGTAACAGACATCAGGAGCACTGAGACATTTTAGTTAATGGTATATGTATTGGGAAGGATTTGAAATTTGTCACCAGATATAAAGACAAAAAGTTTCTATGGTAATTCAAAGCAATGAAGTTAGAATAAATTGTCCATAGCTGCTTATTATGTATTAGCTGCAAATTAAGATAAATTTGTGATGAATAATAATAAATATGTCTCAAAGATTATTCTATCAATAAATAAAGTGTCTAATGTGTTGGTTTAACTCTAATATAATCAAAAACCTATGATTAGAACGGTGCACTAATGTACTGATCAATTGTTTGGTCACAACATAATGCTTCCAAACATTATTTCGAATAATAACACTATACGAATAGATATTAATAGTCTTAATGAGAAGTCACTAGTGCCTATCATCTCCAGGAATAGCTGTGGTTGACATATAGTTAAACATAATGACAAAGAATACATTTATGGCCAACATTGGCAGATGTTGGCCAAACCAGACTACCATCCAAATGGTAAATCTGAGGAAAATTTTATTATCACATACTGTTTCTTTTATCTTCTGTCCAACTCTCACCTTGTCTGGGATAAACTTCAGCTTTCTAGTCTTCATGTGGACATTGATCTGTAGCTTGCACAGCTTTTAAGATTTAGATGAAATGGAGAAATAAATATAATCAATCAAAACTCAAATTATCTCATCTACTAGATTTGGGTGCTTGATAAATAGCAATGGGACAATATGTAACTTGAGATACATACTAAGACTGCAAACAAGACCTTCCATCATCCTTTTAGCATAGTCAGTTTGCAAGATGTGTGAATTTAATTATTAGAACCAAGACATCATCCATATGTCAGTTTTCTCATATATAAATATGAATAAATAACTGAAGCTCATATAATATAAATTATTTAAGCACCTTCTGCTTATGGCAATCAACAACAGAAGAAAATCTATTTAATTAGAAGAAAATTAGTTAAAATAGAAGAAAGAGAATTCACATTCCAGCATGGCATAGATAGATAGATAGATAGATAGATAGATAGATAGATAGATAGATAGATAGATAGATAGATAGATAGATAGTGTCATGCCCCTGGTGGAGACTGACTCTGAGGAAGAGGAGGAACAGCCAACAGGGAGTGGAAGTGTGGCTCCAGAGGTGTTAGAGGAGGTTGGGGAAGGGCAGAGGCCAGCTCAGCAGTCAGAGGAGGACCCAGGCCCATCCCCTATCCATCCTAGGGCACGCAGGGAGAAGAGGATCAGGGTAAAACGTGGTCTACTCAGGAGGAGAGGGCCATGATCCTCTTCATGGATTGCAGGTGTGAGATCTGCATAAAAGGTTGGACCTGCGTGCTAACAGATGCTGGAGACAAATTAGTGTTTTATTCCTAAAGAAGGTTTATCTTGGTTTGCATTCTTCCAACGGACTGTATCTGGTTATCTTCCTGAAGTTGGCAATTATCTATCCTGGTCTGTCGTGAAACTTTATTCAGTGTGGTTTGTTTTTGGTTTTTGCTTCGTTATCGGCTCTTTGAATTTGAACTGTGTTTCTTTCCTTTGAAATGTTATTTTGAAAACAGTTTACTCCTCCACTGTGAACAATTAAACAGTGAAGCTAAGTTGAAGGCATTAAAGGACTTTTAGTTACGTTTTGGGTTTTGTTATATTTCTGATATACTCTGGGTCATCACAGATAGGTAGATAGGTAGGTAGGTGGGTAGATGGATGGATGGATGGATGGATGGATGGATAGATAGATAGATAGATAGATAGATAGATAGATAGATAGATAGATAGATATAGACAGATAGAGATAAATATGCATACATACATTTTATGAGAAAGATGCTATTGGGACTAGTTCTTCAAGATTGTAAACTATGAACTGCTGAAATAAAGTAAAGAGACAGGTAGAATTTATTTTAAAGACTTGCTCCATGAGAAACAGAAACATTTTAAAATATCTGAGACACTACAGCTAGTCACAACTGCACATCATTCAGCAGCATTTTTATGAATAAATAGCACCTAGTCATCCAGTCACCACCAACTGCTTTAGAAAAATAAAAGCACATTTGTCCAGAGCCAGAAAAGTAAATGCTTATGTTTATAAGGAACACCAAATAGTTTCAAAATGTCATTGAGCAGCTATGAATCTATTTACATTGAAACAATAAATCCAATAGTTCAATGTTGTTTGAGAATGGTATATATATAATTTGTGGGAGATTATGCTTCCCATTGATCCTGATATATGGGACAGATTATTATTATTATTATTATTATTATTATTATTATTATTATTATTATTATTGTTGTTGTTGTTGTTGTTGTTGTTGTTGTTGTTGTTATATTTCTTTCTTTTCCTTCCTTCCTTCCTTCCTTCCTTCCTTCCTTCCTTCCTTCCTTCCTTCCTTCCTTCCTTCCTTCCTTCCTTCTCATGCACATACATACTCTAAAATATTTTATCCTTGTTTAATGTTGACACAGGGTTGAACATTACAATATTTTGATGAGAGACACATTTCCCTTTCTTTTTGTGTGTTTGTGTTGTGTGCTTTGCGTCCTTTTAAACCTTCAGTTAGATACACATATACTGGAAATCTAGCAAGAAAAGGCTTTAAATATACTTCTCATTTATTCATTCATTCATTCATTTTTATTTATTTAAATCAGGTATATGTCTACCCAAACCTAAGCAAGTCACAACCATAAGAAAAAGCAATATGTTCAAATGGTAAAAGCAACACAAAATCAATAGAAATAAGGTCAAAAAAACTTGATGCCACAATTAAACTTCACAAAAGCAATGTTAACAGTTTCTTCCTACTCCAATTTTACCTTCTCTTCAACACTTGGGGGAAAGCCAGTTCTTAATGGTTTTTGAAGGTTAAAAGGGTAGCAGCTACCTGGATCTAAAGGGGAAGTTTGTTTCATAAGGTGGGGACTACAGTGGAAAAGGCATGCTTCCTAGAGTCTGCAAGGTGGCAAGTTTTTAGGGAAGGCACCTAAAGTGTCTAGAGAAAGGATCCAGTGATTACAAATTATTTGACAAAAGTAATTATTTTTGTTATAATGCATCATTTATTAGCTTTCTAAGCTGTAACCCCAAATCTTGATGCAGATTTATAGTGAAGTGGAGACAACAGGTTCCCTGTGTTCCACATGAGGCCCCATGCTATTGCCTGGAGTTATTTAAAAATAAGAGAAAATAAAGCTGCAGAAACATATTCACATTTCTGTGTAACTGGATTTTAACATTTTAGTTCAAAGAGACTGTAGAATCATATAATGTCATTAACTGTACCATGTAGGTCTACAAAAGAGGAGGATGGAATGTAATGTTATGGATTTAAGCCAATTATGCATGTTAAGCCAATTTAAAAAAATAGTCCACACTCTTCTAATTTTGTTTTAATAAGCACCTTTCTCATTTAAGAGCCCCCCCACCCCCGATATTTAGTTGAAATCAGATTCCCTGCCTTGCCCCAGTCTACTCTGGGAATAACAGAATTCATCAGCACATTTCCTAAAATCGTTTTTGTTTTTAGAAAGGTTGTAAATATGAAGCATTCAACCACTGATGGACATATTATCTGAGATGCCATTGCCTGTTTTCTATTTCTTCATGCTACTTATAAATCAGCTATCTCTTCATATACATGGATTTATAATGCTTTGTCTATTAACTAGGATTTTTACATTCCCATCAATTTCATTACATAATAGTACTTCATTACATCTAATAGTAAACTACTAGTCACTAATGAACTTTCTAATGGCCAGAACTGTCAGCTCTTTCAGCTATGCCAGGTCAGGAAACAGACAGCACAAAGATTAATGGAACTTTATTGCTCTAGCATATAATAAAAGAATGTTGAAGTCTGACAGAGTAGTGTCCTACCCTCTTCTAATACCTTCTAATACCAAACAGAATCAAGATAGTAATCTTTCTCATAACCTGGTCTATCTCAGGGATGAACTGTTTACTTACTGCTCTTCCATTCCTTCCTCAAGGCTATCTCTTTACTTTTCCGTACCAGCCAATAATTGTGAGAAACTAGACCCAAAGTGAAAATTAAAATTAGTATTGTATTTTATTAAAATTGTTTTTTTAAAGGTGGCAAGCGCCAGAATAAAATACTTCCAATTTTGCATATGAAAAAGTTATTGAAGACTTTGAGAAGAAAAACCATTATATGAAGGTGTGCAAGGATGTTAGAGGGGTATATTTGAGTGCTTCCCTTGTGGAAGCATCCAATCAAATGCCCAAGAGTAGAATGCTTACATATTAGTCAGAGTTCTACAAGCTATATAGCTTCAGTTAAATATAATCCAGTTGGTATATAAATAGAATGATTTCTATTCCATTAACAATTTCCCACCAAGATATGAAATCTAATCTAGGAGTTCATTTCAGAAACTGTAAATTATTAATGGGACCATGTTTAGTTTACTTTTTATTAAAACTATGCTAGTCTATATACATTTTCTAATTACAAAAGCATCATGTTGAAATTATAGTAAACCTACTGAATTCAGTAGGGAACTTAACTTTCCTCAATTATTAAGAATATTGGATTCAACCCATGTTATATAGTGCATAGGGTATGGACCTGGAACGATCTGATTTCATATCTCTTCATGTCTCTCTATACCAGGGGTGGGCAAACTTTTTGGCTCGGGGGCCGCATTGACTTTTAAAATTTGACAGACAGGCCGGGTCAGCACAAGATTTTTTGGGAATCGCCCCCACCTTTCCCCCTCTTCTCCTCCTTCCCCTCCTCGGAGGCCCGAGTCAGGAGTTGCTACCACCGGCGCGGCTCTGCGCGGCTCCAGTCCCGCGTTGCCTCGGGAAGGAAAGGCAAAAAGGAAGAGCCGCGGCGGTGGTTTGCAACGGCAGCAGCGGCACCGGAGGCTCAGGCTCAGCAGCTCCTGGTTTTGCCTTTTCCTTCCCAAAGCAATGCGGGACTGGAGCCACGCGGAGCTGCGCCGGCGGTAGCAACTCCTGACAGCCCCAGCTGGACACCTGAGCGGAGCCGGGTGGAACTGCCTGTTGCTGCTGCCGGAGCACCGCCGGGTCGCCTCCTTCAAGCAGCCCGCCCGCCGGGCTTCCCCTCCGCTGTGCGGCTCGGGGCCAGGCACGAGCGCCCGTGAGTTAAAAGGAAGCCAAAAGTTGCTGGGAAGTTGCTCGGGTTTCCGGGGCTTCCAGGCTTAAACTTTGCACAGGCAAAGTTTGCAGGCGGGAGCGTCTTCCCGCCGAGGAACGGAAGGGTTCCACCCGGCAGGCGGGAGGGCGGGCTGCTTGGAGGAGGCGACCGGCGGTGCTCCAGGTTTCCCCTCTGCTGCGCGGCTTGGGGCCAGGTGCGGCGCCGCGAGTTAAAAGGAAGCCGAAAGTTGCTGGGAAGTTGCTCGGTGCTGGGAGCAGGCTTTAAAGTGCCGCCTGAGCAAAGTTTAAGCAGCCCGCCCACCCGCCGGGCGGAACCCTTCCCGCTCCTTGGCGGGAAGACGCTCCAGCCTGCAAACTTTGCCTTTGCAAAGTTTAAGCCTGGAAGCACTGGAAACCCCGAGCAACTTCCCAGCAACTTTTGGCTTCCTTTAACTAGCAGGTGCTCGCGCCTGGCGGAGGGGAAGCCCGGAGCCTCCTCCAAGCAGCCCGCCCGCTGGCCCGCCAGGCTTCCCCTCCACCACGCAGCTTGGGGCCAGGCATGAGCGCCCACGAGGAAAAAGGAAGCCGCAAGTTGCTGGGAAGTTGCTTGGGTTTCCGGGGCTTCCAGGCTTAAACTTTGCACAGGCAAAGTTTGCAGGCGGGAGCGTCTTCCCGCCGAGGAGTGGGAAGGGTTCCGCCCGGCAGGCGGGCGGGCTGCTTGGAGGAGGCGACCCGGCGGCGCTCCAGGTTTCCCCTCCGCTGCACGGCTCGGGGCCAGGCGCGGCGCCCGCGAGGAAAAAGGAAGCCGAAAGTTGCTGGGAAGTTGCTCGGGTGCTGGGAGCAGGCTTTTAAAGTGCCGCCCAAGCAAAGTTTAAGCAGCCCGCCTGCCCGCTGGGCAGAACCCTTCCCGCTCCTCGGCGGGAAGACGCTCCAGCCTGCAAACTTTGCCTTTGCAAAGTTTAAGCCTGAAGCCCCGGAAAAAAAGGGGATCGGCGGGGACTCACCTTCGGAGAGGTCGCACTCGAAGGTGATTTCGAACTCCCAGCCGAGGCCTTTGCAAAGTTCTTTTCTTTCCTACCCCGAGAGCGCTCTGCACTGTTTTGCAGCTTTGGGGGCCACGCGGCACAGGGCAATATGCCACACCCAGTGATTTTTTTTCAGGGGCGGGCGGATTGGACAGACCAACGGGCTGGATGTGGCCAGCGGGCCATAGTTTGCCCACCCCTGCTCTATACTCATAAACAAAGATATTAAGTGAGTGATTATTTTTCTACTTGTCCAAATTGACTAGAATTTTGCTAGTTAACAATAATGAATGGTAATAGAATATAGATACAGCTAGACAGCGAAAGAGAAAGTGGGGGAGAGGAGAGGCAATAACTGAACGCCAATAACTGTTAAGTTCTGTTAGTGGCCATTACAATTACAATTATTTGTAAACTAATAACAAGGCATGTTTTCAAAGGAGATCTGGAACTAATTTGCTGGAAAATTGAGTAGCAAGATTCAGTATAAGTGACTCTGATAGTTTAATAAAAGATTAATGTTGATGAATGATCAGTTAATATTTATGTGGTATGTATCTGTTTTCTATTTTATGACAAATAAAACTTCTTATAGTTATTTTTTTTCCTTCATTCAGTCATGTTCAGTTTTTGGAGTGCCTAGGTAAAGCCTTGCAGTTTTCTTGGCAAGGCTTTTCAGAAGTGTTTTGCTGTTTTTCTCCTTCCCAGGGTTCAGAGAAATTGACTAGTCCAAGGTCACCCAGCTGGCTTTTAAGGAAGAACTAGATTTCTCAATTTCTAGACTGATACCTTCAACACTACACCAAACTGCTTCTCAATTCAGTTAATAGATATGTCAATAAATAATTCTGCAGAGGTTGTATGGACATAGGAGGCTGGCAGTAAGGCTAAACAAAATGAGGCAGTAATCTCAGGAATTGACAGGCATCATAGTCCTGTATTAGATTAAACTATGTGCCATTCAATCTTCTTGTGAGAGCTAAACTATAGCAGCAAAATGAATTAAAGCCTGCCTGTCAATATCTCCATTTCAGTGCTCTCTTTCAGTTTCTGTCCTTTTCATTATCCTTGAGAGGAATATGGACAAAAGATTCCCCACACCCCAATTTAAATCTATTGACATTGTTCTGGCTGAAGTAGTGCTCCTTACTGTGGCACTGTATATAAAACCTCTGATAATAATTTGTAAATCACAATATCATTCAATAGCATTTCTGTATTTTTTTTCCAACCAATTTTCCATATTGCTCTGGCTAGCTATTGACTCATTAGTCGTGACAATTCAAACAGAGGCCAAAGGAATTTTCAGAAAAAGAGAGAATTATTAACTGCAATATTGTGCATCCTAGTAATAAGACCATGAAGGCTTCCAGGGTCATCAACTCCAATCTTCCAGTCCGCATGAGATCCTCTGAAAGCAAATTGTTTCTGACAAGCATTTATTTAGTCATATACACATCTCTGTCTCTGTTCCTCTCTTGCTCCCTCGCTCCCTGTCTGTCTGTCTCTCTCTTTCTCTCTCTCTCTCACACACACATACACCATAGATGCACAGACACACAGATACATTTATAACCTAACTTTGCGTTCAGAGCTCAAGTTGGTTTATGTGGGAATCCCCTTTAATTTTTTGTACTTGAATAGCCCAGTGATATAGACTGGACTTAAAAAGAATAACAGGCCCTAAGTCACATAGTAATCTGTATGTTTTAGTCATTTTACTGCACTAGTTTTGCTCTTAAAAGAAAATCTCAGATAGTACCAATTTGTGAGTCACTATGAACACAGCAAATGAAGACACAATAAAATATGAAAGCTATGAAAAGTATATGACTAAATGTCTCTTAAAACACAGGGTGCTTTGATTCACAAACCAGTTTTTTTGCAAAAGGTCCTGTTTCATACAGGAATAATATCCCTTGAAAGTTTCTCCCCCCTTTCTTACTCTCTTTCAATCTTTTCTCTCTTGCTAGATGGACCAATTTGAATAAATTGTCATAAACTAAGGACTATCTGTACTAAAAGCTGTTTTTAAAATGCTTTTAGATCATTTAATTTTAAAAACAGATTTATATTCTAATTTATTTATTTAATTTATTTATTTGTCAATAGCTTACAAGATAATAAACATAAGTATAAATACAGGAAATGGGTACGAATAATTGGGGACAATAGGACAGGGATGGTAGGCACAATTGTGCACTTATGCATGCCTCACCTCTTTCCTAAGAGGTCTGTAGGAGTGTGCATAAGCGCACCAACGTGCCTACCGTCCCTGTCCTATTGTTTCTTTTATTTTTCTTATATGTAACTATGTACTCATAACTATGTTGTTACTTATACCTATTATCTTGTAAGCAATTGACAAACCAAATAAAATAAAAAATAAATGCCCCTTACATAACTCTTAGGAAAGGAGTAAGGTCAATAGTGGTTAGTTTGAGGGAAAAGGAGTGTGGGTTTGGGGATGTGACAACAGAGTCAGGTAGTGTGTTCCAGGCATTGACCACTCTGTCGCTGAAGTTGTACTTTCTGCAATCAACTTTGGAGGGGTGTATGTTAAGTTTATATCTGTTGTGTGCTCTTGTAATTGTTTTACAGAAATGGAAACTAGGAAAAAAATTAACGACTTTGGATAAAAACTGGGAATTTAGTATCTGTTTTACATAAATCTATGAATAGGCATCCAGGTTAACCAGCATAAAGACATCTGGAAATAATATACAGTTATGCTTAGTATTACTGTCCCTTATAAGCTGGAGTCCTAAGTTCCTTTGGAGTATTGTTCATGTTTATTGTTACAGTTCAAAGTAAAAAAACATAGTTTAACCACAACTGCTGATCTGCTTTTTGCCTAGCCTGATAACCTAAGGCTATTTAAAAAAACAAAAAACCACAGCTAAATATATGGGTTTTTTTTAATGGGGGAGGGGGGAGTGGCATAAAAAAATAAAGACTACAGAGAATTCCATCTTCTGATGGGACATTTCCCATTGAGGCTGGCTGAAGAGACGAGAACTAATATGAATTCTTGAATGTTGATTCTAATTATCATTGCAAAGTATTTCAAGATATTTTATGAGAATGCGTGATGAAATTTTAAAATCAGAAACAACATAACTAACTGTTCATGTGTGGTCCTTAGTCAGGAAATTACACCTAATAAGTATTGTAAGCAGTTCAGTAAAACGATGAATATACAGAATTATAGAATATTTAATAATTTCTTTATGTATTATAAATTGAGGTAAACATCATAGTTAAAAATGCCGTGACTTTCAACAAAATATTGTTGGTAGCATAGCGTAAAATATTCCAATACCATACCCTGTATATTATTTCACCTTATCAAATTTTGCAATATTTGGGGCACTGAATGTGTCAAAGGCCTCATTTCCTAACTATATTCTAACTGGCCAAGTATCTTGCTCTTATGTATTTAATTTAGATATTTTTTAGGGTTTTTATTGGTTTTCTTGTTTTTAATATTTTTTACTGTAATATTATACTTTTGAATTTCAAGCTGTCCAGAGTCATTGACTGAAATGGGTGTCCCCAAAAATGGAACAAATAAATTATTATTTTATTATTTTTGTTTAAAAGAATAATTGAAATATTGGGATTTTGCTTTAGTCTAAAATTTTTAAATGTGTAATATACTCAGGTATCTGAGTAGTTTTATACACAGATTTGTTTCAAGTTTTTTGTGAAAAGAATTCTTTTTATTTATCTTCGCAACCATTTTAATTTTCAGTAATTGTGAACAATTTAAATGGGAGGGGTAGAAGTCTTCCTTTAGTAACCTGTTCTTTCATTCAAAAATCAAGATATCTGTCTCATTTTCTAGCACCGGGTACCAAAGATAAAACATACTACTATTAAAATGTCATTTTATCCAATTGACTTTTGAAATGTTTTATAAAGCTTGCACTCATGAATTACAGGATTTGCCCTTTTATATTTTTTTGTCATCAGTTTTAGAAACTTATGTTCACCTTGTATGCTTTCCTACCTGTCACGTTTTTCAAAAAGGTTAATAAAAAAGAGAAAGGTATAGGTATTTAATGGCTTTCAAAATCTTTGAAAAGGGTTTTTGCCAGAGACTGTGAAGGTGAATAAGTAACTATGGATTTGATGGAGAACATAATTATATCATATACTTTAAATACATAAACTATTAGGAAAAAATGTAGAAAAATAGTAAGATAATAACCCTCAAAATAATATTATCTATCTACAATATTAAATATAGACACATATATAATAAACTAAGATTTTCATGTACTGTTAATTCCTCAAGAGTAGTGGTCTGTTGAAATGGCACAACTTTATTATTCATTAATAGCCTACTCCAGCTGATAAGGCTGATTATTCTTTTAGTCGTATGCAATTTGGGGTGTGACCTAGTTGGTTGAGTAGTCTATTTGGATGCAATACATATACTCTGGTATCTTGAAAAGTTAAGGACAATGAAAATTTAGGTAAATCAGTAAAATAATGATAAGAAAAGATATGGGGTGAATCAAATCAAAATAAATTAGAATCAATTTTAGTGTGTCATAGCACTAGGAGAAGGCAAAAGTTGTTCAGCTTAAAGTCTTTTAGATGATTAAACTCTTTTAAACTCCACACTAAGGTATTTACTGAGGATTTCTCAGAAAGTTATTGAATTTGCAGGATATGTGGTGTACATAGTGTAAAATCTGTTTTATTGATAGGTGTTATAAAATATTTGGTGGCTTGCTGTTACATGCTAAGAAATAACTTGATTAAGGAGGAAAGCAAATCTTATAAACTTCTTACTGAAAGCTTTCGCAGATTATACTTACAAATGCTAGCCAGATGGATGTAAAAATAAAATGAAAGACTAACTCTGTAACAGATGTGGTGGTAATCAGCACAGATAAAAAAATGAGCTTAGTTCATAGCTGTACTTGTATGCACACAGGATCTCTAGTTAAATTAGTTCTGTGTTTAATTTCCAAATTAAAAGAAGTATCTAGTTGTTTGGCTGTTAAATTGTCATTAGACACTGCTGCTATAAAGAGTTGCAGGCTGGTGTTCCATTTGGCCATTTTTGTCAAATCAGATCTGTGCTGTACAATCTTATTCCCAAGCATCCCATTTAAATCAGGCAAAATATATATTCTGTGGTAATTCTGTTTCAAAGAGTCCCATGATATGGGACTCTTATCATAAATAAATTAATATTCACAGAAAAACATAAACACAATTGTGAGAGAGCAAGAGGCATACCTGGTTCTCCTATCGTTGGAGATTCTGATGCTCACACCTTCTCACTTCCGTTTTACTTTCCTGCATGACTCCTGCAGGCTTACATTAGTCCTTCACACATACCCAACCCCAATTGCACCCACAATTCTGATTATTTCTCCCATTTAAGTCCAGTGTTTGTCACATCACAAAGATTCAGGTGAACAAGGAAGTAAGAAGCAACATGCATTTCCAGCCAAAACCATACCTTGAAATAAGAATGGAAGCTTCTACAATCTTTGGGTTACGACCATTTGTTCAGGGACTGCACAAAGTTGCAAAGGTGCTGAATGAGGAGGATTTACAACCAGTTCTTACAGTTGCTAGTTTACAAAGAAAGACAATGGGTAAGCCAGCAGGAGGTTGCAAGTCACTTCCCTTCCCACAGCATTCACCCACTTGCTTGTAATTCCTTTGGTGCTCACCCACCCGCTTATAACTTCTGTTCACCAGCCTGCCTGCCTGGACTTGTACCTCTTCCCACATTGCAGTGAGGTCTTTCGCTTAATTATCTGTGGTGCTGAGGTTACAATAGCAACCAGGAATGCTGGAGTTGTCATTACTAAGCAATACAATTATGGCTCATTGTGTTTTACAACTGCATTACTTAAAAACAGGCATTCTGATGCCAATTGCCATTGTAACCCAACAACTATTTTGCATTTTATTGTATTGGAGAAGGATGTGCTGCCAGTATTGGCTGGGAACCAGAAATGTTGCTCTCCTTCTTAAATGTGGTGTCAAGCTTGTGTTTCCTAATTTACATCTCCCACTGTGGCAGTTAAATCTTATAAAACTAACTTTTTCTAACAATTTCTTTCCATGAATTGAATCTAACTGCCTAGATAACATCCCTGTCTGTTCTACAGCAACCTAACGGAGAGCTAAAATATTAGAATCCAAATTGGATTTTCAAAAGCATAGTAATCACTTGAAAGAAATAGCAGTGTAGAGAGATATCAGTTATAATGTGTAAGATTGTCATAATGGACTACATATTAGATCTGACTATAATTAGTGTAATTAGTTTTTCATGCTTGCTTGAATGTCACTTAAGTACTGCTAAAAATTCAATAGCTGAAATAATCTTCATATCTGAGCTTGTACAACAATATTATTTCCAGATATTTTTTATATTTGTGAATGGTGAAATGCATAATATTTTTTAATTATAAGAACACTGAAAATTTATCCCTTTTCATCATTTCCTTAAAATAATGACAATAAAAAGTGTGCTAATGTTTTCTCGTTTCAGTGGTTAGAGAATGAAGGCCATGAGTGATAACTACTTCTTTTTTTAATGTTTTCAGCTGTTTGGGTATTACGTCTCTAAGTTGCTACTTCACCTTTAAGATCATATTTCAGACCTGTGTTATGGTTGTCCTATTTATCCTATGTAAGATGCCTGTTTCCTAAGAATAATATAGGGTTAAGTGCCAAAGTAATAACACATATTTTGATATATTTTTAGTGTTAGGCAGATATTTTTATTACCTCCAGTTATTGGTAGGCTTACATATTGTATTAATATACTACAATGGTGCTTTTTAAATTACTTTCATTGCTGTTATTTATCATTTACTATTTAAGCAAGATTATGCGCTGCATGTTAATTATTTTTACTCATGGAGTTAAGTAGCACTGTCAAAGAATTATGGCTGAGTTATCAGATATAATGAACTAGAAACCCATTACGTTTATTTTAAATACTTAATACAATATTCATAACTGCCTGATTTAAAATTATTTGTTTGTGATTTTGAAGTACTTTGTAAGCTACTTAGGAATACTTTTGCTTTGAAAACTGATAGATAAATAAATAAATAAACAAATAGTAGGGTCTACTTAGGAATGTCAACTAAGTTTGAAGCTCCCAGGGTTGTTGTTATTGGGATAAATTGAGCAGCTATGGTATACATAACTAATCTATCTTTTTGGAGAAAAAGACAAAATATAAATCTATAAAGTAAAATAATAAATAACAGCAAGTAATACAGCTATAAATAATAGCAACTCTTCCATATAGAGAAAGCAGAATTCCAAACCAAAAGGAATACTGAATATTGCTTCCTTTTTATTGTCCAAGATCTACATCTTTTGTAATTATAAAACTCCTGAATTCATTTTATCTGTGCACAAAGAAGAATACTGAGGTTAAGTTGTGCAGAAAATTTTCAAATATCAGTTATTTGTACCTTTTTGTTATCCATATGCATAAAATACTTGTTTCCTTATAGAGAGCTTTTCAGTTCTTTAAAAAAAATGGAAAATCTCTGGTTTTTTTGGTTAATCTATTTTTATTTAATAAAATAGTAACAGCTTATAAATATATATTTGAGCAAATGTTTTAAACATAACCAGAGCATAGTATCAGGTGATCACCAAGTACTTTGATAACTCAATTTTCTAAACATAGAAGACAGAAGAGAGCCAAGGTAGAAGGATGCCAGTATTCACATCATTGTGATTGCAGACCTGTACTGTCTTTCTTCTATCCGTGTTGTGATATTGTACATAGAATAATGTTAGATGGAGCCTTTATTATTAAGTTTTAATGTGAAAGCTTTCTTTACCAACTTAGGTTATTCTAAAAGTTACAGTTTCACAAGATTAGTATTCTACACATGAGGCCACATATAGCTTAAATATCTGCTGTCATCTGCCTCCATTAAACTGTCTCACTAAAGGAACATTATTGCTGATATGATAACAATTTCTAGTGCAGAATATATTTCCCCTCTTTCGCCTGGTTTAAGTGCTTCAGTAGCTCAGGCTCATATTATATTGGATAAAAGTACATTTATTTTTCCTTTAGACCTTCTCCTTCTATATGTCCCTTCAAACCTTTCCATTTTGTATCAAGATTTTGTATATTTCTGTCATGCTTTTTGCATACTGATGTTTCCATACTGCATTTTTCCTTCCAGGAACAGTGTAGTATGAAATATAAGCAGGGGCAGAAAGCATTTCTGTTGCTTTCTATTTCCCAAATATATTTTGGATGTATTTTTCCCAATACATTAAATAAGGTTTGCTATCAGACATCATGAAAGAAAGTTGAATGGTGAGAAGACTATCTGCCTATTCAGAAAATGTGCAGGGACATTTTTGCAGAAATGGGGGAAGATCAGTGATAAGGATTTTCTTGTTTCCACTTGATTCTGGTGATGCAAGATTCTCAGGCTGATTGGTTTGTATACTGAAGATATGCATACATAACATGATGGTAGATATTCTGCACCTTATTTCATGAAGCTGTCAAGCAGTCAATTAATAAAACTGAAAAGATTTTGAATTGGCATGAGATAGCCATGCTATGCATGGAAGAAAAGAATGAAATTATCATGGCTATCCTTCTGAGCACATGCAGCATGTAGTTTTATCAAGGAATACAGCTTAAATATTCACCATGTATCTCCTGTGATTATACATCTGTCCTAGTATATACTGCATACAGTTTCTAGAAGACTTAGTTAATTGTTTAACTTTTTTCTGTTTTTCTTTATCAGTTACAATTGAAATGTCTGCAGCTGGACACCATCTGCAGCCAAGGGTTACACTGTTTTATTGTATCTACCAACTGGATCTGCTTATGCTAATAGTTAACTGGCCAGCTGTGCCTCTTCTAGGAAAATTCTTTCTATTCCCAACCATATCCCATTTCCATGGCCAAGGAGGATATCAGAGATGTCACAAGGTTGGGGATGACCTGTGTGAATACAACACTTTATTGGCTGATATCATAATAGAAAAAAAATGTGTACAGCATAAAAGTGACTTCACATGACTAAGATTATTGTCACTGCACCATATTGCTCTAATGGTTTGGTCTAGGCTAGAAAACCAGAGACCGTGAGTTCAAATCTCATCTTAGCCATGAAAGTGAGATGGGTGACTTGTGTAGAAAATAGAAAGAGGAAGGTATGCTGGATATGTTCACTGCCTCATTTGTAAAAAATAATAAAGGTAGTATACAAATAAATGTACCCCACATGACCATGGAAATTGTCTTTGGACAACGCTGGCTTCCTCGACCAAGAAAAGGAGATGAGCATTGTGCCCTAGAGTTGGACATGACTGACAGGAAAAACATTTACCTTTTTACAAACAAAAAAACAAAAAAACAAACAAAAAAACAAATAAATAAATAGGACATTGTCATCCTTGCTCAACCATGGGCAAGCAGAAAGCTACATGCACTGAGCTATCAGTGGCCACCAAGCATGTTGATTCTCATTTGTTATTTTAGAATAGATCTTGTCATTACCACTAAGATTATTCCATAACCTTATCCAGTAGAGATAAGTACAGATAAAATGCCAGGATGTATTAGAATACTACATTCAGTCCCAAGCCTCGAGGAAAGAAGTCATGCTGTGTAGATAGATTAACCACCCAACTGTAATCAACTTCACTATTAGAAATTACTCACTCCAGAAGAAAACACACTCACTTTTGTTCTGACCTAGGCTTCCCCCAAAAGCACTCTTTGTCCTGGCAAAACCCCTTTTATTAAACAAAGGTGAATTTCTTGCATTCACATTCAACCAAAGGCCTGGCAAACAGTCTTTCAACGGTATAATTGGGAGCACAGACCTTATCTAGCTTGGAGAGCTGCCAAGTAAATATTTTCAAATGTAGTGCTGACAAGGAAGGACTCAGCACAGAGGCTCTCAGATGCACAGACAGATCTTCACACTGCTGCAACAAATGAATTGTTTCCTGCAAAAGCCTCCTCCCTTTTAATCCCTATAGGGGGATTACTCCTCTTTTAATCCCTATAGGAGAAGCTATTCACTGTCCACCTGTGGCTTTACTCCCACATCGACCCTTAGTTTGTAATTGTTCTTTTCTTTTGGTAGCTCTGCGCACGCGCAGCCTGGGAACCAGCTCCAGCTTCTCTCCCGCCTCACTGCTGTCCAACTCCAATGGCTGCCTTGGCCACATCTCTGCCTCTGACACAGAGCCCTAATCCGAGCCTTCCTTGGCCTCCAGGACTGGTTTATGTTCCTCCTCAACCTCCTCACAGTCCAACTCTGCTATCAGCTTCGCTAGCCGCCACTGGGCTACAACAGCTTTTGCTTTTTTAAAAATAAAATAAAGATATATTGTTATAATTTAAGAGGAGCCTTATTGGATTAGTCCAAAGCTCACTTCAGTTCTACATTTTTTTTCACAGTGATCTTCGGGGGCCCACTTTTGATTTTCTGGAACTTTCAAAGTCAGGAGACCTTGACAGATTTTCCTTACACACTTACAGGAAGTAAGTTTTTAGTATCCTTTTTACAGGAAGTCAGACATGTTCTAATGTTTTCTGAGAGAGGAAGAAAAACTTCTTGTTCAAGTTTTCCATGTCAGGGATAGTTTTATACATCTCAATTATATCATCATTTATTGCCTTTTCTTTAAGTTAAATATTTCAAACATTTTACCCTTTTGTAAAATTGGGAAATTTTTGTTGCTGCCCTCTGTATTTTTTGCCAAGATAATTCCTTTTTTGAATGTAGTTAACAAGACTGTACACAATACTACAGATGTATATATAATAAATATTTCTGTTCTGACCCAACCTTAGCAAAAGCAAGAAAGAGACTCCTTGTCACGAAAAACCCCTCTCTATTTACCTCTTGTGAATTAATTGCATTCACCCACTGAAAAGTCCAGGCAATAGTCCTTCAAAGAGTTAATGGTAACACAGACCTTATCAGTTCCTGGCCGTGAGCTTCCAGTCGAAAGGCTGGAGATTAAGTTCTGGCAAGCAGTCTCTATGGCACAAAACACAATGAGCAAAATCTTCAGAAAGATGAACTGTTGTCTCCTATGACAACCACTCCCCTTTCCTATTTATTCCCTAGACAGGGAGGGGCCATTCATCATCCATGCGTGCTCTGCTTCCTGAGTCAATTCCTTGACCTCCATTGTTCCCCTCTCCTAACAGCTCTGTACATACATGTGTCTGGAACAGGCCCCAGCTGTTCTTCCTCCTCGCTCATATCAGCCTCCAAAGGCAGCTGCCTCTCCAGTGGCTGAGAAATGTCAGATGGCCCTGGCTTTCTATCTGCATCTGACACAGAGCATCCATCAGAGCCTTTCCCAGACTCCAGTTCCTGGAGTTCCTCCCCAACCTCCTCACCATTCAATTCTTCCTCCAACTCTGCTGGCAGCTGAAAGGCCAGAACAATTTCTCTATTATAATGTTGGCACTTTTGTTTTAAATTCATTTCCTAATGATTCCTAAAATGTATTTTTCAATGTTACATGCTGATTTGGCATCTTCACAGTTATGCTTGTTTCAAACAACTTAAACCCTATTTGTATCAAGCTACCAATAATTTTCATAACCACTTATAAATATTGCAAGATAGAAATAAATAGCAAAGCTATGTTTTTTGTCCCATATGCATTACTTTACACTTAAATTGAATTGCATTTGCTATTTAGCAGATCTTTGACTTGGTTCAGAGTCTGCTAGAATTCTTATAGCAATCTCTGGCCAGTTTATACTATATCATAAATTATGATTGAATTAAAAAATATTGGTCCCAACATTCTATCTCCCTACTTCTATTCTGAGAAAATTATATTATCATGACAATGACGATCATCATCATTATCATAATAATCCCTTCTCCTTGCTTTGTATTTTTGAACCAATTAACAATTAATAAAAAGTAATAATTTTTATCTGTTTCTCATCAAAGTTCTTTATAAAGAACTTTATCAAAGGCTGTTTGAAAATCCAAATATTTATTGTCAGCAGAACCAGAACATTTGTGCATTTATTAACATTCTAAAAGATCGTATATAACAAAAGGTTGGTAAAATAGGATTTACTCTAGTGAAACTCATGTTAATTTCCCTTTATCAAGACTATTCCCTTTTACTTGTATCTTTCTTATTATTTTCTGGCACAGTTTTTGTAAGAGTAACGCTCCCAAGAACTTCTTTGCATGCCTCCATGATTTCCTTCAATATCTTTAATTAGAAGATTAGAAGAACTTTATTGTCATTGTACAAGTACAACGAAACTGTGGATGCACCCCAGCAACAGTTCATAATACAATAAAACCAAAGCACTTAAAAATGAAGATAAGAAAGATAGAGCACCCACATCTCCATTTGCAATTTGAGAGTACAATATCTATGAATATACACAAAATATACATCCACCACTGACTGTAACGCTTAGCCGAGTATAATACACAAGAGATGGATTGTACTGTAATATGTTATTATACATCTGAATGGGGTATTGAAATTTCACATCTTTTCACATCTTAATGAAGTAGTGACTTCGTGTTTATTTGCGGTTCGGATGGCCCAGGGAAAAAAACTATTTGTTAGTCTAGTGGTGTGGGATTTTATTGACCTAAAATGCCGTCCAGACGGCAGCAGGTCAAAAAGATAATTGCCAGGGTGTGAGGGGTCTTCTATAATGGCCTTGATTCTGCTTTGGCAGCAGGACCTGGCTAAGTCTTCCAGGGAGGGCAGAGGGCAACCAATGATCTTTTGAGCTGTGTTTATCACCCTATGTACAGTTTTCCTGTCCTCAACTGTGGAGCCTGCATACAACACACCCAGGCAATATGTCAGAGTGCTCTCCACAGAGGCTTTATAGAAAACCAGGAACAGCTTCTTATCCAGATTGTTCTTCCTGAACAGCACCACTAATATTCTGGTAGCTGTGCTGACTATGATTTTCATTCTTTCACAAAACTCCACCATCGAAGGTGATCAATTTTCCAATTCAGTTTGTGAATGAAATTTAGTCATAGGACTAATAAGAATAAATCTTCTCTCTGCTGAAATTTTCAGAAGCATTTGTAAATGTGATTGATCAATTGAAAAGAAGCAAATGACGCAGTACAAAAAATTATTTTAATCCAACTGCATTTCATGCAAATCAAGAATACTGTTGGTTCCCCCCCCCCAAAAAATTAATTTTACTTAATTTGTACTCTTTCTCAATAATAATCTTTGCACACTGTTTCAAAAATATTTCCAGAAAGTACTACCTTTTAACACATCCATGTACATGTGGAAGCCATAGTCTAGGCACTCCTCTTTCTCTTTTCTTTTCTTTTCTTTTCTTTTCTTTTCTTTTCTTTTCATCTTTGTCAAGGCAAAGCAAGTATACATCTGACAAAAGTTGTATGGGAAAATCTCTGCTTGATTAGAATTCCTGTGCATCATTGCTCTCTAAAGCTTGGAGGGCATCATTTATGACTGATAAACAGAAAGAAGGTCATAATTTTGCTATGTGATTTACAGAACTATGAACATTTAGGATCTCTCCATAAAGCATTTCTAATCATAGATATTATCCTAGTTATTTGTCTTTAATGGACTATTCAATTTTATTCAGAAATTTTAAAATATCTATAGTGTGATTATTGTCAAACAAAAAAACTAGAAATTAATCTTAATTATCTCCTAGTTTAATATTAGGAGCTGACAGCCAATAGCATTTTAGTCCAAGGTTTTGTTTTTCATTTATTTTACTATTCCAGGTACTTGCTATATGAGAAATGCATGCTATTCACCAAATGAGACCTCCTTTCTTTTTATCATACTGACTGTCATCTTGAAATTTTATGTAGTTTTTTTTCTGCCACACGTATCTACAGATATCAATATCAGGGGTGAGTTTGAAATTAGGTCTGATCATACTCTCATTTTGGACCAGATTAGTTGACTTTGTCTTTTGTAAAACCCGAGGTCATGTTTGATTCACTTGAGAATGCTTATCTGTGGTTTAGTCAACTGAAGTACTTGTTATTTGGAATATTTTATGATCATGCCAACATTGTAGCTAAATTCCACAATTGTCAAAAGTCTTGAAAGATCTGATCAAATTAAACAGCCCTTTAAGTTACTTTGTGGAACTATGTTTTATTTTACTCTTAATTTTATCTTGCAGAATTCACATTATGAGAAAAGGCTGAGGTGAGCTTTCTGCAGCAAATGTTGAGATTGAAGGCGAAACCAAGCATTCTTCTGCCATGCCTTGCTGGTGAGGAGAGGCAGCATATAAATTTAATGAATAAATAAAACAAGAGCTACACAACTCCAATACAATATCCAACAGCATGTATTTTACCTGACCAGTTAAAAGTCTCATTTGTGCTAACCCTAACTTTGAATATGGAAGTAAAATCAATGGATACCATGCTAGCACCATCTTGTCTCCATTAGGTGTGGAGGCCACTAATCAAGGCTTTTGGTAGCTGAGAAAAGCATTCAGTTGGTAGAGCTTTCCTCCTCCTCCTGCTTCTTCTTCTACTTCTCTTCCTCTTCCTCCTCCCAAATTTATTGGGCAACCAGTACATTAAACAAACAAACAAACAAGCACAGCCTTATACTATATATGGTTATATATATATAGTATATATAAGCATTGCTTGCTAAAATGTAATATGCCCTGTATGTGCTGAATATCTGAATCTGAATCAGTTTAATAATGTTTTTTATATAATTGCTTAGTTGCACCTTGCCCAAACTTTTTGAATTGGGATGGGTCACAATTTAGATAGCAGCACGTCTTATCCTGAACAGGGTCAACATGTATCTTTATATTCCAAAAATACAGAAATATGGTTAAAGGGTTTTTATATTCATGGAGTGTATTTTTTTTATTTTTAAGAAATTAAAGTAAATGTTATTAAAATCTGCATAATAGTTCTTGTCTACAATGTTGTTGGCATTAGAAATCACACAATAATTATGTGAGATTCTTATGAATACATATGTACGTACCAGTAGTGTGATTCAAATTTTTTTACTACTATTTCTATGGGCGTGGCTTGATGGGCGTGGCAGGGGAAGGATACTTTAAAATCTCCAGTCAGAAGTGGTATTTGCCGGTTATCCGAACTACTCAAAATTTCCGCTACCCTTTCTCCAGAACTGGTCAGAACCTGCTGAATACCACCTCTGATGGTACGTATGTATGTATGTATGTATGTATGTATGTATGTATGTATGTATGTATGTATTATTTTCTTTTCAAAATAAGGCATTAAATGTAGCCCTAGGGCATTTACCTACAGTAGTTTAATATCACTTGGTTGAACTTTTTTCAATGTTTCTCTAAATATATGTTCACCTACAGTACATTACATGGTACTTTTGAATTAGTCTTGACTCCTGGAGATTGCCAGGGCAAGTCCCTGCAGTTTTCTTGACAAGATTTCAGAAGCGGTTTGCCATTGCCTGCTTCTTAGGGCTGAGAGAGCGAGTGCCTGATCCAAGGTCATCCAACTGGTTTCATACCTAAAGCAGGAGTAGAATTGATGGTCTCCCAGTTTCTAGCTTGCTGCTTTAACCGCTACACCAAACTGTCTATCCCCTACAGTACCTGTTCTACTACAGGGCTATCTAGAAATTCTGAGAATTGTGATATCTTAACAACTATACTATATTTAGTTACAGTATATTGAAATCCAAAAGTGATAATGCCTCCCAGGTATACATAAGAAAATATATTTCAGAGCATAAGAATAGCTCTGCTAGATCAGAGAAAAATCTTAGCCTAGAGAAGCATTCTTTTTCGAACAGCAGGTAGCAAAATGTCAGTGGGAAGTTCTTACAGCAATCCTCTTAGACTGAGAAAATACTTGAATCTTAACAAAACAACCAATTATACCAAACATATTTCCAGAAAATTAAATTAAAATGGGAAATATATGACACAGATCTTATGCAAATAAACCAGTATTTCTCTTTTTACTAGTAATACTCTATATTACAGTATGAGCTTTACAAAGTGTGTTTCTTTCCCTCCAGTGGAACCTGTATATATAAACCTGTAGGTGTAGATTTTTCACGCAACAGTTTTGATTACCTTTCAGTCTGCTTCAGGCTTCCAACTATCAGCTTCCAGTTTTCAAGTAACAACTGCTATGTTTATTGTCCAGATTTTATAAACAGAAAAAATCTCCCATCTCAAACTCCTACTGTGAATTCATTTCACTATCTATATCCACAAGCAAGATGTGAAGTGGGTATGCCTTACTCTCCTTCCACAAACAGTGGAAGAACAACAGTGTCTCCAGAAAAAAGCTGCTACTAGTTCAGGAAGTATATATAATCATTATGCTTAGTGGAAACACCATTTCATCAAGCTTGTAATATATTTAGTAGCCTCTGCAAAAGCTTGTACCCCAAATAGTTATCATATTCTATAAAGCTCAGTAATGTAGGTATGGCTTTGTATAGAATATTACAGCATAAATTAAGTATTTTAAAATTAGCCTTAATTTTTAACAATTGTACTCTTTGTCTATGTCAGCAATAAGGTCAGCTAATATATAGAGCACTCACACCTGCTTAAATTGGGATCTTTATCTAAGGCAGGGCTGTCAAACTCCCAGCCCGCGGGCAGGATGCGTCACACACTGGCCATGCCCACACCCTGTTTAGCGAAGGGAGGGAAAATCCCGATACATCACATGATGCTGCCGTGACAATGTGAGTTTGACAACCCTGATCTAAGTCATCAAGACAATAGCAATAGGTGCACATTTAATAGAATTGGTCTTTATGAAGAACAGAAGATAGTTTCTAGATGTCCCTGGAGTGACAATCTGATTTAACAAACTTCTGTGGTTTCATAGTTATTCTTAGAAGTTCAAGGTAACATGTAAAATAATTTAGCACTGTTAGAAAGCTGTCAGAATTGTATATGTTAAAATGTGGATAAAGAATTATTCTTTATTGTAAAGTTTATAAACTTTAACTTTAACTTGCCTTATAAAATTTTATTTTATTTATCAATAGCTTACAAGATAATAAATGTAAGTATAAATACAAGAAACGGGTACAAATAATTGGGGACAATAGGACAGGGATAGTAGGCATGACTGTGCACTTATGCACACCCCTTACATACCTCTTAGGAAAGGGGTGAGGTCAATAATGGTTAGGAAAAGGTGTGTGGGTTTGGGGATGTGACAACAGAGTCAGGTAGTGTGTTACAGGCATTGACCACTATGTTGTTGAAGTCGTACTTTCTGCAATGAAGTTTGGAGTGATGTACATCAGGGGTCCCCAACCGCCGGTCCGTGGACGGTACCGGGCAGCGGAACAAGCCTTACCGGGCCGCTGGTTGCTGGGCGCCGCCATCTTTTTGGTAAAAAGCGCTTCCGGTGAGCTTTTCCCGGTAGAAAGCCATTTCTACCCGAAAAGCTCACGAGCGTCGCCGCTATCTTTTGACGAAACAGCGCTTCGTGACGTCACCGGAAGCGCCTTTTCGTCATAAAAGATGGCTGCGCCCAGTTGACGCCTTGAACTGGCCGCGGCGCCCAGCTGATGCCGGAACCGGGCCGCGCGTCGAAAAGGTTGGGGATCCCTGGTGTACATTAAGTTTATATCTGTTGTGTGCTCTTGTATTATTACAGTTGAAGGTGAAAAAGTCATTGATTGGTAGTACATTCAAGCAGATTATTTTATAAACTATGCTTAAGTCAAACTGAAGGGGGTGTAGTTCTAGGTTATCCAAATTCAAAATCTTAAGCCCTGCCCTTTATTTGCCTAAGAGGCAAATAAAAGACAATATGAAAATAATATTGAATAAATTAGAATACTATGAAGCACATCCAGAGAAGCAAATGGCCTTGGTGTTTTTAGATGCACAGAAAGCTTTTGATAACATAAATTGGCAATTTACAACTATCTTTAACAGAGAGAATATCTACCATTAAAATGAATATACTACCAAGGATATTATACTTGTTTCAGACAATTCTGAATAGTCAGGGCTCTATACCAAAGTAGGAAGCAGATTGATGTATTTAAGGACAGTTCACAGTCTCAGGAAGAGCAAGCTCCTGTGTAATTTGAATTTTTTTTAGATTTAGAGACTTTTTATAGAAGATAGCAACTCCACTGCCTCTATGGATTTCGTGATCTGATCGATAAACATGATATTCTCTTACTGTGGTAATGGAGTCTGGGAAAGATGCGTGCAACCATGTCTCACAAACAAATATAATGTTGAATGTGGCCGTGCTTAGTAAGATGAGGAATTCATGCATTTTGTTTGCGAGGCTTCTTGCGTTGAGTAGTTTGCATTTAAGATATGTAGTAGTGGGTCTGGAGGAAGTAAGGGGCGTCCATCCCTAACGTTGGATATTGGGGTGATGGTTATTGGGATGAAATTGTGGATCTTGCTTTTGATACATTCTGCATGGTAGCCAATGTATAGGTTAATTTAAAATTTAAATTTAATTTAATTTAAAAATATTTCTCTTCCACTGAGGGAAAAATAAATTCTAGTCAGATTTTATTCTGCTAAATTTGTTCTGACTTAGATGCACCATAGATTTAATTTCACAAAATTCCAAATTTATTTCTAGAAGCACACACTTTGATAGTTGAGCCTTGAGAAAGAAAGTAGAAATTTATCAAATGCATGTGAAATACAGAAGAAAGTGATTTAACCTTGACTTCAGATATGTGTATTCACATCTTCACAGTCATAAAAATACTTTGCAAGAAAAACTGTAACACTCTTTTAGACCTCATTACCTTCCTGTACCAGATTGATTTTTACTGAGGAAAAAGGACAAAACAAGCAATGTCTAAGATGCGGTGTGTTCCTATGAGAAGTTTTTACTCTACAAGATTTTACTATATAAGACATTATTTAAAAGAAACTTCTAACTGTCAACTAAAAAATACTTCTTTTTAGTTGTCAGCAGAAAGGGAGGGGGGAAAGCAGTGCATTCCTTAAATGCTCGAGATAATCGCTTTGGCAACCGAAGCTTCTGGCATGAAAAATTATTACTGGAGAGCATGACTGATGACTCTTGGCTATGGATGTGTCTCATTGGAGAATATACGTCCAGGGGATGCAGGGAAGACCAGGGTCAAGGGTGAAATGAATGATGTGTCAGAATCGGCTGCAACCGGGAAACGCCAACATGTCAACTCCTAATAAATCAATCTTTTTTATTCTGAGAGATGCAGCTAGAGACTTATGATTTGAATGGGGGTGCACGTCGGAGTCCTGACACTAACATTGCAGATGTTTGCAATGTTTTCTAATTTCTAAATAAAGGGACAGTTAGAAAAATGGACAAAACGGTCTAAAAAAAGAAGCTATAGGCAATGCCCTTTTTAGAGCTCATAATATTATCAAGGATAATGTAATCTTTTGCTTTTGCAGTGTTCTTCAACTTTCGCAACTGTGTGGATTACAGCTCTCAGAATTCCCATTTTAGAGCTGCCAAGGTTGAGAAACACTATGTTGTACGAAAGTACAGATAAGCACTATGAGAATTCCTGTATATTGAATAGTGACCCCTGAAATTTAAAAAGACTGTGAAATACATTATGAAACACAGTTTTATGCACCGCTTAGCATTGATACTTTGAGGAACAGAATAACAGTGTTAATAACAATTCATGTAAAAACTTCCTTAAAATAAAAGTTATATACTGTATTATCCATTAATTTTTTTCTGAATGGTTTGCTATTCACTAAAATCAATTCAACGTACCATAAAACTAGTAATTAAGACATAGCATTGAAACAGTAAGGGGAAAATAAATGTTTAAACAGCAGTATTTTAAAAATGAATGCAGTAGTTGATTAAAATACGAGACAGAATAAACACATCTTATTTATTACTGAAAAAGGCAATCAATAAATCTACCATTATGAGTATAAATACTTGAATTGGGATCAGCCTACCAACCTTGTTGATTAAAAACAATAATATTTGTGCTCTGAACTGCATTGCTGAATTCCAACCCTCATCACTGCCCTCACACCGTTTATTACTAGTATCGTTCAGAAGCAGATTGTTTCCTTTGAACCTCTGCAGTATTAACACGACATCTCCCTGGATTGTAGGATTGTGATGCTGGTAGATTAAAATGAAATCATCTTAGACTAAATAGATTAGTGGAACATCTGAAATTAAATACTTCTCAGTTTACCAAATGATCTAAAAGATACTGTAGGTAAATTTTATTATCTGTTGCATTTTCTCATCAAATAGTATGCTAGGGAATGAATAACACATAGGAGTATTTACATACCTAATCTGCAAAATAGCTTCAAGGGAAAAATATATAGGGCACCTTTTTTTTTTCTAACAGTGCAACCGAAGTTCCAGGAACCTATCTATTTTTAGATAAATAAATGTATGATGGGCTTTAGATATGATATCAAGCTGTAAATGATATATATAATGAACCAATTAAACATTCATCATGGGATCCCAGACATATCTAAGATGCAATGATAGATCAGATGTATGCATAATGTATGCATAATGATATATTTCAAAAGTTTTAAAAATGCACTGTTCTTCTTGAAATATGTGAAAACAATGGCAGCAGTTTTGAAAATAGCATAGATCTTTCTTCATGAATTCAGTCATTGTGTGCATTGTCTATATATTGTGATCATGCCCTCAGGTCTTCATTACAACTCTTCTTTCATAAAAATATGGGGGAAATGATGAGCCATGAAAGCTCAAAATATAGAAAAGTTCACTATGACACTAATTTAAAAAGAAGAAGCTTCTGTTTGAAAGAGATTTTCCAATCTTTCAGTTACCTTAATAAATATTAAATTTATTATTATTATTTTTTTAAAGTTTTATTTGGGTTTTCACACACACAAAATACAAGTAAAACATCTTTTTTGAAAATAGCATGGTCCCAGGTTACACTTCTTTTTACAGACACAAACTCAATTTCATGCTCATTTTTGTGTTCTATTCCATATCTTATTACTATTTTGCATTTTCTATATAGTTTTCCCCTCTTTTAATTTTCTCAACTTTATTTGATTATCTCATCTCAATTCAAATCATTATGTTTATACTTTTGTCTGTCCTGTTTCAATTTCATATTATCTTTTCTCATTAAACAAATTTTCTCCTGCAGTTACTAATTGGAGTATTGGAGTATACCTTTATATCTTTTAATTTTATCCATTCAACTCTTATTTAAACTTCAATGTATACCTTAAGGTTATAACATTCAATATAATACATAATACATAACTTCCAATCGAATTCTGCTTGGTACATTCTTAAAATACACACTATATTCTTAAAAAAAGGATTATAAATATATGTAATTAAAACCCTCATTCCATTCCAATTCAGTTCTATCATTAATATTCATTAAAGTCTTAACATCTTTAACATTTCTTTTCAATTAAATATCATACCTCCTTGGAAACACGTATAATCTTTCCATAATTAATTTTCCCCCTATTTCTCTTCACTTATGTTTTATAAATCATTAAATATTCATTTTATTACATTTATTTATTAACAAACATTCCACTAAATTATGATAACTATTTTATCCATCATTTTGATCATACATTGTTTCATATTTTCTGAAATTATTTCTATTTCTAATATAACAATACTACCTTAGGTACCTTTGCAGAATCCCTTTTTCAATTAGATTTTCACCCATTATCTCTAAATAGGCCCTGTTTCTCCATATCTTGTTTCTGTCCTTTATAACTTCTTTTCCTTTCTTTCTTCCCTCTCTTCTTCTCCCTTATTATTTTTTTAAAAGTTCAGTTACATTTTATTAAATGTATTCATTGTTTTACTACAATAATGGAATATCAAATATTGAATCTCTGAAACAAAAAGCTGTGCAAAGATTTTAAAATACATAGATAGTAATTAATTGTGTTGATAAACTCAAGGAAAGACATGTTAGCAGTAGAATAAATAAGTCACTAATTGGCCACATAATTTCTGGTGGGAGATCATTTCCATCAGATTCCAGGCATTAAATTTGCAGGTTCAGGATGGGACTAACAATAAGCAAACCGTTCTGTCTACACATCAGATTGGTGACAATAGCAATGAAAGAGTCTCCCTGTTAAGAGTGCTTGTAGAGGAACTCTTACATTACAAAAACAATTGTGTGCAGACACAGAGACAGGAAACTCTGCAAACAATTGAATAGCAAACATGGGAGCAATCTTAGTCATACCATCAGCATGATTATTATTGCGATTCTTCAGGATTATTCAAATGTTAAAACATGCAAAGATGATACCTGAAACCAACTATTAACTATCTTCATACATGTTATAGAAGTGGTGTTCAGCAGGTTCTGACCAGTTCAGGAGAACCAGTAGCAGAAATTTTGAGTAGTTTGAAGAACCGGCAAATACCACCTCTGGCTGGAGATTTTACAGTATCCTTCCCCTGCCACGCCCACCAAGCCACTTTTTACCGGTAGTAAAAAATGTTGAATTCCACCACTGACATGTTAGCAGTAGAATAACGCTAATAGGAAAGCACTGTTCCTATTAGAATAGGAGACTATCAAAGCAGTGACAGAGTTTGCAAAGGTCTCGTGTTATGTCATTAACATTTCAGTATTAATAAAATACATAGCATATTCTTACATTATGGACTATACACATTCATTTAACTATAAATGTAAATATAGAAAGTTATAAAAAGCAGGTGATGGTTTCATATATTTTTCTTTTATTTAAGTGTTAATTCAAAGAGTACTCTTATTATTTTTTAAAAAAATCTGCAGAATCTGGATAAAATTAGTGGCAATTGGTAAATATTCAGCTAATATTAAGGAAATCAATTTTCCATTTGCAATAAGCAAAACAAAATTTTATATAGGCATGAAATCCTATTATTAAAATAAAAAATACAAGAATCTATTTTTAAAAAGATATGCCCAAGACTATTTCTTGTATGATGTCAAAATCACAACTCATGTTCTTGTACAAAATAATGGGACAAAGTTTCCATAGTGGAATCACCAGACAGCTGTCATTTTGCTGTAGTAATATCTATGCTTTTATACAAAGTGACTGAAAAAGAGGAGTTAATCCACAAACTCACTAGAACATAGTTTAAAATGTACATAGTATTTTGAATGAACCCAGCTATTGTAGTTTGTAGATTCTAACTTATGTTTTCACACATTAATCCATTCTATCATGGGTTGAATCAGAGATTGCTATGCAGGGAAAGACTGTTTTCTCCTATTATAACAACAGCAATGACAACAAATGAATTCATGTATTAGGAAAATTCAAATATTTGAAAACATGGGATTTATATTTCTTTTCAACTCTCTATTAACAGAATTAGGAAGCAAGTATGCTGCTCAAGTATGTCAATATTTACCATGGTCAGGTGCATTTTCCTTTTAATATGATTCCAATGAAGGAGAAAGGGTTTCTTTTTCATTTCCTTGGTTAAAATGTCTTTATTTAGAGTAGGAGCAGAATACAGATGGGATTGAATATGCACGGTTCTCTCTGTTTCTTCACTCCTGACTTGATGTTCTCTTCATCAGTCATTAAATTAGCAGTGAGCTGCATCAACCTGAAACATGCTGTCCTGTTCTTGATCTTTATCCTATTTTTATTGCCTTGATTGCCACTGTAATCTTCCTTCTAATGTACACAAGGATAAAGTTGACAGATTTTACATATCTTAATGCTATCCTTGATGATTATTTATAGCTTGAGAAAAGGCTATTTTCATATCATTCCAAAGGAAAATTCCAGGGAAACATTCAATCTGTATTTCTTTACATCAAATGTTGATATCATATTACATTATGATTTGTCTAACCATGGTTTATTTCATAAATTATAAGTAATTGGGATTTTTAAAGTATGTTAAGAAAAGCAATGCAAAGTGTAGTATATGAAATTATACTATAGAAAATGAAAGTATAGTAAAATATAGTACATGAAAATAAGCTGGGTTTCCTTTCTGCTCAGGTTGAAAGAGATTGTTTTTAACTAGACGCTGTTGGACTGCATCAGCTACCGCACCAGTTAGCAATTTGAATATGGTTGGTAAGCAAGTAATTGGCTTTTTGTTGCCTGGTGCTGACCATTTTGGTGGATCTTTCACTATCAGGTATGTTTTTTCAGATGTTAGGCACTCTGCAATTTCACTTCCTTGTAGTATGTTGTCAAACTGCTTGGTAACGAGTGGGTATACACCAGTTAGGTGTTTCAACCAAAAACCATGCAGTTCATTTCTACCTGGTGCTGACCAATTTTTGATCTTCCTTGCTTTTTTCTCTACCATTTCTATTATTTCTTTCATTTCAACTTCTTTTTTATTCTTTTAACCAAGCTGTGTTCCTGATTGGATTGAAATTGGACATTCTGTCTATAATTTGCAATTTGACCTTCGTATCTGATGATCTTCTTAGCTGTAAGTGTTATTTGCTGCTTTATTTTTTCCAATGCTTCCTTGATCTTCCTTGTTTCAAAGTGGTATTTCTTGGTTAGATATTATTTGGTCTTCTTGTTCTTCAGCTTCTTTTCTTTCATCGTTCTAACTTGCTTGCATCTGAATTTAGCTTGCTGACCTTATTTTCCAGTCTAATCTTCCATTTTTACAGTACATGATTTCCCCCCCCTCCCTGTTGATTTTGTATCCTTGGTATTCAGTTATAATTGCAGCTGTGCTATACAATAGTTGGCCTGATTCTTGCAGTGTGTTGGTGTTTATACTTGATGGTGCAGTATTTGTAACTTTTAACACTTGTGCTAGCTGTTTCTTTGGAAGAAGCATGCAGCCTTTCCTGATGTTTTTGTGCTGTTCTAGTTATTCTTTGTTTCAATTCTTTTACTTCTTTAATTAGAGGCTTTTTTTCTTCCTGAGGCAGAAGAGAAGGTGCCTGGTTTCCAAATGAAAACAAGTATATATCTCTGCTGGATTCATTTACTGCCAACTGCCCCTGGTTGCCTCTACATTTCGAAATACTTCTGGCAAGGCTTTGATTTCTTTGCTCTTGGTCAATCTTTGCAGTTCTTCCAATTCTGCTTCTGTGAATACTTTATTTCGTATTATAAATCAACATTGATCTGTTAAGCCTCTGTTCTGTTCTGTTATTTCTGATTCTGGATATTATTCTTTCCAGAACTTGTATATTAATTTCAAATAACTTCTTCTTGGACTTGGTCTGTAATAACAGATCATTATTTATTTGTTTTCAATCACTGTCTATTTGCGACAGGTAAACAACTTTTCTTTCAATGCTTATGCAATAATTTGCAGTAATACCTTTAACACCATGAAATAACAACATCTGCCTATCCCATGTTCTTGGGAAGAACTTGATAGGTGGACAAAAATCCAGTCTAAATATCTGACTTTGAAAAATCATATTTGGCCAATAAAGAATTCTTTTCTATTCAGTAATATCCATTAAGAGTAGGGAACCAACTAGAATGGCTTCATATTTCACCCAGAACTCCATTTGCAACATTCAGGGCTTTAATGATTGGGTGTGGCTGAATTTTTGGCTTTTTTTTTTTTTATGGAAGGTTGGATGGAATTAAGGGATTCTATTCCACTCCTTTCCAAGTGCTACTTTTCCCCTTAAAGCATCTGATGCTTTCTGAAGCATTCACTGATACTACATGCTTTATGGATTTTAAAGAACAAAACATTAATTCTCTTAATATATCCATTTCAATTATTAAAGTCTCTCAAATGTGAAAAAATGAGCTGAGAATGGTGTCCCTACTCATTTGGATGATGTTATGCTGCCCCCAACTGTAGCCCAAAGACAGGACACAAAGTTAAAATATTACTGACAGGCTGAAAAATATTATTCACTTCTACTTAGCATAATGTGTAAATCTGTTGGAAGGATCATGGAAACTTCCTTGGGGTGGTAGTTTCATAACAATAGCACCTCATGGAATTGGAATTTTGTGGAGAAGATTTATTGAAGAAAGCTGAAAATATCAATAAAATTTTGTAAGACCCCATGTAAATTTCTTAAATTCAATTGATATCTTATTTTAGATCTTGGCCATAGTAACAAAAGATGCTTCATTAATCTGACTTACAGAAAAAATTGTGTGCTGCTTTTTTGTGGATGTGTTGTTTAGTGGAACGTTTTTATATCCTTCATTTTGTTTTTTTTTATTTTTGTAAAGTTAAAGGAGGCAACACTTTAACCATAATAGCTAACAGCAAATATGCCTGGTATTCATCTGCAGAAAAAAAATGACTCACTAAGTGTGAACAGCACTGGGAATTCTTATAATGACAGAAATGGTAAATGTTTACATTTTGTCCCAATAGAGTTTACAGTTTCTAATCCCTTGGTATTTGATGGAACAGTGATCTAAGGCATGCTTTTTACAGCAATCTTATTTTCTCCTAGAAATAGATTGTGGCAATCAGTGCAGAACTGCACAGTATTATATTTAGCAGTCACTCTTCCATCTTGATAAACAAAGCATTTAGAAATAAGGTTCATGTGTGAGCAGGAAGGCTGATAAACTCGAAGCTATTAATGTACACGAGACAACCAAAGGCCTTGTGATTCTGATGTAAATGCATTTAAATATACTGTATATAAAAGGGAATTTAATATTTCATGTGTGTGCAGTGTGCAATATGGACATTGAAATATACTGCAAGGGTAAAATGGTCATTGCAGCAAATGAGATAAAAATAAAAATGCTTGGATAATAAACTAATAAACCATTTAGGTATGTAATCTGATATTTCAGTGGTTCTCAACCTATGGTCTACAAACATCTGAGAGGCTACAATATTGTCATAGTGAGTTCAGGAAGTCTTGAGGAAATGTTATGATTTAAATTTTGAATTAAGTCTTGTGGGCCTTTGGCCATGATCCGTGGTCACAAAAGGTATTTAAAGTGGTTGGTGAAGAAAAGGCTGGTGAGAGTAATTGTTATATTTTATATGGTAAGAAATCTGAAATATAGGATTGAATCTGTAGTCCTCCAGGTGTTGCAACTTCAAGTATTCTGAGTGGGAGGGGCTAGAATTAATGGCATTTCAGATCAAGATCTGGAGGATAATAGCTTTGCCACATATGTTGTAACAGATATGTTGTAACACATATGTTGTAATACTCCGATTATCCCAGCAATTCAATCCTCTTGTTTTTGTTCTGTTCTCTCTAAGAATATATGTTGAACATCATATCATATCATATGTCCGTGCATCTCTGAGTACACTGAGTTACAAATATAAGATGAATGCATAAAGTGCTTTCTTTTGCTATGTGAATGTTTTTAATATATTAATAAAAAGCTTATGTTAATGAAGAATACTAACTTAAGAGTTCAGCCACATAGAATATACACACTTGTAACTAATTCTAACCATGAAATCTGCCCTCAAAGAGTAAATACAATTTTGGAAATTAGTCAATTAATTAGGTGCCCATTTTATGCCAGATGACTCCATGGACAAAAGCTTACTAGTGTCAGGATTCCAGCAATCGCCCTAATTAAATCATGATTCTCGAGCCAAACTTCAACCAACTTTAAAAGACTTATTAGAGGTGACATACTGACATTGCCCTGTATGTAGCCAACTCTGGCATACGTAATTTACAATAACCTGTGACCCTGTTCCCCCTCCCCCATGGGTGTCTCATAAATCAAATTCTCCAATTAAGCATGTTCATGGGCTGGGTGTCATCATTCACTGCTCTTCCAGATTCCCCCCCCACTACTTTTTATGGCAACTACTAAAGCAGGTATAGGAATGTTTTATGAGTTGACATCTAGCATAATATGAAAAACTCCTGGTTGTCCAAGGATCTTACAAGGAATTCCTAGTAATGAATCTACATCTGAACTTTAAAGGTAGATTCCACAGCAGCGGTACCTTTTCTCTGAAAAATCTTTGCTTTAATTATTCTGTTATAGTATTATTGGTATTATTGAAGTCTGCTTATCTATATACTTTTAATACTTTTGTTGTTGTAACCTTTAACTGGGTGAAATGCTGCATTAAGGTGATGGTTTTTGAACCAAGATACCTCAAATGGACTAATTTACAGAATGCATCCAAAATCCAGGACCCATGACTCCCATGGAAATGAAATTTGCAAATGTATAAAGTCTTTTACAATGTAAAAATTACCATGAAGCCATAATACAAAATGTCATAAAACAGTTCCTGTGGCCAGCTTCTGATGTTTGATTATGCTGGTATATGTATATGTTCAGCTGGTATATTTTCAAGGTAGATACATCTCAGAATATCCCCTAAATTTTAAAGAAAGTTTCAAATATATTTTTGAAGGCATTCAGGAACCTGATATAGAAATATTTTCTGCAATGATGACCAAATGACGATTGTCTAGATCTTTATGATAATAAGTTTGTAATTACCTTTCTCAGTAGAATTATCTTCATGTTTACTTTTCTATTCTGCTAGCCATCTTGGTCTACGCTTCAGCCCATGAAAATAAAACAACCATTTTCCCTTCTTCTATTTTTTCTTCTTTTTATGACCCTGTCATCCCTTGCTTTCTGGTGGGTTGGGGTGACTGAATGGAGCTACCATTTACTGGCTGGATGCCTTTCCTGATGACTTCGCAGAGTTTGCAGCAGATATTTTCTCTTTGTACCCTGATAGAGAAACATCTGTTACTGACTGGAGATGAAACACTCAACTTCCTGAGTGGGAGACAAGCGTCTTCACCTCTAGGCCATTCCATCTTCATTTCTTTGATACCTACTGCAAATTCACCAAGCATGCAGGCTGATGCAATGCTTGTTTTCTTAATATTTAGTCTTCACCAGGATGTTTCATTTTCATTTTTTAATTACTTAACATGTATTTCTTATATTAGTTTCTTCATTATTCTAATACTAATATATATTTAGCTTCATCCATTATCCTTAATACATTTTGAATTTTGGCATGATCTATACAATAAAAGACCCTACTGTTGTTAACAGTTGAAAACGAACCTCTTTTCTATAACCTTTTGCTCTTTCCACTAGCCACCTTATACAAGCTATATGATCTCATGTATTCCCTTTTCTGAAACTTACCTGTTCATTTAGCACAAAGCAAAATCTGTATAATTTTCTTTGTAACGTAATCAGATGGCTGTGATGGCCTTCTTTCAGACTTGAGTTTGGAGTTCCTTCTCTAGCTGGTCTTCACTTCCATTGATCATTACTTAGCTTCTTCTCCCATTTTCAACATTATTGATACCTCCTAGTTATTTCTCAGCTCGATCATTGCAATATGATTTGTATGGGGCTGCCCATCAAGACTATCTCAAAATTACAACAGGCCAGAATGCAGTGGCATGTGAAGTTTTGGGCATTACCCAGTTTGCCCATATTGTAGCACCATTATGGGAACTGCACTGGCTTCTAGTTTTCTTTTAGTGCAATTCAAGATACTAATTATCACCCTTAAAGTCCTAAATGGCACAAGGCCAGGATACTTACAGGATCACTTCTCCTTGAGGAAATCCACTGGATCTGACATAGTGGGTAGCCCCAGGTCCCTTCCCTCAAGTGTTGTCATGTAGCGGGACTAGCCAGACTTTTTCAGTAGTAGCCTCTGCCCTTCTGAACTTCTTCTTCCTAAGATGCAGCAGATTTTTCCTACTCTCATGGCTTTCTGCAAAGCTGCCAAGACCTGCCTTTACCTGAAAGTCTTAGGGTGATGTCACAAAAAGTCCACAGTTGTTACACATACAGCTGTGTAATGGTTGCTGTGTTTGGATGCCAGCAATAGGAAGGACGATAGACAGTTCCAAAATGTGAAAAATAAATGACTTCCAGTTTGGGCTTCTTCGGTGACGGACCGAAATCACGATCGTCTGCTGTTTTGATCCGTGCTTGCCGCTGGAGCACCCCGAGCTGCCCGGATTCGGGGCTGAAGCCATCCCATAGAGGTGGTGAAGAAGGGGGAGCCATCAGCGGGGTTGAGGAGAGCCGCATCTCTCCTCCTCAGCTGGCCAGTACTCCCTTTCCCAAAGGTGGTTGCAGCGGTGATCAGAAATGGCCACCTCAAAGAAGAACCCGACCAGACAAGATTGTGCAGGAGGAAGTTTAAAGGAGAAAGTTTGACTGACTGGGTTGAATGGAGAACATCTATTTAAGGTACCTGGAACCTGAATTTTAAAGACTAATACTAGTCCTAAAAAATATTTTAAGCTATGAAAGAGAAAGGGAAAGGAAACGGAATTGGCTTTTTTTCCTCTAACATCGACAGTTTTAACTGACTTGGAACATTAAGAAGAAGAGATTCGAATAAGAAATTGATACTAATCCACTTTGACATTAATAGGCTATTTCTAGCTGAAAATAGTGTCAAAGGGATAAAGATTCTTGGATAATTTAAAAACTTTCTTTAAAAAAGAAAGAAAGAAAGCAGAGGAGGGAAAAAGGAAAAAAGAAGGTGTAATTTGGAAAGTGGAGGAGACCACCTGGAACTTAAAAAAAATTGATAGTGGAATTTTAACAAGGCTTGCAAAAGATACATTATAACTGAAAATTTGTTACAAGAGAACAAAGCCCCTGGAAAGAGAAAGTGAGAAAAGAAGCAAGAAACAGTTTTGGATTATTGGAATATTTCCTGGAATTTTGGATGGAGGATCCTAATGAAATAAAATAAAATCAATTGGGAGTTGTTTAAATTTTTTTAAAATGGCATCACTCCTTGAAGAGTTAAAAATGAGACTTAAAGAACAAAAAGAGGAAGCATGAGATGGAAGAGGATCTTTTGGCTTCGTATTTCAATTTTTAGAAATGGAGATCTTGAACTATGAAAAACAACAAGAAATGCTGGCAGAACAAGAAGGGCGGGGCAACGAAGAAGCCATCTTCAATGATCAAGCAATTTTAAGTGGGGTAAAAAAGGGAAAGGGGGGAAAGGGAGTTAAAAACTTAAGTACTGAAGCAACAACAAAAAAAGAGAGTAATTTGAAAAGTAATCATAATATCAGGAAGAAGCAGAAGGGAGGATCACAGAAGGGAGAATCAGATAGAAAAGGGAATAAAAAGGGGAGGGAGAAGAAGAGAGGGAAGAGGGAAAGGAAAAGAAGCTACAAAAGACAGAAACAAGATGTAGAGGTACAGGAAAAATGTACAAGAATTAAAGGTATAAACCTGTTTAAAAAACACAGAGACAATGTAAATTTAACTTAAGGAGAGGATTCTGCAAAGGTGAATGGGATAGCATTGTTATATAATATGTTAGATGATTAAAGTGATAAAAAAAATTTCTATTGATGTGTAGTGGAATATTTGTTTGTAAAGAGAATAAGGCTCTCAATGATTTAAAAAGAACGTTTAAAAAAACTGAAAAGAAACATGGAAGATTTTTATCAGTTGATAAGATGAACTTGAATAAGAATAATAACTTTATTGACTACTGTTAATAACTATTGTTTGGTTTTTTATTTAAAGACAGTAATAAAATATGAAATATAGATGATTAAAGTGAAAGACAACTGATATTACTAGGTAATGTTTGTTAAAAGAAATAGAAATGTAAAAGATTGTTATTAATATTAATGGCAGAGTTGTACTTGAATAGAATAATTATTCCATTTACTATTGTTGTACATATATACACAGATATATATACATATATACTTTTTTCTTTTAAGAATTTAGTGTGTATTTTAAGGGAATGTACCAAGCAGAATTCAATTGAAAATAGGTATGTGTTATAAAATAGAGGTTAGAAAATGAATGTTATAACTGTAAAGATGTAACTTAAATTTTTAAATAAGATTTGAAAAAATATATAAAGGTGTTACACTCCAGGCTAGTAATTACAGGGGAAAATTTGTTTTATGAGAAAAGGTAATATGAAATTGTAAACAGGACAGATGAAAGTATAATAACATTGATTAGAAAGATTTTAAAAATTAGAAAAAGATATGTAATTGAATTAAGAAAGGAATGAGATAATTTAAAATAAGGCTGTAGGAAGTAAAGAAAGGGAAAAGCTATTGAAAAAATTGTGAAAATAGTTGTAAGATATGGATTAGAATGTATAAGATAAATATGTATTGAGTTTATGTCTGTATGGAGAAGTGATAACCCGGGGCCATGCTGTTCTAAAAAAAAAAAAGATATTTTATTTGTATTTGTATGTTTTGTGAAAACTTAAATAAAACTTTTATTTTAAAAAATTTGAAAAATAAATAAAAAATAAAATTGAGAGTTTTATGCTTTTTTACTGTTTTTATTTTTGTATTACTATCTATGTATGATAAGATATAAGATGGACACCCAACCAGATCTTTTAAATAAATAAATACGAGTGACCTCACTCGCACCTCAGACTCCCATGGAATCATTGTCATTAACATTCTTAGCATTTTAACATTTCCCATCATGTCATGGTTGTCCACTTTTGTGTATTAGTTCAATTGCCATGCATTGTTTTTGGTACACTCCTACATTTAGAATGCAGGTGTGCAACATTTTAGAACAGGGTAGGTGAGTTTTTTTGTCTTTCTCTAAAGACAACTTCAACCCAGCTCACATTTGTACTATCTATATATAAGCAAGAGAAGACTTTTTGTCCTTTATATTCTGACTGTAGACATTCATTTAAAGTTCCTTTGGTTAGGCATGTTTCTGGAACAACTGGTTATTTAAGAGACTTGAAGATGTGCTCCTTTCATCTCCAGCTTTTAAATATGTAGAATTATTGGCAAAAAAGCAAAATGCTCAATCCTAGGCAAAGTAAGTTCACTACGGACAAACATACTGTACTTCATTGTGTACCTTTGATATCCAATGCACTGAGGTGTTTGGGACTGACTTTTCAAAAAAAAAAAAATCATTGAGAACCATTGACAGAGTTGATATAATTCTCAGAAACTGCAGTGAAGATAAATGCTTTCTTCTTTATTATGTTTGGGAATTTTGTGGCGCTTATGTAATATTAGAATTGAGGATTACCAATTTGGTATTTAAGAGACGCATAGATGTGCCTTCAAATAGTGGAAATGAATAACAGTTATTTTTTTACACATAGATTAATGAACCACACATTCACTCATGCAAAAAATACATTGAGATAATGTAGGAGACTTGTTAGCATAATTTGCATTATATTGCTTTTACACTAACTTCTTAGTTCAAGATTATTATGAACAAACCAAACAACAATACACCAAATGAAAAAGAGTAAGAAAATATACAGAGAAAATGAGTTTGAGATTTTTTAAAAAAACTATTCATTGATTTTCTTCTAAAATTATATTTTTGATACCAGTGTTTTATGCAAGAGTTAATTTATATTTGGAAAAACCATTAAATTTAGTATCTTAAAACCTCAAGATGTAAACTACTACTGATATTTATTTTTTCAAATAGCAGTATTTTTGTTGACAGACAGTTTTTAAACATAAAAAGGAAAAGTATAATGTAATTATACATATTTGTGTGTGTGTGTGTGTGTGTGTGTGTGTGTGTGAGAGAGAGAGAGAGAGAGAGAGAGAGAGAGAGAGAGAGAGAACATTTATATTTTATGTAACTTACTGACTGGATGAATACATGACAAGATTAAGAAATGAAAAATAAAATAACCATAGAAACTATAGCAGCAGTTTTCCCTGTGTCTCAGCACTCATTATATTTTCATGTTGTTTGTTATTTATTATTCATATTGCTAAGGCCTCTCAATTCATCAACAAGCATACAGAATTGGGTAGCGTGCAGACTTGAAATAAAGGTATACAAGCATCAAGCCAAACAGAAGCAGCTTATCCTAGTCCAAATACTAGTTAGAATGTGTTGAGCATGCTCACCTGCAGCAATTGTTTTTCACATGTTACTTTTATCAAGAACTGACAAGAGGCAAGCACACTTAATACTCCTTCCTCCCCAAACAACTACCCTGTGAGGTTGGGCTGAGAAACAGTGCCTGGCCCAAAGTGACCCTTCTGGTTTATCATGCCTAAGGTGAGGCTGTAACTCACAGACTCCTAGACCAGGAGCAATTTAATTAATTAATCCCTATGCCAAAGTAATAGCAAATATGATTAGCAATTACAATAAGGATGTTTAAAACAGCAAATCTTTGGTCTATTAATGTAAAATAAGAAAATGGAGAGTCATGGGAGGAACTAACAAATAAATATGGAAAATTGTGAATTCTCCTATGAGTTGTAGCATACATAGCTGTTCATTTTCATTAGTGATGAAGGGCTTTAAATAATTGTATACACAAAGAGGCTGATAGCACAGAAGGCTTAAAATTTTCATAAATTATAGATTTGATAATCTGTTAAAGTAAACATTAACACTCTTCTTATATGTTTATTGTCTAAGAAATTCACATACACTGATTTCACTTCCTGATGCTGATATTGACTTCCTGATGCTGTCAATAATTGAAATTTCAATTTGGTATAAGTCTATATTCATAGAAATTTGGATCCAGAATTTGAATTTTACATATGCATATATGTAGAAAAGGAGTGTCAAACTCGCGGTGTCACGTTGTCGTCACATGATGCATGGTGACTTTTTCCCCCTTCACTAAAATGGGGGTGGGCGTGGCCAGCATGTGACACATCGGGACTGTGGGCCACAAGTTTGACACCCTATTGTAGAATATTTTCAATATCAAGAAGAAAACCAGGATACCCTTCAAAACATTATCTGAATACCTCAAGAAGGTGGTAATTCTGTTGAAATCTAAGTATTAAAATGTAATTGTCTTATTTAAGTTGGTTTTCAAAAAACTATTGGCTTTCTTTAGAAAAAAAGAAAGAATGTACCTGTAGCAACTATCTTTTCCCATAGAAATAAGAATAAGCATGTTCGTATCTGAGAATGAGAAAGATTATACTTGCTCAGCCATTTATAGTATTTTATAGTTGAACTATAATTTATAAAATGAGATGTTTTTGCTTTTTGGACTCAAACAATTAAAACATAAAATCTGAGTTCCCTGAAGGGACACATTATATGAACCTAAGAGAAGTTAGCAGCTCATTTAAATGATAAAACATGCAAGGAAAATCTAGTTAGGGGTGTAAAATAAATCAACCACACATCATTCTGACAGGCCCTCTAGCTATATAAAAGAAAAACATAGGGCTTTGCAATAGATATGATTAAAATGATACAAGAGAGACAGATATGTCACAGCCTACTCCTGAGAAAGACTGTAAATATGTCAAAGGGCAGAGAAAAGCCTCAAGTTATTGGAAAAGGAGGAAGATGGCTGACTTATAGTGTATATCATATATTAATATGAAAAGCCTTAAAAAAATAGGCCTCTGGAAATACTGGAAGTGCCGAAACGGCTTCCCTCAAGCCTCCAGGAGGGAGGCTGCCCCCGGGCTCTAGAGGCCCTCTGAGGGCTGAAAATGGGCACTTCTGGTATTTCCGGAAGGCCTGTTTTTCGGCCTCCCGAGGCTGCAGAGGCTTCCCTCAAGCCACCGGGAGGGCAAAAACGGCCTCAAACGGGCCAAAAATCAGTTGGGAGGCACGCGCATGTGCAGAGTGGGGCATTGAGCATGCATGCGCAGGGGGCAGGGCGCATTGCATTGTGGGTGCTGGCACACGTGCGCACGTGCTATCGGCAAACCACAACAAAAAGGTTCGCCATCACTGTCCTAGGATATACCAAGCTTACAAAAAAGCCTTCTAAATAGCAAAAAACCTGCTGCTAGAAAGTAACAGAGTCACAGTATTCTACAAAGACATGTAGGTGGCTATTCCTTGAAGTGTTTTCCTGTAATCATATGTGGGAATGACCTAACAAGACATGGGAAAGAGCCTCAGTGAGGAGAATGAAATGATAGATCATTTATCCGCAGCAGGAATAATTTCTTAGGCTGCAAATTTGAAGGGGGACAAATGTACTGTTAGTGTAATCTTACCATAAAGTAGAATTAATTTATCTCAGTGTATTTCTTGTCTGAACTACTATGATATATCCAGGAAAAATCAATCTTTGCAAATGTATAATTTTTCTCTTCTATTAGTACCCTACCCAACCTATGGTCTCACCATGAGAGTGTTAAGGAAGCACTTCATGTAGTGAGGGACACAGTTGTCAAACAATTATGCCAGATACCCTGGCACCAATATTTAGGTGAATATGGCTACAATCATGAACTGTGTGAAATCAATCAGATTCAAATATATTGTAGTTGAAATATATATTTCTCACATGATTATGTAAAAGTATAAAAATGGGAGAATACTGTATGTATATGGAGCATATTTATGTGGAATATGTGAAGTATGTATCAAATGGAGTAAATTGGACTCAAACTATTTGAGTTTTATTGGACAGCCTTTCTCCATCAAAAGCAATCTAACCTATAGGCCTTATCTATTTTTGAATGTACTCAGTAACAAATTTTACAGAGTGCTAAAATATTTGTAAACATACACTATTGGATTACCAGATGATTATGTTTGAGATGACTTTATGTATAGTCCACATACACACACATACTCAATGATGTAATTTAAACTTCATAGTTAATTACTTGAAATATCAGCTATAACTGCCTGAGCAATGGAAATTAAACACTTTAGTCATTGTCATTTTAATGATTTTTCATTTCATGTTCATTAATTATTATCCCACATTGGGCTCATGGTTCATTTATTGCACAGGGTTTTAAGTTGTAGGCATGGAAAAAGCATATATATATTAACCATCTACGATATATGCAGAGCAATTTTTTTTTTAAAAAAAAAAATCAAGTTTACAGTTTGTAAATCTGAGTGACACCTTGAAAGTGGAAAGCAAAATAAAGTATAAAATAAAGCTAATAGCTCAATAATTTTAATAAATACAATTCAAGTTATGTGTTACCTACAATACAATATTTCTAATACAGTAATATTATTTAGTATAAACCTTTAGCTAAGAGTAGCCACTGTTATACTGATGGTAAATAGAGCTGATTCACAGACACCTGTATATCTGTGACATTAGGCAAAATGTAAACTTTCTTAGCAAAAATAAAAATTAACATTCCTTTGACAAATATTGTGTTTTGAGCTTCTCTGAAAGTTCTATGTACTTTTTAAAGGCATTCACTCCAGTAAAAAATAAACTTATTGTACTCCTGTCCAACAATTAAATTACAGTACTGTTGTTCCCAGAAGTTTCGTACTTGCATCTAATTTATCTAATCAGCTTTTGATTTTAGTATTCAAAAATTCTGAGTAATCCAGATAAGTAATCTGAGTAATCCAGATAAGTAATCTGAATTACTCAGAAATTATTTATGCACAGTGTTTTAATTATGGGCTGTTAAATGGAGATATTTAGATAGGAAAAAAGGAGAAACACAGTAGCTGTAATCATCTATTTTTTCATTATTTGTCTGGTTATGAATGATTAGAAAAATATCATAGTCACTGGAGTCTTCAAATCTTCCTTTCCATTTTTAAAAATAAAAATGACCCCAAAGCAGTTGGCTGATGAATTCTTGGAATTGAAACCCAGATACTTTAGAGTTGCTATTGAGAAACATTGCTCTACACCAGGGGTGTCCAACCTTGGCAACTTTAAGACTTGTGGACTTCAACTCCCAGAATTCCTCAGCCAGCTTTGCTGGCTGAGGAATTCTGGGAGTTGAAGTCCACAAGTCTTAAAGTTGCCAAGGTTGGACACCCCTGCTCTACACAAAGAAATTCCCAGAATGGTGCAAGGGAAGGGATGGGATCTCTGATTTGGAAAACAGTGTAGCACCAGGGCAAACAAAACAAAACAAAACACTAGGTGGTACTGATAAGGATTTTATACATTTTATATTTGGATTTTATATGAGGATTTTATATATATCTTCCACCCTGTGTATCTGGAATTCAGTTTTCTCATAGCTGTATGATTAATAACTGTCTACTACTACAGAACACTATGAAATTACATTCCAGCAGCAATCAGACTTACTGACTTTCTGTGTTTTTCCCCCCACCAATAACAAATTGTTGTGTTAAACTATTTCTCTTTTTACTTAAAAGCTGGTCAAAGATTGTAATAAAAGGTATTTGGTTTTATTTACAGAACATTATTGAGTATAGTCCTAGGTTGCATGAAGAACTGGGCTTATTTTCCAAGTAAATCTACATAGAGTTCCCCTCTAGTCCCGACAAAGAGCCAAAAAGAACAAGGGGAATGGAGTTCACAGATGTGGAGAAGACAAGTTCATCATTCATAACCTTAACATGATTTCAAGATAGGTGAGTGGCCAGCAGTAACAACTTTTGTTGTTCAGAAGACATTCTCCAGTTTATTCAAGAGTGGTTGGTTGTATGGAATAGGGTTTTGATGGAGATGCACATCTCTAATTGTATTAAAAGACAAACATTGTAATGTGTTGGAAATACATTGGAAGCTGCTTACAGACATTTGGGAGTCAGACAGCCATTTAATGAAGAGTGTTCAGGCATATATGTGCTTGATGCCAAAAAAACCTCTAGCAAAAATGGAAAAGATTCTTATGGGACTGTTATCTCTTTTCTATTTATTTTATTACTATTTCAGAAGAGGCAAATCTGGTAGCCTAAGAAATTAATTATGCAAACTTCATGCAAATTAAACCTTAGAAGTTTGGCTGGAAAGAGATATCACAAATCTACAAGAATAGAGGACTTGAATTTTTGACATAAATAAATTTCTAATTTTCTTAATATAAGTTTATACAGCTTTTGAACCAGTAGTAGTAAAAAGCATGTGTCAAACTGAATACAACAAATGGCAGAAAGCTACTGTAGCTTTCTGTTCAATGTCCTGGTACACTGAATGTACTTTTCAGACGACATCCACAGCAGAAAGAAAAATGTGATTGAACTAAAATATTCCATGTTTATGATTTAAAGCAGGGGTGTCCAACCTTTCACCTTCCCTGGGCCACATTAGAAGACGAAAATTTGGTTTGGGCCGCACATAATTAAATTAAATAATAAATTAAATTAAAAAATTAAATTAAATTAAATTAAATTAAATTAAATTAAATTAAATTAAATTAAATTAAATTAAATTAAATAATTAAATTAAATTAAATTAAATTAAATTAAATTAAATTAAATTAAATTAAATTATTAAATTAAATTAAATAATAAAATAAAATTATTATTTATTATTAATTATTTATTAAAAATTATTTATTTTTTATTTTATAATTTTCCGCCAAATTTTGCGGGGTAGGGGGAGGGGGGAAGAAAGCTCGCCCACCTCGCGCCTACCTCTCCTCCTGCAAATTATTTATTTTTATTAATTTTCCGGCCAAATTTTGCGGGGTGAGGGGAGGGGGGAAGAAAGCTCGCCCACCTCACGCCTACCTCTCCTCCTGCAAATGCAGCAGCGGCGGCAGCAGTGGTGGGGGCAGAAGCAGCAGCAGTGGCGGCGGCAACAGCAGGAGTTGGCGGGGCGGGACTTTGGGTTGCGGCTGCCCACCTTTTCTGTTGCTCGCCTCGCCTGCCTCGCGCCTACCTCTCCTCCTGCAAATGCAGCAGCGGCGGCAGCGGTGGCGGGGGCAGAAGCAGCAGCGGCGGGGGCAGAAGCAGCAGTGGTGGCGGCGGGGGGGCAGAAGCAGCAGTGGCGGCAGTGGTGACGGGGGCAGAAGCAGCAGCGGTGGTGGCGGCGGCGGCAACAGCAGGAGGTGGCGGGGCGGGACTTTTGGGCTGCGGCTGCCCGCCTTTTCTGTTGCTCGCCTCGCCCGCCTCGCCCTACCTCTCCTCCTGCAAATGCAGCAGCGGTGGCGCGGCGGCGGCAACAGCAGGAAGTGGCGGGCGGGACTTTTGGGCTGCGGCTGCCCGCCTTTTCTGTTGCTCGCCTCGCCCTGCCTCGCGCCTACCTCTCCTCCTGCAAATGCAGCAGCGGTGGCGGTGGCGGCGGCAACAGCAGGAGGTGGTGGGGCGGGACTTTTGGCCTGCGGCTGCCCGCCTTTTCTGTTGCTCGCCTCGCCCGCCTCGCGCCGCCAACAGCAGGAGGTGGCAGGGCGGGACTTTTGGGCTGCGGCTGCCCGCCTTTTCTGTTGCTCGCCTCGCGCCTGCCTCTCCTCCTCCTCCTCGCTGGATCTTTCATGAAGGTTGGGGTGGGTGTTGGGTCGCATTACGAGGTGACCTGGGCCGCATGCGGCCCGTGGGCCGCAGGTTGGACAAGCCTGATTTAAAGAGTCAGTGACAATCTTCCTGAAACAGTTCCCTGTGTGATATTGATGATCCCATCTTCTTTTGCTGAAGGATGTATACTTTAATATGCAATTTTCATGCTAACAGTAAAATGATCTATGCTTATATTTACAATAAAACATATACTATATAAATGCAAAAACATTGCTTTGAATATTTGAAAATTAAAAAAAATATTTTATCTCCCAACTGTTACATTATTTTCAATGTAAGTTTAGACAGCAATGTCACCTTAGCCTCACAAAATTTTTTAAGAAGTAATGGTACAGAGATTGTTATCCCCTTCTAGGAACTGTACCTATAAAAATAACAAGAGATGATGGATAAATACTGCCTTCATGTGCTTTCACTGTTCCCAATATAGACAATAGTCAAAGCCAGCTTGCATAATATTTTAAATTTTAAGGGTGACACAATTTAGCTCTCAAAGAGAGTAACTGATGGAAATGGGCAATTTAAAAATTAGATATATATATAGATAGATAGATAGATAGATAGATAGATGATAGATAGATTGAACTTTAAGCATCCAAGCACGATAAAAAAGTGGTTGTAACTAAAATTAGGCATATCTAGTTTTTATAAAGGGCCTTTTACTCAAACTGAAGAAGACAATAGAAAAAATAAATGGGGAGGAATATTTTATGGCAATAGAAATATTCTGGGAAGAAATCCATACTGTTGCTGTTGTTCTTATTGCTGTTGCAGTTGTTAGTTTCATTATGTTAAAAGAGGCATATTCATGAGAGGCAGTGGGAGTATCATAACAGTATCATTAAAGTGCAGCTGAAATCCCAAGAGTGATATTTTGCTAAGGAATATAAAGAACATAGATGATTAAAAGCTGTAGTAAGGCCCATCAGGCTCCCAAAAGTAGAATACTGAAAATTCCATAACGCTGTTTTGGCAATGTGAACTTTGTGAAAGTGTCATGGAAGGGGATTGCAGAAGGACTGAGGTGATGTCATTAAAAAACAGCTGGAGATGCCAAAAGGGATTTGCTTAATTCTGGAACACGCCAGGAAGGCATTTAAATTGAGTTTAGGCTGAGATAATGTTAATGTTTGAGATAATACTAATTTTTAAAAAAATTGTGCCTGTTTTCTAGCATCTGATTTTGCAGAGGTAATTTAGAAGAGACTAGCCACTAATTAAATTTTGTTAAAAGAACATTTGCAGAAAGGTAACTTATATATATTTCCCACAAGTTGTTTTCAAGTTACATACAGATATTGACAGTTGTCACTAATTTCTGTTATTTGAACATTCATTGAGATCCTGGATAAAGTACCTTGATGTGCTTGTTAAATAAGTTAAATAACAAGTTTCAGATTCAACATATCTAAGGGGTCCAGAAGTAGGAAGGACAATCTGTACATTGGAATATAAGTATGTATAATTCGTCATTATGTATTATCTATGACAAAAACAAAATTAAAGGCATCTGTAATTATTTGCTAGGCATTAAACTCATCCTCAGATACATCTCATTAGCAAAAAATATTTGTGCCCAAAGGCTATTTTTCCAGAATTTATCTTAATTGGGCTTATATAGTGTTCAAAGTGAGGCAGCAAAGTAATTCTTTGGGGACCCAAGATTTTACTATGTTTTATATACCAACTATTAAATGACACAAGTTCACACTGAAAAATAAACCACAATAATCTGTATTTTATGGTTCACTGCAGCAATATATTTAACAGAAATTGCAGAGCCTGGTGTAATTGCTTATAATTAGTTTGCAAATCTAATATGGGGCTTGGAAAGGTGAATATTAACACTCCTTGTACAGATGTGGATGAGGCTGTGTATAATAACATGCTCACCTCATAAAGCAGATAGATAAACTGTTGTATAAAGTTAAGGTGAAGATAACTGACTGACTTGTTTATTTATTTTAGCATGGTACGGCTTTCATGGACATTGTGCTATAATATTATAAACTAGATGTAAAGTTTGCATGGCTTATATGATGCTTGGAGCAGTAGGAGCAATAGTGATGGAGTGGAAGGAAAGAAAATCTTTTTTCTGTTGTACTTGACATTTCTCTGGCATTGTTACATGGCAGACACTGGAAGGAAGAAGAAGAGAAAGTGATCTTTTAATAGATCATGTAAAGTTAAGATTAACATGAGGAATCAGTGAGAAATAAAAATAAAATCATTGTTGTAGACTGAAAGGAAAAGTGATTACAGTAGGTCAGGATGCCGAAGTGAATTAGCAGCTGCTATAAATTACCATCCAGGTAAATTTGGTTTCGTGGGGAACACCCTGGATTAACAGCAGAGGAACCTGAATTTTAGTTAGGGATAGAATCCAGCTGGGTGACTTGCTGCAGTGCACAGATATATGCAGTTTACTATAAAATATGATTATCAAAAAAACTAAAAAACTAAAAGGAGATCTAATAGTAGTATAATAGTAACTGTGAGAGGGGTCTTGAACTTAGTGGACAATCACTTAAATATAAACCAGCAGTGTGCTGCAGGTGCCAAAAAAGCCAACACAGTTCAAGGCTGCATTAACACAGGGATAGAATCAAGATCATGTGAAGTGTTAATACCACTTTATAATGCCTTGGTAAGGCCACACTTGGAATACTGTATTCAGTTTTGGTTGGCATGATGTAAAAAGATGTTTGAGAGTCTAGAAAGAGTGCAGAGAAGAACAACAGCGATAATTAGGAGACTGGAAGTTAAAACATATAAAGATTGGTTGCTGGAATTGGGTATGTCTACAGGTTTAATGAAAAGAAGGAATGAGGTGACATGATAGCAATGTTCCAATACCTCAGGGGTCTCCACAAGAAAAGGGAGTCAAGCTATTCTCAGAAGCAGGGACAAGAGGACAGGACAAGAAGCAATGGGTGGAAACTAATCAAGGAGAGAAGCAACTTAGAACTAAGGAGAAATTTCCTGACATTTAGAATAATTAATCAGTGGAACAACTTGCCTCCAGAAGTTGTGAATGCTCCAACAGTGGAAGTTTTTAAGAAGAGATTGGAGAACCATTTGTCTGAAATGGTATATGGTTTCCTGCCTGATCAGGGGGTTGGACTAGAAGACCGCCTTCCAATTCTGCTATTCTATTCTATTCTATTCTATTCTATTCTATTCTGTTCTGTTCTGTTCTGTTCTGTTCTGTTCTGTTCTGTTCTGTTCTGTTCTGTTCTGTTCTGTTCTGTTCTGTTCTGTTCTGGTCTGGTCTGGCCTGGCCTGGCCTAGCCTAGTCTAGTCTAGTCTAGTCCAGTCCAGTCAGTCCAGTGCATTCCATTCCATTCCATTATATTATATTCATACAGGCCTCTTTGAGAGGTCTGAGGAGAGATTACTGTGACTGGCAACATCTGGTATGATCTTCATTCAATGGGATTAATACAAACAGCAACATTGCTGAATAGGGTATTGGCTTGGGGAGCTATTTATTATAATTTCTTCGAAAAATTACAATATCATGCAAAAGTTCATTTATTTCAGTAATGCAACTTAAAAGGTGAAACTAACATATGAAATAGACTCATTATATGCAAAGCAAGATAGTTCAAGCCGTGATTTGTCATAATTGTGATGATTATGGCTTACAGCTCATGAAAACCCCAAATCCACAATCTCAGACAATTAGAATATTACATGCAATCAATAAAACAAGGATTATACATAGAACAATATCGGACCTCTGAAAAGTATAAGCATGCGTATGTACTCAGTACTTGGTTTGGGCCCCTTTTGCAGCAATGACTGCCTCAATGCGGCTTGGCATGGAAGCTATCAGCCTGTGGCACTGCTGAGGTGTTATGGAAGACCAGGATGCTTCAATAGCAGCCTTCAGCTCTTCTGCATTTTTCAGTCTCATGTCTCTCATCTTTCTCTTGGCAATGCCCCATAGATTTTCTATGGGGTTCAGGTCAGGCGCGTTTGCTGGCCAATCAAGCACAGTAATCCCATGGTCATTGAACCAGGTTTTGGTGCTTTTGGCAGTGTGGGCAGGTGCCAAGTCCTGCTGGAAAATGAAGTCAGCATCCCCATAAAGCTCGTCTGCAGAAGGAAGCACGAAGTGCTCCAAAATCTCCTGGTAGATGACTGCGTTGACCCTGGACTTAATGAAGCACAGTGGACCAACACCAGCAGATGACATGGCTCCCCAAATCAACACAGACTGTGGAAACTTCACACTGGACTTCAAGCAGTGTGTGCCTCTCCATTCTTCCTCCAGACTCTGGGTCCTTGGTTTTCAAATGAGATGCAAAAGTTGCTCTCATCAGAAAAGAAGACTTTGGACCACTGAGCAACAGATCAGTTCTGGTTTTCTTTAGCCCAGGTAAGACACTTCTGGTGTTTGTTGTTCAGAAGTGGCTTGATAAGAGGAATACGACATTTGAAGCCCATGTCCAGGACCCATCTGTGTGTGGTGGCTCTTGATGCACTGACTCCAGCCTCAGTCCACTCCTTGTGAAAGTCCCCAACACTTTTGAATGGCCTTTTCCTGACAATCCTCTCCAGGCTGCAGTCATCTCTGCTGCTTGTGCACCTTTTTCTTCCACACTTTTCCCTTCCACATAACTTTCTATTAATGTGCTTTGATATAGCACTTTGGGAACATCCAACTTTGTTTGCAATTATCTTTTGAGGCTTTCCCTCCTTATGGAGGGTGTCAATGATAGTTTTCTGCACAACTGTTAGGTCAGCAGTCTTTCCCATGATTGTGATTCCTTTTTTTTTTTAAACAAGTTTTATTAATTTTCAAAACACACAAGTCATCATTATCCATTACATATTTAAACCTTTTTCCATTATAAACTTAACAAGTCAGATAAACTATAATTCTGTTTTAAACCATTTCCATATAAACATACAAAAACCTCTTATCCGATGTCTCTTTATTTCTCTTTACTCTTATTCAATTTTATTATTATTATTTCATCTATTTCTTTCTGACTTAGTTACCATTATTCTCATTCTATATTTCTACAAGGTTTTATTAATTCTCCCCAGAAAAAAAAAAACATATACCCACAACACACAAAACATAAAAAAAAAAATCTTTGACAATCTTAAGTCCAGCTTTAATTTTATACTTGATTATTCCCAAATTATTTTAGTCCAATTTCATAAAATCTTTAATTCCAGCTTCTTCCTTTCCCGGTTCGAAGCCCCATTTAGCTGACAAAAATATTTTCCTTTTTTTCTCTGTCTCTTTGTAATTTCGCTGCTCACGTTTCTTTTCTTAAAAGTTCTATGTTACCTTAATCCCGGGGTACTTTTATTTGGTTATGTTGCCCAGTTGTCCCGGTTCAGATGTTATCCACCTCTTTCTTCCCTCCTGCACAAATCTTAGTCAAGCTGAGTCATCCTCTTCGGGATGGCCATTTTAGACCATCGCTGCAGTCGTCTTCGGGAGGAAAAAAAAACAAGCCCGGGGGGGGGAGATGCGGCTCCCCACAAACAGGCTTGTTGCTTCCTCTTACTCCGCTGCCCCTCCAAGGCAGTTTCAGCCCCTAATTAAACCTTATTATTATTTATTAGGCAAATATATATTGTTTATCTTTACGTTTAAAAATAAATATTAAAGGATTATATTTGAAATAATTGAAATGAAACAAAATTGATTGAAATTAATGAAAGAGGCTAGAATTAATGTGTTTGTTTCTCTCCTTACTGAAAATTTGGAATGGAAAAGGTAATAATAGAATTAAGTATGCATATATCACTGTATAATTTCTGTCATATTTGTATGTAAAGATGATGACCCGGAAATATGTTGTCCACTAAAAAGAGATTTTTGTTTTTAATGTGAAAACTGAATAAAGTCTGTTTTTTTTAAAAAAAAAAAACATAAAAAAAAATCTTTTTGGAAAGTAACTTGGACCCAGGTATCTCTCTCTTCATGGACTTCAACTGTATTCATGCTCATCTTACATATCATTACTTATTTTATTTACCATTCTAAGTCTTCTATATTAACTTCTCCACATATTTCACTCTTCTTAATTCTATCTTAATTAATCATCTTAATTTGAGTCATTATATTTGTATCTTTTGTCCATTCTTTATTGTACCTTTGTCTCATTCCTTATAAAAAAGAAAAGAAATTTCTCCTGAAATCACTAATCAGAGTATGATGCCTTTCTATCTCCCCACTAAATTAATCAAGTTAATCTTTAAAATAACACCCAATACCCAATCCGATTTTGCTTGGTACATTCTATCTGAATAATACATCCAAAATAATTAAATACATAGTTAAACAATAAATCTAAATATTAAAAACAAATACTATAATAAAAATTTTATAATAACATCAATACCATAATCTTATTAAGCTCTTTAATTAATACTCAGTACTAAACCTCCCCTCATATTATTAAATTTTAAAACCAATCATTATTAAACATTTCAACATTTTAATCTCTTATCAACTCTTAAGACATTTAAGTTTTCTATTTCTAATACAATACTACAATATCATCTTATGTACCTTGCAAAATCTCTTTGAAGAAATTATATTTTATCCTTTATCCCTAAAAAGATTCCTTTTTTCCCATTTAATTTCAAAACTTTGTAGCTTTTCTCCACCTTTTCCCTTTCTTTCTTCTCCCAACAAACCTTTCTACCCCCCCTTCTTCTAGCCTCTGCCTTACTGGCTTCCCTTCTCTGTCGTTTTCCTTTTCCCTTTTGTTTACTATCATTATATTGATTTTGCATATTATTTTTCCCTTTCTTTAATGTTTTTTTAAATCTTAAGTCCTTTATTTCTCTTCCTTCCCCTCTTCCTTCTTTCTTGGTCAAGTTCTGAGATTTATTAAAGATGGCTGCCTCTCCTTCTTCTTCTGCTGTCTTCATCTGTTGTAATGTTTGTTGATAGTTAATAAGCGCCATTTCTAAAAAAAGGAAGGCTTCTTTCAAACCAGCTTTATCATTTTTTTTTTGCTTGTTCATAATCTTTTCTCAGCTCCTCAATAGAAAGAGCCATTATAAATCTTTTATTTTCTTTTCCCCTTCTTTCTTCTTACAGCAACCAAAATATTCCAAAGGAAAGATAAAACAGTCCCAAAGTTATCAATCAGTCCAAACCAAGGCAGAGTTCTCACTTTCACCTCCTAGGGTAGTGTCAATCAGAAAAAAAGAAAGTCCAAATCTGTTTCTTAAAATCTTATTGCAATATATTTTAGTCTTTCAATCCTTAAAGCATCTCCTCCAACAAAGTCTTAGCATACAGATATTTTTTTTAATCCTCTCTCTTCCCACTCATCGCTTAAAGCCAGTTTTCACCTAAAAAAAATAGGTTTCTTAATATTCACTTTTTATTCCATAGGAAAAGAGGGTAAGCTTTCCTTTCAGCACCATCAAACTGCTGCTTTTTCCTCTTTTAGAAGGTATCATTCAGAAAGTCATACTTTTCAGGAATTTTGTTAAATATGTCTTAGAGTCCTAGGAACCAAGAAAAACTTTCTCCTTCCAAACACTTTCTCCACTTCCTCCTGCGCATTCTTACCCGGCTGCCAGCTTCTTTGTGGCAGCCATTACGGTTCCGCCGCTGCACTGTCCTGGGAAAAGGGGTTCTGCCGGCCGGGAGGGGTCTGCAACACCCCCAAACCCCTCTCCGGATCCCCCTACCTTCAGCTGCCCCTGCAGGGCAGCCTAGCTCCGTATCCATCCGGATCGGAGCCCCAAAAACGGCTAGCGCGGCAGGGATTGCACAGCTTCGCGAATCCCTACCGCTCGCGAAGCCGACAAACCGGAAGTTTCCCCCATGATTGTGATTCCTACTGAACCAGACTGAGAGACCATTTAAAGGTTCGTGAACCCTTTGCAGGTGTTATGGCTTAATTAGCTGATTGGAGTCGGATACTTTGAGCCTAGAATATTGAACCTTTTCACAATATTCTAATTTTCTGAGATTGTGGATTTGGGGTTTTCTTGAGCTGTAAGCCATAATCATCTCAATTATGACACATTATGGCTTGAACTATCTTGCTTTGCATATAATGAGTCTATCTCATATATTAGGTTCACCTTTTAAATGAACTTTTGCACGATATTCTAATTTTTCGAGTTTCACCTGTACATCTGCAATGTGAATTAATTTTCAATTACTGCTCTGATATACAGCTTCCCACTACCATCAGTTTGCTGGTTGCATCTCTAAAAGACCAATTGTTGTAGCTTCTGTTTCTGACTGTCTGGGTATATGGCTGACTCAAGGAGGGTTATTTATAGCATATTTTGAAGACCTGAGGCATATTTTCTGAAAATCAAAGAATTTACACTGGATGCAAAGAATTAAACTTGTTTGCTTACTTATTTTTTTTTATTTATGTCTTGCCTTTAGGCTTTCAAAGTAAATTAGTCCTTCTACTAAGCCAAGGCTTTTCTGCTGAAATCCCATCTGTAAATAACACCCCCTTGCATGTCATCTCTAACGTCTTGTCTTCAGCATCTTCAGTCTATCTGTCTAAACTTCTTTCATATATATCTTTTATCTATCTCTATCATTGACTTTTAGTAGGTTAGATTCATAATAGTAAATTGTTTACAAAATAATGTTACATAACAATCATTAACAATTGAGGCTTGGACAAAACAAAATAATCCATCAAAAGCAATAAAATAAAAAGTCTTTCTTTCACAGTTCTATTTTTAGAACAGAACAGAACAGAACAGAACAGAATAGAATAAAATTGAATGTTGTGGGAGTTAGTTGTTTAGCAGAGTTGTTTAGCATTCGGGGGGGAAAACTGTCCCTATGTCTAGTTGTTCTGGTGTGCAGTGCCCTGTTGTTTTAAGGATAGAAGTTGAAACAATTTATGTCCAGGATGTGAGGGGTCTGTAGATATTTTCACAGCCCTCTTTTTGACTCGTGCAGCATACAGGTCCTCAATGGAAGGCAGGCTGGTAGTAATTGTTTTTTCTGCAGTTCTAATTATCCATTGAAGTCTTTGTCTGTCTTGTTGGTTGCAGAGCCAAATCACACAGTTATAGAGGTGCAGATGACAGACTCAATAATTCTTCTGTAGAACTGAATCAGCAGCTCTTTGAGCAGTTTGAGTTTTCTGAGTTGGTACAGAAAGAACATTCTTTGTTGTGCTTTTTTGATGATGTTTTTGATGTTAGGTGTCCATTTTAAGTCCTAAGATATGATAGAACCTAGAAACTTGAAGGTCTCTATTATTGATACTGTGTTATCTAGTATTGTAAGAGGTGATGGTATAGGAGAGTTTCTCCTAAAATCTACCAGAAATGGTTTTGAGTGTATTTAGTTTAAGATTGTTCTGGTTGTACCACAAGGCTAGTTGTTCAACCTCCTGTCTGATTAATGATCTTAAAATCTAACAAAGTAGGATCTGATTGGATTTCAGCCAAATAAATAAAATTCTGTTTAGTCTTAATGTAGATAGTCTTTCTGACCCCTCTTTCTGTGGTCCTCTGTGTCCAGAATATGGACTTTTCTGTCTTCAAAAAGAGTGACCTTTGTCTTTCAAATGTAGTTGGACTGCTGAATCTTGTTTTCCTATGTTGTGCCATGCTGAATTTCAACTGAATAATCATAACACAATCCCAATTAAAGAAGGGCAACTGATGAATGCTAATTCCCCTTAAACATAGCCACTTGGTCAATAATCTGTGATAATGGGTTAATGCAACACAGTAACATCCAGAAGTCTATGTGTAGAAATAATCCTTACTTACCGACCGCAATTGGGATTCCATTGCTAAGCAGTGTGATTTTCAATTAACATGAATCTCTAGCATTTCCCTTCCCCCATTCTTTCCTTTTAAAAAAAACTGATTATTTTATAAAGTACAGTTCAAAAAAAAATCTAAGACCTCCCTCAAAAAATGCATCCTTGAATTATTCTCAAAAGTCATAAATATGTAGAATAGTGATAATTCTATAATAAGCTACATAATTATTACCACAGTTCATTTTTTCCCAGTCATGATAGTCAGAGAAGGTTAACTTTCAAAACAAACCAATCTAGAGCAGAAATGCAAGTGATTTTTTTCTAGTTCTTTCTAATTTCACCTTTAAATTCAGCAGGCAAATCAAGAGGTTCAAATTAAGTGCAGCAAAGTTGCCACATGCAAAATATATCTCATTAAATCTGGAGAGATTGGATTGACTCACATGTGTAACAATCCCATGTGATGTAGGAACATTCCACCAACATTTTTGCCAAACCAAATAATTTCTAAGAAAATAAGTGGAGTGTGGAGTAAACATAGGAAAGATAGACATAAAAAGTTGCATGGGACTTTTAACAGAAGTAAAGAGGCTCAATATTTATATTTCAATTCTGTTTTTTTAAGTTATGGTTGTGAAGAGATTGCTACAGACTGTCAAGAATTTTCATGACCTAGAAAAACCATAGAAGCTATATTATGCAATGCAGTTTCAATCCCAGAAGTATTGTTGATAAAATTGTCACCACTCACATAAGTGATTTGTATGGAGAAGTTATTACTAATTTTCTTTTCTAAAAGAAGTGAATTGATTGCATTGCTATTCAAGGATTGATTGATTGCACTGCTATTCAAGCTCCAACATGAGTGATGTCGAGCTGGCTATGCCCACCCTGGCCCACAGTTATAATTAAATGCACATTTGTCAATGTTGCAAAAGTACAGAAGGGCCTTAATGTATCTTTTTGTCTAGATGGCTTAAGGTTGCTCTTTTCTCAATCTGATGTTCCACATGAGAGCCAGCATGAGAAATGATAGTCCAAACACTTCCCTTGGCACCCTGGCCCTCTGAACCACTTTTTAGCAATGCTTTTAAATTAAACATTGAAAATATTATTTATAAGGAGGCATGCTACAGACATCATTTTCAATATTTTCTTTATTTATAGCAATACTTCTGGCCACACATAGATCAAATAGGTATTTCTCCAATATAAAATGGAGATTGCAGTTCAATTCTTTGTCTAGAAATACAACTATTTGTTTTATAAAGAGAAAAAAAGTAAAATAATTCTAGCTAGAGGTTATGTTGGGGTGCTATTTGATCACTTCTCATAATAAATGGATGCTTTATGACTGGCCATTCCCGCTGGAGTACCTGTTTGCCAACTAATAATGTAATACCATATCTTAGAAGTATGATAAATGGTTTAGAGCTGTGTCATGCACAATAATTGTAGTTTGGAATGGACTTTGCTGAATTTTGGTGTACATTGCTGTGGTGGAAAGAACACAAAACCTTTAAATTGCTTTTATTCCTGCAGGCATACCTGAATAATATGCTCTCTTGTTTGCAGCTATTTAGGCTTGTTAAGTACCATTTGCCATAGCAACAAAGTGACCCTATATGTAACAGTTCCCATGGCAAATGATATAATTATTTGCAGTTGCTTCCTTTGGAATCCCAAAGTAGATTCCTGGGTTTGTGAATAAATGTTACTATGGGTAAATGTTTTGCAGTACAACCTTGTTAATACAGAGATATTTCATCAGAATGTCAAAGTCAGTGTCTATTATGTACTTAATTTCTAAGTTCAATTAGCTGAGAAATTATAGGTTGATGCCAAATTATAATTCTTAATTTATTTTACTTGTCATGTATCCCTCCATCCATCTACCCATCTACAATAACTCTACCACTATAATAGTCCATACAAACTGTCTCCTACACCAGGAATCCCCAACCTTTTTGACGCCGCGGCCCTGTAACGGCATCAGCTGGGCGCCGCGGCCCGGTACCGGCATCAACTGGGCGCCGCCATCTTTTTGACGAAAAAGTGCTTCCGGTGACCTCACCGGGCACTTTTCGTCAAAAAAGATGGCGGCCTCAGCGCTCCGTTGAGCTTTTCGGGTAGAAATGGCTTTCTACCCGGAAAAGCTCACCAGCTTGGCGCCGCCATCTTTTTGATGAAAAAGTGCTTCGGTGAGCTTTCTACCCAGAAAAGCTCACCGGAAGCACTTTTACCAAAAAGATGGCGGCGCCAGCAACCAGCGGCCCGGTAAGAGTTGTTCCGCGGACCGGTATCGGTCCGCGGACCGGCAGTTGGGGACCCCTGTCCTACACCATATAAATTTGGGGTTTTATTACTTTTTTCTGCTATATGGTGATCAAAATAGGTTCAAATATTAATGGAGTGCCAATTTATTATCTTCATATGACTAAATGATGGAAGTTAATGCACAGGTACATGGCAAATTATATGGACAATGAAAGAAAATAAGAGACAGATTGTGATGAGCTGAAGTGTCCCACAAATGTAACAAAAACCAAAATGTAAATAAATGTTCTTTAATGCCTTCAACTTGGTTTCACTGTTCAATTGTTCACAGTTGGAGATTAAACTCTTTCCAAAATAACGTTCTAAATGAAAGAAATACAGTCCAACTCAAAGAGCAGATAATGAAGCAATAAAAAAACCAAAAACAAACCACACTGAAGAAAGTTCCATGACAGACTAGAATAATTAATTACAAACTTCAAGAAGATAACCAGGTATAGTACGTTGGAAGAACACCAACCAGGATAAACCTCATCCAGGAATAAAACACTCTTTGTTTCCAGCATTTGCTAGCACGCAGGTCCAAACTCTTATGCAGTTCTCACACCTGCATCCCATGAAGAGGATCAAGGCCCTCTCCTCCTGAGTAGACCACGTCTTTCCCTTATCCTCTTCTCCCTGCGTGCCCTAGGATGGATAGGGGATGGGTCCTCCTCTGCCTGCTCAGCTGGCCTCTGCCTTTCCCCAGCCTCCTCCATAACCTCTGGAGCCACTCTTCCACTCCCTGTTGGCTGTTCCTCCTCTTCCTCAGAGTCAGTCTCCACCAGGGGCATGGCGCTGATTTTGCCATATCACTGAAAGTTTCATTATGCTACTAATTTTATCCTTTTTGAAGAGGATAAAACCATTTTTTTTATTATCATTTATTTATCAAATGTATTTGCCACCCTCTTGCAGGCCAGGCATTATCAAACTATATTGCTCCTGTGGAGTTACTCTAGAATCAAAGTTGACATATAAAAACATCTAGTAAGTAATTGGCTAGTCTGTTATTTTCATGAATATAACATTGAATCCATGTGGCATGCTCAATGTAAATTTCATTCATACTTTGAGAAACAGATTCATTTTTTAACTCATCAAAGTGCCAGGAAGGAAGAAAAAAGAGTCCATCTAATGTACTGAAATTATTGATACGGCTAGTCTAGCCTAGCACTGTCACCAACAGACATGGAATAACAATTGATAGCACACAATATGTATGAAGTATGAAGGCCACCTATGCAAGATGGTTAAAAGTGAGCAGGACAATCTATTCCATGTAAATGTACAGCTACAGTTCCTATCCTGTAGGAAGCTATAATACCTATTTTCAACAATCTGATCATATATCCCTCTGATCTCATGATAGCACTGATTATGCTTCCTATATGTACTAAATCAGGGCTGTCAAACTCGCGGGCCGCGGGCCAGATGTGTCACACACTGGCCATGCCCACACCTGGTTTAGCGAAGGGGGAGAAAGTTGTGATACGTCACATGACGCCACTGTGATGCTGTGAGTTTGACACCCCTGTACTAGAGAGGATAAAAAGTATATCGTTTCCAGCCACTGCCTTAGTGAGATCTCATATATTTGTTTCTCAGGTTGAAATTAAGCAAGTTTTTGGATGATTGCTTCTTCCACAAAGGATTGACATAAATGTAGCAATAAGACAGGTTATTATCTTATTTTATATTGTCAAATTTTCATGCATTTACTTGAAATTCTCAAGGCTTTCTGAAAGTTGATGACATTATTTTGCTTTGATTCCTTTAAGGCAGGGAATGTAATCTCATCAATTTTAAGGTTAGTTCGTGATAGTAGATAACTTTATCTGCAGTTTCTCTTTTAAGGACAAGATCAATTTTCAGAGCCTGTGGCAGCAGAAAGTGATTGCCTTGACAGTGCTTCTCTCAACAGTTTCTTGGCCTTGCTTGTTCTTCTGAAGCTGATTTTATTTTGGAAGTGGATTTATTGCTGCTGTACTGTTACTTATTGGGTATTGACTCTTCAATTTTTGTACTAAGGCAGGGGTGAGAATCTTTTTTATTTAAGGCCATCAGTTTATTATGATTACAACGTGCTGGGGAATACTGAAATTATCAAGATAGCCAATAAATTCTTTGTAGCTGGAAATATTAGCAGCATAGTAAAAAGTTTCTTTGGGTTTTTAAAACTGTGGAAAGAATGTGGCAAGACTCATCCTCGTGTATATAAGTGGTTAATTTTGTGGTTTGTACTTTAAACTTTACGACATTGGCTTTTTGTTTTTTATGTCATAAAAATATATGCAAGGCAGTACATCTTCAATACATCTTCTTTTGCATGGAACTTTTCAGATGTGCATTTGAACTTTTCAAATTTGTTGGGCTGAATTACCCAGAACCAGCAGAATCAAATGTTATTATTATTTTCAGCACAAGTAACGAACAGAAACAATACAACTTTTTCTGTTTTTAATAGGAAATCACATTTTGTTAATAACATCAAATATCACAGACTTAAATAGCTTGATTAAAGGGAAACGTTAAGATAATTTATTAAGTGTAATATAATATGCACAGCAATGTGTGGTTTATTTATAAACGTGCTGTTTTTATATTTTATATTTTAAGTTCAAGTTATTGTATTCTGAAGTAGTGAAAAACAATCATGGGTTTTATCTAAATTAGGTAAAAATTGGTTTCAACAATAATTTGAATTTTCTGAGCCAGGACAAGGGGGGCAACCTAAATTAATCTGACAGGCAGAGCCTCCACCCAGTTTTACCATGCAAAAGTTTAGAATGGGTCTGGCTCAGACCCATTGAAACATCACAAGCATAATAACTGCTTCTAGCCACTACTATGCTTACTTGTAACTAGTGTCCCATTGTCAGTTAAGCAACCAGCCTGGTATTTCTTCCCTTTAGCTTTCCCTTATTCCCTGGGCTTTCTTCCCATTATTTTATAGGAACCTACACCAATGGATCCAGAGAAGCAAATGCATCAAGTCTACTGATGCAGCACAAGGTAGAGTGGTAGCAGGATTCCACTGTGTGAGTCACCAGGTGAGCCAATAAATTCTTTGTAGCTGGAAATATTAGCAGCATAGTAAAAAGTTTCTTTGGGTTTTTAAAACTGTGGAAAGAATGTGGCAAGACTCATCCTCGTGTATATAAGTGGTTAATTTTGTGGTTTGTACTTTAAACTTTACGATATTGGCTTTTTGTTTTTTATGTCATAAAAATATATGCAAGGCAGTACATCTTCAATATATGTATCAGTACATCTTCTTTTGCATGGAACTTTTCAGATGTGCATTTGAAATTTTCAAATGTGTTGGGCTGAATTACCCAGAACCAGCAGAATCAAATGTTATTATTATTTTCAGTACAAGTAACAAACAGAAACAATACAACTTTTTCTGTTTTTAATAGAAAATCACATTTTGTTAATAACATCAAATATCACAGACTTAAATAGTGGTCGTGCTGACACTATGGACAACCTTTTTCTTATTAACCTGATTAAGAAGCGGAGCAGCTGTCTATTTATTTTCATCACAAGTTTAGGAATGAAAATTTATTTATTTATTTATTTATTTGATTTGCCAATTGTTTACAAGATAATAAGTATAAGTGTATACATAGTTGTGAATACATGAAATGGGTACATATAAGAAAAATAAAAGAATAAGAGAAACAATAGGACAGGGACGGTAGGCACGTTGGTGCGCTTATGCACGCCCCCTACAGACCTCTTAGGAAAGGGGTGAGGTCAATAGTAGACAGTCTAAGGTTAAAGTTTTTGGGGTTTGGGGAAGAGACTACAGAGTCGGGTAGAGTATTCCAGACATTGACCACTCTATTGCTGAAGTCGTATTTCCTGCAATCAAGTTTGGTGCGGTTTACTTTGAGTTTGTATCTATTGTGTGCTCTTGTGTTGTTATGGTTGAAGCTGAAGTATTCATTGACAGGTAGGACATTGCAATGTATGATTTTATATACCATGCTTAAGTCAGACCGAGACGGCGTAATTCAAGGTTTTCTAGTTCTAGAATTTCAAGTCTGGTGGCATAAGGTATTCTACAAAGAGTAGAAGAGTGGAGAACTCTTCTTGTGAAATATTTCTGGACTTTCTCAATTGTGTTAATATCAGATACGTAATGAGGGTTCCAGACTGATGAACTGTATTCGAGTATTGGTCTAGCAAATGTTTTGTATGCTCTGGTTAGTAGTGTGATATTACCAGAGAAAAAGCTACGTAGGATTAGGTTAACAACTCTTAATGCCTTTTTGGCTATGTAGTTGCAGTGGGCTCTAGCACTTAGATCATTAGAGGTGAGTATTCCAAGGTCCTTTACAGAGCTTGGGTCATCAACAAGATCTTGGCTATTCAGCTTGTATTTTATTTTCTGATTTTTTTTGCCAATATGTAGGACAGAGCATTTATTTGTTGAGATTTGAAGTTGCCATTTGTTTGACCATTCAGATACATAGTCAAGATCTTTTTGTAGGGTATGCAGTATTGTCTGTGGTATTGAACAGCTTTACATCATCAGTGAAGAGAACGCAATTGCTCTTAATATGATCACAGAGGTCGTTTATGTAGAGTATGAAGAGAGTTGGTCCTAGAACACTGCCCTGGGGGACACCACTATTGACAGGTACTGGTTTTGATAGGACGCTCCCGATTTTGACCATTTGTTGTCTGTTTGACAGGAATGCTTCTATCCAGTTATTCAGTTGTCCAGAGATACCATAGGATTTTATTTTTAGGAGTAGTTTGTCGTGTACCACTGAATCAAAGGCTTTACAGAAGTCTATGTAGATTGCGTCTATTGCTTTGCCTTGGTCGAGTTGTGTCGTCCATATGTTTTTGCAGTGTAAGAGTTGCAGATTACAGGATAGTTTTTTTCTGAAACCAAATTGTTTATTGGAGAGTAGGTTGTTTGTCTCTAAGTGGAGGATGATGGATTGGTTAATAATTGATTCCATGACTTTACAGGTGACGCAGCATAAGGAGATTGGCCTGTAATTTTCAACTAGGCTTGGGTCTCCCTTTTTGAAGATGGGGATGACTGTGGCTTGTGACCATAGGTTAGGCAAGGAGCTGGTCCTGAAATGGAGGATATACTTCCCATTTGTCCAATAATAGCTTGAACATACAAATATACTACCAAAACAGGACTATATAACCTGCATGTTTGAGTTTGTATGTGTCTATTGAGCCCTAAGTCAGAATTTCTCCCTACTACTCTATAAAATCTGATCTTTGCTCCCTAATGGGAGTGGTCTGCCCAACCCACACTGGCAGAGGGTGAATTGGAGACACTGCAGATCTCATCAGCCAAGAAATTTTGCCTAGTCAGATCCAGGAGAAGAGATTTCTTTGCCATAGCTCCTGTCCTCTGAAACATCTTATCTCCTGAGATAAGATTTGCTCCCATCTTCCTGATATTTCAAAAGAACCTCAAGACCTGGTTCTGCCATATGGCTTGGGGACTAGAAATGGTTGACTACTTAAATTTAAATGTACCTCCTCCCACCTCCACATCTTGTCTCCTTGATTTTATCTGTTTTATCTCTCTTCTTTGCCATTTTGTCTCCTTGATTTTATATGTTAGTGGGGATTTTTTTGCTGTGTGTTTATAATGGACAATTTTAATGTTTTTCAATGTTTCTTTATGTTGTAAGCCACCCATAATTGTTGAATATGAGAAGGGTAGCAAATAAATTTTATAGACCAATAAATAACTTATTATAATATACTTTTGGTATATGAATTAATATCTTGGGAAGATATGAAGAATTCTGAACAGTTAATTCATGTAGAAGAATAGCAATCTGGAAGGTAGAGTTAAATATGTCATCAGCCTGGAATCATTGCATTGCCACAAATGACCAAATCCAGCACCTTTGAATTTCATTGACCCTTATTTTGCGCCAATTTAACTTTGACCATTAGTTAACTAGAACCTTGTTTGTGTATTCTGTGCTTTGAATGCAACAAATGTTCCTGATTATTTGTGCCTTACTATTCAAATAGTTTGGAAGATGCAGCACATAAATTAATTGAAGGAATTTTAAGATGTTAAAGATAGTTTTAAGAAATTATCAAGGAAAGGCAAATTGCAAAATTAAATGTAGATTATTCATTGTTAAGCGATGATAAAAAAAACTTTTATTCAATCATTTTTTAAAATAAAAGTGGTTACCTTGAATTTATTTTTCATATTTCTCCTTTTACCAGAATTCCATTGTCACTCTTTTCCTCTTAATGGTTCTTTTAATAGTTCTAGTAGTATATCTTTGTCAGTGCATATCAATTTACTCCTATAACTCTTTTGTGAGACAAGAAAGATATTTAAATATTATTTTTATTTTAAAACAATGTAGAATATTGAAGATATTGTATGTGTGTTTGTATCATGTTTCTCAGATTGCATTCTGTTTTGTGTGTATCTTTTATTTTTAGAGAAATATTTTCTTTCACTCAGTGTTATATTTATTTAAATATCTGTCACTGAAATATTACTACAACAGAGAATTATTGCAATACTTTCTTCAGAGAAGATTTCATATTATATAGTCAGCTGAACAATTTAACAGAGTAGGCAAAGTATAGATCTTGATCTACCAAGATATTAGGTGGACCTAAGAGGTCTGTAAGGGGCATGCATAAATGCACCATCGTGCCTCCTGTTCCTGTCCTATTGTCCCCATTTAATCGTACCTATTTTCTGTATTCTTGCTCATGTTTATACTTATACCTATTATTTTGTAAGCGATTGAAAAATCAAATAAATCAAATAAAATAAATATTCAGTAGTAGATAAGAAAGTACAGTATTTGTTTAACAAACAGTAACAAAATCGCTGTCTTTATATATATATGGAGACCATAAAAATACACATAGACACAAATTCAGGACTGTTTTAAAGAGTCAATAGTGGCCATTGCTCTAAATATCATATATAAATAAAGTACCATCAGGTATGTTTTTGTATTCGAAGTGGCTTATATTTTCTTTTGAACGGACCAATGTAACCACTTAAAAATATCTCAAGTGTTTTGGAATGGATATCCTTACACATTTCTGTTTACTGAAATTCAATGAACAAAAAAAATGAACAGTAGAAAAACAATCACATTGATAAAAGATACATTCAGAGCTGCAGCTCCAATGCCTGCCAGGCTTTTATAAAACAATAAAAAGATATACACAGAGTATGCTTCTGTAATAAAGATTTTTTAGTAAGAAGAAACAGAATTTGGCAAGGAAGACTTTTATTTTGTTCCGATACTACTGATAATATTTTGAGCCCAGAATCCTTATACTTAGAGACCTTGGAGCCATAATAAAACAGAGAAAGATTTTTAAAATTCCCACGTCTGACAGTATTATACAATTAGTAAAGAATTTAAAATCTCCTCCCTTTAAATATTTCACTTTTCTCTCTGATAAAATATTCAAAGATTTGTAGCATAGAACAGATTTCAGATTTATCTGTGTAATAAAACCACAAGACTAAAAAATAGTTACAGATCTAAAGGAACTATTTTCCAGGACAAATGATCAAGTTTGAAAATATAAATTAAATTTATTGCAAGCATTTACAACCTGTTATGTCAGAAGATTTATGATTTTTCAGTAAGTCCAATCTGGATAGATATACTGTGTACCAATCTGGATAGATTTACTGTGTACCAGACAATCAATGACTCTTTGAGTCATCCTGTCAGAGAAACTTTCTTACCTAAACAGAGAAGCCAATGCAGTGGGAGCTGAAATTGCTTATTGGAAGCTTGCAGGCAACTTGGAAGTCACTTCCCCTCATCCTCGGCTGACGCATGGAACTGCCTGCCATTGAGAGAGAGGAAGACAGGGAACCACAGAGGAAAACTTCAGACCTGCATATCCATAAGGGTTCTCTCATTCCAGGGAGGAAGAGGACTTACCTATCAATCACACCCCAGCCAGATTTACCTCACCAAGCATCCAAGTCACTTCCTTGTCCTTCCTTTGTCACTAACCAGCTTTAAGAGATTTCAAATTTCAGCTTTGGTTTTAAAATAGCCAATCACCACTTGCCTGTTGGTCCTTATTGGCAGCTGACAGATGCAGAGGTCAGAGGGATGCAGGAAAGAAGGCAGGAATTCAGCCTTCCCATCTTTATTTGCATTATGCAACCTATCGGTTTATGTAAAGTATAGTTGGAAGGTGCAATAACACTGAAGCAACCACAACTTTCCCAAATTCCATTCCCATAGGAAGACATGGGTCCTGGCATTCTGTAAGTTAGGTGATTTGAGGTACATTTGTTCAATAACTGTTTCCTATACCTTCCAAATTTTACCCAATTGAAGGTAACAAACAAAAAGATCCACAGTCTGGAACCCACATTACATATCTGATATTAACACAGTTGAGAAAGTCCAGAAATATTTCACAAGAAGAGTTCTCCACTCCTCTACTCGTTGCAGAATACCTTATGCCACCAGACTAGAAATTCTAGACCTAGAAAACCTAGAATTACGCCGCCCTCGGTCCGATCTAAGTATAGTATATAAAATCATACATTGCAATGTCCTACCTGTCAATGAATACTTCAGCTTCAACCATAACAACACGAAAGCAAACAATAGATACAAACTCAAGGTTAATTGCACCAAACTTGATTGCAGAAAATACGACTTCAGCAACAGAGTGATCAATGTCTGGAATACTCTACTTGACTCTGTGGTTTCTTCCCCAAACCCCAAAGACTTTAACCTTAGACTGTCTACTATTGACCTCACCCCTTTCCTAAGAGGTGTGTAGGGGGCATGCATAAGTTCACCAACATGCCTACCATCCCTGTCCTATTATTTCTTTTATTTTTTTTAAATTTTCTTAAATGTATCCATGTATTCATAACTATGTTTTTACTTATACCTATTATCTTGTAAGCAATTGACAAAAATAAATAAACAAACAAACAAACAAACAAACAAATAAATAAATACAGGATACTTTTAGTAGTAGATGGATTCTATTTTCTTCTATGATGTTTGTAACATAGGAATTATTTTCTATCTTGTTGATATACATTCCCCAAATAAATTTATATTTCTCTAAAAATCCATTGAGGCATAATACATTGTCTAATATATAAGTAGATTTCATGCATCACTGCAGCTTTCAATGCAACTTTTTCCAGACCATCCAAGCATTTGAAAAATGACCTTTGTGTCTTTTGAAAACTAGCCAGTACTAAGCTGTTATATGCATCCACTTGGTTCACTCAAAAATATATGAAAACATTTTTATTTATTGACTAGCTTCTTTAGTCTTGGAGAATTTAATTTTAAAGGATGTTTATATGTCCATAGCCAGAACAATATGTTGAAGATGGGCAGCATATCCCAGCAACTTTAATTGTCTTGTCTATAACTCTTCAAATAAATATTGCACTTTCAACAATAGTTTTCAAAAGGCACTATTTAATCAAGAATATGTGAAGCTGTTAATATTTATATCCTAAGTGAAAAAGGGAGGCTATTAACATCAATGTCTAGGAAAAGATAGATATTTAGAGAAGAATTTCAGTGATTTCCTAACATTTCAGAAATGTGACTTTATCCTTATTATCCATGATTATGATGCAATGATTTGTAGTTGAAGGAGAATTAAAGAAATAACGAACCATGAAGCCATATTTGAAAAAACCCCACTGAATTTCTTATGGATAATTTTTAATTGAAATAGTCATTGTGTAATTATGTAACATATAAAGTGTAAAAAATATGTTTGTATTGATTAAGGATGAAAAAGAAATAATTTGTAGAATAATTTGACCCCCTCTTCTTTGTGGCAGCCCCTCAAATACTAATTCTTCTTTTCTTTAGACTAGCCAAACCCAAATCCTCAGTCATTCTTCATATACTTTACTTTCCAGGCCTTTGATCATCTGAGTTGCTCTTCTCTGAACTTTTTCCAAGGTCTCAATATCTTTTTTGTAGTATGTAGTATTTAATAAATAAACTCTCTCTCAGAAGGACTTATATTTTCATCTATCATATTTCACTGATCATGCCATAAAATAGAATTGATTTCCAAATCTAAATTATTTAAAATGTAAAAAAATCTTTAAAATGAAGGCTATCTAATAAGAAGTTCATAAGAATTAGATTTTTTAGCAATCTTAGCTTAGAACCAAGTCACAGTAATAAACAACTTCTTTATTTCTGCAATAAGGAGAAAAATACCAATGCCTTGCTGTTATTTCATTATAAAATGTTGTAAATAAAAACAAGCTATAATGCTAAATTAACTGCATGTTTATGAAGCAATTATGTGACCCTAGTTTATTAACAGTTAAAGTCATTGCTTCTATCATTTCAAATAGTTTTACTGTTTACAAAACACACACAACTACGTAGGTATCTAGGTACGACAAGAAGCAATCGGTGGAAACTAATCAAGGATAGGAGCAACTTAGAACTAAGGAGAAATTTCCTGACAGTTAGAACAATTAATCAGTGGAACAACTTGCCTCCAGAAGTTGTAAATGTTCCAACACTGGAAGTTTTTAAGAAGAGATTTGATAACCATTTGTCTGAAGTAGTGTAGGGTATCCTGCCTAAGCAGTGGGTTGGACTAGAAGACCTCCAAGATCCCTTCCAACTCTGTTATTCTATTCTATTCTATGTTGCAACTAAAAGATATATGTATGGCATTATGAACTTTAAGTCAACCTTTTTTTAATGAATACTTTTTCAGGATGCAATATCAGATATCTAAGGCTGTTGTTCTGATTAAGATAGTTTATCATGAAGAAGTATGCTATATCAGGTAGTATGCATAACCAACATTGTCTACTTTTCATTGTCTTATTCTAATTATTTTAGGAAATTTGTATCTAATTCAAATGCTAAAAGCTATTTGCTCTTTGTCTGCCTAAATTGCATAAATGTACAATTAACTTTAATCTTCTTACATTTTATGTATTTGAAATAAAGGATGTAAATGAAGGAAGGTCTTGCTGCAGTCTAGAAATTAAGTTTGTAATATAAAATAATTATGATTAAGATGAATATAATTCCAAAGTTGATTAATGTTTTGGAGACCTTTTATCCCATAATTATTATTAAAGTTACAGGATATTGAACAATTCCTTTTCCAAGGATACCCTGTAGGATTTCCATTGTAAAAATTTATTTATTCAATTGATATAACTGCCCATCTCAAATTCATGACCCTGGACAGCTAACAATATTTAAATATAGAAAAAGACAACAGACTTATATTTTAGAGGAAAATGAAGAAAGGTTTTTAAATTAATTGTAGTAATGTTAATTATATAACCTTTGAAATGATGATCTTAAATATCTGTCTAGTAAAGCAATTGAAGAGAGGATTACATGACATAAATTAGTTTCTAAAATTAAAAATTAGATTAATACAACTAAAATTGCTTTAATTATATTCAGCGTCTCACAGAATGTTCAACATGGTTCACCTTGCTTTTGGAGATGTAACCCAGGAGCTGAAAAATTAATCCAGAATTATTAATTATTATTATATTTTAGGGTGAAAACAGGATTGATATGACTTGAATCAACTGGAGTACATTTAAAAATGCTATATTTTTAATAATAACTGTATGATCAGAAGTTTTAATGAAATATGTTAATTTTGCCATTATAAGCTATCCAAATTCTTCTTACAATAAATCAGATAGTTTAAAACTTGATTGACAGTAAGCTGACCTAAGATCTCTATTTGAACATTATTTCAAATCAATCCATCCAGCAAAACTATACTTTATTTCTTTATTTTATGGCAGTTCAGTTTACAACGGTTGTTAACTATACTGTATAATAATAGCTATCATAATAAAGTCAATATACTGTCATCCTTAACGGCATTATAGCTTATACCACCAAAGAAACTAGCTCCAAATTCATTCCAGGTTTGGCATGTAACTTTTAATACAGAAAGCACATAAGAATTGTGGCCATTTTGTTTTTGCCATTGTCAGACATTTGCACAAGACTCTCTCTGGCCTCAAGAGTCTTAGCAAGAGTCGGCTCCCATCTTAGCAGCCTTATGTCCATTGCATCATTACATCTGAGGCAATGTACATAAGGCTGCTAGGATTATATCAGTTTACTTGATATAAATCAACAATTTTGATGTATATATTTATTAGAAATGTATCCAAGATGATATACATATTAAACAATATTAATTTTTACTATATATTCTAATTTCTGCTTAAATTTAGTGACAGTTTTAATCATTATATTATTATTTTTATTTGGAATAAAGAAAAAGTGTATATGTAAAGCCATATATGAGAAAAGACTCTGTAGGACACCACTCCCAAAGATTTAAAATAATTCAAAATTCAGTAATTAATTGAATAAATAATTTAAAACCTATATTACTTTTTTCATAGAACATTAGACCTATAGTAGTTATACAGAACTAACTCCAGTTAATTGAATAACAATTTATAATAGGTATAAACTTAAATGTCTTCTGCAAAATAAGACTGATAGAACTAATACCAAATTAAAAATAAGACAAGGCACATTCTTGTAAATGTTTCATAAGTATTGAGGATAAAATGAGGAAAACCTAAAAAAAAAAATCCTTTAAATCCAGATTTGATCCTTTATTTCAAAACATTGCAACTATGATAACTGAGACCCATGAAGTGACAATTAGTCAGTTTGAAAATTCTGGTCAGCAGATTATAACAACATTCAACTGAATAGATGATGGCCTGAATGTATTTGCCATGTGTATCTGGAAAGATGATAAGAAACAACATACAGAATAATAGAACAGGAGCTGCCTTCTGCATTTTCTTATGGTTATTTTAAGCTTTCTTGAACATGGGGAAAAATAACATTAGAGGAATCATATGACAGTTGCATTTGTACATTTGTTCCAAAATCAACCTTAAGGGAAGAGCTCTCTATTTGTTTTAAAGTACAGCAAACTGTCATTTTAATCACAAAGCTTGTTTTTTCCTCCAGTCCTAAAGAATGCATTGCTCTACAAAGAATCTTTTGTTTTCATATGCAATGTGTATTTTTTAAATAAACCTTCATTTTCCAGCATAACAAATGATAGAGAGTATTGAAGTTGCAGGACTTTGGTGGAAAATGACCATCTCATATTAGAATTCAATATATTGCAGACACAAATAATTGAAGAAAGTCAAACTAGTCACTTTAAAAGAGCTGATTTCAACAAATATAGAGAGAGCTTGGGAAAAATTTCATAGATGCAAATCTTAAAGAGAAAAAAAATTAAAGAAGCTTGGGAAACTCTGAAAAATGAGATTATAAAAGTACAGTCTAACACTGAAAAAGAAAAATAAGAGAGTTCTTTATGGTTACATAAAGAACGCTCTGATGAACTAAAATACAAAAAGGACTATCAAAACATGAAAAAAGAGATATACAGGTGAAACTCAAAAAATTAGAATATCATGCAAAAGTTCATTTATTTCAGTAAGGCAACTTAAAAGATGAAACTAATATACGAGATAGGCTCATTACATGCAAAGCAAGATAGTTCAAGCCGTGATGTGTCATAATTGAGATGATTATGGCTTACAGCTCATGAAAACCCCAAATCCACAATCTCAGAAAATTAGAATATTACATGCAATCAATAAAACAAGGATTGTACACAGAACAATATCAGACCTCTGAAAAGTATAAGCATGCATATGTACTCAGTACTTGGTTTGGGCCCCTTTTGCAGCAATTACTGCCTCAATGCAGCATGGCATGGAAGCTATCAGCCTGTGATGCTGCTGAGGTGTTATGGAAGACCAGGATGCTTCAATAGCAGCCTTCAGCTCTTCTGCATTGTTCGGTCTCATGTCTCTCATCTTTCTCTTGGCAATGCCCCATAGATTTTCTATGGGGTTCAGGTCAGGCGCGTTTGCTGGCCAATCAAGCACAGTAATCCCATGGTCATTGAACCAGGTTTTGGTGCTTTTGGCATTGTGGGCAGGTGCCAAGTCCTGCTGGAAAATGAAGTCAGCATCCCCATAAAGCTCGTCTGTGGAAGGAAGCATGAAGTGCTCCAAGATCTCCTGGTAGATGGCTGCATTGACCCTGGACTTAATGAAGCACAGTGGACCAACACCAGTAGATGACATGGCTCCCCAAATCAACACAGACTGTGGAAACTTCACAATGGACTTCAAGGATCTTGCAGTGTGTGCCTCTCCATTCTTCCTCCAGACTCTGGATCCTTGGTTTCCAAATGAGATGGCAAAAGTTGCTCTCATCAGAAAATAGGACTTTGGACCACTGAGCAACAGACCAGGTCTGTTTTTCTTTAGCCCAGGTAAGACGCTTCTGACGTTGTTTGTTGTTCAGGAACGGCGTGACAAGAGGAATACAACATTTGAAGCCCATGTCCAGGACCCGTCTGTGTGTGGTGGCTCTTGATGCACTGACTCAAGCCTCAGTCCCCTCTTTGTGAAAGTCCCCAACACTTTTGAATGGTCTTTTCCTGACAATCCCCTCCAGGCTGTGGTCATCCCTGCTGCTTGTGCACCTTTTTCTTTCACACTTTTCCCTTCCACATAACTTTCTAATAATGTGCTTTGATACAGCACTTTGGGAACATCCAACTTCATTTGCAATTACCTTTTGAGGCTTTTCCTCCTTATGGACGGGGGCCAATGATGGTTTTCTGCACAACTGTCAGGTCAGCAGTCTTTCCCATGATTGTGATTCCTACTGAACCAGACTGAGAGACTTTAAAGGCACAGGAACCCTTTGCAGGTGTTATGGTTTAATTAGCTGATTAGAGTGGGACACTTTGATCCTAGAATATTGAACCTTTTCACAATATTCTAATTTTCTGAGATTGTGGATTTGGGGTTTTCATGAGCTGTAAGCCATAATCATCTCAATTATGACACATCACGGCTTGAAATATCTTGCTTTGCATGTAATGAGCCTATCTCATATATTAGTTTCATCTTTTAAGTTGCCTTACTGAAATAAATGAACTTTTGCATGATATTCTAAATTTTTTGAGTTTCACCTGTACTTGCTAAGATAGAAAAATGTGGATAAACAGTATCACCATCAACCACATTCAATGTGTAGTCCTAAATGGGACTATGTCTACAAGGAAGGAAGCATGCTCAAGGACACAGTACTCTTCAGCATAAACAATTTATATAAGGGGTTAGAATAGGAACTCATCAAATTTGTAGATGTCATTAAACTGGCAGGAATAGCCAACACCACAGAAGATAGGCTGAAGATTCAGAAGGATCTTGATGGACTTGAACTTTGGGATCTATCCAAGGAAATGCAATTAAATGATGAGAAAAATAAGGTTTTTTATTTTATTTTATTTATTTATTATTTATTATTTTATTTTATTTTATTTTTTATTATTAAGAAAAATAAAAAATGCAGGTATAGAGTAATTGGTACCTGGCTCAACAACAGTAATTAGGAGTCCCAGCGGAAAACTACTTACATATGAGTCAGCAGTGTGCTTCAGCTGCCAAAAGTCAATGTAATCCTAGGCTGTATCAACAGAAGGAAACTATCAAGACCACATGAAATGAGGGTCCCACTTTATACTGCTCTGGTAAAACCCCACTTGGATTACTTATCAATTTTACAAACAATAAACAAACAAACAAATAAATACTGCATCTAGTTTTGGTCACCATAATAAAAAAAGATGTTGAGACTCCAGGAAGAGTGCAAAAAAGAGCAACAAAATCGATTAGGGCACTGGAGTCTAAAACATAAGATAAACAGTTGCAGGAACTGGCTAATCTAAGAGAAAGACTAGGGGTGACATGATAGCAGTCTTCCAATATTTGAGGGATTGTCACAGAAAAGAGGGCGTCAACCTATTTTCCAAAGCACCTGAGACAGGACGAGATAACAGATGGAAACTTATCAAGAAGAGATCCAGCCTACAACTAAGGAGATAATTCCTGACAGTGAGAATAATTAATCAGTGAAATGGCTTGCCTCCAGAAATTATGGGTGCTCCCTCACTGGAGTTTTTAAGAAGAGATTTGATAGCCATTTGTTCAGAATGGTATAGGATCTGCTGCTTGAGCAGTGGGTTGGACTCGAAAACCTCCAAGGTCCCTTCCATCTTTGTATTCTTATAATATTCTTATAATAACCTCTTTCACACATAAGTGATATTTTCATGTGCAACAATTTTTATGATTCGGCAGTGAAATAAAGATGTCAGAGTTCAGGTTATTATTGGATGACAATGAATAATTTCAAGGCAAAATGCTGCAATAGCCATAACCTTGGACTTGGTTTATCTTAAAACCAATGATTTAATTTAAACTTTTCAAATGTCTATTGAATGTTGGTAAAATCACCTTTAAACGGCTAGGAGCAACTCAGTTTGAAAATATGATTTCTCTCCCCTAGAAGAAATTGAAATATAAGATATTTTGGCAGTTCAAGGCAATTTTCAGTCACTTCACATAGAACACAATAAAATTAGTCAGGCAATTTTCTACAGTGAGCACAAATAATGTGACCACAATACAGTATTTTCTGTTGACCAAAAAATGAAACTTTAAAAATAGCTGGCAAATAGAATTTAAAGAAAATAAATGGAATCAATATATTTAGTTCTGTTAATCTGTGAAACCACATTAAGAAAAAAATATAAAACTTTATGTATTTACAAATTACCATGATATGAATTTAGAAGTATTATATTCTTCAAGCACTGTAGCCAACAAGTTACAATATTTATATCAAAGAGGAATACCTTTCAATTATATAGTGATCAAATTTATTATAATATGTATTCCAGTATATTTAGATGGAATATTGGTTTTGCTTTTAAAATGCTTTTAAATCTAATGAAATAACCATTCGACATGTTCTGCTTCATTTATACAGTAGAAATTGTTACTAGTACTTCCACTTTTTGACTTTTTGTACCATTAGATTGGATGATTTCATATGGATAATTTATAAATGCCATGGACAGGTTACATCCAAAAGTTTGAGAAAGTCAAAAAAAGGGGAAGAGAGGCAAAGGCAGAATTATCTTGAAAGAGTTGGAAAAATAGGCTAGGGTGGGATATAAGGGTTTTCATTAATTTCTTATATACCTAATTTAATGTTGGGCTCCAAATTGCTAGATTATATAAAGGATGCAACTCTATTATAATTGGAAACCTTTTCAGGACTAGAACTGTTGAAATGGATTCTTTTAGAAGATTACAGAGGGAGGGAGGGAGAGAGAAACTGACTGTTTCTGAATACACAAAAAACAACAAAATAAAAACTGAGGCAAACCAAGAAAAAAAGAAGGCAATCCTCCTCCAAAAAAGCCATAAAAATCCTAAGAGAATGTAACCATTTAACCAGTCTGAGACATATAACACATATGAGGAATGAGGAATCACAGGTTTTAAAAAGATACCTAAAACACTATGCTATAATTAATTGCAAAAAAACCGTCCATCCTAATAATACCACAGTAGTAAAATATCATAAAATCTATACAATACTATCACGTTGCTTTATTCTTTGATTAATTGAAAATATTGTTTTTTCATAATGGATAAATTGCACAGTTCCAAAAGGCAATCCTTTATGTCTGGAAGTTTTCTAATTACTCATTATAATTCTTTATCATAATTCCTCACAGTCAGGTTCCAGTGGTTTTGTATATAAATTTAACATATTAACTACTGTAACACTTAGGGTAGTACATGGATATGTACCTTATCCAAAATTCATTTTTTGAGGAGGAAGAGATGGAGGAGAGAGGAGAATTGATCAAAATTGTTTATATATGGGATTATCCATTCTGAATTTAACAATTTTATAGCCCTTTCACCTCACAGACAAAACCTTAGCCCAAACTATTGCAGGAGATAGGCATCAAGTTGATCAAAGAGAAAGCTCTCTATTTAGGGATTGTGATTAAACTTAAGTATATAGAAGGTCTAAGGAAAATAGTGATAAGGACCATATCCTTGGCAAGAGATACCATGTCTACATATTTCTACAAAGTATGTTCCTAACAAATTGATATGAAGTCCATCTAGAAGACCAAAAGACTAAATAGACCTACTTAGGCCCAAATGTTTTAATTTAGCTGACTACATTTGAAGTGCAGGTGGGATAAATAAAGACAAAAATAAAGAAAACTTCTTTATTGATATACAATTGTCAAAAACCAAAATACCTGTTTTAGTCATCTCCCTGCTATACTCCATCCAGCAACTTTGACTGATCTCACTAATACCATTAAACACACATAAACATAATTTACAAAATCAGGCAATGGCAAACTACTTCAGCACTGTTGCTCAGAAAATGACTTATTTTTAATTTACCCACAAAATGCTGCCATATAGGCCACATGCACAAAAAATGTGCCAAGTGGGCCACATGAGACATCTTTTTTTTCCCTCCACATGGTACTTAAAGCTCAGGAACAATATAAACAGATTTTCTCTAAAGAAATCAGTCTAGTGCTTGTGCATATCCTTTTCTGGGTTAAGTGTTTTTAAGTGAATGAACAGATGTGAAAGACCTTTGAAGATCTTCTTAGTAACTATCAGGAGGCTGGTCAGCACTGTGCATATATAAAATATGTTTTTGCATTTTTATTACTACTAAAGATAATTCTTTGAAATGTTTGCAGGAAAAAAAGTATGTAAGATTCTCATCTTCACTTTATTTCATTATCCAACATTTAATACTTAGAGGGTGGCACAGGCAATTCAAATTTTATATATAGGTTAAAGATACAAATATATTTATTTTGTCATTCACTGTTATCGTATTTTTCCATGTGAAACTTTTTTTTTGGCAAATGAAATATGCATAGCATGAAAGGTTGGAATCTGTTTTTGAGCTTGGTTTGCTCTCTTGACACATCAATTACAAATCTACTGCCTATCTGGCTAATAGAAAGGAAATTTTGCTTAGGAAGGATGCTCTGTATGTCAAATAATAATTCATCATTCAGTCGTGTCCTGTGTTTTGAATGGAAGAGTAGTCTTTGCTGCTGTAAGCATGATAAAGGAAACACAGAAGCTGAATACATAACACAGTTATCAAACAGGCTTTCAGTCTCTGGGTCATCCACTACAGGTAAAAAGACTAAGTGGTAGTATGTAAGATATTGACATAACCTAATATGTAAACTGCACTGAAAAGTCAAAATAGGATTCCAGAAAGGACCCATGTATTTGATCTTTCCATAAGAGTCATCTTGCCTCCTAGATATGACATCAAAATAATTTGCTGCAAATCACTCTTTATACAAGTAGTGATGATAGGTTATTTATTTATTTATTTATTTTTATTTATTGGAATTTGTCAAACAATAATGAGAACAAGAATAAGAGAATAAAAATACAATGACAGGGAGGATAGGCACGTTAGTGCACTTATGCATGCCCCCTCTACTAATTATCAATCCAAGGGATCTAAAAGTAAGAATTATAATTTTTATAAAGCCCTTGAACTGTAGAATCATTCCTCATGCCTTCTTTCTTTTAACCTAAGTAGAAGGTAAAAGGGTAATGGACAAGCATCCCTTACCATAGGAATATCCAGCAGTCTTCCGGTTTGCAAGGCTTCGGCAGCAGCAGGGATTCACGATACTGCGCGATCCCTGCTGCGATCGCTGCCAAGGTTCCCCTGATCCGTTTGGATTTGGGGGATATAGCTGCCCCGTAGAGGCAGCTGAAGACAGGGGGGATCCGGATAGGGGTTTGGGGGTGTCGCAGACCCCCTCCCCAGCCGGCAAAACCCCCTTTTCCCAAGGCGGTCAGTAATGGCCGCCACGAAGAAACCTGCAGCCGGACAAGATTGTGCAGGAGGAAGAAAGCTGGAAAAGCTGTGAAAGTTGTTTTTAACCGGGACAAAGCAAGAGAAAGTACCCTGGAATTTTGAAAGTTGCTAAAAATACATTGTTTCCAGAGAGAGTTATAAGCGGCGAATGGAACTCTAAAAGGGAAAGTTTTTTTTTTTCACTCTCCTTCCTAACGTGACAGCGGATGGAACCATAAGAGAAATTGGAAAACCTGCATTGGAGGTAATTAAATGCTGAAGGGATAAGGATTTCTGAACATTTATAAAAAAAAAAAAGAATCTTTTTTGCTGTGAGTGGGAAGGGAGAGGAAAAAAAATTGGAGCAGAATTTGAAAATAAGGAGAAGATTGCCTAGATTTCTAAAGAGTTATTAAACATTAATAAGACTTCTAAAAGATATATCTTAAATGGAACTTTGTGACTAAACTTTAACCCCAGAAAGAGAAAGTGAAGAAGGAGAAAGTATTTAAAAGAAACAGCTTGTTTGGATTGTTTGGTGATTTTGGAACTTCTGAGAATTATTTCTGATTAAAAGCACTTGGGTGGTTGTTTGGAAAAACTTTTTCTCTCTACAATGGCATCACTTGTGGATGGATTGAAACTTGTATACCAAAAATATGAAAAAGAAAAGCAAGAAGGGAAGGATTCTCTTGGCACTCTTTTTCAATTTTTAGAAATGGCGGTTTGTACTTATGTAAAGCTGAATGCGCAACAGGATGACTGGGACAAAGAAGAAGCCATTTTTGATGAACAAGTGACTTTGGTTGGGGGAGGAAAGGAGAAAGAAAAAAAAGGAAAAGAAGACTTTAAGACTTGGAAAAACAACCAAAAAAGAGAAGAAAAAGGTGAAAAGGGGATACTATGTTAGAAAACAACAGAAAGGAGGAAAGCAGAATAAAAGGGAGGTGGAGAGACAAGGGGGTAAAGAGGACAAGGAGAAGAATAAGCAAGGGAGAAAGGAAGGGATGAGAAGCCTCAATGGTGGGGAGCAAGATGCAAAGAAACAAAAGTCTTTTAGAGATAATGGGTAAACTTTATTGAAAAAGGGATTCTGGAAAGGTACACAAGATTGTATTTTTACATTTGTACTTAGAAATAATCTTAGAAAATTGGAAACAATATGCAATTTAAAATGTGATAAAATATTTAGTATAATTTAGTGAAATTTTTGTCAAGAAAAGGGGAATACTTTAATGAAACAATGATTTAAGATATGTGATGTGGGGGGGGAAATAATTATGGAAAGCATAAGTGTTCCCATAAAGGCACGATATTTAACTGAAATGGGTAAAATGTTTAAGATATAAATGATTGTTAATATTAATGATTAGACTATGTTATCCTAGTGATATTTTTTGTGAAATGAGAGATTTGAAGTAGGAGAAGGGGGAACATTCTAATGAAATAATGATTTAAAATATGTGATGTGGGGGGGAATAACTTTGGAAAGTAGGTGTTCCCATAAAAGTATGTGATTTAACTGAAAAGTAATGTGCTAAGTGTTTAAGATATAAATGAATATTAATATTAATGAATAGATTTGTATTGGTATTGATAATATTGTATAATTTTAGAATGTACCAAACAGAATCCCAATGTAAGCTATGTATTCTATATTAAGTATTATAAATGTAGGGGAAAGAGATAAAGGCATCATACTCCAATTAGTTTACAGGAGAAGTTTTCTTTAAAGAAGAAAGACAAATGGATAGCTGGAAATAGAACAGACAAAGAATAATAAATATTTGAATTGAGATGAGATAAATAAAATAAAATTAAGAAAATTTAAAAGAGAGGAGAAGCTATATAGAAAATTGAAAATGCTAATAAGATATGGAATGGTATACAAAATGAATATGAATTTGAATTTGTGTCTGTACGAAGAGTTTTAACCCGGGACTAAGCAACTTTCAGAAAAGAGGTTTTTTTTTATGTTTCTACGTTCTGTGTTTTTGTGTGTTTATGTTTGATTGAGCTAATAAAACCTTGTAGGAATGTTAGAAAAGGACAATGGAGAATAAAAGGTAGAAGAGAATAAAGCAAGCCAGAAAGGGAAAATAAGTATAGTGAATAAAAACATATAAAACAGATAAATATAGAAAAGAAATATAATTGAATAAAAGTATAGGGAGAAATAATGAGGAATTTGAAAGGATATCCATGTGTTTATAAGGAGATGTGTTGATGATGTATAAAATGTTTTATTTGTTTAAAATTTACAAATAACTTTCAGAAAAGAGGTTTTATGTTCTTATGTTTTATGTTTTGTGTGTCTTTAAAAATCAATAAAATTTGTTCAAAAAAAAAAAAAAAAGGAATATCCAGCATAGGAGGCTTCAGATTAGGCCTAGAACTGCATGAAGTTGTAAGGGTAGCAGCTTGCCTGTCTATTGACTTGGCAGATAAGTGAAAGATGTCACAAAAACCAGCCCTTTTCATAAATGTATCTTTTTCTTTGATCCCTTAAGAAAGAAGGAAGAATAAGAAGGAACGAATCTATATTTGTATTTGTATTCTTCCTTCCTGTCATAACACAAGATGGGAATCTCCCTAATATGTTCCTCATAACAAGATAATTAAGAGAGGTTGTCTTCCCTAAAAGAAACAAGAAAGTTTGTTTACATCTGATCAAGAAACAGATACCTTCACTCTAACTTATTATTGAAATCTGTAACCCATGAAGTAGAATTTTTAATTATGTTCCATGTACTCCAAACGAAGATCTTTTTTGCCACAATCTCATTATAAATTATTCTTGTAAGTTCACCAATGAAAAACATCAACATATTCCAGAATATTTTCAGAGTTATTTTTAATTTATTTGGATTCTTTTTTATGATCTGAAAATGCTTCCTATATTCCTGTGATGTTTAATTGAAGAATAGTAACCCAGGGAAAATTCTTAAGAAAACAGCACTCACATATTCTACAGCTATCGTGTATCTGGGAAATGCTACTGCTAGCAGGAAAGTTTCACCAACAGTTTGTCCTGGCCGGAGAAGAAAAGCAATATTTTGGCAACAAAGTAAATGAAAACAGTTAAAGAAATGCAAAATAACTTCTTGACACCTTAGAAAAGAATACCATATGTTCAAAAACTAACCAGGAATAGGGGAGAGGTGGGAGAGAGAGAGAAGCAACCAGTTTTCTTGCAAATCATTTCATGTATTCACAATTGGTCTTTATTTTATAGAACTAGCATTGATATGTAGGACAAAAATATTCTTATTTCCAAAATTCTACAGTACATACATATATGTCCCTAAAGCCTTCTAGTTCCACAAACTGCAAGTAAAAAAAGCCCTAATGTGAACTAGGATGGACCTGTGCAAACAAATTGCCCTTCCCACTAATGCAAGACTGTACAAATTTTACTTATCCTGGACTGGATAAGTAAAATAATAAAATTGGACTGGATTTTTAAGTACATTGCAGGAAAGTTATTTTAAAAAGTAGGAGATAGGGTGAAAATGCATTTCATCTTATAAACATTTCTTTAAAATTATTATTATTATTATTATTATTATTATTATTATTATTATTATTATTATTATTATTATTATTATTATTATTATTATTATTATTGTTGTTGCTGTTGTACACAAAAATGACAGTATACACAGCAGACGAGATAACCATGCTGGGTTTCGTATCACAAATCACTAGTCGAACACTTCCCAAGTGTTTAGGACTGCGTGATGTATCGGTGGATTATGAGAGCAGATCCCAGTAAGGTGGCCTTCTGCAGCTGACCAATGGTGATCTTGTCAGCACCAATTGTTTTTAAGTGCTTGCCTAGGTCTTTAGGCACAGCACCCAGTGTGCCGAGTACCACTGGAACCACCTGCACAGGTTTATGCCAGAGTTTCTGCAGTTCGATTCTCAAGTCCTGATATCTGGTGACTTTTTCAAGTTGTTTCTCGTCGATTCTGCTATCACCAGGTATGGCAATGTCGATGATCCACACTTTTTTCTTCTCCACAATCGTGATATCTGGGCTATTGTGTTCCAGAACTTTGTCAGTCTGTATTCGGAAATCCCACAGTAGTTTTGCATGCTCATTTTTGACCAAAAAATATTATTATTATTCTTGTTGTTGTTGTTGTGTACCACTTCATATTGTATGCCAGTTTCTCTCATTTCTAGATTGAAGGGTTCTACTCAAGCCCTGACAATTACCTGGTTGGACTATTGTAATGTGAACTATGTACACTGCCTTAAATAGTATCTAGGAAAATCAGCTGATGCAAAAAACAGCATGAGTAGTTAGATGTATTTCTGGAAGAACACAAATTATACCTGTGCTTGGTGAGCTGCATTGGTTGGCAGATTGTTTTTTGGGTCCAGTTGAAGATGCTGGTATAGACCTTTAAAGTCCTTTATGCATTATGTGAGGAACTGCCTCTCCTACTGTTAGCTTGACTGATGCCCCAGGTTAGTGATACATAGCAGTATAGAAAGAAAAATAACCTATTTTTCTTACACTTGCTATATTAATATTGATTGAAACATCTACTTGGGATTTAAGGGATTCTATGCTGTAAATTTCAAAATGATCTGACAAACCTTTGATACCATATATCTTGTTTTGCAAGGCATGGGTGAAGCATGTTGTTTATGCTCTGTTTCAGCCAATAAAATACCTTGGCAAAGCCTCTTTCAAGTCAAGTTACAATTTATTTTCTAGAATTTTATTATTGGATTTTTCCTAGCCTTTCTATTTGTATGATTCATAGTCTATAGAAAATGAAAAGGTTCTTAAATAGTAAGTAGTATGTTTTGTGTGGAGAATTTCCCCATTTAATTTTCAGTTAAAACTGGACACTCCCTACAATTGATAAAAATTATGATAAGCTAGTTTGGCTAAAGAATATTTTTCTCTTCCATTTAATTTTGTCCAACTCTCAGAGACTATCTGGATAGTCTATCTGGCTTGCGGTTTTCTGGTGAGATTTTTCAAAAGTGTTTTGGTGTTGCCTTCTTCTTAGCACTGAAAGAGAATGACTGATCCAAGGTCACCCAGCTAGCTTTACGCCGTTGTCAGGATACGAACTTCTAGTTCCAGTCTTATACATTACACTAAACTGGCTCTTGGGCCAAAACAAATGGTATAAATAAAAGTCTGAAAGGATTCCCATAATTCTTGCTCCTCTTCAAGACTGCTCCTCTAAGAGACAATGAAAGGTCACTATCTCATTTATGACAGCAAATAAGTAGGCTAACACTTCTACAAAATAATTTTTCTATATGTATTATTAATCTTTGAATCCTATTAAAAAGAAACAATGACACCAATAAAATAACTATGCAAGAGATAAAATTTATCTTTTTACTCCCATTTACTGAAATTAATATTCTTAAAATAGTTCTTGCATTTGTCTGTATGCATATTTTCATATTAAAATTCCTTGTGCTCAATAAGGAAAGCACTGATTGCTAAAAGTCCAATATTAGAACATAATTCTAATTAACTACATGTCATGCTTAATTAATCAAATCATAATATGCTTGTGAAATTCTTATGAATATAGCTCAAAAACTCAAAAGGGTTGAAAGATTGAAGAGAATGACATTCATCAAGAAGTGGTTTCAATATTAATTTTGGGTGTTAAGTAGGGTGGAGCGAGATTTTCTAACTTCTGTTGTTCCCATAGTATTTTTCTTCTACAAGATACCAAGCTCATTCTTTAGTTTTGAGAGGGATCTTCCACTGCTCTTGCTCTCTGATATAGCATCCCCTATCACCCACCAAGAAATGGATAGCCCCCTCTCTTCTGGGCTGGTGGGTTTGTGGGGGACCTGTTTGGTTTGGTTTGTTGCTTTTTACGATTGCTTTCATCAAATTGGCTGTGGGGTTCCATGTTTCTAACCACTTATATTGTTTTCTACTTGACTTGTAAGCCACCAAGGGTCCATGGGAGTGGGCAGCTATTATAAATTTAAGGTAATAATAATATGATGTCCTGAGTTGTAAAATTATATTTCTTTTTATCTTTAGGTAAAATAATTTGTTTATATAATCAATAAGATTACAAAAAGTGATACCATATCCTGACTTATTTCTTCATAGGAATCTGCTGAGCTCTCTAAAACAGAACATTTTTCTTTCTACTCCAATAGATTAAAAATATAAACACATATTTTATTAGATTTCTTTCCAGATGTTTAATAAAATATCCAAATATACATTAATTGGTTCACTTAGGGGTAAGAGTGGTTATTTGATTTCAGAAGTACATTTTATAGCTTGTGGTCTTGCTTTATACATTTTTTTCCAATAACATATTATGAACTCATAAGTATAGGACTACCTGTAGGATTTTGTAGGAATCTTTTGTAGGGTTTCCTGAATTGATCATGTTATGCCCTTTCCCCATTTCTAGACAATTTATCTAAACTTTTTTTTAAAAATCCCACACCGAATACAAACTAATGTGATTCCACATCCCAGACAGTTTTCTTTATAATTGAATTTTATTGTAAACAAGCATGGTCATAATTTCCTTATATATCAAGGATAGATAAGCATTCCAAAACTAGACATTAAAAAACTTAGGCATATTATTATGTCTTGGAACAAGATCATAGATACAAAATGTTCTGTCTCACCTTCCCTTTCCCCCAAAAGGTGAGGAAGTATACACACATACAAACACAGGCAGGCAAGCTGGCTTGGACTTCACAGAACTAATTCTTTGGAACTGATAATATTCTTGGCATTCCACCACGTCTTGCCTGCCAAGTCCGAGCTGGCAGCAAATATAAAATAAAGTTTTACTCACAGAGATAAGTGGTTCTTTTACTTCATAAAAATCACAAGGTAGTCCACAAAACAATCATTCACGAAGAAAATCTGAAGTAAGATTAAACTTTGTCCCGTACAAAGTTTAAGGAGAAAACACACCCACTTTTATCCCCTGTGGGGTGTGGCTCAATCACTCAGCTCACTCTCTGACCCTCCCACGCCTCCGACATTGCTGCTCACGTTTCTCCCTATGACTCTGCTTGGGGTCGAGCCAATACTCCTCCTCTTCACTCCCTGTCAGGGGCTGCTCCGACATGCCTTCCTCCTGATTCATCTCAGGCTGTTCCTCTCAGTTGTCTGATGGAACCTGAGGCATTACCAGGGAGGAAGGCATTCCCAGTTCCTCCCCCTCATCTTCCAGGTCCTCTGACAGCATAGGCTTGGGAATCGGGGCCACAACACAAAGCATCACCTCAATTTCAGTATTCCTACACAGCCATTTCAATAATACATGAAAATGAGATAATTCCAAATTGGTTGTTTGAGAACAATCTTTTAATGGTTTCTTTAAAATCCTCATATTTTTATCTCCCTTGATTAGAACTTAGATTTTGGTTCTATGTATCTCTATTTGTAAAGATGTCTTGGTTTTCAAAATACAAAGCACTATCAACAGCATCAATAGTCCACTAAAGGAAATTAAATTATACATGATTAAGAGAATAGATTTTTACCACTCTTGTTTCAGTAGCCAATAATAGTAATTGTAAAAATCACTCAACTACCATTCAAGAGTAAATGTAAAAACCATTCAACCTATCATTGTAATTATTTGTTACAATCATTCATTCAACATGAAAAAGCTTGCTTACAAAGCTTACGGACAGATCTATCTAACATGCACAGCTCTGAACTGCCTTCATTTTTTATTGTTACTTAATATCCATTTCTTTGATTCAGTAAATGTGTAATGCAATTGGACATCTTGAAACAGTTCATTTAATTTTAGTCTGGCCCCAGAAAACAAGCAGAAGAATAATATATGGCTGGTCTTGTGGTGATTTCACAAATGTTTACTGTCATCTACTTCACCATTCAAAATTTCTGCATAAAAAAAATCCCTTGGCACATTTATATTTTTAGACGCAGTTTTAAGCAATTCCTAATGAATCAGATATTGTGATAAACAAAATATGAACAAAATTCAGAAAAATATTAGTGTACAAATGTTAGAAAACTCAGAAATTAGGGTGATGAATGGAATATTTTTGTTGGACAGAATCTTTTACAGTTCAAATGTTTGAATTACTTTTGAGCAAAATTCTAGCATTCAGACATTTTTTAATTCAATTTCCATCAGCAAATCAATGCAAGGTATTATAGAAGCACTGGCTTCCAAAATTTGAGGAAACCATTTTGTCTACTCCAAATCTAACAGAAACAGTGCACGGCGTGTTGTCAGAAATGAATGTTTGGTGAAAAAAGCCAAAGAGGTGAGCAGTAGTACTTTTGTTACACTTTGTTCTTTCTTGTTCTTCTTGTCTTTCCTTTACTTTGCTTCTCTCAACGTATGTCACTGTGAGTGAGTGGTTGTCCATTGCCTGGGAGGATCAGACCCTGAAATAAATAATTTCTCCTTAAGTTATTGTTGGATTCCTTTATAAAAAGACATTTTCTCTTCAAGCCTTTTAACTTCCAGATAGCTCCTTAACCACGATATATGTAATAAAAATATGAATTATTTTGGAATCAGATTCTCATTCTGAAAGAATTTTAACCTTAGCACTTGCCTTTCATCCTTCAGTAGGCTTCAAAAGGGAAGTTGCTGAAAACTGCTTACATAAAATATTGAAAATTGAGTGCTCTTTTCTAAATTATGTAATTCTGTAAATTCTTTTTTTTTTTTTAAACAGACTTTATTCAGTTTTCACATTAAAAACAAAAATCTCTTTTTAGTGGACAACATATTTCCGGGTCATCATCTTTACATACAAATATGACAGAAATTATACATTGATATATGCATACTTAATTCTATTATTACCTTTTCCATTCCAAATTTTCAGTAAGGAGAGAAACAAACACATTAATTCTAGCCTCTTTCATTAATTTCAATCAATTTTGTTTCATTTCAATTATTTAAAATATAATCCTTTAATATTTATTTTTAAACGTAAAGATAAACAATATATATTTGCCTGATAAATAATAATAAGGTTTAATTCTAAATTCTTTCATTAGTCCCAATCTAAACATTTTTAAATTTCATTTCAATTATTTCAAGTATAATCCTTAATATTTATTTTAAAAATAAAAATAAACAATATATATTTGCCTAATAATGGTAATAATGAAGTTCAATGTCTCTCCTTGCTTTTAATAATCTATATTAAACTTATTAAGCTTATTAATTTAGCTGGTTCTTTAGTCTGTCACATTCCTTTTCCATTACACTTTTTTTTTTATAAATTCTAAATTAATACAAATCTTAACACACCCACACAAAAAGAAAAAAGAACAAGTATAAGTTTCCCTTTTACTATTTTAAGTGTTCCACCTTAATGATTAGAATATACCTTTATTCCCTTATCTTAATTCCCAATAAACCATTAGTCATTACATCTTCTCAATTGGATTCCACAGCATATTTCCCCCTTTAATAAGAGTTATCAGTATCTATATTACCCTATTTTCTAAATATTTTTAATTGCAGAAATATTCTTATTACCCCTTGTCACCCTGCAGAATCCCCCTTAATTCATCAACCATTATCTCTGAAAAGGCCATTTCTTTTCAACATTTTACTAGTTCTGTGTTTCTCTCTTTCACCCACGTGTTTCCCACTGCTTCTCCTCCCCCTCTCTTGTCCATGTCTTTTCTCATTCTTTCTGCATTTCCTGACTTCACAAGTATTCCTTCTTTTAATTGTAAAGAAACCATTTCCTTTCAACATTTTACCAGTTCTGTGTTTCTCCCCTTCACATGCATGTTTCTTACTGCTTCTCCTCCCTCTCTTTTCCCCATAACTTTTCTCATTCCAATTTATCTCCTTAATATCTCCCCTTCCCATTTTCTGCTGAATCTTCCTGCGTCTCCTAACTTCACAATTATTCCTTTTAATTGCTTTCCTGAAATTCAACTTTTTAACCTTCCTTCTTTCCCCACTTCTTTGTAACGTTCTTTGTGTTAATTGTCCATTCAAAGTGTCTTCTCCTTGAGTCAATTCCTGCTCCTCTGAGAATCTTTCTTCTTGTTCTTCAATCGCCATTTCCATTTTTTTAGCACAGAGCAAAGTGATTCGCCTCTTTCCTGTAGTAATTCTCTCATATTTTTAAGTTCCATTTTTAATTCCCGAAGAGATATCATCATTCTTATATTTTATGATCCTTAAAGTCCACAAAAAGAAACCACTTTTACTTTCCTTCTTTCTTCTTTCAATTTTTTAAAGTTCTCAGCTATTCCAGTCCAGGGTCTAAACCAAAAACATCAATCAGTCCCACAAACAATCTTTCCTTCCTTGCTTTTTCCTTTATTCTGGTTCTGCTTTCACTTTCCAAAATTCTTACTTTGTTTCAATATTTCTGTAATGTTATATCCATATCAGTTCATTCAAAAACAAAATGTTTTCCTTTTTATTTGAACTAAATTTTTATCAAAAGGTGACACTCTCCATTATACGAAGTCTTCACTTTCCCCCCTGTATTTTTATTTAAGGTTTTTCGAACCTCAATATTCCAACACAATCCAGTCTCCAATTTGTAAACTTTATTATTATTATTCTTTGACAATCTTAAGTCCAGCTTTAATTTTATACTTGATTATTCCCAAATTATTTTAGTCCAATTTCATAAAATCTTTAATTCCAGCTTCTTCCTTTCCCGGTTCGAAGCCCCATTTAGCTGACAAAAATATTTTCCTTTTTTCTGTCTCTTTGTAATTTCGCCGCTCACGTTTCTTTTCTTAAAAGTTCTATGTTACCTTAATCCCGGGTACTTTTATTTGGTTATGTTGCCCAGTTGTCCCAGTTCAGATGTTATCCACCTCTTTCTTCCCTCCTGCACAAATCTTAGTCAAGCTGAGTCATCCTCTTCGGGATGGCCATTTTAGACCATCGCTGCAGTCGTCTTCGGGAGGAAAAAAAACAAGCCGGGGGGAGATGCGGCTCCCCACAAACAGGCTTGTTGCTTCCTCTTACTCCGCTGCCCCTCCAAGGCAGTTTCAGCCCCTAATCAGGATGATTGGGGCTCTCCGACGAAAGAGTACGAACGATAGCCGCAGAGAGTTGCGATCTACCGCCCGTCGGCGAGGAGGCTCCGCCTTCTTTCCTCTTAATTCTGTAAATTCTTGATACTGGAGGTAATGTTCAGCATCTGTTATAATAAATGCTTCATTAAGTTTGCATTTAAGTGCAGCTGTCACCTGCAGTGGATTGTAGCTACTATTTAATCTTTTAATCTCTAATTCACATAAACTAAAAATTTTATGCTGTATTAGTCAGTGTACTTAATAATCCATGTAATCAGATGCAGATATTTTGCTTAGTTATTCCTGTTCAGAGAATTCAAATGAATAGAATCTACTTGGTTTTTAATTGAAGAACCTGGTATGAAATAAATTAGTTAAATTCAACAATGCTGTAGGGATAGTTTTAGTGCCATATGTAAGCCTGAGGGACATTTTATCTGCTCTTAAAGTGATAATAGTAATATTTAATCGTATTTAATGATACTATATTTTTAATGATTGTTGAGCCTTAAGAAAACAGTAAGCCTATTAAAAATTGTGCTGGCTGAAAGTGTTAGCTTTGGAAACATTGCATATGTCTGGAAGTTCAGAATAATTCATTTTTACTTTAATAAAGTTGATTTTGATATTTCTATAGTCCAGATGCTGAAAAACAGAAAGATTAAAGTTAAAATAGGGAATAAAATGGTAAGTTAACACCTGTCTACCCTAGATGAATTCAAATCACCAGAACTGGATGGATTACATCCCAAGGTTTACACACTAGAAACTGGCAGATGAGATCTCAGAACCGCTAAACTGGAGTACTGGGGAACTGCCAAACTGCTGGCAGTCTGCATCCAATCCAACCGCCAAACTGCTGGCAGTCTGCAGTCAGCAGAATTAGCCTGCAATACTGCATTCTAATTACTGCACCACCATGGCTCAAATAGGTTGCTAATGTACATTTTCTAGGGCTGGTGTTTTATATGGAGATATTTACACTGCCTGAATTATCCCGTAAGTCCCACTTTGCTAGAGCTTCATAGTCTAGGTAAGCATGTACTGTATAAATCCATTATGCTTGTACGCTGAACTGACATCTTCCAATTTCAGAAACTAATTTAAAAAGTTCAGTCTTCAAAGAGTACAAATAGTGAGGAGCATAGATTCAAACACGTTTCTTCTCAGAGTACTTAACAAATTAATCACAATTGTAAAATGATTCAAGGGATGTCATTATTTCCAGAAGCTCTTCACAGCTACAAACAGTTCTGTTTGTGGCATATCAACTATTCTGTGGAGGAAGCTAAATAATCTTGTTTTGCCTATGTATTTAGTCTTCATTGAGTTAAATAAAATATAATGGTACTTTGATACTGGACTCACTGGAGAAGAGCCTAATGCTAGGAACGAATGAGGGCAAAAGAAGAAGGGGACAGCAGAGAATGAAGTGGCTGGATGGAATCACTGAAGCCGTTGGCGTGAGCTAAAATGGACTCTGGGGAGTTTAAATGGATTCTGGGGGATGGTAGAGGACAGGAAGGCTTGGAGGAACATTGTCTATGGGGTCGCAATGGGTAACTAACAACAACAACTTTGATACTGAGTAGCAATATTGGTCTATAACTTCTGCTAGTATTTTCTCTGGTTTTGATATTATAATAGTATACATCTCCGAATGAGAAAGGAAATTTTGTAACACAATGTCATTGTAAATTTCTAACATGGATGCCACCAGTTCTGTAAAAATTCTAGACCAATGATGACTTGAAATATCTTGACCAGAGTTTTCCCCCAATTTCATACATTGATCTGAATTTCTTGTAAAGACAAAGGTTGGACAAAACTGCTTTAATGTTCTTGATAAATATATGGTAGACAATGCTAAAAAGACCCTTAAAACTTGCTCTACAGTTGCAAAGATATCACATTTATATAACTGTATAAGCTTTTTATGGTTATAAATATTCTTAGTTACTATTCTATGTTACATTTTTTGAAAAAAGATGTGCATTAAATGGCTGATTCTTCTACTGGCTCAAATACATCATTAAACCATTCTTTGGTGTTTTTTTAAAGGTGATTAATAGATTTTGTGCTTGGATTCCAGAAATGACATTCAGTTGTGTTTATTCGTTCAGCTGATAAGCTGGTAACCTCCCAGGTTCCTCAACAAATATTTTGCTGAGTATATTTCAAGAAATATTACATTTGTCTGGGGACTAGTGTCCCAGGTTAACTCTAGCTGACTTAAATACTTTATAAATGTTCTCGTTATATGATTTATAAGTCAGGTTTCTAGCATATGACATCAATAAACCTTTTACCATCTATTTTTGCTGTGCAAAATTATAGATTTCTTCTTAGCGGAGAGAAAAATTATTATACAGCCACATTTTTTCTTCCTACTGTCTACTTGCAAGTGCAGGGTCAGCCTTTCTTCTGATCAACCCACCTGCAGTTTCATAAGTTGTTGAAAAACTTGAGGGAGACGACGGGCAGCGAGGGAAGAAAAAAGGCGGAGGAGACACTGCTGCCGCTGCCGCTGCTGCCGCTTCGCTCCGGCTCCCGCTTAAGCCGCCGTCTCCGCCTCTCGTGACCGCTGTTGCAGCTCGCCGGGAGCTCCCGGGGACTGGAGAGAGAGGGAAGAAAACCCGAGGAGCGCCGGCCGGGAGGATCGCTGGGCGAGAGCGCTCCAACTGTGGCTTCAGCTCGAGCGCGCAACTTCGTCATCTCTTCTCCCTCCAACTCCGAGGAATGAAAGCTTTCCAGGCGGATTTGGCTCTGCTCTGCTTCTTCCTCCTCAGCCAAGCATTTGGAGATGGAAAATAAATGACTAGTCAACAACTTCACCAATTTCACCAAGCTCTCTCTCTCTATATATATATATAAATATTTTTTTCCACCTTATGATCTGCAAATTGGATTACAACTTTAGGGAATCCAAAAATCCACCTCCGAGACAGACAGAAACAGATAGAAAGAAGAGTTTTCCCTTCGACTGCTGAGTGGGAATCCGACTTTTCCCAGGAGCGACCCAGCCCAGAGAATGATCATCCTTGCAGTGCGGTGAGTCGGTGAGATTCATCCCATCCTTGCAGGGCGGTGAGCACTGGGAGCTGTGAGTCTGTCTTCAGAGGTTTGCAGCCAGGGTGTGAGGCAGACTGCTTCCCCCCTGCCGCCCCCACTCCCTTCTTCCCTCTTCTCTCTTCACCAAATTGCTAATCCGGACTCCATCTTTTAAAAGGACAGTAACTTTGGTCTCCCAATGAGTGGGGAAGTATTGTTATAACTGAACTCCTGTGAAGATTGGAAGCAATTTTATTCCCTGTGATAGAAGCAGAAGTATATTGAAGCCAGGAGTGATAGAAGCAGAAGTATATTGAAGCCAGGAGTGAATGCTCAATACAAATCTGAGTCTACACAGTAAAAATATAAACTGTTCGAATTGCCAGTGCAAGACGTGCCTCTTTCTCTTAAAAGCAACAAACTTTGAAAGTGTATTTAGTTAACTAGGAGGGGCCCAGAAATCTCATTCATCAAGGGAAAACAAAAACAAAAGTTTCCTGTTGCCTCCCTGTGAATTGTTCAGTTTGTCTCTGCTGAATCAAAGTCTGCTTGCAAAAAGGAGAGAAGAATAGTTGGTTTCCTCTGTTCTTAGAAGTGAAGCCCTTTCCTTCACTAGGATAAAAACCCTTTGAACATCGTGTTACAACCTTTTGTTTACAGAGTAATAGCGATCTGCTATTACAAAGAGCAATAAATTCCTCTCATTCAGTCAACTACAGCTGCTAGTAAAACAATTAACCCTTTCCTTGCAGACTCTTAATACTACCTCATTACTTTAATCAAACACTGATTAATTCATTACCTCAAAACTTACAACTTTTCTACCTCATCACCTATATCAACGATTAGATAATCAATTTCTATAAAATATTTTATTAATGGTTTAATTGATTTATTGTTTTAATTGATTAGTGTGATTAGAGTGTTTAGTGCAAATAGTGTGATTACTGACTAGTTTAAAAGATCAAGATTCATGTAATTTAATTGAATAGTAAAATCAATGATTTAGTGAATTTAAATGAACAGTGTGATTAATGATTAGTGTAATTAATTGATTAGTGATTAGAGTAATTAATTGATTAGGCTGATTGTTGCTCAGGAATATTATCTGACTAGAGAGATTACTGCAATTGATTGTTTGATGTGATATTGGCTATATAGATTACCCAAAATTGTTCCTTTAATTAATTCAATCAACGTACTATCTTAACAAACCTACCATGCCAAAAAAGAAAATCCAATGTCAAACCACAACCTAAAGAGAAGATAATCCCCACCAATGAACCACAAGACTCCTGCACATGCCTTAAATGCTACAAAAATCTAAAGGATAATGAAAACTCCATCAAATGTTCTCTGTGTAAAAATACGCTCATCATGACTGCTTGGGATTACCTGAGCAAATGATTCAATACCTAGAATCATCCAATGAGTTTCCATATCTCTGCAAATCATGCAGACCCAAACTGGATCTGTCTGAAAGAGTTGATACCATCGAAACCATTGAAACATCCCTTAACACCATAGTAGCATCCCTGGACGCCGTAAAAGAAAGAATATCCAACCTTGAAAAAAAAGACACAACGCAAAAACCTGAACATCCAATAGCTACAAACCACATCTCTACCCAACAACCACAACCCAATCCAAAACCCAATCCACAAATAAACACAACCCAGACAAATATTGATATCCCAATCCTCATCAGAGAAGCCGTTGAGCGTGAACGGAAATGTCCAAATGCCATCTTATTTGGTCTAGAGGACATCAATGACAATGATGACATCACAACTGTCCGAAACATCATCAGTGATTATCAAGCATCAACCATCTCCGCTGATGAAATACTTGACATTTCCGCATTGGCCGAGAGCTCAAAAACAGAGACGGCTCTGTGGCCCCACGCTTGTGCAGGGTCATTTGCAAAAATGAATCAAGCAAACGTAATTTCATTTACACTATAAATTCACTCGCCAAAACCAACACCAACCATAAGAACCTCCGTTGTCACCCTGACCTAACCATACAGCAACGTGCCCGCTCCCGTGTACTCCGCACTGAACTCAAAAAACGTCTAGACAATGGAGAGAAGGACCTGTACATTGACTACCATGCTGACTGTATCAAAAGTAAGCCACACAACCCGCAACTCAGCTTTAACCCTCAACCACAACCCTACCTCAACCGATCCACCATCACCCAAGACTAGGCATGCACGCCCCTAACTACCTCAATTCCAACTACTACTGGCCTTAAATGCAAACTACTCAATGCAAGAAGCCTCGTGAATAAAATACCTGAATTTTTCCTCCTACTAAATATGGCTAAATTCGACATTATATTTGTCTGTGAAACATGGCTCAATGCATCTCTCCCTGACTCCATTACCACAGTAAGGGACTATCATGTTTACCGATCAGATCGTGAAATTTGTAGAGGAGGTGGTGTTGCTATCTTCTATAAAAAGTCCTTACATCTAAAAATATCCAAGTTACCCAGGAGCTTGCTCTTCCTGAGACCATCATCTGTGAACTATCCTTAAATATCACAATTCGATTCTTACTATGTTACAGAGCACCTGATTATGACATCGAACATGTAAACAAGCTAAATACATTACTAACATGGGCTGCATCCTGCCCATACCCTTTTATCTTTCTTGGTGATTTCAATCTACCTCATATTGACTGGACCCTAAATGAATGTACAACTGAAATCATACACACAACCTTCTACAATGCTATTACAAATCTGGGACTGGAACAACTAGTAACCAACAACACTAGACTAAACAACTGCCTCGATCTCATCTTCTGCAATAGTTTGAATTTAATTTACAGAATACAAACTAAAGAACCCTTTTCCAGCAGTGACCACAATATGATTGACTTTTGTCTCAACATACGCCCACACAAAAATCACCACAATGATGTAATCCCCAATTGTAACTTCAAAAAAGGCAACTATGATCTTAAAGACAACGATCTCTCATCCCTTGATTGGCAATCTCTATTCACTGGATGCAATACTGTTGAAGACCATTACAACATATTTTTACTTGAAGTCAAAAGAGTCATCAAACTATATGTACCAACAACAACTCCCAAAACAAAACAAAAAAGCAGATTACCCATAACAATAAGGAAACTTCAATCCAAAAAGAGATCACTCTGGCGGAAAAACAAATCTGGTCACGTTGCCAATTTCAAAAGCCGATACAAAAATTTATGCCACCAGATAAAGACCGAATGCACCAATTATCACATTAAACAAGAGGAAAACCTTCTAAGCACCAATTCCACCCATGCTTTTTACAATTTTGTAAACAACAAACTAAAAGACTCAAGGTCCATCCCACCCTTGATAGGACCTGATGGTAAAGACTGCAACGACGACACCATTAAAGCCAACCTCTTTAACACATTCTTCGGCTCAGTATTTGTAAACAGCAATGGATCATGCCCAGTATTTCCTAGCCGTACCACAGATAACAACAATGATCTAATACATATCGATTTTACAGAAGACAATGTTGAAAAAGCACTACGCAATCTAAAACCATCTCTATCTATTGGACCGGATGGAATATGTGCCTACTTCTTTAAAAAGCTATCCACTGCCATAGCCAAACCTCTAAGCATAATCTTTGAAAAATCTTTCAGGACCAGCTCCTTGCCTAACCTATGGTCACAAGCCACAGTCATCCCCATCTTCAAAAAGGGAGACCCAAGCCTAGTTGAAAATTACAGACCAATCTCCTTATGCTGCGTCACCTGTAAAGTCATGGAATCAATTATTAACCAATCCATCATCCTCCACTTAGAGACAAACAACCTACTCTCCAATAAACAATTTGGTTTCAGAAAAAAATCCTGTAATCTGCAACTCTTACACTGCAAAAACATATGGACGACACAACTCGACCAGGGCAAAGCAATAGACGCAATCTACATAGACTTCTGTAAAGCCTTTGATTCAGTGGTACACGACAAACTACTCCTAAAAATAAAATCCTATGGTATCTCTGGACAACTGAATAACTGGATAGAAGCATTCCTGGCTAACAGACAACAAATGGTCAAAATTGGGAGCGTCCTATCAAATTCTGTACCTGTCAATAGTGGTGTCCCCCAAGGCAGTGTTCTAGGACCAACTCTCTTCATACTCTACATAAATGACCTCTGTGATCATATTAAGAACAATTGCGTTCTTTTCACTGATGATGTAAAGCTGTTCAATACCACAGACAATACTGCTACCCTACAAAAAGATCTTGACTATGTATCCGAATGGTCAAACAAATGGCAACTTCAAATCTCAACAAATAAATGCTCTGTCTTACATATTGGCAAAAAAAATCAGAAAATAAAATACAAGCTGAATAGTCAAGATCTTGTTGATGACCCAAGCTCTGTAAAGGACCTTGGAATACTCACCTCTAATGATCTAAGTGCTAGAGCCCACTGCAACTACATAGCCAAAAAGGCATTAAGAGTTGTTAACCTAATCCTATGTAGCTTTTTCTCTGGTAATATCACACTACTAACCAGAGCATACAAAACATTTGCTAGACCAATACTCGAATACAGTTCATCAGTCTGGAACCCACATTACGTATCTGATATTAGCACAATTGAGAAAGTCCAGAAATATTTCACAAGAAGAGTTCTCCACTACTCTACTCGTTGTAGAATACCTTATGCCACCAGACTTGAAATTCTAGAACTAGAAAACCTTGAATTACGCCGTCTTCGGTCTGATTTAAGCATGGTATATAAAATCATACATTGCAATGTCCTACCTGTCAATGAATACTTCAGCTTTAACCATAACAACACAAGAGCACACAATAGATACAAACTCAAAGTTAACCGCACCAAACTTGATTGCAGGAAATACGACTTCAGCAATAGAGTGGTCAATGTCTGGAATACTCTACCCGACTCTGTAGTTTCTTCCCCAAACCCCAAAAACTTTAACCTTAGACTGTCTACTATTGACCTCACCCCTTTCCTAAGAGGTCTGTAGGGGGCGTGCATAAGCGCACCAACGTGCCTACCGTCCCTGTCCTATTGTTTCTCTTATTCTTCTTTTATTTTTCTTATATGTACCCATTTCATGTATACACTTATACTTATTATCTTGTAAACAATTGGCAAATCAAATAAATAAATAAATAAAATTTGCTTGTGACAGGAATTGACAGAATGGCTTTTTGGCCAAGTTTAACATTGTGAAAGAGTGACTGGCCCAGTTACATATCCAGCTTTTAAAACTATGGTAGAACTAGAACTCACACTCTGAGGCCTGGTGCCTTAACTACTAGACTAGGTAACTTTCTTTACATATCCACAAATATATGCCTTTAAAAGAGGATTTTGTGAGGGGTGGGGAGTTTCTTTTCCATGCTAATTGAGCATCAATAGTGTTTAAACCATATAAACAAAAATATTTGCAAAGTGTATTTATCTTTGTAAGACTATTTTCTTACTTTCCTAAAATCCATTTTCTAATTCTTTAACAAGTATAGGAAGTAAATGTTTTGTCAAAATTAATTATACTGAACTGTTTCAATAAGTTTACTTTAAATAAGACTTACTATTTTGATTATTTGTTGAAAGAGTTAAATATATTCAATAAATTACTATTAAATTTTCTGATACAATTTAAGCCACAAACCATGGTTTGCAAACCACTATGACTGGGTCTCAAAATATACTGAACTGGTTTTTTTACATGTTAATTTTTAAGTATATTAATCCAGAATAAATCTTCATCCACATTTTTAGTTTCAGGCTGCAAAATAATACAACATATTCATGTTAAAACATAGTTAAATTATGGCACTGATTTCAGTACAAATTAAATGTGATTACATTTCTCCAGATTAGTTCTAGCAAGATGAGCATAATTCATCAGGTGAAACAAACCCATTTGCCAGGAAGAATTCAATGTAGTAAAATGCCAAATTATTAAAAAAAAAGTTCCACAGAGTTACAATTTACTTTTGTTTTTTAAAAAGTCCACATCTTGAATATAGTGGATGAATAGCCTGAAAGGCAGCATTTTAAATACAGCATCAACATTTTTGGCAGGCACAATAGCTGTAAAAAGGTTTGAAAGAGTATTGAAAAGCTGCAGGAGTTATTAAGTTATAAGAGTGTAATCTTTGTGAAGATTAAATTAATCATGGCCTTTGAGTGCCTAAGTACAAGTGGGAGTCTCTTCAGACAGGCAGATTGATATTTTAATCCTGGCCATTAGCATTTTAGGAAAAATACACTAAGGAACAAGAAACTGTTATAAAACCACTAGAAACATGTTCTCAGATTTTTGCAAAAGTGGATACCTTTATAATTTTGAACATATACTGTTGATGCTCTCACAAAACAGATTTCAAAAGAGAGATGAATATAAATTATAGGACTTGGTATTGAATTTCAGCCTTTAGTGGATATGTTTGTACAAGAGATCTTCCAAAATACTCTTCAAAGTCATTATGGAAATTTTCTATTTAAAATGATGATGATGATGATGATGATGATGACGACAACAACAATAATAGAGATAATTTAGAAGTGGAGCAACAAGTAGTGGGGAAAAGAAAGGAAATCAGAGAAGTGGATCAGGAACAAGAAGCAAGTATTAGATTAGTTTTTGAAGAAAGAATAGCAAGAACTGAACTATCTGAGAAAATTAAGACTCAGATGAACAACATGGAAATAATTTGATTACCAAAACTGAATCAAGTTAGTAAGAGAAGTTGGCTAAATTATTGAAAAATATGAATGAAGCTGCACAGACAATTCCAACAGGAACATTAGCTCATACAAACCAGATAATGTACGCAGCAGCTTTTGTTACTATTGAAGAATTAGGCTTGAAAATTGGAAAGAATAGAGCAATTAAGAAGGGCAAAGTGGAAAGTCTGTCTGGAGTTAAAAATAAAGAGAACTTGATTGGATTTAAGCAATTTGAAGAATTTGAGTGAAGAATAAAAAAATCTTCAGGAATTAGCACAACAACAAAATATGACCTGGAAAACAAGGAAATTGCAGTTGTGGTTGAAGAACTGAAATGAAGAGTGGTAGCTATTGCAGAGAAAATAAAACAATATGATAACCAAATAATGCAGTTTTGGCAAAATTCAAAATTTTGCGTGAACCAGCATCATTTTTAAAAAACCATTGACAGTGGACAGGGTGCTACCACAGGTGAAAAACCTAACAAATAAAATACCCTACAATTTTGGAAGAACTTGTGGGAAAACAACAACAAGCACAATGAAAATGAAAAATGGATCAAGCAGGTGGAAAGCACTCTAAAAGTGACTAGAATGGAAGATGTTCACATAATGAAAGAAATAGTGCAAAAAAACAGCAAAGAAGGTGAAAAACTGAGGTGTCCCCAGTTTAGATGAGCTGCATGGATTCTGGCTGAAATCAGTAACACCTTTTCATGCAAGATTAGCAAATCAGATGAATCAGGTTCTGGAAACACCAGAAAGTGAAAAATGGCTAACAATTGGAAGAATTCAGTTGTTATTTTTTGATTCAGAAGAATGCAGAAAGGGGAAATTAATCTGCAAATTACAGGCCAATCAGTTGCCTGCCAACAACATACAAATTACTTACAGGCATTATTGCAAACTAAATGTATGAGTATCTAGAAAACAAGAACTGAAGAAGCTTCTTGGATGAGAAGTGAAACATCTTCAAAGAAAGACCAAAACTCTTGAAAAAGCAACAACCATGACCTCAATGACTGAGAATCTCCATAGACATCTCGAAAACAAAGTGCCAGTGTTCCAAGTAACTGACTCAACACAATCAAAACTCTGAGACCTGGAGTTTCCAGTATGCTTCAGGGCTGACACAAGGATTTGCTACTTGTAGAACAGAAAGGATGCTGCAAAAATTCAAGAGCAACCAAAGACCAACTGATGATTGATAAACTGGTCTTGAAGATTTCAAAGAAAAGACAAACATATTTGTTCATGGCATGGATTGATTATAAAAAAAGCATTTGATTCTGTTCCACACAACTGGATTGAGAAACGCTTAGACATTTTTGGAATTTCTGTGTTTCCCCAAAAGTAAAACCAGGTCTTACTTTCTTTTGGACCCCAAAATAAGCACTAAGGCTTATTTTCAGGGAAACCCAATTTTCAGGGAAACCTATCCCATAGCGCACACACAAGAGCCAGCAAGCATGTGGGGACCAATGGTATCTGGCAGCAGCTGTAGACAACCAGTTCCTTGGTTAGCACATTCTGGAGCTGCGCAGAGTGGAAGGCAAGTGATCCCGATGCACCACCGGGATGGTTGTAGGCATGCTAAGAGACGTGAAGATGACCCTCATGCAGCCACCTACTGCTCTAGCCCACCACCGTTCAGCTTTCCCACAGCCTACATGGTGCATCCAGATTGCCTACCTCCACCCAGACTTCTACCTATGTCTACTGCTGGTTTTGCCACGTGAAACAAGCCTCCCACGGCTGCCCACCACTCCAGCCCACTGACGCTCCAGCCCACTGACAGCCCATGTGGTGAGTCCAAATCGCCTGCCTCCCCACAGACTGCTTCCACCTGCTGCTTGCACAAGTGCTCAACTCATCTGTACTGCAGGGTGTGTGGCTGCTACCAGACATCGTCGGCCCATGCGTGCTCACTACCTCCTATGCTGGTGAAGGAGATGAACAAGGGAAACCTCTTGAAAACAACAAGATTGAAAACAGAATAGCAAAATTACTGGGAACACCAAATTGACAAAGTACTTGAAAATGAGCAAATCAAGATCCTGTGGGACTTTCAAATCCAAACAGACAGATAACTGGCCCACAACATGCCTGACATCACTGTTGTAGAAAAGAAAAAAATCTGGTTCATTGATATTGCAATACCAAGTGATACCACAAATTGAGAAGAAACAGCTAGAAAAAATAAAAAATATTGTGATTGCAAATTGAATTTGAGCGAATATGGAGGAGGAAAACAATGGTTGTACCAATAGTAATAGGAGCCCTTGGAACAATACCCAAAGGGCTGCCTAGATACATGGGAATTTTGAACCTATTAACCTGAATATCATGACTTTGCAAAAAAAACATCCTACTTAGAACTGCCTATATACTCAGATGCTACCTTAATAGCTCTTAGGTCCTTGGTTAGGACTTGAACTGTTTACATTTTTACCAGTCCCAGGCTGAATCAAACTGAAGATTAAATCTTAAATAATAATAGAACAGAGTTGCTGAGAGTGATCACTGACACTATGTTTGGAATTCCATATTGGTATATAAATATCTGCATATTTCTTTTTACATTTAGTCACTAAATAAACATTAAAAATGTTATAAGCAGTTTTATGTAATGCAAGATAATTATAGGGGAAAAAAATCAAACAATAAGTCAAAATATACTCCTAGAAATTCATTACTGTTTGATTCTTCAGTGTGCATTTTTCTCCTAAACATCTACCTCTACCATTCTATTAACAGAAAAAAATATTTGAGACATGCTTTTGATGAAGTGAATAGTTAAGGGTACCAGGCCTGTTTTACTTTTACAGCCACAGACTGAAATGGCACTGCATTTTATTCAATTTCTATTTTCAGAACAACTGTCACGCTTCGGTAGCAAAACATTTTGGTTTAATTCCTTATGCAATATATTTCTTGACATTCTTGTCAAGAAAATATCACAAGAAATAATTCTTTCATGCTGAATGTGATTGTGAAGAAAATGAGTGGTCCAGTATAGAAAAGGAAAAGGAGAACTAGCTATAGGTAATCCTCAACTTACAACAGTTCATTTAGTGACTGTTCAAAGTTACGATGACACTGAAAAAAGTGACCTATGGCCATTTTTCACACTTATAACTGTTGCAGCATCCCCATGGTCACATGTCAAAAATTCAGATTATTGGCAACTGGTTCATATTTATGATGGTTGCAATGTCCTGGCATCACATGATTATATTTTTTGACCTTCTAACAAGTATAGTCAATGGGGAAGCCAGATTCACTTAACAACCATGTTACTTACTTAACTGTAATAATTCTCTTAACAACTGGAGCAAGAAAGGTTGCAAAATGGAGCAAAAGTCACTTAACAAATGTTTCACTTAGAAACAGAAATCTTGGGTAAAATTGTGGTCATAAGTCAAGGACAACCTGTACAGCCCTTGATATCTCTCTCTTTCTCTCTCTCCTTCCCCCCCCCTCTCTTTTTCTCTCTCTTTCTCCCCTCCCTCTCTCCACAAAATAACTTTAATTTTACAAAATGAAGAATACTATTCTATGTAAAGCTTTGATAATTCTGAATGAAAATGAAGACTGTAAATACAAAAATACATGCAAATTTATGGAATTCAAAATATACATAGCAGGACACCAATTCTTATTTTCTGAATAAAAAATCAATTAAAATCCTTATTTTCCTCAAATGATTACACAAAAGCTTTGGAGTTGGTGCCTCTGTATCTTTCTCTGCAGTATAATGCTTTCAGTAAGGTTAAGGCACCACGCTAGAAGTCAGGAGACTGTGAGTTCCAGTGCCACCCTTGGGCCAGTCACTCCCTCTCAGTCCAACTCACCTCACAGGATTGATGTTGTGGGACAAATAGAAGGAGGAAGGAGTTATCTATAAAAATAATAAACATGGAATTTTAAAAAAACTGAAACAAATCTTGTTTGCACATTCTGTACTCCCATTCATGCTTCCCAAAGACATATGCATAATGGAAAAGATATTAGGATTGGCTTTGATAATACAAGGTGCTGTCATTATCAATGGCATTGTTATACATGATTGATATAATTCCATTTGGAAAATACAGAGCAAACATTATCTGCGGTAGTTTCGCATATTGTTTTGCAATGGAATATTTTATGCATGTACAAAATGATGGACAGGCTATTGTGCAGGCATAAAGTATAATTTTATGCACTCACAGAGTTAGTTGGAGTTGGGCAGCTTACAAAATCAAAGAAAAGAAAAAAGCATTTTCATGGTCTCATTATCTTGTTATTGTTGTTATTCATGGTTGTTCAGGTGGGACAGAGCCCAAATGAATAATGAGTATCCCCATTATTACAGCTAAAAATGAAGAACAAATCACATTGGGCTGGTTCAGAAATGATGCAAGCAGACTGAGTCATAGGTTGAATAGATATTCTCTGCAGCCTTTCTATGAAATGTAAAAAAAAAATACATTCAAATGGATATTGAAGTTTAGTACATTTCCTAAATAGACTTACAGTATTAATGTGGCTTATCACAGAAACTTCATTACTTCATTACATATATTAAAGTATGTAATATTAAATTTGGTTTGATTAAATACAAGAAAACTGTATTTAAAGGATTAATGAATGGGCTGGAGGTTGTGGCTAAGATATACTTACAGTGTAAATCTCAATTACTTTGTTGAAGTGGAATAATTATAAGAATGAAGATAATGGTAGTTAATTCTTTAAAATATTGAGCAACATGTTCATTATTTATTATTTATTTTTTTTTTTTTATTAGAATAATTATGTTTTTGCCATGCAGGCTAATCCTTCTACTAATTAAAATGCTTCAACCAGAAGCAACTATCAGCTCCCTCTTATTGTTTCTTCTTTGCCATATGCATCTTATACTAACAATTAGTTCTCCTGCTTTCAAATTGCTTTGTGTAGGTGGACAATTTTGCTATTGTAACAGAACACTTAAGAAATGAAATTCTGCATATTTGGAAGAGTTCATAAAATCAAGATGATATTTTATTATATGTTCATAATCAAATGGTAACAACAGAATTTATTCTTCATATAACATATACCAGTACATCATTTTCATTTACTTATTTGTATGACTTGAACATTCTTCCAGAAACTCAGGCTAAATACATAGTACCGGTAATAATACATAGTAAGTTCTTTATTTTCTTTTCCACAGTAGGCTCCTCATGAAATAGTGATAATCACATGAAAATTAATTGATTATTTTTTTAAAAAAACCCACCAATATGTTTGATCAGCTCAAAGTGGTATATGTAATTAATGTGTCTGCCTTCTCTTTTCCCCCAAACAACAACAAAACTGTGAAATGGGCTGGGAGAGAGAGAGAGACTAGCCCAAAATTATCCACCTGGCTTTCATGTCAAAAAGAACATAATCCCCTGATTGCTAGCTCAACACTTCAGCCCAAGACTCCCTAATGAAGGTAAAGAATTAATTACTGCCTAATCTTAAACCAACACCTTAAACACAAGTGTATTGATTGGTAGTATGGTTAATTCAATATTTTCCATAGATTTATACTGACAATCATACTTCCACAGATTCATTCAAGGCAGATTTAAAAACAATGATATACTATCATTAGTCAAAATATATGTAACAAATAAAAACAAAATAGAAAAACAAATGTAAAATATGGTTTTGCATTTTATTTTGTTTTCCAAGATGTAATAGCCTTAATTTATGGAAAATACTTAGAATTATAAGATCAGGTGGCCTTTAAAAAAACCCCAGAACTTTGTAATTGGATAGTAATCTACTTATGTAACATCTATGTTTAAAAATATGTCTTTATAAATTTCTTAGAGATGTGTAATAGTATATGAGAAAGACCTTGGGAGAATGAGCCAAGAAACATCATCTAGATGACGACCAGATAAACAACAGCATGAAAGAGACCCTCCACAGTTTGTCAGGCTGTAAAACAAATGGCTGAAGAATTGTACTTTCAGGCTTGCAAGATTGCATTAATATAGATTCACATCTAATCGTGTTTCCTGTCTGATCTACCTAATAAGACTGAAATTATTATACTTAAAATCACTTAACATAGTTAAATTAGAAGTTAAGTCAAGTAGTGTTGAGAAACTTACTTCATGTAAGTAATATATTCTCTTATCCCTACTTGATGACAAGAAGTTAATATTTAATTTCAGGTAATTCTACTGCATGTTTAATATCACCGCTGGCAGAAAGGAAGTTTAAATTAATTCAGAATCACATCATCATATTATTGATCCATCTTGATAATGCAATTACTATATGCTGATGTCATGAAAGTTATTTAATAATGTGTCTTTTGATTTAGTTCATATTTATCAAGCTATCTATCATCTATCTGTCTGTCTATCTATCTATCTATCTATCTATCAATCATCTGTCTATCATCTATCTATCATCCAACTATCATCCATATGACAGATAATACCTGACAGATTACACCACAGAGTTCTGAAGGAGCTGGCAGATGTTATCTCAGAACCACTGTACCATATCTTTCAAAAATCCTGGAGCACCGAGAAAGTACCTGAGGACTGGAAAAGGACTGATGTGGTTTCCATCTTCAAGAAAGGTGGGGGGGGGAGAAACAGACCCAGGAAACTACCAATCAATCAGTCTAACAGCAATACCTGAGAAAGATAATAAAAAACAGAACTGTGAACAACTAGAAGCAAATAAAGTTATAACTAGTAGGCAGCATGGATTTGTTAAAAAAACAGATCATGTAAAACCAATCTTATTTCATTCTTTGAAATAAGTGACTAAATTGGTGGACCAGCAAAATGCTGTGGGCATAATATACTTAGATTTCAGTAAGGCATTTGACAATGTAGCCCACAATCTACTTCTTGGTAAACTAGAAAAATGTGAATAGATAATATTACCACCAGAAAGAAGGATTTGAGCCTGGTTGACAAACCATATTCAACAAGTGGTCCCCCATGGAGAGAAGTAACAAGTGGGATACCACAAGGTATCCGTCTTAGGCCCAGTATTCTTCAATGTCTTCATAAATGGCTTAGGTGGGGGAATAGAAGGGGGACCCATCAAATTTGCAGATAATACTAAACTGGCAGGAATAGCCAACACCCCAGAAGACAAGCTCAGGATCCAAAAAGATATTGACAAACTTGAACAATGGGTCCTATTGAATTTTAATGTGGAGTTTTACATTTAGACAGGAAAAATCAAAGGTATAAGTGCAGATTAGGTGAGACCTGGTTCAAAGACAGTAACTGTGAGAGGGACCTTGGAATCCTAGTGGATGATCGCTTGAATATGAGCCAGCAGTGTGCAGCAGCAGCCAAAAAACCTAATACAATCCTGGGTTGTATAAACAGAGGCTTAGAATCAAGATCATGTGAAGTATTAGTGCCACTTTATAAAACCCTAGGAAGACCACACCTAGAATACTGCAACCAATTTTGGTCACCATACTACAAAAAAGATGTTGAGACTTTGGAAAAAGTTCAGAGAGGAGCAGCTAAGATGATCAAAGGCCTGGACACTAAAACATATAGAATTAAGGAGAAACTTCCTTACAGTACTGGACAATTAACCAGTGGAACAGCTTGCCTTCAGAAATTGTGGGTGTACCATTACTGGAGGTTTTTAAGAAGAGACTAGACAGTCACTTATCTGAAATGGTATAAATTCTCCTGCTTGAGCAGGGGGCTGGACTAGAAGACCTCCAGGATCCCCTCCAGTTCTATTCTATTCATCTCGTAAAATTTTAATCACAGAATAGAGTTTCCAATGGACATTATATTGGCTAGCAAGTTAATATTTCTGAATAAACTGTGAATTTAGAATATTCTCCCCACTTTTTGCTTCTGGATTTTTTAAAATTTTCACTTCTATACTTTCTATCAAGGACTGAGCATATTAATATTATACTTAAAGTTTAGGGTAACTATATAACCTATTTTACAGACCTATGTTGTTATTCTTTACAGAACTTTACTACAATACTCATCAATAATAAAGAGCCAGCAATATTACTCTTTGGAGGTATTTCCCCTGTTTTTTAAGCTTAATGATTTTAAGCTACCTAAAATATATGGGATAAGCAGTATGCAATTTTTTTTACAAATAAATACATTGGTGTGTGCTCAAGAACTTACCAGAAGCTGTTATAGTCTATCTGCTGCCTTTTTTATCATGAGGGATGCAACATCCTGTTAGGTCACTGTGTGTATAGACTTTTAGCCAAGATGGATATAGCCTACACTTTATACCCCATAACAGTGATTGCATGACTCTGTAGATGCCATATGCTAAATAAATAACCAGCAGCTGAGCTTAAATTGAGGGAGTTTTAGTTTCCTTTGAATATCATCTTTTACCTTATATAAAAGGTAGGCAATTATTTACAATATACTCTAAAATACAACTACGGGTACACTTTTCATGTTACAGTATATTATAAGCAACAGGAAATTTAAGTTCCAATACTGTTACTTCCCTTATGGAGGATAAATGCAAAGCCAGCAACTGATGTAAAGGGATTGTAAAATCCCTTTATGCAATACACCAGCTTCACAGATAAAAAGAAAATATTTTTGCAACTAATATGTTGGGAGGTAACCTTATTGTCACCTTATACAATTCTAACCCAGCAATGAATCTGTGATTGTTTTCTTTCCAGATCAAATTGGTTATATGAATGGGAACGCAAAGAAAAACATAACTAAGAAACACAGTCCTTCCTTTCTCACCTGTCTTGTCTTGTTAGCTCCTTCCCTGAATCTATCTTTTGAAAATTATACCATTCATGAGTACTATCATACCACAACTCATGCTGATCACATTTTAGGAATACATTGCTAATGTGGATAAAAACTAAGAAAGCATTTTATTTAATAGCCACTTGATAAGAAATCTTTATGGCTCATTAGAGAAGAAAATATGTATAAGAATCAGAAAATCTGCATCCATGAATGATTCCCTGAGGAGCAAGTTTTATTACGCACAAAGTATCATAAGTATGAATGTTCAGATCAAATGTTCATTTTAATTATGCAAGGGATTTGAAGGCTATCCTTTGATGCACTGGGATGAGCTTAATTTGATTTCAATTTATTTCTTTGTAGGGGAATGATTTATATGCAGATCTATACATTCTTTCCCAGCATAGTCTTATGATTTTAATCAATTGAAGATTGTTTCATGTATTAAAAGTAATGCACAACATCTTTTTAATTCGCAGATCACATACTTCAGGACACAAGGTTTTCATATGCAAATAATTACTTAAAACTAAAATAGTTCTTTATATTACTGGTTTTATTGGTAGTAATCATCATTGTCCTAGTATTTCCATTTATCCATCCAGTTTGCTTGAAGATAGGTGATGTGGCAAAGGAAAGATTTGGTAAGAGTTCTCTGCCATATCTGGCCAACAAGACAGGGAAATCTGAAATATTACCATTAGATCCCTATTTTCCATGCTCAGGTCTGAGCACTACTAAACTAATAGCTATATCACCGATTACACATTTTGATGACAGGAGGCTCAAGGAGACAACCATTTTTGCAGAAATAAAAAATGACTTTAAAACTTACTAGAATCATTCAAGATAAATCACCAAATGTTGCCGGTATTAATTCTGTCATCACAAAATAATAACTGAATGAAAATGAGAATAGGAGAGAAGATGAAATGGAGCACAGTGGGAGACAATTGCCTAATGCAATCTTCAGAATTTTTCTAACATCTCGTGGCATCAGCAGTTCTGTTGCCATGTCTGCCACATCAGAGATTCTATCACATTTTTTTTTTGACATCAACACTTCTACTGCAATGTCACAATGCTTTCATAGTGACAAATCCTTCAGATGAGAAATGATAGTCTCATAACATTTTCTATATTAAAAGTAAAAAACATCACCACAATTTGATTTGTGAGGAATTGTGGCTAGAAACACAATTGGACCTTTGATTTTTCAGTAGTAGCAGCAATAATAATACTGAACATTAAGTTCGTGGCCTATAAAGAATTGCAAATAAACACTGTGGTAAAATTACAGGTTTTGGAAATAAACGAAATTAATCTAATTTCAGTGACTCTAAGCACTGATATTTTTCATCCCGAGCAATAAACAGGGAGAAAGGTAGCCCTGTAAAATAGCTTTTTATACTGTCTCTCATTGAGAAGATGAGTGTCATACAATTGTTCACTTTTTCTAAATAATGAAAGCATCCATTAAAATAAGAGGGAGTAATATATTTGGAAAAGATTTATTAAAGAAATCTCTCTGACAAATTATATTTAGTTGTCACTTCAAACTCACCATATTTTTATGGCATACATGTTGTCCTAGTGCATAGTATATGTTGGACAAATGTGTTGAGTTATCTAACCATTTTACTTAACCGTTTTATGAATATTTCTATAGTTACATATAGTTTCAGCTTACAACTATTCATTTAGTAACCTGAACAACATTGAATAAAATGACTTATGACCAGTCCTTAAAGTTACGACCATCATAGCATCTCCACAGTTACATGATCAAAATGTGGGTGCTTGGCAACTGGCACATATTTGCAATGGTGATGATGTGATCACCATTTGCAATTTTCAAGCAAAATCAATGGAGGAAGGCGGATTCAGTTAATGACCAGGCGATTCACTTAACAATTGCAGTTATTCGTTTAATGACCATGTCAAAAAAGGTCATGAAATCAAGCATGACTTGCATAACAACTACCTTGCTTAGCAACAGAAATTCTGGTCCTAATTATTATCATAAGTTGAGACATACCTGTATCTCTATTTCATTTATAGGCAACAACTTTTCAGACAGTCACACAGTTTAGAAATAATGGAGATGTCAGATCAATGTATCTGTCATTTCTTCAATGGAAGAAGAAAAGGGGGGGGAGACTGATAAAGAAATCCTTCTTGATGTAACCTGAATATATTTAATCTTATATCGAATTTATATAACCTACACATGATACAATGGAGGGATGAAACCCAGATGGCCGGAACCTATCACCTCTGAGAAAGACAGCCAAGGAGATGAAGAGACCATAAAAATTCCACAGTGAGATGTGTCCTGAGAAACTCTGGAAAAGATCATTCTAAAAAGGGGGTGGGGGGATTAACATGTTGGCTCTTTGTTTTACTAAATACACATCAAGATAAGGGGAGGGGTTTTAAACTCCCTTATCTATCTCTGCCTGCCCGAGAGACCTTAGACGCTGCTTTTAACCCCTACATGAATTGTCTCATCTCAATAAAGGATTCCTTTTGATACGTTTTGGTACATTTCCAGAAGTTCATTCTAGTTGATTGAATGGGAAAAGTTCTGTAGCCTGACAGGAATACTGTGTGGATTGTTGAAAACCTAACAAAGTGGCACTGAAAATCTACAGAATACAGAGCATGGTTCTGTCAACTTGGTAATTCTAAAGTATTACTATCAAATACTAACTTCAGTTTTGTACAAGAGAAAGATTAATGAAAGATTTCTGGAAATGTTTTATGAACTAAATACGGAGGAGTAGATGGAAGCAGGAATGGAGCAAAGTCTCTTCCCTTCCCTTTATTTAGTACCCTAATGGTTGTTTTTGCTCTTAATTGTTCCAAAATGTCAAAATAATAATCATAAAATAGGTCAACCTATTTTCCAAAGCACCTGAAAGAAGGACAAAAAACAATGACAAGGAAAGAACCAACCTAGAAATAAGGAAACATTTCCTCACAGTGAGAATAATTAAACAATGAAATTACTTGCATCCAGAAGTTGTGGGTGTATCATCACTGGAAGTTTCTAAGAAAAGATCACACCCATTTTTTAAAATAGTATAGAGTCTCCTGCTTGAGGAAGGGGTTGAACTAGAAGACCTCTAAGGTCCCCACCAACTCTGTCATTCTGTTAACCATTTTAAGGATAAATTAAACTTTTATTTTTATCTATAGGCATTCTAAATCATTTGCGCACACACAAAATGCAGAGGCATATTTCCAATTCAAAGACTAGCTGATCTGGCTAAATTTGACTTGCAGAAGAGCAAAGGCTAAGAAACTGTCAAGTATGGTACCTGGTTGTTTCTAAGAGTTCCAAGGTGATGCAGCTTGGAGTTGTACAACATAGACACATGCCATTTCATACCAAACAATGGCAGTAGCAATAGCAATAAAGTTGACATTTAGAAATAATACAAGAAATCACAATATCTATGCCAGACTCGATTTCATTGAGGGCCGCAACAGGGTTGGGTTTGACCTTGAGAGGTGGGATGGGCATGGCCAGGGTGGGCGTGGCCAGATGGATGTCACTCGTGTCTGGGGTGCCTGTAGTGACCCAAGGATTCTGCCAGCAAAAATGGGCTCCCAAGCTCTGTTTTCACCTGCAACGGCCTCCTGCAAAATGGAGCTGGCAGATACACCACGGGCTGGTCCTTTGCTGTTTCCAAGTCAGCCCCATGGGCCAGATCTAAGCACCCCGTGGGCCAGATCCAACCCACAGGCTTTGAATTTGACATCCCTGATCTACACAATTGTTCTTTTCATCCAGCACTGAGACCTGATAAATATCATTTTACTAAGATGGTCTGTCAGTAATTGGGTCTTTAACTTCTTGTAAGCTAAGAATTGTGTCATAAATGATACCCACCTTATTGTCTGTTGGATGAAGTCTCATTCATCATCTTCAGGCTTCTGTCTTCAGCTCTGTGCTTCTCGGTGATGTGAGCTTGCAGCTGCTTCTTCCTTTTAACTGCTAGTGGGGTGTGACTTGATTGGGTGGGGGCTTGGCTGTGTTCTGATTGGGTGGGGGTGTGTTCTCATTGGTTGGGGTTTGGCTGTGTTCTGATTGGTTGGGGGTTGGCCATGTTCTGATTGGCTGGAGGTGTGTTCTGTTCAGGTGGGGGCTTGGTTGTACTCAGGTTGGTCTTAGTTACTGGGGATTTGAGCTGGTGAGCTGTGATCTTGCTGTTTGGCTTCGAGTTCGTGGTCGTGCTGCATCTTCATGGTGGGGGTCAGTTCGCTTCATGTATGGCTCAGAGGGGTTTGAAGTGGGTAGTGATGCAGCTGCAATGCAGCTTCTGGTCTGTGGTTGTGTGTCATCTTCTGTGTGGGTGTGAGTCTGCTTTTTACATGGAAGTGTGGTGGTGGCATCTTGTGTGGCCCTCGTGGGTGTGGGTCTGGTGTCATTCATCATGTTAGGTACTCGTCTGTTCATGAGGGCGGGTTTCCAAATGGCTGGTAAGCGGGAGGTGTCATCTCTTTTGTTCATGCTGTGTGGGCGTTTTTCTATCTCTATGGCTTCTCTGATTATTCTGTTGTTGAAGTGTTCGGTTTTGGCGATAGTTCTGGTATTTTTAAAGTCAATCTCATGTCCTGTGGCTTTGAGGTGTTGGACCAGGGAAGAGGTCGGTTCTTCTTTTTTGATTGAGTTCTTATGTTCTTCAACACGTGCACTTATTCTTCTGTTAGTTTGTCCAATGTATGTGGTGGGTCAGGCGGTGCAAGGGATTTCGTATACTCCTTGGTTTTCTAACTCGATTTTGTCTTTAGGGTTTCTTAGGATGGTGGATATTTTTCTGTTTGTGCAGAATGCTGTTTTAATGTTGTGTTTTTGGAGGATCTTGCTGATTTTGTCTGTAGTGCCTTTTATATATGGGAGGAGGGCTTTGCCGTTCTCTTGTTCTCTGTCTTGGATTTTGGTTGGGGTTTCTTTTTGGATTAGGTGGGTAATCTTCTTTCTTTGGAATCCATTGGCTGTTAGTACATTGGTGAGAGTGTTTAGTTCGGTTTTTAGGTGTTGTTCATCAGCTAAGCATTTTGTTCTGGAGATGAGTGTCTCAGCTACGGAATTGATCTGTGCTGGGTGGTGGTGTGAGAGTGCGTGTAGATAGAGGTTTGTATGTGTTTTCTTCTGGTAGATGGTGTGTCCTAGGGAGCCATTGGGTTTTTTGTATACCAAGACATCTAGGAAGGGAAGTTGATTGTTAGCTTCTGTTTCCGTGGTGAATTGTATTTTGGGGTGTAGGCTGTTGAGGTGTGTGAGGAAGTTGTTCAGTTTTTCTTTCCCGTGTGGCCAGATTATGAAGGTGTCATCTACGTATCTGAGCCAGAGTTTGGGTTTGTGATCATATTTTTCTAGAGCTTGTGTTTCAAAGTGTTCCATGTAGAGGTTTGCGATGACAGGTGAGAGGGGTGATCCCATGGGTGCTCCTTCTATTTGTTTGTATCCATTGTAGGTGAAGTATGTATTGGATAGACAGTGGTTGGTGAGATCTAGGATGTGCTGGATTTGTTTTGGATGGCTGTCAAGGCTTCTTTTATTGGCACTTGGGTGAAGAGGGATATGACATCGAAGCTCACTAGTAGGTCGCTGGGTTGTAAGTTTTGTTTCTTTATGATCTCGATGAACTGGAATGAGTTTCTTACGTGTGAGTTGATGGATTCTGCATAGGGCTGTAGTTGTTTGGTGAGAAATTTGTCTAGGTTTTGTAGAGGTGAGCCTATGGAGCTGACTATTGGTCTAAGTGGAGTTCCTTCTTTGTGTATCTTGGGGAGACCATAAAGCTTAGGGCATCTGGATGATTTCTCTCTGGGTATGATTCTTTGCTGGATTTCTTCACTGATGGGGGAGGCTTTTATTTTGGATCTGGTGGTTTTTTCTAGGTAGGTGGTGGGGTCTGTCTTTAGGGGTTTGTATGTGGGGTCTAGGAGTAGGTTGGTTAACTTGGTTTGGTAGTCAGATGTGTTCATAACCACTGTCGCGTTGCCCTTGTCTGCTGGTAGGATTATTATGCTGGTGTCTTCTTTCAGGTTACGTAGTGCAGTTTGTTCTTCTTTGGATAAGTTGCTTTTGGGTGGTTTGCTAGTGCAGAGGATGTTGGTGATTTCGAGTCTGATTCTATTAGCATCATCAGGGTTGGATTTGGTCAGGCTGGTTTCAACTCACAGCCAAGAACACAGCCAAGCCCCCACCCAATCAAGTCACACCCCCACTAGCAGTTAAAAGGAAGAAGCAGCTGCAAGCTCACATCACTCTGAGAAGCACAGAGCTGAAGACAGAAGCCTGAAGATGATGAATGAGACTTCATCAAAACGTTGCCTAGATACTTCCAATCTTACGCGGGAGAAAACCCGAATAACCAAAGATCCACATACAAATACCCGCGAGAACCTCAGAATATATATATTGCAAGCTTCGCCATTAATGCTTCTAGTACTATTTTTTCATAATTGTCAAGAGCCTAATATCTAATGCTGGGTTATGATCGATTAGCAGGAATAGCCTCAAATCATCAATTGCAATTCTATTTGTAGAAAAGAAGTTGCAGGAAGTCCCTTTTCTGACTTCTTTAATAAGTTAATAAGAAGGAGATATGCTTATAAACATAATTAAGAAGAAAGAAACACTAGAAATAAATCTACCTAGACAGTGTACTTTTAATTAGGTTATCCAGGAACTTTAAACAGAATAAATTGTGCAAAGATGGCAGACATGCTAAAATCTGTAAGATAAGTATTCCAATAGAGGAATTTTCCTTAAGTCCAGCTTTTTCTGTTTTTCATTGTTTCATAAACTTTAAATTTTCTTCCAGTAGTGCCATCTGAAAGGATTTTCCCCAAATAGCCTGTGTTTTGTATAAACCCCTTACAGGAAAATCTAGAAGTCATTCATTCCATTCATACTTGTGCTTCATTTCATTGCTTTACAAATGCATCTTGAATTTTGATGTCCCAAAGAAAAGTAAACTTTTTTTAATTAAATGAATTTATTTTACTGAATTTATTTGCAGGGTTTCAGGAAATAATATGAAAGTTGTCTCAATCAACTGCTGCAAAAATCACATGCTATGATCTGTAACCTTTAATTGTGCAAAGCAGTGCTTCATAGGGCAACCATTTTTGAACCAAGGTAGCTCAAATAGCAATAGCCTTTAGACTTATATACTGCTGCACAGTGCTTTACAGCCCTCTCTCTAAGGTTTACAGAATCAGCCTATTGTCCCCAACAATCTGGGTCCTCATTTTACCAACCTCAGAAGGATGGAAGGCTGAGTTAACTTTGAGCTGGTGAGAATCAAGCAGACTATGATCTGCAACAAGTAGCTTTGGAACTTTACAAGTTAATTTAAAATGAATGTTCTCATACAAACTGAATGTCTTTTCACCTAATGAAACACTCAACTACACTAATGTCATCTGTTGTCATAACAAAGGCAATTACATCTGATGTTGTAAATAAATCCATAATTGCTTTTGCACATACTTTGATAAATGTGCTGATACTGAATTACAGAAATGCTAAAGGTGTGCTCAAAACTCATTTTGCCTACCTATTATATCTATTTGGTGTTGAGACTCAGTGTTATGTGAAGAGGAATATAACTCCTATAGTTTTTCAACCATTGTTCCTGCTAGCTGCCATATAGTAATTCTGCAGAAACTGCAAACCTTTGATATAGAAATATCGTCATCTTCAGCATTTCAAGAAAAATATTGAATGAATGATAGAAAAAGTGTTTATATCTTTCATGTTTTAAATATATACTCAATGAGTTTTATGCCGTTAGAATAACTATTATATATACTTGCAAGAATTATAAGATTTTCATAGCAGTTTTTTATTTTTTCTTTATATTGAGTGTGGTAAGTGTTTATGTATGAAGCTTTGGATCATTTTCCTCAATAAATCAATGAACAACTATATTTTTGATTCATTTATTTCATTATATTTTCTTTATCTACTTTTAGGACTTGTGTGGAAAACATATTGTGTTTTAGATCATATGATCAAATGGTTTTCCTTTATATATTTTTCAGAAATGTTTCTTTCCACTTCCATAGTCTAATATACAATGTTGAACTTGGGAATCTTCTATTCCAGGTATTAATCCAGTTTTAATAAATCAGTTCAGAAAATCGACCAGGATTCACATTTTATATTTCATTTTGCAAGTATGCCTCCTGCAGATAAATGGAAAACTAATAGTAAAGAGAAATATGTAGAATATCTAAAAAGAAAACATGGAAGTTAAAAAAAACATTATATTTGCTAAAAGCAATTGAAATTAATGCCTGCAGGAATAAATTACAGAGATAATGTCTCAAAAGGCAATTTCTTTGGTGAAAGTTGGTAGTTATTGTCAGATGACATTCTCTGTGTAATAATGGTAGCATTAACAATGCTACTCAAGATATGATTTGAAACAAAGAGATATGAAGTTTTAATTAATAGCAACAAAATATTATGTTTTATAGGCAACAATAAGTATATCATGTTCCATTTATTACAATAATCTAATGTAAATTATAAGAGAATTTAAAAATTGAATATTTTATTATTATAAAATAATAGCACCAATTGAAACTCACAGGTTTATTTTCTTCCAGAGGTACACCGCTCATAACTGTTGTAGTGCAATAATGTAAACTGCTTGCAACATATGCTAGAACAAAATTATGACTATCATTATTAAATCATTATTAAATCTAAGTACACATTTAAACTTTAAATATTTCTATATTAGGCATTTTATATATTGATTATGTAACCCTTTATACCACAGGCTATCTCAAAAATGGCCTTTTCCAATATGAATTTATATAATAGATTGTATTTATAATTTATGAAATAAGACAGAATAGAACAGGAGATAGAGCCTTAAATGGCATTGCATCTTTGGACACCCTTTAATTTTCTTCAGATTTAGTTTGATTTCTTTAGGGTTTTCTCAGGATTTCATTCATTTAGATTGAATAATATTGTTTAGGTATTTTGGAGAACAGTTGGAAATAATCAGTCAAATTTATGTTCCAACTACTGGTGCAGAATAAGTTGATGAGTTTTATTATTAAATTCAATTTGAAATTGACAAATTATACAAGCAAGAAGTAGTCTGGAATTCCAAACTTGGAAATATTACAGAGGAAAATGTAACTGCATTGGGGGCTTAGCAAATTGAAATGAAGCAGGAGATGGACTAATTAATTTATGCCACTCCAAGTATTTCTTCATACCTAACACTGTCTTCAAGCAGCCAAAATGAGACATCTAAACACGGATATTACCTGGTACAAGACATAGAAATACAATTGATTACAATATTGTAAAAAGGAGGTGGAATACCAGTTATAGCATTAAATACATGGCCAAATGCTGTCTGTGGAATAGAGAACAAATTGCTAATATGCAGGTAAGCTAAAGAAGAAGATAATCGATCAGTTTACACTATATAATCTTAAGGATATGCCCACCATTTTCAAGAAGAACATCAGAAATTGCTTTGAAATACTGTAACTCTTTGACAGAGAACCAAAAAAAGTGTGAATGAACTTTAAAAAGTTAAGAATTAATGAGAAAAGCCAAAAAAAAAATGCTTCAAAAATCACAGGAATCACAGAATATCTCATTGTCCTCTTGGATCCTTATATGCAGGACAAGAAACCACAACATGCACAGAATATGGTAAAACAGACTGGCTGAAGGTTAGAAAAGGGATCAAGGAAAAGCTGTAACGGTTGCCCTGTTTATTCAACCAACATGTTGATTATTAAGAGAAGCTAGATTTGAACAAAATAAATGTGGTTTTAAAATCAATATCTTGCTCTATGCTAGTGACATTACTCTGATACCCAAAAATGCGAAGAATCTACAAGTACTGATAATAAAAATCAAGTACCACAATGAAAAAAATTGGATTAAAATTTAATACAAAGAAATTCTTAAGACTGACAATAAAGATATTAAAGTGATGTATAGTTCCTTTTTTTCCAGTTGCCAAAATGATTTATTGCAGCATATATAAAAATTATCATGTTTCACAATAATGAAAAATTGGGAACCTAGAGAAAAGTTGTTGAAAATGATCAGATTAAAATATTATGAGAGTTCCCAACACAAACTGATCAGACAATCAAAACACACCAAATGTAACCAGAAAAAGAAGAAAAGAAATAAAATGCAGATAATTGATGTGGCAACACCAGAATATACCGTAGAATAGAATGGAATAGAAGGCAAAGAATTGGAGGAGATCAGAATGAACATCACACAATTTTCAGATTTCAAGATCTGAAAATCAAAGTTGAACGATTGTAGCCTAGATTGTAGCCTAAACCAGTTGTGATGGTCCAAGTTGTTGTTATCAGCACTTTGGATGCCATGCCAAAGGATCCTAGACAGCACTCAGAAAATCTGTGCATTGAAAAAAAAATTCTATTTGTCAATTGCAAAAAGCCTCAGTACTTGGACCCATACATATACTACAATGATATATTATGACATCCTAGTTTCTTGGGAAGAATTTAATGTGTATGAAGGCCAACGAGTAAAGGACCCTAAAACCTTGTTACATAGTCTGCATTTCTGAACTATTTGTAAAAGCAGATCTGGAAAAATTATTATCTTCCTTATATTCTATTCCAAAGATTCTGCTATCCAAGATAAATGTAGAATATCATCCTATTCTCATCTGAAACATCTTAGCACAATTGTCCAAGGTTTCTCTACTGAACAGAAATAGAAACTCCATGGTAACCTGTTTCAATTTCTATTTAATATTATGTTTGCATTGAAAACACTTTCAACTTTTGTGTATAAATGAAGAATGTATTAGCCTGCATTACAATCTGCATTGTCAGGAATGTTTAAAATTTTATGATGTACAGCTTGTAAATGGTTCACTTCATCTTGAACCTGCTTATTTACTTTCAACATAGTTTTGACCTTGATGGCACTGCTGATCAGAATTCTTAAGCTAATTTCTTACATGAATTAATCACTAAGGCTTTGAACTCCTGCCTGTTTCCCCATCTAAAAAAAATAAATCAAAGCTCTCTTTTATTTGTAAAAGTCCTGTTTCACCTTACTTACTGTGCTTATTATCTTTATAAATTTGGTTTTTATAAAAAGATCTATAAATCATAAGAAAGGGCTTTTTTTCAAGAGTATTATAAGTATTATAAGCTGCTCCTGTATTACTATCTCTGTTATGCTTTCCCTGCAACTGATCAGGCAGTTACAGTTTTATTCCATCAAGGCTGTGTAGCCCTTTTGCCCTATGATTCAGTGGTGGGATTCAAATAATTTAACAACCGGTTCTCTGCCCTAATGATTTCTTCCATCAACCGGTTCACCAAACTGCTCAGAAAGTTAACAACCAGTTCTCCCAAAGTGGTGTGAACTGGCTGAATCCCACCATAAAGTGATGGATAATTTCTGCCTTTTGAGATCAACCATCACAAACAGTCAAGAAATGTACCTCAGACTAGCAGTCAGTAGAGCAGCCTGAAGGCCTTGGAAAAGATATTCAGATATTGTGATCAAAGATCAAAATTGTAGAAGTTTGACTTTGAAGAAGGTGAATGAAAAGAGTATTGATGCTTTTGAAGTTTGGTGCTGGAGAAGTTTCCTAAGAATAAACAAGACAGCTAAAAACAACTATAAATGGGAAATCAAACAAAGCAGCATTCTCTTTCAAGTCACAAATGACCAGCTCAAATTATCCTACTTTGGACATATTATGCAAAGACCTTCCTCTTTGAAAAAGGCTCTAATGCTGGAAAAGCTGGAAGACAACCAGCATCAAAGTGGATGGACTCAGTTAGAGTGATGAGTCCACAACTGGAAGTCTAAAAGACCATGTTACGGTCACATCATCATGGAGAAAAATCTGACCACGTGGTCTCTCATACTTAATTTGATGGCACATGAATCAATCAATAATCACTGAAATGTAGTAAACTGCAAGATAACAAATATTTAGATCAAACCTTTTCAGTGATATGTAACAGGATGCAGTAAAATATCATCCCGCTAGCAAACCAGTGAACCTTTCTGGCCTTGTCTGTGTTGTTCTCTAGCCTGTTCCAGATATTTCTACCTATTCCTAACTTATCTTGTGCTTTGGCATAAAATCTCATTAAGAGAATACAACACAGAAGAGAACTGATAACCATAATGAAAACCTGAACATCTCAGAGGAAAGCAGTTCTGACTGAGCACAGGACAGAGAATACAAGAAAAAACAGACAGCTCAAATGATTTCTAGTAAATCACTGTATATTTTCTGTTTTAGTTCAGATGATAAAATTTTGCCAAGCTGACAGGTTTATGAGCTGATTGATTTTAGCTAGTACACATACAGACAAATAAAAAGGAGCACATAAAATATAAATAAAATATCCAGAATCCAACATACACATTTTTAGCAAGCTCAACTTTAAAGTAACAAATGTAAACAGATTAAAAGGAATAGACAGTGTAGAAATATCTGAATATTTTCCTACTCTTTGAGTTGTCTTTGTTCTCAAGTATTACAATTATATTATTGTTAGTGTCCATTAATATGTGTGCAGACATTGACTATAGTAATAGAACAGTGTGACTGTTGCTTAAATTCACTCTCAAAAACATCTTTAAAAACAGCCAATTTTCTACAAGAAAATCTGTTGTTTCTTTTACATATATGATACAAATGCAATAGGATTGCTTTCTCTTTATTGTCAAATGTATCATGTAAATACCAAGAAAATGGCTTCATTCGGTGTGGTCTTGGCTCAAATGCCCAGCTTAAGAAATAGTGTAAAGTCTTTATTTATTTACTGAATGTTGATATACGTAATATAACGCAAACAGGCTGACTTCATTTGTGTTGTCTTTTAACAATACATTTGTCATTATCAAGGAATGTGCAAGGTATTATTATTCAATCACAATTGGCATATGTTGGTTCCAGTGATAGTAATGAGAGAGATTTAACATAAAACAATATTACGTGCAAATTTACATTACTGGAAATAAGAGAGCTTTCCAAGTTTAATTAAACAAATATTTTCTCAAAATGTATTCTAAAGTCTTAAGGTCTACATAGAATTATACTTCCATTTCCTTCTCACAAATATTCATAGACAACATATATTTGAACTTGTAGAGACAAATTTTAACCAATCATAAAGAGATATTTACAAAAACAATACACAAAAACATATACAATAACAGCCCATCCAAAGTACATTTCCTATACTATTCCTGGCTGTAAAATAAATCCTAATAAGCTTTCATATGAACTGAAAGCCTTCTTCTCAGATAATATATGTGATTAATTTAAAATAATAATGAATGCATTAGCCTTGAATATTATACAATATAGGTTATTCTTCTTTCTGATTAAAAGAACCTAACCTATTGATCAAAGAGGGTATGAAAATGTTCTCCTGTACCTGCACTGTACACTGTGGATAAGGAAGGAAATACAAAATTATATAAAATCAATGTTAATTTTATTTTCTAAATGTTATATGTATTATTTTTGTCATGCAATGTATTCTAAATTTTTCTGTGTTATAATAGCTTTTGTTCAATATGCCAGATCTAATGAAGTATAATCAAATGCCAACTGTTGCTTTCCTTTGTCCAAGATTGTTGCTTCAGAAAAAGAAATGCTTGATTTGGCCCCAGCGAGATTGACCAAGATATATCCCAATACAAGTCAAAAATGTTGGAAATATGGACAAAAAGATGGTACCTTCTATCATATGTGGTGGCTATGCCCCAAGACCAGGAAATATTGGGTTAAACTAAAGAACTGGTTACAAGAGATCACCAAATAACAATTGAACTCAAACCAGAATTTTTTCTATTAGGAATAATTCCAGGCCAATTCTCTATAAAGATTAAATACATTATATTCCATATCCTAACAGCATCCAGAATAGCTTTTGCACAATTATGGAAAAGAGCTAATATTCCTTCAGAAGATCTAGTTATACAAAAAATAATGGATTGTGCTGAAATGTGTAAGCTCACATTGGAAATGAAAGATAAAGAGAATTCTGATTATTATGCAACATGGGATAAATGGTATGAGTGGTTAGAGAAAATCCTACCTCAAACCACAACTCAATGAGAAGACAATCCCCACCAATGAACTAAGAGACTCCTGCACCAATGAACTTCAAGACTCCTGCACATGCCTTAAATGCTGCAAAAATCTAAAGGATAATAAATACTCCATCAAATGTTCTCTGTGTAAAAATACACTCACCATGACTGCTTGGGATTACCTGAGCAAATGATTCGATACCTAGAATCATCCAATGAGTTTCCATATTTCTGCAAATTATGCATATCCAAACTAGATCTGTCTAAAAGAGATGATACCGCCAAAACCATCAAAACATCCCCAAACATTGAAACCATTGAAACATCCTCAACCATCGAAACCATTAAAACATCCCTCAACACCATATTAGCATCCCTGGACGCCGTAAAAGAAAGAATAACCAACCTTGAAAAAAAAGACACAACACAAAAACCTGAACATCAAATAGCTACAAACCACATCTCCACCCAACAACCACAATCCAATCCAAAACCCAATCCACAAATAAACACAACCCAGACAAATATTGATATCCCAATCCTCATCAGAGAAGCTGTTGAGCGTGAACGGAACGCGTCCAAACGCCATCTTATTTGGACTAGAAGACAGCATTGTCAATGATGACATCACAACTGTCCGAAACATCATCAGAGATTACCAAGCATCAACCATCTCCGGTGATGAAATACTGACATTTCCATTGACCGAGAGCTCAAAAATAGAGACGGCTCTGTGGCCCCACGCTTGTGCAGGATCATTTGCAAAAATGAATCAAGCAAACGTAAACTCATTTACACTATAAACTCACTCGCCAAAACCAACACCAACCACAAAAACCTCCGTTGCCGCCCTGACTTAACCATACAGCAACGTGCCGCTCCGTGCACTCCGCACCGAACTCAAAACCCGTCTAGACAATGGAGAGAAGGACCTGTACATTGACTACCATGCTGACTGTATCAAAAGTAAGACATGCAACCCAATACCCAACTTTTACCCTCAACCACCACCCTACCTCAACCACCTACCACCACCCACCATCACCCAAAACTACCCACCACCCACCATCACCCAAGACTAGGCACGCACGCCCCCAACTACCTCAATCCCAACTGCTGCCGGACTTAAATGCAAACTACTCAATGCAAGAAGCCTCGTGAATAAAATACCTGAATTTCTCATCCTCTTAAATATGGCTAACTTCGACATTATATTTGTCTGTGAAACATGGCTCAATGCATCTCTTCCCGACTCCATTACCACAGTAAGAGACTATCATGTTTACCGATCAGATCGTGAAAATCGTCGAGGAGGTGGTGTTGCTATATTCTATAAAAATCCTTACATCTAAAAAATATCCAAGTTACCCAGGAGCTTGCCCTTCCTGAAACCATCATCTGTGAACTATCCTTAAATATCACAATTCGATTCTTACTATGTTACAGAGCACCTGATTATGACATCGAACATGTAAACAAGCTAAATACACTACTAACATGGGCTACATCCTGCCCATACCCTTTTATCTTTCTTGGAGATTTCAATCTACCTCATATTGACTGGACCCTAAATAATTGTACAACTGAAATCATACACACAACCTTCTACAATGCTATTACAAATCTAGGTCTTGAACAACTAGTAACCAACAACACTAGACTAAACAACTGCCTCGATCTCATCTTCTGCAATAGTTTGAATTTAATTTACGGAATACAAACCAAAGAACCCTTTTCCAGTAGTGACCACAATATGATTGACTTTTGCCTCAACATCGTCCACACAAAAATCACCACAATGATGTCATCCCTAATTGTAACTTCAAAAAGGCAACTATGATCTTATAGATAACGATCTCTCATCCTCGATTGGCAATCTCTATTCACTGGATGTAATACTGTTGAAGACCATTACAACATTTTTTTACTTGAAGTCAAAAGAGTCATCAAACTATATGTTCCAACAACAACTCCAAAAACAAAACAAAAAAGCAGATTACCCATATCAATAAGGAAACTTCAATCCAAAAAGAGATCACTCTGGCGGAAAAACAAATCTGGTCACGTTGCTAATTTCAAAAACCCGATACAAAAATTTATGCCACCAGATAAAGACCGAATGCACCAATTATCACATTAAACAAGAGGAAAACCTTCTAAGCACCAATTCCACCCGTGCTTTTTACAATTTTGTAAACAACAAACTAAAAGACTCAAGGTCCATCCCTCCCTTGATAGGACCTGATGGTAAAGACTGCAGCGACGACACCATTAAAGCCAACATCTTTAACACATTCTTCGGCTCAGTGTTTGTAAACAGTAATGGATCATGCCCAATGTTTCCTAGCCGTACCACAGATAACAACAATGATCTAATACATATCGATTTTACAGTAGACAACGTTGAAAAGCACTACGCAATCTAAAACCATCTCTATCTATTGGACCGGATGGAATATGTGCCTACTTCTTAAGAAAGCTATCCACTGCCATAGCCAAACCTCTAAGCATAATCTTTGAAAAATCTTTCAGGACCAGCTCCTTGCCTAACCTATGGTCACAAGCCACAGTCATCCCCATCTTCAAAAAGGGAGACCCAAGCCTAGTTGAAAATTACAGACCAATCTCCTTATGCTGCGTCACCTGTAAAGTCATGGAATCAATTATTAACCAATCCATCATCCTCCATTTAGAGACAAACAACCTACTCTCCAATAAACAATTTGGTTTCAGAAAAAAACTATCCTGTAATCTGCAACTCTTACACTGCAAAAACATATGGACTACACAACTCGACCAGGGCAAAGCAATAGACGCAATCTACATAGACTTCTGTAAAGCCTTTGATTCAGTGGTACACGACAAACTACTCCTAAAAATAAAATCTTATGGTATCTCTGGACAACTGAATAACTGGATAGAAGCATTCCTGTCAAACAGACAACAAATGGTCAAAATCGAGAGCAGCCTATCAAATCCAGTACCTGTCAATAGTGGTGTTCCCCAAGGCAGTGTTCTAGGACCAACTCTCTTCATAATCTACATAAACGACCTTTGTGATCATATCAAGAGCAATTGCGTTCTCTTAAGCTGATGATGTAAAGCTGTTCAATACCACAGACAATACTACTACCCTACAAAAAGACCTAGACTATGTATCTGAATGGTCTAACATATGGCAACTTCAAATCTCAACAAATAAATGCTCTGTCTTACATATTGGTAAAAAAAATCAGAAAATAAAATACAAGCTGAATAATCAAGATCTTGTTGATGACCCAAGCTCTGTAAAGGACCTGGGAATACTCACCTCTAATGATCTAAGTGCTAGAGCCCACTGCAACTACATAGCCAAAAAGGCATTAAGAGTTGTTAACCTAATCCTACGTTGCTTTTCTCTCTGGTAATATCTCACTACTAACCAGAGCATACAAAACATTTGCTAGACCAATACTCGAATACAGTTCATCAGTCTGGAATCCTTATTACGTATGTGATATTAGCACAATTGAGAAAGTCCAGAAGTATTTCACAAGAAGAGTTCTCCACTCTTCTACTCGTTGTAGAATACCTTATGCCACCAGACTCGAAATTCTAAAACTAGAAAACCTTGAATTACTCCGTCTTCGGTCCGACTTAAGCATGGTATATAAAATCATACATTGCAATGTCCTACCTGTCAATGAATACTTCAGCTTTAACCATAACAACACAAGAGCACACAACAGATACAAACTCAAAGTAAACGCACTTTAAACTTGATTGCAGGAAATACGACTTCAGCAATAGAGTGGTCAATGTCTGGAATACTCTACCCGACTCTGTAGTCTCTTCCCCAAACCCCAAAAACTTTAACCTTAGACTGTCTACTATTGACCTCACCCCTTTCCTAAGAGGTCTGTAGGGGCGTGCATAAAGCGCACCAACGTGCCTACCGTCCCTGTCCTATTGTTTCTCTTATTCTATTATTTTTCTTATATGTACCCATTTCATATATTCACAACTATGTATACACTTGTACTTATTATCTTGTAAACAATTGACAAATCAAATAAAATAAAAAAATAAATAGAATAGATATAAAGATTAGGAAGAACAGAGGATTGTAAATAAAACAAGAGACCTTAAGAAATATTAATCTAGAAGTGTACTGTATAAGTTATATGTTTTTTTAATGCTAAAATGATGTAATGAATATAAATAAGATTTGTATTTTCTTTTTTAAAAACTGCAATAAAAACAATTTTTAAAAAGAAAGAAAGAAAAAGAAATGCCTAATTTCTACTCTGTTAAGATGTCTCACCATGATGGGTTATGATGGGCAACATCTTAGGTTACTTCTATAAAAGGAAGCTTGTTTCATTGAACTTTTGACAATTTTAAGACTATCATATTCTCAACCAAAGGTGCAACTTGTGATAAGAATTAAATTCTCCTACTCAAGTCCTTGTGATTTACAATTAACCGAGATTTCAATTTCTTATTATGTAGAATGCCATTTGCAATGTACTATAAAACATTAAGATATTATGGAAAATTGTTAGTCACAGGAATAAAATTGGGAAAACATACTTGTAATGATGTCCCAGAAAAAAAAAGTCAATGTTTTATAGAATAGAATAGAATAGAATAGAATAGAATAGAATAGAATAGAATAGAATAGAATAGAATAGAATACTTTATTGGCCAAGTGTGGTTGGACACACAAGGAATTTGTCTTGGTGTAAATACTCTCAGTATACATAAAGAAAAGATACATTTGTAAAGAATCAATAATCATAACGTACAACACTTAATGATAGTCATAGGGTACAATCAACAATCAAATCATACTAGGAAACACTCAATATAAATCATAAGGATACAAGCAACCAAGTTACAGTCCTACAATCACAAGTGGGAGGGGATGGGTGATAAGGAGTGATGAGAAGATTAACAGAAATAGTAGTGCACACTTTGTAAATAGTTGAACAGTGTTGAGGGAATTATTTGTTTAGCAGAGTGATGGCTTTCGGGGAAAAACTGTTCTTGTGATTAGTTGTTCTGGTGTGCAGGGCTCTATAGCGTCGTTTTGAGGGAAGGAGTTGAAACAGTTTATGTCTGGGATGTGAGGGGTCTATAAATATTTTCACAGCCCTTTTTTTTATTCGTGCAGTATACAGGTCCTCGATTGAAGGCAGGTGGGTAGTAATTGTTTTTTCTGCAGTCCTAATTATCCTCTGAAGTCTGTGTCTGTCCTGTTGGGTTGCAGAACCAAACCAGACAGTTATAAAGGTGCAGATGATAGACTCAATAATTCCTCTATCAAACTGTATCAGCAGCTCCTTGGGCAGTTTGAGCTTTCCCAGTTGGCGCAGAAAGAACATTCTTTGTTGTGCTTTTTTGATGATGTTTTTGATGTTAGGTGTCCACTTTAGGTCATGTGATATCATAGAACCTAGAAATTTGAAGGTCTCTACTATTGATACTGTGTTGTCTAGTATTGTAAGAGGTGGTAGTATGCGAGAGTTTCTTCTAAAGTCTACCACCATTTCTATAGTTTTGAGTGTGTTCAGTTCCAGTTTGTTCCGGTTACACCACAAGGCAAGTTGTATAACCTCCTGTCTGTATGCAGATTCGTCGTTGTCTCGAATGAGACCAATCACTGTTGTGTCATCAGCAAACTTCAGTATTTTAACAGATGGATCGTTTGAGATGCAGTCATTGGTATCTAGGGAGAAGAGAAGTGGAGATAGCACACACCCTTGGGGGGGCCCTGTGCAGATTGTACAGGTATCGGATGTGATTCTGCCTAGCTTCACCTGCTGCTACCTGTATGTTAGGAAGCTTATGATCCACTTACAAGTGTGTTCAGGTACCGCTAGTTGGTTTAATTTACTTAGAAGAGTGTCTGGAATGATAGTATTGAATGCTGAACTGAACTTATCCAAGGTAATCAGCTAATTAAGCCATAACACCTGCAAAGGGTTCCTGAGCCTTTAAATAGTCTCTCAGTCTGGTTCAGTAGGAATCACAATCATGGGAAAGACTGCTGACCTGACAGTTGTACAGAAAACCATCACTGACACTCTCCATAAGGAGGGAAAGCCTCAAAAGGTAATTGCAAAAGAAGTTGGATGTTCCCAAAGTGCTGTATCAAAGCACATTAATAGAAAGTTATGTGGAAGAGAAAAGTGTGGAAGAAGAAGGTGCACAAGCAGCAGGGATGACTGCAGCCTTGAGAGGATTGTCAGGAAAAGGCCATTCAAAAGTGTTGGGGACTTTCACAAGGAGTGGTCTGAGGCTGGAGTCAGTGCATCAAGAGCCACCACACACACAGACGGATCCCGGACATGGGCTTCAAATGTCGTATTCCTCTTGTCAAGCTGCTCCTGAACAACAAACAACATCAGAAGCATCTTACCTGGGCTAAAGAAAACCAGAACTGGTCTGTTGCTCAGTGGTCCAAAGTCCTCTTTTCTGATGAGAGCAACTTTTGCCATCTCAAACCAAGGATGCAGAGTCTGGAGGAAGAATGGAGAGGCACACACTGCAAGATGCTTGAAGTCCGGTGTGAAGTTTCCACAGTCTGTGTTGATTTGGGGAGCCATGTCATCTGCTGGTGTTGGTCCACTGTGCTTCATTAAGTCCAGGGTCAACGCAGCTGTCTACTAGGAGATTTTGGAGCACTTCATGCTTCCATCCGCAGACGAGCTTTATGGGGATGCTGACTTCATTTTCCAGCAGGACTTGGCATCTGCCCACACTGCCAAAAGCACCAAAACCTGGTTCAATGACCATGGGATTACTGTGCTTGATTGGCCAACAAACTCACCTGACCTGTACCCCATAGAGAATCTATGGGGCATTGCTAAGAGAAAGATGAGAGACATGAGACCGAACAATGCAGCAGAAGAGCTGAAGGCCACTATTGAAGCATCCTGGTCTTCCATAACACCTCAGCAGTGCCACAGGCTGATAGCTTCCATGCCACGCCGCATTGAGGCAGTCATTGCTGCAAAAGGGGCCCAAACCAAGTACTGAGTACATATGCATGCTTATACTTTGCAGAGGTCCGATGTTGTTCTATGTACAATCCTTGTTTTATTGATTGCATGTAATATTCTAATTTTCTGAGATTGTGGATTTGGGGTTTTCATGAGCTGTAAGCCATAATCATCACAATTATGACAAATCACGGCTTGAACTATCTTGCTTTGCATGTAATGAGTCTATCTCATATATTAGTTTCACTTTTTAAGTTGCCTTATTGAAATAAATGAACTTTTGCATGATATTCTAATTTTTTGAGTTTCACCTGTAAGAGTATGTTAGGCTAGTCCCTTTAGAAAGGTTTAAAAGATCATCAGCTGACTGTTGTATTTTCCATTGCTCTGGATTGCATTTAATTGGGGAAGTTTTAGAAACTTCCAGATCAAAATGAGAGAAAACAAAAACTACTCTTTTTCTCTGAAAGAAAGCCAGTGACATTTTCAGATGCATATATTAATTCTTAAATGTAATTTTGTCATTCATGCAAAACACAGTCAAACTAGGCAAGGTAATAGTGTAACATTTGTACAGCTTTCTGGGTATTGCCCATGCTTGTTCAACAGTATTTATTTGTGTTGGCGATGCATATCAGGAATGTACAAATAGAGCCACGGCAGGGTGTTAACTTGCAAGAACAAAGCCTAGCTCACACACACACACACACACACACACACACACACACACACACACACAATATAGACAAGTTTCTTACTTTTTCCTTCACAACCAGAATGCAAATGTACAGAAATATTGCCTTCTCTTTGTAAGTGTAGTATATTTGACAATACTCAATGCAACAATTTATGACCACAGAATATTATATGATCATTTCAGTAAGTAATGCAAAAAAGAAACAGCATTTAAGGAATATCCAGGTTACTATAAGCATGCTTTCAAAAGATAGGGAAGGCAAGTGACCAACCATTTTCAAATATTGCTCCAAAGTGGCAAAGAACAGCTGACTTCGCTACCAAAGTGGGTTCCTTGGCAGCTGACTTCCTAGCTTGAATAGGAGCAGCTAGGAAGGACCCAATACAACTCTCAGATTACTGTGGACATTCCTGAGAAGTGGTTTGCTTGATCTAAGAGATTACTAATCTGAAGTCATTTCCTTTTGCTTTTCTGTTCAAAGGTACATATGCAATGATCACATGGTCTAGTATTTTCTTGTAGGATGCAACTAGCTATTTGGGGTGTCCTTAGTGCTGCCTGAGCTGGGTTGTTTGCTTGGAGATTTTCATTATCCAATTAGGCAACATCATCAATTTACTGTACTAATAGCCCTGATAATGTTACATAGTTTGGTAACAAATCACTGATTAGCTAAGTTGGGTAATGGGTAATGCACTGATGATGTTACTTAATTTGGTCATGAAACCAAGTTCAGAGAGGACCAAGGACACCACTGTTCAACCCTGAGCTACATATATTCTTTTCTATTGGAACTAAGTAGTCACTATACTTTGCTTATAATGTATTTCTACTAAATAAATCTCTTTTCTGGTTATCATTATAAAACCTGCTTCATTAATCTTTACCTAGATCATATTCTTGCTGACATGAACAATTACATGTACACCTGGAATGTTTGAACTGGTCTCTTCTGAAGGCCTTTCAAGAGAGATGCAGTGGGAAACAGAAAGGATGCAAAATCAATTCTAAAACCTAATTATATAGGTTTGAATTCATCCCATGTTTTCAAATTTCAGTGATTGGAAAAGCAAAGGTTTTTTTAAACATATTAAGGAAATAATTATCCGCTTGAGAGATTTTGCATCTCCCAAATATATTATATTCTTTATATAAAGAAAATGCAATATGCTTCAGTATGGCAGTTTATCTATAATTGGATGATACATATAAAAACTAAACATTGTGTAAGGGAATCATACCTGGGAGATTCTTAATAATAGAAGAAGAGGGAAAATTTCTGGATGCTTTTATTAATTGTTATGCAGAAATATGACTTATTTCTTTCGTATTTTCAAAGGATCTAAAAAGTAAGTCTACCATGTCTGGTTAGTAAAGTTAAGAAATTTCTGTAATTATTTTCTGCCATCAAATGGTCATCTGGAATTTTGCTGTAGCTTAAATAAAATTAATGAGCAAAATATGTACTGTTTTCTTCTAAATGTCTTCTTTATATTACTGCAGATGTCTCTGCAGTGTTTGCTTCACTATCCCAAATAAGAAGGAGTATTATCTGTCTAAAAAGAATCCTTTTTCCTATGTTTATCTGTTTAATGGATAATATATACCTAAAGGATACCGTCCAAATCTCTTTATTCTGCTTCAGTAAAGATCTAGTTCAAATCTCATATTCACAAGAAGTAAAATAAATACTATTCTATTTTTCTTTTTTCTTTTAGTTATGATGCTTTTAGGTAATTTTCTCATACTGCAGCCTTCTAAGCAGCCAAACATGCATTTCACAATGGAAATGCTCAAAGGTGTAAAGTTAGTAAACCTTTAAGTATGAAATACTAATACCAGATTGTGTATCCATAGCAACTGTAATTGCTGCCTAGAGCGTAAAGGAGCCATAAAAGGTTACCTCTTCATTATATAATCGGTACTCCAAAGAAGGACATCTAGAACATGTCTTAGGCATCATTAATAGATGTTGCACAATTATGCAAGAGATTCGTTTTACTCCAGGAATAACTAATTTCTGAGCATTCATCCTCAGGTCAGCTTCTGAAAAAGGAATTCTGTTCAGTGGAAAGCATGATTGCATTACTAGAACAATTAGTCCAGTTCAAATACTCTTCTCATCTGATAGGGCTATTAGCTCATGCACAGTAGTTGCGAGGGGGAAGGGCTCCTTCCCAAAGGCAAAGAGACAGTGGAGCTTGGAATGTCTGGTAGGCAGAAATGGGGCATAGACAGACTAACAGATGCATACGCATACACGCACATACACACACATACATGCACGCGTGCGCGCGCGGACACACACACACACACAGAGTTCAATGAGTGTATGCAGATAATGCAGTCATGCAGATAATGTTATTAGTCTGGCCAGATTTCTGTCTCTAGGCAAACGGTCACTATTTGGTATAAACCTAACTTATTTCTTAATGTGATGATGAATCCTGTCAAAATATAATATTAATTTCTTTTTGATTTCATATTACCTTAAAATTTTCTGATTTTAATGGTAGCAATGTTACTAACATATTTCTAGCTCTTACATCTGTCTACATCTTGTAAGCCAGTTATATTTTCAGGCACCAGTTCCTCCATTATCTTCACTTCATTTCACTAATAGTAATCATAATTATTTTTCCTATTTATATGATCTATTCTGAACAAACTTTCATTCTGTTAATAATTTCTATAGTAGTTTCAGTCATTAGTTTTTTCTTCATTTTAGTCATTTTATTATCTCTAGGTCTTCATGAATTATCTATAAAGAATGAAGCTTTTTCAAAAATTGTTCATAATATGCCTGAGGCATCTAAAGCTTTCTTAGTTGTTCTTAATTTTTACTTTAACCTTATCTCTTTCTTTCTTTCTTTTTTTCTTCTATACTAAAAGGTTTTAAATTCACTTGGCAACTGTTTCTGAATTCCCATCAAAACTCTTATTTCACCTCTTTATGATTTTATTTTATTTGAATGAAATGTGTTCTCCATTTTTCTTCATAGTGTCAATTTTAATTAACTCCTGTAATAATAGTTCTGATCATAATCATATCAATTATTCCATTTCTAGCTCTCCACTTCACTTCATTTAATGATTTTCTCGATTAAGAAAAAGTTTCATTAGTTACCCGCCTAACAAGTTTTATAGCAACTCTATTTCTTGTTTTGTTTGACTTTCTTCAGTCATGGAGAATTACAATGACCATGACTGATAATGTTGATGGAGTGGCTAAGATGTAAATTGTCAACTTTGAAACTGAAAATCTCAGTGTACAATCTGGAAGTGTTTTAAAGGCATTAGAAAGGAATTAGGGGGCTTTATGCAACTCCTGGAGAAGAGGTTCTTTCCCCAACTGGGATGGAGTTATAGCTTAGCTAAATTGTAATCAACAGGAAAATCATCCATATATTTTTCATTCTGATGATAATTTTGACTAGTTACTGATACAGTACATAAAGTATGAAACATAGAAATTGAAACAAATATCCATTTAGTCTCCACTCTACAGTGTCATAGGCTTTGGGTATGTTGTAATATTGGATTGCTGAAAAATAGACATCCATTAGAAAGCATCAGGGAGAACGATCTAGTGATCATTTAAAGCAGGGGTCCCCAACCGCCGGTCCGCGGACCGATGCCGAACATGAACAAGCCTTACCGGGCCGCTGGTTGCTGGCGCCGCCATCTTTGGTAAAAAAAGCAATTTTTAGTCAAAAAGATGGCGGCGCCAGCGCGCTTCGGTGAGCTTTCGGGTAGAAGCCATTTCTACCCGAAAAAAGCTCACCAGAAGCGCTGGCGCCGCTTTTTGGCGAAAAAATCACTTCGATGACGTCACCGGAAGTGATTTTACGTCAAAAAAAGATGGCGGCGCCCAGCTGGCGCCGAACCGGGCGCGGCGCCCAGCTGACGCGGAACCGGGCGCGGCGTCGAAAGGTTGGGGATCCCTGATTTAAAGGGATCTGGTGGTGATCTCAGTTTTAGAAGTTTACATCAAGTCTCCACTTACTTTTCGTTTTAGATCTTTTATTTAGCAATATAATTTCTTAACTTCATAACGTAAAATTAACTTATCTTCATATTACAGTCCATAAACTGAATTGGTAAAATTCATACAGTTATTAGATCCTTAAATTACCTAATGAACCCAGTTATTTAAAAATGAGGGAATCCTTTTGCTTATTAATATCTTACAATTCATTATTTCTATTGTTAGAATAGAGAGATATTAAAATTAAATTCAATAAAATAAAATTCAAGTATATTATTATAATGATGAATAATAAACACACGGCAACAATTCTTCCACAGTTAATAGATTTTCAGATTTCTTTATTTAATCAATTTATAAAACTGCCCATCTCAACAACTCTGTATATTTTGGTATTGAACAGAACTGCTTTTAAGAAATAGTCAGATACCATTAAAACAAATGACAGAATCTGACAAGTGTTAATTGAAATACCACTACCTTTAATAATTATTTTTTTAATTAAATCTAATTAGGTACACGCTTTCCAATATGTGGATTTCTTGCCATACTTAACAACTTAACAGAAGGTACTTTTAAAAAGTACTTTGAAAAAGCACAGAGAGTGATTAACTCAGATAAATACTTTATCCTTAGATATATACTTTATATACTATTCGATATTAGCAAATTGTGGAAAACCTTATATGTAAGTTCCTTTAGTTTTATACAGTAAATTCAACCTATTCATATGCAACCTATGCTATAACATTTTCTTTTTCTGTAATTGCTATGCCTGTCAAAGTCATTTTATTATTTTACAATTCATATAGGTAATTTTAATGATTAAGATCTACCTTTGGATGCAGTGAGTAAAAAAAAAAACTGCTATGCACCCTACTTTCTATTTGAATGATTGAGAGTTTGATTTCATTCAAATAAAGTGGCTTTATTTTATTCAAATTGCCTATAGGGCATAGTTAATCAAGGGACTATCTGTCTCCTATAACAACTGACCCAACTCAGGTTTCACAAGTGTACTCATTACTATAAACTATATGCTGAGATAGCGATAGACAAATAATAGGTAGATGATAGATGATAGATTGATATAGATGATAGATGATAGATAGATAGATAGATAGATAGACAGACAGACAGACAGACAGACAGACAGACAGATAGATAGATAGATAGATGAGAGAAAGAGAGGATGGATAGATGGATGAATGGATGGAGATAGATAGATAGATAGATAGATAGATAGATAGATAGATAGATAGATAGATAGATAGATGATAGATAGATGATATAGAAATTTTTATATGATATTAATCAATGCCTAGGACAATGATATTGTTTTCACAGCAGAATATAACTGTCAGACAAGAAACATTCTGGTATTCTGTTCTGTAGCATGTCTTGAAACAAAAGGATTTTAAAATACTTACTTTTTACTTGCAGGTTAGAAATTTGAGGGCACATTGTTGTCAATTAATATACATTTATAAAGTTGTATTTCAAGTTCCCCTGAGAAAACACAGCTGCTGTTCTTAATTTTGGCACACTATCCCACATGTGTTTTGGCAACCCATACTTTTCAGCTTTTACTGTCTCATGCTTTAAACATGATCTAAATTTTGCAACAGCATTTAGCAATCAGCCAGAATTAAAGTAGTTTATCAAAGTTTTGCTTCTTTTCCTGATTAGTATTCTTTCTATATCCTTTTCTACAGCCATATTATGTATAAGTAACCTTTTTATGACTTTGTAGTCCCTTAATTCAGGATAGAGTTGGACTGACTGGATGGAATTTAGTATTTATTGGCCCTTCCTGATGCCACATGGGAGTTCGCAGCAGATATTTTTTCTTTGCGTCCTTGAGAGAAACTTCTGCCACTACCTAGGACTGAACTCTCAACCTTCCAAGTGGGAGGTGAGAGTCTTCACCACTAGGCCATGCTGCTCATTATGTATAAGTAACTATACAGCAGTAAAACATAAATAAGAATATTTGAACTTTGCTTCTTGGTTGCTGGATATTCAAATTTACTTGAAAGAGTTCTGATTTATTAATGAAGATAAATAATGAAGGTTTTAAAAAATAATTAATTCATCTAATCACTGGAGAACATAATTATATTTGGAAGAGTTAGAGGTAAAAAGAAATCAGGCCATCAAAGAACATGGTACCTGGACACCATCAAAGCTGACACCAGCCAGAATATAGAAAAATTCAAAGAAATAGTGCAAAATCAGAAGAACATAGAATATTAGAATTGGAAGGGACCTTGGAGGTCTTCCAATCCCCTGCTCAAGAAGGAGATGCCATACGATTTCAGATAAATGGTTGTTCCGTCTCTTTTTGAAAGTCTCCAGTGATGGGGCACCTACAACTTCTGAAGGCAAACCATTCTATTGATTGATTGTTCTCACCATTAGGAAATTTCTCTTTAGCTCTAGGTTGCTTCTCTTCTTTATTAGTTTCTATCTATTGGTTCTTGTCTTGTCTTCTGGTACTTTGGAAAATAGTTTGTCCACTCAACTTTGTGGCAACCCCTCAAATATTGCTATAACACTGCTATCATGGAGATGGCAGGGGAGCTTAGAGCTTAACTAATCTGTTATGGTTGTCTCTTTGCAGGAAGTTCTTTTTGCTTGGAGGGGGCCAGCCTGTCAACTTTGAAAATGACATATGTGTAACCATATTTTATTGTAGCCTTTGTCTATTCTTTTCTTAGCTTACTTTAGGTTTCTGCAAAGGAATTTAATGTTACTTCACGCTCGCCACATTCTAGCTGTTGAAAGGGGGTTGTAGAGATAAGAGGGAATGTTATGTCTCGTTGGCATTCCTTCCCATGGGAAAAGAGTAGTGGGGGGATTCAAACTTTTTTACTACTGGTTCTGTGGGTGGGGCTTATTTGGTGGGCATGGCTTGGTGGTCATGTGATTGGTGGGTGTGGCTTGGTGGTCATGTGACTGGGTGGGCATGGCCAACTTGGTGTCATTCACATCAAGGGGTGCCTTGCCTGGCCTCAAAGAGTTACAATTTCCCTTTCTATTTATTTACTATTACTGAACATCCAAAATACACTATTTAATCCTATGTATATATGCCAAATGTGTACATACATATTACATAGTATAGTGTGGGTAAAGGCACACAAAAAGATACATTATCTACTATATATACTGTCTGTGTATGTACACACACACACACACACACACACACAGCTCTTCTAAAACTATACACATTCAACCTCACTGCGTTTTGAAAAACACACCATAGTCCACTTTCTGCCACACATTTAACTATAACTTCTGTACATTAGAACATTGCACACACCTTCAGATTTACTTCTCTAGCCTGCACATGACTGTTAGATCCAGGAGATATCATGGATTGAGTAAAATGTGGTGAAACTCACTTAACAATGCTCTTGCTTAGCAACCAAAATTTTGGGCTCAATTGTGGTCATAAGTGAAGGACTATCTCTGCCTTCTTCTGCATGTCAGCCTTGCCCTAGTAAACTCCTCTGCCAATTTTCCTTTCTGTTAGAGGCACCAAAATAATCCAGATTCCAGATGATATAAGGTCTCCTGCTGGAGCAGGGGGTGGGACTAGATGTCCTCCAAGGTTCCTTCTAACTCTGCTATCCTATGATTCTGTAAGGATATCCTGCTGGAGCAGGGAGTTGGACTAGAACAGGGATCTTCAAACTTGACAGCTTTAAGACTTGTGGACCTCAACTCCCAGAATTCCTCCTCCAGTCATGTTAGCTCAGGAATTCTGGGAGTTGAAGTCCACAAGTCTTAAAGCCATCAAGTTTGAAGACCTTTGGACTAGAAGATGACCTCCGAGATCCCTTCCAGCCCTACATTGCTGTGCTGTTTCAAAGAATCTTCTGAAGCCAGGGTTTGTGTCCTTCCTTCCTCTCCTTTTTTTCTCTCTCCCTCCCTCCGTCCTTCCATGTATCTATCTATCCATCCATTCATCCATATATCTCATTCACTTTCTCCTCCCTCTTTCTTCTTTCCTTCCTTCCTTCCTTCCTTCCTTCCTTCCTTCCTTCCTTCCTTCCTTCCTTCCTTCCTTCCTTCCTTTCTTTCTTTCTTTCTTTCTTTCTTTCTTTCTTTCTTTCTTTCTCTCCCTTCCTTTCATCCTGTTTTTCTTTGTCTATCCCTTTTCTTCCTTTCTCTCTTTTTTCTTTCTTTCCCCTTTCTCTTTCTTTTCTTTCTTCTCTCCCTCTCTTTCTCTCTCTCTCTCTTTCCCTCTCTCTCTCTCTTTCCCCATCTCTCTTTCTCTGTTTCCCTCTCTCTCTTTCCCTCTCTTTCTCTCTCTTTCTATCCCTTCCCTTCCTCCTTCCTTCTCTCCTTCTAAAGCTAGGAGAGGAGACCCACCTGAAACACACACACACACACACACCCAAACACACACACACAAGCTTCCAAGTGTCCGGCAGCATTGCTCGTTATGAGGGTTCTTCCTGGCCAGTCTCCGATCCCACATTGCCCAAAAAAGTCGTCAGGCAAGGCTTCTGGGTCCAACAAAGGGGCCATGGGTGGGACTTCCTACCCTCCTGCTTTTGGGAAATTCAAGCGAGGCATGTGCTGCAGCCTCACCCCCCATCCTCCAGCAGTTCTGGGCTAGGAAGCTTTGGTTTGGCTTTCCCAATTGCCTGAAACCTTTCCTTCCTTCCTCCTGCATCCAAAAAACAAAAAACCACATGGCAGCTCTAGGTTTCTTGCAGCGGCTTTACTTTGTTTTTCCAATGCGCCGCCACAGCCGTGTTCTAGGTGACGACCACACAGGTCCACCCATTGAGCTGGCTGCACCAGAGGGACTTGCCCAAGCAAGTCTGAGCAGAGTGGTGCAGCACTCTGAAAGAGGTGATTGGAGACCAAAAAAGAGTCGCCTCCAGCCGCCCCTTTTTCAGCGCAACTGGACAGCTGCTTCTCCCCTCCTCATCCTGTTTATTCTGTATGACTGGGGAAAGGGGAACAGTTGACCGGTTGGGGCAGGCTTCTTGTGCTGTGAAAGAGGCAGCTGGAGACGACTCTTTTTCGGTCTCCAGTTGCCTCTTTCGCAGTCTTTTCTCAGTGACAAAATGGGCCTATTATTTGGCCTGCAAAGCCTGCAGAGGCTTTTTTCAAGCCTCTGGGAGGCCGAAAAAGGCATCAAACCAGTGGAAAATCAGCTGTGAGGTGCGCACATGAGCAGTGAGGTACGTTTGCCTGCGGCTCACGTTCTGGCACAAATTGCCCTGCCTGCCCCCTGTGGCACGCGTGCCCTAGGTTCGCCATCATGGGTATAGGGTCTCTTGACTAGAAGACCTCTGAGGTCCCAAAGAGACTTCCTGTAGGCTTCAACTCTGATGCAATGAAACTGCTTGAGGTTTTTTTTTTGTAAACCAAGGCTTATTGTTATTATGTATACACAAACTCTTAATAGGCATATATGTCCACAAAAAACTAACATATGATGTTGTAGTCTCAATAAATTCATCCAAATCACTGAAGCAGTTTCAAAACACTCCAATCTGTGCAATCAAATCAAGCTTTAACTTTGTCTCTCAGTCCAACTCTTCACTGTTCCTACTACAGGCTTTGCAGTTTTAAGTTTCTGCTGCTGGTGGTGGTGGAGATAAGATGGATCATGCAGTCATTAGAAAGTCCTATGCCTGCATAAGGGAGAGAACAGAGGTTGGATTCAAATTTTTTAACAACCGGTTCTGTGGGCGTGGCTTAGTTGGTGGGCGTGGCTTGGTGGTCATGTTATTGGCTGGGTGTGGCCAACTCAGTATCACTCACATTGAGGCACGCAGCTCCTCGCCTGGCCTCTCATGATTGTGGGGATCCTGGAACAGTCGTAAGTGTGAAAAATGGATCAGTCACTTTTTCAGTGCCATTGTAACTTTGAATGGTCACTCCACACAAACAAAGTACCAGCAAAGGAGGGGGGAAAATGCCAGAAACGTTCCTGAGACAGGAAGTCTAGTCCTGCCTAAAATGTAATAAGGGTCAACGGAGAGGCAGTTTCTGTAAGCAACACCAGAATGTTTCCTTCCTGCCTTCCTTACAGGATTAGGCCAGTAGTTTCTTCTAACAACCGGTTCTCCAAACTGCTTAGAATGTTAACAACTGGTTCTAGCGAATAGGTGCGAACTGGTAGAATCCCACCCCTGGGAGAGAGCAATAAGAACCTTTTAATATGGAGTATCAATAATCCAATATGTTTTTGCCTCTAGTGAGACAGCTAGCATGCTGAGTGTATCTGGGGAACTCATGAATGGGATTAACTCTGTTAAAGTCCCCTAAAACAGTGGCCCCCAACCTTTTTTGTGCCACGGCCCGGTACCGGCATCACAAAATGATCCGCGGCCCGGTACCAGCATCAGCACGCATGACAAGACAAGGCGAGCCAAGCGACCTGCCAGCCAGCCGTCCCCGCTTCTCCCCGCCACCTTCAACTCCTCCTTTGTACCTTTGTCGATGGGCTTCGGGACGGCTTCGGGACGGTTGCTTGGCTGCCTTGCCTTGGTGCTGAAAGAATCCTCGCACCTTAGTTTCGTTCGAAGCCCCCTTCGATGAAACTAAGGCGCGAGGATTCCTTCAGGACAAACGCCGCTTTCCAACCGGAAAAGCTCACCCGGAAGCACTTTCTCATTGAAACAGGATGGCGGTGCCCAGCAAACCGGCGGCCCAGTAGAAAATGTTCCACAGACCAGTACCAGTCCGGGGCCCGGTGGTTGGGGACCCCTGCCCTAAAACAATGAGTCTGGATATTTCCATTCTGTATAAAATACCTGGTCAGCTAGAGTCTATAGTATGCTGCCCGTGCAAGCCTGGACTGGTCCAAGGATGAGATTTTAATCAGTACTGTCTGTTTCTTTGTGTATTTAAAACCATTATTATTATTGTTATTGTTATTGTTATTATTATTATTATTGTTGTTGTTGTTGTTGTTATTATTGAAATTTGTTTTTCATCTATTTTTTTTCAGTAAAGCAAACAGCTACCTTTTCTCAAATCTGTGGAATTGTGTGAGAATATTCACAAAGATTCTCCATGGAAACAGCTGCTAGAAATAATAAAGGTACAATCAGGAGTAAAAGCAAATGTGACTGAACACATTTAGTCAAATAGCATACAAATGGTAAAATGAAATATAGCAGAATTTCATATGCTAAACATTCTCCTTTTGAATTCAAGCTTTTAAAGAAAGTTCCATCCACTATTTTTAAATAAGTGTTATTCCCAAGAGTTTATTTCTTTTGGAACAATAAAATAATTTCTGACTTCTTTCCTAACAGCATTCAATGCTGATAATACCACAATATTCCTACTAAAATTAAGCTAGGTATTTGAAAGGTTGCAACATTTTAGGTATATTCTAGTTAATGATAACAGTAGGAAAATTTACTGTATTGCTGTACAGCCTGAATATAATTAGGTACAGAACTTGTATAGTTATTATTATGACACAAGGTATCCTCTGCCTCTAATAACAACCTATGTTTTGTTCTAGGCCCCTGAATAGGTAGTCCTTGACTTATGACCATAATTGGGACTAGAATTTTCACTACTAAGCAAAACATTTGTGAAGTGAGTTGTGTCCAATTTTATGATCTTTTTTGTCACAGTTAAGCTAATCACTGCAGCTTTTAAGTGAAACGTGTGGCTGTTAAGTGAATCCACCTTCCTCCATTGATTTTGCTGGTCAGAAGTTGGCTGGCAATCATATGATGCCAGTATGCTGCAACCATAATATATACATGCTGGTTGCCAAGCCCCTGAATTTTGATCCAATGATGAAGGGGATGCCTCAACAGTCATTAAGTGTAAGATCTGGTTGTAAGTCACTTTGTTTTCAGTGCTGTTCCAATGTTGAACTGTCGCTAAACAGATGGCTGTAAGTTTAAGTCTACCTGTATACCTTGAATTGTATTACATTGCCTGAAAATATTGACCAACGTTTTAGCAGGTTTAAAGGCACTACATCGGTTTAAGCTATGATTTCATATTCACATGCAAACACACACACACACACATATATTCATATTCTAAACTCTGTTTCCTTTTTTTTATTAAAGATTACTATAATATTTTGGAACCTATTTCATTCCAGTCCTGTAGTGTATATAACATTAAACGCATCTTCCAATTCTTTACGAAGTGTGCATTACTATTACTATTAATCTTCTCATCATTCCTTATTGTCCATCCCCTCTACTTGTGACTCTCTGACTGTAACTTTGTTGCTTGTATCCTCGTGATTTATATTGACTGTTTCCTAGCATGATTTGATTGCTTATTGTACCCTATAACTATTATTAAGTGTTGTATCTCATGATTCTTGACTCTTGACTCTTCTCTTTTCTTTTATGTACACTGGGAGCATTTGCACCAAGACAAATTCCTTGTGTGTCCAATAAAGAATTCTATTCTATTCATTTTTGTACATTTTTCAACTCTCAATCTGAAAAAAAAACAACTCCAAAATCTTTTTTAGAGGTGGGAGAATAAATCAACACTATTCTCCTCTTAGTGGGAGTTTCAATAAGTTTCATTAAAATGCCATCTTGTCTCTTTTGGCTATATCTTTTCCCAAATCATTAACAATGAAAGTGGAGCACAATCAATTATTATGAAAGAACGAATGGAAAGTCTTATACTTAGGCAAGAAAAAAACCTGTGCAGGTAAACATTGGGTGAATAACAGTAACTATGAGAGGGATCTTGGAGTCCTAGTGGGCAATCCTCTGAATATGAGCTTGGAGTGTGGGGCAGCAGACAAAGAAGCCAATGAAATTCTAGTTTTTACTAACAGGGATAGAATCAAGATCACATGAAGTATAATACCACTTTACAAAGCCTTAGTAAGACCACATCTGGAATAATGCATCCAGTTTTGGTCACCTCATTATAAAGAAGATGTTGAGATTTTGGAAAAATCTCAGAGAAGAGCAACAAAGATGATTAGGGGCCTGGGGCCTAAAACATATAAAAAATGGTTGAAAGAATTAGGTACAGCTGGTCTAGTGAAAAGAAGGACCATGATAGCAGTGTTCCAATATTTGAAGGGCTGCCACAAAGAAAACGGGGTCAATATATTTTCCAAAACACCTGAAAGCAAGACAAGAAACAATGGATAGAAACTAATAAAGGAAAGATCCACCCTCGAAGGAGAAGAAAGAAATGGAGAAATTTTCTCACTGTGAGGACAATCAACCAGTGGAACTGCTTGCCTTCAGAAGCTATGGATCACTGGAGGCTTTTAAGAAGAGACAAGACAATCACTTGTCAGAAATGATATAGGTCTCCTGTTTGAGCAGCGGGTTGCATTAGAAAACCTATAAGGTCCCTTCAAACTCTATTATTCTGTTATTCTGAATACTGATTCCTCCCACCACCCCAAAATACAAATATGAATCTATATTAGTAGAATATGCATGTGTGTGTGTGTGTGTGTGTGTGAACACAATACAGAAGCCTGATGATGGCAGATGAGATTCTGCCGAAACGTTGCACAACTATAATGACGTGGGAAAATACCCGAACAAAGCTGAATACCATATTTGTGGATCAAGCCGGTGATTTAGTACTTTAGTCAGGGTGCATAGTTCAGTCTTTATGCACCCTGACTAAAGTATTGACAGCCAACGGCTTCCACAAAAGCAAAATCACCAGCCTGATCCACAAAAACACACTGAAACATAATAGAAACCCAGAAGATGAACAGACCTATGGAACAGCTGTCCTGCCCTACATAAGAGGTACTACAGACAAAATTAGTAAGGTACTACACAGACATCACATCAAGACTGCCTTCAAAACAGACAGAAAAATAGCAGCCATCCTTAGCAACCCCAAAGATAAAATTGACCTGGAAAACCAAGGCATATCTGAAGTCCCCTGTGCATCATGCCCAGCCACATACATTGGACAGACCAATAGAAGAATAAGTACCCGCCTGGATGAACACAAAAATGCAGTCAAAAAGCTGGGACACACTTCCTCACTAGTCCAACACATGGAAGCCGCAGGTCATAGCATCAACTTCAATGGCACCAAAACCCTAGCCACTATAGAAAACCCTAGCCACAGAATCATCAGAGAAGCCATAGAGATTGAAAAAGACCAGAAAGCATGAATAGAAAAGATGATTCCACCAGGCTGTCAATCATTTGGAAGCCTGCACTCACAAACAAAAAATCTCCACACCACAAGCCAGGCAAACACCTGGGCACAAACAGATCCCCCTGATACCTCCAGCTCAAACACACCCCAACCAGGCACCCAGATGAAACCCAGCTTCTTAACTAATGATAGCCGTCCATTTACCCGGCCAAGCTGCACTAAAGGCCTCCAATAAAGTAACACAATGCTGCCAGCCAATCAAGATACAAAAAGAGCCAAAAAACAGACAGAAGATATTAGAGACACCAATCAAGCAGAACACAGCAAACTCCGAGACCAATAAACACAGACCAAGACTCCCAACCAATCAGGATGAAGAAAAAACCATTCTGGCACAGCAATAGGCTGCCCCAAATTTAAATCTGAAACCACTGTAAAAGTCTGACCCACAGACGGACACAATACAGAAGCCTGAACTATCTTCATTTTTAACACTAAAATTAGTCAGCAACCTTCTATATAAAATTTTTTGCTCAGCTACAATATTTGGAGATTTTGTGATTAATGTTGTAGCTCCTCTGGCCATTTGCAAATATAAACTTGATTTAACCATTTATTATTTAAGCAGTAATGAACTTTGGGCTGAATAACCATGACTACCTATTCAGACTGGCTATACATCTGTACTGGCAACTTCAGAGGCAGAATGAGCTACTTTGGGTTGTACTTCTGGGCAGTCCAAACAACTAAATACAGAGTGATTGAGCTGGAGGAGGAGGAGGAGGAGGAGGAGGAGGAGGAGGAGGAGGAGGAGGAGGAGGAGGTGGATACTTTTTTTTCAGAAAGAAAATGAGTTTTCTGTAAAGCCCTAATTTAGGTTTCAATATGTTTAGTTTGTAGAATATCTTTATTCCTTTAGAATATCTCAGCTTTATAACTTTCCATGATAACAGAATATCTTACTATATTCCGAGATGACCTATTATACAGAAACATTCGTGATCTAAACTGAGGGTGAGGGGAAATTGGGAGGGGTAACTAAGCAAAGGGTTTTTGAGAGTGTAATGCTTGATTTATGGAAGTAAGTGAGATCTGTCTCAAAAATATTGCTTACTTTGATGATCTGGATAAACCATTCCACTTTTTTTGCAGATATGCTAGAAAAAAGCATTGAAATGACCGTATTTTTTTTCCCATAATGCCAGCTGGATATGTGCAGATAATGAAACCTTCATCTTGACATAGATGAATATAAATCTTCATATTAAAGCTCCATAGACTGTTCAGTGCTTCTTATTTTGTGTGAAATGCAAAGTATAATTATCAAACTTAATATGGAATTGTGCAAAGGCTCATGCAAGACTTCCTTGCTTTGAAAATTAATGAGAACCAAATCAAAGTCTGACAACCCAGAAAAAAAATATCAAGGTGATATGTTACTGCCATTACTACTAACATCTTATCTATCATATTCAGAATTCATTTTGTCATATTATAGGAACATTTATATTGAATATTTTTAGAAAATGCAAAAATACAGTTAGAGATTCAGTTGAGCAACTATATGTATTTATATAAAATATAAAGTGGTTGCTGCATTCATATACAATGGATATAGAAAGTCTACACACCTCTATTAAAATGCGAGGTTTTTTAGATGCAAAAAAAATGAACCAAGATAAATTACTTCAGAATTCTTTCCACTTTAATATAAAATATAAGTGTACAATTCAATTGAAAAACAAACTTAAATCTTGTAGGAAGAAAATAGACGATAAAAAACTAGAATAATATGGCTTTATAAGCGTTTGCACCTTCTTAAATGTAGCTGTGTTCAGAATTAATTAATCACATTCAAACTGATGTAAAATAGTAGTTAGTACACACCTGCCATCAATTAAAGTGATTCTGATCAAGTCCATATAAAGTTCAGCTGTGGGAATAGGATTCTTCTGATATTAACTCAGTTGGCTCTTACAGCAAAAACCATGCTCTTCAAAGAGTACACAAAGCATCAAAGGGAATCTCAATGTTGTAAGACAGGGCTGTCAAACTCCTGGCCCATGGGCCAGATGTGTGACGTGCTGCCCATACCTGGTTTAGCGAAGGATAAAAAAGTCCCAGTACATCACATGACAACTTAAATTTGACACCCCTGTTGTAAGGTATTGATCAGGATAAAAGTACAAAAAAGATGTCAAGGCATTGGATATACCATGGAACACAATGGAGGCAGTCATCAACAAGTGTAGAAAATATGGCATGACAATGACATTAACAAGAGCTGGATGTCCTGCCAAAATTATGGTCTGATGAGACCAAGGCTGAACAAGATATGTTTGGCACAAAAAAGAAAACCCTGTGCTTCAATAAAAGTACACTATCCTCACAACGAAGTATGGTGGTGGCAACATTATGCTTTTCTTCAGCTGGAATTAGGGCTTTAGTCAAGGTGAGAAAATTATGAACAGTTCAAAATATCAGTCAATTTGGCACAAAACTTCAGGCCTCTTCTAAAATGCTGAAGGTGAAGAGGAATTCCATCTTTCAGCACAACAACCCAAAGTGTATCACCAAATCAATAAAAGAGCTCTTCGATCTTCATCAGAAGATGATCAAAGTTTTGGAATGGCCCAGCCGGAGCCTGTGGGCTGACCTGAAGAGGGCTGTGCACAGGAGATCCCCTCACAATCTAACAGATTTGGAGCACTTTTTCAAGGAAGGGTGGGCAAAGATTCCCAAGGCAAGATGAGCCATGCTGATAAGCTCCAACCCTGAAAGACTAAATGCTGTCATAACTTCCAAAGGTGCTTGAATAAAGTATTAGTGTAAGAGTGTACACACTTATGCAACCACCTTGCTATGTTTTTTATTATTGTTCCTCCCCAAAAGATTACAGTTTTTCAATTGACTTATACACAAACCTGATAGCTTATATCAGGTGTGTCCAACTCAGGCAGCGTCATGTGATGTATCGAGACTTTTTTCCCCTTTGCTAAACCGGGCATGGCCATGGCCAGTGTGTGACACATCTGGCCCATGGGCTGGGAGTTTGACAGCCCTGAGTATTTTTAAGTTGTAGGAAAGTCTGTCATTTGAAATTCTGGAGGACTCCAATTCTGGAGGACATATATTAATCTGGATATACAGTATATGTTTCAACTAGAAGATTCCAGATCCATGTCAGTCAGATTTATACAATACTAAACTAGAAATTAAGCTAGAAAGCAATTATAGTTAAACATTAGATAAAGCAGTGTCCTGTAATTAAAGCATGTGTTGTGTACAGCAATGGCTTTTTTCTTCTTCTGCAACTATTATATCTTCTCAGTGATAAGCCACCAATTTTCTGGCTTTGGGACTTTCAAAATGGCATGCCTAGTAGAAATAGGAAATGGTGTGGAAGTTATTATAAGAATTTATATCAACAAAATTGCCTTAAAAAGCATAATAGATATATCAATGTTCAGACTCATTTATACAAATAAAATATAACCTTCCATCTACTTACTATTGATTGATTAACTTCTGCAAAAAACCAGATATTAAGTGCTGTCTACAGCAGGGATCCCCAATGCCTGGTCCACATACCAGCACCGGTCCACAACATGTCAGAAACTGGGCTGTAAAAACAAGCAAAACCCCATCCACACATGCACAGGATGTAGGCAGCATAGGAAACCATGCCTTCTCCAGTCCACAGAAAAGCCTGTCTCCATAGAACCGATCTCTTGGTTTCCGAAAGGTTGGAGCCGCTGGTCTACAGGAACTGACCAAATGGCAAAATAAGCCAAATGTGGTCCCAAAACAGCTAAATCAATTATTGGAAATGTCATTCATCTCATGGATTCCTTTAGTTAAACTATTAAGTAGTAGACTTTCAAAAAGTAAAATGAAATCTTGCTAAATTTGAGCTTCTGAACTGCAGGAATCTGCAATTCTGATTGAGTGTGTGTGGAAAAAAGAAAAGAGAGACATTTATACCCCTAAACATTAGCCTAAAATTATTCTTCTCAGAAATAAAGTAGCAGATGATGAGTTCTCTTCAGATTCAGTTTAGACAAATCTCTCATAACAACAACAAAAAGTTTTCATCATATTCCCTCAACCCGCAGTCTTATACTGGCTTACTTAAATGAAATTACCAATGGATTTTACAGGCTTTCTGTCTGAATAGAGTATAAAAATTCTGCAATGAAACTTTGCACTTTCAGAAATCCTTAAAAATACCCATATATTTAATGAATGAGACTTAAATGGAAAGTAGGGTAAAGCAACAGAGAGCAGGTCACAGAGGAATAGGCTGTGTTGTCCCATGTTCTTAAAAGCAGTGAATGTTTATCTGGAGCATAAAAGTGGTATCTTGGTGCTCATTCCCTCATTGATGAGAATCTAAAAACTGCAGCAAGCAAAAGATTTAAAAATAAACTTAGACCCAAGAGAATATTCCCCATATTCCAAATGCTGACAACCTTTTTTATTATTTATAAACTAAATAGTAGAGATTTTTAAAAAAAGGAAAAGAAAACAGTGATAGAAAGGAGAGAAAGAGAAGGAAAAATAAGGGGAAAAAACCTGTCTTTCACCACTTTTTAAAGGGATCACCATTCAATCGTGTCTGATTCTCAGCTACTCTATGGGTCAGTTAACTTTAATTTTCCAGTCTTGTCCACCTTTGTTCAGTTGTTTTATCCTCTGGCTGGTATCAGTTTTGACTACTTACTGGGGTTGGGTGTGGTCTCATTTTCTTTGAGTGATGACTTTTTCCAGTGAGTTTGATCACATGATATGCCCAAAATAAGGTAGAATTTTGTGATATTTTCTTCCAAAAATATGCCTCATTTTATACGTTTGCTTGTTGTCCCCTGCAAAGGTATCTTTTCCAATTCTATTTCAAATGAATTGAATTTCTCTTGTGCAGATTTTTCATGATCTAACTTTTGCAATTGTAAGTGCTGCAGGGAAGCCCTATAGTGTGAACAAATCTGTTTACCTTCCAGGCTTTCCAAATAATTTGCAAAGTGACTTTCTGATTTGTGTACAATAACTGATTCAACTTGACCCAAGCACGTATTGGCAGCCCAAGGTCTCTTTACAGTTTGATATGATTGACATAATTGAAGGCTTTCTTTGAGTCAATAAAAATATATAGATGTTCTTTTGATATTTTTCTACCATCCATCTTTAATTTGCAATATAGTCATTAGTACAGTAACCCCTTCTGAAGCAAGATTGAATATCCGGTAATTCCCTTTTGATGGGCCAAGTGTTATTTTTAAATCTTAAGGAGAATTTTCCTAGCATGAGGGAAAGGGACAAATTCTTGGCGTTGCCCAAGGTTTCATAATAATTTTATTTCATAATGGAATGAATATTAATTATTTTCAATTCTGTGGCCGTGTTTCCCCCCACATTTTCTGGTACATTGCTGTGGAGATTGTGGGTGGTACAGGCCTCAGCAATATTGCAGAGATGGTATCAACACTGTGGGCTTTGTTGTTTGACAGTTGGCTCAGTGTCTACAAAACTTCTTCCTGAAGGAATGGTTGGTTCTATTTCTGCTTCCATTTTCTCATCCTCCTAAGCAGAAGTGGTATTCAGCAGGTTCTGACCAGCTCTGGAGAACCAGTAGCAGAAATTTTGAATAGTTCAGAGAACCGGCCAATACTACCTCTGAATGGAGATTTTACAGCATCCTTCCCCTGCCACGCCTACCAAGCCACGCCCACAGAACCGGTAGTAAAAACATTTGAATCCCACCATTGCTCCTAAGGTGACTGGGTCTCTGTATTGCTGCCATACAGCTCTCCTGCATGTTTTCATCATCTGTTGTTGATACTTTCTTGATCAAACAGTTGTTTCTGTTGCTTGTTTTTGATGATGCTTTTATAAGCAGTCAATGGAGTTTGAATCCTTTTGACTTGTGCAAATGCATTCCCGGTGAAACCCTTCATGAGGTCCTTTCTGGTTGGTAGAACTGTTGGTCCCAGTAAGCACTATTGTCTTTTCTTGTGGATCTTTAGAAGTTGCATTTAATCTCCTTGCGTTTTCCCATTTGCCTGAGCAGCTTTTATTTACTTGGTTATTCTGATGGTTTCGTCTGAGAGGCACTTTTTCTCTGGCTTCTTGTATGGTATGTGTTCAATGATGGTCAGTTGAATTTCTTGCCACAGGACATCAGGCATACTTTCAGCAGTGTCCAGAATTTCAAACCTATTTTTCACCTTAATTTCATATATAAAAGGGAATTTGGTAATGTTAAATTATTTGGTTGAGCTGCCACTCATTTTGACTTTGATCTTAGTCACCAACAATTCATTATTTGAACTGCAATCGGCATCCAGATATGTCTTGACAGCAGGGAGTAAGCTGGAGCACCAGAAGCTGCATAAAACATAGTCAATGTGTTAAAGTGCAGTTTATTTGGTGAGGTCCAAGTGTATAAGTTTTGTTTGAACAAGATACTTGTTCTGTTTGAACCAGGTAGTCATGATCTGAAATTAATTTTCATGGTAAATTGAATCAAGCAATCATTTGCACCATTCCTCTTCCCATGTTAAAGCTGCCAGTGATTGCTATTTCTGCTTGTCTGCAAACTTTTTCATTGAAATCATCCAATATGTAAACAACGTCTTTTGGTGGCACTTGGTTAACATTTCTTCTTTTTTATGCTGGCATAGAAGCAGACTATTTCAAGCTTGTTGTGCCAATTGTTGGGGTGTAGCCTTGGACAAGTTATTTTTTGAAGACTTGAATGGGCATAATCATTAACTATCAATTTTTTTCCCAGTAATTAGGGAAGTTTCTTGCTTGTGATAGTTCAATTGTTGTCCCATGTTCCTAGATAGAGAATTCCTTAGACTTGAAATAGCCAATGTCCATTCAAAGCTGAAGAGATCAATTTTCAACATGGTCATTTCCTTTTTGATGATATCCAATTTACCCTGGGTATTGGATACTTCCACATTGCTATCTCAATGTGTCTTTATGCAGTGCAAACCCCTGCTCTCACCATTGGCTACATCAACAACTAGGATTCCTGTTGGATTTGCCCCAGGCTTGATACCTTGACTACTCACTCCAGGTCTTTGTTCTTCCTCAGTAGTTTGTTGGGTATATGCTGTGCAGGAGGGTACCATCATTGAGAAAGATATCTGATTTATTTGAGATCCTTTCCATGAATTTTCTTGGTGAGATTTTAACAAATTAGATAATCTTTTCTTACCTCATTATTTCTCATTGTCTCATGGGTCCATCATGCAAGTGTAGGGCTAGATAAAGAAATCAGCATTATAATATTCTGTTATGTTTATAATCTATAATATAAAAGTCAATTTCTAAGCAAAGAGAAAAAACTGGTCTAGAAAAAATTAATTGTTTTGCCTTTTCATCAATACAAAGCCAGTCCATAGATTGAGAGGTGACAAATTTCACTTTGCTATCCTTTAACATTTACCATTTAGAAACAGAAAATCCCACTTTTTTTTTGCAACAGCCTGAACATAATGTATGTAAAAGATGGTTGCAAAAATCAAAGAAAGATGACAATATTTCTTAAGCATGAGGAATTCAGTATATGTAAAATATTTTTATTAAAATTTTAAAATAATATAAAATGTTTCTAACTGTTCTTAACACCTGAAAGGTCAGCTTCTTTGATTGCTTGAATTTTTCTAAGCATTGTGTTTGCTCTAGGAAGGTCTGCCTTTGCATTATATATCCAAAATATCTAGATTTTATTGTCATTAATGTGTTTTTTTATTTATGAAGAGACTAATACATAACACATGAACTGCTTGTGTTTATTAAATTCAGCTCAATCTCAACCTTTCCTGGAACAAAAATAACTCACTTTCTTCAAGAAAAATACCTTTACTTGCCATAACATGGGTGGATAACAACTTTGCGTAAATACCAGACTATCTTATTCATATTACATTAACCCCATGTCTGACAGATTGTTTGGCTTCTTGGTTATTTACTCTGTGTACCTTCTATAATAGTATCTGGATACCTTCCTTCTTATTTAGTAATGATTATTCTAAACTTTCCACCTATAGTGATTTAGACTGTTCTAATGTCCAAAGACTACTTTCTATTGTTTGCTTGGTAATACTGTGGTTGGCTTGTAGCCTTATGCTGTTTCTGTCTCTGTCTGTTTTTAACAGACAGTAATGTTTACTTTTTCTATGTTTACTCAGGCAATATATACCATTGGCTTGCTGAAACATCTTCTCTCTTTATCTATTCTGAATAATAATAGTTTTCATATTTTTAAAAAACTATGGTTGGGATTCCTGTTTGTTGATTGGAGAAGACTTTTCAAATATATTGTAACTATACTTTCCACTTTTAACCACATATACACTTCTATTGGTATGGTCTTGCTACTGCTGCCATGTCTGCACTGATACATTTTTGATTGCATAATTAAGAAGTGTAAGACCAGTGGGGTTGAAGGGCAGAGTTGCAACATGACAGTCACTGTTTAGTCATTAGGATTAAAATAAGGTAAAGGTAATTCAGTAATTATCTCCATATGAAATGGTAGGGCCCTGTTGTTGTATTCTTCACCTAAACCAAAGGATAGATAGATGATTGATTGATTGATTGATTGACAGACAGACAGACAGATAGATAAAACTTATCAGAAATAAGTTTCATTAATGACCATAATAGATATGCTCATCACTAGATATCAGATAGATGATAGATGATAGATAGATAGATAGATAGATAGATAATAGATAGATAGATAGATAGATAGATAGATAGATAGATAGATAGATAGATAGATATAGATAGATAGATAGACAGATAAAACTTATCAGAAAGAAGTTTCATTAATGAGCATAATAAAGCATCAGGTTGAGCATCTATATAATGATCACAATGGGAAAGAAACTAGAAACTATGCACTGTACATATTTCAAAATTTGGATATATAATCTATATATCTAGTCTACTTCTACCTTAGCAAAGACATATGGTGACATCTTGTGGACATTAAGTAGAATTAAGTAGAATTTTCAGAATTAATTATTATGCAAATTCCTTGTTCAGAATAAATGGGCCTTGGAGAGGCTGACTGAAGAATCAAATTCTTCAAAATCTCCTTTCATTTATTTTTGTTCTTAACCTTTAGAAGCCAGCCAAAAGCCTTAGCAATTTTAGGTCTTAAGACTTCATAAACATAGGCCTAAATCTTTTCATGATATCTGCTTTTTTCATTTTGGCTTTAAATCTAACTTAGTGGAAAGGAATTTGTACAAACCAGGCAAAAGTGTCAGACTGTTTTAACCACTATGATTATCTTCAATGAGTAGATTTCACAAAATCATCACTACTTTGTTTTAGACTAAAGCAAAATTTCAAGAATTGGGATGATTTAAGGAATAGAAAAGGTGTTCTGCTTGTATTAGCATGTTGCCCGAAGTATTTTGTCTTAATTACTTGCAAACTATGAATAGCTCTAATAAATACAACACAAGGCTGAGAAAATGATTGAAAGCAGAAGACTGAAACAAATAAAAGACACAATTTAATTATGTCCTATAACTCTATTGTTACTGTGAACAAAATAACTGGAAGATGTATTACTTCAATGCCTCAACACACTTTACATTCACAATGTTAGTATATTATGTATCACACAAAACCTTCTTTGCATCTAATGATCACATGGAAAACTATTGTTTTGCGCTGGTATTTACACTGAATAGACAGGGGAAAGATGTGCAGTATGATCCCTTTCCAAAGTTCTGCTTGCATATTAACTCTGAAAACAATGCTTATATTAGCCTGTTATGTTAGTTGGGATGAAAGTGGGCCTAATGATTGCATTAAACTAATTCTGAGGGGGAAAAACGTCTGAGGAATCATACAAAATCTCTGTCTCTGCTTTTTGGAGTGCTTCCACAAGAAACTGTCCAGAGCTTTTGATTCAAAAGCAAAACGGTCCTTTGGAATCCTGTACAAGTTTAGCACATGTTTATGACTCCTTAGACTAATTGTGCCTTTTCCTGGGATCCTATGGTTATCTTCTATGCAATCCCCCCAATACACAGTTGGTGTAAAGGGAGCACAGCCCTGCACCCATGCTGCACATATAACCAAAAAAGTCAAAATGATAACAATAAAGGAAAATATTTATAGCTCAGGGTTGAAATGAGAGATCCTTGGCATTCTCTGAGCTGGTTGTTTTCTTGCAAATGTTTCCTTACTCAAACTAGATAACACTGTCAGTGCAAGTAACTTGCTCTCAGTTTATATACTAGTGCCTTGCCTGTCAGTGGTGGTAGGAGTGGACTTAGCCAACCAAAGAAACTCTAAGACTACCCCCACCACCAGTGATTGCAGAAAAAAGTGATTCTGCATTATACCAGAAGCCCAAAATAACTTTCCCTGAAAATGTAAAAATAGACTGTTATCACACCAGATTTTTCACTGCTTGCAAAAGTGCTCAGTGAAATATTGTGGGAATATTTTAGCCAGAGATATTCTGAAATTTGTACACTCCGAATTTTTCTACAAACTTACCAAACCTGCCACTTCTGAATCTGTATGCAAATTGTTAAAGAGCTGTGCAGCAAAATCTGACAGTTGTCCTTCCTGCAGATTAATTTAGAGTACTAATTTACTGATCTGCAGAAGGGAAAAAGGAAGTAAATGGTGCAATATGTGTTCTGATATCTCAGCTGAAACTGATCCTGCTTCATGCATGTTGCAGTATTGCATAATTTGTTCTGCATGTTTGTTCCAGAAATTATCATACATCATTACAGAAAATGTAAGTATATTTGGGACACTTCATGGTTGCGTGGAATGACACAATGATGAGATTTGCACGATTTATCTATAGTAAAGTTCTTGTGGATCAGAATGTTGTTTGAACCCAGTTATCATTTTAGCATGATTGTGAGTCAGGGCACAAGTTTCTAATATTGTTTTAAAAACTGGAGAACACAAAATATACAGCAACCATGTTTGTTAATCAACTGTTAGTGTGATCACATTGTGGGATCCAGGCTCCATGTCACAAAGTTTGATTAAGACACAAGCAATGGAATAGGGTAGGGGTAGACTTCAAAAAAATTAGCAATGGGTTCTCTGCCCAGTTGCTGTGCAAGCGTGGCCATGGTGGTTGTGGCCTAATCAGCATCCTGCACCATTGGGGGGGCATTTCTGTCCTCCCCTGGCTCTGGAGGCTTTTCTTGAGCCTCTGGGAGGGTGAAAATGGCCTCCCCGGGCTCCAGAGCAGGGGTGGGATTGTACCAGTTCGCACCTATTCACTAGAACCGGTTGTTAACATTCTAAGCAGTTCGGAGAACCGGTTGTTAGAAGAAATTACTGGCCTAATCCTGTAAGGAAGGCAGGAAGGAAACATTCTGGCGTTGCTTATAGAAACTGCCTCTCCATTAACCCTTATTACATTCTTGGCAGGCCTAGACTTCCTGTCTCAGGAACTTGTCTGGAGTTTTTCCCCCCTCCTTTGCTGGTATTTTGTTTGTGTGGAGTGACCATTCAGAGTTACAATGGCACTGAAAAAAGTGACTTATGACTGTTTTTCACACTTACGACTGTTGCAGCATTCCCCACAGTCATGAGAGGCCAGGCGAGGAGATAAGTGCCTCAATGTGAATGATATTGAGTTGGCCATGCCCAGCCAATAACATGACCACCAAGCCATGTCCACCCAGTCACATGACCACCAAGCCACACCCACCAACTAAGCCACGCCCACAGAACCGATTGTTAAAATTTTGAATCCCACCCCTGCTCCAGAGGCTCTCTGGAAGCCAGAAATGGGCCCATTTCTGGCCTTCCTAAACTTCTGGGAGGCCTGTTTTTCACCGAGCCTCCGCCACATGGCGACTCCTGGGAGGGGAGGGGTGGGGTGGGTGGGGTTAGCCAGGAGTGGGATTTGGGGTTTCTCCAAACTGTGCAGAATCTTAGCTAGAGGATCTCCCAAACCCCTCCAAACCCCCAGCCGCCCACCCCTGGCAGTAAAGTAGCAAAAGAAAGTATTTGCTAAATGAAAGTTTTAGATTATTAAGATTGTAGCTGTAATTTTAGATAAAACCTTTAATAGCAAACTATGACCTGTATGGATTAATGCTTTCATCACACTAAGCCATAATGTCTTTTCTTTGGTCTACAATTTACAGGGTGGATGACTCTATCAATCGTGTTTTATAAATCATAGTCTTTAATCATGAATTATATCAAGCTAATCGTGTTATGGATAATCTTAGCTTTTGAGTTCATTGGGACTTGCTCCCAAATATAGGGAAGGCTAATGTAAAGGTGCAGGAAGTACATTACTGTAAATTCTCACCCCAGCAAGGCAGAAAAGAAGAATTGCTCTTTTTAAATTTTTGATCATATTATGCTTATGAATTTGCATTGGTATTTTTGTTGTCCATAATCATTTAAAAGACAGCATAAAGTTACTAAATAGATTACATTTCTATGCAGTATTAACTGGATACAGAATAATTAAACAATATAAGTCATGGAACTTGTGTACATTCCATAATAGAAAAAGCAAAACAAAATTGTACTTAAATTAGAGGAATTGAAAGTCGAGTCAGACCTGCTGCAAATGTAATGGACAGTGAAAGCATCCTGGCCACAAAGACTCAATTATGTACAATTCTAAATGTATTATTGAGTTGTTGCTCTTTGTGACCACTAGATGTCAGTAGTTTTTTTTCTGTCGTCTTCCTCCATGTTCAACCATTTTCCTGTATTCATGAATATTCTAATAAATTAAGCTATACAAGAAAGAAGGAATGCCAATTGTGCAGCCATTCTTCAATAGATGGTTTCAGACTGAATACTCTCTTTAGTGATTAAGCCCAAAACCAGAGATCAATTTTTTAAATGTGTTCAGACATATTCAGTAATGCAGTACTGTGTCATTTCTGTTTTCCTGCATCTGCAAATTTTCTCACAAGAGCAAGCACAAGGTTCATTTACAGACAGATGTCCTCTGAATGATAATTAAAACTATTAATGCAATGAATCTCACAATAGAAAATGAATTCTATAATCCCGCATGCGACTACCAAAGATCATGCTACCAAAGTAATATAGATTTTTAATATATATATGATCAGTAAACTATAGATTCTATATATGCTTTTTAAAAATAAGCATTGTTGTGAGGTTTTTTAATATATTAATTTATTCTGCTTGATATAGACACATGAACTTAATTAGTACACTTACAATGAATAATTACTGAAATGATAGTTGGAAATGTAATTCAGGTTCTGCAAGCAATCCTCATTCATTAGAAAACAGGGCAAATTATTTGCCAGTGTTTAGCATTTCTCTTTTAGTTCCTTGATAGGCAAAGTAAGTATGTGCTCCCATGTCTAAGCCAAAACTAAATACAATGTTTTAGATTAAAGATGTAGGGCAAAATTTTAAAATAAAAAAATTAAAAGGGTACAGTGTCTTCCAAATACAACATACATGCATGTTAGATAAATCCAGCTAGCAGGAGATGCTAGGTTTCAAAAAACTTCAGGTTTTTACCAGTCATTTTAAGCATTTTGAAAAGGAAGTTAGCAAGGTTAACGCTTCGGGGGGGAGGGGGGATGGTGTGAGAGGGTGAAGTGTGACTGAAAACAAAAATTAGAGTATCCACATTCCATTTCAGATGGAATCTAGGGGAAAAATATGAATTGTAAGTATTTTTTGGAGAAGATGTAAAGAGCCTCTTGCCACTAATCCAAGTAACAGGTAATGAAATCAACCTTTGTATAAGCAAAAAAAAAAAAAAGGGGGGGGGAATTGTGATGCATAAGTTGTCCCTAGGGCTGTTTTGTATCAGTCTCATGTTCAGGCCTATTTGTTCTGACCCAGGCTTCATCAAACGTAATTAAACACAAACTTGTTTCAAAAGCAAAACCAATTTTATTGCAATGCTGGGAATTACTTTCATTCCCAGCCAGAATTAATTCGTAAACACTTCCCCAAGATAAGCACATGCCTTTCAGTGCTGTGGAATGCTGCCAAAAACAGAAGTATCCAAATTAATTATAACAGAAACCAACCGAAGTACCAGAAAAAAACCAACCAGGGTACACAGACCTTCAAGGACTCGAAATCTATCAAACTACTTTGCTTCCTGCAAAGCTCTTCGTCATTGAGGTCTGACTTTTATCCCTTGTGGGAGGGGCCATCATCTCCCAGCCTTACTCTCAAGTTGCCTCTTCTGCTTCAGCTGCTCTCGCCTTCTAGCAGCTCTGTGCACATGTGCATTGGGAACAGGCTCCCCTGGATCCTCTGCTTCGCTGCTGCCAGACTCCAAAGGGTCCGGAGGCAGCACCCCACTCCCAGATGGTCCTGGCTCCATCCCTGCATTGGATGCAGGGCCCTCATCCAAGTCCTCTCTAGACTCCCTCACTGGTCCCCTTTCTTCCTCACTGTCCGGCTCCACTGCCGTCTGCACCAGCTGCTGGTGAACCACAACACTATGATGTACCCACAGAGGTTGATTTCATTACCTGTTACCTTGGATTAGTAACGGTAATACATGTTCTTGATGCACAAAAGTGCTACTTGTTAGTTACACAGGAATACTTCGAAGGGATTTGGGATATTGCATTGAAATCAGCATGAGGTAACAACCCCCCCTCCCCATTTTTTAACCAAATATTTTAAAAACAAAATTTATATCTCAGCTTGGGCAACACATTCTAAAGTTTTATGGAGGATAGTAAAACTTTTTTGATTTTCCTCCAAAGAGCCTTGAGAAAAACCAATTTCTGAATTGAATTTATTTTTTCTTTGGAAGGGTTATATTTAATTACCTTTAGCGAAATGTTGTCTCTTCATAGTATAGTAAGATGAGTTGGAGCCTGGTTCCCCGGTTCGCCAAAGCAAATATTGTTCTCAAGAAAATAGTATGATAGTTAAATTGCTTGGGGATTTTTGTTTTAAAATTTCTATGGTTTGCCTATATTGCATAAAATAAATGTTAGGTTTCTTGAGCATTCAGTTTAGTGTAAAATCTAAAGTCTTTGAGTTGATATTCCAATTAGTTCCTTATTATCATGATATTTAAATGAATTTGACCTTTTGAATTTCCATATGTATTTTTTAATACATTCTGAGCTTGCTAATCCAATGTTAGGTTAAAAAAAAATAGGCAGATAAAGATTTTGTTCTATGTTCCAGGTAAAATTATGGGTCCTGTAAAAGTGCTCCCAGCAACCAACATGATGAATGATGGCCAGCTTTTGGAGTCCAGTTTTAAAAGGGCCTTTTAGAATTACAAATATGGTCTTTTGAAGAAAATGTGAATAACTTCAATTTTGGTATCAAAGAGAGAGAAAACCTAAGTTGACAAGGTAACTAAATTACTTAGAATCACTTGGGAAAGGCATACAGAAATATGATAAATAAATAAATTTCAGTTTTAGTCTTGAGACTTTTGGTCTTAATAATAGGTTGGGGATGGTTTTTTTGGGGGGGGGGGTGGGGTGGGGTTTTGGGGGTTGGGGGGGTTTGTGGGGGGGGGGGGGGGTTTGTGGGGGGGGGGGGGGGGGGGGGGGGGGTGGGGGGGGTGGGGGTGGGGGGGGGGGGGGGGTGTGGGGGGGGGGGGGGGGGGGGGGGGGGGGGGGGGGGGGGGGGGGGGGGGGGGGGGGGGGGGGGGGGGGGGGGGGGGGGGGGGGGGGGGGGGGGTTTTGGGTGGGGGGGGGTTTGGGATTGGTTTTAATGTTAATAATTAAAAAAAAAAAAAAGTGCGGGGGGGGGGAAGGAACAAACTCTATTTTAGGGAGGGGGTTTATAGACGGTACTGTATTACACTGTATCAAAATGCTGTTCATGAACTGAGATGGATTCAGTGTGCTGAATTTATATTTGTTTGTTTTTGCTCACCCCGTTTCTTCATTACTCTTCTCTGTTTTTTTTTAATACTTACCATTGACACTTACCATTGAGTGATTTGATTACATTTTAAAAGCATTGGTCATTGACTGAAATAGAGCAATTTAATTTGATTATTTCAAGAAGCAGCTTGCTAAAAGTTGATGTTATAAACACTCAGAAATAGCATTAACAGTGGTACAGTACAAACATCTGTTACAAATCCAGAATGAGAAAACTGCTTGCAGATAGGCCTGAACTCAGTTGATCTCTTTGGTGTCTAAAGGTTGTAGAAGACATGGCATGGTGTAGAATGCATGATGTCACTGAAGAGATGGGATCAGAATATTGAGCCTGTTTCCAGTCTTCCTACTTTTCAGATTTTAACTTTAAAAAAACACATAGAACAGGTATGGTGAATCTATTTTATTTTATTTTTTCTCTATAATTTGATACTCTACTATTGAATTTCTGCAATGCCAGAAGATAAGACACTACCTTCTGTTGAGGTCCATGCACGGGTTGCCTAATACATGCTTCTGACATTTAAATGAATAAAGAGTTATATCTTGAATAATGGAGTTATATATTTCATATATTTGCTGTTATTTTCACAATTAAGATGAACAATGTAATCATAATATTCCTGGAAAAAATTCTCAGGTAAGGATACAGTAACTTATGATATCACTTCTGTGATATCTGTCTAATCTAATTTAATCACTAATTTGTGATATCTTTGACAAATAAGAACTTCTTCAGAAAAAAAAAGAGAAATGAAACACAGACAATCAATAAGTACACAAAGTACACAAGTGTATTTATTACATTTTTGCAAGCACTTGGTTCTACAGTTCAAAAACGCCACCATCAAGCTGTTGGCACATTTATGTACAAAACAGATTAATTATAATGCCTGCTACAAAGCATTCTTTGTGAAAATACAAACTCTAATACAGAGAAAAGCCAAAAGCATCAACATCATTACATGAGTTTAAAAGACATTTTAAAAAACATCACAAACTGTTTTAAGACACAAAACTGAAACACTACAATATAGAATAGAAAGAAGTTAATAATACCTCTGCAGAACTGTAAATACTGGTACTGCACATTTTGGAATGCTGACCCCTTATAAGACAGTAAAGTGTAAAAAATCAAATCAAATCAAATCAAATCAAATTTAAAAAATGCAAAATGAACTAATACAACTTGATGCATAAACATGCCACAAGTAACTACTGAATTACCCTCTACTTACTACAAGAATTGGTAAAAATTACTGATGATGCATGACTAGTAATTGTACAAAGAGTTTTACTCAAGAATTTTTATTAGAAATGCACTTACACTGAGAAAGAATTCACAATGATCCAATAAGTGCACAAACTAGCTAGGTTTTTTTAAAAACACTGACAAAAATGTCTTGTCAGAATACATCACTTTAAAAGACACTTTACAGCATTCTTGTAGCATTAGAAATAGGCAAAATAAAAATAAAAACACCAAATTTGGTCCAATAATACTTTTTTTCATTTTTGTATGTTTTTCATGTGTTTTTGTTTGTTTTTAGACAGGTACTTCTTTCAAGATTAACATGACTGACTTTTCTCTTAATACTTTCTTACTGAAAATAAAGGTTTAAATATATTACTAACATTTCCAAACAATAGCTCCAGTAGCAGCCATTAATTTCACTTTAACATTATACAGGTAAACCAGTATGTGTGTAGGAAAGCTACAAGCCAAGCTATTACAATTATGGAAGCCTCCTCAAAAAAAGATCACATACATTCTATGTATTCTGTTCAGACAGGTGCAATCCATTTAATTGTTTAAAGCAGGTAAAAAGACTCTGGCTCTTAAGATTGCTGTATTATAGATATAGCATTTTTATAAATATAGCTAAGCAAAAATTGCGCAGATTAGCACATGAACAGCTCCAGTTTAGCATAGCCATCTTGGGATTACAGAGATCATTCTGTTGAAACCTATACATAACTCTATGTAACATTTGTCTATACACTGCAAATCTTGAAGGTAACTGTGGTCATCATCATATGCTTTGAAAAAGACGCATGGCCATGCATTACAAGCACCACGGTCTGCATGCTCACAATATAAACAGGAATAGCTATCAATGAAAGTTTAAAATAGTGAATACTCCATTAAGTACATCAAGAATAATACAATGTTAACAAAGATAAGAAGCACTTCTTTTTGATTTTTACCTACTCTTACAAATTTAGAAATTGCACCTTTGATAGTTTTTAAAATGTTTTCAGGACCCTCCATCAAGATGCCCACTGGTCCATCTGGCAAGATTTCCAAATCTGAAGGAATGTCAGCAGTGTGCCTCCTCAAAAAAATTGTACATGGTGTACGAATGGTCCCTTAGAAGTATACCTGTAGTTAAAGTACTTACTAAAATCCAAACTGAAAAGTATAAAAAGCCATTTGTTCTTTTTCAAAAACATATAAGAAAAAAAGTGTTAAGCGTAACACATATGAAGTGGTTTTTAAAAAAACACATCTCTGTATTTGACAATAGTTAGTATTCTGGATCTAACAGAAAATCATTTTAGGATGCAGAAAAGGCTGTTTCAGGAGCTTTGTAGTAGAAACTGATCACATAAGCTATTAACTAATTAAGAAACCAAGTGCTGGACAACCAAGAATTATATAGGGGCAATGTACAAGTCACCCTACTATGTTTTGTGAGAAGCACTTTTTCATTTTGATTTTAAAAATGGAAAGATGGGTGGCCTTTAGTTAAACAACAAAGCAAATAATGGTAGAAAGTAAGACAAGGTTTCCCTTATGTGTAGGCATTAAGCCGCTCTTTGGAACGGGTAGAATGAATATCATGTAATTCTTGCTCTTCCTTTGATTTAATATCCTCATACTTCTGCATTCTGCAAGCATCTTTCACATAGGCCCAGTTAGCAGACAGAACCATAAGATAATGGACCTGTGAAAGAAGGAAGGAAGGAAGGAAGGAAGGAAGGAAGGAAGGAAGGAAGGAAGGAAGGAAGCTTGTGGTTTTAATCATATTAATTAACATTACATTTTATCATACCCACTTGAATACTTTTAGAATGTGTGTACTTTAAAAGTTCATTACGAAAATAATCAGGATTTTTAAAACAACAATTACATTCTTAAAATAAGTCATGGCAAACAAAATACAAATCAAAAATTCTAATTTGCTTGCTATTCTTAATTTTGCAATTATTCCTTTTCTCTATTCCATGGTTTTTGGCTTGTTGGAAATATGTTCATACATATTTCTGTTTCTTTTTTACTTGTTCAATAATTACTTGGCCTTTTGGCTATGCTCCAGCTCATTTACTCACTTTATTATTAATTCCTATTGACTATGAAAACCTCAATAATTTTGCTAAGTATTAAAGTGCTAGTGTGTGTGTATGAACTGTTTCTGATCATTTCTATCCAAATCAGTGCAGAATTACTATTACACTACACTTTTTGCCTTTCCTTCAAACTAAGCCAACTGCATCTTTTGTTCTTTCTTAACATTAACTTTAATAACTTATTTTTTTAACTTCCTACCTACCTAGCTTCCACACTTACTTCAATGCTGAAAATATACATTTGTTATATAAGGAGTTACTGCTTGTCCAGCAAAAGCACCTTCATGCTGTACAGCAGGGGTGTGCTGACCTGGGGCATGGCACAAAGGCAACACAGTCACATAAGTAAGAAAAGTCCCTTTGATACCTCCAGCTTTGCCCCCAATGTCCAGTTACCTTCAGCTGGAAAAAAAACTCTCCCAAAAACAGTCTTGAAGTGGAGGAAATTCAGTCCAAAAACAAAGTACTGTATATACTCGAGTATAAGCCTAGTTTTTCAGCCCATTTTTGTGCTGAAAAATCCCCCTCGGCTTATACTCGAGTCAGATTCCCTCTGAAAAAAAATGGTGTGGAGTCGCGGCCTCCGGCGGCAGCGACTCCCAACAGCCTAGCCGGGAAGGGAAAGGCAAAAAGCGCTTTGCCTTTCCTTCCCAGCGGCACGGGACTGGGGCCGCGCCGGCGGTAGTGACTCCTGACTCAGGGGGCCTCCGAGGGAGGGGAAGAGAGTGACTCCTGCCTCCCGCTGTCATCATCATCTTCTTCTTTTGGGTTAGTGAATCAATTAAACCTTTCATGACAGTGAGATCGTTTCCCAAATTAATTATTTTTATTTTTGAAATTTACCAGTAGCTGCTGCATTTCCCACCCTCAGCTTATACTCGAGTCAATAAGTTTTCCCAGTTTTTGTGTAAAATTAGGTGCCTCGGCTTATATTCGGTCGACTTATACTGAGTATATACGGTACATATAAACTGTAAATAAAAATCCATACAAACCACGCTGCAGCAATTAACTGGACAGGGCAGGATAAGGAATTGCAGACTTCAAAGGCCAACAAAACACACAGTTGGGAAGATGCCAGGAACCCAGATAAGCCTCGACAGTAAAAGATAACTCATGCTTTGCTTCCAACGAGTTGCTGTGTGCAATCTCCCTTTTAAAACACTGTGTTCCCAGCTGCAGCTAATGAAGGGAATCAGGGCCCTTTCTACCACCAAAAGCCACACAATTCATGTTGCTCCCTTGTCTGTTCCTCCCTGTGTTCCTCCCTAGGATAAAGAGGGGGTGGGCCTGGATCTTCCTCTGAATTCCCTCTGCCTTTCTCTACCTCTCCCCTGCTCTGCCCAGCCGGACTTTGCCCTTCACCAGTTTCTTCCACAGCCACCGGAGCTACACTCCCACTCACCCCCTGTCAGCTGCTCAGACTCCCTCTTAGAATCAGATTCCGACAGGAGCATAACAAGAGGTGTTTCAAGAACAACTTTTAGAAAATGGGTATCAGAAGACGAATTCTCTCTTGTGGCTAGTGACTTCAGATTTTGATTGGAAAGGGGAATTTGATGGGTAAAAAAGTATTCCTTTATTTCTCTGATAGGAATCCAGGTCTTCTATGGGAATTAAAATGGGCTTTAAGAACATAGCCAATTTAAAAGGATTGCTTTATCTCCATGCCAGGCCCAATTCTTGGAAGTCAGGATGCAGTGGAACTAAACAGGTGTGGAAATGGAGATGTCAGAAAACACATTGGTACTCTTGGGACAACGTTGTCAGAAACAGACCTTAAAAAGAGACAATGTCTCTGAGATAGAGGGTGAAGCTTTCCCAATAATTGGTCAGAAGGCCTCTGAGCGTATACCGTTATTTTGCTTACAAGCATCATATATAGCCTGAGATTTTAGCTCAAGGATTTTATGGTCCACTGAACAAAGATTCAGGAACTTTTGTACAATTGCTTTTAGTGTCTATGAAGATTCTCAGTTATCTGAGCATATATCGTTATTTTGCTTTTTTTTTTTTTAATTTGAAAAGACAACTTGGACTGATTTTTGAGGAAAAACATGACATTTCGTTTCTTACTCTGGAAGTTTCATCAGGTGCATTGGGAGATGGAAGGAGAGTTATTGGCAGTTGAGATTAGTTGGTGGGAGGGGAAATGATACATTGTAAGAGGATGCTTTGGGGGGGAATGGAAATGAAAATATTGTGTTTTCTTTGCTTTCAACTAGTGTTAACATTCTCTGAGAGTCATTGTGGTTACTTGGGGTTTTATCTGTGACCTCAGAGTTACCTGAATCAGAGGTGTGGAATATTTTTTGGAACAGCCAAAAGGACTGCATTGCAAATTGGGGATAGGTGGTGTCTTATTCTTCCTCCTCTGTTGAGAGAGGGCTGCTGCCTTGTCAGTCCAGGTGTCTTTTTAAAATAAAAACTACCGTGTTTGATGCTTTTAGTATGAAAACCTTGAAAAAAACAGGTGTAATTTCAAGAACTGTAATTGAAAGCTCAAACAGAAATTTTGACCCTGGTTGTACATCTTTATCATAGGGCTTACACTGGTGGTCTCATTTTGTACCTGTTACTAGCATCATTCAAATACAGTAACATTGTTTTTAATGTAGACTTTGAAAGCTATTCTTATTGACAATTCTTTTCTGTTCATAATCATTTGAAAATCTGCAATATTTCTATGTGCCAAAGAACTTTCTATGATATGAAAGATGTATACTGTGTATACTGTGTTTACTATATGAAGCAGTGAAAACTTTATCTTAGTTGTGAAATTTTATCATTGTGAACATTCTGACTATAGCTGTTTTAGCAGAATTGTTTTTATATAGCCAAGAGTAAAAGAGTTACAAAATTATAAAATAATTAAATGTATTATAGAGTGAACAAAATCATTTACCTGGCATTCTTAAAAATTAAGCTACTTGAAAGAATCAATCCCTGTTCTACTCTGAAAAATATAATAACAACAACCAACTTTGGTAACCATTGTGCATGGAGTGTACCCCGAAATATTAGCATTTCAAAAAATATTAGCCTTTTTGGGGAGTGTTAGGAAGATTTGGGAAGAGGTTTAAAGATTGAAAGGAATATATTATGTCTCGCAAGGTTTAAGACACCACTCTCACTCTTGATTTTGCTAAAAATACAAAGAAAATGTTTTGCAGTTCAATTTTGGTGTTGTGATATCAGTTTGTTCTTGGTCTACATGAGGTCCATAAAACATTAAAATCTGAAGCAGGCAACTATTGAAATTAGTAAATATTTGTTGCCTATTTCAAAAGAGCCAAGAAGGAATAATTACAGTTTTTTAAAAAAGTGTAATGTTTGCAGGATCAGATGATTATTAGATGCTAAAATTATTACTGAAACGATTTTATATATTTGATTTTGTGTATATAACTCTTTGAGTACTTAAAATTGCATTCCAAACAATCATCAATGAATTGTAGGAAAACTGAATAGAGTGTTATTATTTGGACTAAAGGAATTTGAACTAAAATACTCATTTAATCACAATGTTTACTAGAGGATATTGAGCTAATCCTAGTTTATATTCCCTATCTTGTTTGACATGTATTTCCACACATTTTACTTGATGGAGCCTCAAAGTCTCTGTGATTAGCTTTAATGTTATAAGGATCCCGAAGACATAGATTATAGTTTATTAGGAAAAGTTGTCTAAATCTTACCATAGCAATGACAGCTGCTCCAGCCCCAGCAAGGGCCACAATAAACAAATGGAATGTCATGTTCAGCTACAAAAGAAAGGGAAAAAATCACATTACAAAAATTTTCAAAAATTAAGAACACCAATTGAACCCATTCTATGCAAATATCACAGTACACACACAAATAGTCATATTGTTACAGTTTTGAAATATATCAATTTCTTGAATTCACTACTATTATTCATTATTTTCTTTACAGTGCCTTTAAAAATTGGAAAACCTGTCTTAGTTTCATTGATAGCCAAGCTATCAATGCAATAACAAAGCATACTTTAGTAAGTAAACAGGGGTTGAACTTTTTTCCTCAGTATTTTCCTGCTGCCTCTCTTGTTCTCTCTTTTTCCAGATAGAAGCAAAACTACATTTATCTGAAGAAGAGAAAGACAGCTATGTCTATACTGGATATACCAGTACAGCCAATCAAAAGTGTAATCTAGTCAAAATGTTATTACATCCTTTCTCTTCCTAGTAAAAAATATGAAAAGCTAATATATGATTTAACTGGAGCAGATTATATACAGCAATATAATTTTAATCATTCCAATCATGGCTTGGAAATAAAGGATAATTATGACTGAACTGGCCCTATGGCTAAAAAAACTGACATGTTGCTCCAATGAAAGCTCAGGTTCATTTATTTTATCATTTTCTATACTAAGAAATGGAAAGTGTTTGACTAAAAGATAGTGGTACACTGCCCACTGAGTTTTCAAATGAAAATGAACAAACATCCATAAAATACTCTTTCCTCATATTATTATTAAAACATTACTTTGTGTATTAACCATTCAGTTTGTTCAATGAAAAATATGATGGTATTGAGGACTTTATTTATGACCACTCAGATCAACACCTTCGTTGGTTGAAAACGACTTACAACAAACAGAATCATCAGGATTAACTATCTAACTTTTTGCTATTGAATATTAAGAAATTGGAAGAGTGTTAGTTACATCTTTATATAATAACAAAATTTTTCATAGTTTTGTTCACCTCAGTAGATTCACACATCCTGAGGAAATTTTCAGATGCTGTACAAATCTTTTTTTCCTCTCCAATTGTAACAATTCCTGCAACAGATGAAACAGTCAGTGACTTTTAGTGCATATTTAACATGCATTAATGAAACATTAATGAAATTGACAATTAATAAACTTAAACATAGCTTTATGCATAAGAACAGCCAATTAATTATTAACATGATATTTAAAAACAATAAAAAGAATAACCTTGTTTTAGGAATCAGTGAGTTATGGCTTTGTTTTGTACAAAAATATCATTGTTTTCTGCTTTCACAAGTTTAACATAATATGATCATGAAAAGGTAAATTATATATTCCTTCATAACATTTTTGGCTGCCACATTGTAAAGTTAAATATTTTTTAAACAAGAAAATGAATTAAATTAAATAATAATAAAAGCAATTGTAAGTATAAATAGACCAAAATTCAGAATTATCAAAATTAAAAATAGTTTAAGATTTTAAAGAAACCAGCAAAAATAAAAATTCAGAGTCATATATATGACATGTAAGCTATATAAATTTGGTAAATGTTTAATCAAATGTTGACAGAAAAAGGGTATGAGTAGTATTCACTGCTTCCTGAGTTTGGTTGACAGCACCAAGGACTCCTCGGCTAGAAATATTTTTCTTTTTACCACATATGGGAGAAAAAGGCTACTCAAAAAATTCTAGAGATCAATCCATTACTTTGTGCACCAGTCAAAAGCGTTCTTACCCATAGATGATAAGGATAGAAAGGAGTTGATAAGGACAGGTAAGTGCTCTGAAGAACAAAACTAATCAGATCCATCCAATTTGATTTGCAGTAAAATAATATTATTAGTTTAAAACCAGGATCAAAATAAAGAGAGCAAAGTTAAAAACCTGATCCTATTAAAGACTTACATTGCTGCAGAAATTTACTCCAAAGGAGAATGATAGATTTGGAATAATACTTGTATACATCCAAGATTTCCAACAGTGAATTGTGCTTTTTAATTAGTATTTTACTGATGCAATTAATGAAAATTTTAATTGCTTACCAAACTGACGGAGATCCAAGCAGAAATTTGCTCCTTCCACAAGGGTGGTGTTTTTACAAATGGTCCACAGGTTGAAATACATGTAAACGGGCAGAGAGGTGAAGGCTGTAACTCCCAGCCAGGCCAACATGAAGATATAGGTCAGCATGATAAACTGTAAGAAATATGAACAAATAAGACAAAATCTGGGAAGTGTTAAAACCTGCACAGAAGAAAAGTAATATTTGCCACAGAATAAAATATTTATCTATCTATCACAATTGGTATAAACAACTAAATTCTTATGAGACAAAAACAAGACTCAAGACAAAATTTATGTATTAATCACTAAAGTAATTTAATCCTATATTTAGGCTTCCACAGTTAAAGAGCTATGGGATTCATTAGTAGCTCTGACAAATACAAAATATGCTATAAAATAGAATAGTAACTGTTCTGTTTCTATCTAGTCATTGCATTTTATTGATTCATCATTTTTCTTCTTTAAGGGAAATACTTTTTAAAATTTTAATGTTTTAATATTTAATCCATTGAGAGAATTTGGAATAACTTAGAAATACAATATGTAATATGTAATAATAAGGAAAACGGCTCTTCTATGAAAAACACAGGAACAAAATGTGTCTATGGCAAAGCTGTTCTATCATTATTGTGGAAACCATGCAAAGAAGACACAGTATTTATCCCTTGCTTTATGCTCTGTCAGTGATAGAACTTTACAATAACTTGAAACCTGGACAAAGTATTCTATCCAAGTTACTTTAATTGCATAAGGAAATGATCATAGCCACTCCTATATCAATGACTGCCCTCTATATTATCTTACTGGACAACTGAATACATTGAAATCACTAATATTTAATCTCCACATAGGGTGATGTGAGACAGAATTAGGTCTCTGGTATGGGGCTACATCTTTCATACTACATGAAGACATTATGTGTTACAAAAAGGCAATTTCATAAGAACACTCCATCTTGCACACACTGCTCTCATAAAATAAATGCAATCTTATACACAGTAATACAATTCTTTATATTTTATTTTGGTGGTTTTAATCAAACCCACAAGAATAGCTGGAGAATCAAGAGATTGCACCTCAAACTGGTAATCATTATTATACAGTATAACTTCTGCAATTGACACTGATGTCTCTGCCATTCCTCTTCCTTTGCTATATGAACACCTTTGATATCTGTAATGCCCCAATCCCCTATTTTCCTTCCAATAGCACTAAACAGTTTCCCACATGTATGTGATATATTCACTCCACCTGAATCACAACTTTAAATAATCAGAACCTTTTTAAAAATAAATCCTTACAGGATCACAGAATGCATGTAGCAGAAGAACCAGCCACTGAAATCCACAGTGGAATGAATTAAATATTTCATTTAATTTTCAGGAAAGTATATTTAAGTCATTTCAGTGATCCTCTCTCAATCCTATTGGGAAAGATCAAGGCATATCCACTAGTTGAACAACAGGTTTGCATCGCTCATTTTTATCTTTCATTTCATTAAAAGCATGAACTACATTTCAATTCTTGCTATTTTTCTGTGCGTTTTCCTTTCTTCCCTATTCTTTTTCCATGCTGATACAACAGTTACAAAGGTGAGCCAGCAAGTTACTAATTAATAAAGAAATAGTTTCAGACAGGTTCCTATAGCTCCTGTTGAAAGATTGATAATAAACTGTTATACAACAGTTGAACATATTAAAAAACATTGTGTCCAAACTCCACCTTGTCTACCTTGTCTCAATGAAGCTGGGAAGCTGATATGTACATATTGTGCTTTCTCTATCCTAATAAAGTTGTTTACATAGCCCAGACAATTGCTCCTTTAGTAGCTAAGTATACAATAGTAGGTAGATATCCTGTATCCTATTTTAGTAGGATAGTGCTATTCCTGGCTTCAGGAAAGGATTAACAGAAAAATAACAACTACCTAAAATTACCCTAAACCTCAACTCAGTGTGACATGTGATATAGATTACCTTCATCAGGATTTAATACTGCCTTGGGAGCTTAATTAAAATAAAAAAGTAAATGAATTTCTCATTTCTGTTTAAGGGCTCCATGACACTATAGCATAATGTAAATAAATAAGGCGTCTCTGCCAAATGTAGACACTTCCACTGCAAAAAGTAGGTGGAAACCAGAACTCATTTTAGAATCTGATAATATAGACCAGGGGTATCCAACCTTGGCAACTTTAAGACTTGTGGACTTCAGACCTCAGCCAGCAAAGCTGAGCTCCAAATCAGCCAGACTAAAATAAAAGGCATCATTTGTTTAGCCCAGGAAAGAGATGTAGAACTGGAGATCCTCAGCATACTGATTATAATATATGATGATTTCCACCAGATACCATCACCCAGAAGTTACAAAAAGATGTTAAACAGAATGGAAAGGGAGTCAGACCCTGAGGTGATCCACACAGAAAAAGTTTAGGCTAGAGTAGAAGTGTCAAAATCACATCATCATGGCAGTGTCATGTGGCATATCGGGACTTTTTCCCCCTTTGCTAAACTGGGCTTGTACATGGCCAGCACTTGACGCATCCGTCCCGTGGCCAGGAGTCTGACAGCCCTGGGCTAGAGCTATCCCTGCTACAAGTGGAACTAACATTAGAGGAGAACTATTACAAAATTGTGCCTATCAATCCCAACCTTATAAACTTTATAAACCAATCCAAAATAGTTTCACAATCAATGGTACTCAACATTGCTAAGTTAGGGGAGGACACATTCCATAATATAGTAGTACTTTTTTCTTTTTTAAATATGATTATGAATTATTTTAAACAAACTAATGTTAAAAACTAACAAAAAGGATTGTATAAAGTTATCTAAAGCTAGTGGTGATGACCTAAACATTACCTGACATCAAAGCTCTATCAAGCCATTATGCATGATATTTGGGATTACAGAACAATTTTTTTTACAACTTACTTTTTTTTTCTGCCCATGATTTTGCATCTGAGCAATGAAATATTTAAAACTGTAGATTTTTTGATTTCTGAATTCTACACGGTAATACAAAAATTGTTATTGTTATAATTCAAAAATATGATTTAAACTACATTGGTGTAGTGGTTAAGGCATTAGGCTATACACAGGAGATTAAGTTCAAGTCTGGCCTTAGGAACACAACCAGCTGGGTGACTTTGGGCCAATCACCTTCTCTCAGCCATAGGAAAGAGGCAATAGCAAACTACTTCTGAAAAAAATTCTAGTAAAACTGTAGGGTCCTGTCCAAGCAGTCTCCAAGAATTGGACATAACTGAATAGAAGAAAAAAATAATAATTACATAAGTATCGTATGTAATAAGCAATACAATAAATAAGAGGCAAGATTTTATGTTTCATATTCTTGTCTCAAAACTGACATGCCTTCAAAGGTTGCATGCGTGGATGTAATAAAAACAGTATTGATAGGTAACACACTAATTTGAGATTTTTCTCTTGCTATTACCAATAATAATTTCTCATTACTAATACTAATCTTTTAAAAGTGAAAAATATGACCACTGTCTTAGGTAAGGATCTTACAAAAAGAAAATATTTTGTATACAGGTAAGTTGACAGCAAGCCAACTAAACATGAATGAAAAAATCAGTGCAGCAACTGTTTCATTAGCATAATGAACCAGAAGAACAAATTGACTCTTTAGTAATTTAATTAGATCTTTAAGAAAGAACATAAATGAAGTGACAAAAAGAATGCTTATGATATAGCTGCCATTATTATGCAAACAGCAGGATTTATGATAGTGCTGTATATTTATTCTGCTGTTAAGCAGTCATTAGGGTAATGGAATAAATCACTAGCTGAAAAAAAAACACCCTGATCCAATCTGAGTAAACATCATAATTATACACAGTCATCTACATACAATGTGTTCTACCTGTTAATAGATAAGTAATATGTTAAAACATAACTATTTCAACATCTTCTTTAGGACTGGAGTAGGAAAAGGCTCCTGCACAAGAATAATACTGGTCTAAAAGTAAAAAGAGCTGTGAACAATTTGAAAACATCACATTCTTCTTAACATTCTTCTCTAGCAGCGTTTGTCCATGCCTCCAACACTGTCAGAGAATTCTTTTGATTTTTTTCAAGATTGACACTCTTCTTTCAACTTTTCCAAGCACTTCCAAAGCTGAAAAATTCAGACTCTCGTGAAAATACTTACCTCAGACATTTCCTGAAGCACCTGTCAAAGTTGATTTGGCCTTGGTGAATGCAGTTGGTAAAGTTGAAAAACAAAGCAGTTGTGAGGCAATGCTCTTTTCATGACATTCTCTTTCAGCACTTACCAAAACAGGAAGATTTGGCATTTGTAAATTATATGGGTAACTGCTATAAATAAGCTTCACAATGATGTGAAGTAAATTATTAATTGAGACAAATTATGAAGTTTTATCAACCAATACTCTTCATCAAGGCCAATTTAATGCAGTTATAAGATTCTCTTTGCTTCAGTGTCATGTGGCTACCCAGAATAAATTTTGGACCCAATAGTCAGTCTAAGTGTGGACCTCATCCTCAAAGAGAAATATAGCTCTATTCATCCATATGTTCCTAATCCCCCAAAATCTTCAATTCAATTTCTACTTCCAGACTCCAAAGTGCACTTGTGACAATTAGTTCTAACCCTACACATGATCCTTCACTTGGTGGTTCATATAAATATTAAATAACAGAGAGATAATGTGGAGCCTTCCAGGACCATTCCAAGAGAATTGAGCAAACAATCCTTATATTTTCTAATGATAGTATTTAAAGTGGAGCCCTCTTATTTTCTTCAGTTGTTTGAAGAAGATACCATGGTCAGTGTTATCAAAAGCTGATGAATTATGCAGAGGTATCAATTTGGGATGGTCACACTGAAACACAATCAAGTGGAGATCATCCATCAGGCTAAGGCATTCTCCATGCAAAAGTAGGTTAAAATTCCAAAATGGAAAATAGCTTTAGAGACTATTTACATTATTTTTGAAATAATATAAATAAGGAATACGGGCATCTTAACATAAAATTATTTTTAAAATTGACTGTTGTATTCTGGATATTTCAAATCTCTCAACATAATGCAGAAAAAAAGACAGACTAATATAGGATAAAATAACATTAAACTCAACAAAACAGCTCTTCTAAAGATGCTTTAAATGTGGAAAGTATATGGTTGTTGTTAATATGAACTTAAACTATTTTTTTAAATTTTTTATGAATACTGTAAAGTACAATGTTGTCAGTTTTGATCTCTATAATACACATTATGTAATCAAAGCAGTGCTTTTCCCTCTCTTTTACCAGAAAGATGGCAATGTTTTTATTTTGTTTACTTTGTATCCTTTCAGTCTTATAGCAAAAAGTAAAATTGATGCATTATAAAAATAGATATGGTAACACCATTTTTTTTACCTACATATGAAATATTTGTTTGGAATCTGCATTTCATGGCATTATTCCAGCTTGCCAGTGCTCATGGTTTATATAAATCACTGATTAGCTATCTAGAGGTGAAGAATATATCATGATGAAATCAGGAGACAAATGTAATCTGAAATTATGGACCCATGTGGTTGGAATTAGAGATATCATCATTTTTTAAAGCAATTATGTCCTTATGCTCTTCCTATTCATTTCCTGTTTTTTAGCCTTTACTTCCATTTTCCTGCTTTTTTTAAATATACCCTCAGATTTATATACAGACAGCTGTGGCATTATTATACAGTAGTTACAGTTCTTCTAGGCTATCCTTCCTCTTCTTATATATAAGGGGTCATAACCTATGAATTAGTTCAGGGGTTTGTTCAGAACCAGTTTGCATGAGAGGCAGCTCAACTCACATTAGCGGTGGGTGAGCATGCACATATATGTGCACCCAACTGAAGTTGGGCTGCATGCACATGTATGCATGCGCCATCCCATCATGCACATGAGTTGGGTTGCATGTACACATGTGCGCGCTGCCCACATATCACACACAGCCTAGTTCCTCTCTCCTCCCAGCCGGGCAGCCAAGGTGTAAACGTTGGGGACTGCTGAGTTAGCTAATATTTATTTATATTGCTACTGGTTTTTTTTAAAAACATAACTTTCCAAGGATTTCCTAGGATTCAATATACCTCATACATTTTCAAAAATTCTACAACTGTGAATGCTTCTGACCAGAAAAAGAAATAAATCATTTTAGAAAGTCCAAGTCAGAAAATTCAATTCAACAGAAATTAATTAATCTAGGATCAGTATGTCCTTCAGTTAAGTTAAATATATAAGATTCAGGATAAATAGATAATTTATTTTTTATTTATTTCATGTTTCTAGATCACCCATCCCTCTCAAGGGAATTAATAGTTGCAGGAAAATGTACTTTTCTGAATGTGCAAAGGTGTAGATATATAGAATAACAAAATTCATGAAGTACAATTACTAAAATGCATCAGGTTATTAAATTGGTGTGAGTAGATCTAAGGAAGATGCTTGTAGCTTATAGAACAGAGTTTTAATGGCAACACTGCTATCTCATTAATGATTAATAATGCCTGCAAATTTATTACAAAAATCAATAATCAATTTGATGGTAAAATCTATTGAGAGACTAGGTTGTCACCAAATGCTACTAAAAATAACAACTGTAAATCTCACTTTTTTCTGAAACAGACACTGAATAATAAAAGGATTCTGTTAAACAATTACTCAATTCTGAGCTTCTTGAGAAATTGAAAATCCAAGATAAGAACAAAAACAAACTAAAGAAAAGATAACGCAAAATATATTTGTCGATATATTTTCTGAATATGGAATGAAAAATAATATCTCAGGAAACTTACATGAGGTACAGAAATTGCATGATAAAAACTGTGTTTATTGTCAGATTAAATTTGAAAGACTGACATAATGTTTTTATATGCCAACTGGATTAATGTGGTATTCATGCCAAAAACGGAACCGGTGAAAATACTTTCTTTTTGAGCTATTTATGGCTTCCCATGCTTGTAAAATTATTATAAATATATTGTAAATATCTTTCTCAGTTAATATATATCCCCAAAAGAGAAAATAATGCCTGAAATCTAATGTTTTTCTGGCCATTGCACTATGTTTGTCCTCTCAGATAGTATAATTACCATAATTAAGATACACGCTGTGGTTATTTTTCATTATTTAATTAAACAGAACATTTTGCATTGAGCTAACATATCTATTAAATGGACTCTGATAGGCTGCTCCAAATGTTTAGTAGAATGGAGAAGCATGCTCAATTCACCTCCTGGATAAACCAGCTTACTAAAGTTTTCCATCCAGTATTTACTCTCAACAACCTTCCAAAGGAGATTTTTAAGCAGAGTCCTAGATATCAGTATGCAAACAGATAACGACTTATTAGCAAAAAATAAGTCTTTAAATTGGCTAAGAACAAAACTATTTTCCAAGTCAAAAAATACCTTCCAAGGAGTTTGACACAACTCTTAAGAAGGGCCTATTCAAGGACAAGGTTTAAGTTGTGGGATTCCATGCCAAATATGAACAGTCTCATCACCTGCCGTATCATGAGAGGATCTGTATATGTATATACCTAGTCATTGAAGGTATTGCTCCTATTTTGTTTGGCTGTCATTTCTATGTCTCGTTTAGGCTTAGATATTTAACATCCCTGTTTGAAAAAACAGTCCACTGGGACCCAAATCACACATTTTCCTATTCCCTCCTGCACTGTAAGGCATACATTATGAGCAAAACTGCTAAGTTTATGGTCAAGGAAGTTCAGATAAGAACTCACATATTGAACAGATTGGATTTTCTAGCCAGCAAGCTCCAAGATTGGATAAAAGAGCTATGATATATAGTAAAAGGTATCAAATATGTAAAATTTCTTCTGTAACAAAATAATGTGCTTGTGACAAATAAATATTTCTGATAATGAATAAAAATATCACAATTTCAAAGATCTGTTGATTGTAACTTGAAATTTTGATTAACTCTTAACTCTAAGTCTATTTTAGTAGACATGCATTCTGAGAGATACTTGGAGTCTTGAAGTGTCTGTCTGGATTAAATTAAAGCACCTCGATCCTGCTGAAGTTAGAATATTATGACAGCTATGTAATCAAGAGTATCATACTAACATACCCAGGCACTGACACATCTGCCGCAAGTGGTGATTTTGAAATCTCCATAGAGATCCTTGATGGCACCAGTTGTAAAAAATCCTTCCACCATTAGCAAAATGCCATAAACAAAGAAGGCAGCTGCTACTCCATAGATCACATATTTGAAAATGTCAATCCTGAAATTAATAAGAGTTCAAAGTTAATGAGGCTTGAATGATATTCAAACTATTAGAATTTATTTTACAAAAATACATTTGTCTAATTGATACCAATTTTATCATAACAATGAATCATTTATAGGTTTTCACTTATGAATAGCAGAATATGAGGAATAGATTCTAATCACTAAAAACTGTTAAGGCAATTTATGCTAAAGAATGGGATTGAGTCCATAAAATACCAAACACATAGCAATGACATATATCAATAGAATAGAATAGAATAGAATAGAATAGAATAGAATAGAATAGAATAGAATAGAATACTTTATTGGCCAATGTGATTGGAACACAATGAGTCTTGGTGTAAATACTCTCAGTATACATAGAAAAGAATAGAATAGAATAGAATACTTTATTGGCCAAGTGTGATTGGACACACAATGAATTTGTCTTGGTGTAAATACTCTCAGTATACATAAAGAAAAGGTACATTCATTAAGAATCAAGAATCATAAGGTACAACACTTAATGATAGTCATAGGGTACAATCAACAATCAAATCACAATAGGAAACAGTCAAGTGGGAGGGGATGGGTGATAAGGAGTGGTGAGAAGTAATAGTAGTGTACACTTTGTAAATAGTTAAACAGTGTTGAGGGAATTATTTATTTAGCAGAGTGATGGCTTTCGGGGGAAAACTGTTCTTGTGTCTAGTTGTTCTAGTGTGCAGTGCTCTATAGCGTTGTTTTGAGGGAAGAAGTTGAAACAGTTTATGTCCTGGAAGTGAGGGGTCTGTAAATATTTTCACAGCACTCTTTTTGACTCATGCAGTATACAGGTCCTCGATTGAAGGCAGGTGGGTAGTAATTGTTTTTTCTGCAGTCCTAATTATCCTCTGAAGTCTGTGTCTGTCCTGTTGTGTTGCAGAACCAAACCAGACAGTTATAGAGGTGCAGATGATAGACTCAATAATTCCTCTGTAGAACTGTATTAGCAGCTCCTTGGGAAGTTTGAGCTTTCTGAGTTGGCGCAGAAACTTAATTGACATAATATCAGAGTTTATTAAGAGAAAACATGATTTTCTTTCAAAATAATCATACAATTGTATATTTATTATTATTGTCAGCAAAGCACAACCAGCACCTGTTGGAAGAATCAGGTAGCTCTATAGAACTCGGACAATCAAGGCAATCCTTGTTGTTTGGTTTTTCTTCTCTCTCTCTCTCTCTCTCTCTCTCTCTCTCTCTCTCTCTCTCTCTCCCTCCCTCTCTCTCCCCCTCCCTCCCTTTCATCTGTTTATCTATCTATCATCTATCTATCTATTTATCATATCTATTTTTTCATATTACTTTAGTAGTTCTTCATCAAAACTAAGTTTTACTGCAGTCTGCTTCAATATAATGCCCACATAAACAGTCTGGAATTGCACTTTTATCAATCTGGAGAACAATAGATTGAGGAAAGCTGAATTTTATGTGAGTTAAGTACATGTATTATCAAGTGTAAGAAATCAGGGCAAAGGTGTCTCAAATGCTTGCAGGTTTAGTACATGCTTAAACTATCTACAAGAATCTGAACTATAAATGGTTAAATCAGATTGGTGGAAGATAAGGGTCAACAGAATTCAAGGTGGGCTTAAGTATGTGTCAAAGGAAAATAAGCAAAGATATTGACCTCGGAAATCCATGGCTTGAAATTCTAATGGATGGTAAGCATAATGAAAACATCTTGCAAGCTCTGTCTGTGACATAGTTTATGTTATGTCTCTCTTGAGACTTGTATATAAAATCAAGATATGTTAAAGGATTTTATTTTGCGATTCTGCAGCACAACCTGTATCTATATTTAAACAGATTTGTCTTTCCAAGTAAAGAGCATTACAGGATACAATATTTAATAATTTCATTTTGCTTTTATTGAATAAACAACTGAATAAATACAATTCAGAATAAAAGCATATATTTCTTAGTGGGGCTAATTATTTTTAAATTGCCACTTCCACAGCTCTCAAGATTATTCATTCAAAGAAACGGTATTTTCTCAACATCAGCACTGAGCCATTTGGCTTGATTATATTCTAAAGGAGGATTAAAGGCTGAGGGATCCTGACGTTATTAATATTTTATTAATAGAGTTAGGATTTTAGAGTTAGGATTTCGTTTTGCTTTTAAATCATAGGGATAGAAAAATTATGAACCAGACAGCATGAAATTAGATAATTTCCAGTGAAAGCTGCCTTATGGTGGGTGACAATGTATCATACTCTAAACAAAGAAGCAGATGCCTTATTCCAGAAAGAACCACATATACATTCACTAACTAGGTAACTGTTGAGTACTAACTGTTAATATGGAACAAGAACACAATTGATTGACATTAGCTTCCTACTTTGTGAAGTATGAAAGAGGTAACAATGGAGGCATCAACCTGAGAGCTACATAATATATTTCACTGAAGATGCAGTTAACCTAGTTTTATTTGTATTTTTAAAATATTAATAGTCCTGCCATGCATATGGGTAGTGAGGAATAATACTTCCCTTCCCAATTATAAATTTCCAGTGTCCAATGGTGGCATCAAAGTGGATAATGATATTGTTTTCCTTATTTAGATTTTTATCTTTCTGTTCCTCCAACAGCATCAGTTTGCATTTGTAGCATTCCTTCCTCTAATTTTATTTCGTAACAGGTTCTTAGTCACCCAAGAGGTACCATGGCTAATGATTGATTTGAACTGTTTCAATTGCCTCTGGACATCTTAGCTGTCCTGGCATAGAGGAGATCTCTAAGCATGCCCTTGGCAGAAAGAATCCCTGAAAACAGCTAAGCTGGATTATCACAATTTGAAGGAACTGAAATAATGCACATTGCTGATTAAGGAAGGAAAGGAACATAATACCATAGTCTATAATTATATAAACATTCCCCTGTGTCTATTCCCCTGCAGTTATAGACTTAGACTGAATGTAAAGTAAAGTAAAGTAAACCCAAGCCTACCTACCTACCTATCTATCTGCCTGCCTACCTACCTACCCATCCATCCATCCATCTATCCACACAAACATACAGGACATACAGGTAGTCCTTAACTTATGACTACAATTGGACTGAATTTCCAATCATAAGTTGTTACAGTAGTAAGTTGAGGAACCCACATGACTGAATCTGGTTTTACAACATTTTTTGCAACAGTCATTAAGCAAATCACCATGGTCATGAAATAAATATTTGGTTATAAGTGTGAACTGGCAGAAAAACTTCACAAATTGCAGTCATGTGACCACAGGATGTTGCAATCAGGCATAAAGCCAAGCTGGTTGCCAAGCACCCGAAATGTGGTCACATGACTGGGAGGTGGCCCACTGTAATGTTAAATAGTTGTTGTGCAACTGTTCATAAGTAGAGGACTACCTGTCCATGAAAGGAATCTTCCGAAATCTCTCTCTCTCTCTCTCTCTCTCTCTCTCTCTCTCTCTCCTCCCTCCCTCCCTCCCTCCCTCCCTCCTGCCCTCTCCTTCTCTGCAAGAGAGGGGGAAGGGAGGGAGGAGGAGAGAGAGATCTCAACTAAGATGACAATTAGAAGTTATTTGAGTAGGCAGTATAACAATTTGAGATAATAAATAAACCTGACATTTATTTAGACTCTGTGGCTAAACTAAAATATTACAGAATAGTTCAAATAAATTTATATTCATCTCTTTATTTTGAATCAAGTAGTACAGTTCCATAGGAGTACAACAGGGTCATGAGGATTTTGGATCCCTTGAATTAAACAGCAGCTTATACTTATTAGACCAATCAACATATAAAGAGCATGGTAAATAAAAAAGGAGAATTGCCAAAACTTCCATCTCTACCCATGGGTTGGTAAGAAGGAACAAAAAGAGAAAAACATCACAGCAAGCACACCCTGCCTTTGTTGTACAAACAGTATATGCTGCTAACTTATGAGCCTGCCATAACTACAGCATTGAATGTATTTCGTGTGCTTTAGCATTGAGCGTAAAACCAGTAGTTTTGCTTTTTAGTCTTCTACAATATGAATCCTTTAGAGTTTAGGAAGCTCTATCAACTAAAAAATTCTGCCAGGGATTTGATTAATTATGTTTTTGCAAAATTATTACAAAAGATTAAATAATATTTGATATCTGGAAAGACAGAAAACAAAGAGGCAAGAAGTCAGATTACATATTATCATGTAGAATAGAGGGAAAACAGTTTGTGGGCATTTTTTGTAAATTAATCCTGATTAATTAATCCTAATTCTTGCTCATTGAGAATGACAATTATATGCAAAATGTTTAGGGCCTTCAAATGGGGTAATTGGACAACAAAAATGCTTTTTGTCCTTTTTAGCCATTTTATTTTGCATCAACTTTGTAAAATGAATCCCATTGTATACAAATAGCCAACCAAAATTGCACAAATCAGTTTCAATTTAAACCTCCTCTCACTGGTTATATTAAACCTTAAATCTTTCCTAGGAAAAACAATAGGACAAATGAGAAAGAGTGAATGATGGTCTTTTATATTTTAAATGATGAATATAATGCATCACTGATAATTGAGTTATTTATACATTACTCATGTAAACTATTGTACTAGTCATAATGTGATTAAACAGATTCTTTAAGCAATTGTAGGTATTACATGTTCCAAAGAGCAGTGGAAAAATGCCAACAATTGGAGAAAGCCCAACAATCATTTTATTAAGTTGGCAAGCAACAAATGAGTTATCATTCTTCTACTGTTAAGAATGAAGTGTGCCTGAGACTGGTCAATGAAGATTGATGATGGACATCTTAACTGTGCATTATACATCTGACCACAAAGAATTGTTTTAAACAGTGAGGAGTACATACATACAAGAGAATATTACATAATTCATGGTACTTAGCCTTTGGGAAAGATGAAGGTCAATCAAGCTGATTATTATTCTAATGGTTTCACCTCACATCACTCTTTAAATAGGGAGAATGGTAAATACATCTATTGTCAATATCCTTCCACAAGTGCATTTTGCCTTTAAATTTAAACTACTGCCAATCCTAGTGTATATCTGTTTTTCAGACTGCAAAAGAAACAATTATATAAAGAGAGGTGTTTGATACGCCTTCTATTTGACAGAATGTAAGATATTATAATTAGCTTGCTTTCTCAACAGATATTCTGGAAAAGGAGAATCTAGCCATTACATTTATTCTTACAGCAGTATCTAAACAATGCAATAAAAGATTAGGCAGAGACTTACATTGTGAAAACATCAAGAGTGTCTCCAGCAGCTCTTGCCATCTCAAAATAGGTTTGCAGAATGTTCACTGTTCCTGAGAGTGCTTCATGTCCACACCCACAGAAGAGAGCAACCCCAGCATACAGCAAGATGGTGGCAATCAGAGAGGCATAGGGAATACCCCCCAAGCACTTGATACAGCATTCAAAACAACCTGAGGAGAGAAGAATGTACTTAATATATGACATCATTCTTTTGCCTCAAAACAATCTAAAGCCTTTTTTCCACTTTACGACTGGTATTTCTTTTAAGCCCAACTAGGTGGTATGCCTAGGTTACCTGAAATATTAAGCAGGGTCTTGTGTGAAACCATATCCCTTCCCCATCAAAAATTAGAAAACTGCATGTCTTGTGGAATGGTTTTCAATCCATTTTCCATCAGTGGCCATAAGCGGCACCAATATTTTCTGAAGAAAATGAAGAAACATTCTGAATCTATTTCTGCTACACTTTCTGCTTTGCCCTCATGTTACAGAACTGTTTGTGTCTATGTGTGTTCTAGGAAGCACAGAGTGGATTGCATATATTCTTTTGGATACCTGATCAGGAAGAGAGATCATGTCAGAATGAGAACTCAGCAACATTTCATGTAAATGTCCAACTGCATCTTCCATAAGGAAGTGCACATTGTGCACTTTGCCTTCTTTGTTGATGACTGATTTTATTCCATTGTGTTCAGTTTTTAAAGTGATATCTAGATGACAGATTTCCCTTTCATATTTTTCCAACATTCCATTCAATTGGAAAAAAATGTTTTTATAGTAAACAATAGCATGCCATTTGCAATGCATTAAAAATTAATGGATGTGCCCTTGCTCTAATAAGATTTTATCTTTACACTGCCTAAACCATTAAAATAAACTCAGGAGGGATCTTTAAAAAGATTATTTCAAACAACCAGCATTTTAAATTGTCCTGGACACCTAGACTTCTAGTGAATTATGAACTGAAAAGGCAACTCCACTTAGAGCAGAGCTGACAGCCATGATGGAATGAAGAACTGGCAAGTAAACTGGCTCTTTGTAATTCCTTTGTGAACAAGGAAAGGACTTGAGGTTGCCCACAAATGCTCCGGACAGTTACTCCTAACAAGGAGTTGTCTCCAGCAATTAAAGCTCTGACAGATAAGGATATGGCCATCTTGCTCAAATCACACTTGGAACCTTTAATCACTAAATATATGGGACCCTTGAACCCACTTAATCACTTGTCAGGATTAAGCTAAAGTTGATTCTATGCAAATTATTATATAGGGATCTCTTTCCTAATTATTATTGCTTGTTGTGATATCCATGACCAGAAAAGTTTAAAAGTACAGAAAAATTATAAAACAGGCTGTCCAACAAACAAATTAAGATAGGATAATCAAGATAGACAATGAAAATCTAAATATTACTTTCTGTAGAGCAACATTGTACAATCTTTGTAATGTTATTTCTTATATGAGGTTCACCCTTTAGTTGTGCCAAATATCATACATGCAGGAAATAAGATAGGTCAAATTTTAAAATAGAGCAAACTAAACCAGAATATAGCAAAATAAGATCATTGAAATAATGTAACATAGGTTCTAATATTCAACATATCTACAGAATTGAAAAGCATGTTGAATCAATACTTAAATGTAATAAAATAAAATAAATAAATAAAATAAATAAATAGTATTATTCATTGGGATGAAGTCAATGAGAAAATGAAAAGATACTCAACAAAATTTAAATAATTCTACTAAATAGGAAACTACACAAATTGCTAATTTTTATAGGATTTTTATAGGATTCCATACCAATTCTAAAAAATTGTTACATAAACATTTAAAAAATCCCACATCCCTTTAAGTGGAAGAATTTATATTTATTAAATGTATAGTCAATGTCATTGATTAATATTACTCTCATCATCTTTAGACAGTGATTTGTCTATAAAAAATAGTTCTGCTTAAAACAACTTGGCTTTTGTAAAGGTATCAGATACTGACTAGCTTAATCATGAAGAACAAGTAGGCAAGTCAAAACAAAATGCAGATGGTTATTAAAAATAGTTGATCTCCAGAAACAATGAATAACTCAGTGGTGGGATTCAAACTTTTTTACTACCAGTTCTGTGGGCGTGGCTTGGTGGGCGTGGCTTGGTGGATATGGCAGGGGAAGGATACTGCAAAATCCCATTCTCTCCCCACCCCACTAACTTTCTCCTGTGCAGGGCAACAAAAGAAGACTCAGCTGATCAGCTGGGACTTGGGAGGTAGAGAATAGATGGGGGCAGGGCCAGTCAGAGATGGTATTTGCTAGTTTTCTGAACTACTCAAAATTTCCGCTACCGGTTCTCCTGAACTGGTCAGAACCTGTTGAATACCACTTCTGGAATAACTGCTCATAAAATTCCTGGTCATGGTGGCTGGAAATTCAGGAAGATATAATCTCAAAAGCGCTAGAGTATGAACATGCTGAAGAAGTTATCACATACAGTTCTCTGAATGTATAATTAATCACCTGAGGTATCTTATGAGACAAGAGCTTAGTTGATAAGAATGTACGCATGGGACATTATTTCTGGAGTTGAATTTGTATTGAATAACAGACAACATTTGAAGTTGTGGTTTACTTCAGTATAATGTATCTTGATTAGCTAAGACTATACAATCATAATTATTGTTAAATTTACATACTGCTCTTCAAGGAATAACTTTTTCTAAAGATTTAATGCTCAGTAAATACTTGCTTAAAGTATAATCTGTCTGTAGCATTGCATTTGGAATGCTTATGCTACTCAAGGGAGTTGGGAGAAATAATATGAATCATATTGAATTACAACCATAAAGCAACATAAAGAAGTATGTCATGTTAGTTGAAAATAAAGAACGTAAGTGTATTTTAAAATATGCTAGATCTCTTAAGCTGAGATAATGCACATGCCCTTACATTAACTATTGTCCTTCTTTAAAAAAAATTCAGTACGTTCCTCCCACTACCTTTATAAAAAGATGAGAGTGGGTGGGTAGGATGTGATCAAAAATTGTCTGCCTAAGCTTCCATCTGAATGTAGGGTGTGGGGAATTTAGCTTTCTTTCAAATTTTACATGTAGAGCAAAATTATATTATTGAAAATATTAAGCACATTGCACACATACGGTAAATGCCCAATCAATATATTTAATTTATATGTTCTGCTGTCTTACACATTTCATTTACCCAAATACATCAACTTCCAGATTGTAATGTGCCCAGATGATATGAGAAAAATGGCCTTTTACAATATTTTAACAAAATGCATTACATACTTCTAAAGTGGTATAACAAGAAAAACAAAAATAACACTTATGCATTCTTTAAATCCCAAGTTACAGATGTTGTATATAAGCAAACATATTGTAAAATAAGCAAATAGTGTAATCCATTTTCCATTCCTCTAAAATCTCATACCAAAGCAGGTTTTTAGCTTTGTTTTTAAAAACAATTTCAATGGCAAAACATTGTGCTTTTTGCAAAACAAAGTTCCTCACAAGCTTCACTCACTCAGAGCATCCCAAATTGCATATATAAATACAATCATTAATCTAAAAACCATATGTCCCTACGATCATTGATTTTGTAATTCTTTGTGAATTTGAATAACTTTGTTAAAGTTCCTAGGTTTGTTTGTTTTTAATGCTTTTTAAAGTAATTCCTCTGTTTGGAATATTGATATTTCTTATTATTGTACATAACTTCTTTAAGAATTGGTCTATATTTATTGAAAATACTGCTATTTAATGTTAATTTTTTGATTCAATAAAACAAAATACTCATAAATGTCTTTTGGGTGATTTTTTTAAAATTATTTTCATTCTAAACAGTTGTGATAGTCCAATGTTAGGATTTGATTGTATGACAAATGTTGGGTCTTAAATCAGACAATCTACTGAAAATCAGACATTTCCAACAGAAATAGTTCCTTAATCTCCAAAAGACAACTTTTATTGTCATTTTTTTAACTGTGAGCACAATGGCCCACAATAAAATATCGTTGCCTGCTCTTCAAGAGAAAGTATATCCAAACACATACTTAACACACATGCAAAACAGAGAAGCTTTTGTTTCATAAACATGAATTGAACAAATTTTCCAATGCTGGATCTAAGAAACTATTTGTGCATTGAAAGGAACATTAAAAAACATTACAATTGAGCTGAATATTTGTGCAATGATTCCTCCTGATTGATGAGAACGAGAGTGGTTCCCACCATGTGGTCATATGTTGACTGTAATGGAGAAAGATTTAAACAATCTAGTAGCCAAAGTAGCAGAAATTCAGTTGGAGTTCAAGTGATACAATGACCTATGGTTGAACCACCTACTATATATAATACCATGTAACAAATTCAAATTAAGGTTTTGTTCCTGGGTACAAAAGTGTGTTTTCCTAACCTTTTATGCCTAAATTAAATAGGCATTTAAATAAAACATTTTTATGCCTGTTTTATAGTTGCCAGTAGCTATTGTTCCACAAAAACTGTGCTTCTATGGTCAGGACAGTGGTATTTTGAAATTTATCTGTTTTTGAGAACAGACTCAATTCACATTCAATGCTGAGTAACTTCCAGAATATTCCAGAACTGTGGGAACTGTCCTGAAGTTTCTAGAATTGGCCAAAATTTTCTAGAACTTTCTAAAATCTTTTAGACCTTTCTAAAATTTTCTGGGATCATCCAGGAGTATCCATTGAAGTATAAAAAGTACAAGTGCCTTAAACCAATATTTTAGTTTGTCTAATTGCTGAGTAAGAGAATTTTGAGTTTGATTTAGTTTGCATCAAGAGGTTGCTTGCATCCAGCAGAATACTCCATGAAAGCTTATGATGTGTGAGGCCTACAAAGCATACTACAACATACTACTTGTAGGGAATGAAGACAACCCCTGGGCACCTCATTTTTTGCAAATACTGCAACAATACTCTTAAAGGTGAAGTGAAAAATTGCTGCTCACTAGATGGAATTTCAGTGATTTATTATAGTTTAAAAGAGTTACAATTAAGAAAACTGTCATTATTTTCAGTGTTCTACAATATATATTTTATGCGCTATGGTAATATCTTGCACAAAATTAGGTAATGTGTGAAATATCAATTTTTTTTAAATATATATATAATTCTACTATGTTTTCAGGTTTGTACAGGGGAGAAAAGAGAGTCATGAAGTTTGCTAGGTCAAGAATTTGGTGGGAACTGATTGACCATTCAAGCAATTGCTACTTCTGCCTGGTGGACATTTCCAACAACAAACTGGCAAGAACACACCTCCTATCATGTATCCAAACATTCCTTCATCCATTGCCACCATCCCACACTGCCCTGAGCTCCAGTGGTGGGATTCAAAAAAGTTTACTACTGGTTCTGTGGCTGTGGCGTGGTGAGCGTGGCTTGGTGGGCATGGCTTGGTGGCCGTGGCAGGGGAAGGATACTGCAAAATCCCCATTCCCTCCCCATCCCATTAACCTGCTTTCCAGCTCCATTCTCCTGTGCAGGGCAACAAAAGAAGACCCAACCAATCAGCTGAGACTCGGGAGGCAGAGAATAGATGGGGACGGGCCAAGTCAGAGGTGGTATTTGCTGGTTCTCCAAACTACTCAAAATTTCTGCTACCGGTTCTCCAGAACTGGTCAGAACCTGCTGAATACCACCTCTGCTGAGCTCCCTATTCCCATCCCGAGAGGGATCATCTATCTTCAAGAGTGAGAAGCAAGTCAGACAGTGAGGAAGATCTTGTAAATACAGGTTACAATTTCACAGGTGCAGCTGAGGAGAGAAACCCATACTTCCCCATCCAGAAAGACCTCAACAATCTGATCAGAGAATTTAGTCTTATCAAGCCCCATGTTCAGTTTCTGACATCTAGCTCAAGGAGTGGAACTTGTTGGGTGAAAGTGTGCAGTCATCACAAGTCACAGCTCAGAGAATGCGTCACCAACGTCCTTCCAACTTCTTCAGTCGACAAGATGGGCTGTGCTTCTGCAACAATGGCCAGTCTATTCCAGGCTATAGGAATACCTGTAGCCTGAGTGAATGGCGCCTATTCATAGACAGTTCATCCAGGAACCTCAAAGCCATGCTGCTTCGTAACAGGAACAAGTTCCCATCTGAATGAAAAAGAATGCTTTTCAATACTTAACCAATAGACGTGGAATAAGTATCAGGATTCTGCTTTTTATCTTACCTCCCTCTTAGATAATATATGATACTTCTATGATAATTAATCCAGGATATCACAAAACGTATTCTACTAAATGTCTCTTATAGATTTTACTCATGTTTGTTCAAACATAGGCCCTCTGTATCATATGGCAAATCATTTTTATTACTGGGATACTTGTGGGATATTTTTCCTTAAAGAAATTAAGCTCTGGTATTTTGAGAATATTTAGCTCCAAAAAACGGGCAACATGGATTTCTTTTAGCTTATACTGGTTAATTTCTTGACTGACAATTTCATACTAAGAACAAAGTTGTTGGTAAAACAGTAAAATCACTTTCTACAATGGCACAAAAAAGTACTTTTATATATTTTAGTTTTTAAAAATATTTAATATATCCAATGAACACAAAGAGCAAAAAGAATTTCATCAATATACCCAACAGCTAACTGCATAGTATATATTTCATTAAACAGAAAACTCTCATTTGTGGGGCATTAATGGTTATGAAAATGCAGAGCAAATTGGGTTCTGATTAGCTTTTATATGTTTTCAGTACATTAAGTTTAGTGCAATTTAAATGAAACATTCTACTCCCACAACTAATAAACATAAAAGATATGGATATTTAGCACTGCCTGCCTGCATGTATGGTAAATTAGTCACAACCCTGCAGAGGGACCTGTGAGTTGGTCTTACTTGTTTCTCTGTCATATCAAACTAAATAAAGAGGATTAATTCTTTTATTATGCAATAATTTCCTTTGTTAGGTAGAACTTTATATTCTATCAATATTCCTGGTAACCACTAACAATTTTGCTACTCTTAGAAGCTTCCATGAGCCAACAATTCTTGTTTTGAGACAGGAGACTTGGTCCATTACTTGAGAACTAGATAGTGATCCTATTCTAATTTAATTTATATCCAGATGGAGAATTGGAAGCAGGTATTAAATGTTTCCCTGTGTAAATGTTGCTGAGAAATATGGTAAATAGTCCCAAACAATGGTAATTGGAGCTTCCTGCAGGACACCCTGAGGGTATGAGTAAGGTGCCAGGTTTTTATTGTTTGTTTGACCATTTGTTTGTTCTATATTTTAAGTAATTGGTTTTATTGCTATTGTGAGCCAGCCAAAGATAGTCGTACAAAATCTTATAAATAAACACTGAACACTGAGATTTACCAAAAAAATCAGAATATAACTGAAAAATCCAGGAGCCTTAGTAACAAAAAAAATATCCTTGAGCTAAGCTTCCCTGCTGATGACCATATGAATACTTCTATATAATCTTCTTCATAAAGGGGATTGCCACTACTGTATTATTGCAGGCCAAATCTTTAGACTGAATTGGGCATTGTTATCTACCTATCAAGTCCTTTTCAGGACTTTGCATAGACAGATGCCATTACTTCATGATATTAAAAGCATTGCTAAAGGATGTAAACTGTTTGGAGCAAATCTGTCTTTTGCAATTGACTGAAAGTGATTTTGTCAATGCCAGTCTTATTGTGGCTGATGCTATTATTATAATATTCACAATAAAGAGAAATCTCAGCTGCTGTTAACAGAATTACAGAGTTGAAAGATATCTTGTAGATCAGGGGTGTCAAACTCAAGGCCCGCGGGCAAGACCCAGCCTGCGATGTGGTTAGATCTGGCCAGCTGAGCCACCCTGGAAACAGCGAAGGACCAGTCCGCAGCGTCTCGGGTCCAGTCCAGGCCGACCAGGCATTAATCTACAACATGGTGGTAGCCATCTGGGCCAGAACATGGTCAGGTTTAGATGCACGAGATTAGCTTGGAACCAGTGAGGAACTGCCCTGCCACCCCCGTGGCATGCACAGAGGAGGTGGCGAGCATGCACGGGGTCTGGCATCCCTGGGGTCCATCTTGCCCTACAGGCTGACTGTGTTCTAAGTGCTTCCCTTTCACCCAGGATGCTAGTGTCCTCCTGTGCGCACACCCAGAGGGTGGAGCCGAGACAGTGGAGTGGTCTCTCGCTGCTCCAGGGCAGCTGTGCAGGTCAGATCTAAGGCTGACTGCATTCAGGCCAGGTGGCCACAACAAGTTGTAGATCAGCGCCCATTTTGCTTGGGCTGGGCCAAGATGATGCAGGCTGGTCCTTCGCTGTTTCCAGGACAGCCCCACATGCTAGGCGAAGTGTCATATCTGTGTATCTGCCATTCTTCGATGGAAGAAAGGGGGGTTGGATTTGATACATTTAATTCTTTTCCTCTCTATATATCCTAAATATCCTATTTCTTACATTGTCTCTTGTATAAACTTTTACACAATTTATAACTGTTGCCTGGCACCCTGGATGGGTGGAATTGGGGGAATGTAAGGGGAGGAGGGGACCACGTGGATTGCAATGCCAGAAGATAGCCCTGGGAAACTTTCCTTATCTGCTTTCTCAGAGACGCTGGTATAATAACATCTTCACACCTGCGGATTGATGGAATCCACATCGGACTGTTGGGAGGGGTTTCTAATTCCCTTTATCTTAGTTGCATGCCCTGAGGGATCTCAGAGCCTGCTTTGAATTTTGACTTGCTTTTACCTCCCTTCAATAAAAAGATTCCTTTTGAAATACAAAGTTTTCAAGAGTCTATAGTTATTTTTTTGAAGAGCAGAGAGGCTGGTCCTTACAGGGAAGAATTTGGCAGTGCTGCCATTGGCTTTGTCACTGGCAGTTGTGGCTTTCCCATGCAGGGACCTGGGCAATCCCAGTGAAAGTGAAGCCTCGCAGGCTCTGAAGCCAAGCTCAGAAAGGGACAAGGGGAGGGGATGAGACTGGAAGCACTTCCCTTTTACTGGGACAGCCACACCCCCTCATTGGAAAGCTCATTCTTGTTGCTTCCCCTGGCACCTGCAGGCTCCCATGTCCTTTGAATCTGCCAGGCAGGAGTTCCACCAGCAGGTTTCCCAATCTTGCCCCACACCCTGCGATCTGAGGTGGAACCCGTGGATGGGTCTTGGCCAGGGGCATCCATGTGCAAGGCTGCGAACCATCGCATCTGGATGGTGCTGTGGGACAGATGTGAGTTTGGGGAGGGCTGGAGGGGCTGTGCCCTGGTCTGGTGCTTGGGTGGGTAGATCAGTGTGGGCATCTGGCAAGGGAACCTCTGGGAACATGCAAAATGCCCCTCACTTGCTTCACCTGGGTCAGGGTTTGCAGCCAAGAAACTGTGGCTTTCCAATGGGGGCAGTGGTCCCAATGGAAGGAAAGCCTCACGAATTGTGAGGCCAGGCCAACATATGGGACCTGGAGGTTCTGGTGCTGCCCCACTGCCCCCACCTGGCCCCCTGGGCATGCTCTCATATGCCTCTCTGGATTGACTGTCTGGTCTACAGAGGGCTGATTCTGTTCTGTTGAGAATTGAAGCTCCTATCACTAACACTTGCCTTTTTTTTCCTAGGAAGGTTTGGGGTATTTTTCTACCGATCACAGAAGCACTTGATGATGCTACTTTTTAGGGGATATTTGACTATCCTTCTTTTCTAAGTGTATGCATGTTTTCTCCCAGAGAGAGTCTATGAAATTGATTGCTCAGCACCAGTGTATGTTTTTTTTTTCTGTGAGTGACATGTTTCCATCTGTCTTCTTCTAAGGAGTCAATTCTTTTAGAAGTTGTTTGATCATTATTATGTTCAACTGTGGTTTCAATTGGTTTCTGATTGGAATAGATCCTAATACATTTATGCACAGTGATAGTATCTGTGCAGTGTTTGATATATGAACAATTGCAGTGTGCTCCTCTAGGTCAGGATGGTAAAAGATGTCCCAATTTGTGTTCTCAAAACAATCCTGAAGTTGTTGGGAAGCATCTTCTGGCCAAGATTTCACTGTCTTTATTATAGGCAGAGCCTGTCTCCTAAGAGGGATGTACGCTGGTGCTAAAAGCAGTGACATATGGTCTGATTGTCCCAAATGTGGTAATTGTAAAACCTTATAGCCTTGTTTGATATTGGTATGTACGTTGTGCAATATGCTTGCTCCTCTAGTAGCACACTTAACATGCTGATAGAATTTAGGGAGCATTGCTTTTAAATCAGCTTGATTAAAGTCTCCCGCTATGATATGCACAGCATCAGGATACTTATTCTGCTGATTACTAACAATGTTATACAAGAATCCCAAAGCTATGGTAGTATTGGCATCAGGTGGGATATAGACTGCAGTAATCAAAACCATGCTGAATTTCTGTGGAAGATATATGGGTCTACATTTAAGAGTCATATACTCCAGATCCAGTAGCTGTCTACAGTCTTTGTATTGATACACCAGTTTTTGTTCACATAAAGGCTTAAACTTCCCACTTTGATCTTGCCAGAATCTCTACTCCTGTCCTGCTGGTGAGCTATGTAGCCTTCCAGCTCAACAGCTGTATCTGGAATGAGTGAATGAAGCCAAGTTTCTGTGATTAGCAAAACACAGCAGTTCTTGATGAACTTAGTCTTTGCATGAAGACCAGGTGGCCAGGGCACGCATGCACTCTGGGGGGCTGCTCTTCCGGTTTCCAGCACTCCCGTGTGTGCAAAGACTGGCTGGCTGATGTGTGCATGTGCTCCAGGGAGTTGCTATTCCGGTTTCCGGTGCACCTTTGCGCACAAAGACCAGCTGGCCAGAGTGTGCATGCACTCCGGGGAGCTGCTCTTTTGGTTTCTGGCGCTCCCGCTTTCCTGAACTCCTGAGTCCTTGATTAAGAGAACAACCAGATCTTTGAAAAAAAGCATATAAGGTCAGAGCCATATGAAGCTTGGCTGTACATGTTTTTTGAGGGCCAGTGACACTACAGATAAAGCATGACTCCAGAGTCCTCAAAATGGCATTGTTTTAATAAATGGATCCCAGAATGTGCCTACTCTATCAGTGAGTAGAGCAGAAGTAATTCAATATAGGCAATCCAGCAAATAAATCAGGCTATGCCACAAAGAGCTTTGTGACCACCACATTCAAATTGGCACTTCAAGTGTACCAAGAACCCAGTTGGGAGCCACTGCAGCTTGTGGGTTTGGTGGTATAATGTGGGATAACTACTCAGGCTCATGCCTTCTGGACTGGTTGCAATTCAACTGTATCATCACAGCTAGGGCGGCTAATGATGGAATGAAGCTGCAAGTGGTGGAAGTGGTGAAGATGGGATATGGGTAAGTGGGAAAGAGCTTTGTCTCTAAGGGATACAGCCTTCCCTGGTCTTGGTTGTTTTGTTTTCTTGCCCTTGCAATAGGCCTCAGGCAAAGTGGCCTCTTGATGAAGATGGAGTTGGAGGTAGCAAGAGGATTGCCAAGTCCAATGCAGAATGATGGCCTTCCTTTGGAGTCTGCAGGAGTTTTTTTCATTAACGTGAGTTTTCTGGAGCTCAGAGCCAATGTCTTTGATGCTCTTACTCACTTTCAAAGCAAGAAAAGGTGAAATGTCAAAGAGCCTTCTTTTGGAGACCATATTTTGTAACTAACAGTTATGTTTATGGCATAGTATCATATATTTTGTCTTCATTTCTGACTCACTAAAGATTTTAGTATCAATGAAGGTTTCAGTCCATACTAATTGTTAGCTTCTCAAGGTAGGCCATATCAAGAAACAGATAACACATAGCCTACAATTACTTTAATTAAAATACTATATTAACAGAATCTTGAAAGTCTTAACATTATTCCTCCCTCCCTCTTTTATCTTCTTGAGAATTATGGAGGTATCTGGGATGTTTTCATACATTTTCTTTATATGGACCTAAGCCTTGGTAACAGGTCTTTCCTCTTTCCATGAAAGTCACCCTCTATACTCTGTACACTAATAAAAATGAGGATCTTGTGGTAATTTTGAGTATGAGGGAAAAAACCTAAATCTGATGTGCCTTTGTGTATTATGAACCAAATCCAGGAGATTATATGTAATAGATCTAGAACAGCTGGAACAGATTATATGTAACACATCTAGAACAGATGAAACTGCATATGTGCATATATGTATAAAAATAATGAACAAAAACATATGCATAGGCTTATGTATACCATGAAGTAGAGCACCTGTATCAAATAATAACTACTTAGTTTTCAGTGATAATTTATACCTTCATAAAGCAAATTCAGGACAGGTGAGGCAGCTCCTCTATCCAGACTTGTTTTAGGGAATCAATCATCAGAAATAATGCTTGGTATAACAAGAAACAATTTGCTCTATTGTGATACAGTGAATAAAGTTTCATAAATTACACAAACTTTTTTTTGCTTTTTAGAAATAATATGGAAATCTATTTTATTATACATAAACACAAGCACACATATCTCTGTCAAGTAAGCTTAATTTCCTCTTTATGTCTGGACTGTAGAAAAAACAAACCAACAAAAGAACTATAGTTGGTCATAAAAAACAGTCCTGTTATCCAAGACGCCAAAGAGTAAATTTAGTAGGAACTCAGGCAGAGTGCCCAGCTATAATAACACTATTCTCAGTTTAGCAGCGCACAGTGGTTTCTTCAGTTACCAGTAAAACACAGAAAACCAATTAACAAATAATGGGCTTTTAATGGGCTTTCCCTTGAGAAGAAACAGAAAGATGTTATGCCCAAATATCCATTCATATTTCATAACAGACTTTCAACATAGTTTAAAAGAAAAAATAATAGATGATCATACAGAAAAGAGATCTGATAATTTTTATCTCAATCAGTTACTATAATTAAAAATAAAAGAACCATTTTAGAATATGTATTGGGGTTGTTTATATTCGCTTTTGGGTTAGCTGGAGGCAACTAAGCACTTTGAAGTTCAGTATCAGAAAGACATGGAAAAGACACACTCATAAAATTTGAGTTAGGTGTAAGCAGAAATTCAAAAAAGTTGCTTACAACAAATGTATATGAGTGCAAATGTGTGTGAAACAAGTGTGAATGTAACATCCATAAAACTTTTATAAAAATTTAACTTTTTAAAAATGCATCTTTTTTAAAAATCATATAAGAGTTATATGCTCATGGACAAAGAGACAGTTGTGTTACAGAGTTGGAGACAGATGCAACTTTCATTCCTTTATATTCTCTGAGGCACTTGCTTTTCTTTGAATCTAGAGGTCTGAAGAGCCCTGACATGAAATGTGATGCCAGAATAGTCTCTGTTACACAGTTGGGCAGCTATAGCAACTTTATGACTTGTGGACTTCTGGAGGTTGAAGTCCACAGGTCTTAAGTTGCCATAATTGCCTACAACTGCTGCTACCTATGCAAGTAGATACCCTTTCAAAACAGAACTATGTGCTGTAGCCTTTGACCATTTTTATTTTTGAAAAATCTTTTTGGGATATAATTTGCAGGCTAGCTTACCACCTGATTTGCAGGAAAATGATTTGTTATTTTGTTTGTACCTTTTATTTTCAACAGTCGTGAGCTTGCTGTTTTCAGTGTTGTACACACAGACAAGTGAATAAATGTACACACAGACAGTAAATAAATGTATACATTATTATAATATTGTTCTTTATATTGGTGAGTGTTAATAATTCATTAAACATGCTGTTATGTTTTCTTCCAGTCCACTCCCATGTCTTATAAGTTCTCTAGCCCAGGGATCACCAACCTTTTGGACCTCAGGGACCACTAAATTCATAATTTTAAATCCTGTGGACCACTAATATGATATGCCTAATGATCAGCTGTGTGGGTGTGGCTAGGTGATCATGTGACTGGATGGGCATGGCCAACTCAATGTCACTCATGTCAACCGGCCTTTATTCACCCCTCCCCTCCCAGCCAACCCTCGTCTGCCCACCGGGCTCCTTAGAGCCCCAACATGAAGCAGTTGTTGGAGCTAAGCAGCCATCAAATGGAAGAGTTGGCAAAACAGCTGGCTCACTTCAAATTGGATCTGATTGAGAAGGAGGCTCAGCAGAAGCACCTCACTGAGGACTACAAGCATTGGCTGTCCAAGCAGAGAGAAGACCTGCAGGAGTGCAAGGCGAGGTACTGGCACCTGGAGGCTCAGTAGGCTGAGATGGTCAGCCAGTTCCAGGCCATGATGCAGTCCCACTGAAACAAGGCCTTCTGGCTCTTTGCCACCAGCGGCACTTCCCTCCAGACTTCACCCAAAGCCCAGCACCAGGAGGCTGAAGCAGACCTCAAGTCAGAATTTCTGGCCCTCCTCTGACCCACACAAAAAAAACCCTAAAGGGGGAGACTCTCTGCAGCAATGCAAACATTCGTTGCATGTATCAGGCCCAGGGGCAGTAGTTTGAGGACCCCTAATTTAGTGCAATATAAAAAATGCAAATAATTTTCTTGCGGACCACCAAAATTTTCTCACGGACCTGGACCACCAATTGGTGACCGCTGTTCTAGCCCTCAGTCTTTGTAGTATCACAGTACCTTTAAAGTCTCTAATAAACAGATGCCAGGGTAGAAAGTTTAATTCAAATTCTGTTTTCCAAAAATACATACATTTCTACATAAGCCTTTTAATTCATACACACAATTGATGAAAGGCAATTCATGTCTTCTCTGCACAATCAAGGATTAACTGAGCATCTAAAAAGAAAGACTGGCTTGCATTTGTCCAAAAATAGCCTCTGCAATAAACTCTGAACATGTTCTGACAACCAAAAGTTTACTGATGCCTACAAGAAATTAATTTAACTGTATTGAATTTATTTGGAATTTAATAGTGTAATTGTTGCCTTCCTTTGCTTATTGTGTCTTTCCTGAATAAATGACTGTTTATATCTAAAGATTCATGGGTTTAGTAAGGGAATTTCTCATTAAAATCCTTCCATGTGCAACACCATATAGTTTCACAGTTATCTTTAAATTATGATGAAACTTTCTACATGCACTGTCAGTTATGAAGTTGACAAGTTTAGGTTCCATGATAAATTTTGTTTATTAAACCAATTAAAGGAAAAATGGAACAAATGGGTATTGGTAGACAGTGAATATCCGGAGGCATAAAGAGTCTATATAATTTTGATATAGAGAATCAAATAGATATATGTTTTACAATCAGTATAGCCAAAAGAAAGGAAGGTGCACATGCCATTCAGCTGAGATCCTGAAGATGCGGTGATTCAGAGATGTTACTGAATTCTAACTCCCCTCATACTTAACCTATGCGATCAACAATAGGCAACTCTAGGAGAAACATTCTATTATTTGGGGGGATAAATGTTGTTCTAAAGAAATAATATTAAATCAAGTTGCAGTTCATTTTTCAACATTCAGTATAAAATCTTCAGTTTTTCATAAGGTTTAAAATGAGGCTTACGTAGAAACAATTAATTAAACAATATTGCATGGCCAGGATAGTGTGAATGGTTGTTCTAAACAAAAGTAATTAGTCAAGTATGTAGTTTGCACAGATTCAACATACTGTATTTGCCGGTGTATAAGATGACTTTTTGCCCTGAAAAACATGCCTCCAAGTGGGGGGTCGTCCTTATACGGCGAGTATATAACAAAGGTCGTCCTTATACGCCGGCAAATATGTTGTTGTCACTGGTGCAAGAGCGACGGGGGTGGAGCTCCGCAACTTGCGAAGCCCCTTCAAGCCCAGCCGGAGTCTCTCTCCTCCTCCTCCCCCACCCACCCACTCCGCTCGTGCGAGCAGACCGGCAGGCTCCAGGCTTTGCCCCCATCCCTCACCTCCTTCCACCACCACCCCAGTGGCAGAAACTTCGCCGCACGTGGGGACGAGTGGAGGGGGGGGAGAGCAGCAACGCCGCTCAAAGCTGAGAAAGGGCCATCCTTGCTTTTGCGCTTCGGGAAGAGTTCGTGTTTTTGTTTTTTTGTTTTTCTCCCAGGAATGGGATGCTGCTCGTCGATTTTCTTTGGGAAGTTTTCTCTTCCCGGTTTCAGCCTTTGCTCGAATCCTTCCCCCACCCCCGCCACCCCCAGATTCACTTCTGGAAAGGATGCTTGTGTAACTCTTTTCCTAAGCGTTGCTGGGGTGGAGGGGGCAGTGTGCAGCGTGAGCGAGAGGCCCCTTTCCTTTCTCCTGAGCGCCTGCCTTCTTCTCTTTTGGACGGACCGAGCAAGGCTAATAAGATAATAATAAGATAATAAGATAAGATCCTAAGCGCGTTGTGGAAACAGATCTGGATCTCGTTGGAGAAAGGTAGCAAATGAATGAACTGGACTTTGGCAAGTCTCGGGTAGGAACTCAACGCTTTCTGGAAAGTTAGTGAGCAGGAAAATAGACATCCTTTCTGCTTTCTCCCAGCGTGGGTATCTCATTATCCCTCCCTGTAAGAAGTAACAACCACAAAGCCAAGGGAAAAAGGACCAGTTTCTTGTGCCTGATCAGTGGCGGCCCTTTCGCACTCAGAACTCTCTCCTTTGCGGCGTCCACGGTCCAGCGACCGAGCCTCCCCACGTGGAAATAAGGAGGCCTTCTCTCTCCCCCCACGCCCCCAGCCCCAACGGTGAGCTGCACATGCGCCAGACTGCTCCGGCCAGCTCGCCATCCGAGTGCAGCCAGAACGATGTGCAGGAAAAAGCCACAGTAGGAAGTAAAGATTTCTCCCCCTTTCTCTCTGAAATAATTAATGTCGCAATCAGTGTGGTGCACCCTTGGAGACAAATTGGTTGGGAGGTGGAAAGATATTAAGAAACAACTCGACTGTTTTTCGTCCAGTTTTATTTTTATTTATTTTCCCTGAAAAAAGCAGATCGCTCAACGGTGTCACAAAGAAAGGGAGAGGAATTGAGTGCCAGCCTGAGAAAGGTGAAGCTGCCTCTCTAAAGCATTTTGGTAGCTTTGTAAGTTTGGGGGAAAGGGGCGGGGGTGTCAATCAAGAATTATATCCAGAATACCCCAAGTGTTACAACTTACCGTATTTGCCGGCGTATAAGATGACTTTTTGCCCTGAAAAACATGCCTCAAGTGGGGGGTCGTCTTATACGGCGAGTATATAACAAACTCTATATTTTGAGTGGAAATGTTGGGGGCTCGTCTTATACGCCCAGTCGTCTTATACGCCGGCAAATATGGTAGTTAAAACCTCACAAATAGATTTGCTTTACTGTGAATATTCACAGTAGAGCAAATCTACCAGGCAGGTTTCAAATATACTCTCTTCTGCCCAGCTCTAATCAAGAGTTACAAGAGTAGAAAGTGAATCTTGTTTATTCAGTCCAAGGCACCAGTCTTCTTAGAATTCTCTAGGGACACAAAGGCCTGATAACACTGTCTGTAGAAACTACTTTGAGGGAGGAGGAGAGCTGGAGGAGTAATACATCCTTAAAAGACCTTGGTCCAGCTGGCCTGGCTGGTAGCACCTTGCAAGGGCCCCTTTCCAGGGTTACAGGAGTAGATGGTCAACAGTTTTGAAGGCGGAAGAGGGCTTTATGCCCCAATGGCAGATAAAATGGTAGAACCATCTTATAGCATAAGGGAAACTCTGATTTCAAACCTCCACTGCCTTGTGGCTATATCTATTATTGGAAAAGGCTTCAGGAATCAACCTCGAGACAAAATCTGAAACCAGAGCCCCGGAAGCAGTTCGTGACTATATACAATCACATTCTGGTAACTCCTGCGACACAGCTGGAACTAATCGTATTGGCTCTGCCGTTCCATTAGACTATTTCAGTGACGTGGAGAGGGGGGAATATGCTGCTTGGCTAACAGTTTATCCTCCATATTAAATTACCCAGGCCTCGTGCTCTGGAGAGGACACTCCAGCTTTGCATAGAGCATTGAAACAACACAGGAAGTGGCAGTTACCAGTTTCATAGCACGATACCACCGTCTCTTGAGACTGAAGGATGCCAATTCAATTCAAGAAATTACTTTTTAATACAAATTTTATTGCTAGCATGGGAGAATGTATTTCCAGTTGTTTATATTTATTTTGAGAGTTTTTAAATGAATAACATAGGTAATTCAGTAGCCTTCCTTTTTTTGTCCCAAGGAGAAGCTTTGAAAACAAGGACTTTTTAAAAAAAAATTTTTGCCAGGAGCAATAAAATCCATTTCACACTGAATTATATTATACTTCTGCAATCTAACACTTCCATCTTTATTTCAGATAGATACCTGTTTGTTATCTTTATTTAGCCCAGAAAATAATATCCAGGTTTTTCTGGCAAGAAAGCAAGGTAAATCAAATACTTTTGGCCTTATTTGATTACAGTTAAGGGAAGTTTAAACATCCCTGTTTGCTTGCCTTCAAAGCACAAATTCAATGTTTTACAAATCTACAAGCAGCTGATCAGCAGTGTATTTTATTTTTTTATCCAAAAATATTTTAGACAAATGTGAACATGTATTTCATTTTAATTAAATCTTACATTTGAAACAAGTATTTAATGGCATCCACTTGTCTCAAGAAAAAAATTGTTTGTTTATTGGCATGAAAACAAAGCTAAACTACAATATATCTGCTGTACAGCTAAGCAGTAAGAAATATAACCAAAAGGAAAATTTTCTACTCTGCGTTTGCCCTACTGCCTATTTGTTGATCTGTTAGAATTATTAATATCCAAGCAGCTGAAATGAAAAGGTTGTCTCTTAATTCCACTTGTCCCTGAGGATCCATCTACAATCCCACTAGATTCCAAGCCCTCCGCTATTAAATATTATCTGGCAAGGTCTAGGAAGTACTTACGCTATGGCATAGCCTCCCCTCCCCCAAGATATGGCAGTTTCTAATTTCTTTGCTTTCTAGGAGGGCCATTATCATGTAAGCTTTTCTGTTATATCAGGATGGGAGGTGAGCCTGCAATTTTTTTGCCTATGGTTTTCTTGATGTAACATTATAGGTGGGTGATGTGTTTAGGATTTTAGTCTTATGTAGTATTAATATTAAGTGTTTTAGTCTTTCTTTCAGTATTTGTATACTTGTTTAGTATTTATGTACCCATACATTTTTCAAATAAATAAACAAACAATATGTTTTTCCCAATCATCTTATCTTTGAAATATGTCATGAAATGGATAATGAAAAAATTGTTGCAACATTGTTACAAAATAAAATAGGTGTAATTTAAAATCATGCTGGCAGACCCTTTGGGTCAAGAATTCTCCAATAAACATATTTAGTATAGCTGGGCTGTATTTCCTGGCACATTTTAATTTCTCTAACTATTGATTTTTGTTCCTTCTATTAAGGATTTCTTCTTAAACCCAGACTAAAGAAAAACGAAAGGAAACAAGGATGTCCTTTACTGCCCAAAATTTTTGTCACTAAGCAAGTCAGACCCAAAATAGAATGTAAACCTTGTACTAATCCTGAACCAAAAGAGGTACTTTGTAAATATAAATTCTCCCCCTCTCTTCCTTGAGCACCGTCTACAGTTTTATAGAATTTGAAGGATTATTAGTACTAATACACAATCCTTAGTTACCAAAAGGCAAAAGTGCTTGAATTAAATTCCTGCTAGATGGTGTGAACCCCATAGAATACAAACTGGCTATGTATGTCTGTTGATTCCCAATATGGGATGAAGCAGGCCCTATATTGCCACCTGTTGGTCAATATAATTGAAATCTACTGTACATGTCAGAAATATAGGATGTTTCTATAGAATTAAAAATTCCTAATGGGAAAACAATAGAGGATTTCTGGCATAACAAGCTAGTAGTGGAATAAGAACCATAGTAGTTTGAATAGAGCAATGCAGCTTTTATCTAAGCAAGGCTATACTTGTACAGGCTAGAAATTTTTAAAAAATGCTTTTTCTTAGCTGCTTAACAAATGCAACAAATGAGACATATAAGGATTCCAAGATGGATGTAGGTACATTCAGCAAAAATGCACACGATCCTGTGAATATGTTCCTTTTAAATAAAACTCCTACTTATTCACAGCAGAAATACCACAAGGCCAGCATTCTTCCATGAGAGGCAATGCAGGCACAATAATGTTCCTTCCTTATGTAGGGCAGATCTAATGGAAGCAAACCATTTTGTCATTATGTAACCTCACATTTCTTAATAGCTGACATTAGAAGCATTTACAGACATCCCAAATTTAGAAAAAAGTGCTCTATTGCAGAACATTTTCTTAGTCATAAACATCTAGCAATCTTTACTATGTTTGAGTATCATATTGCCAGATTTAGAATTTTCTATAGAGAGATACAGCTGTTATCTTCCCTCCCCTCCCATCTCTTTCCAATAATCTATTGTACTGAGCTGATTACATATTGTAGGGGCTGAGTCTGCAGAGCTGCCCTAGAGCAACAACTGTAATTACAGAAAGGTCAAAAATTGGATGGCATTATGCTGCCGTTTTTGCAAACACAGAATGCTACTGTCAGGAACTACCTCAAAGAGCCCTTAGAGTTTTTAGGTTTGTCCATGGGTGTCCTGTACGATGAGCAACCAAGCTATGTATTATTAGGGTGTCCATCCTCACTTCCTGTTCACACTTCCTGATTTACCTTTCTGGCCTAAACAGAGATAGATGGCAGACCTATTCTATTTTCTTTTCCTAATGAATTGAAATTATATTCAAAGAATACAAATACCATAACCCTAATTTTCATAGGATACTTGGAGGAAATTTGAAAGAAAAGCTACTGATCAGTGGAAATATGTGTAAGTTACACTTTCTTGTGTGACGTCTGCATGATATCATTATGTAAATAATGCAAGTTGTGTCAAATTACATCATTTGTGTAAATGACATCAATTCGCAAATGGCATTAATAGCCTCATTAAATGATAACATTACCCAAATGATTTCATCAATGAAGACAATCAGTCCATTCCATATGAAGTCCATTGCATTTGAGGTCTAGTAAATACGTATCACTCTAAGTGTCAAATCAGCACTTTCAAGAATTCTAAACCATTCCTCTCTATGACATGAATTCCTAAACTTTTTGCCAAAATACCTCCATTTAATGTATGTGCCTTAAAAATCCAAATGCACACAAATGTAATGAATTTTTGGGAAAAGTGCATTTATTGTAACCATGTATGACTAAAACTGAGCCCCAAATTTTTGTTGCTAAGCAAGTCAGTCATTAAGTGATTTTTGGCCCATTTTATGACCTCCCTTGCCACAGTTGTTAAGTGAATCACTGCAGTTGTTAAATTAGTAATATGATTGTAAAGTGAATCCCGATTGTTTTTGCTTGTCAGAAGGTCGCAAAAGGTAATCACATGATCCCAGGGAACCACAACCAACATAAATATGAGCCAGCTGCCAAGCTTCTAAATTTTGATCATGTGACCAAGGGGATTCTGCAACAGTCATAAGTATGAAAAATGGTCATGTCACTTATTTCAGTGCTGTTGTAACTTTGAACGGTCACCAAATGATGGTTATAGTTACAACTTGTAATTAAAAGATTCTTCGCACCTCTCTTGGACTCTCTCTGTATCTCCCCCAAGTGGAGAGGTACACCTCAGTTTGGGAAACACCTGTGTATTCTCCCCCTGAGGCTCTATCACACAGCCACACTCTGCCACATAATTGGCCTATTAGTCTACTGATAGTATTTTTGCTGTGACGACACTTTAAATATTGTAACAACATTGCAGTAGACCTCAGTACTCATCATTAACCCATTTTTTTCTGTAAGTATTAATGTAGTGAGTCCCAAAGCAGCCAACAAGTGCATTGAGTACCAAACAAATGATGGGTACCATGACAAAATTTTAGTATCAAAATGTGTTTAGTTCCATATTTGATGAGTTTCGAAGCAGTTGAGTATCATGGTACCACTTACCTATATTTGAGCGCACCTTAAATAAAACTAAGAAGCAACTGCTGGTTTGGGACTAATTTTTATTTATTTATTGACATGAACTAATAAACGAAAGAATTCTCTGGAATTCTTTATGAAGAATGAAGACCCTGTTCATAATAAAATGTGCATGGTACAGTCTCCAACCTGGTATTCTTCACATTTAGTAAATGTCAATATAAGGCTGACTTTTAATAACTTTCAAAGACATAAAAAAAGAAAGAAAGAAAAGAAAGTATGAGTGTGTGTGTGTGTGTGTGTGTGTAGATAGTTGTCAAGTTATCATCAGTCACTTCACAATCCACTGTACAATCCATCTTCGATATTATGACTGCTGTCCCCCTCTAAACATGGGATCAAATTTCAGTTGCTTGGCAACCAACTCACAAGCAATTGCGGCATTCCACAAGCATATGACCACAATTTGGGAGGAGTTTTATTTTTTACATTTTCCAGCAGAAAATGGCTAACCCCACACATTGGATATGCTGGGTTCACTTAATGGTTATGTGATTTGCTTAAAGACTGTGTTTACTCACTTTACAAACATTGTAAAAACAGTTGTAAAATCAAGTCTGGTCATGTGGTGATCCATTTAACAATTGCAATGACTTATGACCAAAATTCTGGGCTCAACTGAGATCGTAAATTGAGGGCTATGTGCAGGTACAGATATACAGGCAAACATGAAATAGCTTCTTATGGATTCTTAGTATGGGAGCTAGCAATACATCAAGTATATATTAAACTTTGTTTAGTTATTTTAACAGAAAGCACATGCATTCTGAGAAAATAACAAAAAGACGCAAGATTGTACAACCTCAGACAGAGTTGGTATGCAACTTGGTGTTTCTCCTGGATTCACAACTCTAGCACAAACATCAGGTGCAGTCATGGCTAAGAGAGTCTTCGCACAACTCCGTATTGTGTGCCAGTTGCAAACTTTCTTGGATTGCAAGTGTCTGCTCTCAGTCATGCAAGCCCTGGTCATACCTGGACTACCACAATGCACTACATGGGGCTACCTTTGAAATTTATTCTGAAGCTACAACTGGTGCAGAATACAGCGGTGCAGGCAGTTCATAGGGTCCCTAGGGTTTTGGGGGGGTTAGGGTTGTTTCAACTATGAATCAATCTGAATACTCAGCCAGCACGGGAGGTGAGACAGAAGGGCATTGGGGGGTTAAGGCATGCGGAAGAGAGACAAGATTTAGGACCCCGTCACGAAGGCACAGTTTCCTGGAGGAGTTATCAGACAGGAGTGGAGAGAAAGCTGCCTAAAGAATCCATTCCATCAAGCCTTTTACATACTGCAAAGGAGGCATATTGGAGGTGTGAAGCTCCAATTATATCGGAAGGCCAACAGGATGGCCTTCTCTTCAAGGGAGAGATGAGAGATGCAACCTAATACAGGTATGTGGCAATGTTCTTCTCCTCCACACCCAGAAGGAAATTTACCCCCTGCAGAAAGTATCCCTCCAGGGTGGGGATTTTATCCTAGTTAAGGGTGGAGCCAGTGCCAGCAACGCCCTGGCCCCAGAGAAACCAGATGCAGTTCATGGCCAATTTTGATGGACGGCCTGAACAATTTCCTTATTTCCTCACGCAAATCTGTCTCACATAGACCAATTTGGAGACCAATATGCAACCGAACGCAACCTAGTTACTGCAATAACAGATGGGATGAATGAAGGGGATGCTTCTGACTGGGTGGTGCAATTGCACTACGAACAGGCCCCAGAACTACAGGATATTAATGCATTTCTTCAATTGCTGCGACTCAAATTTGAGAATCGAAACAGAGTGGCTGAAAATGAGGACAAATTAATGGAAATGAAACAGGGAAGCCGACCCTTATCAGACTTTATATAGGACTTTAAAAGGGTTGCAAGCCACCTCATAGATTGGCCTGAAAAATTAATCTTGCGCAATTTTAAAAATGCCATTGACCCAAAAATAAAGTAGGCCTGCAACATTAGGGGAATGCCAGAGACCCTGCAAGCATGGTATGCAGCCACCCTCAATTTAGACTGCAACATCAACCAGCAAAGAACACCCCTACCTGAAGGCCCTCCTAGGAGAACTGTGGCCAGGCGACAGATGACCAGACCTGCTGAAACTGCTCCCACCCAAACCACTAGAATGATAAAGTGTTATCGTTGTGGCCAGGGTGGCCATAGAGCAGCCGACTGTCTGGCCTCCACACCTGTTCCACAAGCTCCACAACTGAGGTCTGATGCAGCTGCCAGGGGCCGAAAGAGTCATGGAAAGCCCCCCGACACTACCTGCTTTGCTAGACACCCCACAGAGGGTCCTCTCTACACAGAAGAAAGCAGCAACCTTCCAGACCAACACAGCCTCCCTGGACAACCCACTGACGAAGACGATCCTATGGTGAGTGCACCCATCACACCTTTTACTGTCAAAGTGAAGTTAGTGGTGCCTGACACGGGGGAGGCATGGGAATTAGAAGCGGTCATAGATACCGGATGCTCTAGATGCCTTATTGGGCTCCCCATTGTTGAACAATTGGGCATAAAGACTAAACCACTAAAACACCCAATCAGATTTGAACAAGTGGATGGGATGTTAATTGGGGGAACCCCAGCCACCCAAATGACAGAGTTAATCAAACTGCAGATGGGTCCTCACCACGAACTCAGACGTTTTATAGTAGCTGCAAGAATGTCAGAATCTGTCATATTGGGACTTGCTTGGTTAGATAAATGGGCCCCTACCATCAAGTGGGAGGATGGATTCTGGAAAATCATAATTGGAGTGGGCCCACTGCCCCCCTTCCTCCCACTAAGAAACCACCATCCAACCTGGGTCCAAAAACTGAAGCAGCAATCACCACCTCAGACTCTCTTCCAGGTACTCCCCAAGTGCCCAGACAATATAGAGACTTGGCTGAGGCATTCCGTGAAGAGGAATGTAATATTTTACCTCCCCATCGACCCACGGATTGTGCCATAGAATTAGAACCTGGAGCAAAACTGCCAAAACCAAAGATATATTCCATGACACCAGCTGAAATGACTGAATTAAGGAAATACACCGATAGCAATTTGGAAAGAGGTTTCATTAAACCTGTCAAATCTAAATTGGCCACTCCAGTGCTGTTCAGGGAAAAGAAAGATGTTAGGTTGAGATTATGCGTTGATTATAGGGCCGTGAACGCTGTGTGCATCAAAAACATGTATCCTTTCCCCCTTATGAAGGACTTATTAAACCACCTGTCAAAAGGCAAGGTCTTCACCAAACTAGATCTGAGAGAAGCTTACTACCGAGTCTGCATAAGAGGGAGATGAATGGAAAACAGCCTTTAACTGCTCTTTGGGTAGTTTCCAATTCAAAGTCATGCCTTTTGGACTTCATCCCCCCCTCCCCGCAGTATTTATGCAACTCATCAATGAAGTGTTACATCTGCACCTGTACCGGGGTGGTGGTCCTCTCATACCTGGGTGACATCCTTATATTCAATGAAACCATCGAGAAACATATCAAATTGGTCAAACAAGTCCTGAAAAAACTTCTAGCTGCCAAGTTATATCTAAAGCTGTAAAAATGCGAATTCCACAAGGAGTTGCTGGATTACTTAGGCTACCGAATATCCAACCTGGGAATCGAGATGGACCCTGGAAAAGTGAAAGCCATGCTGGACTGGCAACCCCCCAAAACCCAAAAACAACTTCAAAGCTTTTTGGTTTTGCCAATTTCTATAGACAATTCATTCCTTCTTTTGCCGAGGTTGCCCTCCCTTTGACAGAGTTATTAAAAATGGGCCCTTCACCCACCAAACCGAAGCCCAGTCAAGCCCTTGCTTGGACCATGGACTGTCAGAAAGCTTTTGAAACCCTAAAACGCCTATTTGCAGCTGAGCCCATTCTCCAGCACCCAGACCCGACCAGACCTTTTATAGTCCAAGCTGATGCTAGTGATGTGGCGATAGCAGCCATTCTGCTACAAAAGGACTCTCTGAACTCACTGATGCCTTGTACTTATGTGTCCAAAAAACTAACGGACACAGAGCGAAGATGGGTGGTCTGGGAGAAAGAAGCATTTGCAGTACGATTGGCTTTATTGACTTGGAGGCATTTCCTAGAAGGGGTGAAGGAGCCATTTGAGGTGTGGACTGATCACAAAAACCTCGAGGCTCTAAAGACCCCTCAGAAACTATCGCCTAAACAAGTCTGCTGGGCTCAATGCTTCAAGTGGTTCAACTTCAACATGAAATATATCCCCGGAGGGAAAAACATCTTGGCGGATGCCCTGTCCAGGAAACCCCAGTTTGGCAGTCACCGAGAGGAAATAGTACAGGCTTTGATATCAGAAGCTCAATCGGCAGGTCAAGTAACCACTCCAGGCCAAGCCAACAGCAACCCCAAATGTCTGGAAGAGAAACTGACCATGGAGTTGAAAGCAGCCCTATTGACCAATCCCTGGTTTGTGGACCATCAAACCGAATTAACAATGAATGAGGGACTGGCTTGGAAAGGGACTACACTTTATGTACCCGCAAACCTAAGACTAGTGGTTCTAAAACGTAGTCATGACTCGTGGCTGGGGGGCCACTTTGGGTTCTTAAAAAACCTACATTTAGACAGGAGACAGTTCTGGAGGCCAAAAATGAAACTTGATGTCGAGGACTATGTAAAAAGTTGCTCAATTTGTGCCACGATGAAACAGAACTGGAGAAACCCCTGCCTCCTCCAACAAGTAGCACAACCGTGGGAAGAAATCACAATGGACTTTATTGTAGAATTTCCTGAGAGTGGGGGGAATACAATCATTTGGACTGTTATTGTCTTATTCTCTAAGCAGGCCCACTTTGCAGCCTGCAAAGGACTTCCATCCGCAAAAAAGCTTGCAAAACTGTTTGTGAAGCACATCTAAAGACTACATGGAGTACCTCATGGAATAATATCAGACAGAGGGGTACAATTTACCGCTAAGTTCTGGAGGGAATTCTTAAAGTCTATTGGGTCCATCCAAGGGTTATCCTCAGCATTCCATCTGGCCTGTAATGGAGCAGTGGAAAGAGTGAATGCCATGGTTGAACAATACATTGAATGCGATGTAAATTATCAACAGGAAAACTGGGCTGAATTATTACCATTTGCAGAGGTTGCTTATAATAATGCAGTACATAGCAGCACAGGGTTGACTCCATTCCAAATCAACACTGGCATGGAATTTGTTCCTATGCCAGAATTACCTAGAGAACCTCCCACATACATGTCTCTAACAGAATGGATGAACTCATTTTAAAAAAGGATACAAAAAAAGCTTTGACTGAAGCTGCAAAAGATTACAAAAAACAGGCGGACAAACATAGATCCCTCCAACCACTGCTTAAAGTAGGAAACAAAGTATATTTGTCAACCAAATATCTTAGATTGAAACTTCCTAGTAGGAAGTTGGGCCCCAAATTCTTAGGTCCATTCCCGATTTCAAAAATAATCAATCTGGTCACGATCCAATTAAGTCTTCCCCAACTATTAGGAAAAATTCACCCAGTGTTCCATAGTAGTTTATTAAAACCATCTGTTACATCAATTATAAGACCAATACCAATTGGACTTCTGGTTTGCCAGGCTTCGGCGGCGGTGGGGTTTCGCGATCCTGCGCGATCCCTGTTGCGCTAGCCGTCTTGGTGCCTCTGATCCTGACGGGTCTGGAGGATAAGGCTGCCCCGTAGAGGCAGCCGAAGACAGGGGGGATCCGGACAGGGGTTTGGGATTTTCGCAGACCCCCTCCCCACCCGGCACAACCCCCTTTTCTCAAGGCGGTGGAGTGGCGGTCAGTAATGGCCGCCACAAAGAAGCCGGCAGCTGGACAAGATTGTGCTGGAGAAAGAAGGAGAAAGTTTTGAAGCGAAAGTTTTTTGGCTGAACTGGGACTATAAGATGCATTTAATATCCTGAAAACCTTGATTTTCTGAACGATATTTTGTTTCCAGAAGAGATTTATAAGCGGCGAGTGAAAGTGCTGAAAGAGAAAGTTTACTCTCCTTCCCTATGGAATTAACAAATGGAAACTGAAAAGCCTGCTATTTTATAGAAGGTAAAAATTTAAAGCTCTTTGTTACAAGTGGGAAGGGAGAGAACAAAAGAGAAAATTATATTAAGATCTTGTTGGAGGAGATGCCTGGAAGATTTTGAGACTGGAAGTTAATTGCAATAAGACTTTAAAATACAGATTGGGTTTTTTTTCCCTTTCCAATTGATATTACCCCAGGAAGAAAAAGTGTGAAGGGAAGAACTTTGTGCTCTGTTTGGATTGCTTGATGACTTTGGGATTTTGGGGAATTGTTCTAAGCTTTGAATTATCTTGGTTGTTTTAAGAAGAAGAAGAGAAAAAAAGAGGAAGAAGAAAAGGTTTATAATGGCTTTATCTGTGGGTGAACTGAGAGAGGAATATGGAAAAATAAAGAAAGAAGGCAAGGACGCTTTGAGAGAAATTTTTCGCTTTTTAGAAATGGCGCTTGCTACTTATCAGCAAACACAACAATTGATGGAGGAAGCAGAAGCAGAAGCAGAAGCAGAAGCAGAAGCAGAAGCAGAAGAAGAAGAAGAAGAAGAAGAAGAAGAAGAAGAAGAAGAAGAAGAAGAAGAAGAAGAAGAAGAAGAAGAAGAAGAAGAAGAAGAAGAAGAAGAAGAAGCCATCTTTAACGAATCCAAAAAGTTGATTAAGAAAGGAAGGAGAAAGAGAGGAAGGAAAAAGGACTTAAGACTTAAAAAAACATCCAGGAAAGAGAAAAATAAGATGCAAAATCAATACAATGTTAGAAAGCAAAAGAAAAGAGAAATACAACAGAGAGGGGAAGCTAAAAAGGAGGAGGTTAGGAGTAGGGGGGGTAAAAAGACCAGATGGGATAAGACAGGAAGGAAGAAGGAGGGGGAAAGCCACAAAGGTATGAAACAAGATGGGAAAAAGAATTTTTTTTTTTAGGGATAAAGGGTAATGTATAATTTTTTTTCAAAAGGATTCTGCAAGGTACATAAGATAGTATTGTAGTATTTGTATTAGAAATAGAAAATTAGAATTTTATAAGACTTAAGTAAAGATTAAAACATTAAAGGTTTAATAATGATAGATTTTAAGATTTAATAAAATATTAGAAGGAATGTTTAAAATATTTAGTTTAAGTATAGAGTTTAATTGACTATTGTGTGGATGTTATTATAAACTTATTATTGTAGCATTTGTTTTTGAAATAGATAATTGGAATGTTATAAGATTTAATGTTCAATTATATATTTAATTACTTTATAGATTTATAAAAATTAGTAGGTAGAATGTACTAAGCAGAATCAGATAGGGAACCAGGTGTTACCTTAAATGTTAATTTAGGGGAGCGATGGAAAGGCATCATACTTCAATTAGTGATTTCAGGAGAAATCTTTTTTTTTTTTCTACTATAGGGAATGAGATAAATGGATAATTGGAAAAGAATGGACAAAAGATACAAGTATAATGATTTAAATTAAGATGAAATAAATAAAATAGAATTAAGAAGAGTGGAAAGCGGGGAGAAGTTATAATGAAGATATAGAATGGTAAATAAGATAGGTAATGGTATATATGATGAGCATAAATTTAATTGAAGTCCATATAAAGAGAGGTAATCCGGGGCCAAACTACTTTTTAAAAAGAAGTTTTATGTTTCTGTGTTTTGTGTGTTTATGTTTGTTTGAAATTTAATAAAACCTTGGAGGAAAGCTAGAGGAGAATAATTCAAGACAGAGAGAAATATGAATATGATGATTATAAAATGGATAAATATAGAAAAGAAATGTAATTGAATAAGAGCAAAGAGAAACAATGAGAAATCTGCTAAAAGATATTTAAGTGGAAATGGGATATATTAGAACTATATTGTATAAAATAATGTTTTATCTGCCTTGTAAAAATTTATAATAGAAAGAGGTTTTATATCTTCAATGTTTAATGATGTTTTGTCTGTCTTTAAAAATTAATAAAATTTGTTCAAAAAAAAAAAAGACCAATACCAATTGCTCTCCCTAAACCGTTAACCGTACAGGGTGAGACACATTATGAAATCAAGAAAATCCTCGATTCTAGATTACACCGAGGATGGTTACAATACTTGGTCTTATGGAAGGGTTACCCTATATGAGATGCTACTTGGGTAAAAAGTTGGGATGTACATGCAGATCGATTGGTTAACCAATTCCATGAGGAATTCCCCCACAAACCAAAGGGTCCTCGGAGGGGGGAGAGGGGTTAAGGAAAACGCATTAATCCCTGGTTGTGCTTTGTTCCTGATTTCTTATAGGAGAAGGATATTTCAAGGGGGGAAGCCTGTCAGCTATGGAATTCATTGCTGCCACACAGTTGAAGAATGTGGGAGGGGGTGATGTAAATTGAGTAGCTCTTAGTAGAAAAAATATATTATTTTGATAGTTCAAGATTACAGAGGGTGTCTCAGAGAAGAATAAAACTTACTGTGGGATTGGTGCACATGATCTGGTAATGAGGGGGAAAAGGTGGGGGTTGTAGCTTGGGACTGTGTGGGGAAGCCGGGGAAAATCAGTTCTGGACTTCACCAGTATGTGCCAGGTACTGTTCCAATAAAAGTACTTTGAGATGGAGTGCGTCTTGGAGTTACTGGAAGGAATGGATTTTCTCTGGAATGCTGACACAAACATTATAGGCAGAACATAAATTTAATAAATAAATAAATAATGTGTGCAATATATTTATCAGTCATTCTCAGTCCAGATCAGTGATGGCATTCAATCTTGTTAGCAATCTGTTCTGATAGATTTTCTAGTCAAACAATATATAAGACAATACTGCAGGGACAAGCAATAGAAGCTGGCTACAGGCTTCCCTGTATATAACTACCAGTATATCTGAGGTGAAAAGAAAAAAAACTTCATCTCACTTTCAGCAGATGTCTCACTGTTGCAGACGGCATGTATATTTAGCTTTTTAACCATTATCAAATATGATGTCATTTTCACTACTATGTCTTAGTTCCATTTCCTTAATTTTAAAATTAAACATTACCTCATGCAAAGAAACTATATGTTCAATGCTGGCAGGTTTCTTGGATATGAAAAGCAGATTATAGAAAAATATTTATCTGATGAACAAACATATAAAAAAAATCAAAATGTCTGCAGTTCTAAAATGAAATATTAATAATTCTGAGCCAGCAGAATTTGAATGAGGTGAACTGAGGTGGAATAGATCCAATATACTACTGTTACATACAACATAGTACTGCAATTATCTATTGCAACAATATTTCCATTTGTCACCAAAACAAGATTCTCAACATCTATACAAAATACAGATAAATGTTGCTGGCAAATAAAATTACATGATATTTATTTTAATTTATATATTTAATTTATTAAAAGCCACCTGACTCCAAAATAACTCTTTACAATTTAAAAACAATAAAAATAATAAAGCAAAAAATGTTCCATATGAATGGTCCATGTTAATGTCTCTTCATGTACTAAAATGCATAACAATGAACCCCTAAGCAATATTTTCCCTAGATGATTCATAAACCACAACTAACATGTCTGGATTCTTCCACAAATAAACTTGCTAACTATAGAGTTAACTTCTTCTTGTCTGGCTGGGAATGCTGAGAAAATAAAAAAAAAGATAGAATCATCCCATTTTATCACAAATTTAAACTCTGCCTTTCAGCCTGTTTTCAAAATTTCTGCAGTTGCAAATATGAATTAGAGTGATGTACACAGGATGAATCCAGTAAATGTCTTTTATTCGCCACAATTCAATCCTTATCCTCTTTTCTTCACTATAGGGATATAAAGCTAATTCACACAAACATCTGGGTAAGTGGAGGCTATAGAAAACATGTTAAATAGTGATTTGTTTCTTTATTTAATTGCATTTTTATTCTTGACATCAGGACCACTGCCCCCCAAAAATTCTGAGTAGTTCACCTACTGTTAATGACATAAATTTAGGATTTGAAAGTCATGATAAAAAAAGAAACAAATAGGGTGGGAGGGGACCCTACACAACTAGGCACATTCTTAAAATTAAATACAGCTGAACAATACCTCAGTCAAAGAACTGCCAAACAAGCAAACAGCAAACAGTCCAACTAAAAAGAAAAAAGAAAAGAAACCACCAAGATCACCCCTGCCAACATTGACCAAGCCCTAGAATATAAATTGAGACCAAACCGAATCCCTACAAGCACTTATGACGTTATCTAGTTTGGGTTATAAATGTCTGCATGGAAACAATCAAGCTCGGGAGCACAAAGGACCCCATAAATACTAAGGAGGTCAGCTACTACTGTTTCTGAAGGCCAAATCACCAAGCTCCATTTTCCTTTTCTTCTCCTTTATGTGAACATTCAGAATATTGCAGTAGATACTCAAGCAATTCTCAACAGTCTATAGCAGTGTTTCTCAAACTTGACAACTTGAAGTTGTGAATACTTTAGCTCCCAGAATTTCCCAGACAGCTTTGCTGGCTGGGGAATTCTGGAAGTCGACGTTCACGTATCTTCAAGTTGCCAAGTTTGAGAAACACTGGTCTGTAACATATATTTTGGTTTTATTTCTTTTAGATTCTTGCCCCATTTTTCTTGTAGGAGTATCTTTACATAGCATTCCCAATTCTATTTTTGACCCAAATATAGAAAGACTAACCAAAAAAAAAAAAATCATTCCACAAACATCCATAGGGAGGGGGTTGAATGGATTCTGAATCTTTCAATCTCTTAATAGTTAATGGTGAGGTCAGTTGTCCTATTTGTATGAATGCTTGCTATCAACACTTTTACATTGATATAATTCCATAATACATCAGGTGACATACTGCTTTTATAAACCTTATGTATAAAGGATGTACAAACAATAGTAGTGTTATTGTACACTGTCTATTGAATACTAAATGAATGCAATGGATCATGTATATCATTCAGAAATAAAGAATTACACAAAGACAGAGCTTGACTCTTTCACTCATAAACTCTTCTGGCTATTGCAGTTATATGTACAACCTCTGAGTTCTTAGAAGTACTGTACAATAGAGTGCATGTATAAAAATAATTAAATACTATAAGATACTTTATTGAGAATGAACTTGCATAACTACAATTGGTCAACAACCCAATTAAAGTATCCTGACAACCTTTACTTGTCATAAATACTGAACTACTCTTTTGATTCATGTTCTACATCCAGCAGCAATCCTGAAGTTAATGGCAAAATTAATAAAACATATTAAAGCCAACCTCCAAAATCCATTAATGAGCTTGGCCCCTGAGTCCAAATAATAATTTGTGGCATGTGAATTCCACAGTGGATGTCTATGCAGATTCTCAGTCATCCAAGTCATAGTTGTCCCAAAGGTGCTTTTTTCAAGAGGACTTAATTGTTTTTCCTTTGAAGACATTTTTGCTTCTCATCCAAGAAATTTCTTCAGCCCTGACTGGATGATAGGGAATGGAAGGATTTATATTCCTAGCGGACAGCTGGTCATTTGCATTCTTTTAGCGAGTCATTGAAGGTTTATGTATGTCTTCAGGGTCACCCGAGTAATGCAAATGAGGAGTGCAGAGTCTTCTTGGACCTGTGGAAAGGACTGTGTTGTAGACTGGAGATAGATGATGTCATATCCCTCCCCCTCTGTTGAGAGAGGGCTGTTCAATTTTGACATAGATGGCCTTTTTCACCAAACATAACTACTCCATGGACAGATACATCAAATTCACATGGGAAGATGTTAAGGAAAATAGTCAACCTTTCTGGACTGTGCAGTACACATTAAAGAAGACAGAAGTCTTAACACTGAAGTTTACAGAAACCCCACCCACACAGATTAATAGTTACATTTTGATTCTCACCATCCGCTGGAGTACAAAATAGGAGTTATCAGAACTCTATACCACCAAGCTGAAGGCATGCATACCAACAAAGATGGGAAAGAAAAAGAACTAAAATACAGCAATGAAGCATTCAAAACATGTGGCTATCCCAAGTGAGCATTCATCAAATCTCAAAAAAGGACCACACAGGCGCTCCTAATAACAGACAAAGAAGAGAACAATAAATGAAACAACGTTGTCATTATGTATGTTGCAGGAATATAGGAAAAGCTCAGAAGGATCTTCAGACAACACAATGTACATGCACATTTCAAACCCAAGAATACACTAAGGCAGAAGCTTGTCAACCACAAGGATAAAACACCCAGACACAAACTGAGCAACCTGGTATAAGCAGCACAATGCAGTGAGCCATATGCAGATCTGTACATTGGTGGAAAAAAGCAACCACTTCATAAACACATGGCACAACATAGGAGAACAAACCCATCAGGACAAGATTCAGCAGTGCATCTGCATTTAAAAGACAAAGACCACTCTTTTGAAGACAGCAAAGTCCACATTTTGGACAGAGAGGACTGCTGGTTTGAAAGAGGGGTCAAAGAGGCCATCTATGTCAAAATTGAACAGCCTTCTCTCAACAAAGGGATAGGGATACAACATCATCTATCTCCTGTCTACAACACAATAGTTGCAATTGTGAACAGTTTCAACAGTTCTAAGAAGGCTCCACATCCATTTGCACTACTCAGTTGACCCTGAGGACACAGATAAGTCTCCAAGTGGCCCCAATGACTCTCTAAAAAATGCAAATGACCAGCTGTTTGCAAGGAGTATAAACCTTCCATTCCCCACCATCTAGTCAAAGCTGAAGAAGTTTCTTAGATGAGAAGCGAAATGTCTTCAAAGAAAAACAAGAAAATCCAGTTGTCTCTGAAAAAGCACCTTTGGGATAGTTCACAGCGGATGACATTCACAAGTTTTAAATCATATAATATAAATAGGAAAAAAACTCTAAACTCTGAGTTTATTTATTTTTCTGCTTCCATATTATTACACTCCATAAGGCTACAACTGGTTCTCAGGGGAACAGAAATATTTGTAGGCAGGATGAGTGTGCCATCAGCTAGACTTGCCACCTTTTCTCCTGCAATTACAGTCACTTGTATGGGCAAGTAGGGACATAAGGGACTTATTATGAGCAGAAAATGGTCATGAATATTTAGTCACATCATTTTAAATATTGAGTTAACACAGGGTCATGATGATAATTAATATTTTCTGCATAATTTTAAATGTGTTGCATTGTTTCCATGCAAAAAAAAAATCTCACTACCTTTTTATATATATTTTTAATTTCATTACATCAACCATTGTTTTTACGGATACCTTCTAAACTAATAAGGTCTCCTTCTCACTTTGTTCCATTCAAATATTTTTAAAGCCAAAGATAAATGTAGGTTACTTTAGTTGGGCTAGCAATTCTGCTGCACTAACATATGGACAAGTTACATTAATGTGATTATTTATCTATCTATGCATGGCAATTATTGTGAGTGAGCAATGCATTCATTATTTTGACGTAAATCATTCCATTGAAATGTTTTCCTTTTCCATCAGCAGTTTTTAACTCAGATTCAGCATATTTTATATTTAATTTCAGTAATGTTGAAACAGATTAAATTGGACCATATGTGTAGTTTTAAAGGTTTTTTTTCAAGAGGCAACTGGACTTTCTGGTTTTTCTTTCAAGACATTTTGCTTCTTATTCAAGAATCTTCTTCAGCTCTGGCTGCATGGTGGGAATAGAAGGATTTATAATCTGGTTATTTGCATTCTTTTAGAGAGTCATTGAGGCCACCTGGAGGTTTATCTGTGTTGTCAGGGTCACCTGAATAGTGTAAATGGGTGTGGAGCCTTCTTGGAACTGTACACAGAGCTGTACATCCAGCCAGAGCTGAAGAAGCTTCTTGGATGAGAAGTGAAACATATTCAAAGAAAAACTTCCAGTTGGACTTTCAGTTGCCTCTTGAAAAAAGCATCTTTGGGATGCTTTGGGACAACCATGACCTAAAGATAGAGATTCTCCATAAACATTGACCTTATATGTAGAACTGAAACTGTAAGAAACTCTGCTAATATATCTTCAGATCTGGCAGATTTGGCTGGTATCTGGGTGAGTAAATTCAGTTATAATATGGCTGTATCTGTGCTGCTGAACATTGATTACATTTATTTATTTATTTAATTTATCAAGCAAGTATTAGATCACAGGTATAGGTATACACATGATTATGAACACATGAAATGGATATGAATAAAAAGGAACATTAGGACAGGGACAATAGACACGCTGGTGCCCTTATGCACACCCCCTACAGACCTTTAAGGTGAGGTCAACAGTCGACAGTCTAAGGTTAAAGTTTTGGGGGTTTGGGGAAGAAACCATAAAGTCAGGTAGAGTATTCCAGACATTGACCACTCTGTTGCTGAAGTCGTATTTCCTGCAATCAAGTTTGATGCGATTTACCTTGAGTTTGTATCTATTGTTTGCTCTTGTGTGCTCTTCTATTATTGTGGTTGAAGCTGAAGTAGTCATTGACGGGTAGGACATTGCAATAGATAATTTTATGTACTACACTTAGGTCAGACCGAAGGCAGTTTAGTTCTAGATTGTCTAAGCCTAAAATTTCAAGTCTAGTGGCATAAGGTATTCTGCTACGAGTAGAGGAATGGAGAACTCTGGACTCTCTTGACTTTATTAATATCCGATATGTAGTGCAGGTTCCAGACTGACGAGCTGTATTCAAGTATTGGTCCAGCAAATGTTTTGTATGCTTTAGTTAGCAGTGCAATATTACTGGAGAAAAAGCTATGTAGGATTAGGTTAACAACTCTTAATGCCTTTTTGGCTATGTAGTTACAGTGGGCTCTAGCACTTAGATCATTAGAGATGAGTACTCCAAGATCCTTGACATAGTGGGGGTAATCAATAAGGTTTTGACCATTCAGCTGGTATTTTATTTTCTGATTTTTTTTACCAATATGTAAGACATTGTTCTCTGTTATTCTCACAATAAGGGTTTACACCTATAAGGGTTTGCAATCATTTATCAGAATGGTCAGATTATTGGTAAGAGAAGAGGTTACAGTAGAGCTAAGTATAGGACAGGCAAGTATGTTATTGCCTAATTAACAGACTTTAGAGGTACAGACTGAATTTAGAACAGTGTTAGATGGAATGCTAGCAGGATATGGTTTCTATAGCAACGGAACAAGAGATAGTGTGGTACCAGTAACTGAAAGCTGAAAACATGTTCTGTTAAAAAAAAACCTTCTAGAATCTTTCTCTTTGCAAGTAACTAATATAAGATGGTCTGGTCACTGTTATCTTTGTCTTTGTGTGTAATTAATATAAGATGGCCTGGCTATTGTGTTATATCTGAAATATTCCTAGGTGCCAAATCAGCTTTCAAACACCAATAATGACCCTATTGATCAAATGTGACTGATATTCTCTTCTAAAACCAACAAGACTTGTCACAGATGTCAATTCTGCCTTGCTGGAAATCAGCCTTAATTCTGATAGCTTTATGCAGTTGGAACAGCCAGAACAGGCATTGCCACTGAAGAATTGGACATTATATATCACTGGGTCTAAAAGGTCATTTCGTATCCACAAAGAGTGAGGAGGTCCACTCATATCAGCAGAGCACTGATTATTTTTATCTAGCTTGTGTCAGAAATGTGTGCTCTATTCTTTGTATAGAACTTTGTGCAGTGCTATCAGCTGACTTGAGCTAAAGATACTTGACAAACCCTTTGTGTACTCGAACCTCACTCTCCCTATTCCTAATCCACTTAATCTCTTTTACTGTATGGCTGGCAACTGTTACCGAACTACTACGAGTGTTAATTTTCAATCATTAAAATGCTTTAAGAATTCAAACTATTCTAAAGCTTCATCAAATCATATAATTTTACTTGATTTATTTCCTAATCAAATATATTATGCACTAAATCTACTGCACAAAAGTGAACTTATAGTTATAAAAATAAATATGACATATGTTATAAATAACAGGGGGAAATTCATATTATAAATGCAGATTATGTTGTAAAATGAATTCAATCCTAAAACTGTAGATTATACAGTAATGTATGAACACTGTAGATTATATAGAGACATACTGCACCATTTTCTCATTTTTGAAGGCTTCAATAAACCAAAAAAATGTATTTTTATACATGTTTAAATCAGGAGTATATATCACATTTGTTAACACATGAATTCATTGATTCTAATTTATATATTCAATTTTTTTTTATTTCACAGCTTAAATATGTAACTAAAAGATTCATTTTTCTTTTTAATTCCTTATAAAATTGAATTCTTGGTTTCTATTCAGGTGCTTCAACTCTTAAGGATGATAAATTACTAAAGTACCAAGATACTCTTTAATTAATGCATGTTTCAATGGCGTATACTGCCAGCTGTATAATACGTATGCCAATTCAACATGCATTCTTGCAAAGTCTTTAAAACAGTGGTTGGCAACCAGTGGGCCAGGGACCACTCTGTGAGAAAATGTTGGTGGTCCACAGAGAAATGTCCCCCCCAAAGCAATTAATCCAGGCTGTGCAGAAACACAAGGCTTGCATCGCTTGCATTGTGAACAACACGAGGTAGTGAGGGGAAGGGGGAAAGGGCGGAGAGGGGAACTTGCCCCACATGCCCCATGTGCCTGGCCACCGGGCTGCTTCTTTCCACTTCTTCCTTCTTCTGCTTTTGGCTGCACACAAGGAAAGCAGCTAAAGTCTTTCTTTCTCTCCCCCAAACTCCGCCAGAAATGAGTCTTTGGGACCCTGCAAGGCCTCCTGCTCCAAGAGGCTGTGCTGGCAAAAACTCATTTCTGGTGGAGTTTGGGGGAAAGAAAGAAAGACTTCTGCTGATTCTGCTGTTTTCCTTGCATGAAGCCAAAAATCTCTCTCTCTCTCTCTCTCTCTCCCCTGAGAACCGAGCTGGAGACGGTATCCTGCGATCCCAAATAAAGAACAATTGATCGGTAGGAAAACCGGAGTGGGGGGATTTTCCTGCAGACTTTTGGGGGAATTTTCCCAGGGTCTCTGTCCACGGGATTTAAAATGATGAGTTTGGTGGTCCCTAAGTTCCAAAAGGTTGGCAACCCGTGCTTTAAAACAACCATTTGAAATCAGCTGATCTAAAGGATTCATAACCAATGAAAAGATTTTCAGTATTTCTAGGTCCTGCAATGTAATTCCGTTACATAGACATTTTTTAAAATGTCTCATCAATCAGTAAAAATGTTAAATCTCTTTTTAAAACCAATTCTCAACCCTTGGCAGATACCAGTACCTAATTAGAGAGCCTCACCACCACATTCTTTTTCCCTAGTAGATGGCATTCTACTGGTTTGTTCTTTATCATTTATCTTTATCATATTATGTTCTATTGTTTGTATTTGCATTATACTGAATTCCAATAAGACACGGTCAATTTCCCCCAATGTCGTGTCATTTTTAACTCCCTCTATCATTTCTTCTTTGTTAGTAAGAATTAGTCCAGTATATCTGTTTCTCTAGTTCTCTCTTCTACCTTCTGGATGACAAAGTTGTCAGCTAGGTTGGTCAGGAACCAGTCTCCCACTTGATCCAGAGTTTGTCTTCCCAGTTGATATTAGGGTGGTTAAAGTACTACTATGTTTGGAACCTGGATTATATTGTACTGATTTGCTTTTGCTTTGTTATTTTTTTAATATATTGTTAGCTACCTGGAGTCACAAAGTTGAGATGGGCCATCTTATAAATTCTATAAATAAACAAACAAACAATCAAACAATCTATAAAAATACTCTACAATGCCACTGTCAGAAAGCAGAGCATATGAACATAAATTTTAAAGCTGACCAATTCACAGCTTTCAAGAATATATAAAAGCACACACCCTGAGAGCCTAGATATCAGCTGGGCTAGCTTTACTCAAATAATTTTGCTGATAATGGACAGTGAATCATTTTTCTGGTGGAAGCTTATATATCCTCATTCAAAATACTTAGAGTCAGCTTTCAATGTGTACATTAAATTTATAAACAAGAGATCCAAAGAAATAATAAACTAAGAACAAGGATTAGGCAATGTTTTCATTTAAGACTTCCTCAATTTAACTGAAATATATATCATGTTGACTGTATTTCAAAATTAAATCTTAGTCATAATCACTTATAAGCACCTCATTTTCACTTGAGTTTCCAGGAAATATTCCAGTTTCTCAATCAATATTTCACTATAAATAATAGCAAGTTTTCCTGAGAAATACAGTAATTGCCATCATTACAGTAAATGCCAGTTCATTTAAACATGCATAAAATTTCATGCATATGTTCTGTACTGAAACATTCTATAAAATGCTAGAAAACTAGCCAATCAGGCCAAGAAGTCACTGGTCTTCTCCTCTTCCCTCCCCTCCCCTCCAATCTCAACCTATCCTATTCCATCTACAATCGAAGAAAAAATTATGTTATTTCCACCAGGCAGCTTAGTCTAGGAAATTGATTAGAAAAGAGCCTGTATGCTTCTTTGATATGGCTAATTATGTTGGCATCCTCTATGATTGATAGATAAATAGATAGATATTCTTAATTTTTTAAAAATACTCTCATGCTTTCAGAAAGAACTTCATTGTTTAGATCCTGCTATTCAGTTAACAAATAGTTATTAATTCTTTGACATTAAGATACTGCTTATATATATCACATTTGGAGCACTGTCATGAAAGCTTATTTTAATGGGTAGGATGAGGTTGTTTACTTTCATATAATTCCAGAAATCTGAGCTGCATTTTGAACACAGCAATTCTCAGTCACCAAGAATTGGAATGGCAAGTGAGGTAAGTGTTTTCTTGCCTTAAATCAACTTCTCTTAAAATGTTGCAGCTTGCAAAAAGACTGACAATTGCTTCTGGCAATTTCCCATTGTAACTGTACTGAGATAACAATTATAGCACAAGTGTCCAAAGAGAAAAAAATAATAAACAAGTAATAAAATATTCACTGCAATGGTGCAACACAAACTCATCTTATTTATCTATTTATTTGTAATATTATTGTAAAGTATAAAAAGACGAAACTTGCATTGTGATGTTATGATGTATATTTTGTTATTTTGGCATTATTATAGTTTGGAATGGATGCTTGGGAATCACATCTTTGTTTTCTTCTACTGTAGCTTTGTGCCTGGTGCTTATAAATCAAACAACCCATTCTTCCCCTCCTTGCAATATATTGCCTCACTTCCATTCCCCTCTGTATCTATCCTGCTGCAGAAAGTGTCAGGTCAGATGGCCAGAGCATTATATAACCCCATGTAATCCATCCATGTTACTCCTCATTACATTGAAATAGGATAGGACAGGATTAGGATAGGATAACAGAGTTGGAAGGGACCTTGGAGGTCTTCAAGTCCAATCCCCTACTTAGGCAGGGAACCCTACATTACTTCAGACAAATGGTTGTCCAATCTCTTCTTAAAAACTTCCAGTGTTGGAGTGTTCACAACTTCTGGAGGCAAATTGTTCCACTGATTAATTGTTCTGTCAGGAAATTTCTCCTTAGTTCTAGGTTGCTTCTTTCCTTGATTAGTTTCCATCCATTGCTTCTTGTCCTGCCCTCAGGTGCTTTGGAGAATAGCTTGACTCCCTCTTCTTTGGGGCAACCCCTAAGATATTGGAACACTGCTATCATGTCTCCCCTAGCCCTTCTTTTCATTAGACTAGATATACCCAATTCCAGCAACTGTTCTTTATATGCTTTATATATATATAGTATGTGTATAGTGTTCGGCTTGGTTCGGGTATTTTCCCACGTCATTGTAGTTCTTTTAAAGTTGTAGCAACGTTTCAGCAGAATCTCATCTGCCATCATCAGGCTTCTGTATTGTGTCCGTCTGTGAGTCAGACTTTACAGTAGTTTCAGATTTGAATTTGGGGCAGCCTATTGCTGTGCCAGAATGGTTTTTTTTCATCCTGATTGGTTGGGAGTCTTGGTCTGTGTTTATTGGTCTCGGAGTTTGCTGTGTTCTGCTTGATTGGTGTCTCTAATATCTTCTGTCTGTTTTTTGGCTCTTTTTGTATCTTGATTGGCTGGCAGCATTGTGTTGCTTTAATGGAGGCCTTTAGTGCAGCTTGGCTTCGGGTAAATGGACGGCTATCATTAGTTAGGAAGCTGGGTTTCATCTGGGTGCCTGGTTGGGGTGTGTTTGAGCTGGAGGTATCAGGGGGATCTGTTTGTGCCCAGGTGTTTGCCTGGCTTGTGGTGTGGAGATTTTTTTGTTTGTGAGTGCAGGCTTCCAAATGATTGACAGCCTGGTGGAATCATCTCTTCTGTTCATGCTTTCTGGTCTTTTTTTCAATCTCTATGGCTTCTCTGATGATTCTGTGATTAGGGTTTTCTATAGTGGCCAGGGTTTTGGTGCCATTGAAGTTGATGCTATGACCTGTGGCTTCCATGTGTTGGACTAGTGAGGAAGTGTGTTCCAGCTTTTTGACTGCATTTTTGTGTTCATCCAGGCGGGTGCTTATTCTTCTATTGGTCTGTCCAATGTATGTGGCGGGCATGATGCACAGGGGACTTCGTATATGCCTTGGTTTTCCAGGTCAATTTTATCTTTGGGGTTGCTAAGGATGGCTGCTATTGAAGAGATGATTCCACCAGGCTGTCAATCATTTGGAAGCCTGCACTCACAAACAAAAAAATCTCCACACCACAAGCCAGGCAAACACCTGGGCACAAACAGATCCCCCTGATACCTCCAGCTCAAACACACCCCAACCAGGCACCCAGATGAAACCCAGCTTCCTAACTAATGATAGCCGTCCATTTACCCGAAGCCAAGCTGCACTAAAGGCCTCCATTAAAGCAACACAATGCTGCCAGCCAATCAAGATACAAAAAGAGCCAAAAAACAGACAGAAGATATTAGAGACACCAATCAAGCAGAACACAGCAAACTCCGAGACCAATAAACACAGACCAAGACTCCCAACCAATCAGGATGAAGAAAAAAAACCATTCTGGCACAGCAATAGGCTGCCCCAAATTCAAATCTGAAACTACTGTAAAAGTCTGACTCACAGACGGACACAATACAGAAGCCTGATGATGGCAGATGAGATTCTGCTGAAACGTTGCTACAACTTTAAAAGAACTACAATGACGTGGGAAAATACCCGAACCAAGCCGAACACCATACATGTAAGTACCCGCGAAAACTTAAGAAAACAAATATGTGTATAGTATATACACATACTATGTGTATATAGTATAATATCGTATTGTATCGTATTGTATCATGTGTGTGTGTGTATACACATATACATATACATATATACATATATACATACATACATATAATGTATGCATGTACAGGTGAAACTCAAAAATTAGAATATCGTGCAAAAGTTCATTTATTTCAGTAATGCAACTTAAAAGAAAATTAGAATATTGTGAAAAGGTTCAATATTCTAGGCTCAAAGTGTCCCACTCTAATCAGCTAATTAAGCCATAACACCTGCAAAGGGTCCCTGAGCCTTTAAATGGTCTCTCAGTCTGGTTCAGTAGGAATCACAATCATGGGAAAGACTGCTGACCTGACAGTTGTGCAGAAAACCATCATTGACCCCCTCCATAAGGAGGAAAAGCCTCAAAAGGTAATTGCAAAAGAAGTTGGATGCTCCCAAAGTGCTGTATCAAAGCACATTAATAGAAAGTTATGTGGAAGGGAAAAGTGTGAAAGAAAAAGGTGCACAAGCAGCAGGGATGACTGCAGTCTGGAGAGGATTGTCAGGAAAAGGCCATTCAAAAGTGTTGGGGACTTTCACAAGGAATGGACTGAGGCTGGAGTCAGTGCGTCAAGAGCCACCACACACAGACGGATCCTGAACATGGGCTTCAAATGTCGTATTCCTCTTGTCACGTCGCTCCTGAACAACAAACAATGTCAGAACCGTCTTACCTGGGCTAAAGAAAAACAGAACTGGTCTGTTGCTCAGTGGTCCAAAGTCCTCTTTTCTGAAGAGAGCAACTTTTGCATCTCATTTGGAAACCAACGATCCAGAGTCTGGAGGAAGAATGCAGAGGCACACACTGCAAGATCCTTGAAGTCCAGTGTGAAGTTTCCATAGTCTGTGTTGATTTGGGGAGCCATGCCATCTGCTGGTGTTGGTCCACTGTGCTTCATTAAGTCCAGGGTCAACGCAGCCGTCTACCAGGAGATTTTGGAGCACTTCATGCTTCCTTCTGCAGACGAGCTTTATGGGGATGCTGACTTCATTTTCCAGCAGGACTTGGTATCTGCCCACACTGCAAAAAGCACCAAAACCTGGTTCAATGACCGTGGGATTACTGTGCTTGATTGGCCAGCAAACTCTCCTGACCTGAACCCCATAGAGAATCTATTTATTTATTTATTTATTTATTTTTATTTATTTGATTTGTCAATTGTTTACAAGATAATAAGTACAAGTGTATACATAGTTGTTAATATATGAAATGGGTACATATAAGAAAAATAAAAGAATAAGAGAAACAATAGGACAGGGACGGTAGGCACGATGGTGCTCTTATGCACGCCCCCTACAGACCTCTTAGGAAAGGGGTGAGGTCAATAGTAGACAGTCTAAGGTTAAAGTTTTTGGGGTTTGGGGAAGAGACTACAGAGTCGGGTAGAGTATTCCAGACATTGACCACTCTATTGCTGAAGTCGTATTTCCTGCAATCAAGTTTGGTGCGGTTTACTTTGAGTTTGTATCTGTTGTGTGCTCTTGTGTTGTTATGGTTAAAGCTGAAGTATTCATTGACAGGTAGGACATTGCAATGTATGATTTTATATACCATGCTTAAGTCGGACCGAAGACAGCGTAATTCAAGGTTTTCTAGTTTTAGAATTTCGAGTCTGGTGGCATAAGGTATTCTACAACGAGTAGAAGAGTGGAGAACTCTTCTTGTGAAATACTTCTGGACTTTCTCAATTGTGCTAATATCACATACGTAATAAGGATTCCAGACTGATGAACTGTATTCGAGTATTGGTCTAGCAAATGTTTTGTATGCTCTGGTTAGTAGTGAGATATTACCAGAGAAAAAGCAACGTAGGATTAGGTTAACAACTCTTAATGCCTTTTTGGCTATGTAGTTGCAGTGGGCTCTAGCACTTAGATCATTAGAGGTGAGTATTCCCAGGTCCTTTACAGAGCTTGGGTCGTCAACAAGATCTTGACTATTCAGTTTGTATTTTATTTTCTGATTTTTTTACCAATATGTAAGACAGAGCATTTATTTGTTGAGATTTGAAGTTGCCATATGTTAGACCATTCAGATACATAGTCTAGGTCTTTTTGAAGGGTAGTAGTATTGTCTGTGGTATTGAACAGCTTTACATCATCAGCGAAGAGAACGCAATTGCTCTTGATATGATCACAAAGGTCGTTTATGTAGATTATGAAGAGAGTTGGTCCTAGAACACTGCCTTGGGGAACACCACTATTGACAGGTACTGGATTTGATAGGGCGTTCCCGATTTTGACCATTTGTTGTCTGTTTGACAGGAATGCTTCTATCCAGTTATTTAGTTGTCCAGAGATACCATAAGATTTTATTTTTAGGAGTAGTTTGTCGTGTACCACTGAATCAAAGGCTTTACAGAAGTCTATGTAGATTGCGTCTATTGCTTTGCCCTGGTCGAGTTGTGTAGTCCATATGTTTAGCAGTGTAAGAGTTGCAGATTACAGGATAGTTTTTTTCTGAAACCAAATTGTTTATTGGAGAGTAGGTTGTTTGTCTCTAAATGGAGGATGATGGATTGGTTAATAATTGATTCCATGACTTTACAGGTGACGCAGCATAAGGAGATTGGTCTGTAATTTTCAACTAGGCTTGGGTCTCCCTTTTTGAAGATAGGGATGACTGTGGCTTGTAACCATAGGTTAGGCAAGGAGCTGGTCCTGAAAGATTTTTCAAAGATTATGCTTAGAGGTTTGGCTATGGCAGTGGATAGCTTTCTTAAGAAGTAGGCACATATTCCATCCGGTCCAATAGATAGAGATGGTTTTAGGTTGCGTAGTGCTTTTTCAACGTTGTCTACTGTAAAATCGATATGTATTAGATCATTGTTGTTATCTGTGGTACGGCTAGGAAACATTGGGCATGATCCATTACTGTTTACAAACACTGAGCCGAAGAATGTGTTAAAGATGTTGGCTTTAATGGTGTCGTCGCTGCAGTCTTTACCATCGGGTCCTATCAAGGGAGGGATGGACCTTGAGTCTTTTAGTTTGTTGTTTACAAAATTGTAAAAAGCACGGGTGGAATTGGTGCTTAGAAGGTTTTCCTCTTGTTTAATGTGATAATTGGTGCATTCGGTCTTTATCTGGTGGCATAAATTTTTGTATCGGTTTTTGAAATTAGCAATGTGACCAGATTTGTTTTTCCGCCAGAGTGATCTCTTTTTGGATTGAAGTTTCCTTATTGATATGGGTAATCTGCTTTTTTGTTTTGTTTTTGGAGTTGTTGTTGGAACATATAGTTTGATGACTCTTTTGACTTCAAGTAAAAAAAATGTTGTAATGGTCTTCAACAGTATTGCATCCAGTGAATAGAGATTGCCAATCGAGGGATGAGAGATCGTTATCTATAAGATCATAGTTGCCTTTTTGATGTTACAATTAGGGATGACATCATTGTGGTGATTTTTGTGTGGACGTATGTTGAGGCAAAAGTCAATCATATTGTGGTCACTACTGGAAAAGGGTTCTTTGGTTTGTATTCCGTAAATTAAATTCAAACTATTGCAGAAGATGAGATCGAGGCAGTTGTTCAGTCTAGTGTTGTTGGTTACTAGTTGTTCAAGACCTAGATTTGTAATAGCATTGTAGAAGGTTGTGTGTATGATTTCAGTTGTACAATTATTTAGGGTCCAGTCGATATGAGGTAGATTGAAATCTCCAAGAAAGATAAAAGGGTATGGGCAGGATGTAGCCCATGTTAGTAGTGTATTTAGCTTGTTTACATGTTCGATGTCATAATCAGGTGCTCTGTAACATAGTAAGAATCGAATTGTGATATTTAAGGATAGTTCACAGATGATGGTTTCAGGAAGGGCAAGCTCCTGGGTAACTTGGATGTTTTTTAGATGTAAGGATTTTTATAGAATATAGCAACACCACCTCCTCGACGATTTTCACGATCTGATCGGTAAACATGATAGTCTCTTACTGTGGTAATGGAGTCGGGAGAGATGCATTGAGCCATGTTTCACAGACAAATATAATGTCGAAGTTAGCCATATTTAAGAGGATGAGAAATTCAGGTATTTTATTCACGAGGCTTCTTGCATTGAGTAGTTTGCATTTAAGTCCGGCAGCAGTTGGGATTGAGGTAGTTGGGGCGTGCGTGCCTAGTCTTGGGTGATGGTGGGTGGTGGGTAGTTTTGGGTGATGGTGGGTGGTGGTAGGTGGTTGAGGTAGGGTAGTGGTTGAGGGTAAAAGTTGGGTATTGGGTTACGTGTCTTACTTTTGATACAGTCAGCATGGTAGTCAATGTACAGGTCCTTCTCTCCATTGTCTAGACGGGTTTTGAGTTCGATGCGGAGTGCACGGGAGCGAGCACGTTGCTGTATGGTTAAGTCAGGGCGGCAACGGAGGTTTTTGTGGTTGGTGTTGATTTTGGCGAGTGAGTTTATAGTGTAAATTAGTTTACGTTTGCTTGATTCATTTTTGCAAATGATCCTGCACAAGCGTGGGGCCACAGAGCCGTCTCTATTTTTGAGCTCTCGGTCAATGCGGGAAATGTCAAGTATTTCATCACCGGAGATGGTTGATGCTTGGTAATCTCTGATGATGTTTCGGACAGTTGTGATGTCATCATTGGCAATGCTGTCTTCTAGTCCAAATAAGATGGCGTTTGGACGTTTCCGTTCACGCTCAACAGCTTCTCTGATGAGGATTGGGATATCAATATTTGTCTGGGTTGTGTTTATTTGTGGATTGGGTTTTGGATTGGATTGTGGTTGTTGGATGGAGATGTGGTTTGTGGCTATTAGATGTTCAGGTTTTTGTGTTGTGTCTTTTTTTTCAAGGTTGGTTATTCTTTCTTTTCGGCGTCCAGGGATGCTAATATGGTGTTGAGGGATGTTTTAATGGTTTCGATGGTTGAGGATGTTTCAATGGTTTCAATGTTAGGGGATGTTTTGATGGTTTCGGCGGTATCATCTCTTTTAGACAGATCTAGTTTGGATATGCATAATTTGCAGAAATATGGAAACTCATTGGATGATTCTAGGTATCTATGGGGCATTGCCAAAAGAAAGATGAAAGTCTTGAGACCGAACAATGCAGAAGAGCTGGGGGATGCTGTTGAAGCATCCTGGCCTTCCATAACACCTCAGCAGTGCCACAGGCTGATAGCTTCCATGCCACGCCGCATTGAGGCATTCATTGCTGCAAAAGGGGCCCAAACCAAGTACTGAGTACATATGCATGCTTATACTTTTCAGAGGTCCGATATTATTCTATGTACAATCCTTGTTTTATTGATTGCATGTAATATTCTAATTTTCTGAGATCGTGGATTTGGGGTTTTCATGAGATGTAAGCCATAATCATCACAATTATGACAAATCATGGCTTGAACTACCTTGCTTTGCATGTAATGAGTCTATCTCATATATTAGTTTCACCTTTTAAGTTGCATTACTGAAATAAATGAACTTTTGCACGATATTCTAATTTTTTGAGTTTCACCTGTATATATTGTATGTATGTATGTATTGTATGTATGTATACTTGTTTTTCTTTTGTGGATATCTATGGTCTCTGAAGCAAGCTTGATATCTATGCTTCTGGGAAGAGTGATAGTACATACCTAGCATTTTTTTAATTAGTGATTTTCACCCATTATAATTATTGGATTTATTGTTGGTCTAAAGAGCTATATTCAATAACCTTTTAGTACATAAAGCACGACTTTCAATAATACTAATTCATCTCTTCCATAAATTTTATAGCCAGTAAAATTTCACTGAAATTTATATTTATAAAATTTATATTGGTAAAATTCACAGCATATTCTCTTTTCAAATACTTTTTGTGAACTTTTTGAGCAATTCTGAGCAATACTACAGCAAAGGAAAAAAAATCCCAGCTGCATATCCTGATTCTTAATGCCTTCATATTTTTAGGCAATTTTAACTACTTTCATATATGTACATATGTACATACATACATATATATACACACACACACACATACACATGTGTATGGATATACATGTATGTATACACAGAGAGAAATACATACAAACAGAAACATGTACATATACACATATACCTGCATAGACACGTATGCATGCACACGCATGCACGCACACACACATACACACACACACACATTCTACAGAATTCTCTTAAGTATATTGATGAAACCTACAGGCCTAAGCGCCTCTACCTGGCAAATGCAGCTAGATTAGAAGTTCCAGTTACCAAGTTTTGTCATAAAGTAACCTTCTATTGCTTTTTTGCTTCTATTCTGCATCTTCTGTTTGATTCTATTCTAATAACAAATATGGTGACTTGGTAGCTCTTCCTTCTTCCAATCCTTGTTCCTCTGATGACAATCTCCGTTATTTTTAATCAGTTACAATTATTCAGAATGTGACATGGAATAAATATGATCAATAAAGTTGTTGCCTTCTTATATCACTGTCGTACTTTCATGCCACATTTCAGGCAATTAATTCCATGCACTTAAATGTGGTTACCCTCAGTATTTCTATTGGCTACATTATATATTCAAACTGTAAACAGAAAACAAATAATATTTTGCTATATACTGAATAAATTATTCATGTCATTTATAAATGATCAATTTAAATATACCATGTAAACAAAATGTTAAAAGATAACGCATTTCAATTATTTCACACATTTATTTCTTTAGCTTTCCCTGCTTTTTGTGCAAATATCCCCCCTAAATTATTAATAAATGCTATTATCATTTCCATTAATGTTACTTTTTTATACCAGGGAAAGGTGATAGATATTGCTATTCTCATCTTTTAGTACTATATGAAAGGAGGCCAAGTGCATCCTGAAGCTTGTTTGTTTTATTTTTAAAAAGTGCAGCACCCCCAAGTACATCTCAGCTACTGCTGATTTCATCCAGTTTTATCAAGAATAAGAAGAGATCTACCATTGCCTTAGTTATTTTTTTTTTAATTGAAAGTCAAGTTTACACCTCTGGTATTCCTTCGAGACATCCTAGCTGAGAAATAATTATGTAGAATTAATTGTATGTGATTTTGCTTAGCTTCTCATCGTAGGCAAGAATGATCACATTCTGAGATATGCTGCAGGTAGAAGGAGACAATCTGGCAGCCTCCTCCCCTCCCTCAAAAGTGCTTTGTGCTCAAAAAGATACAAGCCCTGTACAATACAGCTAAACTCCTAACCAGAGTAATTAATATCATAATCGATTTCTGGAGGCTCCCAATCAGATATTCTCCAAACATGTGACCGCATGACCCAGAATTTCCTCTACATTTGTGGTACACCAGGAAATTCTCCAGGAGAAACAGCCAAGAAGAAAGCAAATTTAAACACCTTTCTATTGAGTGATGTTGACTCAGGGAACAATCCTGAGACTGATAGGCTGTAGTTTTCTTTATATCTTGTGAAGAAAATGACTGCTGTTAGTGGATAAGTGATAATGATAAGTGTATTGTATGTGAGATCAGTGCAACCAGAAAAGCAAAGTTAAAGACCTCGGCAATTATTTGGCTGATACAGACTTAAATCAAGGGCATTAATCTCAAAGTTATGCAGAAAACACTGTACATTAAATGCAATTTTGTCTGCAATTTTAACAAAACTTAGGGTTACACTTGGCTTTAGAGTAGCGTGACTTATGTCACTTTCCAAAAAAATACACAAGGACATACGTTGAAATTTATTTTATTTACACGCAGGTCTTGGGGATGAAGCATGTATAGCTCATGGCTTTAGTGTGTGCAAATCCAGATTAGATAATATAAAGCTAATGAACACCGCATCTTTCAGCCCTACTGATGATAGTAGGAATTTTAGCTCTTGACGTACATACAGATGAGCCAAGTCAAGTTTACAGTACAGAACATTTATGGAATTTTCTAACTGTATTGAAGTTACTCTTGTCAAAATCATAACCATGGTCCCCAACTTACAACTGGTTTGCTGGCCAGTTCCTCATTTAAGATTATTGTTCCTTTTTATTTTGGAAGGAGAAACTATGTTCATAGAAATTAGTCTAGGCAAAGCAAGTTTTGTCTTTATACATATGACAAAGAACCCTATTTGATGAAGAACTAAAAGAGCAAATGTACAGCTTACCTAAACGATGACAAGTGAGATGCATGTTAACCAAGCAGATTTCTTCCTCTCTCCCTGTCCTACTGCCCATATCTGAAAGGTGTAAACACCAAGCAGGCAGAAAAAAAATTAAGTACATGACTAATACAACTGATTTAAATAAACATGGGAGATGGATGGTTTAAATTTAGAAAATTCCTGAATCTGTATTATCTTAATGCAAGATCCAACATCAGAGATTTTTAAAAAACCAATTATACAAAATTGTAAAAATAAACAAACATATTAACAAAGACATATTAAATCCAAGTATAAAAATCCAAGTTTAATTCATTTGTAATCAATCTTTCTGTAAAATTTTCTAGTAACCACAATCCTGTTTAATTAGATAATAAAATTGAATAAAAACAAACATGTGAATTCCTCTAATAGATGACAGACCATCTAATTGTAGCTCCCAAAATACAGAAGAATAAATTCAAGGCTAATCTGAGCAAACACATTGCATTAAAACTCATCATGTTACTTATTCTTTTTTTAAATCTTAGAACCAGTAACACTGAAGAAATTGGAGTTTGTTGTTAACTAGCTAAAAAGAATATAAACTTCCATAAAAGTCTATATATAACATAGGTTTACCGCAATTTTAGCATATAAAATTGTGGTAGAGGACTGCCTATGTGTTATAATTAAACAATTTTGATTAATAAACCAAATCAATAGAAAACAATAGAAAACAAGTATATAATTTTTAGATATACAATTATTTAAATCACTATGGAAATATAATTTTATATTTCAGGTTGTTGTTTTTTTAAATAAATTTTCTTATTGCTATTGAGAAAACCTGAAATCATTTTGGGGGGCTTGGAAACCTTCCTGCAATGAAAGATACATCCAGTGCAGTGGTGGGATTCAAAAATTTTTATTACTGGTTCTGTGGGCGTGGCTTGGTGGGTGTGGCAGGGAAGGATACTGTAAAATCTCCAGTCAGAGGTGGTATTTGCCAGTTCTCCAAACTGCTCAAAATTTCTGCTACCAGTTCTCCAGAACTGGTCAGAACCTGCTGAATACCACCTCTGATCCAATGGGAGAAGCATTATTCAACATCATGCAAATATGTGTCTGATTTTAAGCAATTCTTTTATCAACCTCCAACTGGGGATCCTACAATAATCCCTAGAATCTCATTTTATCTCTTAAAGATAATCTTTATCCATGTAGCCAGTTGCACTGGATTAAAGAAACATTTCCCATCATAAATGTCTTTTTACTAATTTATTTTCAGATCTCATACAAATTTTTAAATATCAAAATTAAATTTTGAAGTAAACACTTGTTATACACAAACTAAAACTATGATTTGAACATATGAAACTAGTATTTTACTGAAAGATTATATTATAATTATAGTTCTTTTCATATGCAGAAATTCCAGTGGATATATGGACTTTTGTATGTAGAGTAATATATCTATATTCTTATATTTATTGATACTGCAACATCAATTTGTACTCCTTTTCCCATATGTAATTTATAAACATAAAATGTCTTTGCTTTCATTTGTGATGCTAGCTTTGGCTTTTTATATGCTTTGCTACTGCTAGTGTATTGCATAATTTAATATTTATTTATTTTATGTGTGTGTGTGTATGTATATATGTATATGTATATATGTATGTATATGTGTGTGTGTGTGCGCGTGCGTGTGTGTGTATGCTTGTTCTGTGTAATTATGTTTTCATTTAGTTAGCACCTAGTGAGTTTATGCAAAAAAATTTAAAGCTTTTTCCAGTAGTCACCACATATGTTTACATGCACAGCCACTGTCCTTTATTGGGAAAAAATGAACCAAGTGACTGAATATGTACCGACATTCAAACACAGTTGGGAACAGTTAAAGCAGCTGTGCAACTGTGGAACAAGACATGGCTGCTTTAACAGTTCCAAAAAAGGAGCTTCCTATGTCTGCCTCTATTGAAGCACTTGTACAGCTTTACAACAGCAAGTAGATCTTAGCATGCAAGGATTAAGGTAGCCTAACCTGAATCCTTGGACAAACACCAAAACATGCAAAAGGAAGAGTGAGAGACAACATTTAACACAGCTACATAACAAATACTGAAACTCATTGAAAAACATTAACAAGTGAGAAAAGAAGTGATCCATAGAGTAACCGCAAGAAAATACTACAAAATGCCATATGTGACTTTATGCATAAATGCTACCCATACGTATTTCAAGTTCATCTGTTCAATACATTTAACTAGCTTTTGGACCAGCACCAGTTTGTGGCATGCCAGCACCCATGCTGCACAAACAAGTGTGCCCCCTCCAGTCCATGGAAAAACCTCTCTCTCTACAGAACTGGTCCCTGGTGCCCAAAAGATTGAGGGCCGCTGCTCTAAAAGCAAAAATGTATAACTACATTAAAACACTCAGAAGAATTTTTCACATCATAAGAAAATGATGCACAATTATAGTTTGTGGTGTTGTTGCTGCATCCACACTCTGTATTGATCCCCTATGATCCCAAAGAAAGCAGTTCCCCAATGATTGGAAGCTGCACTTGATCGCTTCAGGACTGAGAAGTTCAGTTGGTAAAGGTACAGAACAAAATAAATGTGAGCATGACTTTTTTACATATTTTTGGAATAAATTGTTCTCCCCTTTTTTCTCTGCTCTAAATTTAATTGAATGTGTTTAACAGCAGAAATTTTATATTTGGTGATGCAATTGAAAGGCCCTAATACACCCATTATTTTACTGTTCTTTGCTGTTAAACCATGATTGATTTTACTGTTGGTTCAAAGCCACACTTTTCATCTCTGTGATTTCACTCTACCAATAATAGAAAGACCCTATGAACTACAGGGCAGCTATCACCCTTAAAATTCTCAAAATTCCAAATTTATCGGTTAATGCTACAACACCATCATTAAAATTTATCATTAAAATTACATCAACATAAATCAACAGCTGTAGCAACAAATGTTAGCAAAATGTATTATATTTTAAAGCATACATAAAAATGACTTCATAAATTTTTTAAAAGACAATTTATCTATATCTTTCTAAAAACATGGAAAGTTAATTCACATAAATCCAGTCAGTGCATGTGTTAGATAGGTTCAATTTAGTATTTTCTCATTATAATGGTAAAACTTCTATATTTTAAACATTATTTTTAAAATAGCCCCTACCAATGTCTGCTTTGGATACTAAATATTATATCATGTGGAGTTGATATTATACTCAATATAAATGTAACCAGAAACATAGGTTTGAATTTCCTCTGACATAAAGAACAGCAAATTTGACCAAATTTATATTTTGATAATATTTTTGTTGCACATGGGATATCTCTTTAAACAAGGTGTGGATATCTGGACATAAAACGTGCCTATGTAGATTGCAGCTTGAAACATTTTATTCTCAGTAAATAATCCAGAGTTACATTAAATCCCACTCTTATAAATTATGCACCCATGCTGAAACCACTTTTTACTCTCTAATGCTGTCCTATCAACTACTAAAATGACAAAAAGGTTAAAATTACTCTCTGAAGATTATCATCTTCCAAATATTTTTAAATGTCAGATGAATACACTAAAATTTAAAAGCAGCTTTGCTTTTTCTCAAAAACTACTAGTAATTTCCTTACCTTTTGTTGCTAGTATCAATATTCAGAACACAGCACACCAATCCTGACATAAGACCACAGTGAAACTTTTGTACTACTTTTTTATATTTTTATCACAAGTGCTGAATGCATTTTGGTGCAACATTTCACTAAAAATTGAGGTTAGGGTTAAATACAAGTAGATTGTCTTCCTCAAGGAATTACATAGCATATATGTAAATAGACAAGAAATATCCAGTATCTGGTAGAACATAGAATGTAATCTATATGTTTGCATCTAATTTAGTGTCACTGATATTTCTTGACTGCTCTAGACAAAAGAGTCACACATCACATAAACATTAGTGATGTTATTTTCTTTGACTTAGCAAGTTGTCTAGAACATTTACATGTTCTGATCTTTAAAATTATGAACTAATATGTAAACCCAGTAAATTGTGGCTTGTTTACTTAACCACAGTTGAACAATCCATGGATTAGTGCCATGTGTGCACCAGTTTAACCATGTGAATTGCAAAGTCCTGAGCTTTGTGGATTATAGTGCGTATCACCAATACATGCTGAGTGATTCTTTGATGTCTGACTAGCATTGAGTGAATAAGAGAAAACTACATCTCATTTCATCTAACCACCATCCCATACTCAGCTATTTTTCTCCCACAACCATGTCACCTGTTTAGCCAAGTAGCTTGACAGATGGCTACAACAGCTGTGGTAAGTCTACATCTGGAGAAGTGATTGGTGGCTGTTTCCTTGATAAAAGGTGAAGGTTGTTCAGAGGAGAATCCACCATTCCCTTTCCTTAACTTGTCCCAGAGTAGGGAAAAAACCCCACAGCACTATTTCCTGCTCATATAGGAATAGTGTATGGCAGGAAAAAGGATCTGCAATTATGGCCGCAAATACTTTGCAGAAGTATTTTTCTTCCACCCAAGGAATGGTGGGTAGCAATTTAATTTACCTATGAGAAAGGAGCTCCATATTAAAGTGAACTGATCTTTCTACACACTGGCCTTTTTGGTTTTGGTTTTGTTTGTTTTAAGCTGAATTAAATAAGGTACTAGAAATTATTATTTTTATCCCAGAGATAAATAATGTCACATTTTCATTAGGTTGTTTTCATCTGCTGTTCACGATGATTTATAGCTTGCATTTATTTTGTTTTGTGTTTATGTTTCAGATTCAAAGAAAGTGATTCAACATTAGTTATTTTTCTGTAAGTGGGCTTTCTCCCTTGCCCCCACTTTTTTTTCGTAGAAGATTGCCATGTTAAAAAACACATCAGAAAATTTATTTGGAATTGTCTTTTTATATGCTCATTAAAACATTTTTCCCTTTTAACAATTTATTTTGCAGCATTGAAAAACCATAGGCTGATGACGCCTCTCTGCGCATGTTTAATCGACCACTATGGTTGTCATGGCAACTAGTCAAGAGAATTCTAAGCCTACACTTGGTATTTCAATGCAGTGACCCAATTACTGTCTGTCAACAAATTCACCAGGACAATGAAGTGTAATACATTACTGAGATTACAGCCCAGAGACAGAAACATAAAATGTCTGGAACTGAAATCTTAGTCCATTTCATAAGGTAAAATAAGATAAACAGAGTTAATGATAATATTTTCTAATCCTTCAAATGTACTACATGCTTTTAAATAACTATTTTTTTAAAAAAAAAAAATCCAATCATGATATTAGCCTATAGACCTTTTGTGGTCTCTGTCTTGTAAATGTTACTATATGCCTAGCCCAGTTGTGTTGTGAATGCTCCAAACTTGAAAACAGGAAATATGTAACAAACAAAAATATTCTTTTATCAATCCCAGTGCTAAATGTAAACACTAAATGAAGTGTTACATAAATTATTTTTGCAGACTTGCATTAAATGAATGAAATTATTTTAGCTTTTATTAAACATTCAGACATTGTTCCCACTTTTGATAACAAACCAAAGTTATATAGAAGAAAAACAGTAATTATTGTATTTCTCAGCAAATACCAGCCAAAGAGCTTCTTCGGGATGTAAGATATTCTGCTTTCTTTAATTATTGCTTCACCATTGTTTTCTATTCTACACCTCCATTCTTAACATAAACTGATGGATCATTTAATATAAATAAGTACAAAATTAATAATAAAGTTGTCATAGGAACAAAGATATTTCACTGTCATGTAGATAAAATATACTAACATATTACTGATGCAAACCCCTATTAATAACTCTAATCTAATAATAACAATTTCATGTACTTTATAAAATTATCTGACTCTTACTTAGAGAAACTTGTGTAGTAGAGCAACAAACTTAACTATAACAACATAGGAATAATACAATCCTGACCTATCTTACAATAGGAAGATAGGAGGCATAATTTTAAATGCTTTAACCATAATTTAATTACAACTACTGAAATACCAAAATCTGTCGTCCAATGCCCTTCCCCTGTAAAAACAGCTTGTATTCATCTATCTCGTATGCATTCAATTTATTTAGAATTTCTTCTGGCTTGAGTTTTGCTTTATTGTGGTAGACAATTTTTCCATCTATCAATCCAACCAACCATCCATCCATCTTCACTATGCTGCAGCTTCCCTTGATGCCTAATCCTTCCTGTACTGAGAAAAATCCATGAAAAAATCATGGTATCTAATTTTTGGAAGCCTGAAAACCACAGTAAACACTGAAAAGCTTGCTGTAAATTAAAAAGCAGGACAATAACATTGAAACTTTTGCAATCATGTAAGAAGAAAGCCAGAAACCTGCCACATACTCTTGAAAATTTAACCATTTTGTAAAACAAACAAGGAAACAACTAAACAAATAAAAAATAGAGAGGGGGCAGATTATCCATGAAAATTAATGAAGAAAAAATAAGTTTAAAAGGCATTAAAACCTCAAAAAATGCTAGTTTAAAAATAAATTGGCAACAGGTGATGTAAAAAACTTTCATTTCCAACCCTTTTTGAAATTGGAATATACCGTCAATGTGCGGTATACAACATTACAACTGGAATATACCATCCACGTTTAACATAGTGTCCTCTATACTCATTCTCTCAAGTCAAGTATTGTAGTCCAATACAAGTGGGAATAGGCTGGATGAATTCTATAACTTGTCTTGGTATAGGTGAGTTTCATTTGCAATATTTAAAATTTTAATTATAATTTTCATTAACATTATTAAATAGCATCTACACATTCTATTTCGCAAAGTTAGCATCTTGCACATAGAAAAGGTAAGCAAAGAAATGGCTTATTATTTCCTTTTCATCTATGTTCTCTGAATGAATATTTCTGTTTAATGAATGAATTTGAACTACTGGATCACTCAACCAGGACATCAGTCAATTAACATTCAAAAGAATTAGAAATGACAAAATAAATTAAATAGCACATTCTTTTCGTACCAATATTTTTCTCTAGCAGGGGAAAATGAATAAAATACTTTGATTAAAACTCAAGTAAGAAATGTGTACCTTTTTTTTTTTTGAAACAAATTTTATTAGTTTTAAAGACAAACAAACCATCATTAACCATTAAGTACATAAAACCTCTTTCCATTATAAATTTTTACAAGTCGGATAAAACATTATTTTATAGAACATAATTCTATTTTACCCCATTTCCATATGAACATATAAATATCTTTTAGCAAATTTCTCATTATTTCTCTTTGCTCTTATTCAATTTCATTATTATTATTATTTTTCCCTATATTTATCCATTTCATCATCTTCATTTCTCTCAGACTTGTTTACCGTTATTCTCATCCAACATTCCTCCAAGGTTTTATCAATTCTCAAACAAACATAAACACACAAAACACAAAAATATAAAACTTCTTTTTAGAAAGTAGCTTGGTCCCAGATTACCTCTCTTTATATGGACTTCAATTAAATTCATGTTCATCTTATATGCCATTACCTATCTTATTTACCATTCTATATCTTCTATATAGCTTCTCCCCACTTTTCACTCTTCTTAATTCTATTTTATTTATTTCATTTTAATTTAAATCATTATACTTGTATATTTTGCCCATTCTTCCCAAATTATCCATTTATCTCATCCCCTATAGTAAAAAAAAGAATTTCTCCTGGAATCACTAATCAAAGTATGATGCCTTTCTATCATCCCCCTAAATTAACATTTAAAATAACACCTAGTTCCCAATCTGATTCTGCTTAGTACATTCCAATTATCTATTTCAAAAACAAATGCTACAGTAATAAATTTATAATAACATCAACACAATAGTCAATTAAACTCTGTAATTAAACTCAATGTTTAAAGCATTCCCTTTAATATTTTGTTAAATTTTGAAGTCTATCATTACTAAACAATTCAATATTTTAATCTTTTATTAATTCTTATAACATTCTAATTTTCTATTTCTAATACAAATACTACAGTACCATCTTATGTACCTTGCAGAATCTTCTTTTTAAAAAGATTATACATTACCTTTTATCCCTAAAAAAAATTCCCTTTTTCCCATCTTGTTCCATACCTTTGTGGCTTTTTTCCCCCTTTTCCCTCCTTTCTTTTCCCACCTGGCAATTTTTACCTCCCCCTCTTCTAACCTCCAACTTTTAGCTTCCCCTCTCTGTTGTATTCCTTTTTTCTTTTGTTTTCTAACATTGTGTTGATTTTGCATCTTATTTTTCTCTTTCTTGAGTGTTTTTTTAAGTCTTAAGTCCTTCATTTTCCTTCCTCTCTTTCTCCTTTCTTTCTTAATTAAACTTTTGGATTCATTAAAGATGGCATCTTCTTCTTGTTGTTGTTCTTCTACTTCCTCCATCTGTTGTTGTGTTTGCTGACAAATAGCAAGCGCCATTTCTAAAAAATGAAAGGTTTCTTCCACAGCATCCTTGCCTTCTTTCTTTATTTTTCCATATTCCTTTCTAAGTTCATCAACAGGTAAAGCCATTATAAACATTTTCTCCCCCCCCCCTCTTCTTCTTCTTAAAACAACCAAGATGTTTCAAAAGTTGAAGCAATTCCCCAAAGTCCCAGAGTCATCAATCAGTCCAAACAAAGCACAAAGTTCTCACTTTCTCTTCCAGGGGTAATATCAGTAAAAAGAAAAAAAAGAAGTCCAGTCTGTATTTTAAAGCCTTGTTGCAATTAATTTAGTCTCAAAATCGTCAAGGCATAACAAGATATATATATATATATATATATATATATATATATATATATATATATATATATATATATATATATATATATATATATATATATATATATTCCTCTCCCTTCCCACTTATAACAAAGAGCCAAATTTTTACCTTCTATAAAAAGACAGGTTTCTCAATGTCCATTTGTTAATTCCGTAGGGAAGGAGAGTAAGCTTTCCCTTTCAGCACCTCAAACGCCGCTTGAAAATCTCCTCTGGGAACAAAGTATCGTTGAAAAAGTCGTGATTTTCAGGATGTTAGGCATATCTTAAAGTCCTGGTTCAGCCAAAAAAAAACTTTCTCTTCAAAACTTTCTCCCTCTTCCTCCTGCACAGTCTTACCCAGCTGCCGGCTTCTTCGTGGCGGCCATTACAGACCACTGCTCCACCGCCTTGAGAAAAGGGGTTTTGCTGGCTGGGGAGGGGGTCTGCGATGCCCCCAAACCCCTCTCCGGATCCCCCTATCTTCGGCTGCCTCTACGGGGCAGCCTTAGCCTCCAGACCCGTCGGGATCAGAGGCACCAAGACGGCGCAACAGGGATCGCGCCCTGCCGCCGCCGAAGCCTGGCAAACCGGAAGTCCTCAGAAATGTGTACCTTGACCCACAAATAATAGCTAATATGTTCATAAAGATATCCTTTGTCAAAAATGAATTGAAATGCTAACTTAAGGTATTACCCCCATTTTCTATAATATATAGACACAGATAAAAGTAAAGGTAAAGGTTTCTCTTGGCAAATAATATCTGACACTAGAGGGCAGTGTTCACCTCCATTTCTCAGCCAAGAGAGCCAACATTGTCTGAAGATACTTCCAGGGTCATGTGGCCAGCATGATTATATGCTATGGCACATGAAATACATAAAGGTAAATGAGAAGAAAATATTAAACTCAGAAAAAAATCTATGGGAATATTTAGACAAAGGAATGTAGTACTATTATGTAGCTGCAGTGGCACAGTGGTTGGAATGCAATACTACAAGCTACTTGTGCTGATCCCCGGCTGCCAGCAGTTTGGCAGTTCGGAACTCACCTAGCTCAAGGTTGACTCAGCCTTCTATTCTTCCAAGGTTGGTAAAATGAAGACCCAGATTCTTGGGGGCAATATGCTGACTCTGTAAAACCACTTAGAGAGGGCTGTGGAGCACTGTGAAGTGGTATATATTGTGCTATTGTTATTGCTATTGTTATTGCTATGTTGGAAGTTAAAACCCACCCCTAGGAAAATGAAATATTTTAGGATATACTAAAAAGGCAGAATCTTTCCCCTAAAAAGAAAAGTAGAACTCAGAAGCAGAAACTCAGCCCACCACCTTTGCTAACGGGCCATTACTCTGGCCTGGGCCAGTCTATTTTACATAACAAAGATCTACTCCAGGTAGAGCCATAATAGGAATTGCCTAAAGCTCTTTCATTACATCATCATCCAGCAAGGCTCAACCAAGCCTGGGACTCAGGACAGCCTACAGAGTTGCCCCTGCATGGGGCCATGCAGGGGCAACAACCAATCAGGATACAAGCTCAAATTCAAATCTCAACAGAAGGCATACAACCAAGTGTCTCTCAGAATCTTGCCCCTTCTTCTTTTCCTTCACCCAACATCTTGAAGCATGTGATCATCCTTTTCATTTTGGAGCTCCAAGCCATGTGGTCCTGTCCACCATTAAACCATCTTTCCAAGCAATCACCATGTTTCCAGTGTCTTTCTTCTCCACTTGGAACTGAACCCAGAAGGATATTTCTTCCAACAGCTATGTTTTTGTCAATATAATTTTTAGTTAGTGCCAGCTATCCTCAAGCTGGTATCTCCATATTTGTTGACATTTCATGCAAAGATGAAAAGGTGCCAAGAATGATTTTTTAAAAAACAATAAGCTTTTATTTCTTTAATTGGCTAGAAGAGAATTCTTGGCTTGATCCAAGCCAGATCTTATAAAGAGCACAGGACAGTTGCTTGAAGCGGAGGTGAATTTTATTCAAGAGCGTAACAGTCAAAGCAATTGAAGTTTATTCAAAGAGTTTGGAAAGGTTACTTTAATAGAGGAGCCTTTCTATTGTCCTCAGAAAGCACGCAAACTCAGCCTCCGTTCTAGGGATTCCCGGAAAGCTTACCAGATCTGGTAGTAGGGGGGCGTTTGTAATCTTTATTTTTTATATGTCAAGGTTGTGAACCTTAAGCGATGGGTCCAGGATTAGGGAATTGTATGCGTGTGAAAGATTTCCATATCTTCAAGAGATTTTCTTATTTGGTTAATTTCCTGGTATTTGACAATTTCACCTAAGTAAAGATATGCTTTATCAGCCTAGGAGTTAAAAGGCTTCTGTGGTCTTTTGTTTTAATGTCTGGGATTCGTTGGATGGTCAGATAAGCAGCAGGGTAAGGATGATATGGGGGAGAGGTTCTTCCTTCAATTTTATTATAATCTCATTCATTACCCATGAATGCACAAAAATCCAGATATTCTTTTAGTTATAAGAACAAACTAAAGCTAACTTACATGTAATTATGTCTTTTAAAAATATAAAAAGAAATGGATGGCTACTGTTGAAATGATTCTAAAAATGGACCTTAAAGTCTTCTTCCCTAAAATTGTATTGATTTGTCATGGCCCAGAATTAAGCTGCTAATAAATAAATAGTTTAGTGTATAGTAATTATCTCATAAATATCTAATAGCATTAATAACAGAGATATTCAGTCCATCCTAAAAATATTTAATTTCAAATGTATGATCAGTTCTCACAGCTTTCCCCATCAAATTCATGACATTTTTTTTTAATTTCCAGCATTTTACTTTAAAAAAATGTCCCCTGACCTGACTTATTTTGTCACAACATTATGTATAAGCTGCTTTACATATGGCTGCCTTTAAACACCAGTTAAAAGTATTTTATTTATTTGATTTGTCAATTGCTTACAAGATAATAATTATAAGAATATGAATACAGAAAATAGGTACGAATAAATGGGGACAATAGGACAGGGATGGTAGGTACAATTGTGCACTTATGCACCCTCCCCCCCATAGACCTCTTAGGAAAGGGGTGAGGTCAACAGTAGACAGTCTAAGGTTAAAGTTTTTGGGATTTGGGGAAGAAACGACAGAGTAAGGTAGTGTATTCCAGACATTGACCACTCTGTTGCTGAAGTCATATTTGTTGCAATCAAGTTTGGTGCAGTTTACCTTGAGTTTGTATCTATTGTGTGCTCTTGTATTGTTGCAGTTGAAGCTGAAGCTGAAGCAGTCATTGACTGGTAGGACATTGTAGCAGATAATTTTGTGTACTACACTTAAGTCCAACCATAGGCAGCATAGTTCTAGGTTGTCCAAGCCCAAAATTTCAAGCTTGGTGGTGTAGGGTATTCTGTTGCAAGCAGAGGACTGTAGTACTGTTCTCATGAAATACTTCTGGACACACTCAATTGTATTAATGTCTCATATACAGTGTGGATTTGAGACATATGAGCTGTATTTGAGTATTCGTCTAGCAAAGGTTTTATATGCTCTAGTTAGCAATTCAATATTACCGGAGGAGAAGCTTCGTAAGATTAGATTTACAACTCTTAATGACTTTTTGGCAATGCTATTACAGAGAGCTCTGGCGCTTAAGACATTTGATATGAGTACTCCAAGGTCCTTGACAGAGTAAGGGTCATCAACAAGGTCATATCTGCCTAGATTGTATTTGGTGTACCAATTTTTTTTTACCAATGTGTAGGACAGAGCATTTGTTGGTTGAGAATTGGAGTTGCCAATTGTTTGACCATTCAGACACATAATCAAGGTCGCTTTGAAGAATGGTAGCATTGTCAGTACTGTTGAATAGTTTTATGTCATCAGCGAAGAGGACGCAGTTGCTTATAAGGTGATTACAAAAGTCATTTATGTAGAGTATAAAGAGTGTGGGTCCTAGAACTCTGCCTTGGGGGACACCACTGTTATATTGGTCCAGAAGTTAGTGGTCCATGTGCAATCAGTTTCTGGGAACATATTATTGCTATCCTTTGGGCCCTGTACTTTATAGGTATGGAATTTAAAATGCTGTCTACAGGTATGGAATTTAAAATGTCACCTAGTTATCTTCATGGCCACCTATATTTACTGGAATTGACCTAACCAAAAAAGTCATGGTTAATAGTTCTTTATTCTATGAAATAAAGAGGGTTAATGGCAAAAAATATTCAGCAATAGTTTAGTCTTTTGAAACAGAGTTCCAGTGAAAATCAGACTAGACCCATCCCTGAATTTATTCCAGAATTTTTTTTTAAATGGTAGATAATTTGTCATTTATTCTAGAATTAACATATATTGATTCAACATCTGGATGCACATTTCTCCTTGATGGTGCTTGACTGTCTTGTGGCTTTACCAATTTAGATGTTTTTAATTAGGCATTCTATGTATCTTGTGTTTTCATTATTTTATTTATTAATAAATAACTTTTCTATATATTTTAAATGGCTGAAAACTGCATTTGATTGCAGTGGGACAATAAATAAATCCCCAGCCGATACTTCCATCATTAATCAGACCTATCCCAACATTTCACCTATAGATCACATGCTTTATTTTCCTGATTGTCATTGTAACCCAAGGCATGCAGGTTGTGATCATTAAACGGGAAGCAGAGGAAATCCCAGGTAAGGAGTACAGGGTACCATAGAAATATGGGGATCCTGGGAGGCTGGATAAAGGCCTGTTGGAGGACAGGATGCTTGGTGCAATATAAGCTCAGAAAAGCTGAGGAATGAGGGTGCAGGGTGCATATGGTCACAAGGAAGCCAGGAAAAAGGATGGTAGGTGGGTGTGGGGATGTGGGGATGTGCACGTGCATGGCTGTGAAAAGAGAGGACAGGGTTCATGTGGGCAATCAAAGTCAGGCTATAGAAAGAGGGTGCATGAGTATGTGTTTGTTACAGTACGTGATAACCTTAAGGAGGCTATGAAAAGAGGGAGTGTATGTGTCATGCAATTCCAGGGAGACATAGTAACCGGTTACAGGGGTGCACGTGTGTGCAAACATAGTGAGGCAAGTAAAAAGAGTGCAGGAGGTGGCAAACATAGGGAAGGTGTGGAATAAGGTATGGGTGATTGTGTGTATGTGTCTTCATTTGCAGAGATGCCGTGGAAGGACAGCATTGGATACATGAAAGTGCACCACAGAGAGGTTATAGAAAAGAGGGTGCAGGAAGTTTGTGTGTGAGCAAAAGGGAGAATGTGGGCAAAATACCCAAAATGCAAAAAGGACTCATGACTTGTGACTTTCCTTGCTGGCTTCCCATTCTATATTTGAGGGAAGCAGGCAAGGAAGCGTGCAAAAGGCAATCTTGTAATCATGGAATGCTGCCAGTTGGTTGCCAGGCAGCTGAATTTTATTTACACGGTCTTAAAGTCTCTTCATTCAGCAAAGTTGTAACTTCAAATGGTCACAACTTGAGGACTACCTGTATTGCCCTTATTATATCTTTTTTCAATCTTGTCTCTCGTGTGTGTGTGTGTGTGTGTGTGTGTGTGTGTGTCTATGTATGCATGTAAGTAAAATCTAATACATTTTGTGTGCAAACTACAAGACTCATATCTAAAAACAAGCAGCCTTATTTCTATTCATTGTATTTTATTTCAATGATTGGATTCAGCACATGTGTATTCAGCCAGAAAAAAAGGGAATGCATAATGTCAGATATGTAATATTATATATTATATTACATGTATTATAAATAACAAGTTTCAAAAATCATTTACTTACTATGTGTCACACAGACAGACCTGTACAAAATGCAAATATCAATGCCATGCTGGAAAATTTCAGAGGGCACCTAAAGGGTATTTGCTCTATATATGTTATTGAACCAACTTAATCAGGAAGAAAAACATGTGTAGTAGCTCTGTCATTACTTAGCAAACTATTGATATACTCTGTACATTGTATATGGCTTACAATCAGAGTCACTTTTATAATCTAACTATTTTAGAAAAATACCTGTACCTGGCAGTTCATTCTCAACTATATAGAAATAGCCTAATCCAATGATGATAACAGTATGTAGAACTATTTTTATTGTAAGTGCAATTGATTAAATCAAAACAGCTCCATTTTATTAAAACACATACATATGTCTTAAATTACACTCATACTAATTACCTTCAATATTTTCATGTACATACTTTTTCTTTCCAGTTAATTAATATAACTTTTGTGACGAATATTTGTTTGGAAAGCTTCCTGAGGAATATATGAATCATAATTAAATTGATATAATAATTTACTGTGAATTTGTTGACTGGATTTTGGCTGTAGCTTATAAAAATAATTATAATATTTGGTATCACTAAAAAATAAAATGAAATGAAAAAGTTACAGGCAATTGACATACTAAGAATAAACATGATAATTTAACAAAAGTAGCTATCTTAGCTATTATATTTGTAACAAGTAACTGTTAACAGGATTTCTGAAATCAATTTTCATTATTGACTATTAACAGATTATCAACCTTCTATGGTATGGTAATAGTCAATCCTAGAAACTTAGAATAAAACAAGAAATATTTCATTGCAGCATTTACTGTTTCATTTCAAAAAGGTAAAAACTGCCATTTAACTTAGATTTAGCCATGAAATTTGTTCCAATCTAATCCGTAAAGCAAAGTGGATTTTTATTTATGTCAGTCAATTAAGAAGAAAATAAGAAAAAATATGATATAAACACGATGGAAAATTGATAGAATGAAATGCTTCTCTGTTCCATTTTGTGAAACCCAGTTGGCCTTCTAAAAATCAGTCAAAACACAGCTCTTCTGGAAGGTTTTTAATTAATTAATTGGCACAATGTCATTAAGGTCTCAAATGTTGTCAGTTAATTTCAGTTAACGATAATGTTTGCTATGGTTTCATTATTTTGTGAATAATTTGTTTTGCAAGCCATTGAGTGTCTCAAAATTGATTAGGCTTAAAGATCAAACTGAATGAAAAAAATATTTCAAGTAAACCCAACTCTTGTTGACTTAATGGACATATCTATGTATCATTCTTGACAAAAATACAGAAGTAATTTGCTATTGCTGCCTAATGAGTTCTATTTTCAACTTCCTAGGCTAACTTATACCATTCCATTGAGTACTGGTTCTGCTTAGCTTCTATGCTCAGATATGTTGTTAAGTGCTACTACCCCTGTTGGCTCAATTAAAGTCATACTGACATATTAGAACAAAAGCATAGGTTGTTTCTGTCTTGTGCATTTTGTAAACAATGAAGTAGGATGGATAATACTGGCCAAACACCAGTCACAGATGTCCAATCACAAAAGAGATAGAGAAAACATGAGCAGTATACAAGGATGCCGTCTGCTCTCAAATTCAGTTCTATCAACATGACTGGTGACATGTTAGTACACTTCTTTATTATTGCATACATCACTGGAAGTTATTGTTACCAATAAATAGCTGTGAAAACCTATACTCTGTAATTAACACATTATTTCCCACTTTATTTGAACCTGGGTCCTGTGTAACACTGTAGCTGTCTCAATTTGAATTGCAGCTCAAATTAAAGCTGAAATCAAGCTTTGGAATGAACTGTGGGAGACTGAGGTAGCTATATTAAGAGTCAGAGTTCAAAGGTTGCAGGGGAATACTACACAAGAAATAAAAAGTATTAAGTCCTCTGTGCTTGTTTAATATTTATGAAGCTTCCATTGAAGGGATATGTAATATATTTAATTAATTTTAGTGACAAGAATTATTCACACATCCTGATCAGTTAAAGCCAAAGTCTACTAAATCTGCCCCTCAAATTATCACAACACCAGCAAATGATTCTCCTTGTATTCCTTCTGTAACTGAAGTCACAAGAAGGCAAGGTATTATTAGCATTTAGTAGAATAATCATTCTGCAAAATTTATGTACCATCATTAAATTACAAAGAAATGCAGATCACTCTAATTCTTCTTTCAAGTGGAATCTGGATTTTTTGCAATCTAGTATGGTAGTCTTAAAATATAGTATGAAGCTTTGAACTACCAAGCACTGAGTAAAGATCAGTCTATTTGTTTAGTTCTAATTTAACTGGGGTGGGGCGGAATGGAGTTTTATGGGTTTTTATGTTTGTAGATTTTTAATATGGTAAGCCACTGGGAAGCATCTGTTATGAGTTGGACACCATATAAGTTATATGATAAAAAAAATAAAATTGTATGAACGTTAGAAATTAGAGCATTATATATGAAAACATTACTTTAAAATGACAATCAAAATACTTCCATCTTTGTTTAATAGTAATGCAATATAGTAAACTCTCATTTTAACAGATTTTTATTTAGCACCTATGCAACATATAAATTGTTCATTTCCGTCTCTTTTTAACTGGCTAAAGTCTATGCAGATACCATCAGTATCTAAGATTAAAAAGTGGACAAAAAAAAAAAAAGGTCTGTAACCACTAGTAACAATGTGGGAGTAACTGATCCAGGAGCTGCTATAAATATGATTGGATTCCTAGATCTAGTGGTAGTTAATCTTATACCAAGACCATATTTCATATGTTCAATTACAACAATTAATTTATATCAGCCTCATTTTTCCATCGTACATGTGTATTCCCATTCTTAAAAGATATTTATTACAATGTTTTGGGTTAAGCTCCAATAGAAAGAATGGAATGTTTCAATGTAAGAGATTTTTTTAATATAGTGTGGTGTACTTATTTAACCTGAAACTGATATACATAATTGCAATATATACTCACCAGCAAAGGATGGGAAAAATATGAAAGTAATAACTGTCTTGCAGTCTTCAAGAGACCTGGTTCATCAGTAACTGCTTATATCAGCTCATATAAAGTCATGCTAATACCTAGCCATCTTGTCTTTTGTCAACCTTACTTTGTTCACCTTTGATTTTCTGAAGCATCATGATCTTCTCCAGTGATCTGTGCCTTAAATTATATGTCCAAAATGTCTATACTTCAGTTTCAGTATTAGTGTTTTGGACCAGCAGCATGGTTTCAATTCATGTAGTACTGAACTATTTTCTTCTTTGATCCAAAAACATCTCAACAATTTTATACAGAAATATTAATTCAAAAAGCATTGACATTTCTTTATTCAAACTTCTGATGATCCACCTTTCATAGCTATACATTACCACATAATAAATCATAATCTTGATGATGTCTACTTTTATTGCCAGTATTTTATTACCCATCTATTCACCTGGCTTTAATCCCAGATGAAAGCACAGGTCTGACATGTATTATGGATACCTGGCTAAGAGACAAAATGAAACTTATTTGTCTCAGCTCTCTCTACTGGATTCCTCTGTGGTGCAATATACTAGGACTGGAATATCAAGAAGTAGTAGGATTGTAGGACTCTAGTAATAGGACTGTAGATGTAGGTAGTAGGTAGTAGGACTGTAGTAGAAGGACTGTAATCTATACAATTTAAATATCACTGAGCAGAAATTCAATTTACCACTTTGCCAATTTTGAATGTTTGTTGTAGTGTTTCAGTGATCAAGACTCTAATGTACAACAGTTTCTCTGTCCAAATTATTTAACATAGGAATGGGCTCTGATAAAGCAGCAGACTTTCACAAATTTCTTGTCCTCGACCTGGAGGCTATCTGGTTAGGATTTGCTCTTTAATATCAGCCACAAGGATCTGTCTATTGTACTACTATTGTACTACTATTGTACTACGAATCCACATACAGACGGGAGGTTGTACAACTTGCCTCTTCGTGCAACGGAGCCATCTGGAACTGAACTCACTCAAAACCGTAGAAATGGTGGTAGACTTTAGGAGAAACCCTCCCATACTATCACCTCTTACAATACTAAACAACACAGTATTAACAGTAGAGATCTTCAAATTTTTAGGTTCTATCATATCTCAAGATCTAAAATGGACACCTAACATAAAAAATGTCATCAAAAAAGCACAACAAAGAATGTTCTTTCTGCGCCAACTCAAAAAGCTCAAACAGCTCAAGGAGCTTCTGATACAGTTCTATAGAGGAACTATTGAGTCTTTTATCTGCACTTCTATAACTGTATGGTTTGGTTCTGCAACCCAACAAGACAGACACAGACTTCAGAGAGTCTGTGGACTGCAGAAAAAACAATTATTACCAACCACGGATGGGATTCAAAATTTTTAACAACCGGTTCTGTGGGCGTGGCTAAGGTGGTGGGTGGGGCTTGGAGGTCATGTGACTGGGGGAACATGGCTTGGTGGTCATGTTATTGGCTGGGCATGGCCAACTCAATATCACTCACTTCTCCTCACGCATCTCCTCACCCAGCCTCTCATGACTGTGGGGATGCTGCAACAGTCATAAGTGTGAAAAATGGTCATAAGTCACTTTTTTCAGTGCCATTGTAACTTTGAATGTTCACTCCACAGAACCAAAGTACCAGCAAAGGAGGGGGGAAAAACTCCAGAGAAGTTCCAGAGACAGGAAGTCTAGTCCTGCCAAGAATGTAGTAAGAGTTAATGTAGAGGCAGTTTCTGCAAGCAACACCAGAATGTTTCCTTCCTGCCTTCCTTACAGGATTAAGCCAGGAATTTCTTCTAACAACCAGTTCTCCAAACTGCTTAGAATGTTAACAACCAGTTCTAGCAAATAGGTGTGAACTGGTAGAATCCCACCCCTGCTACCAACCTGCCTTCTATCGAGAACCTGTATACTGCACAAGCCAAAAAGAGGGCTGTGAAAGTGTCTACAAACCCCTCACATCCCAGACATAAACTGTTTCAACTCCAACCCTCAAATCGATGCTATAGAGCAATGCACATCAGAACAACTAGACACACTGACTTCCGGTTTGCAGGTTTCGGCAGCGGCAGGGATTCGCGATACTGCGCGATCCCTGCTGCGTTCGCCGTCAAGGTTCCCCAGATCCGTTTGGATCTGGGGGATATAGCTGCCCCGTAGAGGCAGCTGAAGACAGCGGGGATCCGGACAGGGGTTTGGGGGCGTCGCAGACCCCCTCCCCAGCCGGCAAAACCCCCTTTTCCCAAGACGGACAAGCGGCGGTCAGTAATGGCCGCCACGAAGAAATCTACAGCCGGACAAGCAGGTGCAGGAGGGTGAAAGCTGGAAGAGTAATGAAAGTTGTTTTCAACTGGGACAAGGCAAGAGAAAGTGCCCTGAATCTTGAAGGCTGCTAAGGATACATTGTTCCTAGTAAGAGTTACAAGCTGCGAACATTCTAAAAGGGAAAGTTTTTTTTTCTTTCGTTTCACTCTCCTTCCTAACGTGACAGCAGATGGAAAAAATCTTTTTGGCTGTGAGTGAGAAGGGAGGGGGGGGGGGGAAATGGAGCAATTGAAAATAAGGAGAAGATTGCCTAGATTTTTAAAGAGTTACTAAACACCAATAAGACTTCTAAAAGAGATATTTTAAAGGGAATTTTGTGACTAAACTTTAACCCCAGAAAGAGAAAGTGAAGAAGGAGAAAGTATTTAAAAGAAATAGCCTGTTTGGATTGTTTGGTGATTTTGGAACTTCTGAGAACTATTTCTAATTAAAAGCACTCGGGTGGTTGTTTGGGAAAACTTTTTCTCTGCATAATGGCATCACTTGTGGATGGACTGAAACTTGTATACCAAAAATATGAAAAAGAAAAGCAAGAAGGGAAAGATGTCCTTGGCACTCTTTTTCAATTTTTAGAAATGGCGGTTTGTACTTATGTAAAGCTGAATGAGCAACAGGATGATGGGGACAAAGAAGAAGCCATCTTTGATGAACAAATAACTTTGGTCGGAGAAGGGAAAAAGAAAGAGAAAAAGGAAAAGAAGACTTTAAGATCTGGAAAAGCAACCCAAGAAGAGAAGAATAAGGTGAAAAGGGGACATTATGTTAGGAAACAACAGAAAGGGGGAAAGCAGAATAAAAGGGAGGTGGAGAGACAAAGGGGTAAAGAGGACAAGGAGAAGAAGAAGCAAGGGAGAAAGGAAGGGATGAGAAGCCTTAATGGTGGGGAGCAAGTTGTAAAGAAGCAAAAGTTTTTTAGATATAATGGATAAATTTTATTGAAAAAGGGATTCTAGAAAGGTACATAAGATTGCATTTCTATATTTGTATTTAGAAATAACCATAGAAAATTAGAAATAATATGTAATTTAAAATGCGATAAAATATTTAGTATAATCTAGTGAAATTTTTGTTAAGAGAAGGGGAGTACTGTAATGGAACAATGATTTAAGATATGTGATGTGGGGGAATAATTTTGGAAAGCATAAGTGTTCCCACAAAGGCATGATATTTAACTGAAATGGGTAAAATGTTTAAGATATAAATGATTGTTAATATTAATGATTAGACTATGTTATTCTAGTGAAACTTTTTGTGAAATGAGAGATTTGAAGTAGGAGAAAGGGGAACATTGTAATTAAATAATGATTTATAATATGTGACGTGGGGGGGGGAATAACTATGGAAAATAGGTGCTCCCATAAAAGTATGTGATTTAACTGAAAAATAATGTGTTAAATGTTTAAGACATAAATGAATATCAATATTAATGAATAGATTTGTATTGGTTTTGATAATACTGTATAATTTTAGAATGTACCAGACAGAATCCCAATGTAAGTTATGTGTTTTATATTAAGTATTATAAATATAGGGGAAAGAGATAAAGGCATCATACTCCATTTAGTGTACAGGAGAAGTTTTTTTCAAAGAAGAAAGATAAATGGATAGCTGGAAATAGAACAGACAAAGAAAAATAAATATTATGATTCGAATTGAGAGGAGATAAATAAAATAAAATTGAGAAAATTTAAAAGAGGGGAGAAGTTATATAGAAAATTGAAAATGCTAACAAGATATGGAATGGTATATAAAATGAATATGAATTTGAATTTGTGTCTGTATCAAGAGTTTTAACCCGGGACTAAGCAACTTTCAGAAAAGAGATTTTTTATGCTTTTATGTTTTGTGTTTCTGTGTATTTATGTTTTGTATGTCTTTAAAAATTAATAAAATTTGTTCAAAAAAAAAAGAACAACTAGACACACTAATAGTTTTTCCCCGAACACTATCACTCTGCTAAACAAATAATTCCCTTAACACTGTCAAACTATTTAATAAGTCTGCATTACTATTACTATTACTATTAATCTTCTCATCCTTCCCTTCACCCATCTCCTCCCACGCATGAATGTAACTTTGTTGCTTTATCCTTATTTTTTTATTGACTGTTTACTAGTATAATATGATTGTATTTGATCACTTATTGTTATGTTTCCTAGTATGATTTGATTGCTTGTTTGTACCCTTTGACTACTATTAAGTGTTATACCTATGTACCCTTTGGCTACTATTAAGTGTTATACCTATTATTCTTGACAAATTTGTTTTTTTAATGTCCACTGAGAGCATATGCACCAAAGACAAATTTCTTGTGTGTCTAATCACACTTGGCCAATAAAGTATTCTATTCTATTCTATTCTATTCTATTCTGTTCTGTTCTATTCTATTCTATTCTATTCTATTCTATTCTATTCTATTCTATTCTATTCTATTCTATTCTATTCTACTTTACTCTACTCTACTCTACTCTACTCTATTCTATTCCTGGCCCAGCTAGCTATTAAAAACTATCCAGAAAAGTATATGCATCTATGTAATACAAAGATAAAAGAAATCTAAATGAATAAAATTCACAAGGATGTACTAATTGGTCTTTTCATGATCGTAAAATACACGTGTAATTTGAGGTTAAACTGTAGAGTTTGAAAGCTTAGATTAAAATCTCTGGTTAGTGACAGCAATAATACAGAATTTTACTATCTGTTCTGAAGGATTCTGCACATGGGACTGCCAAAATAACAGCATTTTCTGCTCATGTTGTCAGAGCAATTTTGCAATAAGGGATTTTGCAATTTTGCAATTAGGTTTGAGCACAAGTCCTTATAAAAGAACAATGAAATAGAACATGAGAGACAGACTTTTTATCTTCCAGGGATATGTTTGGCTCTGACTGAGATGTTTTATTCCAGTACATAGAATCCAGTATATTAATCTTTACTGTGGAATGATTTTTTTTGGTGAAGCAAATACAAGTTACCTATCTAAAAGGACCACGATGTAGACTGGAGATAGATTATGTCATATCCCTTCCCCTCTATTCAAAGAGGGCTGTTTGAAACAGGGGTCAAGGAGGCCATCTATGTCAAAGTTGAACAACCCTCTCTCAACACATCATCTATCTCCAGTCTACAACACAGTCCTTTCAGTAGTTCTAAGAAGGCTCCACACCCATTTGCACTACTCAGGTGACCCTGAGGACACAGCTAAACCTCCAAGTGGCCTCAACGACTCTCTAAAAGAATGCAAATGACCTGCAAGGAATATAAATATTTCCATTCCCCACCATCCAATCAGAGGTGAAGAAGTTTCTTGGATGAAAAGCGAAACATCTTTAAAGAAAAATAAGAAAGCCAAGTTGCCATTTGAAAAAGCACCTTTGGGTACTGCCAGAAAAGAAGCTATTATCAAGAAATTTCAAAATGATATCTGCATGAGAATCCCATTTAAAAATGTAGGTATATTCATATGTATCTGGGTACATAAGCAAGTATCACATTTTTGTGGTACACATGCATATGTGTGTATATTTGTATACACTAACATACATATACTGCAATACAAATTTTGTGAAGAGATGACTTACTGTCCAGAAACTAACTATTGATAAACATATTCTCTTTATTTCAAAACTGGTTATGAATATGTAGTTCCATATTTTGCAAACAGGATTCTATCTCTTATCTCGATGTAAAGTAGAATCACTTTATAAAAACCATCAAAGTAAAGATCAGGAAATCCTTATCCTGAAATATGGCTAATCAGTCTACTGCAGCAGTTGAAGGGCTGCAGGAAATATGGAATATCTGTAAAACTAAGGATGTGTTCCTCAGAAACAAATATTTATGAAGTAAATCTAATTATTCCATATTAAAAGTTATACCATATTTTGACCCCACACTTAACATTTACAGGCCTAAAATATGTCTTTTAGTACATACTGTATATCTTTCTGAACACATTTGACAAAATTGCTGGCAAATCTTTGTCTTTATCTATGTAGACACACACACACACATACAATATAACTGACAGATTTTTCACTAGAGGAGAAAGCTTCAGAAATATCTTAAAAAATTAAAAGCAACAACAATATACTCAAACATGAACAACTTATAAATTCCAACATCCTTTTGCAGTGCCCATGTGTAATTTAACATGAATTGAAACTGATTTTTCCTTATAATGCTATATTCAGGAAGTCAGTTGATAGCTAAAGAAATATGGGTTCTTCTTCGATGGGTTTATAGATTTATTGCACATTCATAATGAGCAAATAAAGCAAAATGTTGTAAGTCTATGTCTAAAATCAATGAACCAGACAATGGTACGCTATGATATTTGCTGGGTAGAACAGTTGTAACCATAATAGAAGGTGATATGTTAGAGACAGGAAATTTTACAGATGGCACAAATAGAGCACAGCTGTTTAATGGAAGCAAAAAAAAATCCATCCATCCGTCCAAACAAAGGAAAAATCTTGAAAAAATATTCCAAGTGTCCATGACGGCTTCTATAGTACTTTCAATTTTTAATGATTGCGCCAGATGGGGACAAGTCTATTCTTACTGAACCATTAATAAAAATGCATCTGATTTAAAAGTCCTATCTGTAATATAGCTATAATACTTTAGCTACTAAGCAGTGGACTTGTGAATTCAGAACAAATTATACAAAAGCTGAGTAGCTTTTGGTTCAAATATTTAAAATACTATATGAAATACAACAATGTGTTAAATTTCCTTTTAAAAGGAATATTAGAAATCAAAGTATGAATTAGCTCCTGTTTTTTAATGTCATTTTATTATTTTAATTAACAGAAATAATATCCCATATTCATTTTATTCAATCTATTTGAATTCAGTAAACTTGTCTATGATAGGTATCATGCTCACAAACAAGTCTTTGGATTATTCTTTACCCTTATGGAAGTCACATAAATGAATCTCAAGAATAAAGGAGCTACAGAAGTATTTATTTATTTAATTTGTATCCTGTCTTTATTATTTTTACAAATAACTCAAAATGGTAAACATATGCAACATATGCAATACACTTTCCTCCTATTTTCCCCACAACAACCCTGTGAACATGGGTTGGGTTGGGCTGAGAGAGAGTGAAGGTCCAAAGTCACTCAGCTGGCTTTTATGGCTAAGGCAGAGAACTTGAACTCATGGTCTCCTCATTCCTTAACTGCTGGACTAAACTGATTCTCTAAGAATAGACAATATCGCTTAGCATCTTCTGTGTGAGCAAATATTCAATACAAACCTTAATCTCTTTCTGGAATGGCATGAGAGAACATACAGTGTATTTTATGTTTAGTATTTAATTATAATAATACAAAATATTAAAAAGTCAAGCCAAATGTGCTTTTTCATGAGGCAACTGTACTTTCTTCTTTTTTTCTGAAGACGTTTCACTTCTCATCCAAGAAGCTTCTTCAGCTCTGACTGGATGGTGGGGAATGGAAGCATTTATACTCCTTGCAGACAGCTGGTGGTTTGCATTCTTTTAGAGAGTAGTTGCGGTTTATCTGAGTAGTGCAAATGGGTGTGAGTAGTGCAAATGAGACTTCTTGGAACTGCTGGAATGTGTTGTAGACTGGGAATAGATGATGTTGTCTCCTTCCCCCTCTGTTGTCTCCTGCCCCCGCTGTTCAATTTTGACATAGATGGCCTCTTTGACCCCCGTCTTTCAAAACAGTGGTTCTATCTGTCCAAAATATGGACTGTTTTGTCTTCAAAAGAGTGGCCTTTGTCTTTTAAATGCTGATGGACTGCTGAATCTTGTCTTGATGGGTTTGTTCTCCTATGTTGTGCCATGCATTTATGAAGTGGTTGTTTTGTTTCCCCAATGTACAGATCTGCACATGGCTCACAGCATTGCACTGCACATACCACATTGCTCAGTTTGTATGTGGGTGTTTTATCCTTGGGTGGACAAACTTCTGTCTTAGTGTATTCTGAGGGCACAGATAAACCTCAAAGTGGTCTCAATGACTCTCTAAATGAATTCAAATGACCAGGTGTCTGCAAAGAATATAAATCCTCCCATTCCCCACCATCCAGTCAGAGCTGAAGAAGCTTCTTGGATGAGAAGTGAAATGTCTTCAAACAAAAACAAAAAAGTCAGTTGAGTCTTTAAAAAGCGCCTTTGGGACAACCATGACAGGGATGACTGAGAATCTCCATTGACATAAATTGCACATGCAGTGAAGCTTTTTGCACACAAGAATAACAAGTTAAACTCAATAGTGCATTCAAAACATTTATAAACCTATGGTCTAAAGCTCAGATTCTTTATTCATCCTTCCACCTTTCTAAGTTAATAAATATTCAGCACTTTCCCTGGTGGCTTGGGCAGTTACAATGGGCCAGGGGAGGCCTCTGAAGGCCTGAAAGGAGCATCAGAGGGATGGATCCGCCCCTCAGAAGCTCCATTTCAGTCTGCAACATGCCGGCCAAGGCCCCTGGAGGTCCGAACAGAGCATAAGAGGGGTGAATCTGCCCCTCGGAAGCTCCATTTTGGCTGGCAATGTTCAGAACAAATGTTGCAGGGCCTCCGCAGTTGTTCGTAAGGGCGAACAACTGCTGTGGTGCTGCAAGATTCTAGTTTTGGGACTTATTTGCAAACACTAGGGACACTTATTGTGTCATTTCAAACGTTCACTAAGGGAATGCTCTATATGATTACCTGTATAGAGTACCAGATACTTACCTTTGTAGATAATGGTCTTTGTTATAATTAAAGCTGCTTGAATCTGCAATCAAGTATCTTTCAAAACTGAATCCTCATGTTCCCATGAGAACTTCTTAAGTGTAAGAATTACTGCAGTGGCCTTGGGACAACATTTGACAGCCTCCCCGCTTCACATCCGTAGCTTTTTATGTGAACTAGGGGCATTTCAGTAACTACACAAGCATGTCCTGCTTATATGGTCTGTCAGAGTTTGCAGCAATCCAACCAGCACACAAGTAAATAATTCAGCAGGATTCATTTAGAGAAGAAATTTGTGTATATACAATAACATAAAGTATGATGCATGTATACCCAGAACCAGAACTCAGAATCCAGAAGTCATAATCACAGAAACAATAAGGACCAACTAACCCTTACATACAGACCAGTAAGCTTAAGCCACACCCAGTCTCCGAGCCATCTGGCTCACAACAGGTACTGTATCTTAGTCACCAAACAGTTCCTCTTGGCTGACCTGTTACCATGTCTATTCCAATTCATGAACTCTCATACACTGACATGGTCCAACTGTGATAAAGAAAATAAATGGATCTATGAATAGAACCTATTCACTGAGATATAACAGCTTTCATTGCACTGCTGGGTCTGCGTGTGAACATGAAAGATATATAAGGTTGAGCGTCTCTTTCCTGTCAATGATGTGGATAACCAATATACCATGATGTAGTGTAAATTAACTCTAAAATGTAAAACTATAGATAGTCCTTGACTTAAAACCACTGATTTAGCTATTCTTCAAAGCTACAATGGCAAGGAAAATTATGACTTACAAGGTCCTTACATTGACGAACACTGCAGCATGCCCATGGTCACATGATCAAAATTTGGGAACTTGGCAACCAGCATATATTTATGAGAGCTGCAGCATTCTGGGACAGGCAATCGCCATTTGTGACCTACCCAGCTGACAAGCAAAGTCAATGGGGGAAGTTGGATTTGTTTAATGACCATGTGATTCACTTAACAATTTCAGTGATTTGTTAAATGATCACGACAAAAAGGATTGAAAAAAAAGATGTGACTCACTTAATTTCCTTAGCGATAGACATTCTGGTCCCAATTGTGGTCATAAGTTGAGAATTAATCATACTTCTGTTTCATTTTATTGTAATTATGAAGGTCTTGCAGCTTGTATAGCATGTCTACCATTCATATAGTTCATTTCTATTAGGTTTACATAAATGTCATATCAACAGAGGTGCAAAGACAAGCAGTTTATTTCAAATTCACTGATTATTTTTGAAATATTTATTCTGTTTTGTTCAGCTGCATGGATGCAAAATCTACCATGCTGGGTGGCACAGTGGTTAGAGTACAGTACTACAGGCTGCTTCTGCTGACTGCTAGCTGACTACAATTTAGCAGTTCAAATCTCATCAGGCTCAAGGTTGACTCATCCTTCCATCTTTCCAAGGTTGGTAAAATGAGGACCCAAATTGTTAGAGGCAATATGCTGACTTTGTAAACCACTTAGAGAGGGCAGTAAAGCACTGTAAAGTGGTATATAAATCTAAGTGCTAATGCTATTGCTACCTGGACAGATATCGAAGAAACATATCCCACATATTGTTTGGGATATTCAACCTACTGGAACTACATCTGTATAAAAACATATTTAGAAGGGATTGAAACTGGTTAAGGAGAAGCACATAATATTACCTGTGATATATTTTTTAAGAGTTTTAGAAATGTAGAAGAAGAATCTTTAGTAGATAAAAAAGACACTTTATGAAAAATACTGTATGAAAAAAAACAATTCTGAAGAAAAAGGTTGTCCTGATGCATATATGTAAATAGGATCGATGCATAGAAATAGACTGCATGTAATTTGCAGAGAAACACAATGGGAACTCTCGCTATGGAAACTGCATTGATTTCAAAACTAACGAATGAACTCCAAGGAAAAACTACTTTAGCATCATATAAATTATATGCTTAACTGATCCAGAACATTTTGAAGTGTTGTATTATCAATTGATATCGGTGTTAACAACGGAAATGTAACTGTTTGTTACTGAAGATAATAGCAAAACTTATTTTCAAGGTAAATGCACACAGTGGTGGAAATTAATACTGCATTTTAAAAAGAGAAATAGAGAGACAAGGATGCAAACAAGAACTGAAAGACAGGCCAGTATATAGTCACTCACTGAACTGCTGTGGCTGACAGTGGACTTGAATCTGGGCTTCCCTGGTTCCAATCCAACAACTTCACTACTACACCTCATTGGCTCATGCTGTTCTATATTTCACAATCAGCTGGGTTCAGCAGATAAAGTGATACCCAAGCCGGTAGTTGTGACATTTGCTGGAAATAATACCCACCTTAAGTTCTGAATCTGCCTCTCTCAACATCCTATGCAAAATGGATATACTGTAAATCTAGTAACACAGTAAAAATCTAGACTCTTAAAAATGACATTTGATCTGCTTACTCCAACTTTGCTTGCAACAAAAAGAGCCTTTTAAAAATATTACTGGAAAATATGATTTCATCCAGTACCCGTATGTGGAATTGTACATAGAAAATGTGTGTCGGAGGTGTCTGCATCACTTTTAGTACAAGGAAGTATATATTCAGACTTATTAGCTTTGACTGATACATTATTATGCATTGAAAAGGGTCCTTCATTTTCTTGAAGCATGACTAAAAATGTCAATTTGTTCAAACATCTGGATTTATAAGCAGGAAGTTGGGGAATTTTTAGCTTGAGTTTGTTTTGTTTTGTTTTTATTTTCTTTCCAGTGTGAAGAAGAATGTTATTCTTAGCTAACTTGCTGGCTAGTAGTACACTGGTGATACAATTACCAGCTGTTATATTTTCCCTAGATCCCTGTAAATATGTTGGTTCTTGTCTGGATTTCAGATTGTGGCATGATTGTTTATAAAGAACTAAATAATGCTTTTCCAAGTTCTTTCTAAAATAGAGAAAAGAACTTCTACATGAGAAGTCATTGAATATGATTTTTGTTGAAGCAAGAATTTTTTAAAAATACAGTTGGGAACCAAAATGATCCAAAAGGCAGAATTCATTGTTCAAAAGCATTGTTCAGTATGAATTCTGCAAATATGGAGGGGAGGGAGGGGCAGGAGGGAGGGAAGGAAGGAAGGAAGGAAGGAAGGAAGGAAGGAAGGAAGGAAGGAAGGAAGGAAGGAAGGAAGGAAGGAAGGAAGGACAATTTTCAAAGTGTCAAACATTTGACAAATATTAACTCAGGTTTAATGAAACCTTTCTATAATCATCAGTTTCTTTATTTTTGGCCATACTACTACTCTCTGCTAATTTTGCTTTCTTACAACTAGAAAATTTAAAATATTTCAAAATTTTATTCATAGTATTTTGAAGAACTGGTACGGCAAAACATATGAAGGACTCAACATATTATATTAATATGAAAATCATTATACTAGCAACTGCCTTTAGTTTTCCAAGATGACAATTTTATATCAATTTATTTTTATGCAGAATAAGAACAATACTAAAAATGAAATTAGATTTGATTGTGGAATTATTATACTGGGTATAAAGATTCTAATTACATAATGGAAGAACTGTAGGCTTTGAATAAGAAATAGAATTTAATTCAAAGTAATCAAATTAATGTTGTTAATCTCCCTGGATGAATATCACACCATCTCATGATATTTCTGTTTGAAATAATTATCTCAGAATCAATGAATGTCATTTGGCAGTCCCTCCTTAATCAGGCTTTCCCAGAAGTAGATGCTATTATATGCCAATATGACTTCGTACAAGGAAACTTAAAATTATAGGATTTTTGCTGGTTCAAATATGCATGTACCATCTGTTGTTGACAGTCAAAATAAGACTGTGGAAGGTACACACATAAGCAGGAAACAGTGCTTGCCCCAAATGTACTTTTATTTATTCCAAACATCTAAAGTTGATGATGTCATAAATTCATGTTGGTTAAAGCACAGCTTGCTATGCAATGGTGGTGAATATCTGTAGCTCGGGTGTAGGATGAGCATGGAGATATGTTGGGTTGTAATTAAAGAGACAGTAATAAATTGTTTAATGTTGGTTATACTTGCTGGGGATGGTGGGGGGGTTTATTTCCCTTACTATCTTTTTTGAGGCAGGAATTTTTTTTCTTAGTATTTTCAACACTTTTATTTTTTTTCTTTTTACATATTATTTATTTGTAATAAGTTTCTTTGTTAGTTTTATCTGTTTTATATAATTCTTAATAACATTATTAAAAAAAACATTAAATTCCATAGTTGAAGTTAATACCTATGAACAAATGAAATCAATTTAAAAAAGAAAGAACAAAGAAATAAGTTAAAAATATTAAAATTAAACCACAACTAACATTTGAATTGCTCACAATAGGGGAATAGTAAGGGAACAAAGATAAATTTTAATATTTGAGACCAATGTCTTCCTGACCAATATAAAAAAAAGAAAATCATTTCCAATATATAGTAACAATGTTAGTTACAATACAACTGTATAGTACAGTACAACTTGAGACAGATTATAGTTGCCATTGTAGCATCACTCAAGGCAGTCCCAGGTGGAATTTGAAGTCCCCTGAAATTAACCTTTGAACACATCTCAACGTCAAGCCCATGAGTACATTACACTAGTCACCTCAGAGAGGTGCTCCAGCAGCAGAATCACTGATCTGTACCAAGTGTCAAAAATAAGTTACAAACACTTTAAAAAGTCACTTGAAAAGACTGGTAATCTGTAAAGAGATTCCCTAAAGCTCTTTGAGAGATACACAGATGTTACATGCACAAAAACTAGAGCCATTTGATTTAAATGTACATAAAATAAAGTCTGATTTTCTTCACAAGTCATCCGTTAATGTTTCAGCTCTACCCCTTTGTCCTGAAAGTTGTATGCCCTTTCTTTGCAGATCTCATATTCTTCTGAAGGTCCACTAATTTAGTTCTGCTGGTGAAAGCCAAGACAAGACAACTCAGTCCAGATAAAAGTTTAATATGTTTATGGATTATGAAAAGATTGACATTTGAATTTAATAGAATCTTCATTCAATAAGAAAAGTTCTAAATATTTTGGATACTTACAATGTAAAGTAGGATTGACTCTTGTGTTATTCACCAATCTTGGGGATTGTCCTAGTGAGATGCACCTGACATTCACATTGCCTCTTAGTGACTCTTAGACACTACATCTGAAATATAGAGTCCTGATGGCATAGATTTCCTTTGTGTATAGATAGCCCTCGCTTTGCTGAGGCAGTTGCTATCATTTTTAGGAGTGACGATTTTTAAAAAGTTACAACAAATGCCTGTACTCATAACCTTAACAAGACTTTAAAGCAAAGGAAAGCTGAAGTAAGATTATAAGCATAGTTTCATTTAGTGACCATTTTGCTTAATGAACAAGTTGCTGGTCCCAAATGTGATCACTAAACAAGGACTACCTGTATTAAGATATTTACCTTTTCTCTCTCTCCAGGTTTATATAGGCACATTACTAATTATTTGTCCCTTAAGTACCTCTTTAATAATTACTTTAATAAAATTGTGACATTTTGGTACAATCAAGGAAATTAGATTAAAAATCACCATTAAGGTCAATTCAACATTAATTGTTCACTGAGATTCAATGAAGTGATCAGAACCTTCAAAAGGAAACATTGAGGTTTCCAACATGGACATACTGAAAAGCCCTCACTATAACTTTGTCAAATTTGGGTATGCAGTTGTTGTTGATGATATTAATGATGATACATTCTCTACAAACCAGCTTTTTGGAGGAAAAACACTAGCCCTATTTGAAAAATATATTATACAAAGTCTTTATATTAAATAAGTAAGCAAAGAATAGAAATTCAGAGAAAAAAAATTCAGTGGAATAAACAGAGTATATGAGAAAAAAGGAAGAATGTGTTATATGCAGAAGGGCATGTGTGATTTAACAGACATTCATGAAAACTGGCAAGATGAAACTCACAAATGGAGTGCAAACATTGAAGGATTCAATTAAAAATGAATAGACCAGAAAAAGTGAAGGAAGGGTGGCATTATATGTGAAGGACGGACCCCTAGGAATTTAGATGCATGATTCTGAGCATGAGGGTTCAGTCAAATATGCCTGGTTAAGATTAAGGGGAGGGGAAAGGACATAAAAATTACTTTTACATGTCATTGAGCAAATAATTACTGCTAAAAGACACTTGAGACAAATGGTGTGCTGTCAAGTAAACAATATTCCCATGAAGCAAATTTCACAACTTTAAAGAAGGGGCTTTTACCCATACATATATACTCAGACAAGATTGCTCAGTGCCTTCGTAGTATTGGTTTTTCTATATTTTCTATAAATAGGAAAGAGTTGGCTGAAGAAACAGCCAATTGACTCACTACCACGATTGAGCCCAAGCTTTTTGTTGCTAAATGAGGCAGTTGTTAAGTGAATTTTGCCCCATTTTACAACCATTCTTGCCACAGTTGTAAAGGGAATCACTGCAGTTAAGTTAGTAACATGGTTATTAATCTGGGTCCACCAATGACTTTCCTTGTCAGGTCGCAAAAGGTGATCACATCACCCTGGGCCACTGTAACTGTCATAAATATGAGCCAGTTGCCAAGCATCTGGATTCTCATCAAATGATCATGGGAATGCTGCAATGGTGGTAAACATGAAAAATGATCATAACTCACTTTTTCACTGCTGTTGTAACGGTCGCTAAACGAACTGTTGTAAGTCAAGGAATATCTGTAATGATTGTGTTATCTCAGAGTTCAAAATACTGAAAAAAGATGCAATGAATCATCATTGTAGATACATAAAAGATTTCAGAGGGGTCAATGTCAACAAGCTTAGAGTACACCCATGAAAGATATAGACATAAATCTTCAGCTCAAGTAGAGCAAAGTGCTGGGAACTGCTAAAAATAAGATATTGCAAGTACACTTGCACACCATTCTAAGGAGAAAATAAAAGGGGCTAGCCGGGCAAAGAAAATGTTATGGATCCATATATAACTTTCAACTACAGTAAGAACTAAAAAACATACATGGAAGGTAGATGCAATAGTAAAGGAGCTAATATTACAGAAAGGAAGTTAGAAAATATTAATGGTAAGAGGAACTTTGACTTGAAATGAGAGCTAAGAGAAACAAAAGAGAAAAATGTAGATATGCTAGCAGAAGAGAAAAGCCAATAATAAGAGAAGATGGGGGGTGTGTGTAAAATTCTTTAACTCCTAAGTTGTCTCAGTTATATCCATAGAAGGGAACTGTATTCATATTGGACTATACAAAACAACTGACAGGAGAAGGAATGGCAACCCAGATAAATAAGATAATTAGGGAGCATCTGGCTATCAGGAATGAGCTTAAGTCTCTAGAACAAGATCCCCTTGAAATCTGAAAGACCTTGTAGATGATACGTTGTACATCCTTTTCTCCAATATTTTAAAAAATTATGCAGAACATTTTTGTTGAAATTCCTCTGTGAAACATGTGGTTCCTGAGCTAGCTCCAGAATTGTATAAACTCAACTATCTAGGTGTCCCTTTGCTTCAACGCACAAAATATGGAATGAACTATTTTGCATTTTACATTCTATTACTAGCAATATCACATTTGGGCTTGCACCAAAGCAATAATTCTTTTAATATTGACAACCAATATAGAGTACCTTGATCTGAATTAAGTTGTGAACAATTTAATCTATTAATTAACCACCAATAATAAACATAATTATCTCATTACTGCTAGTTATGCAATCCTATTGCCAGACTAGAACTTGGCTTTGAAATTTCACTGATGTAGATGTAGCCCAAGAACAAAATCAAGGTCAGGACAAAATGTAATGCACTCATCAGAATATAAAGAAAAGCTTTACTATCTTTTGTACAGCTTAAAAATAAACAGTATATGAAATGGAAGGCATTGTATTTTGCACTCTTCTTTCCACTTCTAAAGAAGTAGCTAGTCATATGAGTGTAAAACTGAAATACCTAGCAGATATTTCCTTCCTGCTTTGAAAATTGCTGCTAATATGTTCAATGTGGCTTTATTTTGTATGTGTTCCCAGCTTCAATTACTACACATACTAGTTCTTGTAACATTTCTAATCATCTGAAATACTTCTTACATCTTTGAGTCCTGATACTTAATAACTAACAACCCTGACCTACTCTTGCTTGTTCATTTTCCTATGCATTACAACAGGACAGGCAAAAAAGTATCATAAACAGTAGTGTGCCCTTGACACTTTCTTTGACTACCCTGCCCTACTAAACTTTACTTTGGTATCTGAATCTGTTTGCACATGGGACATGCTACAGAGTAAAGATGCATCTTCTAATATAAACTTTATTGGAATTATTTTGGGCTCACACAGATCTCAAACTATCTTTAGAAATAAAAGTGGGGAATAATTGAACCAGTTCTTTGCTAAGAATAGATTAACCACTCCAGAAGAAAGACAATAAATACCAAGGTGACAATGTCTTGTACCATCTAAGAAAAACTCCCTAGAAAAAGAAGTCAGCCTAGGCTATCCTACTCAATCTCATATACCAACATAACAAAACCTAGACTCAACTGAAGCCAAAATCAGTGCATGGTAGCCCTTGGTTCTAAGATTCTGATCCAGAAGTTCATATCCAGATATGAACAGCAAGAATCCTGATGACCACCACAGTTAGAATTTTCTGTATTCCTTTTATTTAACACCAGAACAAGAAACCATAATGTATCTGAACAGCAACTCTCCCAACTTGAATGGTACTTGCTGTGGTATGATATAGAAAGAAAATGTTTTTGTTAGGAGGAAGAGCACCTTGGGAATAAGATAGGCTTGACTTACTGTTCAGGAGTTTCAAAGTCAGTGCGTCATGGCGGTGTCACGTGATGTATTGGGACTTTTTTCCCCTTTGCTAAACCGGGTGTGAGCATGGTCAGCACATGATACATCCTGCCCACGGGCCGGGAGTTTAGCAGCCCTGCATTAGTTGAATTCACCTAGATCCCTTGCAGCTAAATCAGGCTAGTTGAATACCAGCTGTATGTATTAGAGAGGATTGATTCAGCTTTCTTTAGAAACAGCTCAATGTTCAAAGCAGAACATCTTATTTATAACCCTGTGTATCTTGTTAATTTGCCTTTTGAATCCTAGATATCAGTAGTCTCTTGAGAATTAGACTAGGATTGTTTGACTATTCTTCTACATGTCATTTTTCAGAGGGGAGACTAAGAGGGCTACAAAGGCAAGTGAAATTTTGTATTTCATAAATATATAGTGGATAACAGGCACAATTCAATCATTTTATAAAATTGGTCACAGCCCAACCAAGTTGCTTGTTTTCTTTTAGGAACTATTCTAAAGAGGAGGCTTGGCCTTTTACACCAAAAGGATCCTGATGGAAAGAATTCAGTTCTGAGGACAAACATAAGCACATAACCTCAAGTTAAATTCATTCTCCTCCAGATATACTATTAGGCAGTACTCATTTGCCTCCTTCCCTGGAAACATATGATTACTGTGTATTTTTGTGTGTGCATGTACGTGTGTCTGTCTGTCTGTGTTACAATAAGATGGGATAAGGAGGGGGTATAAACCATACAAAAGAAATTCAAATTATGGTTTATAGAAGACATTTTTCTTTATCTTCAAATATTTTCTTAATAAAAAATACTTCTGTAACAAAAAGCAGCTTTTTGCTCTGAATGGAAAGTTACTATCTTCACCTAATTGGGGCAAATAGTTGAGCCAGTTGATTTTATAGTAGTTTAGTGCAACATGGGAAAGAAGTTATGTCGTTTTTGACTTGGCGTAAGAACCACTGGTTTTTTTTTCTAAAGAAATGACGGATAAATGCATACACACATTTAATATATCATTTACTTTGACCCTGTATCTTGGAAAATATTCTTTCTGATGGACTCTGAATCTAGAATTAAAAATGGCATGCAATTTTTATCCTACTTCACCCCATCAATATTCATTCATGACTAAGTGTACAAATTAATTTGATTCTGCAGTCAGAATTCCACTCAATGACTTTTTCTTGCTAAAGTTACGCAGCATTTCAGATCAGATTTCCAAGAGATCTCTGGAAGAATGTGAACTCTGCATCTGTCTGCAACAGGTGTCTTTTAAAAAAAATACAACTGCTTGAGTGTCATGTGATCTATACAACCCTACTTCCTGCTATCCCTAAAACAACCAGTGTCAAGCTATTGACTCTCAGATGACAGGTTACTTATGAAAGTCTTTTTCCATCTGGAGGGCACCAGTATATTTGAAGAATACCAGACTGATTCAGGGAACAAGAAAAGGTGAAACTGCTTTCCCTCATTCATACCATCCACAGAAGAAGAAGAAAAGTGTAATGACGTGAATTGGAGACAATCCAGAACATTGGTTTAGATAAAATGTAGCATCATTCTTCCCTGAAAGATCTGTAAATTTAAACAATCTAGATATTAGCGTTGTTACTGTTCATTCTTGATGCATAAATATAAAATTACATCTTACTGGAATATTTGAATTCATTTTTATACAAAAAATAGCATACAACAAAACAAATGTTGTTCTTAAATGGCTTTTGCCTGTTGATTTGGGCTTGAATCTTCGAATTCCAAGGTAATTAATTCATGCTATATTTTTAGAAAAGAGTGCTTGTATCATTTAATATTTTGTAGCACTTGCATTGATCAGTTGGAATTTAGTTATCTTGTATTATCACACTTTATAAAGATTATCTGAATGATTATTCCCCATATGATAGACTGACCCAACCAATGAGTTCACAGTCATGGTTAATTTAGGATCTGGATTATGTCAAATTGTTGGTTGAATAAATATATATTTATGCCATTGCTTAAAGATGTATATATGAGTGTATATGTCACATACAAAAGCAAGACCCATATTAGACTTTTAGTGGCCATGATCCTTATTATTATTATTATTATTTGCAGTGGTTCATTTCCTGCCTTACATCAGCAAATAATGAGAACACAAATAATGAACCCTTCAAAATAATTACCTTTTACAAGTGTAGAAGCTATCCATCATTTTGAGTATGTGTAATATAACAAAAAAAGGAAAACCTCAAGCATGTCTGTACTGCATGCAATATTAAGGTCTGATTTCTTTTTAACAACCACAGAAAATGACACCATGTGTAACAGAACTATGGATGATGAAGTTCTCTTCTACCATATTACCATTTTAAACTGATATTTTACTACAGGCAATGGACCCAATGATAAAATATTATTGTATAATTAAAGAGGCAACTGTCTCAACTCTCTCTCTCTCTCTCTCTCTGTGTGTGTGTAGAGATAGAGGGAGGGAGGGAAGCGGAGGGGGAGAGGGAGAGGGAGAGAGAGGGAGGGAGGGAGGGAGGGAGGGAGAGAGAGAGAGAGAGAGAGAGAGGAGAGAGATTTGCTGATAGCAGCTTGATAGCAGTTTGCTATCTTATGAAGGGGAAGTTCAAAACATTTTGATGCTGTAAAGAATTGAGGATTTCATAATGATGCTATATATAATTGAACTGGTTTGCAAGGAGAAGGGACAAAACAAATAATTTCAGTGGATATGGAAGCATTTTTTACAGCCTTTATGATTCTTTCATCAATAGCAGTGCTTCTATGGAAAACAACAAAATGAGCTAGTCAAACCATAAAAAATATAATGCAGGCTAAAAAATGATGCATATATCTTGTACATGCTGATATAAAGAATTTCTTACAGACACACAGGTTCAAGATTATTGCCTCTTCTGAGGCAAAGGATTATTGTTAGACCCCAGAGCTTCATAGCCTGTGTTTGCCATAGGAACATCTTCCCAGTTCAGATCATAATGTTTATGCTCCTAATTTTCCCACCCCGCTTTTCAAACAATGCTAGATTAATGGTCATTTTTCCCTACTGTCCAGCTAAAATAAAAACAGAAGTATTCTTCCAATGTCTATGATCATATCTGGGCTCATCTACAAAGAAAAAGACTTTCACGCATGGCAAATTTTGTGTGGGAAAAGTCTTAACTGAAGCATCCCAACATCAATCACAGCATGCAGAATAACCACTGATTATTTCAATTACCTACCATTTGAATAAGGACTTATCTTTGTCTATAGCAGCCATTACTTGGTATATGTCTTGCTAATTGTAAATATTTTCAGGGTCTGCTCCCCCTAAGAATATTCTCAATTGGGGTTTATACTACTGTTATATTACATGTTCAGAATATGCTTTCATATGAAGAATCAGTAATTGTAATATTGGGCAGAAAACATATATGTGATATTTTACAATCTAACAGAATGATCTCAGAAAATGGCATTTACTACCCACACAAATACCCATACACTAGGTTCTGTTTCTGGTTTTTCAAGAAATTTCATGTATACATGTTGCTGTTAACTGTTAAAAAAAAAAAAAAACATGATTGTATATGTTTATGCTTTAGAATTACAAATAGATTTTTAAAAACATTAGACACTTAGAAACACAAAAACGCACAAAAAAATCACAATGCTGAAAGAAATGACGATTTTTATATAGGGGCAATACACTGGTCAGAGAGTAGGTAAACACTGAAAGAATAAATGCATCTTAGTGGGTCAACTATAAAGGAAAATCATGACATCTACATGCAGCAAGAAGACTAACATGGACCTAAAAATCAAAACATGGAAGCCACCATTATATCAGGGTTCTGAAATAGGGGGCTGTTTTAAGTAGTTCCTAAAGCAATCTTCTGAAATGGGTTGTAATATCTGTTATCCTGCTAAACCAAATCATATTGGGCTTAAATATGTTCTTATTACTCATGCATTGGATATTCCAAATGTGTTCTTTAGTATGTCTAAGGAATCCCACAATGCCCAGGCAACACAAAATGCACTGATGTAATAGCAGAAGATTATGAAGGGAATGGGGGTAGGGAGAATTAAACAGAGAAAAATGCAGAATTATCACTTGATATACAAAGCAATAAGCATAGCATGCCATATAAATGGTGGCACATTTCAGCTACATACAATGCTCATGAGAAATTGCACACAAAATAATACAGGAATACAGTCAGCAGACTATTTTATTCAGGAACAAAAAGATTCATTGTGCATAATCCAATAGGGGGGGGGGGAGAAATCGTCAACCTGCAATCTTTCAGCATTTACAACATTTTTTTTCACCATATAACAAAGCCTTCTCAACAGACAGTGAAAGGAAAGGAGAGAGGGAGGGAAAGAAATTAAGACAGCTCTACCAGAAATTTACCAAATATATGCAGACTCTTTGTTTATCTTGGAAAGGAAACCCATTCAGAGGTGTAAATAATGGTCACTTTGTTGGATTCCAAATGCAGCTAACTACAAATGTGTGTGTGAGTGGCTCTCTCTTAATTCACCCTGGGATCCCTTGACCCAGCTAGACAAGCGTGAAAACACGAAATAAATGAAGGTTAACAAAGACTGGTCTGGGAAACAGTACAGATTAAAATGTTCACCGCATGAATTATTTTATATATAGGATGGTGTTGTAAATTTCTTCAGCCTGTAAATTTTGAAAGCAAACTGGCAAAACGTTAACCATCTATCTTGTTGCACAAACCACAAATGGAAGGAAAAAAACATCTTCCTCATCATCTATGCACAATTTACACATTAAGGCAGCAATAGAACAAATGCAGAAATATTAACCGGCTCATTAAAAAACAGAGCTCAAACAGCTATCACAATACCTTTTTGTGTCTGTCCCTCTTCCATATTTTCTTCCATGGCTACCTTTCTTCACTAAAAACTGTAGCACAGGTTGAATCACAAGCTTCCCTCCTATATTGAGGAAACTGTGAATTTATTTTCCCCGGGAAGCTCCAAGTGCACTGATTTTAGGCAAGTCTTTGGAGCTTAGCAAAGGCTTCTCTCTTGCTTGCTTGGAGACAGGCTGTCAAGTGTAGTTTCATTCAAATTACTCTTCCATGAAGATTATCAATTTTTCTTCTCAAAGCTGTCCATTGCACACCACTGTAAGCAGGTATTCAAATGAAAAGCCGGTGAATTTGGGGAGGGGAGAATTTGGTTGGGGTCCCAGTAGCAGTAACGCTGTGATTCATAAGGCTCACTTTGCATATAAAACAGGGAAAGAAATTGATGTTTGCATTGAAATCTGTGCTTTAAATTGGAAACAAGTCTGCACTGTGAACAGATGGAGGGGTGTCTCCCTAACATGAAGGAACTGGGAACCTATAATTCCCCCTATTTGCTACCAAAATGGGAAAGCCCAAATGCCTGTAGCTTTAGATGCTGCAATACTGCAATGCTTATTTCTTCCACACTATTAATACCGATTTCTAATTTTCATTAACAGTGTTCTATTACCCATTTAAAATAAAATAAAAAAACAGTTTTAAATATAAAGCTCTGTTCTAAAAGACTGCAAACTATTTTGGAGATATTTTTGTATGTGCACTCACAAATATACCCTTGCTACAGTTCTAGTCTTGATTTGTTAAATGTTTGACCAATATGTTTTAAAATAAATGATTAATTCCCAAGTGGGTTCCAAACATAGTCTAGATGTGAAAAATCTAATCTGTGAGTTAAATATGCTTCCCATTATCAAATAATTTATAATTCTTAGATGATACAAATAAATGGGGCATCCTTGAAATGGGTAGCTGCTTCACTGGCAAAAATAGGACTTATTTCAATATGTTGTAAGAAAAGGAGCTGTGCTGGTATGAACTACGGAGGAGAAACACAGAGGTTAAGTATCTTATGGGGACAGCCACTCCTTTGAAAGACTCTGGAACTGGATTTTGAATGCAAATCGATGGAATACTGCAGTTTGGAGGTAATTTGCATTTCTGTACCTTATGTCATTGAGTAACAGAATTACTCTGACGTTCCATCATAGGGAAAACCTATGATAGGTACCCACTATTTATTTCAATTCCTATTCTACTATTTCTATTTATTAGGGTGCATTATTATCTTCTTATGAAAAACAAATATAGCAAGGACCTGTTTTAATATATTAAAAAGTGGTTTATACTATAAGCTTCTCTTATAGGAAGCAAAGAAGCTAGCTTTCTATAGAAATGCTCATACTTTTGCGAATACAACTTCTATAATGAGACCAAATTAACAAATTAATTGACACCAAATTAAATTCAGTATTAAATAAACAGTGAATTTATCTTTATAAGCCTGCATCTCATAGACCAGGGGTGTCAAACTTGCAACATCACGTTGTCATCATGTGACATATCCTGACTTTTTCCCCCTTTGCTAAACCGGGGATAGGCATGGCCAGTGGGTGATGCATCCAGTCCACAGGCCACAAGTTTGATACCCCTGTCTTAGACATACAACTTCTTCAAATTACTTCAGTTAAGGTATAAAGGAGCTAACTGTGATTAGTTATGCAACATTCAATGCACTATGGTAGCTACCAGGGAGAGACAAATAAGAACATAGTGATGCATTGACAGAAAAGAAAGGTAGCTTACAATAATGCATTTGGGTATGGAACAGGATTTTTTTTCTTGCTTGCTTATCATGAAAGTAAATACTATTCTAGCATTATGAGAGTTATCTTAAAGGCCTTTGGAAATATGAATATCAGTCTAATAGTTTATCTCAAAAAGATCTAAAATTTCACAATTTACTTTCTACTTCGTTGTGGCTATTGTATAAGTACTAAACATGTAGTAGCACTGAACTAAATGAAATATGAATGCTGGGAACTTCAGATAAATACAGTCAAAGTGAATATACATTTTCTTCTAACAAATATCCATTCCATGTAATTTCAAACCTGTGAATTCAAGCACAAATAATGACAATCCCAGATTGGCAGGTATTGGTTGATGAAAATATGTGCAACCAGAGCTTCAACTTACAGAGGTAGGAAGTGAAGATTCTTATTGCTTCTCTACACCAGTTTCCCTTCATAAAGGGGATGACTAAAAAAAGAAACTGATTTTCTTTCCCATCTGCAAATTAGGGATAAGAAACAAGAGAGATACTAGGGTAGCAACTGCTCTTTGGCTCCTTCCTATACAGTTTTTCTTGAGTATAATAGTGCAGAATATTGACATTCTGGGGAGGGAATGAGTTGCAAACTGGTATATGGAAAACATGTAGCGCAGGGGGATATAAAACATGAAGAAATATTGTACAAGGCTGGTACACACAACTATAAATCAAAGATACCATCTTGCTGAAAGCAAAAAAAAAGTTTAATCTTATTTCAAATATATTAAAATGCATTATACCACAACAGTTAAACAAACTTTCATTTAAATGGGGCAGAGGAGGGAGGACAGGAATTAAGAGAAATGCTGAAAACTTGCCTATTCAGTGCAATTATTTAGTTCACTGAACTTTCCAGTACAGCCTAATTTTTGTCTGAAATGAACTGTAACCATTTCATCTTCATCCAAGTACTGATAACAGCCAGATACTGTGCAGAATCAATCAACCATATTAGGAAGTCTTGATGCAAAAATGTCACAGAACTGACATACTGACACAGTGGTCTACAATCAGAATACATAGACCTAAACTGCATGTTTAAATATTATAGTTCCATCAATACTTTTGACTAAATCACAAAATCAACCAAACTATATTCTTTTAATAATAAACTAGAGGGTTCTGGTTGTTTCATTATATTAATTCTTAACTATAAGTATATCTTAAAAGAAGTTACACATCTGGAGTCTTGTTTATAAGTACTACTTCCTCTAGAAATTCTTATTTCTTCCTAATGTTGTTTGAGTTTTAATCCATTAGTTGTGACAGGAATTGATCAACCAACTTGTTGCCTGAGCAAGGTGTCATGGGTTGAGAGAGAGAACAATTGGCTCAAGTCACCTAGGCAGCCTTCAAGGCTAAGATTACAACTAGACAGAGTTCAGTCACCTAGTTTCTAGCCTGGTGCCTTAACCACTAGGCCAAACTCTTACTTCCTCAGGAATTTCCTTTCCTGCAATATTTTAATTTCAAGACAAAGTATCAGGAACAAAATTCTACTTACCTATTTAGAAAATGTTTCCTGCAAGCTTTGGTGAATTACGAAGTGAAGCACAAATATCTAAACTTTTGGGGAAAAGAAGACGGGTACTTTTCTATTTAAAAAAATGATGGAAGCTGTAGGATGAATTGACTTCCCATACAAAGCCATTTCTCTTTACTTTTACTCATGCATTTTCATATGTCTGTGATACAATAAAACATATTCTGAAATCAATACTAATAAAAAAAGAAATCAAACATTGAAAGACAGACAAATAGACAGACACAAAGAGAAAATTATTAAAAATTTTCAGAACACATTAAAAAAAATTAAGCCAAACTTTAAAAGTACACTTGAAAAAGAAAAGCTAGCCCAAGGGTTTCTTTCCTAGGGATATTACTGAATACTTGAAATGTTAATAGCATATTACCACAATGATCTCAAGAGATTCCAGTCTTATTTCAAAACAGCATTGGATAAAAAAGAAACCCTGAATCATCTGAAATGTAAATGGAAGTAGCGAATAACATATAAAATATGAAAGTGTTTATTTTTCCAAAATATAGATCCACCAAGGTAGAATGGATCCATGTTACTAAACTTTCCTTTGTAAATTGTGTGGTAGATACTTTTTTTGTCTTTTAAAAGTTTCAGAGACCTTACACCTTATAAGTATAATTTTTGATTATTTATCACTATCATTTTCTGGCCTACATCATAAAATGACTCTAGACAACTCATAACAAGACATAGTTAAAAACATAACTTCCCTGGCCCTGGCAACAGATCAAACATCCTCACACCTCAGTTGCCTCCTCCAGCATTCTAGCCCAATGCTTTGGGGAAGAGTCAAGTCTTCACAATTGTACAGAAGGCTAAAATACTAGGGATCTCTTTCATTTCTAGTGGGAAGCTGTTCCAAAGGATTGGACAGCCATCCTGAAACCATGCCACCAAGATCCTATCACAAGGCAACAGTCTCACAAACAGACAAAGAAACACAAAAGGAGGAACTAAAGGCAGCAGAAAATAAAAATTACTTTATAACAGCCTTCTGGCTGAACTGGGAAGGTTAAAAAGATTGGCAAACTAACACAGTTCATACATGCTAAACTATTTAGAAAGTCACCATTAATGAATTGTGAGTACGTACAATTCTTATTGTAAATACCCTGTAAAAATCATGCTTTGCTTTGTACCATCAGTTATTTTACATATTCTGATATGGCCTAAAGCCATGATGGCGAACCTATGGCACGTGTGCTGGAAGTGGCAAGCAGAGCCATCTCTTCGGCATGCAGAGCCATCGCCCGTTGCTCTTCCGGGTTCCAGCGCGGCAGCCAGCTGGTCTTCTCATGCGTGGGAGTGCCTGGAATCCAGAAGAGCAGCCACCCAATATGCATGTGCATGCTGGAAAGATGATCTTCCTGTTTCCAGCATCCTTACATGTGCGTGCAAAGAACAGCTGGACAGTGTGCATGCATGCACCAGAACCCAGAAGAGCAATGGGCAATGGCTCGTGTGCCCAAAGACATGGAAAGGGGATCCTGGTGGTTGCTTCCAAGGAAGCAGAGCTGTCGGCCAGGAGGGGCGGGGTGGGGCTTCCCTCCCTCCCTGCCCGAGAGGGCTTCTTGCATGGCCCCAGCCCTCCAGTCTGCGGCACTGATGCACATCTGCAGTCCAGAGTGCCTGGCCATCTTGGCTGTCCCAGAAGAGCAGCAGCTGCAGGGCAAGGAGCAGGAGTGACTGGCCGGTCCCCGCAGCCACTCCCCTGCCAGCGAGCTGGGCCCTTCGGGGTGTCTCCATGTGTGAGGAACTGGGCTCTCCTCCAACCCTTCTGAGGCAGCTTGCCTTCCCAACGGCAGCCACTCCCCCACTGTCAAGCTGGGGCCTTGGTGGCATCTCCATGTGTGAGGAGCTTGCTCTCCTCAGACCCTACTAGGGCAGCTTGCCTCCCCAACAGCAACTCCTCCTCCTCCTCCAGCATCCCAGCCAGAAGCGGCAGTGCGAGAACCGCCGATGCCCCCTCGCCCCCAGATGGCAAGCCCTCTCACTGCTCCTGCCGCTGCTGGGGGTGAGGGGGCAGCAGCAGTTCTTGTGCTGCTGCTTCTGGCAGGGATGCTGGAGGAGGAGTTGCTGTTGGGGAGGCAAGCTGCCCCAGTAGGGTCTGAGGAGAGCGCAGCTCCTCACACATGGAGACGCCACCAAGGGCCCAGCTTGACAGCAGGTGAGCGGCTGCAGGGACAGGCTGGTCCCTCCTGCCCCTTGCCCTGTGGCTGCCGCTGCTGCTGCTCTTCTGGGGCAGCAGGGTTGTGCAGAACCTGAGTCCACACAGGAGGAACGTCCGTCTGGCACTGGCCAGGAAGCGGTCGCGCTCCCTTGGCAGAAGTGGCAGGAGGGGAGCTGTGCTGGCTTGTTCTCTGTGGTGGGCTGGGGGTGTGTGCTTCATTGACACTCTTCTGGTTTCCGGCACCTGCATGCACACTGGCCAGCTGGTCTTTGCACACACATGCGTGTCAGAAACCGGTAGACTGGCTGGCTGCTCTTCTGGTTTCCAGTGCCAAAAAGGTTCACTTAACACTGGCCTAAAGGATAGTTAATCTTTGACTTTGATTTGGTTTGCTTGTGCAATGAAAGTTGCCTAGAATTGCAGGATTGCCTCTGTAAAGTAGAGTACACAAGTATGCAAGTTCTGTAGTGTAGTCTACCACTTTATCTTTTTAATAATATTACATGTTTTACTAGATTTCTTCTAAAGTTATGTCTTTAAAATAGCTATGTATTTAAGAATACTAGTTCTAATATTTTCTTAGAATCATATGTCCAAAAGGGACCTTGGAGGTCTTCTTTTTCAACCCTCAGCCCTTATTCCATCCTAGACAAATAGTTGTCCAATGTTTTCATAAAAATGTCCAGTGATGGAGAACCCACAACTCTAAGAAGCCATCTGTTCTGCCAATTAATTCTTATTGTTAAGAAATTCTTCCTTAGTTCCAGATTAATGAGTTTCCATCAAAAAACTCAAACTTCTCAAGTGTTTTGGTGAAGATTGGAGTTTCCTAAAGAGAAATTCTAATAAGGCACCTCTGCCTTAAATTTAAAAGTCAGGGGACAGAATTAAATACTTGTTCCTCCTAATAAAGTGTCTATTATCAAAGGGTGGCAAAATAAAATATTTGTTTTGCTATGATTTTAAATATATTGCACGTTAGAAATAACTTCTCATCCTGTGGTGATCGGGGGTTGAGAGCTGCTTTCAGACTGGCACAGAATGTTTCTGCAAAAATGTCCCATGGCTCCTCATCTTCTAGTAAACATTTTTCTATGAAATGTCATTGATTCCGGGGGTGGGTGGATGGGTTGTCAGACATCACATCAAGACTCAGCCAGAAGAAACAACTTTCCAATAATAAAGGACCACATGGAAGTAGCAATTTTATCCCTACACATTTCTCTTGGTCTTGAACACTTAAGCTCCCATACATGAGTGGAAAAGAAAGCTATTCCCAGAGAGGTGGTCTAGATATGAAGAGTAGCACCCTTGGAGGAGTGATTAGAGTGTTGGACTGAAACAGGAGGATTTATTCTCAAATCTATACCTGATCATGAAATAGGAGACTTTATAACCTTCTATCATCTATAAATTTCTTGGAAACATTTATGATTTATGATTTTTATCAGATATCTACTTGAGAAGCGTGATACTAATATTACAAGCAAGTGCCAAAATTCTTTTTGATAAACTGGTGAATGTACTTGCATAAAAAAAGAAAAGAAATCTGGAGAAAAAGATAAACATATTCTAGGGATAAGCAGGATATCTTAACATCTCAGCTTGTTAGTTTTCCCAATTATTTTAGTATTTAGTATTTGCACTCATATTCTGGTGCATTTTAAAAAAAATCTGATTAGTGATTGTATTAAACAATATCCTGATAGATAAAATATGTTTGTAATTATTTCATTAACTGTATTTAATGCAAATAAATGAAATCACTGATATTTTTTATCCTCTGTGAAGTTCTTCATATACCATTTAATAACACAGTGTAGCCCATAACTCACAAAAGTAGATGAGTAGGTAATGAAGAAATTATGTAATCATTAATCAGACCATCACAGTTTTTTGTCTATCTGGCTTCTCATTCCATATCAAATTGTGTGATTGCTTCTTAAATGGTAACAGAATTAACACTTGGTAAGAAAACTACTTTTGCTTTTCAAAACTTTCTAATACAAGACAAGCATATGAATAAAAACTAAGATCTGGTTTGCATCATATAGCAACTGATATAAAACAATGGAATACTTAATACAGTGAGAAACGTAAAAATATGATGTGGTATGCAAATCTTTGGATAATTATCCAAAATATATGATTGGAGCAACTGTGAAAAAGTGAAGGAAAGTGAAAGAAAGTGAAGGAAAAAGTGACATTGAAACGATAGGTTTCACTGAGCAGCTATTGCTGAATTATCTTTCTTTTTATTTCCTTTCATGTTTCAAAAGAAGCTACATAATCAATATAATATTGACCAGAGCTCTTAAAATCTATCCCCATAATCCTATCCATCTATATACAACCAAGCTGTCAGTAACCCTGACTGAATATTCCCTCTGCACAAAGGCCATGGATTATATAATCTTCTATTAATTAATTCAAGGATTGATGTAACTGTCAAACCTAGATGATTTTCAGAAGAGTACAGTTGGGGGAAATAATGCTCATTCAAAGCGGGGGAAAGTATTAAAAGGCTTAGACTTCCTGAAGTGAGCACATAGCTTCCCATCAAAGGGAACACCAGGTACATTTTATATGCCACCACTACAGAAAAGGGTCTGAAGATAACAAAAGTGAAAGTGATAGGATAGAACTAGAATTCCTTATGACAGGATTTCCTATTCATGCACTGATATATGTGGGCCATGCCAAACTATGAAAACTATGAAAAACAGCTACAAGTATATTTCCCCCCCAGCTTTATCTCAAGGATGTGATAAGTGAAAGGGATGGCCTAATAGGATTATAATCTAGAATCTCTAGATTATTCTGTATAAAATAGAGAATAATATACAGAATAATCTAGAGATTGAAAGACAAAATGAAACTAAAGCATGGCATCAAAGTGTAAAGAAGACAGGTCATTGCTATGTTTGCATTTATATATTTTTCACAGAATCTGTATTTCTGTATTCAAATAATTTTTTGTCACTACTTCATTCCCAGTGTCTCAGTTACAATTAACCAGAAGATTAAATATGAGTATTAGACTGTTTGTTTGCAAAACTCTGTAACCTATGAGGAATTCCTTGGCCATTTGCATTCAGGGACTCCAACCTGCTTAGCTGAGCCATATATATCTTTAGGCCATGTCTTGATTATATAGCATAGTGGAACAGATATACTTGTTTATTAAAATATTCACTATAAGATTCTAAGATTTACTGCTATTGAAAAACTATAACTATTGTCTCTAACAGAGACTGATTTTGGAAGTTCAACAGAATTGACCTTAGCTTCAAAATTCCCTATTAAAAATTTACAAGGATGTATGTGGTCAAAAAAGAAATATGGTATAGTGGTCAAAATTGATATTTATGATATTTTATGTGAGTGGTTTGTGGAACTAATGAGACACAAATTCTATATATAAATAAATAAAGTGGGTACATTGGCGGTTCTGCTTGAAGTAGGAATCATATGCTCTTCGTTGAATAATCATAATGTGAAGATCACAGCAAAATAGTTTCACTGAATAATCTGATTGGCATTATAGTACATGATTAAAACATGCTGATAAAATAAAATACCCCATGTACTCTAGCATCTCAGAGGTACATGAAAAAAGTGAAAGTTTAAGAGATGTTAATTGAAGCAAAAACAATCAATTTTTATATGAAATCAAAAAAAGAGGACAAAGGGTAAAAGTAATACTAGAAGTTGTATTTAGATATGCATTAGCACATTTCTAGTTATATCTAAATGGACATATATGCTTCTATATGTTATGTGTGATAAGAAACCTTGCCTTATAAGCATTTAGTCAGAAAGTGTATATGTGCTTGCAGTTGTTTTTGTGTATAGTTTTTAGCTACCATGCTAGACACAATGCCTTCCTTTCCCTCTGTCTGCATTAAAATATCTGAATTGAACTTAAAATGTATCTATTAATAGAAAAAGTGTATATTCAAGAGTGCTCACAAGCTGCTAAGCAAGAGTGGGAAGGATAAAGCTCCTATGGGGCATTGTGACCTTTTCCCAGAAATTTTATAGATAACAGCATTCATATTTCTTCATATTATATACCATTTGACTAGAATCTAAGTCTCAGCCACTCTCTGGTCAGCACATCGGATGAGGCAATAAATACTAAAGTCCAAACGAACCAGCAAGAGTTTTATTCCTTTACAGCTATAGCGACATCAAGCAGCAGCGAGCATATTAAACTAAAATTAGTGCTGAGCGTCCGCTGTCCCAGCGCTCCATTGTGGCTAGCCAACATCCCGTTGATGTGTTTTAGCCACGCCTGCTGCTGCCACACCTGCTGCTGCCATGTGTAAAGCAACAGGTTCAGCAAGTCCATTCCTTTGTTAGCTGGTACGTCTGAGGTAGTGTCAAGCACGGCTCAAGACGAGCACAACAGGCAGCCCCCTCTACCAGGAATCTGCCTGGAAAGTAAGGAACAATATGGTTACTGTCATACAGAGTTTCACACGCTCCTCCCAGGCCTATCAGGATATTGTCTGTGAAAATGGGGTTTTAGTCTGTCTGCATTCATGTCACTGTCTTTCACCCAGGAAGATTCTGTTTCCAGGTAATCCTTCCATCACACCAGATATTGGAAGGATCCCTACCATATTCGAGAACCAAGTATTCTATCAATCTCGTACTGGTCTCCCCTCACAGGACCCGTCTGTATTGTTGTCGGTGGTATATGGGCTGGGTAAATGGGCTTTATCAGGCTTGCATGGAACACAGGATGTACTCAACCCAAAATTCCTAGTAGCTTCAATTGAACCGTTACAGGGTAAATAACCCGTATTATCGGAAAAGGGCCTATATACTTCGGCCCCAGTTTTTTATTAAACAATTTCATTTTTATGGAGTTGGTTGAGAGATACACTTGATCCCCAACTGCAAATGGTTTGTGACTATCCCGTTGCTTATTGGCTTGGATTTGATATGCCTCAGATGTTTTAGTCAATGCTTTTTTCACATTCTCCCAGCAGTCCCAAACTGTTCGTGTCCATGTTTGCAGGCTAACAGGCTCACACACATCGCATTGTAATTCCAGAATAGGGATGAACTCTATTCTATTTACTGTGTGGAAGGGGCTGTAGCCAGTACCATCATGCACAGCATTACTGTATGCTACTTCTGCAAATGGGAGCAAATCAGCCCAATCCCTTTGCTGATACAAAATGTAGGATCTCAGGTAGTGTTCTATCATTGCATTTGTTCTTTCAGAGGTCCCATTCATGCTAGGATGGTACGCAGAACTGAGACCTTGGGATGACCCTAGTAAGTGAATAAACGCACGCCAGAATCTGGCGGTGAATTGGTTTACACCATCTGATATTATTCGTCATGGCACTCCATGGATTTTATATATATACTCAAGGAATAAACCCGCCAATTTCCGGGCTGACAGCAATCCCACACATGGCACAAAGTGAGCCTGTTTAGAGAATAAATCAATGATTGTCTAGATAACGGTATACCCCTTACTATTGGGCAACTCAACAATAAAATCCATTGTGATATCCTGCCATGGGCGACAGGGCTCTGATACTGTTTGTAGCAATCCTAATGGCTTTCTGGTATGTAGCTTCGGTGTAGCACAGGTATGACATTTCTTTTACGTACTGTTCAATGTCAGAACACATTTTAGGCCACCAGAATTGTCTCCTAACTAGGTGCAACATTTTCAAAAATCCAAAGTGTCCGTCTTGTTTTACATCATGGCATTTGTACAGTACAGTGTCTCAGACTGTTATGGGTATGTACATTTTGTCCCCTTTCCAAGCTAACCATGTCACATTGTGGCTAGCCGAGGCCCGCTGATGTGTATTAGCTGCGCCTGCTGCTGCTGCGCCTGCTGCCACCACTCCTGCTGCCGTTGCTCCTGCTGCTGCCGCGGCTGCTGCCGCCATGTGTTGTGGTTCGCTGGCAGCAGGTGTGGACAGCTGAGGTCTTGAAGAGCGAGGTTTGGATCAGAACAACATGGTGTAAAGCAACAGGTGCAGCAAGTCCATTCCTTTGTTAGCTGGTAAGTCCGTGGTGGTGTCAAGCACGGCTCAAGCCAAGTGCAATACTAAGTAATAACTTGTGGACAGCTGTGATTCATTTCACCCTGTGAAAGCCAAAGACGTGAATAGTCTTTAGTTCATAGTATGAACTTAGACAATTGCAGACTTTGGGCAGCCAAGGAGTATGTTTGGTTTTCAGAGGCAATTAATGTCTTTCATGGAGAGGATATGGTACCAGTGGCCTTAAGTAAGTGGTGATGTATCCATTCCTGAAGAACCACATAGTAGGATTGCTTGGTCCTACTATATAAGATAACTTCTTTTAAACACCACTTTTGGGGGAAGATTCTGGAGAAGATGATAGAGAAGCAGTTGCCAAAAATCCTAACTGATGCAGATAACTTTCAACAATGTTCAATGCTCTCTGATCTTTCTGAAGATCTTTTGTGAGGATCTTGATTAAATGAATGCCACTCTGCTCACATTGGCATTCAGTATTATCAACCACTGTCTTCTCTTGGATAGCCTGAGAAGTTAGGAGATAAAAAGTACTGTTTAAGGTGGTTCATATTCTGAATAGACATTTATATTTACTATCTGGCTTTTTAAAGTATTTATTCAACTAGTAAGTCATTGTTTCATTGAATATTTATTGTAGTTGTTAAGACCAATGCAGTCTTAAGATATGGTGGTGTATAAGTTCTTGTGATTGAAAATATATATTCCTTGTAGGGAAATTGTTTCCCCGTGGGAAGGAAGAAAGAAACAATTCTTTTATCCACTGCTTCCATTTTGCCCTGCAGTTTCTTACTGTCTTCTTATATCTTCAGATAATGTGAATTAACAAGGAATGTGACCTGGAATAGCAGGAGAAAGAATGGGATTGCCAGCCCTTTAAGGTGTGTCAGGCCAAGAGACATATATGGCAGATATTCCTGTAAGGTAGACTAACTGGCTTTCAAAATCACCTCCAGATTTTTCTGTCTCGTCTTACACTAAACAAAATCAAGTTGAGGTTAATTTAGTTTCTTAATCACACTTGTCTCTTTCCCAGGACTACTATATGTAATTTTATCCTCAAGTACTATCTATGCCCCCCAACAATGGCTTGGGCATTCTTTCCCTATGGCCAACTCTCCATTTCTTTACAAGGTGAGAGAGATCTTTCAAAAGAAAAGCATTCAGTTAGTGGAGGAGCACCAAGGAAGAACAATTATAACTACAGTGACCAAAAATCAGTTCCATTACTTTTCACATGAATGTGAATGATAGTGCATTAAGTGGTACTATTTGTATAGTAATAGTTAAATGACCCAAATAAAAGCCAGAAGAAACAACTTTCCAATAATAAAGGACCACATGGAAGTAGCAATTTTTATCCCTACACATTTCTCTTGGTCTTGAACACTTAAGCTCCCATACATGAGTGGAAAAGAAAGCTATTCCCAGAGAGGTGGTCTAGATACGAAGAGTAGCACCCTTGGAGGAGTGATTAGAGTGTTGGACTGAAACAGGAGGATTTATTCTCAAATCTATACCTGATCATGAAATAGGAGACTTTATAACCTTCTATCATCTATAAATTTCTTGGAAACATTTATGATTTATGATTTTTATCAGATATCTACTTGAGAAGCGTGATACTAATATTACAAGCAAGTGCCAAAATTCTTTTTGATAAACTGGTGAATGTACTTGCATAAAAAAGAAAAGAAATCTGGAGAAAAAGATAAACATATTCTAGGGATAAGCAGGATATCTTAACATCTCAGCTTGTTAGTTTTCCCAATTATTTTAGTATTTAGTATTTGCACTCATATTCTGGTGCATTTTAAAAAAAAAAAATCTGATTAGTGATTGTATTAAACAATATCCTGATAGATAAAAATATGTTTTGTAATTATTTCATTAACTGTATTTAATGCAAATAAATGAAATCACTGATATTTTTATCCTCTGTGAAGTTCTTCATATACCATTTAATAACACAGTGTAGCCCATAACTCACAAAAGTAGATGAGTAGGTAATGAAGAAATTATGTAATCATTAATCAGACCATCACAGTTTTTGTCTATCTGGCTTCTCATTCCATATCAAATTGTGTGATTGCTTCTTAAATGGTAACAGAATTAACACTTGGTAAGAAAACTACTTTTGCTTTTCAAAACTTTCTAATACAAGACAAGCATATGAATAAAAACTAAGATCTGGTTTGCATCATATAGCAACTGATATAAAACAATGGAATACTTAATACAGTGAGAAACGTAAAAATATGATGTGGTATGCAAATCTTTGGATAATTATCCAAAATATATGATTGGAGCAACTGTGAAAAAGTGAAGGAAAGTGAAAGAAAGTGAAGGAAAAAGTGACATTGAAACGATAGGTTTCACTGAGCAGCTATTGCTGAATTATCTTTCTTTTTATTTCCTTTCATGTTTCAAAAGAAGCTACATAATCAATATAATATTGACCAGAGCTCTTAAAATCTATCCCCATAATCCTATCCATCTATATACAACCAAGCTGTCAGTAACCCTGACTGAATATTCCCTCTGCACAAAGGCCATGGATTATATAATCTTCTATTAATTAATTCAAGGATTGATGTACTTGTCAAACCTAGATGATTTTCAGAAGAGTACAGTTGGGGAAATAATGCTCATTCAAAGCGGGGAAAGTATTAAAAGGCTTAGACTTCCTGAAGTGAGCACATAGCTTCCCATCAAAGGAACACCAGGTACATTTTATATGCCACCACTACAGAAAAGGGTCTGAAGATAACAAAAGTGAAAGTGATAGGATAGAACTAGAATTCCTTATGACAGGATTTCCTATTCATGCACTGATATATGTGGGCCTTGCCAAACTATGAAAACTATGAAAAACAGCTACATTTCCCCCAGCTTTATCTCAAGGATGTGATAAGTGAAAAGGATGGCCTAATAGGATTATAATCTAGAATCTCTAGATTATTCTGTATAAAATAGAGAATAATATACAGAATAATCTAGAGATTGAAAGACAAAATGAAACTAAAGCATGGCATCAAAGTGTAAAGAAGACAGGTCATTGCTATGTTTGCATTTATATATTTTTCACAGAATCTGTATTTCTGTATTCAAATAATTTTTTGTCACTACTTCATTCCCAGTGTCTCAGTTACAATTAACCAGAAGATTAAATATGAGTATTAGACTGTTTGTTTGCAAAACTCTGTAACCTATGGGGAATTTCCTTGGCCATTTGCATTCAGGGACTCCAACCTGCTTAGCTGAGCCATATATATCTTTAGGCCATGTCTTGATTATGTAGCATAGTGGAACAGATATACTTGTTTATTAAAATATTCACTATAAGATTCTAAGATTTACTGCTATTGAAAAACTATAACTATTGTCTCTAACAGAGACTGATTTTGGAAGTTCAACAGAATTGACCTTAGCTTCAAAATTCCCTATTAAAAATTTACAAGGATGTATGTGGTCAAAAAAGAAATATGGTATAGTGGTCAAAATTGATATTTATGATATTTTATGTGAGTGGTTTGTGGAACTAATGAGACACAAATTCTATATATAAATAAATAAAGTGGGTACATTGGCGGTTCTGCTTGAAGTAGGAATCATATGCTCTTCGTTGAATAATCATAATGTGAAGATCACAGCAAAATAGTTTCACTGAATAATCTGATTGGCATTATAGTACATGATTAAAACATGCTGATAAAATAAAATACCCCATGTACTCTAGCATCTCAGAGGTACATGAAAAAAGTGAAAGTTTAAGAGATGTTAATTGAAGCAAAAACAATCAATTTTTGTATGAAACCAAAAAAAGAGGACAAAGGGTAAAAGTAATACTAGAAGTTGTATTTAGATATGCATTAGCACATTTCTAGTTATATCTAAATGGACATATATGCTTCTATATGTTATGTGTGATAAGAAACCTTGCCTTATAAGCATTTAGTCAGAAAGTGTATATGTGCTTGCAGTTGTTTTTGTGTATAGTTTTTAGCTACCATGCTAGACACAATGCCTTCCTTTCCCTCTGTCTGCATTAAAATATCTGAATTGAACTTAAAATGTATCTATTAATAGAAAAAGTGTATATTCAAGAGTGCTCACAAGCTGCTAAGCAAGAGTGGGAAGGATAAAGCTCCTATGGGGCATTGTGACCTTTTTCCAGAAATTTTATAGATAACAGCATTCATATTTCTTCATATTATATACCATTTGACTAGAATCTAAGTCTCAGCCACTCTCTGGTCAGCACATCGGATGAGGCAATAAACACTAAAGTCCAAACGAACCAGCAAGAGTTTTATTCCTTTACAGCTATAGCGACATCAAGCAGCAGCGAGCATATTAAACTAAAATTAGTGCTGAGCGTCCGCTGTCCCAGCGCTCCATTGTGGCTAGCCAACACCCCGTTGATGTATTTTAGCCATGCCTGCTGCTGCCACACCTGCTGCTGCCATGTGTAAAGCAACAGGTTCAGCAAGTCCATTCCTTTGTTAGCTGGTACGTCTGAGGTAGTGTCAAGCACGGCTCAAGACGAGCACAACAGGCAGCCCCCTCTACCAGGAATCTGCCTGGAAAGTAAGGAACAATATGGTTACTGTCATACAGAGTTTCACACGCTCCTCCCAGGCCTATCAGGATATTGTCTGTGAAAATGGGGTTTTAGTCTGTCTGCATTCATGTCACTGTCTTTCACCCAGGAAGATTCTGTTTCCGGGTAATCCTTCCATCACACCAGATATTGGAAGGATCCCTACCATATTCGAGAACCAAGTATTCTATCAATCTCGTACTGGTCTCCCCTCACAGGACCCGTCTGTATTGTTGTTGGTGGTATATGGGCTGGGTAAATGGGCTTTATCAGGCTTGCATGGAACATGGGATGTACTCAACCCAAAATTCCTAGTAGCTTCAATTGAACCGTTACAGGGTAAATAACCCATATTATCGGGAAAGGGCCTATATACTTCGGCCCCAGTTTTTTATTAACCAATTTCATTTTTATGGACTTGGTTGAGAGATACACTTGATCCCCAACTGCAAATGGTTTGTGACTATCCCGTTGCTTATTGGCTTGGATTTTATATGCCTCAGATGTTTTAGTCAATGCTTTTTTCACATTCTCCCAGCAGTCCCAAACTGTTTGTGTCCATGTTTGCAGGCTAACAGGCTCACACACATCGCATTGTAATTCCAGAATAGGGATGAACTCTATTCTATTTACTGTGTGGAAGGGGCTGTAGCCAGTACTATCATGCACAGCATTACTGTATGCTACTTCTACAAATGGGAGCAAATCAGCCCAATCCCTTTGCTGATACAAAATGTAGGATCTCAGGTAGTGTTCTATCATTGCATTTGTTCTTTCAGAGGTCCCATTCATGCTAGGATGGTACGCAGAACTGAGACCTTGGGATGACCCTAGTAAGTGAATAAACGCATGCCAGAATCTGGCGGTGAATTGGTTTACACCATCTGATATTATTCTTCATGGCACTCCATGGATTTTATATATATACTCAAGGAATAAACCCGCCAATTTCCGGGCTGACAGCAATCCCACACATGGCACAAAGTGAGCCTGTTTAGAGAATAAATCAATGATTGTCTAGATAACGGTATACCCCTTACTATTGGGCAACTCAACAATAAAATCCATTGTGATATCCTGCCATGGGCGACAGGGCTCTCATACTGTTTGTAGCAATCCTAATGGCTTTCTGGTATGTAGCTTCGGTGTAGCACAGGTATGACATTTCTTTTACGTACTGTTCAATGTCAGAACACATTTTAGGCCACCAGAATTGTCTCCTAACTAGGTGCAACATTTTCAAAAATCCAAAGTGTCCGTCTTGTTTTACATCATGGCATTTGTACAGTACAGTGTCTCAGACTGTTATGGGTACATACATTTTGTCCCCTTTCCAAGCTAACCATGTCACATTGTGGCTAGCCGAGGCCCGCTGATGTATATTAGCCGTGCCTGCTGCTGCTGCGCCTGCTGCCACCGCTCCTGCTGCCGTTGCTCCTGCTGCTGCCGCGGCTGCTGCCGCCATGTGTTGTGGTTCGCTGGCAGCAGGTGTGGACAGCTGAGGTCTTGAAGAGCGAGGTTTGGATCAGAACAACATGGTGTAAAGCAACAGGTGCAGCAAGTCCATTCCTTTGTTAGCTGGTAACTCCGTGGTGGTGTCAAGCACGGCTCAAGCCAAGTGCAATACTAAGTAATAACTTGTGGACAGCTGTGATTCATTTCACCCTGTGAAAGCCAAAGACGTGAATAGTCTTTAGTTCATAGTATGAACTTAGACAATTGCAGACTTTGGGCAGCCAAGGAGTATGTTTGGTTTTGGAGGCAATTAATGTCTTTCATGGAGAGGATATGGTACCAGTGGCCTTAAGTAAGTGGTGATGTATCCATTCCTGAAGAACCACATAGTAGGATTGCTTGGTCCTACTATATAAGATAACTTCTTTTAAACACCACTTTTGGGGGAAGATTCTGGAGAAGATGATAGAGAAGCAGTTGCCAAAAATCCTAACTGAGGCAGATAACTTTCAACAATGTTCAATGCTCTCTGATCTTTCTGAAGATCTTTTGTGAGGATCTTGATTAAATGAATGCCACTCTGCTCACATTGGCATTCAGTATTATCAACCACTGTCTTCTCTTGGATAGCCTGAGAAGTTAGGAGATAAAAAGTACTGTTTAAGGTGGTTCATATTCTGAATAGACATTTATATTTACTATCTGGCTTTTTAAAGTATTTATTCAACTAGTTAGTCATTGTTTCATTGAATATTTATTGTAGTTGTTAAGACCAATGCAGTCTTAAGATATGGTGGTGTATAAGTTCTTGTGATTGAAAATATATATTCCTTGTAGGGAAATTGTTTCCCCGTGGGAAGGAAGAAAGAAACAATTCTTTTATCCACTGCTTCCATTTTGCGCTGCAGTTTCTTACTGTCTTCTTATATCTTCAGATAATGTGAATTAACAAGGAATGTGACCTGGAATAGCAGGAGAAAGAATGGGATTGCCAGCCCTTTAAGGTGTGTCAGGCCAAGAGACATATATGGCAGATATTCCTGTAAGGTAGACTAACCGGCTTTCAAAATCACCTCCAGATTTTTCTGTCTCGTCTTCCACTAAACAAAATCAAGTTGAGGTTAATTTAGTTTCTTAATCACACTTGTCTCTTTCCCAGGACTACTATATGTAATTTTATCCTCAAGTACTATCTATGCCCCCCAACAATGGCTTGGGCATTCTTTCCCTATGGCCAACTCTCTTTCTTTACAAGGTGAGAGAGATCATTCAAAAGAACAGCATTCAGTTAGTGGAGGAGCACCAAGGAAGAACAATTATAACTACAGTGACCAAAAATCAGTTCCATTACTTTTCACATGAATGTGAATGATAGTGCATTAAGTGGTACTATTTGTATAGTAATAGTTAAATGACCCAAATAAAAAACACAAGTGAGTTTTTGAAAAATAAATACATCTAAAAGACAGAAGGACTGTCCTTTATTATAAAGTATGCATGATTATTATAATCTTAGCTAAAATGAAAATTAAGTGTGATAATATAAATGTGTTGCTATTATACTAGAAATCAGTACATTATGAGCTAGATAAGATATCACCTAGTCTCCAGGCTGGAATAGGCTGCAAATACTATTATTAAAAGGCAAAGAAATAAAAGGGAAATAACATGGAAGTCAGAAATAATCTAAACAACAGCTAAGTGTTTTTGCCTCTGAGCTATTTATTCCTTTAATCTGCAACAGTATACTGCAGCATAAGCAAATGAAAGCCAAGGTCTTAATTATGCTCAGCTAAAGCACTTGTGATACCTGTGATAGTTATCACTCTCTAACACCATGTGCTGATTATTGACATGCCACTTTAAATATCCTAATAAACCCAAATTCTTTCAATATTGGTAATTAGGCTATCCATTTGTTTGTGTTTCATTCCATCATCAGAAGAGTAGCTATAGGAACTAAGAAAACTGTCCATTAGCATTACACCCAAGCTAGGAGTATTCAAAACAATCTATCAACAATGACAAATCAACAATTTAAACAACAACAACCAAATTTAAGAAGTGGTTTCTTTTCATAGAATTGGTTTTCCCAATCAAATGTTTTAAATCCAAAGTATTGATTGATTTGTATATTTTGAACCTATAACTGAGATATAGCCATGAACATTTATCTGAAAATATGTACAGCATTATAATGAATAGAAAAGTAAGCATTGTACAGAACTGATTTGGGGGGTTTGTATACACATATTTAATTTTTGTGAAATAAACTGCTGCATGAAAAAATTAATATAAAGATATGACAATAAATTGTTCCATCTTCTATACCTCAAGGATAATCTCTATCATATAATTAATTGGAACTTGGCATATTAAGATCTTACATCAGTCCTCATTCCTAGGTGTTTATGAGGTTATTATCTGATGTTTATGGGCATCAAACAAAAACAAAGAATATAACAGAATAGATTTCTTGTCTCCTTGAATGCAGGGATCCTCCTAAAGTGAATTTACTCCAAGAACCTATAAAATCTTATATAAAAAGCAAACCAAAGCAGATCAACCTACATGAAAATCTCCATTGCCATGACAACAGAGACACAGCATTAAAGGGCCAGAGCATTTTCAGAGAACCTGATTGCCAAAACGTAACAATATTGTTGTCAAATATTATTTTTTTGAAAAAGCAAAGCTTATTTCTCTCTGTAGCATGTTGCACAAAAGAATGATGGATAGATAGCTTGCTTTAACACAAGAAAATAGCATATATTTTATAGCCTACATCAAAAAATGCCCAGCTCTAGTGTGAGTTTCAAAAAGTGAGAAAGAGAAAGAAAATAATTATTTTTTCTATCGTATTATATAATGTAATATGAGAAAAGCATAAATCATTTTACTATTATTATTGTTAGCAGAATCGGATAAAAATTGCAGATGAAGTATAATACAACACATAAAGCTTGAAAGATTACCAATAAAGAAATTAAAAGCAGCATTTAAAAAAATGTTTTAATGTTTGTAACTTGTTTTCAGACAAAATGTAATGAAATAAAATCTGCAGTGACAGTAGTCCCTTCTGTCAGAAAATCTGTGCCAATTTTTTTGGTACAAAGGAAAGGTATTCCTAAGGAAGTTTGATCCCCATTCTGGAATGAAGTAGAGTTGATTGTTACAGGTAAGATGACTACAGATGAGTAATCTACTGGCCTTCTATGATGGGTGTCATCAGAAAGGGCAAGAACGGGGATGATGACATCATCATGAAACTGCTTTGAATACATACATCAAACATCAGGACAAACGTTTGTGGCATCTATTTATGTGCTATCACATTCATTCATAGACATATATAAAGGCACACTAATATATGTGGAAGGAATCTCCTCCTAAATAAGTGTAGAAATTACTTCAGTTCTTAAAATTGGCATCGCCATTCCCTTCTGTGTTAACACTCCCCCCATATCACTGGAGAGATCACATGATTATTGAAAGCCAGACTGTCTAAGATCAAGACCAATACCTATTGATCCATTATGGCTTTTACAAAACCAGCAATTTCCCAGGACCCACACTCACTGACCGTTTCTTAGTTGTTCAGTCCTACACACAGAATTTAATGAAAAATTGGAAGAGGAACTAAGTGGCTAGCCTAAAAGCATGGAAGTGCTAACAGGAGAGCAAACACTGCAGGTCCTGTGTGATGTGCCTCAACTGTGTGCTGGGTGAAGGCTCAGTGTGGCTTATCCTCCTTTTTCTCAGCAAAGTGCTGAAAAAATGCTCTTCAAAAATCAGTTCCCATCTGCTTATATGTTGCTTCACCCACATCTTACACACTGGAGTTTGCCTTACTTTGTCTCTTACTTGTCTTCCGGATTTGTTGCCTGATTGTTTACTTGTCTCAATTCATACCTGACCCATTTGACCATGAGCAGAGTTAGTCTTCAACAGCCCTGAAAAACTATTGTTTCAAAACCTATTTATTTTTACAAACTATGAAATAGCCTGACATTACAGCCTACTAATTAATATTCTAGTAGCCAGATAGCCAGCATAGAAAATTAAAATCTTTAACTGGATCATCTAGCCAAATGATTTCCAATAGAGGTGTTTTATGCATCACTTACTAACTAGGATTAGGAGACTGTAGACAGCAGGTGGAAATGTCTTCTAACAGCTTTTTATGTCGAAGACTGTCTTTTTAAAAGTAGAGCACATGACCAAACTAATATGAATGCACATTAGATCATCCAGAAAAATGTTTCAAAATAATGCTCGATGGGGAAAATATTTCTCTTCCCATGCTATTTTGGAACTTCCTTTGGAAAAAGAACCATTATTCCACCTGCTTATTGCACTTCTATATGGTTTAACATTTTCTATTTAGAAAGAGATTGTCAACTTGCCTTTACAGTTTGATGATCCTTGCTTTCCAGTTTAATTAGTAGGGTATATGCCAGTGGTGGTATTCAACAGGTTCACACAGGTTCAGCTGCACCGGTAGCAGAAATTACGTGTGGGTCATTGAACTGGTAGTGACTTCTGGCTGGCCACACCCGCAACCCGGTTGCCTGGTTGCCACCACTTGCTAGGATGCCCCCATTGTCCCTGTAGCTTGCTGTCCCCACTCCACTGTCCCCACCATGCTTACATGGCTGGCTAAGCTGCCACGGCCCGGCCCGGCTCCATTCCAGGTCACTCTGCCTGCAGCCTAGTTTGCTGTGGGCCCCCCACCGTCCCTGCATCCTTAACTTCCTCCCGTGGCTGGTGGCAGAGGAGAAGGCAACTAGACAGCGCCCATGAGGAACTGAGGCTTGGAGCAGTGTAAAGGAGGACTACTCCTCCACCCAGCCGTGTGTTTTTAAGCAGCCACTTGTGAGTTAAAGTGCCTGGAATGAGAGGGAGTGCAGGCTGACAGAGGGGGTCGGGGGAAGTGGGTACTTCCAGCACCCACAAGTAATCCAGCCTTTGGATTAGTTTAAAGGAGCCACTTGAAAATGCATGATTGGGGTGGAGGAGCAGTCAGTTAAGCTCCAAAACTGCTCCAAGTCTGGATTTGTAGCTTGCAGCAGCAGCAGCAGCAACAGTTTGGAGCTTGTTAAGAAGGACCGCTCCTCCACCCCACTGGCTTTCCAAACCCAGTTCTGGCTGCAGGCGTGAGATTTTGAGGGCAGGCTTTTCCTTTTGCTCAGAAGATCAGCAGGTAAAAGAGCCGGTGCGTGGTGAGGAAGAAGGGAGCCACACCCTAAGCTCTGAGGGGCCTAGCAGGGAGATGCATTCCTGTCCCACAAGATCATCTCGATCTTGCCAGCGTGGGGGATTCTGGAGACTTTATTTATTTTATTTATTTATTTATTTATTTGATTTGCCAATTGTTTACAAGATAATAAGTATAAGTGTATACATAGTTGTGAATACATGAAATGGGTACATATAAGAAAAATAAAAGAAGAATAAGAGAAACAATAGGACAGGGACGGTAGGCACGTTGGTGCGCTTATGCAGACCTCTTAGGAAGCGGGTGAGGTCAATAGTAGACAGTCTAAGGTTAAAGTTTTTGGGGTTTGGGGAAGAAACTACAGAGTCGGGTAGAGTATTCCAGACATTGACCACTCTGTTGCTGAAGTCGTATTTCCTGCAATCAAGTTTGGTGCGGTTAACTTTGAGTTTGTATCTATTGTGTGCTCTTGTGTTGTTATGGTTGAAGCTGAAGTATTCATTGACAGGTAGGACATTGCAATGTATGATTTTATATACCATGCTTAAATCAGACCAAGACGGCATAATTCAAGGTTTTCTAGTTCTAGAATTTAAAGTCTGGTGGCATAAGGTATTCTACAACGAGTAGAGGAGTGGAGAACTCTTCTTGTGAAATATTTCTGGACTTTCTCAATTGTGCTAATATCAGATACGTAATGTGGGTTCCAGACTGATGAACTGTATTCGAGTATTGGTCTAGCAAATGTTTTGTATGCTCTGTTAGTAGTGTGATATTACCAGAGAAAAAGCTACGTAGGATTAGGTTAACAACTCTTAATGCCTTTTGGCTATGTAGTTGCAGTGGGCTCTAGCACTTAGATCATTAGAGGTGAGTATTCCAAGGTCCTTTACAGAGCTTGGGTCATCAACAAGATCTTGACTATTCAGCTTGTATTTTATTTTCTGATTTTTTTGCCAATATGTAAGACAGAGCATTTATTTGTTGAGATTTGAAGTTGCCATTTGTTTGACCATTCTGATACATAGTCAAGATCTTTTTGTAGGGTAGCAGTATTGTCTGTGGTATTGAACAGCTTTACATCATCAGCGAAAAGAACGCAATTGCTCTTAATATGATCACAGAGGTCATTTATGTAGAGTATGAAGAGAGTTGGTCCTAGAACACTGCCTTGGGGGACACCACTATTGACAGGTACAGAATTTGATAGGACGCTCCCAATTTTGACCATTTGTTGTCTGTTTGCCAGGAATGCTTCTATCCAGTTATTCAGTTGTCCAGAGATACCATAGGATTTTATTTTTAGGAGTAGTTTGTCGTGTACCACTGAATCAAAGGCTTTACAGAAGTCTATGTAGATTGCGCTATTGCTTTGCCCTGGTCGAGTTGTGTCGTCCATATGTTTTTGCAGTGTAAGAGTTGCAGATTACAGGATAGTTTTTTTCTGAAACCAAATTGTTTATTGGAGAGTAGGTTGTTTGTCTCTAAGTGGAGGATGATGGATTGGTTAATAATTGATTCCATGACTTTACAGGTGATGCAGCATAAGGAGATTGGTCTGTAATTTTCAACTAGGCTTGGGTCTCCCTTTTTGAAGATGGGGATGACTGTGGCTTGTGACCATAGGTTAGGCAAGGAGCTGGTCCTGAAAGATTTTTCAAAGATTATGCTTAGAGGTTTGGCTATGGCAGTGGATAGTTTTTTAAGAAGTAGGCACATATTCCATCCGGTCCAATAGATAGAGATGGTTTTAGATTGCGTAGTGCTTTTTCAACATTGTCTTCTGTAAAATCGATATGTATTAGATCATTGTTGTTATCTGTGGTACGGCTAGGAAATACTGGGCATGATCCATTGCTGTTTACAAATACTGAGCCGAAGAATGTGTTAAAGATGTTGGCTTTAATGGTGTCGTCGTTGCAGTCTTTACCATCAGGTCCTATCAAGGGTGGGATAGACCTTGAGTCTTTTAGTTTGTTGTTTACAAAATTGTAAAAAGCACGGGTGGAATTGGCGCTTAGAAGGTTTTCCTCTTGTTTAATGTGATAATTGATGCATTCGGTCTTTATCTGGTGGCATAAATTTTTGTATCGGCTTTTGAAATTGGCAACGTGACCAGATTTGTTTTTCCGCCAGAGTGATATCTTTTTGGATTGAAGTTTCCTTATTGTTATGGGTAATCTGCTTTTTTGTTTTGTTTTGGGAGTTGTTGTTGGTACATATAGTTTGATGACTCTTTTGACTTGGCTGGGGGGAGGGGAAGGACTGGGAATTGCACCTATTATGTGGGTTGCTTTGTGGTGAGTTTGCGTCATTTTGTGTGGTTGGCCATGCAAAAGCCAGGGGCTGTCGCTTGCGTGTGTGGACTGGGAATTGCACCTATTGTGTGGGTTGCTTTGTGGTGAGTTTGCGCCGTTTTGTGTGGTTGGCCATGCAAAAGCCAGGGGCTGTCGCTTGTGTGTGTGTGTGAGAGAGAGAGGGAGGGAGGGAGGGAGGGAGGGAGGGAGAAAGAAAGAAAGAAAGAAAGAAAGAAAGAAAGAAAGAAAGAAAGAAAGAAAGAAAGAAAGAAAGAAAGAAAGAAAGAGAAAGAGGGAGAGAAAGAAAGAAAAAGAAATAAGGGAGAGAGAGAGTATGTGTGTTATGTATGTGTTTGAGAGAGAGAGAGAAAGAACGAAAGAAAGAGGAAGGGAAAGAAAGACAGAAAGAGACAAAGAGAGGGAGAGAGAAAGAAAGAAATAAGAAGGGTCAGAGAGAAAAAACTCTGTGCTATTATTTTTAATTGTTCCATTATTTATCATGTGTTAATATTTTACACTGTCCCTACACCTAGAGTGATTTTATTGCCTTTATTTTGCCCAGGGCTACCACATATTTTTCAGGGTTTACATGCATTCAATATCTACAGTCCAGAGCATAAATACATGTGTGCTTAACAGAGTTGAAAGGGACTTTGGAGGTCTTCTAGTCCAACCCCCTGCTCAGGCAGGAAAACTGAGGACGCCAAACTCTTGAGTAGAGGTCCTGGGAAAGGTGTCAGAATAGCAGAATAACACTTAAAAGGGACCTTGGGGGGAACCCTATATCATTTCAGAGAAACGGCTGTCCAGTCTTTTCTTAAAAACTTCCAGTGATTGAGCACCCAGAACTTCTGGAGACAGGCAGTTCCACTGGTTAATTGTTCTCACTGTCAGGAAATTTCTCTTTAGTTTTAGGTTGCTTCTCTCTGTTCAGTTTCCATCTATTGCTTCTGGTTTGCCTTCTGGTGCTTTGGAAAATACATTGCCCCCTCCCCTCTTTCTGACAGCCTGTTAAAAGCCTGTTGCCTATCACATTCTTGGGCAAAGCATGTGAGCCATTTCATCCTTTCAGTGGTCCATGAAAGTACATGTATAGTACATAGACAATAAAGTCAAAAAAAGATGAACAACATTTTTACAGATCTGTACATACATTGAGGCTGGGTGTGACAAGGAATGGCTGGGAGGGGAGGGGCCAGGCGAGCGACCCCTTGACATGAGTGACATTGATTTGCTACGTCCACCCAGTCACATGGCCACTAAGCCACGCCCACGCAGTCACATGGACAAGCATGCCCAGTCGCATGATGACCAAGCCACACCCACCAAGCAAGCCATGCCCACAGAACCAGTAGTAAAACATTTTGAATCCCACCACTGGTATAGGCGATATATTATAATATTTTATGGGTCTATGGTTATAGCTTTTTATTATGTCTTTTGCAATTTTTCTCTCATGGAAGAATTCATGGCAAGATTTAACTAATAGGTTAAGGAAGACAGATTCCAACTGACATTTAAGGGGAAAAATACTAATGGCAAAATCATTGTGATAGTGGAATTAACTGACTAAGTGATATAATGGGGCGCTGTTCACTGGATATGTTAAAGCAGATGCTAGATTGCCAGCTTCTAGGGATGTTTCCAATTGATAACTGCACTAAGCAGGAGCTCAGACTTAATGGCCTAAATACCCCATTCAACTCTGATTTTATGTGCCCTTAAGCTGCTTTAAACTCTTACGGGAAAAACACGGGAAATATTTTAAATAGTTCTATATGCTAAATATTTCTGAGGAAAACAGAACAATGACAATCCCTTTCTTAATATTTTGTTTCTTAATATCCTAGGTCAATACACTCTAACCTGAGCTCATCAATTCACTGCAGGGACTTCCCAGTTGATGGGACCAAACAAATAATTACAAGCTAGTCTCTCGATTAAAAATCCAGTTTATATAGAAATGCTTGAACATTCTTAAGTAAAAGCTTCACTCTGGTCATGTTTATGGAATACTGGCAAAAATATTCCTAAACTGAATAAACTGAATTATGGACTGTTTTGAAATTTAAAGTTGACTGCTGGATACAATATCCATTTTTACACCACGTCTTGGCAGTAATTCTTGACTTTCAAGAACTGCCTGCTTTTCAGAAGTGTCTTAGACACCCCAGTTAGATTAGACTTTAACATAAGCCATAAACACGAAGATGATTTGCCAGTCAAAATCTTTGTGTACGTGTATGTTCCAGAGCGTAAATTCAGGGAAGGATGGAGATCTTTCATCCTGCTTTATTTCTGACTATCTGCACCTCAGTTGGTGATCTTCAGCAATGTATATATTATTATGTAATAATAGAAGATGAGGCTAGCCATAGAGAGACAGAGGCAGAGGATAGTGTGCTCTCTGCTAAGTATTTATCTAATATAGCCAGTTTACCTTACTAACTATATTACCAAATATTGAAATAACATTAAGCAGGACGTTAAGGAAGGAAACTACAAAAAGGGAAATGGATTGAAATTTATTTGGCATGTACCTTTTCCCTCTAATGAAGAAGAGACAGTAGAAGAAAGCACTGTGCACAGACACAGATAGACATCTGATACAAAGGTAATTGGACAATTAATACAACTTAAAAACAAATGAAGACAGAATGCTGTAGGAGTTTTGCCAAGTATGTTTGAGAAAATCAATAAACTTAAGAAAATGCTATAAGAAACAGCAGATATAGCTAGCAAAGCTTATGATATGGCTACAAATATCTAAGCAATAGACAAGTCTCAAAAGAATATTTCTGAAATAAAGGTTGAGTTGGCAGATTTATAGGATCATAGCTGGAGAAATAAGTTAGGGATCAAAGGAATGTCAGATAAAACTGGAGCACAGAATTTGACTACTTACCTCATTTCTAAAATTAATGGAGCATTGATTTGACTTAACGCAAAGATACTGAACATGCCTGAACAAGCTCAGAGGAAAAAGAATGAAAAAAGAAAACAGCATAAATCTGGTACAAGTAGTTCTGGACCTACAACAGTCCCTTTAGTGACCATTCAAAGTTACATCATCACTGAAAAAAGTGACTTTATATCAATTACACCACAGATGTGGGCCAACTCTGAAATATTGCAAGGAAGATCTGCTAAATAGTTGATCATCTGAATACTGTCACAATGCTTTTTATTTTGCATATTTACTAAGATCCAGATACTTGGCTTCTACCATACTCACTTAAAACTAGCAAGAGCAGCAGGGCATAGTTTTAATAAACAAATTACACAATTTTTTTTTAAATGCAAGTAGTCTCCATTTAGTAACCATTCAAAGTTACGACGACCCTGAAAAAAGTAACTTCTGACCATTTTTCATACTTACAACCATCCAGCATCCCCTTGGTCACGTGATCAAAATCCAGATACTTGGCAACTTGTTCATATTTATGATGATTGCAGTGTTCTGGAGTCATGTGATCAACTTTTGTGAGCTTTTGACAAACGAAGTCAATGGGGAAGCCAGATTCACTTAACAACCATGTTACTAGTATCCACGGTTGGTGAAGTTTATAATTTTGCTATGTATAAATTGGCTTCTTTGATTAGAGACAAGACTTTATCTATAATTATTGGTAACTGTAAACCTCTTCTGGACTTTTTGCATAAAAATAAAAACAATGATTTTTGTGATCTATTAAAAAAAGCAATATGATGTAACTTTAGAGACAGAGATTAAAATATATTTGTAGTTATAACTTCTGTGAAGACTATTGGAAGCCAGTACTTTATATCTTTATCTTTGTAAGCAAAAAAATTCAAGAAAAAAAATATTCAAGAAAAAAAAAGAAAAATAGAAAATACAAAAGTCTATTTTCCTTCACCTGTTTTCTTTTCTTGCCCTTTTTTCTTTTTTGTTGTTTATTTCTTTTTTCCTTAATTACTTTATATTACTATGTGTTAGTGTTTATCTTGTTTAAAAGTTTTAATAATTATATACAAAAAAGGGAAAAGAAGGCTGTCATAGTAAGACATAAGGAACACATATTCCAACTGCAAAAACATCAGCTATTAAGCATAACTGGACAGAGGGTAGATACTAATGGATGCCAAACTACTTCCCTTCCCAATTTCAACACTCTTCTTTGCACAATATGAACTGCTATTGTCAAGTGAGAATTGATTTTCCAAGTTCTGTTTTTTTAAAAAAATTCAATGTGAGATTCATGCCCATTTTTTCATTAATTACAGGATTATAATTACAATGCAAGTGTTGAAGTCCCTAAACATCAGCACTGATGATAAACTGGGTGATTAAAATAGGAGCAGTTTACTTTTCTTTTTTAGATGTTAAGAGCAACCTGTTTTAAGTATGGGGTATCTGAATTACGGTGTGCTCTGAATGTATCGTGACTATTGTCATCATGCTATAAACAGAAATCTGCCAAATAAATTTCTTGTCAGTTGTCAGTATGGGCCCTCAGGAAAGGAAAAATGTCAAATATGCCCATTTCCAAAATACTATGTCTTTAAGAGTATTTACTGTCTTAATCTGATGTGGTTTCACTGGTTTTTCCAATTTTTTGCTTTACCGTATTTGCCGGCGTATAAGACGACTGGGCGTATAAGACGAGCCCCCAACATTTCCACTCAAAATATAGTTTTTGTTATATACTCGCAGTATAAGACGACCCCCCACTTGGAGGCATGCTTTTCAAGGCAAAAAGTCATCTCATACGCCGGCAAATACGGTAAGTTGTAACACTTGGGGTATTCTGGATATAATTCTTGATTGACACCCCCAACCCCTTTCCCCAAACTTACAAAGCCACCAAAATGCTTTAGAGAAGCAGCTTCGCCTTTCTCAGGCTGGCACTCAATTCCTCTCCCTTTCTTTGTGACAGCCCCGCGTGCGTGCCATCGGGACTCCAAGGGTGGGGGATGGACAGCTGCCAACTCTCTCTCTCTCTCTGTGTGTGTGTGTGTGTGGTGTGGAGGGTAATTCCGGCTATCTCTGGCCTCCGCCGGTTTTAAAGTCGCTTGGCCGGTTCCCAAGTCGCAGCGCGCGCTGGCCGGGAGACGCGGCGCCGGGTGGAAGCTCGGTGCAGGGGAGGCAGATCTTTCTCTCTTAAGCGGGGAGGGGAGGAGGGGACGAGGGACGGGACGGGACAGGAGCGGGAGGAGGGCGCCGCCTGCTTCCACCGCCCACCGGACCCTTTCTTCCCAAGGGGACCCTGGAAAGCAGCTCGGGAGCCGGGTGGCCCTGCCCAGCGGGGTCCCATCAGGAACTTCCTGAGGACACCCCCGCCCCAAGCACAGCCCTCCCGGTCTTTCAAAGAGGGAGGGAGAAGCGGAGGAGCAAATTGCCGCCCCGCCCCGCTGCCCAGAAGGAGGGGCGCCACAGTCCACCCCCACCACCTTCTCCCCCTCCCCGGGCCATTACGCGCTCGGGCTGGCTGGGCGGCGGCCCGCCAGAGACTCCTCCCGCTCCACCCCCACCCCACCTCCAGATTGGCCTCCGCAAGCGCCCGAGCCGGGTGGAGGGTGGGTGGGTGGGTGGGAGGAGGAGGAAGAGAGACTTCGGGCTGGGCTTGAAGGGGCTTCGCAAGTTGCGGAGCTCCGCCCGTCGATGTATTTACCGGCGTATAAGACGACCCCCACTTGGAGGCATGTTTTTAGGGCAAAAAGTCGTCTTATACGCCGGCAAATACGGTAGTTTATGACCTCAGACAGTATAAACAATTGAAAGTGAAGGCCATATTCAAGAATTTTCATATGTTTCAATATTGATATAACTATCGATAAAGACAGGATAACCAATTATCCAATTTTTCACTTGCAAAACTTTTTCTCCTTTTCCAATGCATAACTTAAAAATCATGGAAAAGGGGACCAGTGCTTACATTATAAAGTACATCTCTGGCTCCACATTAGTAAAAACCTGAGAGAATCAAAATTACCCATTGTAGGCTTAACTGTTTTTCCAATTTTGATTCTTATATTATTTTTTATGAAATACCAAAAATCAAACTGCAGAATTATCATGAAATTCAGTGGTGCAACCTGGAGAGTTCAAAAGGTCTAATGTTAGTTTTTGAATCCCTTGTAGATTATTTAACCCTGAGAGTAAATAGTGTATTTAATACAACTAAGCCAGCAAGCAATACTTACAAGTATACTGATCAACTATGAAGTGACTTTGTCAATTACAGAAAAAAATCTTACACATTTCTAATTTAATTTTTGACTGCTATGATTTGGTGCTCACTAAATTTAAAGTGTTCATTTAATTAATTAATGGATAGCCTAGAGACAGATTAACTCCAGGCTGTATCTTTAAGCTTCTCCTGACCTGTGTTTATATTGACCAAGAATAATTTGTCCAGACTGAAACAATTTGGAAATAACCTGCAAAGATTCAGCACACTGCAGGCTACAAATCAACTGCTGCATTGATTTATTGTATTTCTAGTCAATTGAAATAGAAGGGTTTTATCTCCAGCTCCCAAACAGCCCAAGTGAATGATATAATGCTATATGATATGATATGATATGATATAACTTGCTTTCTGGTTTGCTTGTTTACATTGTGGGATCCTTGGTACTTTATGATCTTGCTTGTTTTTTTGCAGAAGTTTTGCCATCAAACAAGGTAACATCATCAGCGCTGAAACAGAGTGTGATTTGTTATTTTATTTATTTTTATTTATCAATTGCTTACAAGATAATAGGTATAAGTAAAAACATAGTTATGAATACATGGATACATATAAGAAAAATAAAAAAATATATAAAAGAAACAATAGGACTGGGATGGTAGGCACGTTGGTGCGCTTATGCACGCCCCCTACAGACCTCTTAGGAAAGGGGTGAGGTCAATAGTAGACAGTCTAAGGTTAAAGTTTTTAGGGTTTGGGGAAAAAACTACAGAGTCTGGTAGAGTATTCCAGACATTGACCACTCTGTTGCTGAAGTCGTATTTCCTGCAATCAAGTTTGGTGCGATTTGAGTTTGTATCTATTTTTTGCTCTAGTGTTGTTATGGTTGAAGCTAAAGTATTCATTGACAGGTAGGACATGCAATGTATGATTTTATATACTATACTTAGATCGGACCGAAGGCGGCATAGTTCTTGCTAACATTTTACATATTAGTGGCTTGCCCTGTCAATGTTGGTGGGGGAAGCCTTGATTACGTTATTGTTTATTAGTACCTTGTTTGACTTGATGGCTTCTTAACTGAATTATTGTTTATTGTTTCATGGCAACCATATTTTTATATCACCGGGTGCTTCTGTAAATATTACTTTCTATAAGATGGGCAGCAATATATTAACAATCATTGAAATGAAGCCAGATTTTGCATTACAAAATAGTATTCAATTGTGGCAACTGCAGTACTAGACAGAATTTTCAGACTAAATCTTGCTTTCCATGATATAGAACGAAAGAATCTGAATCATCCTCTGGCTTCAATGAAGTCTTCATCTTGGTCTGTTTCTCTGGGATTATGAGGTTCTACAAAGAATAGAACCATTCCAACTTTTTTTAAAAAAAGCTTTCTAATTTAATGGTTTATATAAAACATGACTGTACTGAGAGATACGTATATTGGATTTCAGTGACTGAAAGACCAAGCACCCAAATCTCTACTGGTTACATCTATCATGGCATCATTAGTAGTAGAGCTATCCTGAAAATAAATAGATCCTTTATTATTAGCTTTACAAAGTTATGCCTCATAGTCATCAAGATCACATTCTTAGAAACTATTTTTTCCTGATATATAGCAAAATTGCTAATTTTATTTAATCTTAATAGTTTGAAGATTCCAGGCCTTTTCTTATTCTCCCTTCCCTTCCTTCTATTTTCACATTGAGCAAGAGCATTATAGAAAACCCAGAACTGATGAAAATCTTATTCCTTACAACTACATCATGTACAATTACAAGTACATATTAAAATGACATCCTAAAAGTATAGCCCTATATTATCTGTCTTTTCTGCAATTGATTATAAAAAGATGAAGTTCCAGTGGCAATAAATACAATAAATAAGTACTTTTAACAGCAAAGAAATTCATTAAAGCTGTATGAGCAATTTGGAGAATAAAAAAAGTGGTTATGCAAATGATGCAGTGAAAAGGGGGCAGACAGAAGGCTTAATCTTCCTATGAGAACTTGTGTTCTAAAATTGACAACACTATATTATGAAGTACTTTCTTGCCTTCTATGTAGTAATATTTACTAAATAAATCTCCCAAAATCTTTCTATAATGAACACTGATAAGGTAATACTGAGTGACACCCGCACCTTGGTTTTGATCCTCAACGTCCCTTTCTGCTTTGACAAAGACAATTGTGCTCTTTTTAAATGCAAGTGGGTTTAACTATGTGCACCAATCTCCTGCTGTCATCAATGACAACATATCACAGAATAAGAGAATGCATTCAAACATTTAAGAATTGGGTCTACCTAGAAATTAAAATGGATTCTAATGCAGGTCTTTTTGTAAAGATCAGAAATGAGCATTTGGTTCAACACAAGATAACCAAAATTGATCCAGCTACTATACATGACTTTTAAGAAACTTCTTGGGGGCAAGTAGCCACATTTAATATTTTTTTACAGACACTGAAGCCTAACTGGATTGGCTATTCATACAACATATGCAGGGGTGGTATTCTACCAGTTTGGACTGGTTCAGTAGAACCGGTTGTTATGATTCTCTGTAGTTCAGAGAACTGGTAGATCGGGCCTCCAGCTGGCCCTGCCCCTCTCCGCCCGCTTCTCTGCTCCCTGCCCAGTCAGTCCCTATTGCACATGTGAAACACTGTGCACATGCATGACATGCCTGCCGCCTGCTTTTGCCCGCCCATCAGGCCAGCCATTGCTACCTGCTTTTCGCTGCGGCCCTGCCTGATCTGATAATCTCCCTGGGTAACTGAGGCTCTGCAAGCCCCAGTCACCTTCTCCCCCACCACTTGCCTTTTGTTTTGCCCCTTCCCCACCACCACCACTTGCATTTTGCCACTGCTGCCGGTTGCCTTCCCCCCCGCCATCACTACTTGCCTTCTGCCGGGGAACATGTGGAGAGGCTCCTATTGGCTCCGGCTAGGTCAGCAGCTGTTTCTCTCACCTGCTACTCCAGCTAGGAGAGCAAGAGTCTTTCCCGGCACAGCAAAAAGCTTGCAAGTCCCCCTCCCTTCAGGAAATGGCTCCTGGGCATCAGAGAAGCAGCCCAGTTGAATCCTGTTTCTCTCTGCTGCCCAGGAGCCGTTTCCCGAAGGGAGGGAGCCTTGAAAGCTTTTCACTCTTCTGGGAGAGACTCTCCCAGCAAGAGCAGGTGAGAGAAGCAGCCGCTGACCTGGCCCAACCCGAGCCAAGCCTCTCTACTGTCCCTTCCAGCTAAGTTAGGTTAACCCAAACCCCAATTGAGCAGGCCTGATCTGCCTGCTCACAGGTAAGCCTGCGAGTCATGCTAGCCCCTCCCCCACTATCCCAGGACCTTGCCGGCCCACCCCCCACTATCTCCAGAACTTACTGGGGGCCCCCACCATCCCTGGGCTAGGCTAGCTGGCTTCCCCACCAGCACGGCCCCATCCCAGCGGTGGTGCTGGCTGGTGCCTAGCTAGCTGCCCCCTCACCATCCCGGGCTTGGCTGGCTGGCTAGCTTCACCCAGTCATCCCTGCATCTCCCTGGGCCTCATTCAGCCATCCCCGGACCTTGCTGAGCCCTCGCCAGGCCTCCCCTTCCTGGGCCTCCTCCTGCCTGGCCGCCAGCTTCTTGACATGAGCAGAGGCTGCTGGTTGGAGTGAGGGGAACCACAGTGCTGGGGTCTCACAGCGGTGAGTGCCAAGGGCATAGCTAGAATTGGAAGAGGCTGTGCATCCCTGGCAGAAAGAACCAGAGCTTCTTGATGTGAGAGCAGCCGCTGCCTCACTCGTGCTTTCTCATCCAAGCTGCCGGGTATTGCCCCAGTTCTTTCTGGCACAGCTGCACAGTGTTTTATTCCAATTCTAGCTATGACCTTGACATTTACCACTGCTGGAGCCCAGCACTGTGGTTCCCCTCGCTCCAACCAGCAGCCTCTGCTCACATCAACAAGTCAGTGGCCAGGCGGGAGGAGACCAAGGTGGAGCACCGTTTCCAGGCCAGCCTGGCCGGCGGATGGGTGAGCAGGTGGCCTTCAGGGAGGAGCACTGCACTGGGTGATGCGGTGACGGTGGCAGCCAGAGCATGCCATGGCCATTTGCTGCATTGGGGCTGAGAGGGATGGCGGAGATGCCCCGAAAGTGAGGGCAGGAACTCCTGGGGTTGGTTCCCCCTGCTGTGCCACTTCCCCCAATGCCCCCCCCCACCATAGTGCTCTGAAAGGGAGGGAGGATAGATATCCTGGGGCTGCTGCTTTCTTTGTTCTCCCGCCGCCTGCTGCTCTGTTCACTGGATCAGTTCATCCCAGACCAGGTGTGTGTGAGAGAGAGGGGGGGGAGGGAAGGAAGGAAGGGCAAGAAAGAAAGAGCAAAAAAGAAAAAGCATGAAAGAAAGAAAAAGAAAGAGGAGAGAAAGAAAGAAAGAAAAAAAGAAAGAGAGAGAGGGAGGGAGGGAGGGAGGGAGGGAGGGAGGGAGGGAGGAAGGAAGGAAGGAAGGAAGGGAGAGAAAGAAAGAAAGAAAGAAAGAAAGAAAGAAAGAGAGAGAGAGAGAGAGAGAGAGAGAGAGAGAGAGAGAGAAAGAAAGAAAGAAAGAAAGAAAGAAAGAAAGAAAGAAAGAAAGAAAGAAAGAAAGAAAGAAAGAAAGAGAAATAGGAAGTGTGCATGTGAGAGAGAGAGAAAACTCTGCTATTATTTTTAATTGTTCCATTATTGATCATATATTAATATTTTACACTGTCCCTACCTAGAGTGATTTTACTGCCTTTCTTTTGCCCAGGTATTTTTCAGGGTTTACATGTCTACAGTCCAGAACATAAATACATGTGTGTTTAACAGGTTTGCTCAGGCAGGAAAACTGAGGATGCCAAACTCTGAGTAGAGGTCCTGGGAAAGGTGTCAGAATAAGAGAATAACACTTAGAGGGGACCTTGGGGGGAACCCTATATCATTTCAGAGAAATGGCTGTCCAGTCTTTTCTTAAAAACTTCCAGTGATTGAGCACCCAGAACTTCTGGAGACAGGCAGTTCCACTGGTTAATTGTTCTCACTGTCAGGAAATTTCTCCTTAGTTTTAGGTTGCTTCTCTCTGTTCAGTTTCCATCTATTGCTTCTGGTTTGCCTTCTGGTGCTTTGGAAAATACATTGCCCCCCCCCTTCTTTTTGTCAGCCCCTTAAAAGCTTGTTGCCTATCACACTCCCGAGCAAAACATGTGAGCCATTTCCTCCTTTCAGTGAAAGTACATATGTAGTATGTAGATAATAAAGTCAAAAAAGGTAAACAACATTTTTACAGAACTATAGATACATTGAGGTTGGGTTTGACAAGGAATGGCTGGGAGGGGAGGGGCCAGGCAAGGGACCCCTTGATGTGAGTGACATTGAGTTGCTACACCCACCGAGTCACATGACCACCAAGCCACAGCCAGTCGGCAAGCCACACCCAGCCAGTCACATGACCACCAAGCCACACCCACAGATTAGGCCACGCCCACAGAACCAGTTATTAAGAAATTTGAATCCCACTCCTGAACATATGTAGGGCTAAATAATGCTCATGGGGAATGCTGATATCTTTGTGATTTGGAATGTTAGTTGGGACAGAGATTGATTCAATATGACAATTGTAGGGTCCTCAAGAAAATGTAAAAAAAAAGTATCATGTTGCCGATTCTTAGTCCATATCCACTCTTAAAATGGCTTACACTAATTTTAATTAAGCTTTATCAGGATTTGCATTATTACACAGTAATTTAAGATTAACCTTAAGTTCTGTTTTACATGTCACTAATGTATTACAACATTATTAGAATAAATGTTTAATTATCTTAGGTGGATAATTAATTAAATTAAATTTAGGACAGGACTGATTAAAAAACCTCTTAAAGAATGCCTTGCTAGCTGGGACAAAAAAAATAAATAGGAAAGAAAAACGGCATCAAATAATCACAAGGCAATGATATACCATTCAAACCAAGCCTGAGTTGCATACAATTTCCAAAAATAACTTGGATTCAAAACAAACAAGATAAAAACATTTTCACTCCATGTTTAATTATGTTAGATCTTATTAATTAATTTGGCTCATTTTTGTAAATGTTTTTAATTATTCTCTTTTTTAAGAAATTCAAAAATCCAGATAACAGTTAAGTGGTCATAAGTTATTACACGCGCGAATATGTAGACACACACATTCATGATTTTGAAGCTGAATGTTCAGCACCCTAATATAGCAAATATATTCTTTTTATATAGCGAGACCTGGGGCTCTCTGAGATTGGTGATTTGCTTACAGATATTTCTTTAGCCAACTAACATCCATGGGAGTTAAGTGTGGTATTCATTCCCTGTTTCTATACAATAGTTTGCCCTGCTAGTTTTAGTGGGGATATGTTTTTTTTCCTTGGTAGGGAGAAGTGGGAACAAACCCTACATTCACTTGCACTGCTAATGTTACCTGGTCAGGTAACAAAATGTCAGAGAGCTCAGAAAGCAGCCAAGCGCAGAGAGCATCAATGGCTCCACAGTTCAACTATGAGCTATATTCATTTAGTTTAGCCCGCCTTTATTATTTTTACAAATAACTGAAGGTGATGAACATATCTAATGCACCTCCCTTCAATTTTCCACACAACAAGGGGAGGTGAGTTTGGCTGAGAGTGACTGGTCAAGGTCTCCCAACCAGTTTTCATAGCTAAGGCAGAACTTGAACTCAGCACCAGCTTTCTAGTCTGGTGTTTCAACTCTACACCAAATTGGCTCTATTGTTTTCTAGCAGAGAAAATTTTAAGTTTCAGATGATTAGGCTCAAGGGTGTTAGTTATTTATCCTCCATCTTGTTTTAAGTCAGAAATAAGCAAAGGATATCACAAGACTTTTCCAGAAAAGAAAACTGGCAGAAAGGGAAAAAGATACTTTGATGGATTTTTATTGGGAGAAAATTGGGAGAATGAAAGAGGAAGAAACCGATTAATGACTTGCGGACAGATTTAACACAGAGACCTCTAATTGGGTCCATGCTAATGATCAAACTAATAATTAAGGATAAAGGGGGATGGACTTGGGGCATAACCAATGATCATAAGAAAATGCATAAGACATAATATCTCTTTTTATATGTTTGTCTCTCTCCACATGAACTTGCCTAAACTATTTTATCAAAAATATGGCACAAATAGCAAAACATTTTGTGAAGTATATTGATTTGGATCCTATGGGAAATAAGGCCCATCTCAGAATCAGAGAGGGCATTAACTATTCAACCACCCTTTAGCTTTTGAACATCCCCCGAGTTTTGTTAGTTCCATCCCTGTTAATATCCAGGAAGTCTCTCAAGACCTGATTATGCCACCAGCCTTGAGGGTCCCAGGGAACTGGTTATGTTTTATTTGTAAATTCATCATTTCTACCTTTTTCTTGTAAGGTGTATTCTTTAATTCACCCGTAAAACAGATTCAGGTTTTTATATTGGGACTCATTCCTCTTCAAGAATACCTTCCGATTCCAATGTAGAGTTAAATAGTTCAGAAATCTCCTGTATTCATAAACCAAATGTTTCTTTTAAGATAGCCATGTTGTGCCCTTTGGTGTTCAATACTCAAAAGTCATGTCATTGATTTTAGAGTTTAAATGAAACAAAAATTCCCATGTGAAAGGATCCCTTCAATCAAATTTAAAGTCTTAAATCAAGTCCATCTGAGCCCAACCTGTTTAAAGCAAAAAAAAAATGATAGTCTTTTTCTTGTATATTTTAAAAAATTCAAATCTTTAAAAATGATAGTTGAACTTTTTTTAAAAAGAAAAGGATTGAAGGCAACTTACTTAGTTAATTCAATAAAGTCAGTCAAGATAGATTGAAAATTCTTAATCTTTAAAGAAAGCTAAAAAAAAAAAAAAGTCCAACATGATTAAGAGATGAGTCTCAGTTGAAGTTGGAGTCCATATAGGCAACATTAGCAGCTATGAGCACCATGGAGTCCCATGACTTCCAGCTAATCTCAAGATGATCACGAAAAGGCAGTTCCCGGCAAATTCTACCCTTCTCCAAAAAGAAACAACAACAACCACAGTTGTATATAATATATGGTGAGTACTCTGACAATTTCTTTTTAACTCCAGGGAGTTCAGCAATATGAATCCTGCATTTGGGCACCATTTCAGTCACAATGTTTTCTTCTCTTTTAGAGGAATGTCAGCTCACCATTACAGATCATCAGAAACAGGTAGGTCAGTCGATTGGTAGACAGGCAGATCTGCATCTATTTTTCTGACACTGCAAAGCTAGAGAAACCACTGAAATACCAATTTCATCAAAGAACTCTGAATCAATTTAAAAGCCCCAAATCAAGCTGAAGTTTTGGTCTGAAGCTTCTTTTAGAATCCTTGCTTAATCCTTAGAACAGAATTACCCATCCAAAGTTTTGCATTGCTTATACACTAAATCACATACTTAGTTACAATGTCAGAATTATATATACAGTATATGAATGCACCAAACTTGGCTAAATTTTGTATTAAATACAGGTCACTGCTTTCTCCAAAGATTACGATAGAAACAATATTGCATCATAAGCTCTGTTCCTTTGGGGCATTTTTGTGCCATTTAACACTGGTAGAAAACTCATTGCTTTCATCAGTTAAGATCTTTTCCTCCCCCTGTGGATATTTCAATGTAAGACTATTAAAATTAAGCCTTACTCAAACCAACTGTCCTTCAGAAATGTTTGGTAAAGTAGGTAAGATAAACCTTTATTACAGTTTTTTAGCAGCATGTTGCAGAAGTGTTTGATTTCTCCAGTCTGCATGGCTACTGAATATTTTGTTTAAAGAATAAGTTCAAAATTTGTATAGAAGATACCAGAGGTAGTATTCAGCAGGTTCTGACTAATTCTGGAGAACCGGTAGAAGAAATTTTGAGTAGTTCAGAGAACTGGCAAATACCACCTCTGACTGGAGATTTTACAGTATCCTTCCTCTGCCACGACCACCAAGTCACGCCCACAGAAATGGTAATAAAAAAAAATTGAATCCCACCACTGGAAGATAGCTATTATGGAAATCTGATAGAATTGATCAAAAACAGAATACAATCCTGTTCTGAATATGATATCAAGAGCAAAAATGAAAAGTATAAAATGCATATTTAGAATAATATATAATTCCAATTAAAAAAATCTAAGCTGTCAGATCAAAGAGGTACAGATGTGGCATTTTGCATTGTCATCATATAAGATTTTACATGATGACCAACCTCAAACATAAGACTTAAATAATGTGACATCTCTATCTCTTTGGTCTGAGAGCTTAAGAAATAGACATGCATTCAAATCCCCATAAAGAGTTTGAAAGCTTTAGAGAGATTTGTGGCTACACTTGATGAGTCCCAAGGGGATGAAACTATCACATCCTGTCTTCCTGTGTTCAATATCTCTATCTATTGGACCGGATGGAATATGTGCCTATTTCTTAAAAAAGCTATCCACTGCCATAGCCAAACCTCTAAGCATAATCTTTGAAAAATCTTTCAGGACCAGCTCCTTGCCTAATCTATGGTCACAAGCCACAGTCATCCCCATCTTCAAAAAGGGAGACCCAAGCCTAGTTGAAAATTACAGACCAATCTCCTTATGCTGCGTCACCTGTAAAGTCATGGAATCAATTATTAACCAATCCATCATCCTCCACTTAGAGACAAACAACCTACTCTCCAATAAACAATTTGGTTTCAGAAAAAAACTATCCTGTAATCTGCAACTCTTACACTGCAAAAACATATGGACGACACAACTCGACCAGGGCAAAGCAATAGACGCAATCTACATAGACTTCTGTAAAGCCTTTGATTCAGTGGTACACGACAAACTACTCCTAAAAATAAAATCCTATGGTATCTCTGGACAACTGAATAACTGGATAGAAGCATTCCTGGCAAACAGACAACAAATGGTCAAAATTGGGAGCGTCCTATCAAACTCTGTACCTGTCAATAGTGGTGTCCCCCAAGGCAGTGTTCTAGGACCAACTCTCTTCATACTCTACATAAATGACCTCTGTGATCATATTAAGAGCAATTGCGTTCTTTTCGCTGATGATGTAAAGCTGTTCAATACTACAGACAATACTGCTACCCTACAAAAAGATCTCGACTATGTATCAGAATGGTCAAACAAATGGCAACTTCAAATCTCAACAAATAAATGCTCTGTCTTACATATTGGTAAAAAAAATCAGAAAATAAAATACAAGCTGAATAGTCAAGATCTTGTTGATGACCCAAGCTCTGTAAAGGACCTTGGAATACTCAACTCTAATGATCTAAGTGCTAGAGCCCACTGCAACTACATAGCCAAAAAGGCATTAAGAGTTGGTAACCTAATCCTATGTAGCTTTTTCTCTGGTAATATCACACTACTAACCAGAGCATACAAAACATTTGCTAGACCAATACTCGAATACAGTTCATCAGTCTGGAACCCACATTACATATCTGATATTAGCACAATTGAGAAAGTCCAGAAATATTTCACAAGAAGAGTTCTCCACTCCTCCACTCGTTGTAGAATACCTTATGCCACCAGACTTGAAATTCTAGAACTAGAAAACCTTGAATTACGCCCTCTTCGGTCTGATTTAAGCATGGTATATAAAATCATACATTGCAATGTCCTACCTGTCAATGAATACTTCAGCTTCAACCATAACAACACAAGAGCACACAATAGATACAAACTCAATGGCAACCACACCAAACTTGATTGCAGGAAATAAAACTTCAGCAATAGAGTGGTCAATGTCTGGAATACTCTACCCGACTCTGTAGTTTCTTCCCCAAACCCCAAAAACTTTAACCTTAGACTGTCTACTATTGACCTCACCCCTTTCCTAAGAGGTCTGTAGGGGGCGTGCATAAGCGCACCAATGTGCCTACCGTCCCTGTCCTATTGTTTCTCTTATTCTTCTTTTATTTTTCTTATATGTACCCATTTCATGTATTCACAACTATGTATACACTTATACTTATTATCTTGTAAACAATTGGCAAATCAAATAAATAAATAAAATAAAATAAATAAATATTACTCAACATTATACTGTATAGAAGCAGAGAAATTTTATGCACACATTTCCCCCATTTCTCTGGTCTGAGAACTTAAGTATGGAAAGTGGGTTGTATATATCATTTGAAAGATAAATCTTATATTTCCTGCAAGATTGCGGTACCAGGGTCTGGATGGCTCCTAAAGCTAATGCATTGTATAGAGTACTGTGAATGCAATGGCCCACAGCTTCAATTTCTAATAGAATTTGAACACCCTAGAAACATTTTTGGCTACATTCTATATATGATGAACTTCAAATAGATAGAACTGCTTGTACACTGCCTATCACAATATTACCAAATGTAAAATGACATTGTATGTAATTGCTATATTTTGGTAATGATTTTATGGTATTAGCATATTTAGGTTTCTGCTTAATTATAATTACAGGATATTGTAACCAGAAACAAACACAATGCAAGGAACATTTTTGATACCAGTTGGAAAGAGTGCCAAATTCATTCTATCCTACTAAATCAGTGGTAGTCAACCAGGTCCCTACCGCCCACTAGTGGGCGTTCCAGCTTTCATGGTGGGCGGTAGGGGTTTTGTCCCGTACTTTATAAATCACCATTACTGTGGAACCGGTGGGCTGTTAGAGAAAACTTTACTACTAACAGAGATACAAAAGTGGGTGGTAGGTATAAAAAGGTTGACTACCCCTGCACTAAATGTTTACTCGACTGGCAGTTAGTTAAAATGTCTGCCAAGCTTTCATTTAAACTGAAAAACTGCCAGAGGACCAGGTAGATGAAGTAAGATTTGATCAAAGGCAGAAACTATTGAGGAAGTAGTAATTGCCCTCAGATTCAAACTACACTGACATTCAAAGAAATCAGAGAAAGTACCTAGCTTAGAATAAGCAGTATCTTTTCAGGCTAAGCAGTTTGGATTCAAACTTTTTGCAATCTAATCTATCACTCTGGGCTAGAAAAAATATATAAAAGCAAACTATTCTCCCTTAAGGACCATGTTTCTTCAAATGATAAATTCAGAACAGAAATCTATTAGAAAGCAAAGCAAAGCAGAACAAAAAAGCTGGATCTTTGAAAAACTGAGTATAATTTCACAATTTTTTTTCTTTCTGTTTGTACACTCATCTCCTATATATTATGTATTTCCTCAGTTTATATGCAAAGTTACTGATCTAAGAATTATATTTTTAACAAAAGAACTCCAGAGGGATAATGTAATAAAATGTTTTTGTTCTAATAGAAAACTAAATCAAGACTAAAGGTCTGTAGAGCAGTAAAATAAAATCCACGAAGATTCTGTAATTGATATAATATAAATTACAATGATTTATATGTGATTTCAAGTACAGGTAGTCCTCAAATTATGACCAAAATTGAACCCAAAATTTCCATTGCTAAGGAAGACATTTTTAACTGAATTTTGCCCCATTTTACAATCTTTCTTGCCAAAGATGTTAAGTGAATCATTGCAGTTGTTAGCAACACATTTGTTAACTGAATCTGATTTCCCCATTGACTTTGCCTGTCAAAGGTCACAAAAGGCCTCAGGGAACAGCAACCATCATAAATACGAGTCATTTTGCCAAGCATCTGAATTCTTATCAAATGACCATGGGGATGATGCAGTGGTTATAAGTATGAAAAACATTCATAAATCACATTTTTAGTACCCTTGTAACTTCAAATGGTCACTAAATGAACGGTTTATAAGTTAAGGACTACCTGTACTTCAAGTACTTCAACTCTACTGTCTTATAATGTTTACAAAAATCCAGTGGTGTAAATCAATATTATTACTGTCTTCTAATAGACTCTTCGGGGGGAAAAGGCATACCTAACCAATTTAACAGATTCACAGCACAGATATCACTAAAATTATGCTCTCATGCATACATTACTTATTCCAATCCTTTGGCTACCACAAGATCCTCAGCTACTATATTACAGTAACTCCTAAAATGATGTTGATTTACTTTAAATACTTATAATTCCTTTCATTACACAGCTCAAGATGATGGTCCATAAAACTGCAATAAAAGCAGTACAAAAACATCAATTCAGCAACAAAAACTATTCAGAACATCACCAGAGAAAATAGGACAAAATCAACTCAATTAAAGCTAAGAGAAACAATAAAATCCATATTTTAAAAACAAAGATCTTCCTGAACAGGAAGCTTTTAATAATAGAAAAGAAGGCAAATGAGAAGAGGGGCAAAGTGAACCACAAGTTTCTAAATTTGGGCAAGAGAAAACAGAAAAAAACACCTTTAAACAAAATATGAGTTTGAAGTAGGGAGATAAGACAGCTTAATGACTTGTTTCATGTATTATATTATGCCATGATTTTACATAGCTTATGGTCAAATAATTATTAGTTAAGTTAATTCAATGTACCCATCATGGTTTGTGAACCTATTCAGTGAGCAAGCTCAAATAAGAAAAGATGACTGTCAAGATACACCAATCTTACATTAATTTTAAAAATTATTTGTACATATTGAACTGTTGGTGCATAAAAAAGATCCCTGTGTTGTCAAATATTCCTGTAAAAAGAGAATTACTTTGAACACAAGAGATGGCATTACTGATAAAATAGTAAAAAAAAAAATGTTGTATGACATCAATAATATTGTATCCAATATATTCTTTGGGGCTAGGTAGATTTCGCACAACTTATTTTAAACAGTATCATAGCTGACAATATGAATACATACAAGAAATATTAAACAAAATTTAGTTGAAATATATGAGTGTGTAATAAGGTATCATTGCTATTCTCATTGCTGTTCAAAAATCAGCATACATTCAGTTATTTAAGCACATAATAAAAGTAAAATGTTCATCCTAATATAACACTGATATGGTAATTGTGTTTGTTTTTTTACTTTTTTTCAATTACGCGAAGAAGTAGTTTGCGAACCAACTTGACCCATTTGAAAACTTGCATTCTTTGCAAGGCACAAGCAGAAAATTCTTCCTCCGGACTAAAACAGTTTTGCACAACCCTAGTAAATCTTCAGCAGAGGAAATGACATTATTATAAGAAATAGGGCAACACATGTGTGTTGTTTAAAGAATATAAGGGAGCAGTTTTTAATACTCTCATTTGCAAATTGCCATCTGTTTAATCCTAATCTGGTCATGCAAGCTAGCGCATGTAAACCCTATTTCTGGAAAAGATATGGCCTTTAGGTTCAGTGATCTAGCCGCTAGAACTCTGTCACCGTTCTAAAGAGTTTGCCATATGTTAACAAGCTTTTTGTGACCTCTGCAATTTTAAACTTGATCTTTCTCTTTCCAGAATTCAGAACATGAAATAATAGGTTTAATTTACATGATGGCAAATTCCAACTGAATGTCAGGAGAAGGTTTCCTTACAATAAGAGCAGTTTGATGGTGAAACAAATTATACAGAGAAAGACTAGGGGTTCTTCTTGGAGGATGCTGGATGTATGAATGCATCTAGTGAGCAGGAAGATAGACTATAACTTAAATACATAACTTCAATAGTCTCCTTATCCTGCCGCTTCGGAGGCTTGTTGGGCAGCGACGCCTCGGCTCCTGGATCCCCTGCGTCAGCTTCCGCTTCCCGCTCCCTGAGGCTGCAGCCTTACTGCTCTTCCCACGGCCCCGGCACTCTGCCCTGCCGCTGCAGCGGGATTTCGGAGGCGTTTCCGGTGGTGGTGGGGGTCTTATCGCCGGTGTCTTATCGCGACAAATCGGTAACTTCAATAGTCTCCTTCCCCATTTTTCATTTTATCATTCAATGGGACTCAAATCACTTGGCAATAATACAAACTACAAGGATGCTGGTGTAATTCCATTGAACTAAACAACAGCTACTAAGGGTGACCCTAACCCTAATCCTTACCATAGGCAGAAGCAAAGCTGGCAATAATTGGCATGTGACCCATTTCACAGGTTTCACAGGTTTCATGAAGACAAAAACATCAAGGTCCCTCATACAAGTGACAAAGTTACAGTCCTACAATCATAAGTGGGAGGGGATGGGTGATAAGGAGTGATGAGAAGATTAACAGTAGTAATAGTGCACACTTTATAAATAGTTGAACAGTGTTGAGAGAATTATTTGTTTAGCAGAGTGATGGCTTTCGGGGAAAAACTGTTCTTGTGTCTAGTTGTTCTGGTGTGCAGTGCTCTTTATCGTCATTTTGAGGGAAGGAGTTGAAACAGTTTATGTCTGGGATGTGAGGGGTCTGTAAATATTTTCACAGCCCTCTTTTTGACTCGTGCAGTATACAGGTCCTCAAGTGAAGGCAGGTGGGTAGTAATTGTTTTTTCTGCAGTCCTAATTATCCTCTGAAGTCTGTGTCTGTCCTGTTGGGTTGCAGAACCAAACAAGACAGTTATAGAGGTGCAGATGATAGACTCAATAATTCCTCTGTAGAACTGTATCAGCAGCTCCTTGGGCAGTTTGAGCTTTCTAAGTTGGAGCAGAAAGAACATTCTTTGTTGTGCCTTTTTGATGAAGTTTTTGATGTTAGGTGTCCATTTTAGGTCATGTTATATAGTAGAACCTAGAAATCTGAAGGTCTCTACTGTTGATACTGTGTTGTCTAGTATTGTAAGAGGTGGTAGTATGGGAGGTTTTCTTCTAAAGTCTACCACCATTTCTACGGTTTTGAGTATGTTCAGTTCCAGATTGTTCCGGTTACACCATGAGGTAAGTTATATAACCTCCTGTCTGTATGCAGATTCATCGTTGTCTCAAATGAGACCAATCACTGTTGTGTCATCAGCAAACTTCAGTATTTTAACAGATGGATCGTTTGAGATGCATTCATTGGTATATAGGGAGAAGTGGAGATAGCACACAGCCTTGTGGGGGTCCTGTGCTGATTGTACAGGTATTGGATGTGATTCTGCCTAGCTTCACCTACTGCTTCCTGTCTGTTAGGAAGCTTCTGATCCACTTACAAGTGTGTTCAGGTACAACTAGTTGGTTTAATTTACTTAGAGGGGTGTCTGGAATGATGGTATTGAATGCTGAACTGAAGTCTACAAAGAGGACCCTTGCATAGGTATTTGGAGATTCAAGGTGTTGTAGGATGTAATGCAGAGCCATGTTAACAGCATCATCTGTCAATCTATTTGCTCGGTATGCAAACTGCATGGGATCTAACAGCAGATCTGTGATGGTTTTCAGGTGGGATAGCACAAGCCTTTCAAAGATTTTCGTAACTACAGATGTTAGAGCAACTGGTCTGTAGTCATTCAGTTCCTTGATGGAGGGTTTCTTTGGCACTGGGATGATCTTATGACTGTGACTCCCTATGACATAATAATCACAAGATGGATCACAAGTGCTCAGATTGCAATCATTAGCCACAGGGTGCTGGATAGTCAGAACTTCAAGGATCAATCATATGTCCATCTTTTCAGTGCTGCATAACTTTGAACAGTCACTGAAAGAATGAAGTTGAAGAATATATGTAAACTTTATCAGAACACAATCATAACACATTCAAATAATAATAATTTCCTTTTTACTCTCTTTAGAATAATCTCTTGCTGAAAAAGAATTTTATTTTCACATACTAAAAATATTAATAATTGTATTCTCTATTACAGCAGTCTCTTATTAAATATTTATTAAACATTAAACTCTTTTAGATTAGAGCATCTCTTTCTTTTAGGACTGGGGGCATCTTCTACTTTTTGAGATTAAAACATTGGCACTCAAAGTGATTGCTTTGGTAAATCTGGCCACAAACCAAATATCCACTTGCCAAAGGAAAACTACTGAGCTTGTTCCCCACTCCAAAGCTCTCTGGTCTCCCAGGATGCTGAAATTCTTCAATTTGTTTCCGTATTTTTTTTTAAAGGCAGATGGCATTCTTCTAAAATAAAGCATCAGTCTGCAGTCACTATCATGCATTTCAATAAATAAATTAAATACAAGACTCAGAAGCATTTTCAGAGAGATTTTCCTAGAAGCTAGGAAAGCTGTATACATATCTGGATACATCACTGCAGTTAAATAATAAAATTTTGTAAGGTGTTTGCCATACGGTAGAAGAAATGTCTGATCCTTGGCAAACCGTATGTATGCATCTTGTTAGACTTCAGCAACAGAGTGGTCAATGTTTGGAATACTCTACCTGACTCTGTGGTTTCTTCCCCAAACCCCAAAAACTTTAACCTTAGACTGTCTACTATTGACCTCACCCCCTTCCTAAGAGGCCTGTAGGGGGTGTGCATAAGCGCACCAATCATGCCTACCGTCCCTGTACTATTGTTTCTTTTCTTTTCTTTTTTCTTTTTCTTATATGTATCCATGTATTCATAACTATGTTTATTCTTATACCTGTATCTTGTAAGCGATTGACAAATCAAATAAATAAAAATAAATAAAAACAAGGTTCTAGACCCGTTATGGCGTACCTATGGCATGCATGCCGGAAGTGGCACACAGAGCCATCTCTGTGGGCATGCGAGCCATTGCCCCAACTCAGTTCCACTGCACATGTGCTTCCCGCCAGCCAATTTTGGGGTATCTGCCGTGTATGCGTGCGCATGCGAGGGGGCGTGGGGAGCATGGGGGTGTTCACACATGCACAGGGGGTGAGGGGAGCAGAAGGGGGCCGCACGTGCATTGCATTATGGGTGTAGGCATGCATGCGTGCTGTCATGCGCGCACGCATGCACTTTCGGCACGCAACAACAAAAAAGTTAGGCATCATTGTTCTAGACTATAATGACTTGTTACTTGCAACATCAATATGATCATTTAAAATTTGCTGAATTTGCAAAATAGGAAAATTATAATCTCATGAGAGAATGAGCTGTTTTCCTTCAGCCAGTTTTGCTTTATCTGATGATGCACAGCAATTCAAGCACCTTGAACAGATGGGAACCAAGAAATGCCAGGTTTGTAGACTAGCCTTGAAGTTGCAAAAGAATTCCAGAAAAGTGCCCAGTACAAGCTTGAGTTGGAAAATTTAGAGAAAAATGCTGAAGTAGTATTTTACTTTGGATAACATAGCATGTTAATCAGAAGAATGAATGCATAGGTGCGGTCTCTGGAAGAATACCATTTAAAAAAATAAATAAATTAGTTTTTAATTAAGTTACAAAATACAAGTCAGTTTACAATCAAACTACAAAGCATTGTGATTATACTAATGTCCTCAAGTTATAAAAATACCTCTCTTGGATCAGTGTCAAAATATTTCATTAACAGTCAAAAATGCAAATGACACATTTTAATCAGGTATTCTATTAGTATATATAGAATTATTCAACAAGAAAGTATTTATTTTTAGGATAAAATACTATACTTAGCATTACTGAACAATAAATTATTTACATTTTCAGAGCTCCGTGCAAGTTAAAAGTCAACATTTAGACATAATTATTGGTTAGTGTACATTGTTCAAACTGCCCCATGAAGTAGTAGTAATAGTAGAAATAGTATGGCTTCATCAGTGCTTTACTTCATGTTACACACAAATTTCAAAATGTGATTTGTTGCATCTTCCAGTGGCAGTCCCAAACTGAATTCTTGACTCACAAACAATTACAAATTGATCCATTATCCTCAGGATATGTCCAAAATACTCCTTTACACTTATTTTAAAAATCACTGTTCTACAGAGTTTGATGATTTTACCACTTAAGGAATGCCGCCTAATAAAGGATGGATACAAAAGAGATGTTTGAAGTTACATAGGTGGGGCGTGGATTCTATGGTATTCCCCCCACAAACAATTAAGTTTAGGGTGAGAAATTGTAAAGGTAATTCTTGATTTACAGCCATTCAATTAGCAATCATTCAAAGTTACAAAGATGCTGAAAAAGGTAACTTATGACCTATAATCCTACATAAATAAGGTAATAACATAGTAAATACATTCCCACAGTTTTGTGAATGTGTAAATAAAACTAAGTAAGCAATTGTCTAATAGTCCAAATAAAGTAGCACAATCTGCAAAGATGACACATAGACGGCAATGTTAAATCAACTATTTTTGTGCAAAACAGTTGATGAAGAATTTCAATTTGAGAGACTCCTGTTCTTACTACACATTTACCCTAGGTGGCTAAACCTCTTTATGGTGTTCTTATGGTAACTATGATAAGTCTTAAATTAAACATAACAAAAGCATCTTCTTCCTAAATCTTGCACTATTAACCAAAATGAAGAAGAAATTGAACATATTCTATTACATTGTCACTGTGGCTACTTTGTTATAGAAACTTAATAAACGGGCAGTTAACACTTTCTGGAAATATTGCACCAAAACCCCTCACTATCCTATCTTGTGCTACAATTTCAAGCATGTTTTTCCACCCCCAAAAATTCACCATAATAGACTTTAAGCACCAATAGATAGATGTCACATATTAATTTTATTTTCATTTTATAGATGTTCTATTAGTTCAGGTTTTGTGATAATAAAATGGCAAAGAACAAAGCTGCAAGTTGTTTGTGACTTAAGATACCCAAGGAATTAATTTTATGCTGGCATATAGTGTACTGTAATTAGAAATGGCTCTCTGAATTGTGATTAACCTAGTAACTATAGTAACCAAAGCAGAAGAGAATGAGAAAAGTAAGACTAAGCTAGCAAAAATCCTTTATTAATTTATTTCAATATATGCAGAAATACATCTTTGGATATATATATATATATAAACATTATTGTTATTATTATGATTTGTCACACTGTCAGTTAGCCAGGTGGATTTTGCATTTTTATATACCTTTCGAGTCCCCAAGGACCTGGGATAGACAGATGTTGTTGTTTGATGTGTTAAAAGCATGGTCCCAAGACGTAAGCTGTTCCAAGCCATCCTCATCAAGTTCTTCCCAAGAACCTAGAATATTGTAATGCATTGTTGTAGTATATGTGTTGAATCCAAGCAACGTGGCCTTTTGCAGTTCAGATGGAAATTTTGTCAAGGTGTGGATTTTCTAAGTGCTGTCCAAGTTTTTTTGTATGGACTCATTATGGTTTGGTCACACAGTCAGCCAAGTATTTAGACTGGATTTAGCATTTTTGTCTATCTATCAAGTCCTTCGGAAAGACCTGGGATAGGTATTGTATTATTATTTGAAGCATTTCAAAGAAGAAAACAGATTGCTCCTGCATATTAAATTGACCATTGCAAGTTTTATATCAGAACAAGTCAACCCACACAATCTAAAATGTTATAAATATACTGCCTTTTAATTAAAGATGCCATGTTACTTTTTGTAGCTTTCAAAGAGCAAAATAGACGCTGGGCCAAGGGCCCCTCTCATTTGTCACACAAGAATATTTGCTGTTGCTATATTACATACAGAAATATTTATTTATTTATTATTTTATTTATTTATTTGATTTGCCAATTGTTTACAAGATAATAAGTATAAATGTATACATAGTTGTGAATACATGAAATGGGTACATATAAGAAAAATAAAAGAATAAGAGAAACAATAGGACAGGGACGGTAGGCACGTTGGTGCGCTTATGCACGTCCCCTACAGGCCTCTTAGGAAAGGGGTGAGGTCAATAGTAGACAGTCTAAGGTTAAAGTTTTTGGGGTTTGGGGAAGAAACTACAGAGTCGGGTAGAGTATTCCAGACATTGACCACTCTATTGCTGAAGTCGTATTTCCTGCAATCAAGTTTGGTGCGGTTTACTTTGAGTTTGTATCTATTGTGTGCTCTTGTGTTGTTATGGTTGAAGCTGAAGTATTCATTGACAGGTAGGACATTGCAATGTATGATTTTATATACCATGCTTAAGTCAGACCGAAGACGGCGTAATTCAAGGTTTTCTAGTTCTAGAATTTCAAGTCTGGTGGCATAAGGTATTCTACAACGAGTAGAGGAGTGGAGAACTCTTCTTGTGAAATATTTCTGGACTTTCTCAATTGTGCTAATATCAGATACGTAATGTGGGTTCCAGACTGATGAACTGTATTCGAGTATTGGTCTAGCAAATGTTTTGTATGCTCTGGTTAGTAGTGTGATATTACCAGAGAAAAAGCTACGTAGGATTAAGTTAACAACTCTTAATGCCTTTTTGGCTATGTAGTTGCAGTGGGCTCTAGCACTTAGATCATTAGAGGTGAGTATTCCAAGGTCCTTTACAGAGCTTCGGTCATCAACAAGATCTTGACTATTCAGCTTGTATTTTATTTTCTGATTTTATGTTAAAATAAAGAACTGAAATATTGTATAATGCGAGAATTCCATATGAGTGTGTGGTAGTTTTAAAGGGGAAGGTGATAGTTATAACCAGCTACGTGAAAATAATGTTTGCAAATCTGAATTATATATAGATAGATAGATAGATAGATAGATAGATAGATAGATAGATAGATGGATGGATGGATGGATGGATGGATGGATGGATGGATGGATGGATGGAGGGAGGAGAGAGAGAGAGAGAGAGAGGGAGGGAGGGAGGGAGGGAGGGAGGGAGAGAGAGAGAAATGTGTTTGGAAAAAGAATTCTGAAAATTATACAGAAATTAAATATATGGATAAAAAATCTGAAAGTTGGTGTTGCAGGAAATGGTTACAGAAATGTCATTTTTTTTCCCAAAAGCAAAAGCATTTGGCCATGCCATAGAAATATTTGTTGGTTCACCAAGAACATTTCTTCATTTATATGAGAGCAAGTTTTATGTCTTAAAATTTAATCAAATTCAGACATAATTAGCTTGTTTTAATTAAAAAACAATATTATTCAGGGTTATCCCATGTACCCTAGGAACTTGTATATATGTCAACTTGAGACACACATTGATTTCCCAAAGCAAGTATATTCTCATTCTCATTCTCATTCATTCTCATTCTCATTCTCATTCTCATTCTCTCTCTCTCTCTCTCTCTCTCTCTCTCTCTCTCTCTCTCAGGAACAGGAAGCAAACCTTTAAAAGAGACATATTGTTTACTCCTTATCTTCTCACAGGTGCTTGAAGGCTGCTGGACAAAAGTCCCATATATTGTGCAATGTTATTTCACCTAACATTGCTGATCTTGGAATTAGTAAGCAGCAGTCTGAGCTACATGCTCAGCTACAGTGGTGGGATTCAAAAAAAATTATTACTGGTTCTGTGGGCGTGGCTTGGTGGGCGTGGCAGGAGAAGGATACTGTAAAAACTCCATTCCCACCCCACTCCAGGGGAAGGATATTAATCCATCTACTAATGGTAGATGAGGATGTCTTACTCCCCAAAGACAAGGGCTGGAAAGAGACGGACATCGCTTCGGATTTTCTAAAGGCTGCAGTACGTTTGATGTAAATACGGAGGGCCCGCCTCACATCCAACCTATGCCATTTGCGCTCCAAGTCATGCAACACAATGACTTGAGCCCGATGGAACCAAATGTTCACTTTAGGAACAAACATAGGATCCAATCTAAGAACCACCCTGTTCTCATGGAAAATACACAGGTCCTATCAAACTGAGAGTACTGCTAGTTCCGACACCCTCCTGGCCAAAGTAATGGCCACTAGAAAGACTACCTTTAGGGTCAGAAATTGAATGGACACCGAATTAAGAGGTTCAAATGGCCAATCTGTAATGGCCTGTAGGATCCCAAGGTACCAAGTGGTACACCAAGTGGGATACCTATGGACCACAGGGGGGAGAAGATAAGAAGGAATATGCAGACTGACATATGATGGACAAGGAAGAGAAACCTTCCCAGGACAACACAGATGACAGAGCTGCCACCTGATGTTGAAGGGTGTTAGGTGCTAACCCCTGATCTAACCCATCCTGGAGGAACTCTAGTACACCTGCGACAGATACAAATGAGGGGTCCCATGCCGACTAGATACATCAAGTACAGAAAACCTTCCAAGTCACATCATAAATGCGGGTAATGGAAGGTTTTTGGGAGGCCTGGATGGTATCTATCACCCTGTCAGGCAAATCAGAGTCCTTTCAGAGATTGCCGCTCAAGTGCAGACGGCTAGGCAAAACCACTGAGGGTCCAGATGGAGAAAGGCTACTTGATGGAGGGAGATCCTGTTGGCCAGAATCCTCCAAGGCCGGGCTACAGACAGATTCACCAGGTTGGCGAATCAGGGCCTCCTGGGACAATGGGGCTCCAGAAGTATCAGCTCCGCCGTTTCCTCCAACATCTTCTGAATAACAGCTGGAATGATCGGAAAAGGGGGAAAGGCGTAGAGGAGACCCAGAGGTCATTTGTTTCGAAGAGCGTTGGTCTCCTTCATCCCCTGGGTCGGGTACATGGTGAAGAATCTGCTTATCTGGGCATTTTGAGGAGAGGCGAAGAGATCCACTGTCGGAGCCCCGAACCTGTGGGACAGTTCCAGGAACAAGGAAGGATGGAGACTCCACTCCGATTGGTCGGCTCTGGACCGACACCACCAGTCAGCCTGGGTGTTGTCGATCCCCAAAATGTGGTCCACCTAATGGAAAGAAGGTGAGTTTCCACCCACCGACCCAGGCGTTCTGCTTCCCTCATCAGGTCCCTGGACCTGGTCCCCCCCTGCCTGTTGACATGTGCCTTTGCGGCCACATTGTCAGTCATGATGAGCACATGATGACCTTGTACCCTGTACCAAAAATGCTTCAGGGTTAGGAAGATGGCCCTGAGCTCTAACCAATTTATGGGGCAGGACATGTCTACCTGAGACCAGGTCCCCTGGGCTATCTCACTGTCCAAAATGCCCCCCCAGCCCTGGAGGCTGACATCTGTGGTTAGCAGGAGTCTGACTGGTTCCATGAATGGAGACCCTTCCAGATAGCCAGAGATTGCCACCACCTGAGGAGAGAAGTACCTGAGGTGTTGTCTGAAACTTGGTGGAAGAGTGGCTGGTTCCTGCTTGTTGAAATGGCAGCAGGACCCCTTGAAGAGTCCAGGCATGGAGGCAGGCCCATGGGACGATTCCAATGCAGAAAATCATTTTCCTTAGCAGCTTGGACAGGTGGGCCAAGGGAGGTGCTCGCGAACCTCGAATCTGAACAATGAATTTGTTGAGGCTCTTCCAGAGTTCCAGGGAAAGAAAGACCTCACAGATTGATGTATCAATGACTGCCCCAAGATGGAGCAACCTGCTCGTTGGAGAAAGATGGCATTTCTTGAAGCTGATAGAAAACCTGTGGTTTTGCAGGAATTGCAACGTGATGCGGAAGTCACGATAGGTGGATTGCAGCGATGTCGACTGGATCAGAATGTTGTCCAGATAGCACTGGACCCTCACCAGGATCGCTCTAAGTGAAGCCGCCACTGTCGCCAGGATCTTGGTGAAGAATCTGGGGCCAAAGAAAGCCCAAAGGAAAGGGCCCAGTACTGGAAATGTTTGCTCTGATAACAAAAATGAAGAAACTGGTGGTGATGGGGCCAGATAGGTATGTGGAGATATGCCTCAGTGTGGTCTATCAAAGAGAAGAGATCACCCTCCTGAACACTCTCTAGGATTGAATGCAAAGTCTGCATCTTAAAACGTCTGAAGTCCACGAGGTGTTAAATGGCCGACTCCATCAGGGCCCATCTCGAACTATCCCTAGATATCGGACAGGAGATAAAAAAAAATTGGGGGTGGAGAGAGAAGTCCAGTTGGAGGCCTGACCTCATCGTTCTGAGCACCCAGGCATCCATTGTCGACTCCTCCCATCTGGGGTGAATAAGACCAAATGACCTCCGATGGATGGGGAGGAATGGCATTCCCTTTGAGCGTCGGAAAGAATGACCTCCTCCTCTTCCTCGAAGAGCCATTTACCCAAGGCCTGCAGTTGTCTACCTGCTGCCTTAGGACACTGTTCCTGACGAAGGGAAAATGATCTCTGCCCCCGGAAGAAATGAGCGAAAGGCTCGATGCAGAAGGAAGAAGGTCTGTAGTAAGGAGCGGGACAGTGTTCTGACCTCTTCCACGCCGATAAGAGAATCTTTCCCTTGTCCCTGGTTTCAATGAAGTATGGTTCCAGGGCATTGCCAAACAGCTAGTCATCAGCACATGAAGCGGATACCAGCTTCCACTTTCGGCGGGAATCAGATTGCCAATTACACAGCCAAAGGGGCATCCTAGCTGCCATGTCTCTGAGAAACTGCATGGGAAGCTCAGATGATTTCTCCCTGCAATCGCAGTTTCTTAAAGGGGCAGCACTGTAAGTGCGTGGATCCCTGCTCTCCTCAAAGCACAGCTCCATCGGATCCCTGGGAGCTGTGAAGAAGCCTTCTTGCTTGTTTCTAGGCTTTTTAGAATAAATTGCTTTCTCACTAGCTTTTAACTCTTACAGTTGCTTCCAGCTGTTAAACACCAAAGCTGAGTCAAAAAGCTGGGAAGCCAGCTAGGGGTTGGCTTTTTATATAGTGGCAGACTCAGCTTGATGACATCACAGGGAGGAGTCATACCCATCCTGGACTCTCGTCACAGCGTGGATGAGAAGCTGCATATTCTTTGCGTAACTCGTTACAGGAATAATGAAAAATGAAAAGGAACAAATCTTTACAAAAACCCAAAGGAAAAAAAAAGTCAAATCACAAATCTTTCCTGCAAAGTGGATTCTAAAATGGATTGGTTGTTAGAGCTCTGTATCCCTAACAAGAAGCTGTTTCGTATATTAATGTCCCTTCCTACTCCATTATTATTTTACTTCAAGACATTGTATTAATGAATGGCAAACAAATATTTAATGGAAATAGAGGAATGTAGGTACAAAATGGAAAGAGATACTAAATGCTTCTTTCTAATACCATACAGTTGAGCTGTATTTCCAAGTGAGTTTTGTCAGTAAATGTCATGCCAAAAAGATGGAATTGCCCAGCTGTTACTTTATATCCACCAATGAACACTGAAGAACTTTCAAAATGCTATAAGAAAATATACACACAAATGCTTGTACATTAATCAGAAACATATAAAGGTTCTTGTTGGAGGAAAGTACGCCCTGAAAAATATATGCTTATTATATGCATATTAACCGTTGTTGTTTTTTTTAATTGTAAACCAATTTGGGAATTGGATGAAATGTAAGACTGGAATATGAAGAAGTGAAACTAAAAATGCCAAATTTGTCTTGGCTTAGAAATTAGTTTTTCTTAATTCCTATTCTAATAAGTGATCTGCAATTAGATAGGCAAGACAAATTTATGATTCTCGATTTAATTCATTTTATACCTGGATATTTGTCTCTACTGTTTTAAAATGGATTTTGAAATATTCATATTAAATCTTCTTAACATGTAAGGCTGCATGGTTGCTAAGTTACACCGTCTGTTCTTAAGATGTTCACAGTGTATTGTTAAATTCTGTGTTTTTAATTTTACTTTAGCTTTAGGCAAGAGAAAATAAAATTTCTTTTCAAGGTAAGTTAAAGAGAAGAGGATTTAGAGAGATAGGTTTTCTAAGGTTGCTAACATTCTTAATCAAATATTAGAGTAAATCCTGAGATTGAAAAGAAATGTTGGGGAAGCATCCAAATGAGCATATGTGTCTCAATAATAAATAGATCCAATTAGACTCACTTAGATTGGAAGAAAGCAAGCCTGGGTAACTAAAAAACAAAAACCAATGTGGCAGCTGCAGTGCACAGCAGCAGGGGGAGGGAATGGGTTCACACTCTCAACCTAATCCCGCACATGCGCAAACGTATGCACTTGCCAGCATTTGGGTGACCCAGTTCCCAACGGGCTGCAGCCCAGTAGCAGTCCGTAGCCTCAGGGTGGGGACTCCTACTCCATGTGATTGTAATTGTATAAAGGAGAAGAACAGGCCAGTCTTATATCCCTTAGTGCTGAATTTTGCCCATTCATACTTTGTTAGAGATATGTAAGGGAAGGAATTTTATATGTGCAGATGTCTCTAAGCTGTGGAAACCTGACTATATGTATGCATGTGATGGAATGCAATAAAGAGTGAGATTCCAATGAATGCATTCCAGAGAAGAAAGAGGCACATCGGTCTAGATATTATGTGTGATAGAAAGAGGGTGAAACAATATTGGAATACAAATACAACCAAAATCCAGCTTTATGCTCATTGGATATTCTACTACACTTCTCAGCCTCATTGGATAACCTATCCCCAACCTATCCCACAAGGTGGTTGTGAGAAAAATATTGGAGAAGGGAGCAGTATTTAAACTAATTTGTTCCCGGAGAAAATGCAGAAAATAAATCTAATAAATTGTTAATTAAACTAAACTAAAATAAGCTAAAGGGGAAAAGGCTTGCTACTACCATCCATACAGGAAATCCAGATTACATCTCTCTAACTATCTTCTCTACAATAAATGTGCGTTGAAATACATTTTCTCCTTATTCAGTGAGAAAAGAAACAATTAGTTGAGCATATGCTGATAGCATTTGGAATTATCTGTGAAAAAGGATTTTCTTACTATATTTCCCTATATTTCTCCTTTTTAGTGCAGTATCTATAGATTTGACATTATTAGTTTATAAAGAACTTTCTAATTACATGCTTCTCTATATTCAAGATTCCTTAGCTACATAGCTACCTATTGTGTTCTAAGACTAAGCATAATTATGTTTTCTTAAATCCAGTAACTATTTCTCTATTTTCTTAGAGTTGGGCTGGAGGGTAAATCTTTGTTCTCAGAAGTTCACAAAGCACAGAAAGCAACAGAAAGCATTACAATAAAAATTGCATATGTTTATTGATTCAAGTTTCCAACATAAATGTTCCTATTGAACACTTCTCCACTCCAGTACAAACATCTGAGGGATACCTTCAACTGATCATCACACTGTTTTCTCAGTGGAATAAACATTACGTATCTGATATTAGCACAATTGAGAAAGTCCAGAAATATTTCACAAGAAGAGTTCTCCACTCCTCTACTCGTTGTAGAATACCTTATGCCACCAGACTTGAAATTCTAGAACTAGAAAACCTTGAATTACGCCGTCTTCGGTCTGATTTAAGCATGGTATATGAAATCATACATTGCAATGACTTACCTGTCAATGAATACTTCAGCTTCAACCATAACAACACAAGAGCACACAATAGATACAAACTCAAAGTTAACCGCACCAAACTTGATTGCAGGAAATACGACTTCAGCAATAGAGTGGTCAATGTCTGGAATACTCTACCCGACTCTGTAGTTTCTTCCCCAAACCCCAAAAACTTTAACCTTAGACTGTCTACTATTGACCTCACCCCTTTCCTAAGAGGTCTGTAGGGGGCGTGCATAAGCGCACCAACGTGCCTACCGTCCCTGTCCTATTGTTTCTCCTATTCTTCTTTTATTTTTCTTATATGTACCCATTTCATGTATTCACAACTATGTATACACTTATACTTATTATCTTGTAAACAATTGGCAAATCAAATAAATAAATAAAATAAACAGGGAAGGTATTTGTCCTTATTGTGGTTACTAGCTATCTTCCCATTCCAGGAGGGCAATGTGCTCAGACTAATAGAGAAGATGAGCACTGAAAATCAACTCAGGTTGACAAATGGAATGGTATTATTGATCCTCAGCCATCATTTGTCACCCATTCATGCCTTTTGTCCTGATATTACTCCTGTTTGTGTAGTGCTTGAATGAAAATAAGTGAACTGGAAGAACAGGCCACAAAGCTACTCTTGTTTCTTGAATTACTACACTACATAGTCAGTGTGGATAAGCCACCACTAAGGTTTGAGCAGAACTTCAAGAGATTCTCTTGCATGAAGCATATTTATTTATATAGTTGCTCTGGGAAGTTTAGCGTTTAAAAACAATAAAAGTTAAAACAAAAACAATAAGCAGCCAAGATAGTTAACCAACCAACATTAAGAAATAGCTCCCTTAACATATTCCAAGTTCCGCAGTAGAGCCTTGTGAAAGGCCAAGAAGGATGGGGCCATTCTAATTCTGAGGGAAGAATAGTCCACAAAGCAGGGGCTATGTCTTCTAGTTTTTGCCAGTTGACACTCTTTGGCTGATGGGATCTGCAACATGCCCAATCTGCTGGCCCAAACTGGATGACAGGCAACCTATTGTAATTAACTTTTTTTTTACTGGGGAAATGTTCAGGGTCTGCCAAATAGCTTGTCATTTATCCCCTCCTGGTTACCAACATTATCTTAATTTATTCCCTAATTGGTAGCATATCAATAGTACATTCAATTTCCTTTATCACATAAGTCTTATTATAATAATATACATCTGGATTACCAGACCCTTAGATCCATGTATGCCAGTCTTTTTTTTGCATCTATGACATGAAATTCATAAAGCAATCAATTGACAGTATTTGCACCCTTTCTATTGTTATTCTGATAAGCCCATTCTTAACATACTATATATGAAACTAAATGGGAATAGCTCCATATAGGAACCACAGCCCTTTTTATCTGTTCACATATATGTAAATAATCCTACTTTCATTAAATGTCTCCATTCCAGCAAAAGCTCTGGTGCACCCAGGCATCAACATAACAGCAAAAACAGGGGCTTTTCATTTGAAATAAAATGGCTTTCAAATATTATTTATTTTATTTCACTCATCTACCATCCCAATCATATACCATCCCTTTTGCACATACACCAACATAACCCAAGGGTAGAAAATGACAAAGCTTTCTTATAATGCCAATAACCACCATCTTCTATGGATGCTGTTTGACAGATCCTGTAGCAATGACAAAAAAATGTGATGCAAAATTAATTGAATCAGACCTGAAATTGATTTAAAGAAAATCATCCCTTAGTATTAATTGTTTATCTTTAAAGCAAAAAGAAAAAGAACATGACAAACTGTTTATTAAATCATGCAACTCCAGAATATGTAATTAGTAGGTAAATATATACTGCCCTCTACTGGCTGGAATGTATATATTTTTGCTTTATTATTACAACCAACATCTAATGTCTATAGAAAACATAAACTATTAAAAGAATTCTAGACTTATTTAATAATCAGCTAGAAGTCAAAAATAGGGAGAAGAGAACATGACTCACTTTTTTTACACTCAGAAGCCAGTTGTGAGTATTGTAGTATGCTTTATTAGTTATACAGTATTTGCCAACATCAATTGGTTGTTCTTGATTTACATTTTCATGGACTTAGTCAAATTAAGTGAAATGTAGTGCTTCTTTCTGCTGTCTAAAATGACCATCAGTAGAAATAGTAGTAGGTGTAAAGAACATTCTTTGTTGTGCCTTTTTGATGATGTTTTTGATGTTACATGTCCATTTTAGGTCATGTGATATAGTAGAACCTAGAAATCTGAAGGTCTCTACTGTTGATACTGTGTTGTCTAGTATTGTAAGAGGTGGTAGTATGGGAGGGTTTCTTCTAAAGTCTACCTCCATTTCTACGGTTTTGAGTGTGTTCAGTACCAGACTGTTCCGGTTACACCACGAGGCAAGTTGTACAACCTCCTGTCTGTATGCGGATTCGTCGTTGTCTCGAATGAGACCAATCAGTGTTGTGTCAAATGTTATAGAAGTGGCAGCTGTGTAAGAGTATTTGAATTATTTTCCAAACGTTAAACTTCTACAGAAAAGCAATTAGGTGGAACCTCCTGTTGGGGATCAGTTGATGGAAAGCATTACTTTTTCTCAGAAGGTATGTCCCCTAGTTGCTTTTAATAATCCATTTTCTTTTTTTCTAAAAATATGTAATGCATAGTATTATTTATTATATTATTTAGCATATAGCTGTTCACATTTACAGTAACATAGTTTTTGTATGTGACATAGTACGCTAAGCCCTATCACTATGGTATATAAACTATGCGCTAGTCCAGTGGTGGCTAATCTTTTTCGGTTCCCATGCCGATAATTGCATGCACACTCTCTTGCGCATGCCAGCACCCAGAAGGCAATGCTTGCTGGGGCTCCCACGCCCCCTGCGTATGCATGTTTGACCCCCCTCGCATGCCGCACATCTGTGATTCCCCTCGTGTGCAGCGCATCTCCTGAACACCCCTCCTCCACCCCCTGCGCATGTGCGCCAGATACCCGACAATCAGCTGTCGGGAAGCACGTGCATACATAGTGGGGCTCTTCTGGCCGACCCCACGTGTGCCGGGGAAAATGGCTCTGTGTGCACACGTGGCATAGATTCACCAACACGGCTCTAATCTATGACTTTACATGTAGTATAAATCAAATAATTTGTGATTCATTCAGGACTTCATGGTTAATCAGCCATAATTTAATATGTTAATAAAACATTAGCTTTCTGTATTCAAGATCATGCTGCGTTCCAAATAAATTTCTGCTCTTTCAACTGAATATTGGACCACTTTTGAGAATTCCTCTTCAAAATTAAGGGAAACTTTGCTTTCAGAAAAGATTTTTAGAGTAAAAGAAGCCAGTTGAAGGATATGTTCTGAACCCTAGGACAAATATTTTCAGGGGTTGTTCTCAGCGAAGTGGAAAGTTGCATTTGATTAACACATAAGAAAATATTAAATATGGTGAAGTATTGACAGTATGTGAAAGAAATATTTGTCTCACAATATTTAGGTTAGATCACAGGATCCATTTATATGTTTTCAGTATTTTTTTAATTTAAAAAACTCTTTATCAGTAAATGGTGCATGCTATATTTCCTACACTCTTGATTTTTAATTTTATTTCCAGCCAAGTAATAAAAAAAACTATACCATTAATACTTGTGAAGATCTCATAATATTTTCAACCAATAATATGTAAAACCAGATTCAATTATTATTATTTATTTCAAATATTTAAATATCAAACTTTTTACAGGCATTACTATTTGTTTCCTTTAGCCAAAAAACAACAGAAATATCAGCAAGAAACTTGCTGAATTACAAACTGAAACAAGTCTCCAAATGGATAACAATTCCACAAATGAAGCCTAGGAAGTTATTGGAAAAAGTATAATACCATGAAGTAATACACTATTAAGACTAGTATATTACACCTGGGAGGGCAATCCTCTAGAGCAGGGGTCCCCAACCACCGGTCCGCGGACCGCACGTCCGCGCGGAACAAGTCCTACCGGGCCGCTGGTTGCTGGGCGCCGCCATCTTTTTGATGAAAAAGTGCTTCCGGTGAGCTTTTCCGGGTAGAAAGCTCACCGGAAGCACTTTTTCATCAAAAGATGGCGGCAGCGCTTCGTGAGCTTTTCCGGGTAGAAAGCCATTTTAAATTAGAAAGCTCACCGAAGCGCCACCGGAAGCGCTGGCGCCACCATCTTTTTGATGAAAAAGTGCTTCCGGTGAGGTCACCGAAGCACTTTTTCATCAAAAAGATGGCGGCGCCCAGCTGATGCCGGTACCGGGCCGCGGCACCCAGCTGATGCCGGTACCGGGCCGCGGCATAAAAAAGGTTGGGGATCACTGCTCTAGAGTCTAGACAATATGTTGCTGTGATGTACAAGGAATTCCCATCTATCGTAGTTTGAGAGATCCCAAGATCAAGATTAGTCACACATAAAAGACAAGCAGAGTAATTGGCATTGTGTTAACCATAGATCTTCAAAGAAGTAACCAATACCTTGCAATGGGACTGATCAGGCCCCAATGCATTTACTATAGAGTCTTTGTATGAAGCCCGATCTATAGATTGCAGCAAAATTTTATAGGTTAATCTTACTAAACATGTATGATTTGAAACTTTATTCTTTGTGTAAAATAACTATAGGCAAGACATAATGTCTCATCTAAGACATAAAGACTCTTTTATGGTCATTCAGTGTTTCTGCTGGAGACAGTGTAAGTTTTAGGTATAAGCTAAATAAGGACCTCACAATCTGCCTTACAAAATTTCAGATTTATTTTTTTTTGCTTTTAGAATTTTATGTGTCTTTTTAGCAATAGCAACAGCACTTAGACTTATATACTGTTTTATAGTGCTTTACAGCCCTCTCTAAGTGGTTTTACAGAGTCAGCATATTGCCCCCAACAATCTGGGTCCTCATTTTACCCACCTCAGAAGGATGGAATGCTGAGTCAACCTTGAGCCTGGTAGGATTTGAACTGCCAAGTTGCAGGCAGCCAGCAGTCAGCAGAAATAGCCTGCAGTACCTGCAGTCTAACCACTGCGCCACCAAGGCTCTACGTTTTTGTTTGTTTTTTTGTACTTTATAAATAATCTATGAGAGAGGTCAAACTAGCCAAATGATACATATCTAACTGGTAAATGCATTCAAATGAAAACAATTTGTATTTTTTTCTTTAAACATCTTGCCATTAATTAACAAATAGGCATATGTCGTATATTTACTATTTTTGTGGTGATTCCAGGATCTGTTTTGGCACATACCTTTGTGAAATCTTCTGGCATAATTTTCCAACAAGATCTTTAGGCTTTATATGGTTAGGGCTCCACCAAGTCTAAATCAGGCACTGGATTTATTTATTTTTTCCAATTACTCTGAAATCAGCTATTTCCCACTCTCAGTGATAGGATTTAGGTTGACTTCCAGGTGAACTTTTAATCCTAAAGGATACATTCTTTTGCTGGCTTTTGTTTTCTGGCAAATTCTCTCATGTTTTCAGGTGTTTTTTGTTTTTAAATAAATCTACTAAAATTAAAAGAAAGCTATGATCTAATCTGTAATTTTTAGATTGATTCATAAAAAGAGGGAAGTATTGTGAGGGCTGAAGCTGGCAAATCATCAGCACTGTAGCTGAGGTCAGGCAGAACCATTATCAAATGTGGGACATGTGTTTTTACACACAAAGCCAAAAAATGAGTGGGAAGAAGTCAATTACCATGTAAAAGTCAGAAAGAAGTGGAAGATTTAAACTCTGCTATTGTTATAAGTAGAGGGCTTGGCTGATTCTTTCTATTGTAGGACTTACTATATCGGCAATAATGGTAATACAAAAACCTGATCTCTCTCTGAACAATGTTCTTCATCTTCATTGCAAACTCCTAAATATGGTTTTAACTTTCTAGAGAATGTTTTAATAGTTAGCCCTGGGTGAAGCTCCCACTGATTAAGTCTGAACTTGCATAAAACTTTAACCACAAAAAATAACCTTAGTTAATTGGAACCTAGCTTACCTTATTGTACTAATCCATCTATTACTAAATGTGATTCACATATTGCTACAGACTTGAGGTATAAGTAAGATGAGGACTATACACCACTTTGAGCTTCTCAGAAAAAAGGCAGGATATAAATGCACAGTAATAATTAAATAGGAAACCATTTGAAAAGGAGAATTCTTCATTAATGGGTACAGCAAATGAAATACTTCTATTACATTAAATAAAAATACTACATTATTCCTATAACCAAGAGAAAACATATCTTCCTCATCAATCTTTTTTTAAATCATAATTTAAAATACACTTATTAATTCAATTTATAGTAATCACGTTTTTTAAATAAAGTTAAAAATTAATATACATAACCAGTACATGACATAAGATAGAGAACTGGAAATTGTAGTATTATTTCAAAGTACACATGATAATTCAGAGAAAACAACTCCAAAAGGAAGGAATTGGTCCTTTTTAGTATACCTGTTTCCTGATTAAAATATGTCTGTCCCATTAACTCCTGTGAAGAAGAAAAAAAAAATCATACAGGTAGTCCTCAACTTATGACCAGAATTGAATCTAAAATTTATGTTGCTAAGTGAGACAGCTCTTAAGTGAGTTTTGGCCTATTTTGCTACCTTTCTTGCCACAGCTGTTAAGTGAATCACTGCAATTGTTAAATTAGTAACCTGGTTGTTAAGTGAATCTGGCTTCCCCATAGACTTTGCTTGTCAGAAGCTGGCTGGGAAGGTTACAAATAATGATCAAATGACCCCAGGACAATGCAGCTGTCATAAGTACAGGCCGGTTGTCAAGCATCCAAATTTTGATCATATTACTGTGAGGATACTACAATGGTCATAAGTGTGAAAAATGGTCATAAGTCACTTTTTCAGTGCTGTTGTAACTTTAATGGTCACTAAATGAATGGTTGTAAGTTGAGGACTACCTGTAATATTCTCAGTGGTTGGACTAGAAGATCTCCAAGTTTCCTTCCAATCCTATGATTTTATGGTTATACAGTAATTTCCCAAGCTATTATAAAGTGGATAAAATGAATTAGGAAATGAGATCATAGTAAAAAAAAAAAACTAACAAGAACCCTTTTGAAGCAAGTTTATTCTATACACACAGTAGATGATAAGTTACAAGCAAGACATGGCAGCAATAAAACTCTGCAAATTATGTTCCCCAGTAATTTGTATTCAGTATTGCTTTTGATATAGATATTATAAATCTTACATGCCATATGAAATCTGGTCCCTAAAAACTCTTTCAGTCACCTCTACAAATTATTATTCATGGGAAAAAAAAGATTTAAGCAGAGTTATTTATTCAAAGGAGAAGAAAACTCTATGCCCTACGTAATAAAGTATCAAGAAACACCTTCATCCATTCAAATCAATAGAGTAGCGCAATTCTGTAATACTAACCACATATTGGTTGTCATATTTTACAATATGTACTCTGGGAACAAGTATTTGACAAGAAACAAATGAAGGAAAGAATCATAACTTAATAAATTGTATTTGGTATTTTTATATCCCTTTCTTTTTTAATGTGTTTTTGTTGCTGTTCTTTATGGAACCATCCAAATTCCACAGTTTATGAGAACTGTTACATGAGAAAAAGAGGGATTTTATTGTTTATTTAGCAGTACTTGTTGCATTTCAGAAATACATTGTGACTAAGGAAATTCTTTGGAAGCAGTGAAGTGTTGCTGTGTTTCCAAAGATGGTTTGTTTATTAGTAGAGGAAAATCAAACCAAAAGAAAAGACATTGTGAAACAGATATGCAAATTATTTATCAAAACCAGCTCTGTTAACCTAAGTAAGCGCTTTTTAATGCGAGAGATTCCAATTGTTACTAATACATTAGAAGAATACAGCCTTCAAATCTAGATTAAAAGAAAACCTAGTTATTATCTAACCCATTCATACCCAAACTAAACAGAGCAACAAGCAAAATGTGTTTAATCTATTTAATTGGAATAATAAGCTATTCCATCAATGTACAACCATTTGTTAGTGACCATTCAAAGTTACAACAGCACTGAAAAAAGTGACACAAGTGGTCTCACACTTACAATCACTGCAACATCCCTATGTTCACACAATCAAACTATTGGAACTTAGCAACTGGCATTTACTGGGCAAAAGTCCCAGGCCAAGTCATTTGCCTTCGTCACTTCCCCAGCCATCTTCTGACAAGCAAAATTACTCACTTAACAACTGTGTGAGTCATTTAACAACTGCAGCGATTGGTTGTTTCATTGCTAAAATATTCCTATGTGACATTAGTAAAAGAATGTCTTTCAAGATCACTGCATACAATTAAGAATAGAAACCTCACAAATAAATGAGAAAGCATAAGCTTCACATGGTGAGAAAGCAGTAATTTGAGTTTGGGCTATTATATTTATGAGAAGGAAGGATTAACAGTACTAATTATCGGCATTATTAACCACTATGAGGCAGACAATATAATATAATGGGCAGAGAATATAATACTACTGTATAGTATGCAGCGGTGGACTGAGGTGAAACATACACAACAAGGAAGAATAAAATATGTTATGTAGCAAGGTATAGTCCTCAAGTTACGACCACAATTCAGCCCAATATTTATGTTGCTAAATAAAACATTTGTTAAGTGAGTTTGCACCATTCTATGACTTTTCTTGCCACAATTATTAAGTGAATCATTGTTAAGTTAGTAACATGGTTGTTAAGTGAATCTGGCTTCCCCATTGACTTTGCTTGTCAGAAGGTGATCACATGACCTCTGAACACTGCAACTGTCATAAGTATGAACCAGTTGTCAAGCATCTCAATTTTGATCATGTGACCATGGGGATGCTACAATGTGAAAAATGTCATGTGAAAAGTGGTCGTTAAGTCACTTTTTTCAGTGCCCTTATAACTTTGAATGTACTGTTGTAAGTTGAAGATACCTGTATTAGATATCAACTTCCATCAACCTTGCTTTGGCCAAACTTTTCAAAAAGTATTATTTTTAGAAGTGAGACCAGCACCACACCTTTGCTATGAAACCAGAAATAAGAATATGGCACATGGGTTCATCTAAAATACATTGGTTCCATTATACAAGGAAGTCAGTCATGTCAAACATTTTTTTAAAAAAAAACGGTTTATCTTTTCCCAATATAAAGATGCCACAATTAACAGTGACTACACTGCAAATATGGGAAAAGATTTGCCAGTTATCTATACATGCATGTTTTACATTTGTTTCTTATAGTTCACTTTTCTTCTGGAACTTTATATATTGGTGAATGATCTCATTTGTTCAGTAACTTCTAAATAACGTATCACCCAAGTTCATTCAACATACGTAAAAGAATATGTCCGTTCTTTTTATTAGAGCTTTTAAAATTAAATAAACGCACCAAAGAAAAGAGCAGATGTTATATTTTGCCAGGATTTTAAAGACACAAGGCATGAAATGTATTTAATGGGGACTTAAACTCAACACACTGGTGCCAAAATTGCAACAGTGCCTGGGAGAAAAGGAATGTCTTGGCCTGAGGTCAGCCAAAATGATAGCATGTGGGTGCCAGAAGAGCCTCCCTGGGAGGCATTCCACGAACAAGACTTGGCAAAGAGAAAGGCTTCTCCCGGTTTACTTTCCTTGGCAAAGACACCAGGAAGAGGACCTCCAAAGGCGTCCAAAACATCCGCGCAAGTTCATAAGTAACTTTATCCTTACAGATAAGCCAAATCCCGTATCCAAGCCAAACTCTGGCATGTGTTTCTCTCTCAAGCGCAACCCAAAGCTTGCTTTAAACCTCCCGAGACCCTGGAAAGTAATCAGATGCAGGGAAGACGAGGCTACACAGCTCCTTTGCAGGTGCAAGCTTCGGCATCTCCTCTTCTATTACGCTCCGGAGACCGAAATTCCGCCCTCCGTTTCAGGGACTCTCCTTAAATCCCCTCCCAACGCTCGGAAAGACGGGAGGCTCTGAATGTCCCCTTCCTCCCAATTCACTTAGAGGCGGGCTTGTGGGAAAGAAAGCGGAGCGCCACACCTCCCCCGCCACCCCCGCCTTCACTCTCTTCCCCGGCCCTAAAGAAAGGAGCGGGTGGCGTCCCACAGCTGGGAGAGCTCTCCGGATACAGCTTGCAGGCGAACAGGAGCGGGAGGCAAACCGCAGCCCCTGAATAGCCCGTCAAGCGGGATTTTGTCAAGTCGGCGCCAACTCGGCTCAAAGTTTCCATGGAAGCGGACGGAACACGGCCCCAACTTAACGCTACAGCCCCAAACGCTACACCCGGAGCTACCTAGCTTCTTCTCAACTAACTCACCCATGCCGCGAGGCTTCACTTTCTTCTCCGACGGCCGAGCCGAGTGATGCTGTCCCACAGACAAGGAGCAGGAACTCTCCGCCACCCGCCTCCGCTTTCTCTACCCGTTTCCCAGGCCGGGCGTCAGCAAAACAGAGGCGGGTTCAGAAACCCCTCCTCCATTTGCCTCATCCCACTCGCCCCGGGGCTTGAAGTCCCAGAATGCTGAGGCGTCGAAATGCGCCTTTCCCAGTCGAGCAGGAAGGCGTGTTCCGCTTGCCCTCGACAGATGGCACGTGAACCGTACACTTGCTTCCCATCTAGAAGTTGCGAGGGCACCTTTATAAAGCCTGCTTAATGCTGCCACTTTGATTGCTCTGGAAGAACAGTAAGAGACTATGGATGCAAGGCGAGGCAACGTGCGCCCCTTTCACCACCTGCCTCAGCGAAGGACACCGGGCAGCCGCGCCTTCTGTGTGTCGCTTGCTCGCTTCTCGGGGCTCTGCAAAAGGAAAATCTGAGCGTGATTTAGAATTGCTACTCCCCTCAGCTGGGGAACAGAGCAATTTCCGCATGAAAGGAACTGATACTTCCATCTTCTACTTGCTGACTTAAGTTCTCCTTTTGAACAGAGAAACATTAGGATCTTAGCTTTCAGCAAATGGAGTTGGATCCTTGTGATGGTTTCTCTTTTGAAAGTTAAAGGCATCCATTTTCTCCCCAAATCACAAACACCTTAAATTTCCACAAGCAGAGAAAAGGGTATGTTCTTCCTGCCAATGAAATACTTGTTTGTTACATGCTTATTACATGTTCATGTCACATATGTACCTGAGGTTAGCTGATCTGTAGGTTACTCTAGTCATACACTACATATTTTCACAGTAACACTAAATTATAATGTGGATGGCTAGTTTATGCTTTGTCAATGTATTTGACAAACCCACATAATTGGACTAATTCAGTAATCATAGGTTACTACAGTATACAGATGCAACCATTGGGTTCCTAAGATTGAGGATGTTTAGACTTTACCACATAAATAACCATGCTTAAATAAACTATGGGTAACATAAATTAATCTCATAATGAGATTCCTAATTTTATCCCATAAATTGAATTCTATCTCTAAATACAATTACAAATAGTATTTATTTATTAGACTTTTATAACACTTCAATTATAATTGACTCAGTGTTATACTACTATATAAGACCTGGAGTCTTATAATGGGAATCAGGAGAGAATCAAGAGCATACATTATTCATTGGTGTATTAAGTCAGTCTAGTTCAGCGGTCGCCAACCGGTGGGCTACGACCCACTGGTAGGCCGTCAGAAAATTTTGGTGGGCCGCAGAGAAATCTCACCCCCAGAGCATGCCCCCAAAGCAATTAATCCAGGCTGCTCAGAAACACAAGGCTGCGCCGCGGGAACCCTCCCTGCCCACTCACTCCTTACCCGGCAAACTTGCCTGCTAAATTGCTATTTTTCCTTTTTCTGACCATCAGCTGTTCTGTGTGCAGGAGATTTAGATTAGCTAGGAAGCAGGAAATGGTTGTATTTCTTGCTTTCTAGCTAGTCTTTAGATCTTCAGCTCTGCTTTTAAGCACAGCCGAACCTCCCTTAGGACTGAAGGTTCTATTATTCAGTGCAGAGTCACGGCAAGCAAATTTAAGAGACTGAGCTAGCTGATGGCAGATAGATCACTGAATGATTCTGTGAGCAACTCAATCTGCCTGCCTGTGCCTGATTTTGGATAAAGTTGCTCTTTTTTTTATAAAAAAAATCAATATTTACATGCATGGTGTGTTGTGAGTTAATTTTGTGAGTTTTCTTGCTAGCAAATTTTATGAGTTTGCTTGCAAGCAAATTTTATGTGACAGACTAGCCAATGGCAGATAGATAGATCTCTGAATGAATCTGTGATTCTGTGAGCAACTCAACCTGCCTGCCTGCTTGCCTGATTTTGGGTAAAAGTTGCTTTTTTATTAAAAAAATCAATATTTATATAAATATTTATAATATTTACATACAAACATCACATGATCACCAAGCCACACCCACAAATTAGGCCACACCCCACAGAACCGGTTAGTGGTCCCTGGGATTTAAAATTATGAGTTTGGTGGTCCCTGAGGTCCAAAAGGTTGGTGACCCCTGATCTAGTTGATGGCATGTAAATGGTATGCCCAATTGTTCAGAACTTAAAGCAGGATTTGTGGGGTATACAGTGGCAAATAAACTTTAAAGGGACCCATCACACATTGTCAGAATCCAGCACTATGGGTAAGATAGTGGCATGCATTTGCTCAAACTGGCTTATACTGTTTGCAGCATCCACATGTCACGTCATCAAAATTCAGACATTTGGCAACTGACCCATATTTATGATGGTTGCAATATCCTGGAATCATATGATCACCTTTCATGACATGACAAGTAAAGTCAATGGAGAAACCAGATTCATTTAACAATCGTGACTAACTTAACAATTGCAGGGATTCACTTAACAACTATGGCAAGAAAGGTTGTAAAATGGGGCAAAGCTCACTTAACAAACGTCTCAAAAATGTTGGGCTCAATTGTGGTTGGAAGTCAAGAAGTACCTGGGTTAGGTTATTAGATGGATATTTTGTGAATCAAGCCCACTAAACTTACTGCGCTTGAATTAATGACTGTAAATATCTGTGATGAGTAGTCTTAAGTGCTATTGCTATCCCTAATTATATAATGAAAAAAGTATGTTATAGCACTGTCATTTATTGCTATAACTTATAACAGTTTGTTGGAAGAAATATCCTTCTGGGTTCAGTTCCAAGTGGGGAAAAAGACACTGGAAACATGGAGGCTGTTTGGAAGGTTTAATATCAGGACCACATGGCTTGGAGCTCCAGAGTGAAAAGGAAGGATGATCATATGCTTCAGGGTGAAGGAAGAGATCAAGAAAAAAGGACTGAGGTGCTGAGAGTGCCTGGGTTTTATACCCTCTGTTGGGATTTGAATTGGAGTTTGTATTCTAATGGGTTGTCAGACCCCCATGGGGCCATGCAGGGGCTCTGTAGGCTGTCCTGAGTTCCAGGCTTGGTTGAGCCTTGCTGCATGATTATGCCCTTAAAAGGGATTTTGGCAATTGCTGTAGCTTTACCTGGAGATCCTTGTTATGTAAAGTATTCTGGCCCAGGCCTTAATGGCCCACCTATTAACAAAGATGGGGGTGAGTTTCTGCTTCTGAGGTGAGTTTCTGCTCTTGAGTTTCTACTCTTTTTAGAGGAAATTTTCTGCCTTTTTAATATTTCCCAGGATATTCCAATTTTCTAGGAGAGGGGTGAGTGCTAACTTCCTACAATTATTGTTTAATTATTGTTAATTATTGTTAAAACTTTATTGTAACTGTGGCACACATCATTGGAAGGACAGATTGTTATTATACATATTATCCTCTGCAAAAAATATCTACCATTAATAACATGGTGAGTGATAGGTCCTTTCAGATAATAGTGGGGACATTATAAGTAAGGTAAGATTTAAACAACAGCCTCCACAAGACTCTGTAATGGCACCTCCCCTATTCAACTTACACATATCAGATATACCAGTGACAAGGGGACACGAATTTGGATTGGTCACAGCAGTACAAGAAAGACACATGGAGATGGCTGACATTCTCCTGTCCAAAGATCTTAATATCTTGTGAAAATTCTTCACTGGCTGGGACCTCACTCCTACCACTAGCAAAGTGGTATTATGTGCTTCCACCTTAACAACAAACTAGTATATGAAGCCCCAAAGCTCTGTTGGTACCGGACTCTCTCCTACAAGATATACCCAGAGAATTGGGCAGCAAAAATCAATACTAGGAAAAATATACTCCAGAAATTATGTGAAACTAAATGGGGAACTTCAGCTGCCATCCTCAGTGCCACTGTGTGGCTTAACAGCTTCCCCATTAAGTAAATGCCAGACTCAACAAAACCACGAAGATTACAAGCTATGCCAACTTGATGGCTTCCTGTTTTGAGTCATATAGCACTGCCAGCTTTATGAAGGCAAGATGCACTAGTGAGAGAATACAGAAAAAGTATGAACACCTCACACCTATCGGTGCATGCCAACCTTCCTCATTTATCAGCTGGAAATCCAGGAAGCCCCCACTGGACTTGCATGACATCTGCCCAACAACTTTAACAACTTTCCCAATGGAAAGCCAAGTTGCTGAACATCCAGTCATAGGAAGACATTTAAATAGCCTCACAAAAAAGGTGCCAGGCTTTGAACTACCACACTAGCAATGGACAATGGATTTGCACCTCACACAACATCTACCAGGACTCTCTGTATAAATGGGGCATAGTATTCTCCCTTCAATGTGACTGCAGGGTCCCTTGTCAAACTGTAGATCACATTGTGACCAGCTGTAAGATATACTGGTCCAGTAACTGATTTTTTTAAATACAGTATAAATGATGCTGCACTTCAATGGTTAGATGATCTAGTCATTGGTATTTGAATATAAATCTTTATCACATTTATATTTTTATTGTGTTCTCTCGAATCTAGATGAAACATCTCACACCTATCGGTGCATGCCAACCTTCCTCATTTATCAGCTTTATCAAAAAATAAAGGGGACACTTAAACAACACAATGTAACTCCAAGTGTGTGAAATCAAACTGTCCACTTAGGTAGCAACACTGATTGACAATCAATTTCACATGCTGTTGTGCAAATGGAATAGACAACAGGTGGAAAGCATAGGCAGTTAGCAAGACATCCCCAATAAAGGAGTGGTTCTGCAGGTGGTGGCCACAGACCACTTCTCAGTTCCTATGCTTTCTGGCTGATGGTTTGGTCACTTTTGAATGCTGGTGGTGCTTTCACTCTAGTGGTAGCATGAGACGGAGTCTACAAGCCACACAAGTGGCTCAGGTAGTGCAGCTCATCCAGGATGGCACATCAATGCAAGCTGTGGCAAGAAGGTTTGCTGTGTCTGTCAGTGTAGTGTCCAGAGCATGGAGGCACTACCAGGAGACAGGCCAGTACATCAGGGTTTGTGAGAAGTGGAAGAGGCCGTGGCGCGCTGTCAAATTTTAAAAGGAGGACCCCTGCCGTAGGAGGACAACAACCCAGCATCAGGACCGCTACCTCTGCCTTTGTGCAAGGAGGGACAGGAGGAGCACTGCCAGAGCCCTGCAAATGACCTCCAGTGGGCCACAAATGTGCATGTGGCTGCTCAAACGGTCAGAAACAGATTCCATGAGGGTGGTATGAGGGCCCGATGTCTACATGTGGGGTTTGTGCTTACAGCCCAACACCATGCAGGACGTTTGGCATTTGCCAGAGAACACCAAGATTGGCAAATTCTTGGTGCCCTGTGCTCTTCACAGATGAAAGCAGGTTCACACTGAGCACATGTGACAGACGTGACAGGGTTTGGAGACACCATGGAGAACGTTCTGCTGCCTGCAACATCCTCCAGCATGACTGGTTTGGCAGTGGGTCAGTAATGGTGTGGGGTAGCATTTCTTTAGGGGGCCGCACTGCCCTCCATGTGCTCACCAGAGGTAGCTTGACTGCCATTAGGTACCGAGATGAGATCCTCAGACCCCTTGTGAGACCATATGCTGGTGCGGTTGGCCCTGGGTTCCCCCTAATGCACAACAATGCTAGACCTCATGTGGCTGGAGTGTGTCAGCAGTTCCTGCAAAATGAAGGCATTTATGCTATGGACTGGCCCACCCGTTCCCCAGACCTGAATCCAATTGAGCACATCTGGGATATCATGTCTCACTCCATCCACCAATGCCATGTTGCACCACAGACTGTCCAGGAGTTGGGGGATGCTTTAGTCCAGGTGTGGGAGGAGATCCCTCAGGAGACCATCCGCCACTCATCAGGAGCGTGCCCAGGCGTTGTAGGGAGGTCATACAGGCATGTGGAGGCCACACACACTACTGAGCCTCATTTTGACTTGTTTTAAGGACATTACATCAAAGTTGGATCAACCTGTAGTGATTTTTTCCACTTTAATTTTACTCTGTAAAACTGCTGTTAATTTCCTGTTAGCCACCTACCAAAGACATACTGTAGTTTTCTTTGTAGATCAATTTCACAGAAGTTGTTTTACAGATATTGTGCCTTTGAATATGTACTATTGAAATATTTTTCATATCTGAACTTCCCATTTCAATTACATTGATATAATCACTTACTTCTAATAGTGTGCTATAAATCCATTCAAAATGTCCCTTAACTGTAGGAAAAGAGAACAGGCGACCTCTGCTGATCAAGTGATGGAGAATAACATCAAAAATTCATAAAAGAGTTATTAGCTTTATAATATTAGGTCATTGAACATTATACAAAGTGATTACAGATTTTTCAGGGTCAGTAATTAGTTACTGGGCAAATTGAGAAATGAGAAATTCTATCTATCAAAGAAAGGATTCTCTCTCTCTCTCTCTCTCTCTCTCACACACACACACACACACACACACACACACACACACATATCTTTCCTTTTACACCCATCCAACCCTCTCTTCCTATTTCTAGAAGTGGTGGCAATGGGTATTCTATTTTCCAAACATTGAAAACAAAGAACAAAAATTGGTGCCATATTCCAAGCTGCCATGGATCCTGCAGTAACAAACAAACAAACACTCAAGAGGAAAGTAAACCAAATGCACTCTGTTGCAGGAAAAGCAAAGACTCCTCTTACTGCATTTTTACAGAAAATATAGAATTATATTACAGTATAAGGTGCCTATTTTCTGGATTTCCACTTTTTGGAAAGTTTATGATCCTCACATATCATAAGCTATCAAACAGCTACTTTTTCAGATATTTAAGTCCCATCATAGGCTACTCTTTTTATATCCCTTGCTATTTAACTTTTATACTTTTCCCCAGTGTACAAACCACTGTGAATATATACTATATACGCTATTGCACTCCAAGCATTTGGTGATAGGATTTGTATTTCATTAAAAAAACAAAACCATTTGTTTTTAATGAGCTGCACTTTCCTTCGAGACAGCTCAAGATAGCAAGCAAAAGAGAATTAATTTTGAAGGGAATTTTGAGAGTATATCAGGATATCACATGCATTTTTAAGCTGCTGGGATGCAGATAACAAATGTTGTATTGCAAAGCAGCCTATAGTTTCCAGATTGCATAGAATATTGAGAACATGTTTGGGTTAAAATGGCTTAGCTGTCCAGTTTTGACATTCTGGCAAACAAGTGACCAGAACTGCCAGTGTGCAGGAACGCTGGTAAGGTATACACATTTTTTCTGTTTTCCTAGAAAGCATTATGTGAAAGCTTCACGTGAAGGAAGCCATAATGGGTAGCAGTGATCAATGCCTGTGAGGCCATCTGATGACATTCTTGCAGGGGTGGGATTCTAGTGGTTCGGACCAGTTCTATAGAACCGGTTGCTATGATTCTGCATAGTTCAGAGAACTGGCAAATTGTGCCTTGGCTGGCCCCATCCCTCTCCGTCCGCCCCTCCTCTCCCTGTCCAGTCAGTCCTTATCGCGCATGTGTGATATTGTGCACATGCCCGACATCACTGACTGCATTCTCCCCCGTCCAGTCACTCTTTAAGGTATTCCCTTTTCCCTCTCCCGACAATCAGCTGTTCTGATGATCAGCTGTGCCGGGATTCCCCTCGCTTACGTATTGCTTTGCCCAGGAGGCTTCCCTGAGGTCCAGGAGGCAAAAAAGGGCACGGGAGGGGTGCAGAGGGGAGCAGCGCTCCTCCCCCTGCTCCATTTTTTGCCTTTCTGAGCCCCAGGGAATCCTTCTGGGAACAAAAATGCCCCCCCCCCCGAGGCTTCCCTCAGTCCCGGGAGGCAAAAAAAAAAAAAAAAAAAAAAACAGGGTGGGGTGCTGCAATAAAAAAGCCACGCTCACCCAGTCACATGGCCATGCCCACCTAGACACACCTCTACAGAACTGGTTGTTAAAAAATTTGAATCCCACCCCCGCATTCATGTCACATGAAAGATTGCAGTTTTATTTATTTTATTTATTTTATTTGGTTTGTCAATTGCTTACAAGATAAGAGGTATAAGTAAAACCATAGTTATGAATACCTGGATACATATAAGAAAAATAAAAAGAAACAATAGGACAGGGACGGTAGGCATGTTGGTGTGCTTATGCACGCCCTCTACAGACCTCTTAGGAAAGGGGTGAGGTCAATTGTAGAAAGTCTAAGGTTAAAGTTTTGGGGGTTTGGGGAAGAAACTCCAGTCAGGTAGAGTATTCCAGACATTGACCACTCTGTTGCTGAAGTTGTATTTCCTGCACTTAAGTTTGGTGCGATTAACCTTGAGTTTGCATCTATTGTTTGCTCTTGTATTGTCATGGTTGAAGCTGAAGTATTCATTAACAGGTAGGGCATTGCAATGTATGATTTTATATACTATACTTAGATCGGACCAAAGGCAGCGTAGTTCTAGGTTTTCTAGGTATCGAATTTCAAGTCTGGTGGCATAAGGTATTCTGCAACGAGTAGAGGAGTGGAGAACTCTTCTTGTGAAATATTTCTGGACTTTCTCAACTGTGTTAATATCAGATACGTAATGTGGGTTCCAGACTGATGAACTGTATTTGAGTATTGGTCTAGCAAATGTTTTGTATGCTCTAGTTAGTAGTGTAATATTACCAGAGAAAAAGCTACGTAAGATTAGGTTGACAATTTTAATGCCTTTTTGGCTATGTAGTTACAGTGGGCTCTAGCACTTAGATAATTAGAGATAAGTACTCCAAGATCCTTGACAGAGTTTGAATGTAAAAGTTCAGAATGTAAAAGGAATAAATTGCAAACAGCATGAATTTAAAAGCAAAATGAAAGAAAACAAAACTGTGTGGCTGTGAAAAGAAGAAAAGGAGTAATATAATAGGCCCAGTACTCTTCAACATCTTCATAAAACACTTAGATGAGGGAATAGAAGGGAAACTTATCAAATTTGCAGATGATACTAAGTTGGCAGGTATAGCCAACACCCTAGATGATAGGCTCAAGATCCAGATAGATCTTGACAGACTTGAATACTGGGCCCTATCTAACAAAATGAAATTCAATGTAGAGAAAAGTAAAGTCCTACACTTAGGCAAGAAAAACCAAAAGTACACATATAGACTGGATGAAATCAGACTTAACAGCAGTAACTGCGAGAGGGATCTTGGAGTCTTAGTGGACAACCTGCTAAATATGAAAAAGCAGTGTGCGGCAGTAGCCAAAAAATAAAACCATGATTTGTTTAACTATACTTTATTAAACAATCTACTGGGCTTGATTTATTCAAAACAACTACCTGTAAATCGTGTTCTACTAACCCCATACTGAGTTCACACAATTTTTAAACTAAAGGCAGATAAGTTGTATTAAAGTCACATGTTATGTGAATTAGGCTAGCAGCCAATCTTTAGATGCTTAGTGATGTTGGTAGTCAAGTGGAATTTGAACATAGCTCTCCCTAAGTCTGGTTATACTAACACAATGTTTCCTCAACTTTTTATAATTGTGGATAACTAAAGATTCAGAAAAGGTGGGGATTATCCAAATCAATAACCTACCCCCTTTGTCCATATCTTTAACAGTAATTTGTTGATTGAAGTATATTTAAATAGAACTCTGAGAATTAAAGGATTAGGAGCCTACTTTGGTCTCATTTTTGGTTATTCATTATTTTCCTTCCTATTCACAGTTCATCTTTCTTTATGTATTACTTGTGCACGTGGGACTCATAGCAACCATGCATCTGTCAGTTTTTGCTCATGTCACTACTTTTGTTACCACTTGACTTTTGGAGAACCTGTTTTCATATAGGGAAACCATCTGATTGTCCAGACACCTGGGAAATGAGGCAACTTTCACCAATTGATTGTCAGTACATGGATGGAGGTAAGGACAGAGACAGCTCCCAGACTGTCACAGCTTGGTACACCTAGGGAGAAGAGGCTGAGATAGTGAGCTGCCATGGCCATTTATTTTATTTATTTATTTATTTATTTGATTTGATTTGCCAATTGTTTACAAGATAATAAGTATAAGTGTATACATAGTTGTGAATACATGAAATGGGTACATATAAGAAAAATAAAAGAAGAATAAGAGAAACAATAGGACAGGGACGGTAGGCACATTGGTGCGCTTTATGCACGCCCCTACAGACCTCTTAGGAAAGGGGTGAGGTCAATAGTAGACAGTCTAAGGTTAAAGTTTTTGGGGTTTGGGGAAGAAACTACAGAGTCGGGTAGAGTATTCCAGACATTGACCACTCTATTGCTGAAGTCGTATTTCCTGCAATCAAGTTTGGTGCGGTTTACTTTGAGTTTGTATCTATTGTGTGCTCTTGTGTTGTTATGGTTGAAGCTGAAGTATTCATTGACAGGTAGGACATTGCAATGTATGATTTTATATACCATGCTTAAATCAGACCGAAGACGGCGTAATTCAAGGTTTTCTAGTTCTAGAATTTCAAGTCTGGTGGGATAAGGTATTCTACAACGAGTAGAGGAGTGGAGAACTCTTCTTGTGAAATATTTCTGGACTTTCTCAATTGTGCTAATATCAGATACGTAGCGTGGGTTCCAGACTGATGAACTGTATTCGAGTATTGGTCTAGCAAATGTTTTGTATGCTCTGGTTAGTAGTGTGATATTTCCAGAGAAAAAGCTACGTAGGATTAGGTTAACAACGGTTAATGCCTTTTGGCTATGTAGTTGCAGTGGGCTCTAGCACTTAGATCATTAGAGGTGAGTATTCCAAGGTCCTTTACAGAGCTTGGGTCATCAACAAGCTCTTGACTATTCAGCTTGTATTTTATTTTCTGATTTTTTTGCCAATATGTAAGACAGAGCATTTATTTGTTGAGATTTGAAGTTGCCATTTGTTTGACCATTCTGATACATAGTCAAGATCTTTTTGTAGGGTAGCAGTATTGTCTGTGGTATTGAACAGCTTTACATCATCAGCGAAAAGAACGCAATTGCTCTTAATATGATCACAGAGGTCATTTATGTAGAGTATGAAGAGAGTTGGTCCTAGAACACTGCCTTGGGGGACACCACTATTGACAGGTACAGAATTTGATAGGACGCTCCCAATTTTGACCATTTGTTGTCTGTTTGCCAGGAATGCTTCTATCCAGTTATTCAGTTGTCCAGAGATACCATAGGATTTTATTTTTAGGAGTAGTTTGTCGTGTACCACTGAATTGAAGGCTTTACAGAAGTCTATGTAGATTGCGTCTATTGCTTTGCCCTGGTCGAGTTGTGTCGTCCATATGTTTTTGCAGTGTAAGAGTTGCAGATTACAGGATAGTTTTTTTCTGAAACCAAATTGTTTATTGGAGAGTAGGTTGTTTGTCTCTAAGTGGAGGATGATGGATTGGTTAATAATTGATTCCATGACTTTACAGGTGACGCAGCATAAGGAGATTGGCCTGTAATTTTCAACTAGGCTTGGGTCTCCTTTTTGAAGATGGGGATGACTGTGGCTTGTGACCATAGGTTAGGCAAGGAGCTGGTCCTGAAAGATTTTTCAAAGATTATGCTTAGAGGTTTGGCTATGGCAGTGGATAGCTTTTTAAAGAAGTAGGCACATATTCCATCCGGTCCAATAGATAGAGATGGTTTTAGGTTGCGTAGTGCTTTTTCAACATTGTCTTCTGTAAAATCGATATGTATTAGATCATTGTTGTTATCTGTGGTACAGCTAGGAAATACTGGGCATGATCCATTGCTGTTTACAAATACTGAGCCGAAGAATGTGTTAAAGATGTTGGCTTTAATGGTGTCGTCGTTGCAGTCTTTACCATCAGGTCCTATCAAGGGTGGGATGGACCTTGAGTCTTTTAGTTTGTTGTTTACAAAATTGTAAAAAGCACGGGTGGAATTTGTGCTTAGAAGGTTTTCCTCTTGTTTAATGTGATAATTGGTGCATTCGGTCTTTATCTGGTGGCATAAATTTTTGTATCGGCTTTTGAAATTGGCAACGTGACCAGATTTGTTTTTCCGCCAGAGTGAAGTAAACTCAATAAATTGACCACACATCTTAGCAGGGTAAAGTCCAATTGGCTAATTTGTGATTTAGTGTCCTGTAAAAATATAATCAGCCACTGAAAATAATTGCTATCATAGCTCAATGGGTGAATTAATCCCTGACGCAGCATCTACCTGACTTGGCTTTGCTTGTGATTAAGAAGGATCAGACCAAGCTGTTACCCGGATGAGAGAATAGCTGGAAAGCTTAGGGCTATAAAACAGTCTCAGAAGGCAGTCAGGCAAACTGCATTTGGATCATGCAATAAAGCGTCACGATTTATTCACATAGGAACAAAGTGTGATTGGAAGGATTCTTATTAGAACTAATTCCAAGCAAGTGCACCTTCTTTTCAACAATGCTTTTCCAAAGAAAGGCAAGGTCAATTAAAACCGCGTAAACCCAGATCGTTCCCTGGCGCCCAAACATTAAATCCAGACCCTCCGATGCAACGTGCGCTGCCATCTTCCTTTCCGTTACTTTGGCGCTTTATTCCCCCGCCCCGCCTCGGATGTCCATCAAGATGATGTCATCAAGCCGTGAGTCTTTCCTCCTCCCGGTGAGAAGAAGCCGACAAACGGCTAGGACTAGGTAAAGGCGGGATCAGAGCGTTGCCGGGGAAACGAGGTAAGTTCTGTGCGACAGCTGCCTGTCCTTGGCAGGCCGCCTTTCTTCTAGGCGTGCAGGTTGAATCGGGAGCCCCGGCGCAGCTGCCATTGCCTCCCTTCGGGCAGGTGGGAGCAGGCCGGGAATAGAAATAGAGCCGCGGCGAGAAGAGGGAGACTCAGGTGCAGGAGCGAAGCGGAAAGAAGCAGCCATTGGAGTTACCCAGAAAAGCTGGGGAGGTTGAGCCTATTTGGTTGCTCTTCTGCTGGTTCCTCTGGTCTGGAACTCAACTTGAGGGGGTGAAATCTTACTATCAATCATACTGGAGTTGGGAACTCCCTCATACATATCGGGGGGAAAAGATACTGCGTTCCTGGCATTTCATCGACAAAAGTTTACAACTTTTAGTGGGGTAGGGAGATTAAAATATGTATCATGTAATGGTGCTTGTGCAAAGATTTCTGTGTATGGATTTTGTCTGGTTGTCTATCATCCCTTAGTATTTTGGAATATGCCAGGTTTAAAGAGGAATAAAGTATGCATCTAAGATTTTTGTTGCATTAGCAAGAAGAGAGGTGTTGTACTTAAAGGCTCAGCATACTTGAAGAGAACATGAAGTTGTTAGGGCATTATGACAAGAAAACAGGAATCTCAAAACTAATGAATTGTAGAATACCTGTTTATAGTCTGTCAGATGTAGGCTTTAATTTATAAAATACTTTTCACGGCATAACCTCTTTAAGATTTATTAACATTACTTGTATACTGCTTTTTACTCTAGTGACTCCTTAAGGTAGCTAACAAAATAAGACTATAAAAGGTGTCCTGGGTATTAACAGTAATACTAAGGATATATTACCATTACTTAGATGCCATAACTAAAAGGAAAATACCTCATTATAATGTGTATATTTTTATTAATGCCTTTTAGTCAATATGGATTTCTGGTGACCACCTGGACTACGCGTTTTCATGGCAAGATGTTTAGAAATGGACTGCCATCATCTTAGGAGGGCTAAGAATGACTGACCCTGGTGCCTTAAACACCATATACTAAACTAGTTCTCAACATTATAATTAGACACATTAAAATACATTAAAGGAAATATTTAAAAAATGCCATGTTATAAACCAGAATGTGAAAGAACATTTTTATTATTACTTTGTGATGAAACTTTCTCTGTTTCAAATTCAAGTTATCTTTGCATGGAGATCAAGATTCAAAGTCTTGCATATATTTCTTTCCAATTGAAAAGTAATGGATAAGAAGCTGTTTTCTGTTGGGAGTTACTGATGATTTCTACCTGCCTTTTGTTTTGCCAATGTGCTAGTTAAGTATCAAGTTTTTTTTAACTGACAAAAATGTTTGGTTGCATTTCATCTGAAAGCTGAATGATAGTTTAGAAAGTGACATTAGCTACCAATTGTCCACTGAACCAGGTTGTTTCATTTTGTTTATGATGTTTAAGATTAAAAAATTTGGAACCACTATTTTTTGTATGATTTAAGATAGTTGTATTGATTTTTATTGTGTATGTAAAAAATTACAAAATGCCATTTTGCAGTTGCTTGGGTATATGTTTTTGGTGGCTTCTTTTCTGGTGTCATAGGCATCTGCAGGGAGAAAGTGAGGCAAGGAATAAAATATACATCAAACCATCAAACAGCAAACTTGATTACTGAGGAATTTGTGTGAGATATTACAATTCAGATATGAAAGGACAGAACTTGTGTTTTGGCATTTGGTATCATTGTGATCAGAATGAAGTATATATCTAGACCAGTGGTAGTCAACCTGGTCCCTACTGCCCACTAGTGGGCGTTCCAGCTTTCATGGTGGGCGTAGGGGTTTTGTCCCCTATTTTATAAATCACCATTACTGTGGAACCAGTGGGTGGTTAGAAAATTTTACTACTAACAGATATACAAAAGTGAGTGGTAGGTATAAAAAGGTTGACTACCCCTGATCTAGACTATTCTCTCCTTTAAAGTTTATTAAGTGCCTAATGATAAGTATTTTAGACATTGCTGTATACTTATGTCTTCACCCATAGTAGTGCCCTATATAGCAAATGTGCCAAAATTGTAGTTGTTCATATTTCTGAATGCTAATCTTATTGCTAAATAATATTAGCCTGATTCCAATATTACAAAATATAATTACTTAATGGAAGAAAAACTATCCTAAATTAGGCTACAGAGTATTCTGCCTCATAATAAGGAAAAAAATAATTCAAGACAGAAAACTTGGCATATAAGCAACATTTACACAAAATATACTAGTCTATTTGTCAGTTATCTATCCAAAATCCCAATCCCAATCATGCTTACTTGTTTTTCATTACTACCTTAGTTTCATTCAAACACTGTATATTCTGATAGGTATATTTTATAAGTTAGGGCTGCTTTATTGTGGCTTTTGAAGCATGTATTCTTTTTCATTTTTGGATTGGTTTCCTTTTCTTAACATTTATTTGCATAAGGTTCTGCACTGTAACAAATCTTGAAATAATGTAAACATTCTGAATTAGAGAAATTACATGACTGAAAATATTGATTATTTAGGAATTTTATTCCATTGAAAGTTTAAGCTTGTGAATTCCCAAGATTTAATTCAGCAAATTTGTGGAGCACTAATTGGAAAGAAATCACAAGCATATATCATTTGTTACTTTATATAGAACTAATAGCCTTTAATTTTCTTGTATAGGCTACTAAAACTATTATGGTATTAGCCGCTTGCTCTTTATGTTCAAAAGCTGATTATACAGTACAGCCTATCTGCAGAAATATTGAACTTCAGTTTTAAAAAGGCATAATCTATACCCAGATTTGATAGAAACTAATCTTAAAATAAACATTTATATGAATATAAAATGTAAAATGCTTGTGATTTGAAGGCTTATAATTTATATATATGACTTAGGAGAAAAAAACAGTTTTTATGATGTTGACAAGTTTGAGCTGGGAAATTGATTTCTTTTCATCTTGCCTATGGTTTCATTGCTCACGTAGAGCAGAGATGAAAGACATGGAGTTCTGAGTTAAATGTTCTCAGATTCTATCAACTATGTTGATACTAGTTAAAGAAGTAGGCAACTAACATTAATAGTGGATTAGGTTTGTTATGTGTGTCTTACTTGAAGACAATTAGTTATTTTCAGAAGCTGAACTATATACTACGAAAAAATAATGCATTTTCCATTTATCTAGGAATTTTGAATATTTATTTATTTGATTTGCCAATTGTTTACAAGATAATAAGTATAAGTGTATACATAGTTGTGAATACATGAAATGGGTACATATAAGAAAAATAAAAGAAGAATAAGAGAAACAATAGGACAGGGACGGTAGGCACGTTGGTGCGCTTTATGCACGCCCCCTACAGACCTCTTAGGAAAGGGGTGAGGTCAATAGTAGACAGTCTAAGGTTAAAGTTTTGGGGTTTGGGGAAGAAACTACAGAGTCGGGTAGAGTATTCCAGACATTGACCACTCTATTGCTGAAGTCGTATTTCCTGCAGTCAAGTTTGGTGCGGTTAACTTTGAGTTTGTATCTATTGTGTGCTCTTGTGTTGTTATGGTTGAAGCTGAAGTATTCATTGACAGGTAGGACATTGCAATGTATGATTTTATATACCATGCTTAAATCAGACCGAAGACGGCGTAATTCAAGGTTTTCTAGGTCTAGAATTTCAAGTCTGGTGGCATAAGGTATTCTACAACGAGTAGAGGAGTGGAGAACTCTTCTTGTGAAATATTTCTGGACTTTCTCAATTGTGCTAATATCAGATACGTAATGTGGGTTCCAGACTGATGAACTGTATTCGAGTATTGGTCTAGCAAATGTTTTGTATGCTCTGGTTAGTAGTGTGATATTACCAGAGAAAAAGCTACGTAGGATTAGGTTAACAACTCTTAATGCCTTTTGGCTATGTAGTTGCAGTGGGCTCTAGCACTTAGATCATTAGAGGTGAGTATTCCAAGGTCCTTTACAGAGCTTGGGTCATCAACAAGCTCTTGACTATTCAGCTTGTATTTTATTTTCTGATTTTTTTGCCAATATGTAAGACAGAGCATTTATTTGTTGAGATTTGAAGTTGCCATTTGTTTGACCATTCTGATACATAGTCAAGATCTTTTTGTAGGGTAGTAGTATTGTCTGTGGTATTGAACAGCTTTACATCATCAGCGAAAAGAACGCAATTGCTCTTAATATGATCGCAGAGGTCATTTATGTAGAGTATGAAGAGAGTTGGTCCTAGAACACTGCCTTGGGGGACACCACTATTGACAGGTACAGAATTTGATAGGACGCTCCCAATTTTGACCATTTGTTGTCTGTTTGCCAGGAATGCTTCTATCCAGTTATTCAGTTGTCCAGAGATACCATAGGATTTTATTTTTAGGAGTAGTTTGTTGTGTACCACTGAATCAAAGGCTTTACAGAAGTCTATGTAGATTGCGTCTATTGCTTTGCCCTGGTCGAGTTGTGTCGTCCATATGTTTTTGCAGTGTAAGAGTTGCAGATTACAGGATAGTTTTTTTCTGAAACCAAATTGTTTATTGGAGAGTAGGTTGTTTGTCTCTAAGTGGAGGATGATGGATTGGTTAATAATTGATTCCATGACTTTACAGGTGATGCAGCATAAGGAGATTGGTCTGTAATTTTCAACTAGGCTTGGGTCTCCTTTTTGAAGATGGGGATGACTGTGGCTAGTGACCATAGGTTAGGCAAGGAGCTGGTCCTGAAAGATTTTTCAAAGATTATGCTTAGAGGTTTGGCTATGGCAGTGGATAGCTTTTTAAGAAGTAGGCACATATTCCATCCGGTCCAGTAGATAGAGATGGTTTTAGATTGCGTAGTGCTTTTTCAACATTGTCTTCTGTAAAATCGATATGTATTAGATCATTGTTGTTATCTGTGGTACGGCTAGGAAATACTGGGCATGATCCATTGCTGTTTACAAATACTGAGCCAAGAATGTGTTAAAGAGGTTGGCTTTAATGGTGTCGTCGTTGCAGTCTTTACCATCAGGTCCTATCAAGGGTGGGATAGACCTTGAGTCTTTTAGTTTGTTGTTTACAAAATTGTAAAAAGCACGGGTGGAATTGGTGCTTAGAAGGTTTTCCTCTTGTTTAATGTGATAATTGATGCATTCGGTCTTTATCTGGTGGCATAAATTTTTGTATCGGCTTTTGAAATTGGCAACGTGACCAGATTTGTTTTTCCGCCAGAGTGATCTCTTTTTGGATTGAAGTTTCCTTATTGTTATGGGTAATCTGCTTTTTGTTTTGTTTTGGGAGTTGTTGTTGGTACATATAGTTTGATGACTCTTTTGACTTCAAGTAAAAATATGTTGTAATGGTCTTCAACAGTGTTGCATCCAGTGAATAGAGATTGCCAATCAAGGGATGAGAGATCGTTGTCTATAAGATCATAGTTGCCTTTTTTGAAGTTACAATTGGGGATTACATCATTGTGGTGATTTTTGTGTGGGCGTATGTTGAGACAAAAGTCAATCATATTGTGGTCACTGCTGGAAAAGGGTTCTTTAGTTTGTATTCCGTAAATTAAATTCAAACTATTGCAGAAGATGAGATCGAGGCAGTTGTTTAGTCTAGTGTTGTTGGTTACTAGTTGTTCCAGTCCCAGATTTGTAATAGCATTGTAGAAGGTTGTGTGTATGATTTCAGTTGTACAATCATTTAGGGTCCAGGAGACTTCCGGTTTGTCGGCTTCGCGAGCGGCAGGATTTAAGCTGCGCGATCCCTGCCGCTAGCCGTTTTGGGGCTCCACCCAGCCGGGTACGGAGCTAGGCTGCCCTGCAGGGGCAGCTGAAGGTAGGGGATCCGGAGAAGGGTTTGGGGTGCTGCAGACCCCCTCCCTGGCCGGCAGAACCCCTTTTCCCAGGACGGTGCAGCGGTGGTCCGTAATGGCCGCCACAAAGAAGCTGGCAGCCGGGTAAGAATGCGCAGGAGGAAGTGGAGAAAGTGATTGAGAGGAGAAAGTTTTTCTTGGCTCCTAGGACTCTAAGACATATTTAATAAAATTCCTGAAAAGTATGACTTTCTGAATAATACCTGCCAGAAGAGGAAAAAAGCGGCTGCTGGAAGGTGCTGAAAGGATAGCTTTCCCTCTTTTCCTACGGAATAAATAACTGGATATTAAGAAACCTATTTTTTTAGGTGGAAATTGGTTTTAAGCGATGAGTGGGAAGAGAGAGGATTAAAAAGAAAATATTTGTATGCTAAGACTTTTTGGAGCAGATGCCTTAAGGATTTGAAGACTAGAATATATTGTAACAAGACTTTAAACAGATTTGGACTTTCTTTCTCTTTGATTGATATCACCCCAGAAGGAGAAAGTGAGAACTCTGCCTTGGTTTGGACTGATTGATAACTTTGGGACTGTTTTATCTTTTTTATTTTCTTTTGAATATTCTGGTTGTTGTAAGAAGAAAGAAGGAGAAAAGAAAAGAAAAGATTTATAATGGCTCTTTCTGTTGAGGAACTAAGAAATGGTGTGGAAGAAGCTTTCCTTTTCTTAGAAATGGCGCTACTAATTATCAACAAAAATTACAACAGATGAAGACAGCAGAGGAACAAGAAAGAAAGGAAGGAGCCATCTTTAATGAATCTCAGAATTTGATCCAGAAAAAGGAAGAGAGAAAGAAAAGAAAAGAAGAGAAAAGAAGAAAACTAAAGGATTTAAGGACTTAAGATCTAAAAAACATTTAAGAAAGGGAAAAATAAAGTGCAAAACCAATATGATGATTGTAAACAAAGGGGAAAAGAAATACGACAGAGAAGGGAAGCCGGTAAGGCAGAGGCTAGAAGAAGGGGGGTAGAAAGGTTTGTTGGGAAAAGAAAGAAAGGGAAAAGGTGGAGAAAAGCTACAACGTTTTGAAATTAAATGGAAAAAGGAATTTTTATGGATAATGGATAAAGTATAATTTAAAAAAAAAAAAAAAAAAAAAGATTTTGCAAGGTACATAAGATGAGATGGTAGTATTGTAATGGTTTAAGAGTTGATAAGAGATTAAAATGTTAAAATGCTTAAAAATGATTGGTTTTAAAACTTAATAATAGGAGAGGTTTAGAATATTGTTTTAATTAAAGAGTTTAATAAAATTATGGTATTGATGTTATTATAAAATTTTTATTATAGTATTTCTTTTTAATATTTGGATTTATTCTCTAATTATGCACTTAATTGTGTTGGATGTATTAGTTAGATAGAATGTACCAAGCAAAATCTGATTGGGTATTAGATATTATTTTAAAGATTAATTTGATTAACTTAGGGGAGATAGAAAGGCATCATACTCTGATTAATGATTTCAGGAGAAACTGATTTTCTTTTTTTTCATAAGGGATGAGACAAAGGGATGATAAAAATGGACAAAAGATACAAATATAATGATTTAAACTAAGATGATTAATTAAGGTAGAATTAAGAAGTGTGAAATATGTGGAGAAGTTAATATAGAAGGCTTAGAATGGTAAATAAAATAAGTAATGATATGTAAGATGAGCATGAATATAATTGAAGTCCATGAAGAGAGAGACACCTGGGTCCAAGTTACTTTCCAAAAAGATATTTTTTTTTTTTTTATGTTTTGTGTGTTGTGTGTATATGTCTTTATTGGGGGAGAATTGGTAAAAACTTGTAGAAATATAGAATGAGAATAATGGTAACTAAGTCAGAAAAGAAACAGATGAAATAATAATAATGATATTGAATAAGAGTAAAGAGAAGTAAAGAGAAATTGAATAAGAGGTTTTGGTATATTATAGGAAATGGTTTAAAACAGAATCATAATTTATCTGACTTGTTAAATTTACAAGGGAAAAAGGTTTAAACATGTAATGAATAATGATAATTTGTGTGTTTTAAAAATTAATAAAACTTGTTTTTTTTAATCATTTAGGGTCCAGTCAATATGAGGTAGATTGAAATCGCCAAGAAAGATAATATGGGCAGGATGCAGCCCATGTTAGTAATGTATTTAGCTTGTTTACATGTTCGATGTCATAATCAGGTGCTCTGTAATATAGTAAGAATCGAATTGTGATATTTAAGGATAGTTCACAGATGATGGTCTCAGGAAGAGCAAGCTCCTGGGTAACTTGGATATTTTTTAGATGTAAGGACTTTTATAGAAGATAGCAACACCACCTCCTCTACGAATTTCACGATCTGATCGGTAAACATGATAGTCTCTTACTGTGGTAATGGAGTCAGGGAGAGATGCATTGAGCCATGTTTCACAGACAAATATAATGTCGAATTTAGCCATATTTAGTAGGAGGAAAAATTCAGGTATTTTATTCACGAGGCTTCTTGCATTGAGTAGTTTGCGTTTAAGGCCAGCAGTAGTTGGAATTGAGGTAGTTAGGGCGTGCATGCCTAGTCTTGGGTGATGGTGGATCGGTTGAGGTAGGGTTGTGGTTGAGGGTTAAAGCTGAGTTGCGGGTTGTGTGGCTTACTTTTGATACAGTCAGCATGGTAGTCAATGTACAGGTCCTTCTCTCCATTGTCTAGACGTTTTTGAGTTCGGTGCGGAGTACACGGGAGCGGGCACGTTGCTGTATGGTTAGGTCAGGGCGACAACGGAGGTTCTTATGGTTGGTGTTGGTTTTGGCGAGTGAATTTATAGTGTAAATGAATTTACGTTTGCTTGATTCATTTTTGCAAATGACCCTGCACAAGCGTGGGGCCACAGAGCCGTCTCTGTTTTTGAGCTCTCGGCCAATGCGGGAAATGTCAAGTATTTCATCAGCGGAGATGGTTGATGCTTGATAATCACTGATGATGTTTCGGACAGTTGTGATGTCATCATTGTCATTGATGTCCTCAAGACCAAATAAGATGGCGTTTGGACGTTTCCGTTCACGCTCAACAGCTTCTCTGATGAGGATTGGGATATCAATATTTGTCTGGGTTGTGTTTATTTGTGGATTGGGTTTTGGATTGGGTTGTGGTTGTTGGGTAGAGATGTGGTTAGTAGCTATTGGATGTTCAGGTTTTTGCGTTGTGTCTTTTTTTTCAAGGTTGGATATTCTTTCTTTTACAGTTAAATTTGCTCAGACTATGGTAGTGATTCTTTTTTAAAAAAGTAAGAAACTATTTAGAGCAGTGGTATCTGGCAGCCCATGGGCTGGATGTGACACACATAGGCCACACCAACCGCAGCTCTGCAAATGCAAAAAAATGTCACAATATCTCATACAACGCGTTTGACACCTGTGATTTAGAGCAAACTAAACAGAAGAAGTGATAGATACTTAAAATACCAATATATGTATAATTTGCTTACAAGTTCAGTTGTTTATGCTCAGATCATAAGAGGTTTTTTAGCAAGTAATTTCAGGAAAGTTCAAAAGACAGATGTCTAGGGTTTTTCAGTGCTTTGAAGCTTTTCAATGCTTCATTCCTTATCAATGTTTCTAATCCAAACTAATATTCAAGTTGGAACAAATCATTGCATATCACGAATAAACAACAAATTTGTTTACAAAGGTTTTTTTTGGTGATGTTTAAACTTACAACTTCAAGTGTTATCCCTTAAAACTGAGTTAGAGTAGAAGCAGATTTTCACCAAGGATAGCCCAATTCAAGGAGAACCTATTATAGTTCAATCTATCACCATTCTGAAGACAAAGTGATAAAACCCAAAATGGCAGATAATATTCTCCTTCCTTGATCTGATGAAAAGCGAAAGCTGTGGCAATGCTATATTAAAAATATACACACTACTTTGTGATACTCATGAAAACATTACGTGGCTTCAGTTGTTCATCGGATCAAGGGGAAAAAAACATCATCTACCATTTTGAGTTGGATCACTTTGCCAGCATCCATCCACCATTTTAAGTATTTATAATAGGTCAGTTTTGTGTCCTAACAGGCAGCCCCTTTTAAGTTGGTTCTCTTTAAGTTGAACATTCTTAACCTGGGGACTGTCTGCTCCTTTTTCTGACTACCTTAATGTCTCTAATATAATGCAAGGAAATTAATGCTACACCAGATCTACTGTTCCATTTTTCTGATCTAGCCTACAGCAGTTATATTAAGTCAGTATGAAATGGAAGTGGTATGCTAGCTTTGAATGTGGAAAGAACCACTCCTATACTTTAAAATTAAGCAGCTTAGGAGATGTAACACAGTTAATCATTTCCACTCTCGAATCTATTTCCTAAATCCTTGATATCTGTAGTTTGCTTTCCTCTACCAATTCTCCTTCGACCGGGAAATAATCTTTTATATCAGGAATAGGAAACTGGAGCCAGGTTCTTGTAGTGCAGGGGTGTCAAACTCATGGCCCACGGGTTGGATGCGTCACACACTGGCCACCCCCATCCCCAATTAGCAGAGGGGGGGAATTGCAATACGTCACATGATGATGATGTATCATCATGAGTTTGACACCCCTATTGTAGTGGGTTAAATTTTCACAAAGCAACTTCACAAAGCCTGATACTGTGGTATAGTTTCATATAATGAGCTAAACATTTCTGCTGTGTTCTAAGTAACCTCTTATTTAGTTTTAAATCTTATTGTATCTGCAAGAAATTGAGCCCTTGGGGAAATCATTATTGTTTTTTGCAGTTCTAATTTTGCAGTCCTAATGGAAAAAATTCATTTCAGAAACCAATTTAAGTGGGAACTTAGAGTTCTATAGTATCAGTAGTATATTTCCAAGCTATAATTTTAGTAAATGTTATGGGCAGAGTCCGTTTCATACGTTATTTGGGTTTCTGAGTACTATGGCAGTAATTGTATCTATATTTCAACTAAATAGGTTTTTAGTATACTGATGTCAAGATAGTAGACGCTGCATGAGATAAAAGATGTGCTGTTATTGAAGCTACAGTATTGTCCAATTTTAAAACTGGCCAGCCAGGTTCATTAGGACTTGGTAGGTGTGCATACTCACACTTACTTGGAAATAGATCCATTGGGCTCTCAATAAGGCAAACTTGGGTGGCATTTTATACAGTCTAAAATAAGCACAGTATTAATGTTATTTATTGTTTAGTTCTCATATACTAGTTTAAATGCAATTCCTTGATATTTATGTTATTTACATTTCTTAAAGATTTAGCTTGGGGCTTGTTATAGAGCAGTTGATTTGACAGAACAGAGGAGATATTTCTGTGTAGTGCCAGTAAATTTTCACACAGACTCGATGTTGCATTATCATTATTCAAGTGCTTGGTAACCTAGTCAACATCTTCATTTTTACTATGGCTTGGATGACTTGTATTTCACATTGGTTTGATGAAGAAGATTGGTATGAAGGACAACAAAGAGTAAGGTGTTTTCTTCTATTTTTTTTTCAATTGCTTTGCCTTTTGTCTCACTGCAGCTTTTTTGTTCTATTGTGTGTTCTGGACACAATCTGCATTTTGCAATGCAGTCCCATGATTGGATCACAAATATTTGAAAACTAAAACCAGATAATTGTCTTGTTTTTGTATTTCATTGCAGTAGAGTATTCAAACCTGGGGAAATAGTTAAGAAATGGTTGTATTGTGCTTACATATCCTTGAGAATATTGTGTATTTTTAAAATGCCTGTTTTATTTAGATGAATGAAATGACACACAATAGCTAAGAAGACACACAATAGATAAGAACAGTTTACAGCTTAATACAGCTTAAGCTTGTTTACAGAATTTTACTGATGGTATTCTGAAGGTTGCTATATTCTTTTAATAGTATTTACTATAAGAAATAGTGAGTGTTGCTATGGCAATCTTTGTACAAAGGAAAACATTTATAAGATAATGCACACTTTCATTTTATTATATAAAGGTATATTATCATTTTTATGAGTTTAAAATAAAGTATCTTTTCAGATACTAAAGAGAAATTTGCATTTTGGTGCACTGGGGCATATGTGATCGTGAGTTGCATATAATACTGCACACTTTGCTGAAAGGTGTGTCTGAAGACCCTTCTGTTAGTATAACCTACCTCATACTGGTGTATGTATGTTGAACAAAATAAAAGAAGCAGAAGTAGTAGGAAACAATTTAGTAAATAATTGATTTCAGGGGAAAATGCTTACATTCTACTCATTAATGTTTTCATCAATTCTCTTCCTAGCAGTCTTTTCTTTGCAAGCTTATGGAAGCATTATCAGGATACTTTTGCTATCTTTCATTGAGAGAGTGATGAGAGGGTTAGTTAGACAAAGGCAGTATTATTATTTGACTTCAGTTCACCATCTGAGTAACTGAATGAATCAGATAGAGATATGAACAGACAGAAAATATTCAGATTTTTTCTCATTATAAACAATGTAACATATTCACCTGCTTCTAGGTGCTATGAAAATAGATGGATGCCTAAACTTTCTTTATAATACTACAGTGCTTTTTAATGTTGTTTGTCTTTTGATGCACTTGTGTTAAAATATCATTTTTAGTCAGATGATGAACTATTTTGTGAGAGCATGCAGAAATGTTTGTATGGCAATACTTTTGACATGCCCTATATTAGTTTCTAAATTAAAATTGCTTTTATGTGCTATTAATTGGCTACAGCTTCTTAGATCCATTTTTGTGTTTCACTGTCTGCTCACATGTCTGCCCTTTGAGGTAATCCAGATAAGACACACAAACCATGAGTACTGTACTACCTTTACTTTAAGGTTATAGTAACAGAATCTTGCAAGTCTGAAAGAACTTACAGTATTTTCTCCTTTGCCTTTTACTTTCCAGAGAACTAGGAAAGGCCCCCTCTTTGACACTCTCCATTCCCGGGTCATGTCTTGTCAGACCATTGTCTAGGCTGTGGTCTTCATCCTGATTCCAAAGGTTATTTTCATAACCCATCACATACACACACCCATCCCCTGTCCCTTTCTGGGCAGAAGGAATGATTGTAAGAACCAAAATAAAGAATAGCTATTAAGCTGTGTATATAACAGTATTTCTAAAATGATATAGATATTCATTCACAATGTTAACAGGGATTGGCTGACATATCCACTGTATCTTTCTGCAACTGTCTTTATTTTCTCACATTGTCTGGTCATCAGTTTCTGTCCTTTACTGTTTCAATATCAACTTTTAAGTCTGAAACAAATTTATAGATTTAGAAGGATATAAAATAGACATTTGGTTCATTATTTTTCTAAAAATCAACAATATTAGAATTAGAGTTAGAATTCTTCATTGGCCAAGTGTGATTGGACACACAAGGAATTTGTCTCTAGTGCATAAGCTTTCAGTGTACATACAAGCAACAAGTGATAAATCATGATCATAATCATAAAATGCAACACAGAGTGATAGTCATAGGCCAGTAAATAAGCAACCAACATAAATCATACTAGGATACTAAATAAAACAATTAATATAAATTGTAAGATACAACCAACACAATTCTTCCACATAGACTAGTGTCTAAACTTCTGGACCTTAGACTTTCTTATTCAATCTGCCTTTGGATTATGGATTTCCTGTCTGGCCGCTCACAGAGGATCAGATTAGGTAATCATACCTCTTCATCCCTTATTCTTAGCACTGGTACACCACAGGGTTGCGTGTTGAGCCCCTTACTCTATACTCTTTATGTGCATGACTGCATTCCCACTCATGCTAGTAATACTATTACTAAATTTGCAGATGATACAACAGTGGTGGGACTCATCTTCGGGGGGATGAGTCTGCCTACTGAGATGAGGTGGACTGGTTGCTTTTGTGGTGTGGAGACAATATACTACCTGAGACTTCTCAGAAAACAACAACAGGGGCTTCCGGTTTCGTGTGGCTTCGGTGGCAGCAGGAATTCGCGACTGTCCGCGATTCCTGCTGCGCTCGCCGCCAAGGTGCCCCCGATCCAAACGGGTCAGGGGGATATGGCTGCCCTGTAGAGGCAGCCGAAGAGAGAGGGGAGCCGAACAGGGGGTTGGGGGTGTCGCAGACCCCCTCCTCGTCCGGAAAAACCCCTTTCTCCCAAGGTGGTGGAGCGGCGGTCAGTAATGGCCGCCATGAAGAAGCCGGCAGACGGGTAAGATTGTGCTGGAGGAAGCAGGAAAAGTGAAAGTGCTGTCTGAGCCGGGTCAATCAACAACTTTTAAACACCCTGGAAACTGAATCATTTGAATTGCTGGAAGATACATTGTATCCCTAAGAAGATTGGAAAGCGGCGGAGAAAGCTGTCAAGGGGAAAAAAAACCTTTTTTTTTTCTTCACTCTCCCACCCCATAGAAACAGCAGATGAAGATTTGGAAAATTTATTTGGGCACTGAAGGTAAATTAATTTGAAAGTTAAAGCCAAGGGATAAAGGATTCCTGGACATTGGATTTAATAACTTAAGAAATCGGAAAACCCTTATTGGAGGTATGGATTTCTGAATACTTAAAAGAAAATTGTTGTAAGTGGGAAGGGAGAGGAAAAAAAATTGGAGCAGAAGTTGAAAAAGGAGGAGATTGCCTAGAACTTTAAAGAAAGATATATTGTAATTGGATCTCTTTGATTAAACAGTAACCCCAGAAAGAGAAAGAGAAGAAAGAACTTTGGTAACTTTGGAATTCTTTGCAATTATTTTTGATTAAAAATACTTGGGTGGTTGTTTTGGAAAAAGTTTTTCTCTTCACGATGGCATCGCTTGTGGATGAACTAAAAATTGAATATCAAAAATATGAAAAAGAAAAACAAGATGGAAAAGATACTTTGGGCACTCTATTTCAATTTCTAGAAATGGCGGTATGCACTTATGAAAAGTTGACTAAGCAGCAGGACGATTGGGACAAAGAAGAAGAAGAAGCCATCTTTGATGAACAATGGGTTCTTTTTGGGGAGGAGGAGAAAGAGGAAAAGACAAAGGGGATTTTAAGGTTTGAAAAAACAACCAAAAAAGAGAAAAATGAGATGAAAGGTGGATACAAGGTTAGAAAACAACAGAAAAAGAGTAAGAAAAGTGAGGAGGAGAGACAAAGGCGTAAAAAGGGCAAGGAGAAGAATAAGCAAGAGAGAAAGGAGGGGATGAGAAGTCTTAATGGTGGGAAGCAAGACTTAAAGAAACAAAGCTTATTTAGAGACAATGGGTAAACCTAATTTAAAAAAGGGATTCTGGAAGGTACATAAGATTGTGTTTTTATATGTGTATTTAGAGTAAAATGCTTAAGATATAAATGAGTATCAATATATATGATTAGCTTTTTAATGATATGGATAGTGGTTATATATGATTTTATTTAGTTATTGTTATGTTTTTACCCCTTTCATAAAGTTTATTGTGTAACTTTAGAATGTACTAAACAGAATCCCAATATAAATTAAGTGTTATATTAAGTAATTTTAAGCTAGGGGAATGAGTCAAAGGCGTCACTCCAATCAGTGTACAGGAGAAGTATATTAAAAGAGAAAAGATGAATGGATAGATGGAAATAGAACAGACAAAGAATGATAAGTATTATGAACTGAATTGAGATAAGATAAATAAAACAAAATTAAGAAAGATAAAAGAGGGAAGAAGCTATATAGAAAGTTGAAAATGGTAATAAGATATGGAACGATATATAAAGTGAATATGATTTTTGAACTTGTGTCTGTGCGAAGAGTTTTTAGCCCGGGATCAAACAGCCTTCAGAAAAGATGTTTTATGTTTTTTTTTTATGTTTTATGTTTTGTATGTTTGTGTATTGTTTATGAAAGGCAATAAAACTTTAATTAGCAAGAAATATAATTTGGATAATAGAATGAAAAGGAGAAGTTGGGATAAGATACGAAGTTGAATAGATAACGTAAATATCTATATTACAATTTGGAACTATTTTGTGTGTTCTATTGGTTTTCAGGGAAAGGATTTTTTATGTTATTATGCCTTGATTGTTTGTGTATTGTTTTTGTAAAACTAATAAAATTTGTGGAAAAAAAAGAAAAAAAAGAAAACAACAACTGAATGAAAAACTGCTGGTGACCTTCTACTGCTGCACCATAGAGAGTATCTTAACTATATTAACTTAATGCACCTGTGTATGTTTTGCCAATTGCACAGTGGCAGATAGGACAGCACTCCAGAGGGTTAATGTCATTGCCCAGAAAATCATTGGTTCCCCTCTCCCCTCTTTGGAAGAGCTTTATAGCTCCCGCTGCCTTAAGAAAGTTCAAAACATTGTCAAAGATCCATCTCATCCTGGACACCCTTTTTTTGAACTATTACCGTCTGGCAGACGGTACAGAATACGAAAAACAAGGACAAATAGGCTGAAAAACAGCTTCTATCCCAGAGCAGTAGCTCTGTTGAATTCCACTGTGTTCAGTGTTGGAGCAGTGTCGGGGATGTGTGTGTGTTTTCAGTGTATAGAATGTGAAGGATGTGTGTTTGTGTTTGTTTTCATGCTCCTGATGTGCACTGAAGATATTGTTTGATTTCGTTGTACGAGGTGCAATGACAATAAAGTAAACTAAACAAAGTTATAATCATAAGAAGATAAGGAAATAGGTAATAGGAAAGATGAGAAGGATAATAGTAATACAGCCCGATAAGGTAGTTTGACAGTGTTGTGGGAGTTTGTTGTTTAGCCGAATGATGGCATGGGGGAAAAACTATCCTTGTGTCTAGTTATTTTGGCTTGCAATGCCCTATAGCAGTGATGGCGAACCTTTTAGAGACCGTGTGCCCAAACTGGAGCCCAAAAGCCAGTTATTTATCGCAAAGTGCCAACACAGCAATTTAATCTGAATGCTGAGATTTTCATTTAGAAAAAAACAACTCATACATTAACATTTTTGTCTTAAAAGAAAAACACAATAACAGAACTTTCAATGATACAAACAATTTTTGATATTTACAATTTCTGGCCCACCTTAATCATAATTTCATTTAATTATGTTTTTACATTTCTGAACTGTCCATTACCCTCAAAGAGGGAATCTTGCTGACGGCAGCTCTGTTTCCAAATACATCTGGGCAACATTAATGGAGGATTTGAACCCCAAAATCAAACACAACATTTCCATTTATCTTTCTAGCAAGTGTATGGCCACTTCATTTATTCATAGACAGTGGAAAAATTCCTGGTTGCGATGCTCCATCTACAAAATAGAAGTAATTGTGGATTGTCAAAAAGTCTGTTGCATAACACAGTCAGACATATATTTTCAGATCCTTTTACACTTGGGCTAACATCCCTATCAATTTAGCCACTTGATTGAGAATTTATGGACTGATTTACAGCAATTAATGATTTACAGCAATTAAAATCTAGTGTGTTCATTCACCCTTTTGGCAAAAAGAGTGCTAGAATCATTAGAATATATCTTGGGTTTCTTTGGGGAAGGTGAGGGAATTTTTCTATCCTCATTTCCAGCTTGTTTTATATTATATTAAAACAACATTCAACAATTATTTTAAATTCTACAAATTAAACAGAGTCATTGATGATAACTGCAATAATCCATTCATCCTCATTTTTTTCAGAGAGTAAATTATGATTCTAATATACTTTGTTGATATTCTGACTTGGCAATGTCCAAAATGCTTAGTTTGTACAACATGCTGGGCACATAGAAGGCCCTATTAGGCAGGTTGGAGATGGCCTTGACTTGGTCGGCCAGACTGCATCTTGTTATGACTGAGGAGTAAATTCCTTGGTGCAGCTGCGAGGCGCGATTTTCCATCCCCATAGAAGACAATATTATAAACTCTGTGTAAATGTATGATTAGACGTATTTTAGTAGCCAGTTATAGTTTACAATTAACTACTACATATGTTGAATTTTAATAAAGACATAATACTTCTCTAGGCACAGCAGACATTCTTACTAATGATAATGCAATGGCGGTATATGAAGCTAAAGTGTATTTTGGAAATAAAGCAAAAATCATCATTTTAAAAAAGCACACATGCTCATTGAAAAGGTATGTCTCAGAGAACCAGTAGAGTTACCAGGTATTGATATTGCTTACCTGTACTTCATAATACATGCACTTTTCTTTACTGTCTTTTTAAATAAGTCATCATTACAACTTATGCTAGAATTAATATTTTCAACAAGTAGGGTGCTTTTATTTTATAGCCAATCTGAGACTGCATAGCTGGAACCTGCAGGTTTTAGAAAGGAAGTGGAAATCTTTAAATGGCTTACATCTGTATGAAGGTAGGAGTAACTTAGTCGTTTAGCAATAAAATTTTATCATTCCAATTCATTTTATAAAAATGTAATATCTACATAAGAAATTTGAAAAAAACTGTTGCAGTTTTTTATTACTTTTCTTTATTTGAGGGCTTAACATATTACTACTACTGATGCTATATTTTTTTTTATTTTTTTCCTTTTTCATGTTCATTTTCTTGGTATAAAAATGTCCTTTTATCAGTTTTGTATTGATGTGTTACAAGTATAGCAAAATACTTTCTTATTAATATATGCAATTCTACAGATGACGCAAAATATTTATCTCATCTGCTCACAGTTGGGGAGTGTAATGCACTACGTCTAAGGTTCTTTCTATACTACCACACTAAATTAAGGATTTGTTGATTCTACATGCATTTTTACTTTAAATTTCTGTGAACTTCAAGCCAAAAGTGGACTTAATATTTTCATTTAGTGTTAGGTGACCAAATCTAATAATGAATGAAATGAACTCATCCCTTGATAGGTAAATATGTAAGAGTTCACATGGGTGTATAGTTATAGTTCTTAGTTAGCTGCTAAAATTCTCATGAAAGGACTACCTTTGCTTATGTTTAGCATTGAGTTCTCCAGTGTTTTAATAAACACGGTGTTCTTGTGTGCATATATAAGGATAGAAATTGATAGGACATTCAGAAGGCCGTTGCGGTCGGCTTCGCGAGCGGCAGGGATTTGCGATTCCGCGCGATCCCGCGCGATCCCTGCCGCGCTAGCCGCTTTTGGTGCTCCGATCCGGACGGGTCCGGAGCTAGGCTACCCTGCAGGGGTAGCTGAAGATAGGGGGGATCCGGAGAGGGGTTTGGGGGTGTTGCAGACCCCCTCCCCGGCCGGCAGAACCCCCTTCTCCCAAGACGGTGCAGCGGCGGTCCGTAATGGCCGCCACAAAGAAGCCGGCAGCTGGGCAAGTATGCGCAGGAGGAAGAGGAGAAAGCTTTGGAAAGTGAAAGTTTTCTTGGTTGTTCCAGGACTCTGAGATACATTTAATTTAATTCCTGGAAAGGATGGCTTTGTGAATGATTCTTTCCACAAGAGAAAATAAGCGGCAATTCTGAGGTGCTGAAAGGAAAGTGGATTCTCCCTCCCGACGGAATTAATAAATGGACATTGAGAAACCTGTTTTTTTTTTCAGGTAAAACTAGCTTTTGGGATAAGTCGGAAGGGAGAGGACAAAAAAATATATTTATCGGGTTTGATTTTGTTGGAGGAGATGCCTTAAGGATTGGAAGATAGAAATATAATTCTAATAAGGCTTCAAAATACAGATTTGGACTTTCTCTTCTCCTTTGTCTGATATTACCCCTGGAAGAGAAAGAGAGAAATCTGTCTTGGCTTGGCTTGATTGAGGATTGTAGATTTTCAGACTGTTTTACCTTCTCTTGAAATATCTTGATTGGTGTAAGAAGAAAGAGGGGAAAAAGAAAAGAAAGGATTTATAATGGCTCTTTCTTTTGAGGAACTGAGGGAAGAATATGAGCAAACAAAAGCAGCCTGTAAAGATGGTATGGAAAAAGCCTTCCTATTTTTAGAAATGGCGTTGGTTAACTATCAGCAAACAATACAACAGATGGAAGCAGAAGAACAACAAGAAGAAGAAGACGAAGACGCCATCTTTAATGAATCCCAAAATTTATCTAAGAAAGAAGAAAGGAAGAAAGCGAGGAAAATGAAGGACTTAAGATCTAAAAAAACATTTAAGAAAAAGAAAAATATGATGCAAAACAAATATAATGATAGTAAACAAAAGAAAAAGGGAATGCAACAGAGAAGGGATGCCAGCAAGGCAGAGACTAGAAGAAGGGGGGGTAGGAAGATTTGGTGGGGGAAGAAAGAAAGGGGAAAGGCGGAGAAAAGCCACGAAGTTTTGAAACTAGATGGGAAAAGAGGAATTTTTTTTAGGGACAAAGGGTAAAAGATAATTTCTTTAAAAAAAAGATTTTGCAAGGTACATAAGATGGTATTGTAACATCTGTATTAGAATTGGCTTAAGAGTTAATAAGAAATCAAAATGTTGAAATGTTTAATAATGATTGATTTTAAAATGTAATAAAATATTAAAGGGAAAGGCAATGGGAATGTTATAAGATTTAATACTTAGATTTATTATTTAACTATGTATTTAGGAGGGCACTATGTATTTAAACATTTTCGATTTATTACTCTGTTTTTATTGCTATTAAAAGAAAAAATTAGTAGATAGAATGTACCAAGCAGAATCAGATTGGGTATTAGGCATTATTTTAAATGCTAATCTAATTAATTTAGGGGGAAGATAGAAAGGCATCATACTCTGATTAGTGATTTCAGGATAAATTCTTTTTCTTTTTTCATTATAAGGAATGAGATAGAGGGATAATAAAGAATGGGCAAAAGATACAAATATAATGATTTAAATTAAGATGGATTAAATAAAATAGAATTATATAGAGGGATGTCTGGAGAAGTTTATATAGAAGATATAGAATGGTAAATAAAATAGGTAATGTTATGTATGATGAGCATGAATATAATTAAAGCCCATATAAAGAGAGGTACCTGGGGCCAAGTTACTTTCCTAAAAGATTTTTTTATGTTTGTTTGTTGTGCTTCAATGTTTTTGAGAGCATTAATAAAACCTTGTAGAACTACAGAATGAAAATAATGGTGATCAAGTCAGAAAGAAATAGATGAAATAATAATAGGGAAATTGAATAAGAGTAAAGAGAAGTAAAGAGAAATTGGATAAGAGGTATTTTTATGCTCATATGGAAATGGTTTAAAATAGAATTGTATTGTATAAGATAAGGTTTTATCTGACTTGTAAAATTTATAATGGAAAAAGGTTTAAATATGTAATGGTTGATGATGATTTGTTTTGTTTTTTTTGAAATTAATAAAATTTGCTTAAAAAAAAAAGAAATTGATAGGACATTCACTTTTCAGTTCAAGTTCAGTTCAAAACTTCAATGAAATGATTTTTAAAAATATCATGTGTGTCAAAGTGAAGATATACTTTTTGTATGAGCAACTGTTGGTGGAATAATGGTGATTATCCCTGTTTTATTCAAAAGTTAGTCTTTAATTAGCCATTTCTACCTTGTCTTGAATTGAAGGCCTAATAATCATGAGCACATACAGAACTTAATATGATATTGTCTGTGAGTACAATTTTCTTAGATCTTAAATCTGATTTATAGAAAATGAATAACTGAAGTATTTGTCTTGGAGTCATATCCTGAAAATCCTTGTTTAATGGTTTCCAAATGTAAGTTTTATGGATTGTAGTGGAATTTATTCCAGACTTGTTTATTGGATTTCTCTGTTTATTTTTTAGGCAAAAATGGCACAGGTTAAGCAAGTGGGTCTATTAGCAGCTGGCTGTCAACCATGGAATAAAGATGTATGTGCTGCTAGTGGGGATAGATTTGCCTATTGTGCAACTCTGGCTATTTATATATATCAGGTGAAAAATATTTTAGATTTTCTTTCTTTCTTTTTCTTTTCCTGCGGGTATATGAATATTTACTATGCTGTTCTATAATTTGATATTTTATAATTTTTAAAAAAATAACTTACTTTTTAAAATTATAAAATATCCTTGATCATTTTAGACATTTTTTCAATCCATATTATTTCTGTAGAAAATATAATAATAAACAATACCAATTTAAAATTCATCATATTTTAGTAAGGCCTCCTGAACCATGGTTCTGCAGAATGAATGAAAAACCTAAAATAGGTGAACTAAAGGGTGAACTGAATAGGTGAACTAAATCCCTTTTATTTCTGTAATCTATATGGCTCAGGACCACACTTTGAGACTCTGAACAGATATTCCAGAAGGTGCAGAGAAAATAGAGAAAGGAATATTTCCCCAGCAAAATAGATACTATACTATTTAATTTTAATATAGCAAGATAAATATTTGATTTAGAAGAATTTAATCATTCTTTTTTGGATTTTTAAAATTTTAGTTGGATCATCGATATAATGAATTCAAGTTATGGGCAATTATGTCTGAACACAAGAAGACCATCACAGCTATTTCTTGGTGTCCCCATAACCAGGATCTGTTTGCAAGTGCAAGTGCAGAAAACCTAGTAATAATTTGGAATGTAATTGAGCAAAAAATTGCTGCAAAATTACACAATACAAAAGGTATGATATAAATCAAATGTTAACATTTATTTGCAACAAAAGCATTCATGTGCAATAAACCATGGTTTTAATGTTAGATTATTTTTCCGATTTAAATAAATTTGATTCAGAAAATAAAATAAAAAAAGAAATGAGAGAGATTAACTATTTTCCCCCCCAGTGGGTCACTGAGCAGGAGATACAGATGGCAGTTAGAACTTAAGTAATTTATCTCTTAGCAAAAGTGAGCTTGATCAGTTTGCATATGTAAAAAAGTACATTCTATAAACAGACTGCATCTTTTGCATGCAACTTCCATTCAAAATATTATATTCAAGAAACATATCACTGCCCTGATATGTATTGTATTGTATGATAAAAACAAGAGTCTCTCTTTTCCCCTTGTGGTGATAGTTATGTTTATTTTTGCTAAGATAATGCCAGATAAAACAATTATGATTGTTTTCCATTATATGGTACAATATAATGTTTTATTTTATTACTCTGCTCTAGAAACATTTAACTATAATTGATTCCTGATTCTGAACTTTTTAATATATTTTCTTATATGATTTGGCAGTAAAGTATAGATCTTATATTCTGCCAGTCTACTCACAGCATCTATTTTGAATCCAACTATAGATTTGTTACTTTAAGTTTAACAGTCATGGAAACTTCTTTTTTTAATCTCTTTTTTGTGTTTTGCTTGGAAATCTCAAGCTATATCTCAGAATTTATAGCAAAACAGAAATAATTGTGATTTATTTGAAATCATAGACCTAATTTTCTTTGAGTTTTATTTAATGGCATATTTAGACATTATGTCTAAAAGATTGTTTTCTATCTTTAATTTTCTATGAAAGAAGTTACAAACTCTCTTTACCAGTGTGAGAAAGAGAGTGCTTAGTTCTGGGGGAAAAGTACATTAAGTTGCACTATTAGTTAAATTCAGTGGAGATTTAGAAGTGTATTTTTTTCATTTATTGGATATCTTTTTACATTTCAGGTATTCCTGCGTCTCTTAGTTGGTGCTGGAATGTAGGTGATGCTGTTGCATTTGCCTCCCATAGAGGTCCATTGTATATTTGGACATTTTCAGGGCCAGAGAGTGGTGTAATGGTACATAATGAAGCTCACAGTTTTATGTCAGATATTTGTCTGTTTAGATGGCATCCCAAGAAAAAAGGAAAAGTAGTGTTTGGTCATACTGATGGAAGTCTTTCTCTGTTTCAGCCAGGTAAGAAATTTATGCCAGGGCAAGAGTCAATGCATCTTCTGATTAAAACAAAGAAAGCTATTATGAGAGAATTTATTAAATGGTTTTCTTTTTTCAAATGTTATTCCCTTCACTCAAAATCTCAATGACATGCATCTTTGTAGCCATTTTAGATTCAGAGGTCACCAGATTTCAATAGTCTAATAGATTTCACAAAATATAGAATGCCAGTACCATATATATTTGCTGTCAACATTAAATATATACAAATAAAAATGTAATTAATTGGCTGTTGGTATTGACTGTGATGTTGCATAGTGTTGGAGAAGATTCTTGAGAGTCCCTTGCACTGCAAAGAGATTGAATTGGTCAATCCTAAAGGAAATCAACCCTGACTGGAAGAACAGATACTGAAGCTGAAGCTCAAATACTTTGGCCACCAATGAAAAGAGAGAACTCATTGGAAAAGACCCTGATGTTGGAAAAGTTTGAAGGCAAACGGAGAAGGGGATGGCAAAGATAGAGATGCTTAGATAGTGTCATCAACACAGTGGTCATGATTTTCGGCAGACTCAGGGAGACAGTGGAGGATGGAGATGGTTGGCGTTCTATGGTCTATGGGGTTGTGAAGAGTTGGACACAACTTAGTGACTGAACAGCAGCAACAATTGACAGTGAAGCAAGACAGCTACTTTGGTATAGTGATTAAGGCATCAGATTAGTAACTGGGAGACCATGAACACTAATCCTGCCTTAAACACAAAGCCAGCTGGTTGCCTTGGGCCAGTTATTCTCTGTCAGCCATAAGAAAGAAGGCAATAATCAACAATATCTGAAATTCTTGCCAAGAAAACTGCAGTGTCTACTCCAGAAAGTTGTTAGCAGCCAACATGGACTCAAGGGCACACATGCATAAACATATAAAACCCACTTGACAAGAAAATTAAATTCACCTTATATGATATTTTTCCTATTATGCATTAGAATGATTTAAAATAGTGCATATGTTAACCTATATTCCATAACAACTTAATTTTAACTGTTCTCAGGCAACATTTTTTCTTTACTATGCCAATATCCTTTAGTACTCTGAAATTGAGGAATGCTTACTAAAATCATCTGAATCTATTCATTCTCATTCAGTACAAAATGGATGCTTTTCTATATTTGAATTTTTACATATAATCTTTTTATAACATAATTTTGATTTCTTGTATTTTATTTATTTAAAACATTTATTTAGCCATCCATCTTATAAACAACTTTGGTTGCTTCCCAATCTAAATGTACAAAATACCGTAAAACCATATCAAAACTATAAAACATATTAAAATATTAAAATAGAGATGTGTGATCACATTTTTCTTTATTATTAAAGATAATCTGTCTTTTTAGATACAAACATATGGGAGGGAATAACTAGATTTGATAGGAAAAGTCACATATCCAAAGAGCCCTGTGTATTGAAATCATGTTATATTAAAAATAGACTTATAGTAGATAGAAATGTAAATCTTTTTGATACTACTATTTCAAGATTCAATTTCTAAATTGCTGTAATCAAGATTTGTAGGCAATGAAGCATCTGTTTAACAGAGATTTAACAGAGTAACAGAATTGGAAGGGACCTTGGAGGTCATCTAATCCAACCCCCCCACCCAAGCAGGAGACCCTACACCCATGATGGCGAACTTATAGCACGCATGCCACAGGTGGCACTCAGAGCCATTTGTGCAGGCACGTGAACTTCAGGCAAACTTACCTGTGCATGCCTCCCGGCTGATTTTTGGCCAGTTTGAGGCCTTTTTTGGCCTGCCAGAAGCTTGAGGGAAGCTTCTGCAGGCTTTGCAGGCCCAAAAATAGGCCCGTTTTGTCACTTCCGGTATTTCCGCAAATACAGGAAGTGATGAAACAGTCCTATTTTTCAGCCTGCAAAGCCTACAGAGGCTTCCCTCAAGCCTCTGGCAGGCTGAAAAAGACCTCAAACCGGCCGAAAATCAGCTGGGAGGCACAGTGCAGGTAAGGGGGCAGCGGGGGGGGGGAATCATGCGAGCATGTGCAGGGGTGTGGGGGGGTGCGTGCATTGCCTTCTAGGTGCTGCCATGCGAGCGCAAGCACACATGCAATTTTTGGCACAGGAGCCTAAAAAGATTAGTCACCATTGCGCTACATCATTTCAGACAAATGAGAACTTCCAGTGTTGGAGCATTTACAACTTCTGGAGGCAAATTGTTTCACCTGTTAATTGTTCATAGTCAGGAACTTTCTTCTTAGTTCTAAGTTGCTTCTTTCCTTGATTAGTTCCCACCCGTCGCTTGTGAAAAGGGATCTCATAAGTATGAACCAGTTGCCAAGCATGATAAGCATGATAGTCCCTTGAACAGGAGAGGATTGTACATGACTGCTTCTTCCATTAATATTTGTGTCCATATTGTATTGGGGATAGGAATTCCCCACATGTAGCAGGAAGAATACATTGCAAATATATAGTAAAATGAATAAATAAATAGAAAAAAATCATTCAAATCTAGCATATTGCTACAGAATGGCATGTGTTAATGTGAATCTATTTTAAACTAAGTAAGAGATTAGTTAAAAATAAAGTGAATGCACTTTCTTATCATGAACCCAATATTGCCAGGTATTGTTTTGTCTATTCAAAATAAAAAACCAAAAAAACCCTCCAAACCCTTTATTGCTGTAGTTTGAGGCTGAGTCATTACTAAAATAATTCAAGGCTGTCTTTTAATTATTAGTATTTAACATTTTATTCAACATGTTTACTTTATTTTAACTAATTAGACCTCTATAGCAGCTACCAACAATGGAGGCATCCAAGAAAAAAAGGGCAATGTTATTTTTGAAATACAAATAGATTTACGTCCACAATTGACCCCAAAATTTCTGTTGCTAAGTGAGATAGTTAAGTGAATTTTGCCGCATTTTACAACCTTTTTTGCCGTAGTTGTTAAGTGAATCACTGCAGTTGTTCGGTTAGTAAATACGGTTGTTAAGTAAATTTGGCTTCCCCATTGACTTTGTTTGTCAGAAAGTTGCAAAAGTGATCACATGATCCAGGACACTCTGACTGTTCTAAATATGACTTTTGTAGCTGCTAAACGTTGATCATGCAACCATGGAGATGCTTGCAATGGCCATGTGAAGAATGGTCATTAATCACTTTTTTTCAATGCCACTGTAACTATTGTAAATCATCGAGAACCTGTACTAAGCGTTTTATATTTTCAGTACAGAAGTTCATTATATTTACTTGGCTGTTACTCTGTCAGGACATGATTTGGAGGATAAACTGATTCAGTGTATAATGAAAATTAGTTTACATATTTACATTTCAAATGTATGCAGGTATAACCATTTGAACATAGTGATTCTGTATAGAGAATTTTTCTCTGTAAATGGATAAGTTGCATATTTTTATTTTTCAAGGTTGTAAGCATCAGAAACATGTTCTGAGGCCAGAATCACTCGAAGGGACAGATGAGGAAGATCCTATTACTGCTTTGGAATGGGACCCTCTGTCAACAGATTATCTTCTTGTTGCAAATTTGCATAACGGAATCCGTCTTGTTGATTCAGAATCTTTCTCCTGTATCACAGCCTTTAATCTTCCTAATGCAGCAGCATCTGTGCAATGCTTAGCTTGGGTTCCTAGTGCACCTGGAATGTTTATTACTGGAGGTAAAAAAATATTTTTCATTTATATTATAGTAACATAGTATTCAGGGCACACAACAGACTTGTTTAGGTCAGTAGGTTAAGTTTGTACCAAATTACCAAACTAATTACATAATTAGTTATATAAAGGCAAGGACAAAACTAATATTTTAAAATGGTAATGATAGTTTTCTGACATCATTATCACTTCCTTCAGAAAGAAAGTTTTGCTCTCATTGCCTTTTCAGCTTATCTTTAATCTGATTCTAGAAAACAATCTGATGGGTTCAGAAAGTTGGGTAAGAAATGGGCAGTAAGTGGACAATATATACATTGGGAGATAACTTGCATTAGCTGGATAATATTAAATGACACTGAGAGCAGAATGTCCCTACCATATTTCAGTCCTATTTCTGAAGTCATGTTTAATGCTAATTAAAAATCCAATTACATTTTGACTTTTGTTTTTAATTATTGTATTATTTGATTAAAACTTAAGTTAATCTTTTTTTTTAATATAGATTCTCAGGTTGGTGTGTTGCGTGTCTGGAATGTATCACGAACAGCACCAATAGATAATTTTAACTTGAAGAAAACAGGTTTCCATGGCTTACATGTGCTTAATTCTCCTCCAAAGAAGAATAGTAAGTATACATATTTGTTTTAGTTTTGGACATGTTCATATAAAGCTGTGTGTCAAATCAATGAACCTAACATTTGGCTCTTAACTGGTTCTGTATGGCAACAAAATATGGGCCAAAAATTTGTGATAGTTCTTTTGAAACAGCCAGGACTTACACATAAAACAGTTCCTAGAGTCATTTAATAAAGGCATTATTTTTAAAAAAAAGGTTTATTAATTTTCTACTATTACATTTAATTAGTGCTTAATAAACATGATGTTGTCTAGGTTATTTTGTTTCTTAACAATACAAATTATATTTCTAATCTTTACCCCTTTCTTCCAGCTATTGATAAAATAAATTCCATGTTTGATATTATTCTGTATCTTCTTTCTGTTTAAGCTTCAATGTCCATTTCTGCACAGTCCAATATCTTCTTAATTATCTCTTCATCTAATGGTATTCATTTTTCCAATGCTGCAGAAATACAATCCTCGCTGTTGTTAATACATGCGATATTAAATATCCACTTTGTTTATCAAATTTTTCTGGTACTATACCTAATTTAAAAAGTTCAGGTTTAAAATCTACATGTTTTCCTGACATCTTTTGTAGCCACATGTCTATTTGTGCTCAAATATTTTTTGCTTTAGCACAAGTCCACCACAGATGGTGCCAGGCTTTTGGTTACATTTCAAACATTTATATTTATATTTTGAACATTTTGGCTACCTAGCAGGTAATTGCCATCTATAAAACATTTTATATGTTTTCTTTGTAAGAAGTTGCCATTGTTAATTTATAATTTCTTTCCCATATATTTTGCCATTCCTCTAATTCTATATTATATCCAAAGTTTTTGCCCACTCTATCAGTGTTTCTTTTACTTGTTCATCTTCCATTTTCAAATTTAATAGAAAGTTATATAGTTTCTTAATTTTTCATTGTAGTTTCATTTGAATCTTTGCACGAGCATCAGTTAAACCTATTGTTCTCTTAAACTAAATTAACTAGGAAAGGACTTCACAGTATCAACAAAAATTACTATAAGAAACTCCTAAATATACTTGCAGAAATTGTATTCCCTACCATCCAAACTGGTAAAATCCCCAGGCACATTTCTTGCTGTATTGTGCTGCTACTTCAATTTATTGTGAAGTAAACCTGAAACATACTAATGAGTTTCCCTCTCCTAATTATTCCCAATGGCTAGATATTGCATCATTCTTCATATTGATTTACATTTTTGGTGTTGCTTTGTCAACTACTTTTTCATCAACATTCTTTAATAATCTTTGTTTTGATGCATATCTGACACAATAACATGAGAATAGTGGAAAGATCATTGAGATCTTGCATTATTGCCAGTCACCCTGTGCCAAAAATAATCTTGCTAAAAGAATTTTTTGTAACATAATAACATGATTTTAAAAAACCTGTGGATTTCCTTATCAGAATAGCATTAGTTACCTCATAGTTCTGTCCTCTATGTATTAAAGTGGTTCAGTTTTTAATAATGTGTAGGACTTTCTCTCTTGTTAGTGTTGTTTACCAGTATTTCAAATTATCTTTCTGAAAATATCAACAGATGTTTGTTGTACATTTTCTGAAAAAGAGACATTTGCTTGACTCCGGAATTTGTATGATTTTTAAATTTCTATGTTATTTAATAATCCAATTTCTTATGTCACAAATCCTAGCAGGTTTTCTCCTTCTGGTGTATCTATGTTATTTGTTACTTATCCTAAGCGTTTGTAATTATACATTCTTTGCATCATTTCCCCATAAGTATCTGTTCTTGTTTATTTTCTTCATTTGTGCAGGACTTCCTATTGTTTTTAAAGAAATATTTTTAAAGTAGTTTTTTTTGAGATCCAGTCATTAACCAAAAAGTAGTTACGGTTCCTGCACTGAAAAATCTTTTCTGGTTTGAGTTTAGCTTCTATTGCTGCAGTTTTAAGTACAGTGGCACCTCAGTGGCACCTCAGTGCTTCAAAATTAGTTGAATTTGGTACTCGACACATTTTGAAGCAATAATCTTGTCCTGGTACTCATCTTTCTGCTGATACTCAATGTTCAAAATAGAACTTACTGGTGTCAGCCACTTTATGATTCACTACTCCATCTGGCCTAAATAAAGGTCATATAGTTTGCTCTGTAATTGTTTTTAATACTTGTGACTTCCGGAATAAATCCCAGACACCACTGTAATCTGTTTTGGAAAGATTTGGCTCTCTTGATTCACCCTTTTAAAAAACCTTTCCATTTTTAAAAGAATCACCCTAACACCAAATGTGACTAGACTATGTTTCTTTGAGTTTCCCATTTGCAGTTAATTCAAATTGGTGATTTTGTGGTAATAGTGACTAATCAATTAAACAATACTCCCATCTTCCACGAAGTGTTTTTTATCAGTTGTGCTCCTTTGCTTGGATTATTTATTTGTTTGTTTATTTATTTATTTATGTGTTTGTTTGTTTGTTTATTTATTTATTTATTTATTTGATCTCTATGGTCCCTTCTCAACATGTGTCTCTGGGCGGCATGGTGAAGTATTTCAGTGCATAAGAATAATCAAAATCACTCAGTATTATACTTAGTTATTTGGAAATAATTCTCTCTTTCAGATCTCCCTTTTTACGTGGAGTGAAAACAATTTGCATGCTATCTTAAAGTCATAATTTTATATTTAATAGTTGTATTACCCTACATGAAGGGACTCTTGGAAATGAAGGCTTATTGCAGAAGATGGTTCTTCTGGCTCCTTCCAGTAATGCTTCCAAGAGATTATTTTCCTTCAGAGTGATGCCATAGTCCTCTGCTTACTCTCTATTCCATTTACGGGATTATCAACCTGGTTAAAATGGAAAAAAGACCCTGCACCTATAGGAAAAACACTGGGAAGGAAAAATAGTTTTAAATTACTAAATATCTTGGGCATAGAATCAAGTTGATTATAATTAATAAGTGTTTAAATGCCAAGTAGGTATAGTTCTGGGTATCAATAGCTACACAAATTTTGATCTCTTTGATAGCTGTTCTTAAATGGCTATTATTTTCTCAATATTCTGGGACTTATTTTTTGTGTCTCAGATTTAACAGTTCTCTCCAACTATAATAATGTTTTGTGTAAATCTTGTAATAGATTATTCAAGAATATTTTTTTTATTTATAGTTAGCAGCAGATTTAATGGAGAAGGAAGGAAAATCTATGCTAATAATATTTTACCTTTTCATTCAGCATTTTTTTCACAGTCTCCTACCAAAAACCATCATACGTCATCTACAAGTGAAGCTGTTCCATCTCCAAGTCTAACACAGAATCAAGCATTTTCACTTCCTCCTGGACATGCTGTCTGCTGTTTTATGGATGGTGGAGTGGGGCTTTATAACATGGGAGCTAAGAAATGGGAATTTCTTAGAGATTTGGTATGTTTGCTCTCTTACCTAAACAACAGATTTAGATCAGTTCAACTGTATTTTATGTAGTAATGTAATCTTATTCTAGAAATTATTATCAGAACAGTACGTGCAATATAAGTTGTACTTATATATAGATGCCAGTCCTCATCTGTTGCTTTTATCATCAAAGTTCCATTACCATGTTTGCATCTTCTACTGTCATGGCTATGGGAATAATTCATAGGCAGTTCTTGGTAGCTCCCTGCTATAGCCATTACATGTTTCCATAATAGCCATCCTTGAAGATATGGATTATCTAATAGAAAATATTTTTGTGTATGTGAAACACTAACAAAATTACAGTCCAGTAAATATAGCACATAAAGAAAAACAATGGAAGAAATATATTTCCCCATTTTAATAAAAATAATAAATAACATAGTGGAAGAATAGTGTCTAGTGTGACACAAAACAGTAATTTAGCAATTTCTTTAGCAATAAGTTAACATAATTGATGGAATGATAATCTACAAGAATATTGAAAGATCCTATGTGGTTGGTGTGATGAATACATAATACTGTGAAATTTTCACAAAGCACATTTAGTGGATTTCAATAGTCCAAATTTCTATCTGGACATCCCCCTAAAATAAAACAATGATTATTGAATCTGCGGTAGTCTCAAAATAACACTGTGTCAATTTTATTTTAAATGTAAATTAAATTAATTTGTCATTTATGTAATTATAGACATTTCTGAAATATTTCCATATTCAGTGGATGTTCAGAAGTAACACAAGTCTTCTTCCCCAGAAAGGTCCATAAGAATAAGATTGCCACGTATGCAGTCAAAAAACATAAAATGCTGTCAATCAAGGTATCTCAGTGACAATAATAGTCAATATTTATGGACATTAACAAAACTCTAGGTATGTGCATATCTGCATTTCACAGAAAGCTTTGTACAACCCCTAATAACTCATTCCTCATTCTGAAGGAGTGGCCACAACATCATATTATTTGGATCTGGAAAAGTACTTCATTTGTGCATATGTACAATTGTATCTGTGTGGAATAATCTGGATGAAGGGCAGCTTAGAAATATGAGAATCAATAAATAGACTTTTGATTTGAGGTACATTTATTTTAAAAGATAAAACTAGGAGAAAAGAAAACATGTACTATGATATAAAGTATACAACAAGTATTCTAAGGAGTTCATTTCTGTTCTAGGGTCATGTTGAAACCATCTTTGACTGTAAATTCAAACCTGATAACCCTGACCTTTTAGCTACAGCATCATTTGATGGAACAATAAAAGTATGGGATATAACTACTTTAACAGCTATCTGTACCTCTCCTGGCAATGAGGGAGTCATATATTCACTTTCATGGGCTCCAGGTAGGAATATTGAACCTTAAAATTGTTGATACACAGTTGAAAAGAAAATTCTCACTGGTTGTGGGAGTTTTTTTTTTTTTAAAGTGGGATAGCTGTGTTAATATTTTGCAGAAATACAGTGTTTGTGCAGAGCATTAATTGCTAACTTTGCAATGTTACCAATAATCCCCAACATTAGACCTTCAAGAGGTTCCCTTGAGATATTGGTGCATTTTGTGAAAAAATTGCATGTTGTGGGAAGTATATTCCAATCTTTTAAGTTCCTTTTTGCTAAAGTTCACAATTGAGTTCAGAATATTAATAAATACAGCCAGTTCAACTCTTCAGTCATTGCTTTCTAATAAGTGAATAAAATTATAACAACCTGTACATAGCAATGCTTTTGACAGAGTATGTTGCAAAAAGGAGAAATCACAATAATTATATTAACAAATTTAATTCATAGAAAATGTAGAGCTCAATTTAGTATAGTATAGCATTTTTAGTGTTCTTGGTTTTTAATGTAAGAATTTACCATTAACTATGTTTGCAATGTATTGTGGGCATTAGTAATAGCTCTTATGGATTACATGGGTAATCACAAAATATGGGGTGTGGTAAATTATTCGACTTGATTGCAAAAGAATACCAGTTTCATAAAATGTTAATAGATATATATCTTGCTTAAGAATACAAGTTATTGTTCTGAGTAAATCTTGAAAGGCAAAACAATACTTTTTCCCTTTCCTACTTACTAGATGGATTTTTGATCTTATTTATTTTAATAACGTGAAATTTGCATTTGAAACAGAACATAGTACAACTTCCTAAATCTTGTATCAGTATAAAGAGAAATTGAAGATTAATGTACCATCAAGTCAGTGACCATATGGATAGATTTTCTCCAGAAGGAGCTGTCTGTCAGAACTTCTAATGGTTATCCATCACTTCTGTAACTGAGCACAACTTGCTAACAAGCAATTAGAGGAAGCTTTTGTCAGGTAGAAGATTATGAATGAGTTTGTAGGGTTAGAAGTGTCCTTTAAAACTGGACTTTCAATTCAAGAAGATCTACTTTTCACAGTGTTACTGACTAAGATACTGAAATAGGAAAGTAAGATAAATACAATAAATCTTCTGTATTTTTATTACTTTATTCTATAAAGGAGACTTGAATTGTATAGCTGGTGCAACTTCAAGAAATGGTGGTTTCATCTGGGATGTATCACGAGGCAAAATGATAACTCGCTTCAATGAGGTAAGTTTTTTATTTTGCTTGTTTTTACTAATGTTTATTATAAAAAGTTATGTCAATTTATACACTGTACTAGCAATCTATTAACTAAGTGTGAATGAACGAAAGTTAATTCACACTTAGTTAATAGATTGCTAGTACACAGTTAATAGATTGCTAGTACACACTTTTGGGGTATTTCTCCCCAAAAGCCTAAATATTCTACTGTGTTTTTTTTTATGAAAGGAGACAGATATTTCCTGTAAAATGAAATGGAACTAAAATAGCTTGTAGAGGGGTCTAGCGTGGCCATCTCAGCGCGGCCATTTCAGCGCAGTTTTGAGTATCAATATGTTTTGCTTGAATATTAAAATATTCTGAGGCTTTACCCATTACTTATATTGGTACTTTTAAGATTTTTTTTTAGGATCTGTGGTGGTGCAGTGATTAGAATGCAGTACTGCAGGCTACTTTTGCAGACTGCCAGCTGCCTGCAGTTTTACAGTTCAAGTCTCACCGTCTCAAGGTTGACTCAGCCTTCCATTCTTCTGAGGTCAATAAAATGGAGACCCAGATTTTGGGGGGCAATATGCTGACTCTGTAAACTGCTTAGAGAGGGCTGTAAAGCACTGTGAAATGGTATATAAGTCTAAGTGCTATTGCTAACGCTATTGGACTAATCTAATTATTTACTGGTATTCAGAAAGGTTTTTTGTAGGGAGTTAAGTCAATTTTATTTTGGCACATCTTTCGGGCTAGTTAAAAGATTCCATAAAAGCTACACTGGATATTAATTCCTACTTAGCTCTATTTTATTGTTCTATTTTATTTTTAGATTGCTGAGTGTGAATGGAATGAGTATTGATTGGCAGTTTTTCCAAAGGCTCCCTGGCAGGCTAATATAAGGGTTGGTTATTAACATAATTGTTCAAGTGAAATTAAAAGGATTCCACATGGTATTAATGGTATTTTTTCTGTGTAAAACTGCTGTCTGGTCTGATTAACAAATTGCTACAGTATTTAGACAATGCTGAGAAGTAACTTGTAGTTCAAAGAGGGGAACTCTTTGAATAGTTCGTAGTTCAAAGAAACCTTCTGAAAGCAAAGGTTTCCTGACTCTTTCCGGCTACTGCACAAATAACCAGGGAGTGCAGTTTGTCAAAGAAATTCAACTGACAAGAAAGAGGACAAAGAAAATAGTGTAATTCACAAGAGGATTAAAAAGCAATGGATTAATTGCTACTGCTGGCTGTTTCCTAACTACTACTGGTTACTCATTATATGTGATAGGAGCATTGTTTGCTGTGGGTTAGTTCAGTAACTTCAGGAGGCATATACAGGTAGTCTTTGACTTACAACTACAATTTGGATCAGACCTTTTATTGTGGTCATTAAGTGAGTCACATCTGATTTTACAACCTTTCTTTACTGTGGTTGTTAAGTGAATCACATAGTCATAAACTGAATCTGGCTTCCCCTATTGACTTTGCTTATAACAAACCCCCTGAGAGGGTTGCAAATGGTGACGACATGACTCAGGATGCTGCAACCCATCAGAAGTACATGCCAGGTGTCAAGTGCCTGAATTTTGATCATGTGACTGGGGACACTGCAACGGTTGTGTCAGACTGGTCATAAGTAAGTCACTTTTCTCAGTGCCATTGGAACTTCAAATGGTTGTTAAACAAATAGTTGTAAGTTGAGGACTATCTGTAAGGCAGCTGGTGAGCTCATTAAGTGAACAAAGAGGAGTTTAACAGGGCTGCTCCATTCTCTCCCCCAAAAAACATGGTGGTGGCCAGATAAAACTTAATTTCCATTCTGAAAGAGTAAGTAAAGAAATCAGAAGCAAAACTGTCCATATGCCAGCATCTTAGAGAAGGTAGGGTATTCTTAAATGAAACAGGGAATATTTATAGAGAGACAATATTCCAAGAAGTGTCACTAGGGATAGAAGAAAGTCAAGTAGAAAGAATTTAAAAAGATAGTGTGTAGTCTAAGTCTTATCAATTTTTTTTAATTCTTTAACCACATTAAAAAAAATGGGGGGAGTTGTTTCTGGGTGAAAAGAATGAGATGAGTATAATGGTTCAATCTAGAGCAAGTCAGTAGAAGTATATAGAAAGGTAGAGAACAAATATTATATGCAGAGTAGTGCTAGAGATTCTTATACTAATGTATAAATAATGATCCTGCTTGTTGCCCCTTCTCTCCAAACCAGCCATTATAGAACTTTCAAGAAAGTCAGCACATTATGGCACGCTTCAGTTACCTTAGCTAGCTCAACCAAGTTTTCAATTTGCCCAAAATTCCCCAGGGACTTTGCTGATTATTTCATTTTTCAAGCAAGTCAAAGAGATAATTATGATGGATTTTATCTTAATCAGCAGAGAAATAAACTAACATCTTAGCATGGAAAATTTGAGAAGTGGCAATATCATCTTGGGATTCAGGCTACTATGGCTTGTGAAAGAGCATAATATACTTGTACATGTGCACTAGATTTCAGGGCAGTCAATTTCAACAAATTTAGAGAAATGTTAGGCAGACTCAGTTGGACTGATTCTCATATCAAAGGGACAACAGAAGACTGGGAACTTCCATTTCTTCTATATATTCATTTTAATTCAATGAAAAGTTACCATCTATATATCCATAATGGTTTCCCAATATGTCACTTATTTCTCATTGGAATAATTTGCAGTTATACTTCCAGAATCTATCCAAGAAGATTTTTAACATGTGTATGTGTCTAGTTAAGAAGACATGTAACATCCTTTATCTTATGTCAGAGTAAAACATCGGCATACGTTATAAAGTTTTAAATGTGTGCCATTAGTTGCTGCTTGTATCTCCAAGTATCTTCAAAAACCATTAAATATTAAAATTTATATTTAGAATTTTTGAAATTATAGACAAAAAGTAGGTATTTACTGTATATTGCTTATATGCTTACACATATTCACTTTATATTTTGTTACTAGAATAAAAAACTTCCATAAGAAGTTGCCTCAGTTCAAGCTATCTGAACATCCATATCAGTATGAATTGCAGAATTCTTCAGTATTGGGACATCTAGTGTGTAATTCTACTTGTAACAGCACTTTATATACCTCAGAGTTCATTACACTCATAGCTAGAGTCTATGAGAGAAAGTCTAATGGTACAGATTAAATATAATTTAAGTTGAATTTCATTGAATAAGTTTCCTACCTTTTTTCTTAAAGAACACCTTGTACCTCATAAGATGCAAGTATCTTCCTAAATGACAGTCTATAATTACGTACTTCATTCAGTATATAGTAAAGTGTCAAATCTTTGCAGTTTCAGCTAGCCATATTGATTTCCTGGTCTCATATTGGTAAAGCCTGGATATGTATTTTAAATCCCACCATTGCAGTTCAGAATAAAATACTATCATATTTAATCAGTAATTATATTTAAAATATTAATTTAAGAATTTGATAGTATGTCACTTGACATACAAATTCCAAATTTTGATAGGCAATTAGGTGCTTTAAAACTATTTTATTAAGAAATTTAATAAATGAGCATGTAAGAATATCCCATAATTATAACAATTTGGATCTGTACATATAATTTTGTTCTAATATTATTTATAAGGCTATGTACAACTTTCAAAATAAGTGCTTTAGAATATATGGGAACACAAATAAAGCATTTTGTTCCAGTAATTAAAGAAGTCAGCTCTTTTTCCAAATCCGTGTCGAGCTTCAGATGTTCCTTTTAGCAGTCCTCTCATGCATTCTCATGCACAACTGATATGCTTCATTAGTTTTTCCTTCTCATATTGAAACAGCTACGCTTGTGTTTGCATGCCTGTATAACTGGAAACAGCTTCCAAGGCAGCTGTGCTTCCCTGAAAAAAAGATGGAACTGTTTCCACATTTTAAAAAGAAGTGTTGTGTAAATGTGCTTGGAAATGCTCCCTTTTAAGAATTTTCACCCCACTAGTTAGTCATTCACTCAGTCCTTCATTCCATTCAGTGACTAGTATTCTGTTTAGAAAACATAAATGTTAGAACATACCAGATTAAAGATGATGCAAATATTATAAAATTGGTAATAAATAATAAACAGAAATGTCTAAAATGTCAATGTAATTGATTTTACTGACAATGAAACAACATTTGGCCACATTTAAAGAAACAGAACCATACTAGTGAGCTAACAATTGTATATCAAATCAATCTGTAGAAGCCTACACATTTAATTAATAAGGGGATTACAAAATATAACAGTGCCTTTCATTGAATGAACAATAAAGTAAAACGTGTCATTTCTTCCGCTACCCCTTCACAAGAATAGAATCTAGAGAGAAAGGACTTTCCCAAATTTTCTATCAAACAGAGCTGGTGAGAATTGAGAAAGACATAATCGGCATATCAAAGTCAAAATGGTAATAAAGATCTTTCTAGGATAAGGGGGAATGTTCATAGATACATGGATAAATAAGACAAAAAGGAGTCAACTATTTCTTATTGATAGGCATTTTACATTTTTTGAAGCATGGGAAGAATGGAATCTTCTGCATTGCATGGAGTCATAAAGATTCCAAAAGGATAGCAACCTGCAGTGGTGATGGATTCTGGTAAGTCTCATTTGAAACCAATTTTATTTGCCACATAATTCTTGATTATACCTAATTGTATGGCATTTTAGGAAATGATAAATTGACAAGGCATTTCATGTCCAGGAACATCACATTTTTCTTCCAAATATGTATATGATGTTAAAGAGTTTATTTGGTTATATGTTTGTTTTATTAGACTTGTACCTACTGCAATCTTGGTGTTTTACCATATGTCAGTACAGATACAATATCTCTAAAATAATTAGGTTTTTACCTTATAGAACGGTGGGGACTGATCAAATTTCTGAGGAAAGATTTTTCCAAAAGCAACTGCACCAATAGGGAAATTACCTGCTTTACTTCATGGAAGTAGGATATCACAAACTCTTTTTTTCACTGATCAGATGTATCAAAACTGGTTGGAGAAGATAATATTGCATGTATTCTTGTGCCAAGCAGCATAGGCTTTAAAGCCAAAACTACCTTTAGTTTTGGCTTTAAATTGAGAATCTAGAGATAAGCAGTAAGAGTCTTATCATGGTGATAATGAATATAATTCTGAATTCCATTTTTACAAGACTGCAACATAATGGTATTTTCTCTATTAATAGGCTTGTATTGTGGAAAAAAAAACATGAGGCATAGAATTCCAGCCCTTGCATGCCTTCAGATTCCAGCCCTTGCATGCCTTCACTTGAGACTTTTAAGAAGAGATTGGACTGCCATTTGTCAGAAATGGTGTAGGGTCTCCCACTTGGGCAGGGCATTGGACTAGATGACCTACAAGGTCCCTTCCAACTCTGATTATCTGTTAATCTGTTAATCAGATAAGTAGAATTGAAAGAAAATGAATGGCCCAAGTTGACCCAGTAAGCTTCCTTGGCTGAAGACGAACCTGGGACTCTGATTCTAAATCAACATTTCATATCCCCTGCATCTTTTATGAAGTTTATTATGTAGGCATAATTTCATCATAATGCTCACTTTTGGATAAATTAGAGCTCCATTGCTAAATCTCCTTTAAAAAAATCTGGCAATGGAGCTCTAGTTTTCTGATGAAATGCAGACTAATAAAAGATCATGATGTAGAATTGCATGTTACTTTGAAAAAGACATTGATACAGATTTATCAATAACATAAATAATACTCCAGAGGAATGATTTGTATGTATTCACATATACAATGCGTCATAGGATTGCTTGGTTTGTTTCATATGGTTGATAGAATAGACTTCTTTTGTTATTATATATTTCTAAAAATTGTTAAAATTAAACATTTATTACAGTAACTTTAGTTGCATGTTCTGATAAAACCCAATTGATTTCTGATATATTTTTTCATGTTGTAATTCAGCATTATTCGGACAATTGATGGCAAAATTCTCCACAAGTACAAACACCCAGCTGCAGTTTTTGGCTGTGACTGGAGTCAAAACAAGTAAGTTATTATTACATATAGTTCCTTATATATTTATCTCATGGTACTAAAAATAATATTAAAATCACTATCACTTATATAATATATTATTAGTTAGTTTAGGCTATTTTTTTCTAGTACTGTAACATTGTCAGATAAGATCAACATGAAGTTTGCTTTGTATTACCATTTTTTCCAGTGTTACCACTCCTCATTATTATTTCATTAAGCATGACATGTTCCAGTTATTTACCAATTATGATCAAGCATTCTCTACATTTTAACCATATTCACATGTAGCATCAAGAGTTAAAGTTAATATTGATAAAAGTTGACTTGAAGTATGCATAATATAATTATTTCAATTAATTAAAATAGTATTTGCTGACCCAGTTAATTTAATTTTATCTTTGCTTCATGATGACTGGCAGTTATAACTGCTTGATTAGTATCTTGGATTAGAATAGATACTATGGGAACTTTTCCTAAAAGTCAAGATAAAAAAATGGATGCCATGTGCTGTGACATAAGAATTTTGAAAATATGCTTTGTTTCACCACTTGAAAGCAGATTTGCAAGCAAATAAAATCAGCTATGCTGACAGAATTGTTCAAAATTATGTTTAGACTTTAGTTATGAAAGCCTTCCCCTCCCCCTTTGTTTCTTTTTCTTTTTTAGCATTGTTTGATAGTTTCACAGCTTTGACAGAGGATAAAGATGAAAAGAAAATTTTCCTCTGATATACTTTATTTTATTTATAAACATTTCTTAATTTTGTTTTTCATCCATGGCCAATTATAATATACAAAAATCATAAAACATAGTGTAAATACAAATAAGTATTGTAACAGATTTTCCACTAAGGAAATTAGTATTATTTTCAACTGAATGTGGCAAAAAAGGAGTTGCTCTCAACTTGTGATGACCCAGGGTGGGATACAAAACAAACACAGTCACAGAAAACAGGTGAAGCCCCTTTTATTCCTTCAGTTTGCTTCCAAGTTCCGAATATTTTTGACGGAAGACAAAAAAACTCTCACACAGTTACACGAAGAAGTGAAAAAGCAACATAAACCAGGCAAGATAAGGGCTGGAGGATGTCCACAGATAACACACACTGGGAAGGATGCCAAACTCAGAGAGGAACTATAAACTAGAGATATTTATATGATTTGTTTCCAGCATTTGCCAGTACGCAGGTCCAAACTCTTATTCAGTTGTCATACCTGCAGCCCATGAAGAGGATCAAGGCCCTCTCCTCCCAAGGAGACCACGTCTCTCCCTTATCCTCTCCTCCCTGCGTGCCCTAGGATGGAGAGGGGATGGGCCTGGGTCCTCCTCTGACTGCTCAGCTGGCCTCTGCCCTTCCCCAGCCTCCTCCACAACCTCCAGAGCCACACTTCCACTCCCTGTCGGCTGTTCCTCCTCTCCCTCAGAGTCAGTCTCCACCAGGGGCATGACACAACTATTATTGAAAACTATGCTAGCCAATATTTGTGCTGGATTAGCCTACAGAAAAAAGGCATTTAGAAATGTTAGACTTAATTTGGTTCGTATATAACAAAAAAGCTTCCCAAGGAAATAATGGGATATATAAGAAAAAACTAAAAATTGTTTATTTATGTAACTCCTCTATGTTTTATATATCAGAGATTTCAGATTAAATTGTATTAGATAATAAATAGTGAAGACTTTTAAAACTAATTTTTTATATTTTTAACATTATTTTAGGAAAAAATATTTGTTTTAGTAATCAAGACAGTGATATGCCAATAGTGAAACATTTTGTAACAATTTTTTCTTTTATATATGCTGGCAATGCTGTAAACCCCAACTGTACTGGAAAATGATTGATTGTATATACTGTGTTTTTCCCCCAAAATAAGACCCTGTCTTATATTTTTTTGCCACCAAAAAAGGCTCCAGGTCTTATTTTCGGGGGATGTCATCCACTGACCAACCTCACTTGCGCGCGTCGCCCTCTGGCCTCCTTTTCGCTGTCAGAGGCCTTCAGGAACTTCTGTGTCTGGCAAGGCTTTTCTGGTGGCCTTTGCAGCTGATAACACAACTCCAGATCAATCCGGAGCTTTGTTATCAGTTACAGAGGCCTTCAGGAAAGTCTTGCCAACTTTCCTGGCTGCAGAAGAAATGAGCCGGCAAGGCAGGTGTCAGGGTGTGTGAGAGGCCTGGTTACAACCATCCAAAGGTAAGTAGTAGGTCAGCTCTACACACGTCCCCATCCCCACCCTAACTTAATTTTTATCTGTGCACTTTGGAATGGGTGGGATCTTAATTAAGGCTTACTTTGGGGGTAGGGCTTACACTGAGCATACATGTAAAAATCAAGGTAGGACTTACTTTCATAGTAGGTCATATTTTCGAGGAAACAGGTTATCTCATCGTTTGTATATTTAAGTACTATGCTTCTTGAAAGCAAATAATATTTCAAATGAATCTATATTTAATTTTATAAATAATTCTTTTTCTCTATACAATTGAATAGCCTCAAGTGTCTATATTGTGCTGGGAGATCAGAAGATCACTCTAAGCAAAATATTTAGTGAAAGATTTATTGGAAATAGTAGGACTTGTATGCTTCCAAAATGTTTTGAGGAGGTACTTTGGAATAAACAGTGCCGTATCTTTTTAAAATACCTGCATTTGTTTTTTGGGCTTTTCTACATATCTAAAAAACAAACACAGTTCCTATAATGAGTCAGTTAATTAAAACTGCTATGTCTTTAAGGCACTCATTAAAATAATGGAACTTTTTCCAGGGTTGCATGGAAACCTGAAAAAAGATGTGACAACTTTAATTACATGCTGCAGCTGTATGTATACCTGTTCATCTCAAAGCACTTCTAAAATATTTTAAATTACTTATAGTTCTAGAAAATAATTATTACAAAGGCTATTAAACAAAGGCCATTTAAAATTATTTCCACACTGGTATACCTTTCTAGGAAAAATTATCAAAATGTCAGAAATGATTACTATGAGATAAATGCAGTTCCTCTTCAATTTGGTCATCTTTTTTTCTTTTATTTTTTAAAATGTTTTAACTTGTGAACCACCAAGGGTCATTGGGAGTTGAGTGGCATACAAACAAATCTCCCTTTTTATAACCTTGTAAATGTGGTAAATAAAATGAATAAATAAAAAATAAAGTTGAATTTCTGCATTGTTATTATTGTTATTTTATTCCACTTCACATAGGTTCCTTTATTCTTAAATATCCAAATAATGATTTGTAACAATTCATGCTGTGAATAAGCAAAATAACCCCCTTTCTATTTTCTGTAGTAAGCTTGGATATCCCACATCTGCTTTCATATCTGTTGCTAATACTTAATAACCTTGATCTCAGCAATTTTAGGAGGTGAAATTCAAATATGGTAATTGATGGCTGTGACTTTTCTTACAGAGATATGATAGCAACTGGATGTGAAGATAAAAATGTCCGTGTTTATTATCTAGCAACAAGTTCTGATCAGCCACTAAAAGTTTTCAGTGGGCACACAGCAAAAGTATTTCATGTAAGATGGTCTCCCCTTAGGGAAGGAATACTTTGCAGTGGTTCTGATGATGGGTAAGTATATTTCCTTTAAATTTGTGTTACTGCATATAGAAGTAGATTTTTGTCTATAATTATTGAAGTTAGTAAAATAGTTACTTTAGATTTAGTAAAGGATGGCATATTCATTGTTCTGAAAGACCATTGCTTATACTGTAGCCTCCTCATGCTCCTCAAGGAAAATGATGTTTTTTTATTATAGTCTCCCTGCAAGGCCTGTGATAAAATAAAATGTATGTTGCAATGCATTAATATTTGTGCTGTAGAACCTATTCACAGGATTCCACTACCTTAATCATTTATTTCACTAGCATCTAGTGAATACAGTATCTGTGTGTGCTCACACACATACATTCAAACATTTGGCTAAAGTCCAAATATCAGAATAAATTATGTGGAATTCAAATCTAGACTGCAACCAATCTGCTTTCATTAATAAAAAATGGGATTGCTGCTTGTTCGTTAGGTTCATACTGAATGAAACGTATTAATACTTGCAGCAATGTTTTTTAATTATCTGAATTCTACAGTATGCAATAATTATTTGATGATTGACATAACCAGCCTATGTTAAAGATCTGATATCTATGACCTATATGTAGGAGAGGCAAATCCTGGTTTCTCCAAAGATTGCAAAGAAGCAAATCGTATTGTGATTTTGGCATTTTTAATACAACCACCATGATTTCAAAGAATGATTTATTTATTTACATTTCATGGTATGCTGCCTATCATAGCAACTTAGCATGCTATGGTAGCTCATCCAATTCAGAGGTGGTATTCAGCCGGTTCCGAACAGTTCTGGAGAACCAGTAGCAGAAATTTTGAGTAGTTTGGAGAACCAGCAAATACCACCTCTGACTGGAGATTTTACAGTATCCTTCCCTTACCATGCCCACCAAGCCACGCCCACAAAACCAGTAGTAAAAAAAAATGAATCCCACCACTGATCCAATTGTAATTTGATGCAGTATGATACAAGTCAGTGGGAAGATGGATGTCATCAGCTAAATGCTTTCATTCAGCATCTTTCAAGGCTACAAGAAACTGGCAGTTTGCTTCTAATTATGTCAAAATGAAGGGTGGGGAAATGTTAGAACATGGTTTTCTCTTCTCTTTTTCCTACTGCCATGCTATACTTATTTATTCAGTCCTACTGATTTTAAGTGAGACCTATGTCTAGTAAATGTATATAGAAATCCAGCTGTAATCTTCTAAAGCCTGCTTTAAGATTATGGAATAGATACCATATTTAGAACTCAAAATAAATGTAATAAAGATTGGGATATTCCACAAAAGGGCAGGTGATTATATAAGAGCAGTGTTCTGATTTGGCTGATGAAAGTGATATAGAACTACAGAATTATAACAGAAGTATTTATTATAGAACTGCATTGTTCAAGCTATGATATGTAACCATTAAATACCATGAATGCAGATTGTACTGTGGGCTACATGCAATCCTTAGCTCCCCGATTTGTCTACTCTTCTTCTGGCAGTTCATCCTGATATAAAATAATGCAATAACTTTTCTTTTTTCCTCCAGTAGAGAATAGTAAAGGGGGTGGATACTATAAAGTGGAGAAATGCTTCACATATAATTGTGAAATGGTGTTTGATATGTTTGAGTAATTATAAGATTAAACATAAACTACTCCATATCATCTGTGATAGAATGAATATTATCACCAGTTCCTTTAAAAAAAAATAAACGTTATTTTTAAATACCAGTGTGGATATGGCAATTCCTGTGACTATGAAAAAATCACTACTTTGAAACATCAGGTCTTAGTTTTTCACTAAATTGAAAAACTAAGATCATGTCCCTTAATTTATAATAAGATAAAATTCAGGAAACAGGGTGCTACAACAAATTCTTATCAAGATTCTTCCATGCACCACAACTAGATTTGTGGTTTTATCTGGAGATGATCAATATATTGCAATAAAATGCCATCTTTTTTTTATAGCACTGTTCGGATATGGGATTACACACAAGATGCTTGTATAAATATTCTTAGTGGGCATACAGCACCAGTACGAGGATTGTTGTGGAATACAGAAATACCTTATCTATTGATATCAGGCAGTTGGGATTATACAATCAAAGTATGGGACACAAGAGATGGTACATGCCTGGACACTGTATATGATCATGGTGCAGATGTTTATGGTAACATGTTTGATTTTATGTTTTTGTACATTTTATATTCCTTTTGAAAATCTTATTATTTTAAAATATTGCATTGAATTCCTTTATTCCTTTTCTTTAGGATTAACGTGTCATCCTAGCAGCCCCTTCACTATGGCCTCTTGTTCCCGCGACTCCACTGTGAGACTTTGGTCTTTAACACCTCTGATAAATCCTCTCCAATTATGCATCTTGGCAGACAGACCATGGGATGAGATAATTGGAAACATTGGTGGGTAAATGATAGCACACAAGCAGATTATATATAAAATGGTCATATTTCCACATATTTTCCTATGGCTTTTGTGAAAGCCTGTGGAATATCTCTAATAAATTTATAGTGGTATCTTGGGAATCATCGTTAATTGGTTATGGAAGGCACGATAAGTACCAAAAATGATGAGTATCAAACAAATTCTTCCCATAAGATAATGTAGTGAGTGACAAGGCAGCCAACACCAAGTTCTAGTGTGTGCGTTAAGAACGAAATACATGTTAAATATCAGGACAACATTTTCACACCAAAATGTGTTGAGTTCCAAATTCAATGAGTTTCACAAGTACCAAGGTACCACTGTATTTTCTTCAGGTCATACATGACTTATATTCTCTTTTTTACTCTAAGCATTACACACAATTTCTATAGATATTGCATTTTCATTATCCCTCTAGTCTTGTAGGTTGCTATAAGTATGTTAATAATTAAATGTGTTGATAGATTTGGTACACATTTTATATCCTTATTTGCCTGCCATATTAGAGTGAACAAACCGTCTTGTTCTCACTGTTTGGAATTGATTTTTCTTTGAACTATTTTTTGAGTTAGATTTCCCAAAGTTTTAGAGATATATTCTTCTCTTTAAGAAGTAGCAATACCTGATAGTTTTAAAAATAATGGTAGTACTGTGATAATATAATGCTGTAAAATAATTAAATAACTGTTTTTATACATTTATTTAAATACAAAATTAAATATATTTAAATTTTATTGCTTTATTGTTTGTACTTAGGTATAAACATGTACAAAATAAAAATATTATTTTAAATACGCCTTATCACTAATGTACAAATAAATAAGAACAAATTTGACAAAGACACCTATTCATATCTCAGCTGACTTTATAATTTATTATGTTCATGAATGTATACAACTTTATCACAGATGTTTTTGCATAATTAATGGTGAAGCAGAATATGAATTCTTACTGAGTAAGAAACTACTCAGGAAAACATTCTGACACCCATTAAGCATTCTTTTTTCTTGCCTGACTTAGATCTAAGATTTGCAATGTGCAAATCATAACACCAGAAAGTAGATTTAATAGAAACAGACATAATAAATGTTCAGGATAATTGCCTATACCACAGAACAATGCAGATGGTGAAACATGTTGATATGTTACTGTAGAGTACTAAGTGAAGTTGAGAGGGTAAGCAAACCAAGTATGACATGTATAGTTGTCTTAATCTATGAGGTAAAAAGTATATATTATGTTCAATTCTTTTTTCAAAAATTATTGTTTTTTAATAGATCGTGCAGTTGAAATAGGTGCTCCTCCTTTGCTATGTGGGAAAGCATCTAGGGATATTAAACAAGAAATAGAGAAGCTAAGCAATAATCCTCGAGGAAGAAAGCTAAGGTGGTTTTCAGAATGTTTATCAGTAAGTATTGATTATTTTTTAAAAATGTATATATACAATATAAAATTTCCATTAATAGTCTCTATTTATTGTGTATCGATTAATATTGAATTTAGGTTCACTGAAATCAATTGGCATAGTCAGAACATAGGCATATTGATTTAAGTGGGAATTAAATGCTGCAAATTTGAATCATTCTAAACGATTAAACTCTTTATATGTAATAAAGAAGACCTTGTTTAAATCAGGCAAATAATCTGCAGTTTTCTTTGTTATTTGCTATCTGTTGAAAGATTTTATTATGAAGTCTAGACATACCTGAAAATAAAAGAGGGAAATTTGAACTGTATAAAGACTTCATTATGGTTTTAGGCTAGAATAGAACTGTACATAAATAATCCAAAGGCTATATTATGCAAGCTTCATAAATCAAAGTACAATGCCAGTGAATATTTTGCAATTATATAGTTTATTTATAGAATTCATATTTTCACTGTATGACTTTTACTGAGCAGCTAGTTCTCATATTACCAGCATGCACAGGAAAAATTAGTTCCAACCTAAAAGAATAAAATTTTATAGTGACAGTAATAGTAAAAGATCATAGAAATAAAGCTTGTGGAGCCTCTGTAAATACCATGAATCAGTCAATATAATATTATCCCAAAAGCACATTGAAAAAGGCATTAGTTGCAGACTATATTCTAATATGGCATAAACAATATTTTCCTTTTTTTTAAATAATTCTAGCCCCGAGGAGGCAGTAAAAACTTATGGGATCTGGTTGCAGTAATAAAGGGTCAAGATGATAGTTTGCTCCCACAGAATTATTGCAAAGGAATTATGCATATGAAACATCTGATTAAATTTAGAATGGTAAGTTAAATATTCAGACTGAATATCTTTGTATCATTTTTGGTTTTGCAGTGCATGTCTATGTAGCCACAGTTTTCCCCACAGCCCTGCAAAAATGAATTTGCATTACCATATGAGCCTCCTTCCCTCTGCTTCTTGGAACTGGGGAGAGTGAAAAGACAAGGTGATAAGTGGAATCTCACTGAGCAAAAAAGAAAGAAAAAGTGGTATTTCAGCTTGTCCTTATTTTCTCTTATTTTGGATTATTTCCTCTCATTATTTTCTTTGGTAGCAAAGGAGAACAAAACAATAACTTAGGCAGCAAAAATGACAAAGTCCTTCCGTTGATCACTCCTTACAAATTAGAGTGATGCACTTTGGGGACTAGAGTACTTTGGCTTCAGTCCTGTAGGGAGTAATCCAAGGAGCTGGGAACTCTTGCTAATTGGAGATTATCTGCCCCCACATCTCTAGAGAGAATGTTGAAAACTGTCTTCTCAATTAAACTGGGCAGAAGTTTAATTGACAACTTCATTGGCACTATGGGGATCCAGAATGCAACACCAATTACAGACCAGTAAAGCTTGATGGGAAGAAGCCTCATAGTTACCAAAAATGTCATACAAAAAATACTTGCAAAAACTATTTGTAACAAAATTCTCTAAAACCATATGGATGGAAGAAACATTTGAAACCCACTCTTGGATATCAATTTTTCTCTCTTTTTATATATCATTTCTTGCACTTGAGCCATTGAATGGCAGTGATTATAGAGCTAAATGTTTTTAGGGCTATATTTAGTTTAGCTTATGTTTTCCTCATTAGATTAAGCATGGCATTTACAGACGATAATCAAATCCTTAGTGTACAAATGTCAAAATATATAACAACTCTGTTCTGAATTACTATGCAGATTTTACTGCTTTAGTTATACAAGAATAGAAATGCCATGTTTATTTTTCTTTTTCAGAAGAATTTTCATTGTAATGAAACTTTTTTATTATAAAAACTACAGTATTAGATTGAATTAATGCAATTTAAAAAATATATATTTTAAAGCAACAGATCTAGGATTGGCCTTTTTGTATATGCTACAGAAACTACAGAAACCTTATCTTTTTGCAATTAATAATGGATCGCCTTTTTGTACATTTTAAAGCACATCTGAAACATTTGGGGTGTTACTGTAAACACATCTGCAAACTGAGTTGAAAACAAAGAGATGTACTTTTGTTCAGTATGACTTGCTCCCAATTAATTCCAGTTAAGATTTGCTCTAAATGTCCACATAAAAAAACATTAAGATAGTTCCTGCAAATAGAAATGTACTGCCCAGGAATATACAATAGGAGCCACTGGTTATAAGGCACATGTATTATCTGCCAGACAGCTGCCTTTGTCTAACTATGTGATCTACCAGAAAGGATTTTGCTTAGACTTAGAGGAACAAAAATAAGATTCCTTTGAGTCACAAATAGAAGCAGATTTGTTTGGGTACTCATTTATATCAAACATTCATTTTCTCTCACATAATCATAGGAGTATTAACTACTGTATGTGATGAGAACAATTATATTAAATATGAACCATTCTAGAGATAGGGGAAACCTAACTATATGACATGGTCATATATTAAGAAATCAGCTTTGCATGAAATGGAAAATACAGTTTCTTTCTAACTTAGGAAAAAATAATACGAAATTCTACTTTCTTTTATTCTTTTTCTTTGATTTTAAAAAAACTACAATATTTTTGGTTGTCTCCCATATCAGATCAAATCTAGAAAGTTTCTGGAGTGATTTTTCAGGGTGGATGGTAGAATGATAGGGCAAGACTCTCTTCAATTGTTTCCTCTTCCAGCATCTACCCAACTAATTTTTCCAGCACCTTGTCTTCCCTGTCTGCTTTCATCCACCAACACTGCTGATGTCCGACTTTTCCCTACGTTTCCTCCCCTGAATTACTTCTATACTACTCATATTTGTATCTGTTCCCTGAACAAAACAGCTTCATTTTGTTATGCATACAAAACAAAACATATATGTTTAGGCACGGACTTCCAAAATATTTAAATGTTCAGAACAGTTCATGCCTGCAACATTGTGCACGTGTCTTAGAAACAATTTTTTTTAATCCTTTTAGTCCAAAGCACAAGAACTTACAACAGTAAAGATGTCTAAATTTGGAGGAGGTATCGGTGTACCTAGCAAGGAGAAAAGACTAAAAGAAGCAGCAGAGATACATCTGAAACTAGGTCAAATTCAGAGATACTGTGAGCTTATGGTGGAGCTTGGAGAGGTAAACATATGGACAATTTTACAGTACATAAATTTATTATACTCAATACTAATATCGTAAATCACTTTAAAGGAAAATATTGGGGAAAGGAGAGCAAAAGCAATAGCAATAGCACTTAGAATTATATACCGCTTTAAAGTGCTTTACAGCCCTCTAAGTGGTTTACAGAGTCAGCATGTTGTCCCCAACAATTTGGGTCCTCATTTTACCCACCTCAGAAGGATGGAAGACTAAGTCAACTTTGAGCCTGGTGAGATTTGAGCTGCCAAATTGCAGGCAGCCGGCAGGCAGCAGAAGTAGCCTGCAGTACTGCACTCTAACCACTGCACCACCACGGCTCATAAAATACATTGCAATTAATCTAAAGCATCGTTGTCAAACTCTCCATGGTACGTTGCATCATGTGATGTATTGCAGCATTTTTTTCCCTTTGCAGAGCTGAGGTGGGTGTGACCTGCGTGTGATGCATCCGGCCCACCAGTTTGACACCCCTGATCTAAGGGATACGAGTTTGTTTTAAATAAGTGAATGGTGGGCAACCTGTCAATTATTTTTTATATAAATGGTTTTCTGTTTTTATTTTTTGCATTATTTTTAACCAGAAATATTTGAGTAAAATCTGTTTCTGACAATGTATTATATGGTTGCTTTTAATAATTTATGTAAAAAAGATCAATTGCATTCAATTATACTGTAAGCATATAATTCTTTGATACTTGCAGAAAAAAAAATATTGGGTATTTGACGTGTCTCAAATACTGTCAATTTAGTGTAATTGTTAAGGCATTAGGCTACAAACTGGGAATTCTAGTCCTGCTTTAGGCACAAACCAAGCTGGGTAATTTTGGCTCAGCCACTCTAGGAAGGAACCCTAGGAAGGAGGTAATGCCAAACCACTTCTGAAATCTTGCCAAGAAAGCTGCAGGGACTTAGCCAGGCAATCACTAGGAAACACCAAATACTGTAGGGACATTCCAAGAGAGTTCAAATGTTTTCAACTTTTATATTAATTGCTATCAAAATACTATTTTTCTAACTTTTTCATTATTAAAGAAAGTGAAACTAATTATATAATGATTATTAGAAGTAATAATCCATCAGAAAATACCTGTCCATCAGACTACCCCTTCCAATTTCTTTACTGATTTTTGTTTTCCTATAGAATTCCTTTATAAATATAACTGAAAATTTAATGTTATGTTTTAGCTGTACTGTTAGAAATAAATAACACAAGCAAAAGTAAAGACTATTAAACACACACACACAATCTGTAGTGGAAGTAATATTAGGCATAATTTATTTTTTCAGTGGGACAGAGCACTATCAGTTGCACCAGGAGTATCTATGAAATACTGGAAGAAATTAATGCAAAGGTAAGATTTTTTTTTTTTAAGTATACTGCATGTTTACATTGACTATCAGGTTTTGCAGCTGGAAGTGTGATGCTTAAAGATAGGGGGTTTTTTGCACAATTAAATGTATACTTTTGCATAAAATATTTTTAACTAAGAAATAGAAATTACTTATTGTAATTTCTCACTTTTCCCATCCCTCTACACACACACACACACACACACACACAAATTTACATTTTGATGAATGCTACTATAATGATAGATCTAATAAAGAATATATGAAATATTTGAAGGAAGTATGAATGGTTAAGACCTACATCCATACTAACAGAGAAACAGCTTGTTAACAACTTTTGGACACAGTGAAGAGGAAGCTGCCCTCAGAATCCCTGATGGAGCAACTACACATTATATCCTGGCTCAAAAAGACCCGGATGAACAATTGGAGGTGTAATCAACACTACCACACCACATTAAAGAGCATGCATCCAACAGTAGATCAAGAACCTGAAGAGGTGGAGAGCACCCAGCCCGGACATGAGACATACTTCCTGGCTAAAGAAACTATAGCAGTGCATGACTACCTAGCACCACAAATGTACAGCTACTAACAGCAAGATCTCCCATCCATAATGGGTAACACAAGGAACAACAGTGTTGATCATGAAAGCCCTCTCCCTCCAATAGATAGCATCATCCAATTACCAGCAAATAATTTGCCTCCCCATAATATGGAAAGTCCGAGCAGGCACTATAGTTGCCAAGCTACAGGACCATGCAAGCAGCTAATATGAGCAGAGCTCGAAGGACATTGGGTATCACACTAGAGGCTCAAAACGCCAGTTGTTCATTGATAGAACAGTTCTCCAAGACTCAAGGTCTACATAAACCAATCTGAGTATAGCCTTGATTGACCACGAGAAGCTTAGCTCGGTGCCATACCCTTGGATCTGTGCATGCTTGGTGTTCAGCAGGGTCAACAAAAAATAAAGATCTTTGTCAAGTACTCTTTGGAACTAAGGAAGACAGTGGAATTCAACTCAAAATGGCTTCCAAAAGTGGCCATCCATCATACACCAAGATGATACACTGTTCCTGCTGTTGTTCTGCATATATTTGAACCTGTTAGCTAGATAATCACAAGAAATGGATATAGATCCAAAAGTGGAATTACCAGCAGCCATCTCTACAAGGATGACTTCAAGCTGTATGTACATCAATGTTGTAATGACGAGGCAGTCGAGTTGTTTGATCATGAACAACAGAATTATGATGATCTTTATTGGAGTATAGTCTTGCATTTATATACATTTTTAGTTATCCTCCATCATTGGGTAACTTTGGTTACTGCTTAACTTTCGTTACTGTTTAGTACAGTAATCCATACAATTAATTATCTCTAGTTAAAGTCTAACATATGTCTACTTCCCCTCTCTAATCCTCCTTTATCCATAGATTAGTGACTTTGTTTGCCTGAGTTGTATTTGCTTGGAAACATTCTTTATCTGAGGTTTGCCATCCGAGATTGGAACATTCCTGCAATTAAAATTCTACACATCAAGATATGGAAACTGCCGAAGTCAAGCTCTTCACAATGTATGGATTTTCATCCATAGTCCAATACCCAGAGACTGTAGACAGCCAGAGAGAGAGCACTATCAAACCACTGTCATGGAATAAACGTAGAGGATCCAGAAGTACATCAGTCGTCTAAAGATGACCTGCTGAAAGAATGCCTGAGGCAACAGTAGACATGGGATGAAGATCAATCAGAGGGGAATGCTATGGCAAGAAAAGACCCTGCATGGAAGTTCCTCAGAGATTTGAGATTTGAAATTGAGTAATCCTACCAAAGACTGGAAAGGGCTGAGGCACTGATCACAACAGCAAAACAACAGGCGCTAAGTATCAGATGCATAGAAGCAATGGTCTCCCACACTATATAGAACCTGCGGTGCAAACTATGCAGAGATGCCTCAAAGACAATTCAACACATAATGGTAGAATATAAGATACAGACAGGAACAGTATACACTGAATGACACAACGAAGTAGCTGGCATTGTGTACAGGAACATCTTCACAATGTATGTCTTAGATCAGGAGTCCCCAACCCTGGACCACTAGCCATTACTGGGCCATGGCCCATTCAGAACCAGGCCATCAAAGCGACAGGTGAGTGCGCATGTGTCTGCAGCTTCACTTGAGCATGCAGTGGGCAAGCGCATGCACAGAGCTTCATTTGTATGAGCAGCAGGCATGTGTGCAAGTGAGAGGCACGTGTGCCCGGAGTTGCTGCTCTCACCTGCTGCTCACATGGAACCATCCATTCTTCCCCAACTAGTCCGCAAAGCTGGAAATGTTGGAGACCACTGGGCTATACTCTCCCAAGTCCAATTGGGAAATTCCATAGACTGTCATGGAGACCAACATGAAGATCCTGTGGGATTTCTAGATCCATATCAACAGGTACATATTGGCCAATCAATTAGACATCATGGAAATAGACATGGAACGTAACACAGTGGTAATAAATATGGCAAATGACAGCAACACCAGGAAGAAAGAGTATAAGAAGCTGGAAAAGGGTCTGAAGGAGGAATTAGAGGTGATTTAGAAAGTGAAAACCAAATTGGTCTCACTAGTGACAGGAGCCTTGGTACTGTAACTTCTAAGGTGGAGGAGTGTCTTCAGCAAACCCCAGGAATAACACCAGAGCACACTGTCTGATCTAGAAATGACTGAAAAGAGATCTAGAGATGTGGTGGTTAAGGTAAATAATAAGTCTCTATTGGCAATTGTGAAAAAGCAAATTTGATGCTAAAAATTATAAGGAAAAGGACTGAAAGTAAAAGTACAGGTATTATAATGAATATACAGTCATGTGAAAAAGAAACTGCACCCTCCTGAGTTCTATGGTTCTATGTATTGGGATATACATATATATTAGGATATGTAGTAAAAATCATCTGGTCCTTAGAAGTTCTTAAAACTAGATAAATACCACCTCAGATGAACAGCAACACATGACATATTACACCATGTCATCATTTATTTTACAAAAGAAAAGCAAAATTAGAGAAACCATGTTGAAAACCTAAGTATACCTTTACTGCTTCCATAGGTATGAAGAGGCTAAGTAGCAGCCAGGGACTGATAATCAAGTGTCCTTGATCAGTTGTTGATCAGCAAGTATGACTACCTCTATAAAAGCTGAAGTTTTAGGAGTTTGCTGGTCTCCAGCACTGAAGTGTTTGCTAACACAACGCCAAAAAGAAAAAAAGTCACCAATGATGTTAGAGAAGCAATTATTGCTGCCCGTCAATATGGGTGGGTCATAAAGTCATTTCCAAACAATTTAAAGTCCATCATTCTACACTGAGGAAGATTATTCACAAGTGGAAAATGTTCAAGACAATTGTCAATCTTCCCAGGAGTGGACCTCCCATCAAATTCATCCGAATGTCTGACTGTGCTATACTCGGGGAAATTGCAAAAAATCCAAGAGTTACATCTCTGACACTATAGGCTTCAGTTAGCATTTGGAAATTCATGACAGTACAAACAGAACAAGACTGAAGAAGTATGGTTTGTTTGGAACAGTTGCCAGGAGGAAAGCCTCTTCTCTCTTAAAAAAAAAAAAGTGGCAGCATGGCTTAGGTTTGCAAAGTTGCATCTGAACAAATTGCAAGACTTCTGGAACACTGTCCTTTGCACAGACGAGACCAAAGTGGGGATGTTTGGCTAGTTGCACAGTTCTATGTTTGGTAAAAATCAAACACAATATATCAGCACAATCATCTCATACTAACCATTAAGCATGGTATGGAGGAGTGATGATTTGGGCTTGTTTGTAGCCACAGGACTGGGCACCTTGCAGTCATTGAGCTGACCATGAACTTCTCAATATATTAAAGTATTCTAGATCAAATATGAGGCCATCTCTGACAGCTAAAGCTTAGTTAACATTGCATCATCCAACAAGACAATTATCCCAAGTACACCATGAGATCTACTACAGAATGGCTGAAAAATAAAAGAATCAAGGTGTTGCAATGGCCCAGTCAAAGTCCAGACCTCAACCTGATTGAAATGCTGTGGTGGCACCTCAAGAGAACTATATAAACAAATGCCCCCCCAACTTCAATGCATTGAAGCAATATTGTAAAAAAGAATGGGCCAAAATTCCTGGAAAAGTCATACAGAAAACGATTACTTCATGTTATTGATGCTAAAGGTGGTTCTACAAGCGATTGAACCATAAGGTGTATTTAGTTTTTCACACGTGGCTTTCCATTGTGTAAAATAAATGATGACATGGTGTAATAAATCATATGTTTTTGTTCATCTGAGGTTGTGTTTTTAAAAACTGATGAGAACTAGATGACTTTTAAGATGTCCTAATATGTAAAACCATAAAAATCAAAGAAGGTATATTTTCTTTTTTTCACATGACTATAAAAATGTTTGTGAGATTATAGCAGGAAATTTTTACTGTTAAAAAAAAAAACAATTAGAAAAACAAAGGGTGACCTAAATGATAAAAAGATTACTGGAGTTCTCTATGAAGAAATTGTCAAGTTTGGAACTTTTTAATTTAAGGAAAAGAATTAAGCTGATGTAATTGAAGTTTATTTTTTAAAGAATGCATGATTTGGAGAAAGTGAGATATAAATGCATCTACTTAAAACATTACAATGCCAACATTATCTACTGAAGCTGATGATTCAAAATAGACATGGAATATTCTTTTCATTTAGCTACTAGTTAAAATGTAGAATTCCATTTCTGAATACTGCATATGGTGATCACTACCAACTTAAATAACTTCAGAAAGTACGGTAAGTAGATAAATCTGTGAAGGATTTAAGATTAAATACATCTTACCTTTTCATACCAATGATTTATGGATTGCCTTATAAGTGTTGGACTTGCAACTGAAATAGTAAAAAGTAATTGATGATCTGATCTTGGGACAACACTGATTTGTCATTAAAAAGCAACTTGCAGTGATCACATAAAATGTTTTTCGCAAGCCTATGTTCTTTAAAGCAACATTAGTGAAGATCATTTTTAATTAGAATTTCTGTGTTTTTAAAATCATGTTTTGAAAACGAACAGGGCACATTTGAGAAGACAGGAAAGTTATAGCAACTAATATAAAAACTTTAAGTTCTGCAAATGAATAGATATAATATTAAACGGAACTGAAATGAAAATAAATAAATCATTTACTTTTGATTTTGATTAGGAGAGCTGACCAATTAATTCAGGAAGAAAATGATGAAGTTATTCCATACTGCTTAGCTATTGGTGATGTGAAGAAGCTTGTTACATTTTTCATTTCGAGAGGTCAACTTAAAGAAGCTCTATTAGTTGCACAGGTACTATTTCATGTGCTTATCATAGGCTAATAAATATTATACCTCTTACCATAAGATAAAACTTTAATGACATACTATTTACCTATAGATTCTGACATTTTTCTTATAGAAAAACTCCAGCATACTGTATAAGAAAACACTATTGGTATAAATTATCTAAATGATTGAAAAATAAGCTGAGTACATAGCACAACTGAAATAATATTTATACAAATATTTAATTCAGAACATATTTGGTATTAAAACTAATAGTAAAAAACTGATTTGCAAACATTAATTTTGCAAATTAATTATAGATAGTTAATTATAGATGGAGCTATCATGTATTATTGTCACTGTGGAGTGGTGCAAGTTTTAGCCATTTTGTTATAAATATGGCAAGTGAAATAATGCTGATAAGTTGGGGCAAAATCTCAGAATGCCAAACATTCAAATTCAGCATTTATTTGAGCTTCTATGTAGGCTATCAAACAAAACTTGAGAATTTGGGTTAACAATACCATGGTATTATAAATAGTACTTCAGTGGTAATATTTTCACCACTGTTATATGAAGTCTAATTTACAAGTAAATTGGTGTCTCCCTATCTTTGACTGGTGCTAAGAGTGATAATGAATAATGTATTAGTTTTGGCTCATACTATTTTATTGATTTCAGGCGGCATGTGAAGGAAATATAAAAGCATTTCAGGGTTCAGTAGCAGATGAATCAGAACATTTTGAAGGGAATAGCATAGACAATTACAATGAGTAAGTTTATACAGAAAATAGAACATGCATTTTTCATATGTTTTTATCTTGTTAATAGATTGAAAAACATTGTAGAATAATGGATCAGTTAAAAAATAAAATAAAACATTGCTTTACACAGTCTGAGTAGAGTGTTTATAAAACAATATTTTCAGTGTTAATTGTATGCTAATTGTCTATGTTTTGTTTTGGTTAAAGTTAAAAAAAATGTAAAAATAGCTCTTTTTAAAAAATAGACTGTAAAAAAATAGACTGACAGATTAAGACTTTATTTGTCAATTATATTTGTCAAAAATAAAATTAAATCCCTCCAAATTGGAGCTGGAAAGAGCTTAAGTAGTTCATTTTTTAATGAATCTGAGTTGATTTAATCTTTTACAGTTACCACATTGAGGATACTTGTGTGCCAGTGATAGAATTTAGACAAACAGATATATTTTGTTGATTTGGTTAAAGAGTTTAAGCTAAATGTTGGTGCAATCAGAGAGAGATAAAAGAATCAGTGGATTTAGGAAATTTTAAAGTAGGAAAAGTTGTTATATTTTTGGTTGTAATTATTAAAATCATTTCTTTCCTATAGTCTTCTACATAATGTCAGTAAAGAACTCGCTGAGTGGTATTTTCAGGATGGCTGTGCAGTGCTAGCTGCTTGTTGCCATTTAGCTGTTGAGAATATTGAGGTAAATGATTTTCTTGTTGTACACTTTCTATCTAATAAGGTAATATTGTTGCTTTTATATTGTTGTCATATCCCAATTTAAATTGTTTTAAATTGTTGTTACATCCCAAGGGAATTCAGGATGTTGACCTATGGGTAATATAAAAGTATATATAAAAGATTAAATCTAGCTTGGTAGATACTATTTCCAAGCCATCTTTTGTAGGAATAAACACAAAGTTACTGTTATACTCACTGGAGAAGAGTCTAATGCTGGGAACGATTGAGGGCAAAAGAAGAAGGGGACGACAGAGAATGAGGTGGCTGGATGGAGTCACTGAAGCAGTAGGTGGGAGCTTAAATGGACTCCAGAAGATGGTAGAGGACAGGAAGTCCTGGAGGAACATTGTCCATGGGGTCGCGATGGGTCGGACACGACTTTGCAACTAACAACAACAACACTGTTATAGGGATTAATACTTTAAAAGTAGATAGCTCTCACTGATCAAATTTACATAACAGGCTTTTCATTGTTGCATGATATTGCACATGGATCATACTATTGTCAGATAAACATGTGCTTGTCATACCAATTATGTAAAACCACAGACAGAAGCAAGGGGAGAAGAAACTGAAATATGGGTCACTTTGTAGGAAAGGTGTGCTCCACTTTTGATGTTGTTAGCTAATTAAGGATGCTTGATGTACATTCTGATGATAAAGTTTCACATCCATTTTAAAAAATAAAATAAAAATGCAATCATTTCCTAATTGATTGCCCCCTTATTAAAAACAATGAGGAATTTGGTGAGGCTGATCATCAGTATTATAAGAAGGTACTGGGATTTATTGTTTTGCACTGTTCTGCATTAGAAATTTTATTTATTCATCCATAAATATAATAGATTTAACCCTTAGCCTCTTCAGATAGCATTCGGAAAGATGCTGGTTTGAAAACCTCAAGAACTATTATGACTGTGCTTAGATAACAGTTTTCTAAATGAATGTATGTAGATTACTCATCATGTTTTAAAATATGGGATCTTTTTTCTTTTTTTTACATGTGAGTCTTTTGATATTACTACATGATGGAATAACAATAGTGGCCAGGATTTGTGGGGAGAGACTCAGGAATGATAAATTTCAGTGATGAACACAGTAATAACTCATACTTTTATCTGGGCCATTGTATAAATGTGCTGGAAATATCTACAGATACATTTTTATACTTTAGCTCTCAAGTTTAAGACTGACACAGAGGTGCCATAAATATATGTATTTCAGGAAATGAAAGTGCCTGGAGGCTCCATATATGCGGACTGTTCCTGAAACTGCCATGCACACGATAAAATGTTTAGTTATGAATGGTTTGGGAATATTGTCTGCTGTTTAGTGATAATATTATTTCCATTACTATTCTTAGTGATGAATAGGATAATTTGATATGGTCCATATGAGATGATTTATTAAGGCTGCTATGGTAAAAATCCATATTTAGAACTGGCACTAATATGTGCCCTGAATATTCTCCTGGATACAAAATATAGTTCCTTCCCTTGTAATATCTTTTGTGATTTGACACTCTCTGGTAATCTTTTTCTTCCTTCAGAAATGTTCATTATATTTGTTGTGTAGGTGGTAAATATAAATATTAAGGTTAAACATTTGATAAAACTGTTGACTATGCAAGGCAACTCCTTTTCAAACCAAGTTCCTCATATGAAAAGCAGCTGGTCAGAAAGATGATATTCATAAAGTAACAATTTTGTAATAGATCATGTGGAACACTTCTTAGCAGACCTTCATAAAGGAACATTGAGTGGAGAAACTGCTGTTAAGGGAACAGTAGCTATCATTCATCCCAGTTGATAATCTCAAAGTGTCCTGAGTCCTGAAGGTCCTTAAAGAAAATTAAAATGTTCAGATCTTCATCTTCATAATTCATATTTATTTATTACAGCCCTGAGGCTAGATATTAATAAGATAATGAGTAAAATTTACACCCTTGTGTGTGTTTGTGTATGTGTGTAAGAAAAAAATAATAAATTATGAAGTGAGAATTCTACCATGGATTCATGGCATACATTTTGCAGTAAATTATGGTGTATAGATATTTTACCTGCTCTTTATAATGTGCATTTCTTGACTGATGAGAAACCAACTTAAGGGGAAAGAAGCCAAATTTTTCCCTCCTTACTACTTCTGGTCTGGTCTTTCTGGCTGCCTTTCATAAAGATCAGATAAATAAAAGAAGTTCCTCATTCACTCTAGAAAGTCCAGATAATGACAGTAACTTGGCTCTAGCTACTCTCCCATTGAAATGGTTTATTCATGGTTTGTTTAGGTTGCTAGGCTATAAAGAAAAGATTTAGCCAAAATGTGTAGATCAGATTCAGTGATGCATGATTTGTCACCCTGAAATGTGGGCTTGAAAATGAATGCTAATATGATAGTCACAATGAATCCTTGTTAGGCTTAATGATTTTTTTTTTAATTGAGCAAGCTTGCCATGGCAAACCTGATTCGAGGAAATGAACTGGAGTTGGCAGTCAGTGTGGGCACTGTCTTAGGAGAATGTGCAGCTCAGGCAACTCATTATGCGCTAGAGTTACTGGCAAGAAAATGTATGACTATTCCAACATGGTAAGAACTGTTTAGTCCAAATTATTTATTTCTTTAGAAACTGGACAGAATACAGAAGCCTTGTGTATTCAGAATTAGCTTTTAACAAGCTGTTTTTTTTTATATCCTAGGATTTAAGCTACAGTGTCCTTAGAACAGAGAAACCTTGTATAAGATTAGTGAGAGATTGTCATTTGGCTATTTTCAAGCACATTGAAATAGTAACTAATATACCAGTTGGAAGAAGTTGTTTTTATTAGAATTCTAGGACTGTGCTCTGCTTGCATATTTGAAATATATTATAACCACATTTGTGTACTAGGTTTGTTTCCCTGTACTGCCTAGAACTAATTCATATACACATATTTTGAGCTTATTATTCCAGTGGTAGTGTTAAAACATTAACATGATTTTCATGGGAGTACAAAGTGCCTGTTCATAAATTGCTCATGTAATTCACTTGTAGTAAGGTCTTTCTATGTTCATTAAGAATATATTAGAAAAAAGTCTGTACAAATTTAAATAATCCACAAAAGTGGCCCACAATGAATATTTTACTTCCTAGAGGATAGAAATAGTCACTATTAATAACTTTTCTTCCAGTACAAATATAATTTGCATTTTTAATTTTTTCCTTGACTCCCTCCAGTCTTTCATCTTCATCTTATTCTAGCCGGGATTGTCATGGGGTAGCCAAGGGCAACATTGATTTGAAAAAGAGGGAATTAATCAGCGAGGTTGCTTATAGTAGGATATAATATTTTGTTTCTTGAATTCTTTTGTCTTCAGAATGAGAATGAGGTGCTATATAGAGCCACAGATGTGTCAACATACCTGTAAGAGAGACCCGGGGAAACATAATATTTAGAAATATGAACTTTCATATGAAAAAATGTATTATATTTGCCAGTTGGCTATACCATTTTAGTACATACTGGCCTGACTTATCTAGTTATATGCCATATCACATTATATATTTGGGTCAGAACCAAACTGATATCTCTTCATTGCTGTAAATATTTTTATGATCCATTTGAGGCTCCTGCAATGATTTTTTTCCTTCTATTTCTTTTTTTCCAGGAGTTTCCAACTCCCATTTTATTTTGATTTCATGGGATTCTGCAACAGTGTGGGAAGTAGAGACTGTAAGGAAAGATAAAAATGGTCTCTTTCTCATTCTGCTGGATCATGAATCTCCTTTTAAAAATGTCATTCAAAATCATATGTATTTGGATCATAATCTGGACCAGAACTTTATGAGAAGACAATGTTTTCCTGCTTCACAGCTTAGTTTCCTTTCTTGGACATGTAATATTTTTAATATTTTGGCCTCTGAGTTGGGAAATTTGTTAATTTTTCTCCTTATATATGAGCGATAGAAAATTAACGCTGAACTGAAATTTAACTGAGTGGATGTTGATATTAATATTTTAGTACTATTTTGTGTATTACAACTTGAATATCTTTATTATAGCTTTCCATCACCTGGATACAGGTACCTTTTTTGTTTCTAGAGATAAATATTAAATGTGTTTTGATTACATTAAAAATAACAGTAACCAATCAGACGGATATTGATTTTTCAACTTCAATAAAATATTATTAGTATGAAACATATAATAGATTAATTGGTAAAGTTTTAGAAAACATCATATAGATTTCAATGAGAGCTTTAATTGTGAGAAGATGAAGGACAAATCCTCTAAAACAGTGATCCCCAACCTTTTTTACGCCGCGGCTCGGTACCGGCATCAGCTGGGCGCCGCGGCCCGGTACCAGCATCAGCTGGGCGCCGCCATCTTTTTGATGAAAACGTGCTTCCGGTGAGCTTTCTACCCGAAAAGCTCACCGGAAGCGCTTTCTTTTTGAAAAAGATGCGCCGGTGAGCTTTCTAGCGGAAAAGCTCACGGAAGCACTTGTTCATCAAAAAGATGCGCCAGACAACCAGCGGCCGGTAGGACTTGTTCCGCGGACCGGTGGTTGGGGACCCCTGCTCTAAAACATGCCATTACCCATAAGGGACACCATTAATATCTATAGTTTAATCATTGCAATTTTTGTAGCATAAAACTACTATAATTAAAAATCCTCTTACACTGTAAATGTGTCACCTAGAATTGATGAGTTACATATCAATTCTGTATGTATGTGTGGTATATGGAGGTAGATATCTAAGAGAGCCAGTTTGATGTGGTGGTTAAGGCCTCAGGCTAGAAACTGAGAGACTGTGAATTAAAGTGCCACCTTGGGCCCCACACTAGCTAAATGAACTTGAGCCAGTCTCTGTGTCTCAGCCCTAAGAATGCACTGGCAGAAACACTCGTGAAAAAGCTTGCCAACAAAACTGCAGAGCAATCTCCAAGAATTAGACACAATTGAATAAAAAATATAGAAATATTAATGTCAAGCAATTTTGGAGCTTTCATTATAGTGTCATTTTATTTGAACATAAGGTATACAATATAGTATAAAGTGCCTCAGAAAACAAGATAAAGGTTCAAAGGAATATGATAGACTTGAACATTGAGACCTATCCAACAAAATACAGTTCAGTGATAGTTGCAAGACATATCTGGATGTTCAAGTAGACTACAGATTATGAATCAACCAGACTATGAATCTGACAAAAGAGCCAATGCAGTTTTGGACCTCATCAACAGAGGTGTAGTGTCACTATCTTGGGAAGTGATAGTATAGTTCTATGCTGTACAAATCAGACTGCGCCTAGAATATTGTATTCAGTTGTAGTCCCCATAATACAAAAAGTAACCTGAAGAATTTGAAAGAGTATAGAGAAGAGCAAAAAAAAATGATAAGGAGCTTTAAGAGCAAAGAAACTTGTTACATTTAGAGTAATCTTAAAATACTTGATGGGATATTGTAGACTAGATATTGGATAATATGATAAGATTGGAGCATATGATAAGAACGGAAGGGCACAAAGTTTACCAATGGAGATCTAAACTTGAAAGAAGGAGGAATTTTCTGTCTGTCAAAGCTTTTAAACAGTGGCACAGCTTTTTCTCCTGAAGTCATGGGTACTTCATCATTTGAGATTGGGAAAAAAAAAGATTGGACAGCTATTTTTTTAGGATGGTATGAGAAGTCTTGCCCTGGCAGAGTTTAGACTGGAAGACTTCCAACATCCCTTCCAACCTTCTGCTTCTATAATTCTAAGTTATTTATTTATATACAATACATATTAGTATTTACCAGTACTCCTAGGAATATAAAGAATGGCTTTGTATAAAAACAACATACTTACTAGTAACTTTTAAAGATTTCTATCTGTATCTTATGCATGGATCCCATCTAGTGTTTATTGTTTTCTGTGTAATTATTTATGAACTGCTCAGAATCAATTAGAGTCAGGAAGAGGAGGAGCGTCTAAATTGAAATAAATAATACAATTCTACAAACTATGCTTTGTTGAACAAACCATATAGATTGCTTTGTGCATGTTACTGTATTATGATAGGTGGATATTCATTAAGCAAAAAACATAAGGTAATGTTATATGCAGAAGAGGTCACTGGAAATAATTATTGATCACTTTGATTGAGTTGTCTTTTATGATAACAGTTTGATTGGCTTGTATTTTATTGGTTATACAATGCACAACCATGTATAAATGGATTGCTTGCAGGAAAATTTCTGCAGTCATAAAATTCATAGTTTAAAAGCATGAATTTATTTTCCAAGAGTTCATAAGAAGCTCCTTGTGTAAGGGTAAAATAATAAAATAAATTTCCTCTTTTATAACTTTGAATATAAACTTAATTAAGCCAGCTCTTATGCACTCTCTGTACTGAGATAGTAAAGCATTCCTAAATGGAATAATGTTCTAACTTAGGATCAGAAAAAGCAATTATGCAAGTAGCTGAGTTATAGATATTAACAGAACAAAGATATTTTAAATGCAAGCTCTATTACATTTCTCTTGCATTTCTGTCTCTTCTATGCAAGAAAGGGAAGATATCTGCTTCCATACCAGAAAACATTTGGATAAAATATTTTAGAACAAACATAGTTTGATCAAATTATCCCAGGATTGCTGAAAAATTACATTTTGAGCAAATCACAATTACCTGTGTTTTGTGATTTGCTCTAAGAGAAAGGTTTCACTTTCCAAACCTGGAAAGATGGAGAGTATGTTATCATAAGTCAAACTGAAGTTAATTCCTGGTTTCCTAGTTTAGATGATCATTTGAAGAGAACCTGCCCGTGTTTTTAGCATCTTACAGCTGTAATTATCTTTTAAACTAGAATTCTGGGAGTTGAAATCCACACATCTTAAAGTTGGCAAGTTTCAACAATACTGTTCTAAACTAACCATGCTTTCTCAGAGCTCTTTATTTCAAAAACGTTGTTCCACTTTAATTTACAAATGAATAAAAAGAAGTACAAATAGTCTTATCTTTGAACTTGTTCCTTCATTTTTGCACATTATGAAATGCCTCACTTATGCATATTGTTTCATAGGGATTTAGCAGGAGATCTTCTCATGATGATTCCTGATAATGAACTACAGTTAATAAAACTGTGTGCTTTTTATCCTGGATGCACAGCAGAGATAAATGACCTGCATGAAAAGGTACACTTGAGAGGCCAACTGTCTCTTAGCCATTTATGTGAGTAGCAGAAGAGGTTTTATGCTCATTAATTCCTAGTTATGTTTATTAGAAGATTCCTTCTATTACAGAGAACTGTAGATACACTTTCACATTATTTAAGTTATCCCACTTTCATTTGGCATCAAAACTGCTAGAGAGTCAAATTAAGAATGTTGGGAAAATGAATACTTCCATTTGAATTGCAAAAGCAAATAATATCTCACATTATTTGTACATATGCAGTAATTTTAAATGATATTTTACCTTAAGACATTGATTCTTCAGAAATACCAATATGTGCAGGACAAATACTTATTGCCCACTGAATTGGTCAATATTTTTGTAGCATAAGGCAATGGAAAATGTCTGTGCATACTTATGCTATTGAACTATGACCATTAAAGTTTTAAGATCATTATATTAGTGTGAAAAGTAGATATGCAAGTTTACATCTGACATTAAACCGATTACTTTTCTGGACACATGGTATAATATACTGTATACTGTGCACATAATACATTTAGTCCAATTAAGCTCAGGAACAATCATCAATTGAAAAAGAGTGCCTGCACATAATAACAGTGTTGTCTAATTTGCCTTCTAAAACAAATACGTAAGCATAGATGCAGTGCAAGATGGTATTATATAAAATAAGGTCATTAAGATTATACACTGCCCTGAATTCCAAGGATAAAAGGTGCTTAAGGGTGCATGTGTGCATATATACTATATTCATCGGTAACTCCTTAAAGAGGCCATGGGATATTCTCTTCTGAGCTTGAAAAATGAAACTGGGAAAATGTTTGATTTAAGGTGGCACTAGCAGGTGTGGAAAGCATGTTCTCTCTCTTCCTCTCCCTCTCTCCCCCTTTCTGTCTTCCTCTCTCAAACACACACACATGCACACACACACACACACACACACACACACACACACACATCTTTGTATATGGATTGCTGCACAGTTCTGAGCATCATGTTCCCAAAGCCCTATTAAATTTTTGTTAGCATGGAAATTGTAGAGGTACAATAGTGGCTGAAGATATGAGCAATGCAAACACACTGCTCCTCTCCATGGCCTGCTTACATGCTCTTGTGCCCTTGTGCTTCAGATTAAAGGAGGAAAATGGAGTTGCAAGAAAGAATTGCGGTTTGTTTCAATTGTATCAGACTGTGAAGATGAAAAATTTTACACTCTTCTTTGCTGATAATTGCATTAATTTTGTTTGTTTCTATCTGCTATCATTTTCAGTGCAGATTACCAGATGTAGAAGAATGTATGCAATTAGCAGAGAAAGCTCAGACAGATGGAAATATATTTGAGTCAATGAAGTATTATTTGTTAACTGCAGAACCAGAAAAGGCACTTCCTATAGGGATTCAGTATGTCAAAGGTAAGCCTTGAAATAATTCTGAACCATTTTTAGAAAAAAATACTAATGTGTTTTGTTTATCTGTTCCCCTGTTCTACTTTTTTATCATTTTTTTTCTTTTCTACTGCTATTTAACAGAACAAATCAGTAGTTCAGATTGGACACTTGATGCAGTCTATCCTTTTTTGGATCTACTCAGCTATATACGCACTGAGAAATTGTTGCTGCATAAATGTAGTGAGTAAGTATTTTAATACTAAAATTGTGAAAATGAGTCTTCAAATTTATTCATTGATTTTGCTTCATGGGATTGATAAATATACAAACATTCTACATCATTTGTGATCTTTATCTAACCATTTTTGTTAGTCTCCCAGGCCTTAAAGGGGTGATACTTCTTCTCATCACTCCTTCCCTTCCCTTCTCTGAATTAAGTGTCTCACACAAGAAACCATTCCATTAATATGAAAAAGTAGACAGAATCTGTGAAAGCTAATGCAGCAGGAAAATTGGTTCGTTTTTAAAGTAACACAAAATTTATTTTGTATTTGCAAAAGACAATATGGATATTTCTTTGCAGATTTCTTTTTCCAATTATGCCTTTTGTTATAAATAGGTATAATAGTTTTTTATGCATAATTTATTTTAGCATTGTTATACTATAAACAAGAATGGTGGTTATACATTTCCAGATGAAGAACCACACTTTAGATACTTCTAATAAAAATAAAAATAAAATTCTGTTAGAACAAATACTTATTTAAACCATTTTTCCCCCGCATTTTCTGAAGTTTGTTATATATTTATTTTGCTGCTTTCAGAAAATCTTAAAAGGAAACCCAGTTTTTTTGAAAGGCTTTATAAGGTGTGGTTTTCTATGGTAGTAAAATAGTACAATTATCGTAAACTCAGTGCCCTCCAAATATTTAGAATTACAGTTCCGTTACTACCAGCAGATACAGGCACCAACCATGCTTTCTACAAGTGATGCTACATAAAATTTGAGCACATGGTTTTAAGGAAAGCTAACTGAATTTCTCCTTTACCTGATAAAAGAATACCTTGACTAGTATTTTTCAACCTTAGCAACTTTAAGATGTAATAACTTCAATTCCCATAATTCCCCAGCCGTCATGGACAATTCATGGCTGGCAGGGGAGTTCTAGGAGTTGAAGTCCACGCTCAAGTGTTAGAATATACTTCTAGTTTTAAACAGGCCGCACTGCTCCTTCAGATCCCCCCCCCCCCGTTTATGCTACCTCTATAACATGCATAGGAATGTTTTACGAGTTGACACACAAATCTTAAAATTGTTAAGATTGAGAAACACTCACCTAAACCAATATTTTTATTTTTAAAAAATCATTAGGCAAGCAACTGCCTTAAAAAAAACAACCAAAATGAATTTTATTCAAATTAAACAACTTGTAAACACCTCCAGTTAACCAGGAAAATAGATCCAACATAAATTACTAGCACTCCAATTACGTGATTGTGTTTTGGTACATAATGATGGTAGAAAATCCCGTAATTGTCACAACACAAACTTTTGAAGTACTCTGAAGACACCTAGAATTCATGTACGTACATTGAGATAAAACAAATGTGATGTTGAAGGTGTTTTTAAAAATGTATACGAGAAAATGAAATATATATGTAAAGATGTCTGCATACAGCAAAAAAAAAAACATGTCAACATGTATAAAACATGTCAAACACAGCAGATGCCAATAGGATTTACCACTCATGAACTACAGAATTAGAACCTTCAATAAAGAAAAGGAAAGGAAAGGAAAAGGGAAGGGAAGGGAAAGGGAAAGGGAAAGGAAAGGAAGAGATCACTGACCCATATGATCTGGACTTGACAATTGGTATCTTTTCGGAATAGCATTTCAAAGTACAGAAGTAGATTTATGGGGAATTCCAAAATAATAAAGATGTTAATATAATGTTGAATTATGTCCTCAAACCTTGAGATTGGTCTTTGATAAATTATGTTTGTACCAGGCATGAGAGATTACTGAAAGCATTGTTCTAAGAAATTAGGAAAGGGGTATTATTCCAGAATAACTCCAGTACATGGAAATGTATTTAAAATGCATTTAAAAAAATAGCATAACAATGGGTTAATTGTGGGGGGGTGGTGTTCTTTTTCATTTGAAAAAAAATATTCTAATTACCTAGCTAGATTTGTTTCTATGTGCTTAACTTTTTTATAGTAACTTCCTTTTTATGGCATATTTGCTTTTGTTCATTTGTCTGCTTTTAAAAGATCTTGTTTTAATGTTTTGTACATCTCTTAAATTTCTAAGGTGAATAAGATATATACATGCATGCAATAGTAATTAGGAAAAGTAATGAAAATATTTTTTCCAGATTTAGAAATGAATTGTTAATATTATGTGGCTACATTGGGGCTTTACTGGCTATTAGAAGACAATATACCAGCATTGTACCAGCTCTTTATGAGTATACAAGGTAATTCTTCTGTAATAACTTAATTGAACGTCCTTCTAGGAATTAGGAGAGCTGTATTTGTCCCCCCCAAAAAATCTGCCATTTTAAATGTCCTGATTTTTCACATCTGTGTGGACAGTTTGTGACTGTAATTAGTATTTGATCAATGTCTAACTTTCGAATATATCTAGTTTTCCTAATGGAAAATACAGTTTAAGTACAAGAATGGCATTTGTTCAATAGTTGTTCACAGCTGTTTTAAACCATGTGACTGACGAATCCAACTAAAGAAGCATGGCTGAATTGATCTAATCTCTTAATTCAAACTTTAATGAGTACATCATTTCGGCACCAACGACAGCAAAACCAGATCTGACCATTTCCCATATAAACCCACATAGTCAAAGTTCAGGTTCTCTCTCCCCCCAATTAGATCAAGTCACATTATCCAGTGGAGCCACCTGGTATTTTTGTGAGAAAGTCTTTTAGCTCTGATAATCACCTGCCGAAACGTCCTTAGTTCTCAGGGCTGGCATCTTGATGTGTAGAACCTAAGTTCTATCTCCCCTTTCCTTCCCCCCATAGTTCACTGGCAAGCTGAGAAGCGATAATAGTTGCAACAAAAGCACCTTTTGAAGCTTGACACCATGTTTGAATTGGTATCAAACCCCTCACGTTTATATTAGATAGAAATTGAAGCAAGAGCATAGACAAACCTTCTCCAGCTCTGAATTTCTTTATCCCAGGAGCAGCCTGAGATCACTAGGTTGGGAAAAGTTGGGAAAAAAATCATCATAGATTAGGTTCTAAACATTTTACATTTAAACTGTCTGTGGACTATGACAGGTGTTGATCCATATAAACTATATGTTACTATCATGGATCAGTATCCATATTAAATGTATACTGACCCATATGGAATGGAGTGTAATCTATATAGAACTATCTTGTGTTACTCTATATTTTTTTCAGTCAGCTTTTAAAAAGAAGAGATGTATGTGTACCCCTGAAAATCAATCAACTCTCTGAGGAACTAGATGCTTGGAGAGTCTGTAGCCAATCATTAAACAAGTAGGTGTATGGTACTTTATTTGACATGGTGTGAATTTATGACATTTTGCTTTATGTGGAAAAATTGCATGGATTTTTAGAATATTTTTCAGTTGTGAAACTTTATGTTTATTCTTACAAATACTAGCATGTCTACATTTTATAGGTCTTCTGATGAACTACTACAGATACCACCATCTGAATTGCAACAACAGATTTATGCAACAATGCTATCACGAATTAAAGAAGAGCATCTTCAAATAACCATAGGAACAAATTATGTTTCTGGATCTAACCTTCCTGGTCATTCAGATGTTCATATCTCTTGTTTGACAGGATTAAAAATACAGGTATTGGAACAGAACTGGAGTACATTCTGTAAGAACCTACAAGTATGAGTATTATTGGTTATATCCAATAGTAACACAAATGGAAAGTTGCCTGTACTCTCCCGTGGTGGCACAGTGGTTAGAATGCAGTACTGCAGGCTTCTTCTGCTGACTGCTGGCTGCCAGTACTATTGCTGTATTCTTCCAATTGAAGTTTCTTGAATCTCCTGCGAGGATAGTATTCAAGTTAGCATTATGTTAGTCCCCGGAGGCAGTTTGGTTTAGATGAGGAAGAACAGGCTGAAACACAACTGCTCATCCAGGCTGCACATGGATGAATCATTTGATTTCAGGATTTTAGCAGCTTTGGTTCTTGGTGGATTATATTTCCTCAGACAGATCTGATATGCAGTTTGGATTTTATTTTTATTTGACGAGCAGGTGGCAGTTGTGGACTATAAACCTCGTTTGCATTTCTGCCTTCTCCTGGGAGGCTTTACTCAGTCACTCACACCTTAGTCACCACTGCAATGTGTTCTGAGTATAGCCGCCTTGGAGGCCACTTGGAAAGTATAGTTGGCCCAAAATATGATGGGATGAGCAGTGAGATGTGTACCTTATTATGCCCATGTAATATCTCTGATGTATGAATTGCAGTGGTTATCTGTGACTTTTTGATTGGAATTCAAAGTGCTGGTTGGCATCTATTAAGCTTTACATGATTTTTGTAGGACTTCTTGTCTCCAATTGTACCTTCTTCTCTGATAAGTTCTGAAGTTCAGCATTCTTCAAGTTCCAATTGTTAAAAAATGTGGGACCTAAGAAATGCATCTTCTCTGTCATTGCTATTGCAATATTTCTCCTTTAAATCTATATGAGTCCTGTCAATTGCCTACTTGCTTCAAACATTACAGATAATTGTTATAAGATTTTCTTGAAAAAGATGAAGAATTATTCTAAAAGGAAAATCCTCTATATTTGAGGGTGATTGTTGTTAAAGAATAAGATGCAGTAAAAATCTCTTACTTGATTTCAGGAAACAAATATCTTGTCCCCGTTTCATTCCAATATATGATGATGAATATGTTGGATTACGATGAAAACACAGAATTTCAATTCCCTAAATAAAGGTTCATTAAATGAAATTTACTTACCTTTTCTTCCTTCCTTCTTCACTTATTCTCTCAAAATCTGCTCATGGGAGCAGGACTCTGAGGCATGACAAATACAGAAGGAAGCTATATATGTTAGCATAAATGATCATGTCTCTAGGCCTAAACAATAAATTATTTAATATCTAAACTTTTTTTGCTTTAATGATTTCTTCTTCTAAACTTGTAAAATATTTTTATTTTTAAAGCTGTAAGTGCATATATACTTATTTAATGTATTTTTCATACAAAAAGTATAATTTGTTTATATCTTACTGTATAGGGTCCTGTATTTTTCCTTGAAGATGGAAAATCAACGATTTCACTCAACGATGCATTGATGTGGGCAAAAGTGAATCCTTTCTCTCCACTGGGGACAGGAATACGGCTCAACCCATTCTGATCAAGAAATCTTTCTATTAATAATGATAGTTGCTTTTATTTTATTAGTGGAAAGATTTGAGGTTGACACTTTCTTGAACAGTTTTATAAACTTTGTGAATTATACATTTAATTTTTATATTAAAATTGATAACCCAAAGAGAATTTCATATATCATTGGCAGCCACGGGCTTTTAGAAGAAGATTGAAATTAGGTATCTGTGAACACTCTTGTGAAGCACATTGCTGGGTCATATAATCACAATTTATGCTTTGAATTATTCCTTAAAGAACACATGCATCCTATTTTAAATAAAGTTTGTGTGTGTGTCTCCTCCTAGTGGAAATTAAAGGGCATAGCCTAACAAGTGCTGTTTTGGATAAAAGATCCACTGAAACAAATAGAAATTTTGCAGCTGTGATGTATGATGGATTGTATTTTCATATTTATAATTATTAATGTGTGTAAATTTAATAGTTGTATAGTAAATTGGTTAGCAGGTATTTTGGAATACTTAGCTTATACTCGGCATAAGAATGTTTTTAAAATATATTTTGAATATATGGATTTGCATTTGACATCCTTTATTTTAAACGATTAAGCATATTTCTAAAATTTATTTTCCAATATATCTCTTTTAAGTAAACTATTGATTGTACCAAAATACACTTTGTAAATTTACAAGGAATTAACTCTTTTCATTTTAGTGTTTGTAAACATATGGCATTTAAATTTCCAGCATCTAAATAAATTAGGTTTGTTTTAAATAAGTCTTTTTTTCCTGAACGTATATAATCAAATTTCAGTTTATTACCACTACCTCTTCTTTAGGTTAGAACTTCTACATGTCCTGTGTAGTCAGGATATTGAGAAGGAGACTGCACTTAACCAAACGCATTCTGGCTGTGAAGGTAAAACACGATCTCTGCTAGAATCAGTTGCTTTTCCATAGTGGATGTGTGTGAAACTCCTCCCTGAAATTGAATACTGAAAGATACCTAACAGCAAGTAAATAAATATGCTTTTTTGCACATTGTATGTATTTCTTTTCAGCTTCTGGGTTGAATACACAGAAATCTTTTGACTTTTACACATTGAAAAATGTGTAAAAGTCAAAGGTTCATGCATGTACGTTCAGCACAGATACCGAAAAGACTGCTTCAAGAACCAGCAATGACTATTTATAGGTAAAATTTCTTTAGTTCTATATTTTCCTTTCCAAGGCTAATACCTCTGCTTTTCCTCAACATTCCCTAGAAAGATGTATTACAGTAATAATATGCAGTGGTTATTTTGCTTTGTTATGTGTTCAGATCATTAAACTTTTCATTCAATAAGCTCTGCCTCTTGCTGTCTACATCTTTTTTTTTTTCTATCTTTGATTTGCTTGTCTTTTTGTTTCCAGAATTTCCTTTGTAGGAACTTAAGACTAATCTCTACAAAACAGTTTACTTGAATTTCTAGTTTTAGCTAAGATAAAGGGACCATTAAAACATATTACAAGAATAAATCTACAGTTTATAATTTTACTTTTTTCAACTTAGATCTTTTGACATTTTGTAAAGTACGATATACTATTTTATATACAGACTGATAGTTTGGTGTTGTGCTTAAAGTGCTGGCTTAGAAACCAGGAGATGCAAGTTCTAGTCCTGTTTTAGGCATGAAAGCCAGCTGAGTGACTTTAGGCCAGTCACTCACTCTCAGCCCAACTCACATCACAGGAGGTAGGATTGTTACACATGTTCACATGTCTTGAATTACTTATAAAATAATAATGACAGAATAAATATCTAATAAAGTATTATTTATTGATCAATTGTATTGGTTGATTCTGGTATATATTTATATGGCAAGGAAAAAGCTACTTCTATTTATGAAAGGTTTGAGATCCTAAAGTTATTTTTACTTGGTTCCATATGATCCCCCACCTCCCCCAAACATTTTCTTATAGCATGCAGGAAAAATAATTTTAATGATAGTCAGATCTTATAATGAATCTTCCTTATTATACCAATTCTTCTGTGGAAAAAAAATACCCTGTAAACTTTAGTTCTCTTGTTCCGATAAGTATGAAAAATTTACAGCAATCCCTGAAATGGAATTAGCTACTACTTGTTCTTATATTTTCAGCAATAAATCAGTATACATATAACTGAAATGTATATGTTTCAGATTGGGATTAATTTTCTTCCTCTATTTTTCCTCCTTCCCAAAACTTTAAAAGTATTTCAGAGCTGTGCAGATTCCTTTTCTGCAATAGATGAAGGATAATAATAGCAATAAATATCAGTCTCTCAGTAGCAAGAAGATGGTTTTGCCATAGGAATATCTTTTGGGTTAAAAAAAAAGCTTAGCCTAACTTTTTATTGCATTTTTATTGTGTTCCTACTGCTTTTCAGTCTCATAACTTTAAAAGAGGTGCTTTCTCAAGGACTCATTAAAACTCTTCTGTCCTCCCCACAATGTGGGAGAAAACAGTTTTCAGGACGTTCTCTAACCCATTTGACTGGTTCTAAAATTCTGAAAGATACATTCTAAGAAGCTTCCTTGGTTGATGAGAAGTTGATTTTTTTTAACATGATTCGTTGATTTCCATCAATTTATGTGTACTTAAGAGTATATATTTAGCTATATTGAACATTTTACATTGTTTCTAAACGATTAAGAAAATACTTGACAATGAGGCTGGAGCTGATTCATTTTATTAAAATTATATTCACTAAGAGTTCTAGGTTCTGCATTACTGTATAATAAAAATTTACATTATAGCATGACGAGGTAAATTTCCAGTGATGGAATGGATAAAATTATTGCATTTTCTTATGCTTGTTTAAATATCATGTTAGCAATATGTCTTTGATGTCAGTATTAATTCTTTACTGGCTTATTTGTAAGGTTCATGTTCCTCAATATAGGACTCATGTTTGATTATAAATCTTCTTTGGTATTTCTGAATTTCTTCTCTGTAGTTCTTCAAAATGTATACCTTAAACTTCAGTATTCATGTTTATATCAAATGCGAATTTCTCAGGTTGTTTCACTTGAATAGTTTTGAAATGGACATATGTTTTACCTCTGATTTGTGTGGATGCTACTCCTAAGAAGGTGGGGAAAAAATTTCAAGCACACAATTTCATTTATAACATAAAAAATTGTTTTAGCTTCTAAAACATTTTTTGAAATGTGAGTTATTAAAATTATTAAGATTCTTCTACCTATGAATATTTGAGAAAATTAAATAGACACAAATTTTCAGCAATATAACAGTTTCTGATTATTATCAACTCAATCCGTGCAAACTCAAAATTGGCTCATTGAAATATGCTAAATATTGTTAAAAATGAAAATGTAGGACATACTTTTAATAAATACATTCAGGTGCAGTTCACTCTAAGAACATTAGACATAGAGCTAGAAATTGAGAGACAAATGACAAAAAGAAAACAGGAGGTCCAGGAAGAGGAGGAGTCAACTGAAAGAGTAGCTGGAAAAATAGAACAAACAAAACAGCAAACAAAAAGAAATGATAAAAAGGAGATAAAAATGACAATGATTGATGAAATAAACCAAGGGGAGAGTATTTTAAGGGAAGTTAAACAGGAATTGGAATTGCAGGGAGACTTTTTTGGGAGAAAGATAGGGGTAAGAGTAGACAACTTGAAAAATGAGACAATGGAACATTGTAGAGAAGAGAGAAATAAGAGGATTGGCCAAGAAGTGGCAGATAGAGACAAAGATTTAAAAGGAATATGGGAGACAAGCTAAGAAACAAATAATTAAAGCCTCAATGTGGATGAGAGGTGATGGTTAAAAAAGTTTTTTTTAACATAAATGTGTGTATGTAGTTAAGACATATAATCGTTAAATGTAATAAATACAAATATTAACATTTCATTGGAGGAAAAGAAATGATATGTGGAATTTGATTGACATAAAAATAATATATTGAAATATTGCACAAGATAATGAAAGATTACAACTTAATAAAAACTACTATTATCAGAATTACATAACTTGTTAAACGTAAATATGATGAATACGATTTTATTTGTACTAAAATGTGATTAGAAAGGGGATATTTTTTAAATATAACAGTGGCATAATTAAAAATTAAAAAGGGGATAAATAATGTAAAATTACAACTCAATATGAATTTGTGAATTGTTATTAGAATATAGTCTGTTAAACACTGCAAATATGATTATCAATATATTATTTGTAGTAAAAGAAGTGATGTTAAGAATATAGAGATAGACACAAAAAATAACATACTGAAATATTGAACAATCAAGAATGATAAGTTAACAAAGTAAGCATATTAATATTAAATTTTAAAAGATTGTCAATTGTATTAAATGTGAAGAATATTGTCATATTTGTTTTAAAATGTAAGACACTCTTATGCCACACTGTTCACACAATGATATGTTTGTTGAAATAAGAAAAAAATAAAAAAATCTATGGCAAAAAAAAAAAAAAGAATGCACAAGGGACAATAGGCAAAAGAATGCAGTAATTGCTTTGTCTCCTGCTTATATCTCCTGACATGAAACAAATAGGCTCAACCTGTGAGGTTGCCTGAAATGATATTCAGAAGACAATTCTGGCATTTCACTCAACCTCCCTTTCCTTTTCTCCCTGATAATACAAATGATAACGGTAATTATGGAAGGTGCAGCTGTATTTTTCTTCTGCTGGAGAAGTTAAGACATGAATGCAAAGAGGTTGCAGATGCTTTTTGCGGTAACAGCCATTGTCTCAAAATAATTGTTTAACTTTTCTCTCAAAAGCAAAATTGAAAGAAGTAGCAACTACTTTTGCCTCTTCTACCTTCATAGTCCATGACACTATATATATGTTTACATCTTGTCATATACAACAAGGAGGGCTATGCTTTATAGAGGAAGAGAGAAAAAGTAACCAAGCAAAAAATGGGCTTATTACATTTCCAGCTAATTATTATTCTTTCACTGAATGTAGATAAAATATTGAGAGAATAAAGAAGGCTGATTTTCAAAAGAATAATTCTTACTAATAGGCCCATTATTATGGGTAATTTCAGACCCGTATCTGCCTTCCAAAAAGTCAGAGGCAGCCTTAAGATACTTCAATAAGAAGGCTCTTTTCTGCTCCACCTATAGAATATGCATAGATATAAATGTGCGGGTAGATGACCATTTATGCTAACTCACACTTCAGGAGGCATTATGGAGCCCACACTCTACTTTGATGCTGACAGAGGATCAGAGGACATAGAGGCAATAGTGAAACTCACTCTTCCTCAGCTTTCAATATTGCTCCAAGAAAAAGGCTCAGAAGTGACAATATGGGGAAAATAAATGTGTAGACATTTTCTAAATGGCTGTCAGGAAAAAAGATGAAAAACAACTAATTGAAAATTAAATAAAAATATGAAGAATATGACACAGTTGATAGGAAAATAAACATTCTAAAAAGGAAAAAATGGTATAAGTATAGAATGAAAAAAGATGGATAAATCAGAGACTGGTATAGAGAAGGAAAGACAGAATTAAGAAATATTAAGATGAATTATACCAAAAAACCAAAAAGTGCAGTATATTCTGCTCAAAGTTTTGTTACACTGTTAACAGAAGTTACAATTCAGTTAAACGCCTAAAAGGAAAAAAGACATGCTTGAATTAAACTATGAATATTCAGTCATAACTATTTCAATAGAACTTATTCCTAAACAAATATTTAAGTTTATCTAATCCATTTGAATAGAACTGTGACCTTTGATTTTCAGATTGGAAAAAGAATGCTTACTATTTGGCACAGGAACAGATTTTTCCTTTTGAAGATTAGTTGTACCAAATGAACGAGCCAAAATAGAAGAGCGATCAATGGCAAGTTGTCTCAGTGTTGGTTTAATACCAAACCGTGCTGTAAATCAACAAGAGTCATTTATCTTAAGCAACACATGTTATTAAATATGCCAGCTACATTGTATAAAATTTATATTTCTAAACCAACCATCTCCCTCATAAATTATTAACTTCTATTTATGATTATTAAAGAAAATGTTTCATTAAAGAGACAATTGAAAAGAATATAGCTGGAGATTATGCAGACATTGATATTCTGAGAGCTTATAAATCTATTCAAATTTTAAAATAAAGCATGTCTGCAATATACACAGTGACAATATTTTTAGTTACGATCTACTCTTTGTAATGCATAGAGATTAAGATAGATAACACTAATTGCAAAACAATCAAACAGTTAACAATAAAAAGAAATGATAGAAAGCAATCTAACAATGCAGTTAAGTATTCAACTAATCAATATTAAATATTTTCTATGACAAAGGTGGGCCTTCTCCAAACAAAATTAATAAACCTGAAAACCCATGCCCTGTTGTGCCATAGTTTCAGAAATATTTCATTATCTAAACTGAAAAATAGAATAACCACTAATGGCTCCAAAAATAAGAGACGGAGTGGCTTCCTATTTCCCCACTGATTTTCTTTGTGTGGGTAGCTAACAGGGAGCATTAGAAACCTTCCTTCTCATTCCTCCCTCCCTTCCCTTGCCAGGAGGCTGGTAAGGGGCTGTTGCCAGGTAAGGTTGGGAGCAAGGGAGTGCATGAGTAGCCAGTGTGCTATGGGCTCAAAGGGACTGGTGGTGTATGCATCATTTCTCTATTGACTTTTTCCCTGAAAGCTTCCCATAAGCAAAAACTTTGCTAATTGGAAGGTGGCAAGGAGCATCAACAATCATACCGGTTCCTTCCCAGTTCTCCACTGACTTATGGAAAGCCATCAGGAAATCATCAAAATCATCTGACCAGAGCCAAGTGCAGCAGCACAGTGGCAGAGCTGAACCAGCAAAAATATCCCCAAATTTTATTCCCTCAAGACTAATGGGACCCAATGTTCTGTAAGTTGTCCTATTTGAGGTACCTTTCTTGAAAACATTTTGCCTTATGTAGCGTTTCACAGAATTGAAGCTTACAAAGTTTCAAACAGACACGAGTTTTTGTAGTATATAGATGAAAAGCAAACTGGATCTCCTGCAGCAGGTAACTAACTCTGAGTTCTTATCAAATTGATTCTGGATAAAATACAAGCCATGGAAAGTCCTTTTAAGGTGAGTTTGAAAAGTGCAGCTAACTATTGGTTTTTTTAAATACATGTATTCCTATTAAGTTAAGCAGGCAGGGAAATATCCTTATGTTATTCAAAAAGATGTTCTGAGAAAGATACTTACATGGATGTTGTTCCCTCTCCATTAACCTTCGCTGCCTATGTATGTCAAGGATGGCATTTATTTTCTGTTTGTTTTTGTAAATATCAGGTTCTGCCATTATTTCTGTCAGACTGATATTGTTTTTAATAGCCCTTGAAGCAGTTGATCTAGCAACTGGTGGTAAATTGTCCTGGTAAATACGATCAGTAAAATCAATCTTTTCCTCTTGAATATGTTTTATACTACAAGAAAAAAAGAAAGCATATTCCAGTTTCTTTCATTAATCAAGTAATAAAACAATGCTGAGCTGCCTGTGTGCTTATATGTATATTCTTAAACTGAAACTTCCTCAAATTAACTTGAAATTCTATAGATTCACAAATCAATGACCACATTGATTTATATTTAAATTAGATGGGAAGATAACAAGCACAAATCAATGACCACATTGTTTTGTGGTTGTTTTCTTCCCATCTAATTTAATTTTTCCTGAGAAAAATTATAGTAGTGGATTGTGCGCCTAAAGGAAGGAATTGTCTTATCTTCTATTATTAATCTTAATATTTAGGTATTAACATACAGTGTTTAAATACAGCACTGAAGAAACATACCGACTGTTTGTCAGCATTGTATAAATGTCTTGTACAAATATTTCTGCAGCTCCTGGTTTACAATGAATTGTTCCATCAATTAACTCTCGTGTAGGTTTCAGGTTCCTTTTTGTAAAAAACTTTAACAAAGAGAAAAAATACATAAATTTATTTTCATCTCCTCAGTTATTTATCACAAATAATGGGATAATTGGCCCGTTTTGTCACTTTCTGTAATATCGGAAGTGACGAAACGGGCCTATTATTTAGCCTGCAAAGCTTGCAGAGGCTTTTTTTCAAGCCTCTGGGAGGCCAAAAAAGGGCTCAAACCAGCCAAAAATCAGCTGTGAGGCACAGTGCAGGTAAGGGGGCAGCGGGGGGATTGCACACGCATGCGCAGGGGGTGTGAGGGGGCGCACATGTTGCCTTCTGGGTGCTGGCACACGAGCACAATTTTTGGCATAGGAGCCCAAAAAGGTTAGCCACCACTGGTGTAGACTATGATGCCTGACACAGTATCTATGTAACAGAACAGGAAAGACACAACTATTAAAAATATAAATATGTATTTCCCTGGAAATACAAATACCCTTTTTATATTCCACTTGAAAAACAATAGCATAAATTATTTGTCTATGACTGCTGACTGATTAATTGCCAGTAGTCTACAGAAGAAATAAGAAACCCTCATTTTATTGTAACTTTTAAATTTTATAGAAGATTCATAATTTAATTTATTATTCACCTTTTCAAGCATTGTCCAGTTACTGAGTTTGACATTTAGGGAGGTTCCATTTACAAAGGAATGCATATGAATATCTTCTGGAAAGTACCGAGAGAATATTTCGGCAATAAGGTAGCCATTTGAAAAATCCCTATTTGAAATAAAAATATAAAATTTAAAAAATTGAATGAAAGACTAACATTTGTAGGATTTGTCTTAATTTAATTATGTTATTCCCAAACTGTAGATTCTTACTTAAGAAGGATGATTGCTTTGGGTGACTTGTTGGATTTATATACTTAGCTATACTTCCTTTTCCTAAAGGTAATCAACCTTGACTGTTCTTTGGAAGGACAGATACTGAAGCTGAAGCTCAAATACTTTAGCCACCAAATGAGAAGAGAAGACCCTGACGTCTGGGAAAGATTGAAGGCAACAGGACAAGGGGATGGTAGAGGATGAATAGTTAGATAGTTTACTCGATGCAGTGGGAATGAGTTTGGGCAGACTCAGGGAAGAAACAAGGAGGCCTAGCATGCTGTTGTCCATGAGATTGTGAAGAGTCGAACCTGACTGAACAACAGCAAAATACTTCCTTCTAGAAAAAGGCCTAATAAAAATCCTTTCCCATTGTCCTCATATCTCAGATAAATAAAACTATTTACTTTGTTTTGCAACACCAAATTCAAATTTCCCTTCCTGAAAAAAGATAAAAAAGCAAGAATTGAATGATAGTAACCATATGATATAACCAATTCCCATTTTATCCTTCCTAGCATTTTTTCACAAGTGCAAGGTCTTTTTCCCCCCCAGATCAGCTGAGTTTGGATCCATTGTTTATGACAGGAACTGACCAACTGGCTCATTACCTGAGCCTTTTCTGTGTCTACCAAACCCAAAAGATCACCCCTTTATTTTTAGAATTTAGACCTGCTTTCATCTGGAATCAGTTCAATACAGATACAGGCTTTAATTTGGAGGAAAGAGATCTATCGTAAGGAAATGAGAGAATGATCAAATTGATAAATACATTCCAATGGACCTGGCTGGACTTTCCCTGTAGGCATGATTCCAATGAGAACATAAAAAGCAAAAGTAGTTACACTGGTCTATAAGCAAAAAGAATCTCAAATCAATACTTGGTCAATACATTTATTAGGATCAATCAAAACTTTTTAAAACTCTGCAAACATCCAAGATTCTATATCAGACAAGATAATATAAAAAAATCAAAAGAAAAAGATATAGAAAAACTAAAAAAAAATAGGCCAAGCATTGCAATAATTAACTTTCTCATTAAGAGTCAATATCAAGACTGCGGACTGAATGAATTCACCACTTTCTTTTTTTAACCTTACTTTCTTGTATAGTTGCATTTAATATCTATAGCATCTATAACTGCCACTCTTCAGCTTCCTGAAAATTCATTCTGGAGTCAGTTTTTTAATAACTGTACAATGGTTTCAATAAATGTACAAACTGCCTTCAAGCACAACAAGCCCCAGGTCTCAAATCACACATTTTAAAGAAAACCTGCTTTTTAAAATAGCCAACTTGTAGAAATTTGGTAAATGCCTAAATAAATTCCAAGTAAACAAAAACTCACTGTGGTTCATTCAAATAAGAACACAATGACACTGTATGCAAGCTATAAGGCTATGAGTTTCTTTGTAAAAAAGGAGAATGTACAGTATATTGGGGTTAGAGCACAACTATGGGGCATATGTGAATTTTGTTGAGATTTTTTGCTGTTTCTAACAAACAACCCTGTTAGCCATTTTGGAATTTTTTAAAAAAATGACATTTAAAATATATTTTCTATTTCTACAATTTGTCAAGTACCATCAGATTCTTGGCCATCTGATCAAAAACATGAAAAGTCTTCAGGAGGAAGAAAAATAATGACAATCCTCTTCCTGAATTTATTTGTCTTACCTACGGAAGTTCTTTGGTGAAAAACTGAGGTCGAGACTCTGAAGCCATCGCAGTACTGTCAGGGGCAATCCAGTACGCCCTGGACATGTGGAGTATGACATGAAGGCAAGAGAATTCTTCTAAACTGAGGACTTCTTAAGTTCTTATATTTTTTTCCACTTTGTCACCTATCACATTTACATTAAAATACCACAATAATTAAGACACTGTTATGGCCACCTACTTTATTTTATCAATCCAATTTTGCCACATTGGTTAAAAACTCTTATAAGCTATAAACTCTCCATAAATTGGACAGCATTAATTCCCAAAGTTTTTTTTAACATTGTCTTGCATATGAAATTATATCTTCCTCAGCAAATATTTAAAGAAAATAGCATCTCTCTATTTGGCACTACCACTCATTATACTGATTCTGAGAATTAGGGTTATAGCTGATCAGTACCTTGGATAGGACCAGGCAACCTTTCCTGAGGTGACTAAAATACTTCCTTGGTATCCACTAGACTTCTTTATCTTTATAATTTTATAAATTATAATTATAAACAATCTTTATAAAAATGTTTTAAAGAAAATCATAAGAAAAATTGACATACTGCAAAAAATAAAACAAGTCTAAACAAGTGTGTGGTTATCATTTTTCTTCTTTTCTTCTTATGCAGATATTCATCTAAAGAGGTCACAGTCATTCAAAAATAAAAATGGTGAGTGGCTACAGCACAGGGATTTGTTTAGATAGTGTCCATTTGCTTAGCAAAACATAAAGATCAGAATGGGGTGGTAGAAAATGTTCTGAAGGCTAAAAGGAGCCTTGAGAATAACCTTGCTAACTTATGTACAGTAAAGTGGGGGGGGGAGGAATAATAGAAGAAAGAATGCTTTGAGATAGGAGTGGGAATGGGAAAGAATAAATATGAGAAACGTTTTTATTTAGAAAATTATGGCTTCTTCATTCTGTCTCTTTTGTATTTCCTAAACCCATGTTTAATTTGGAAAACAATACATTATGGATTCCACCAACGTGTGAAAATAGCTGCAGCAATGAATTCAGCAAGTTGTAAATACGGATAAGATCATAATAGAAAAAGCTGCTAGTGGTAGCAGGAGTCTCTAGCCGCTTCTGCGAGCCCTTTGTTTATCAAATGCTAATTTCTGATTACAATATCACTGAATATTTTCAGCTCTTTAAACAGGGAGTCAAGTGCCTTTCACCTTTAAGTTACCCGATCTATTATTATGTACTCTATTGTTCTTATTCCTTTCAAATCACTCCAAGAACTTTTTAATTTATTTTTATTTATTTGATTTGTCCAAGAACTTCCTAGAGCTTTCACATCTATTCAAAGTTTGCATCGTTGTCCAAATTGTAAACACCCACCAAGCCAGGCCAAAGCTTAACAGACTTTTGTTGAACCCCCAAATCTTGCTAGACCAACATGTACTTATCATTTGCAAATCCTAGGACTGCAGATTAGGCTGAACCGGAAAAAGGCAAATGGAAAATCACGTCCCTCCCAGGACGCCAGCTGGATTATGAACGCATTTGAAATTGGCTTCCTTCTCCCCTCCCTGAAAGAAAATTCAACTTTCCCCTCCCCACCACCCACCCCGATTCAGCCGCTTCTTCCTTTCGAGTCCTTTTCTGAACTACCCCAGTCTCATCTACACGCGCGATTCCCGCTCTTACTTAAGAAGGGCCTCAGGCTCCCCGATCGCCGCGTCTTCGATCGCCATAACAACCATCACCGGAGCAACCCCTCGAGCGTCAGTCCCACCCACCAAAGCGATGGGGGGGGGGAGTCAGCAGCCCAAGTGCGCATGCGTTTCAGCGTTTCAGGAAAGCATGTACAGTTTTGAACCGTAAGAAGTGGCGGGCGTCTTTCTCGCAATAGTGGGCTCATTTTCTATGTCGTGCTGTCCTAAATCAGGAGGTCGCCTGCCAGTAGTGCATAATTAAACGAACTAACCCATCCACCCGTACCGCTTAACCCAGACAAACTTCCCGGTCACTTGTGGTCCATTTATCTTCTCTCTGAGTTGCGTGTTTCTTTTATCTCCAAATCTAAAAAGCGACATTTTCGACTCTCGAGTCGGCGGTCGCCTGGCTCGTCCCGTTTTCTTGATCTGCCGATGCTCTGGTTCCCCTCCTTTTATGTATGTAGGAATAACCTGTTCCAGTCAATTTGATAGTTGTACGGACTGTTCAAACTCCGTCTCTGCATTGTCTTCAAGTGCAAAAAGCGAAATACATATTTCCCACGAAGAGGAAGGACAAAATTGGCCCTGGGATTCATTTTTAAAATCAAAATTGAAAGCAGAATTGTCTTTGTGATGTTTTACTTTTAAGTTGGAGAACTAGTTTAATAAATAATGTGATACAAAAAGTTTCATTTTAAATCGATAAAGGACTTGAAACAGTTATCTAAATTTTACTACCCTTCCCCAAAGTTTTGCCTTTTCACGTTACCTTAATAAAAGATTTGCTCTTGAAAATACAAATTTCCAGCTCTGATGCCTGTAGAAGTGATCTTTTTAAAATTATTTTTTATGGATGTGTGTGTTATCTATCTTGACTGAGGGTGAAAAAAAACCTTTCCTTGATAATACAAAGGATGTGGAAATATGCATACTATTGGAGGTTTTTTGAGTGTTGCAAAAAGAACAAAAAGTTGCATAAAGCTTCTTGAAAACCATTTTCTAATTGATGAGATCAAAAATTGTCAAATTTAAACCAATCTAAGATGTCACAAATACTGCAAGTGAAAAAAAAATTGAGAAAATATTCCAGAAGTTGGAATAGTTGATATAAATCATCTCTCCAAAGATTCAAACTTGGGCACATTTTATTTGTATAATGAAAATTTTAACCATTCAATAGTTACTGAAATATTCTTGTCCTAAGGGATAAACTGTTGGAAAGTTATAGCAGTTTCATTATATCGGTTTTAAAACATGAAATTTTATATGCAAATTACATTGCATCTGACATTAAAGCACTACACTGATGTAGTTAATTTTTGGGTTGGAGAGAAACTTGTTAGATTTTGCATGTTGTTTGTTTTAATAACAGGAGATGATAAGGCACAACGGGTGGCATTAAACATTAGTCCCCATAGAGCATGACTGAAGCAAATCCTAGGACTGCAGATTAGGCTGAACCGGAAAAAGGCTTTGGCCTTAATAAATTCAGAGAAGTTTGAAAATAAACAAAAATCATAGGTATGCAAAATAAACATAGAAAGTACAACCAGATAACATTAACAATAGCTTTCAGGCTACAGGTCATAATCCATTCTATCTTAAAGCAAAATATTTCAGCAAATGTGGGTGGATGGATGGATGGATGGATGGATGGATGGATGGACGGCGTGATGATAAACAGTGGTTCAGATTACATAATTCAAGTATGATGATCAGAGTTCTTCATGAAAGAGAGAGCTATGGTTCAGTCCTGGATCTTATATTCTTCAATATTTTCATTAATTGTTTGGAGAAATATTCTTTTAACTGACACAATGACACAAAATGGAGTAGGATAGCTCATAACCTACTGGACAGAAATCCAATCCAAAATGATCTTGCTAGGAAGTAATGGACTGTCCGTAACAGAACTAGAGACATGTGCAAAGCTCTTCAAATAAGAAACAAATCAAATGACGTATAAGATGAATATTCAAATTTTAAAGGTTTCCCCATCCAGTCATGACTGAAGGGAGCAGTGCTTATCTGATTCTCAGCTGAGGGAACCTGTGTTGTCTGAGAGATGTTTCTATCATGTGGCCAGCATGAAAATACAAAATGCAGTAACCTTCCCATTGAAGCAGTGCCTATTTATCTACCGACATTTGGATGCTTTCTAACTACTACCGGTAGATTGGCAGGAGCTGGGGTAAATAATGGGAGCTCACCCTGTCACGTAGTACTCAGGTCTCGGGCCAGGCTGTCAGCTTTCCAGCTGACAAGCTCAGCTTCTTAACCTCCAAGCCATTGCCCCCTTAAGATGGAATATATCTAGTCTGATAACAATAATTGTGAAAAGATTTTGGAATAGTATTTGTTGCAAATTCAATATTGGCCAACACAGGAATGGCTATGAAAAGCAAATATAATTTTATGTCACACCAATTAAAGTATAATTTTTAATCGTGGGAAGTAACTTTTCTACTCTTTTTTGCATTAGTTTGACTTCATCCTGAATACTCTATTCAGTTTTGGCACTATATTTCAAGGAAGAATTTAGAAAAAAATAGAACGAATTTTGAGATGGGTAAACACCTCAACAGCGTAAACGGTAAAACTTATGAAGAGTGATTGAACGGGCTGTGAACATTTTATCTTGGAAAAAGATAACTGGCTGATGAGATAGCATTCTTCCAACACTGATAAGAATGTCACAGAAGAAAGTCAAAATTTGTTCTCTCTACTATTCCAGAGCACAGAATTATGAGATTAAGTTACAGCAAAATTTACAGCAATTGAATTTGAATTCATGCTTGGAATAAGGGCTTGGATTTGATAATGTACATGTTCTGTTTCAATGCTATAATTATACCAATTGAGAAAGCTTCCTTGGAATTTTCATACAAAATAAACCAAGGGAGTCATGATTCTACAAAAGCCCCAGTCTCAATATATTTGAAAATTACTATTACAATTGTATTATTACTATTGTTACTATTGTTACCATGTTTCTCCAACAATATGCCACCCCCATAGGAAGACCCAGCATGTTCTCTAGGCATAAAATGAAATTAAGCCCCTCCTCCCAAATTTAGGCCTAGTTTAAAACATGCAAAATTGGGGGGGAGGCGGGAACTTGCCATTAGGAGTGCCCCACGAGCAGCTATGCCTCACCATCAGCCGCTCCTAACACCATGGTGGAGCATGGAGGGCTCCCTTACCCCTCCCTTACCCGGGACAGCAGGTGGGCAGCGTCGGCGTGGATGTCCGGCAGCGTTTCAGCCGCTTCCCAGGCCTCCGTAGCTTCCACGGTTCCCACCGGTGCTGGCGCCTCTCTCGCCAGCACCGTCTCCAACAACAGCGTCTGAGTCGCTCCCGCTTTTCCCCCGTCCCCGTAACAACAGGAAAAAAAAACATTTTGAGGTACCTGGGAGCAACAACAGCAGCAGCAGCGGCAGGAACCGTGGAAGCATTTCAGCCGCTTCTTGGGTGGGGGAGCCGCCTCCGTAACTTCCACGGTTCCCGCCGCTGCTGCCGCTGGAGATGGCGCTGGCGAGAGAGGGACAGCTGCAGCTTGGCCTGGGCGCTTGGAATGCAGGAATGGGCTGCACACCGGGACTTTTGCAAACTTGCAGAGCCCGAGGCTGGAGCACCAAGGGTAGCAGCAGCAGAGACGCTCGCTCGGCTCTTCTCACGCCCACCCAGCCACTCAGGATTAAACCAAAACGCAGCACGCAGTGCTCCCAGGTACCTCAAAATCTTTTTTTTTCCTGTTGTTACGGGGACAGGGGAAAAGCGGGAGTGACTCAGATGCTGTTGTTGGAGACAGCGCTGGTGCGCGGGAGGGGGGAGAAATTAATTCACCCCTGAAAAGACGTCCTAGCCATTTTTTCAGGGCTCAAAAAAAAAAAAAAAAAGGGCCGGCCTTATTTTGTGAGAAACATGGTAGATATTGCAATCCAGTGGCATCAAATCTGGATTGCACAGTTTATTTATTTAATCTTTTATTTGTATAAGTCTCCATCTTTAATTTCTGTGCATTTTAAAGAAATATAATCATGTGCAAACATTTATGGTATTCTTATGTAGTGACTAAAGCACTACTAGTTAAGCCCCTGTTTTGTCCTGAAATTTCCTGGGTGATGCCAGGACAATTAGGGGCTAGATGACAAAAGAAAAACAAATAAATTTACAATAGTAGGTCTTCATCAAGTACGTATGCCAGAAAAGTCTGAAAATAAAATGACACTTATTTGTTTAACCAACTTTCAAGTTTTATATATGTATATCAGTTTTAGAGAAAAAGAAAATGTACTTAACACATAGACAGTCATTCATCTTTACTTAGAATATATCAAACAATCATTAAACTAAACAGTAGATTTTATGCAAAATTTACAAGTTCTAGACTTTCAAAACATTCTCCCCTATTCCCATTACCTACATTATTACTTACAAAGCATTTCATGAAATTTTTAAACACAGGAATATTGTAGAATCATTCCATTCTAGCTCTTAAAATACCAAGAATCCACTAAAAAGCAGTTAATCTGTCATTCTTTCAACTGCAGTAGGAACACAGAAGAAAGTAGCTTCTGTGAGAACAGCATTATTTAAATAGACAACCTGCTACTAGGAGCAGCATATTATTTCTTTAAAATGAAGTAAGTGAATCTTTTTCAACTAAACTACTTCTTACAGAGAATAATGATCTTTATTTTAGACTAAATGTCGGGGGCATATAGCAGAAAATGGACACATCTAGGATAAAAACTGAACTATCTGATTTTATTTAAATGTAAAGGTAGCCTTCTAGGTATGGTTACTTAATGCCCTCCCCCAAAAGTTACTTATGACCCTGTTTAGAAGTTATGGCCATTGCAGCACCTGTGGTCATTCACGCTTACGCCTAACCTCATATTGCAACCTAACTCCCCCCCACCCTACCCCACTGGGGCCATGCGGGCCTTTGGCCTATTCTTCATATACCCATCATCCATTGCACTTAGTTTTTGAAGATCTCCAGATGTCTGGCTGTGCAGATCACATTAAGAAACAAAATGGAGTGGTTTGTCCCTTGCCCATGGCTTTGTGAAAGCAATGGAAAAAATGATGGCCACTTCTGGGATGTATGGTACACTGTCTTTCCCCAACATGAAAAACATGGAGATCTCGAGGGACAGCAAGCACAAGATATCTTGAGGATGGGTGGGGAGGGCTTTGGGAGGCCCAGGGCAGGCAGGCCTGGGCATATGCAAGGCCTCCCCCACCTCTGCTTAACAACCCAGGTATTGATTTAATGGCCACATTGGGGAGGGCAAGGAATGAGAGTTGTTAAGCAAGGCCATCTCACTTAATGGCCATCACCACTGGCCGGCTTTGTTACAGCTGTATCTTAAGGATTACCTGTATATATAATTGCAACTAAATTATTAAATGAAATTAGTATAATCATCTCCCAATCTTATTGTGCTAAATAGCTTCCTGTTTCAGTTGCAGTTGAAGAAAAAATTGATCTAGAACTGCATCCAAACTTTGGGAAGGTCCTTGTGACCTTGAGATCACATGTTGGGGAATTTATACAGTGAAGAAAAATGGAAAGAATTGGAAGCATTAATTTATTTGAAATCCCATTTCTCTTTCTCTCCGCTGCATTCCAATACTTTTAAGAAAGAAAGAAGAAAAGATTCAAATAGAATTTACAATTTGCACTGCGATATACAGTGTCCTGATATAGCAATAGCACTTAGACTTATATACCGCTTCACAGTGCTTTACAGCCCTCTCTAAACAGTTTACAGAGTCAGCATATTTCCCCCAACAATCTGGTTCCCCATGTTATTGACCTAGGAAGGATGGAAGGGTGAGTCAACCTTGAGCCACTCAGAATCAAACTCCTGGAATGAGCAGTGAGTTAACCTGTGATACTGCATTCTAACCACTGCACCACCACGAGTCAGACTGATCAAAAGTAAATTTTAGATGGAGTGATTAATCAGTAAGGACTATGTTGTAAAAGAATACATTTTCAAAATATTAGGGCTGTGTAAGTCCTTTCAAAAACATGCTTTGGAACATGCAAAGGAGTGCACAAAGCCCAACTTTTTTAATTGCTAAGGTAGCTGTGGAGAAAGTTGCTGCTGTCTCTGCATATGTGTGCATAAGTGGAAATGGTTGGAAGCAGCTTCTTAAATATCTGGTTGTTTTAATCATTCACACAAAAAAGGCCTTCACACATATTACCTTGCATTTCAGAACACTTTTTTCAAAGAATTTGTATGCCTCTGTAAAACATGAGCACATTTATATATAATTTTAGTAATACTTCAAGGAATTCCAAATTATGTTTGGCATGATTTTAATTTGCGGACAAGTTTGTTTAGGCTGCTCCCTATCATATATAACTTTCATGTGTAGCATGTTGTAGAACCTTTATTGAAGTTCTGAAATACTATTCACTATTTCATTGGTACTGTAAGAAATTTTTCAAGATGTTTGGCAGTTGAAGTTGTGGTACAAGATGCAATCTAGACTTTCCTATATAATTTCGGATTCGTAGTCGGCACAGCTGGCAAAGAGAACATGGAGTAACTGCAATTGAATAAAAAATGACATTAGCTAGCGTTAGATAGCATTCTCAACAACTTATATTTTGTACTTATTACATTATATATTTTTTATCATATATTCAAACAGTCATTTTAATTGAATATATTAGAGTTCTTGGATGCACTGCTATTTTTACTGACATGCACCTAAGAAATATGTAACACATATGCATATTTTCGGTAAGGAAAATTAAAGAATGCTTGCAAAGTTCAACAAAACTTTGAATGATTTGGGGAAGAAAATATAAATTTAGGGCAAAAAAAAATGTTTTCCCAGGGAAAGTGAAGTTTGCAACCTGCTCTGATAGTCAGACAGGAGGATGGAAAATTCTTCTCCCCTCATTCTAAATCTAATATATGTGCTTCCTCAGCACTGAGAAAGAGAAAGAGAAAAGGAAGCAGCTTGGGTTTGATGCTGCCATCCAAAACCCAATAGCAACAAAGAAAGAACAAATACAAACTTTACCTTCATGTAACAGCAGTATTTTTTCCACCAAGCTACTTGAAACAGCAACATCTACTGGTCGTTCAAACTCTGAATTTTTGGCATTAATATCTGCTCCAAACTCAAGAAGCATGTTTACTATTTCTGTATTAGGTAGCCTTGCAGCTGCATGCAATGGAGTTTCCAAAAACTTTCCTTTTTGCACATTTGCCCCTATGGATTTATAATAGAGTGCATTTCACATTAACCTAAAGATATTTTAATAAAGAATCATAATCAGATCACAGTGTTTAATTTTTGTTTCTCAGAAATAAACATTTCTTAGCAATTGGTTTCATTTATATTCTATTTTTCCACACCAGCGAGTACTAAAAATAGTTAATATAACTTTGGAAATAATAGTAAAATTAATTAAAATGTAAAAGGCCAGTAAAATAGATGCATATTGGTTGTTTGTAAAGCAGAAACCATAGCTTTGCCCAAGTCAGATAGTACATTAAATATCTTGGGGAAACTGCAGGAGTAAACCTTCTCCTGTATGACAAAGAAATGAGCCTTGGCTAGTGGGGACATCTTTAGAACTGCCTCTCTTATAAATATTAACAGTCACATCGTTTCATAACAAAGGTACTAGAGTCTAGGTATACATCACATCAAACTAGATTACATTAGACCAGGGGTGTCACACTCAAGGCCCGTGGGCTGGATGCATCCCACAGGGTGCTTATATCTGGCCCACGGAGCTGACCTGGAAACAGCAAAGGACTGGCCTACTATGCCTCTGCCAGCAAAACTGGAGCACAGCAAGGTCACGTGTCCCCCCCCCCCGTGCCCCATTTTTGGTTACAATGGTCTCCTGCAGCCCTCTGCCAGTGAAATGGGGCCCAGGGGGGCCCACGCGGCCCTCCCAAGATCTGTTTTCACTGGCAGAGGGCTAGCAAAAAAACTAAAAACAAAACAAAAGAGAGAGAAATGTTTCCCCTTTTGCATTTGAGCATGCAAGAATGTACAGGAAAGGAGAAAGGGAAAAACAAAGAAAAGAAGGAAATATGGGAAGAGAGCAAGGAAGGAAAAATAAGAAAAGAGGGGAAGGAAGGAAAGATAGAAAAAAGGAAGATTATAATGAGAGCTAGGGAGAATCTGAGGGAAGTCCTGCCTTAACACTTGGCCATCATAGGTATCCCCGACATGAGTGACACCATGCCCACCCTGGCCACACCCACGCTGTCCCCGAGGTCGAACACAACCCTGATGTGGTCTTCAGTGAAATCAAGTTTGACACCCCTGCATTAGACTAATATATCTAGCATTTAAATATATCATGGTGAGTAAAATGTGTGCATATGCAGTGGGTGAGAGGAGAGGTTGAAGAATTCTGATAACTTTAGGGATGAACTCCATATTGATGGAAGTGTGGAACTAATCACAAAAATAATGGGTTCAGAAAGATATGGCAGGTTGGTGTCACATATTGGTGACAGGTTCTACTTCTGGACCTGCAATCTTGATGCTTAGAACACTGATAACCTTAACTTCTTGCTGCTGTTAGTAAATAAAAGGTCTGACTGTAGATCTTATTCATCCATAATGTAGTGAATAAAGAAAGTAACTGGTATGTATTTCTAGAACCTAATTGGGTTAAGTAGCAATGTCATCCTTTGGAGATATGGGCTAACCCACATTAAGAACACATGTTCAGTTCCTAATTTGTTAACTGGTCACCTTGAACTTAGATTGTTGGACATAAATTGTCTTAGATAATTGTCTTGCTGTGAGACTCCCTGCAATTCAAAGGCGTTCTTTGGCTATGAAAGATTTTGCCCCTGGTTAATTTTTAACTCTTATGTTTGTTTTGGCTTTTGCCTTGATATTTTAGTTATCACACAAGGTGGCAGCATTTATATAACTTGATTACACTTGAAAAAAACTAAACAGACTTGATATTAAATGGGAGATCAGCATGAATTCCCAGAAGTGAATACTAAACTGGGAAGTCAAGTAAACATCTTTAAAAAATGTATTTTAAAAATCACTTAGAAATCATTACTAAGAAAGTGATTGGCCATGTCCCTGCAATTTCAGAGAATTGAATTTAAGGAAGACTTTGCTTTTTTGTTATAGAAATAAAATATAATCAGTCAGTCAATGTATAACAATTCTACCCAGAATGATCTGACACAATAATGCAAGTTTATTTATTAATAAATAATCTTAACGAATCTTAAAGAAAATTGACACTCCATTAATAAGATTTAAGTTATAAAAGTATGGGTCTTTAAAACAAGGGACCTCACTATATTTTTGTAGATATAATATGGATAGTGATCTAAGTACTGCTGAGTTGTATATATAAGTGAATTGAAAAGTGGCTTAATTTGAAATATACAGTGTAGTTGATATAGGGATTAATTATGACAAGTATCATTTGAAACATATTAACATAATACATTCCTGTATGTTTGTAAATTAATGACTTCCAGAATCAATATCACCTCATCCTGATGATGTTGATCATAATGAGACATAAGTAATGTATTTTTCAGGAATAAACTACACTTAAAAATAATCTTTATTGTTCATCTGAAATTGATGCAGAGCTACTAAAGTGGCCTAATGAAAAAAAATGTGTTGGCTTTATAGCAAATAAACACTATAATACTATAAGCCTGGTGGAGTTCAAGAGGAAACAAAATAAAAACACATCAAACAATATATATTACCTGAATGCAGAAGTTTGTGAACACATTGTTTCTGCTGTGAAAAGCAAGCCACATATAGAGGCGTTCCTAAGTGAGGAACATATAGATCAACTTCTATGCCCCAAGAAATCAGCAATTCTAGACAATCACTGTGACCTAAAGAAAGCATAATTGAATTAATCCCTAAAACAAAATCTTAAATTTTTAAATGGCCGATGCATTTTGTAATCTGCCTATTCTAAGGCTTACCTCTGCTGGCTGCTTCATGAGTTGGCGAAGGAAAACATGTCTCCCATTGAATTTTTGCACCATATTCCAATAGAAGTTGTACACAAGATGCACTCCCTCTTGAGCTGGCATTAAATAAGGGTGTTATCCCATCAATAGTTGTGGCATTCACCTAAAATATTGGTTGGAATTATTGATGGGGATAAAGTACATGTTACAAATCATGCTTTGTATTTATTGCTCTCTTGTATCCAATGTGGTTTGGAGATACAAAAAGTCTAGGGTTTGCAGTGTGACATTTTGACAACACTGCATAATTTTTTCATCTCAAGGTGTATCAAACATCTAATATGTACCCCCTTTCCCATGTTCAAACCATTCAGAATGCAGCTAAGTAAAGATTAAAGGTTAAGGTTCTCCTCGCACATACATGCTAGTTGTTCCTGACTCTAGGGGGCGGTGCTCATCTTAGTTTCTAAGCCAAAGAACCAGTGCTGTCTGATGACAATTGCCTGGTCATGTGGCCAGCATGCCTAAATGCCAAAGGCGCACAGAATGCTGTTACCTTCCCACCAAAGTGGTCCCTATTTTTCTACTTGCATTTTTACATGCTTTCGAACTGCTAAGTTGGCAGAAGCTGGGACAAGTAACAGGAGCTCACTCCGTTACGCAATGCTAGGGATTTGAACCGCCGAACTGTTGACCTTTCTGATCGATAGGCTCAGCATCTTAGCCACTTAGTCCCCATAGTAGTAAGTAAAGATTACATATACTTAATTACATACTGCAAGGAAATGTCATTTTAGTAAAAAAAAAATAGTAATAAGCTAGACTTCCAATAGGTATGATACATATTACCTAATGCTTCTAACAAAAGCTTTCTAGCTTTTTAACAGTTTAAAGTAATATCAGTGTGATCACTTACATTTGCTCCTGCTTCGAGAAGTATCCGAGCACATCCTACATGATCTCCAAGGCATGCCTCGTGCAATGGTGTCACTTGATCAATGGTTAAAGCATCTACATTGTATCCCTAAGCAGAAAACAAAAAATTAACCATCACAATAAGTCTTCTAACTACCGTATATACTCGAGTATAAGTCGACCCGAATATAAGCCGAGGCACCTAATTTTACACAAAAACTGGGAAAACTTATTGACTCGAGTATAAGCCGAGGTGGGAAATGCAGCAGCTACTGGTAAATTTCAAAAATAAAAATAATTAATTTGGGAAACGATCTCACTATCATGAAAGGTTTAATTGATTCACTAACCCAAAAGAAGAAGATGATGATGACAGCGGAGGCAGGAGTCACTCTCTTCCCCTCCTCGGAGGCCCCCTGAGTCAGGAGTCACTACCGCTGGCGCGGCCCCAGTCCCGCGCCTCTGGGAAGGGAAAGGCAAAGCGCTTTTGCCTTCCCTTCCCGGCTGGGGCTGTTGGGAGTCGCTGCCGCCGGAGGCCGCGACTCCACACCATTTTTTTTTCAGAGGGAATCTGACTCGAGTATAAGTCGAGGGGATTTTTTCAGCACAAAAATTGGGCTGAAAACTAGGCTTATACTCAGTATATACAGTATTCAATTTCATAATGAAAGATAAATTATGTAACAATAAGTCTTTATTCAATATTTGCATAACATACACATTTAACTATTATTCAAGAGGAATGTAATCATGGAAAAAAATTGTATACTTCTGGACATTTTGGGGTTTGATTTGATACCGTATAAAACCATGTTGTTTACCAGCTAATTGCAATTACTATTTTTACAGTTATTTGTCTTACTCTTTGTTTTTTGTCCTATGCCAAATTTCAGAAAAAAATCTGATAAAAGTTCAAAGCAACTGTGTCTTTTAATATGTGGAAACAGAATCAGTCACACAGAATGCAACTGCTTTGTCTGTCAAAAAGACAGTCTGGGTTGTGCTACAGCATGTGGTTTATTTAACCACAGATTATAGGAGAAATCAGTGATTCAGTTCAGGATTCTCAAACTTTTTTTCTGAGTGCATTTATTTGTGGCTTTCCTTCATTGTCACTGACAGCTGAACATGTTTCCACTACCTATTGACTAAATTGTATCAAAACTATGGTCCTCCCTAGAAATGCTCCTGGCCCCACACTCAGAACCACTTCTAGTTTCTAGAAGTTATAGAAACAGATTCTATTTCATATATAATGCCAAGTCATAAAGTTTGATTTATAAATCTGAGTCTACAGATTGTGCTAAACCAGTGGTGGGTTTTATTTTTTTTTACTACCGGTTCTGTGGGCGTGGCTTGGTGGGCGTGGCAGGGGAAGGATACTGTAAAATCTCCAGTCAGAGGTGGTATTTGCCGGTTCTCCGAACTATTCAAAATTTCTGCTACCAGTTCTCCAGAACTGGTGAGAACCTGTTGAATACCACCTCTGTGCTAAACCAAAAACAAAACACCTTAGGACTATATGTGAACCCAACCATACTGTCATTTCTGGCTTGCTCAATAAATCATGGCATATATGAATGCAAATAGTCAAAGGCATTGCTAAATTGCATTGTTCTGCATTGCTAAAATCTGAGTCACAGCAACAAAGAAAGATTCAGCAGAGATTCTTGGCTGTGACTCCTAGAAAAAAACAGCAAATGTGGAGGGAGTTATAAGTTTTTTGGTGACCAGGAAGATTGAAAGATAGTTGAGCAAGGAGTACAACATCTAAGAGATCTGATTCCCAGAAAAGATAGGAGGCAAGGAACTTGTGTCATATATAGCACATGACTGACAGTGGGGGGGCATTCTTAGAACCAGGAAGAGAGGGTGCTACCCAGCTCACCTCTTTGGGTATGTCTAATTAAAACATTGCTAACACTGCAGCACTGGAAGCCAATTGGTTGCTCAAGACCAAGGTTTCAGCAGCCGCTTTCCCCACATCCAGCAGGTTCAGACATGGGGAGAACCACAGATCCCATCATCCTTACTCAGCTGGCTGGAAGGCTTGGCCTGTGGAACCTTTAGAATGGCAATGTAAGAATCCCAAAACTACTGGAGAAATGGTAATTCTGCCAACAGATATCAGTGTTGTTGATGATAATGTAGTTAGTGGCATGGTTACTCCTGGAGGTAATTACATACATTTTTGACATCAGGGGAGTCCCAGCACTGCAAATTTGGAGATCCTCTGAAATATAGAAAATTCTAAAGTTTTACTGCCATGGGCACTTAAGAATTTTTCAAGCTTTAGCTACCTTAAACAGGAAAAGATGGCAGTCTGTATTTAGAATATTTTTGAATCGGCTTGTGGCATGGGGATATGCATGCTGAAATTGTTTTAAGTCACTTTAAAGGTTTGCCCATGCAGAAATATGGGGTTTAACTTTAATAAGAAAAATAAAAATACAGTGAAAAACCTGTTCCACAAATTAAACTAGCTATAAATTGCATAGAGTAGCTACAGAAAATATTTCGTATATGAAGGGAAGGATCTGGGTATTAAAAGATTCAGTAGTAGAAGGCAGAGGGTTAACTAGCATATCCTTTCTCATCAATTTTATTCAACTAGGAAGCAATTCTTGGATAAATTGGAGTAATGAGAATGAGCAGTTCTTAACTGTATAGCCTGCAAAGTCATATTAGAGAGTCATCCAACCTGAGATCACATTGTGGTTAAGATAATCTCATTCTGTAATCATATCCCAATTTTGGTTACCTTTGTTTAACTACAGCCTTGTGCTTGTTGTGTGTATGGTTGTTATTTAAAAATCATGTTGGCTGGCTATGCCCTGGAATAGTTAGGATACTGATTGCAGAAGAGAGATATGTATACGTCTCTATCACAAAACAAAGGTACAGTTAGCATGGAACCTTTAACAACAACGTGAATTAGATTATTTTTTATCACCTGAGCCTGGATTGCAGTTATTTGGTTAGTTTTTGTATTGTAAAATTGATAGTCATCAGAATCCTAAAACACTATGCCTGGATATTTATTACTTCAATAAAGTTGGCGCTTGGAGGGAATGTATCAGATTCTGATCTGTACATCACCATCACTGTTATACATACCAGCGGTCGCCAACTGGTGGGCTGTGAGAAAATTTTGGTGGGCCGCAGAGAAATCTCACCCCCAGAGCACCCCGCAAAGCAATTAATCCAGGCTACACAGAAACACAAGGCTGCGCCGCCCACATGGCCTGCGGGCCCTCCCCGCCCACTCACTCCTTACCTGGCAAACTTGCCTGCTAAATTGCTATTTTTTTTCCGACCATCAGCTGTTCTGCTGTGCCCGGAGATTTAGATTAGCTAGGAAGCAGGAAATGGTAGGATTTCTTGCTTTCTAGTTAGTCTTTAGATCTTCGGCTCCGCTTTTAAGCATAGCAGAACCTCCCTTAGAACTGAAGGCTGTATTATTCAGTGCAGACTCACGGCAAGCAAATTTTATGTGACAGACTCAGGTAACCGATGGCAGATAGATAGATCACTGAATGATTCTGTGAGCAACTCAATCTGCCTGCCTGTTTTTGGATAAAAGTTGCTCTTTTTTTTTATAAAAAAATCAATGTTTACATACATGGTGTGTTGTGAGTTAATTTTGTGAGTTTGCTTGCTAGCAAATTTCATGAGTTTGCTTGCAAGCAAATTTTATGTGACAGACTGAGCTAGCCGATAGCAGAGAGATCTCTGAATGAATCTGTGATTCTGTGAGCAACTCAACCTGCCTGCCTGCTTTGCCTGATTTTGGGTAAAAGTTGGTCTTTTTTTATAAAAAATTCTATATTTATATAAATATTTATAATATTTACATACAAGCCATGCCCAGCCAGTCACATGACCACCAAGCCACACCCACAAATTAGGGTATACCCACAGAACTGGTTAGTGGTCCCTGGGATTTAAAATGATGAGTTTGGTGGTCCCTGAGGTCCAAAAGGTTGGCGACCCCTGATATATACTATAGTGAGAATCTTGGAACTGTATAAACAAATAAAGAAAACACATAAACCAAAACTTGTGATTAATGAAGAATGAAGTAATATCATTTTCATGTTTAACAAAGCAGTAAAAATTTAACAGAAATTAACATTGATTTTAGTTACATTTTCACCTTTTACCTGTGCAATTAATGTTTTGAGAGATAGAAGGCGCCCTTGGCTTGCTGCTTCATGCAGGGGTGAGCGATCTGCCCAAGAACCTATGGAACAATACCATGGAATAGATTAAATTACATAATTTTCATTAATATAAAAGAAGTAATACAAAAAACGTAAGTACATAACTACGTGAATCACATTAAATGAACAAGCCTGCTCCCTGCTCTCCCCAATTCATTCATTAATCAAATACATAGGTCATTAAGTGTGCATGGGATACCTCAGAAGTGGAATGAACATGGGGGCGGGGCTAGTGCAAGAACAAGACTTGCCTCTGGCCACCTAAGGCCTTGCCCATCTACTGAGATATCTCATGCTCCTCTTCCCATCTCTTGGGGTCTCCATAGTGCTTGGGGCTTATCCACACAAACACCTTATCATCAATCACTTACTTGCCTTTCGAAGATCTCCAGAACAGGCTCGGCCACATGGCAGAAAAGGCCTTTTTTCCCCAGATGCTGACAAAGCTGTTTTCCTTAAATCTTGCATTCTTACACACTCATTTTTGCTCAGAGGATTTAATCGTCTGCAGGAACACAAAATCTATTGCATTTCTGAAGGCCGTGTCTGGTCCGAGCCTGGCTGGTGTGCAGGCACCTTCTGCACACTGCTGGGCTGTTTGAATGAACTGCTTTGGGGATTGTGGTGTGAAGGTGGCAGCAGCAATCAATACAAGGCATTTTTCATGCTAGTTTTGACTGGAGGAGGCAGGACTATATGGCGGAAGGGCAGCTATAGTAGGAGAGTGAGCCAGAGTAGCGGCACTGTCACTGGGGATGGCCGAGCACATCACAGTGAGCCAGGTCAGTGCAGTTGCTGAGCACCATGCCTGGAAGCTCTTTGCCATTTGTTCTCACTCATCTTCTGTGGTGTCTTGAGTACCAGAGCCTTAGGCGTGCTCCCTGGTGTGGGGGCACCTGCCTGTATTGTTGCCAGAAAGGTCCTCTTACTCCAGGTAACCCCTGCAGCCTGTAGGCGCCTCGCTGCCCACCTGATCTTCCCGAAAGCGCACCCGGCAAGTGCAGGTTTGCTGGGGCACCAAGCTCTCCATCTCTCCATCCATCTCCATGGTGGTGCAATTGATGAGGTCCAAATGGGTTCAGCGCTCCACTGGGTGGCTAGCATTTGAGAAAAAGATGGCTGCTTTTTTGTCATGTGGCCCAGTCTATTCAGGAGCTCTAGATATCTTTGAAAGTGAGGGATGAGGGACCGGTACCAGGTTGGGGAGGAGCATGTGGAACCCGGTGGGCTAGCAAAGCAGACTGTGGAGATTGGTGAGACAGGATTGGGTATGTGTGAATAGGCAGGGGTTATGTTGCAGTATCTCTGTGGTCAGTCGTAAGGTTAAATGATGTCCTTGGTACTGCAACATACATAACTTAGGGACTGGGTTGTAAGTACTTTGGGACCGGTGTCGCAATTTTGAACTGTCACTAAGTGAACTGTCATAACTCAAAAACTATGCATACTATGAAAACTCTCATTTTCACGACCTTTAACTGGGTGAAACGATGCATCATAGAGCAACAATGTTTTAACCAAGTACCTCCAAAGGGCTAATTTACAGAATATACAGAATATATGTGACTCCCTAGGGAATAAAATTTGAGAACATTGTGGCTGCTTCAGTGCTACTAACTGCTGCTGCATTTCTGGCCTGCTGCTGTACTGACATCATTTTTATTATTCCATTTCCCAGATTTTTTCCAGATTTTGTTTTATTGAACTTTATTAATTTATTTGATTCTTTTTGTTAGTTTTTATTGTTTTTTTAAAAAAATATGGTTTACATTCTGTAAGCCACCTCAAGTCACCATGGGCAAATAGGCAGCAATATAAATTAAATCAATCAATCAATCAATCAATCAATCGAAGGAAAGAAGGAAGGAAGGAAGGGATTTCTGCTCCTTGCCAGATCCCCATAAGGAAACTCAATGAGGAAGCTGGTAGGAAATTGGAAGTTACTCCTGTTCCCACTGCTTTTTTGCATAATCATTCTGTTTCTTTAAGAAAGGAAGTATCTCTGAAACAATGACCCAGTGGGCCATGGGTTGTGTAGTTCTTACTAAATCTGGTTCTCATCCCTCAAGTATACATCTGGTGAATCATTCTCTGAATAGAAAAAAATGGTAATGGTATTTTTTTTCCATTTATCCACACATGGGAATGCTTTCAAGTTGTAAATCCAAATATGAATGAAATATTAGAACTGAGATGCAAGTTCCATTAGCTGCAAGTCAATTAATGGAATTCACTTAGTATAGTGCTGTAGCCAGGGGGAAATGGCCCCTATTTCTTTAACCATATCAAAATACTGGTGTGTCTTTCAGCTCTCGCCCTATTGCGCAAACTAAGCAATTCAATGCATGGGTTCAAAACATATTGCTAAACAGCTGAAGAGAAATCCAGAAATACTTATGAGCTTTCCAGTTTTCATTCCCTGCAGGAAATAAATTCTTCTGATTTAAATTAGGTGTAGATGTGTGCATAATATTTGATTTTAACACTGCACAAAATTCTACCACATTATGGTAAAAGGAACAATATCCTATATACTAGAAAATGAAATATAAGCCACATATCTTGCAACAAATTATTGCGTGAGCAACAGACCCCAAAATATATGGTTGCTATTTACAACCTCCTTCATCCATCCTCTGCAGAGAATTCATTACACCTTTGTGCCAATTTGTTTTGCTGCCAAATTAGCTTTCAGAGCTGCAGCATTGGGGAAAATGCACCAAGCATATAAAGTGCCTGATTAGTATCCTTGAGCCATTCTGAGACTGTCCTGGTACTATTAATTTTGTTAAAAGCAGAATACTGCAGTCAAAATATTTCTTGCTGCTAGTTTTCATTTTCCCTTGCAAAACATATTGATTCACATCCTTGCTAACTTTCCTGTTTCCTCCCTTTAAATGTACATGCTGTGCTTCTTAGAAAATTGTGGGCATACGTAATTATTGCAAAGCCATGACATTCATTCTCTCACAGTGTCAGGATAGAATCCAAAACTCTGCACTGAACTAAGGCTCCGTGTCCAGGGTCTCCATTATAGCTATACTAAGAGCAAATATAGGCTAGTTAACATCTTACTTCAAAAGTACTCCCTGTGGGCCTCCTTTTCCTATTTATTAGAACTAAAGGTTATCTCCTATATTTTATATTGGATTTTAATCTATCTTGCAGTACCTGTTATGATTGCATTTGCAAAGAAAAAGGTTATGATTGCATTTGCAAAGAAAAATAATTCATTTGAAAATACTGTAAGTTACTTGATAGAGGAATGATTTATTCTACATTCCCTCCCCCTTCCTCCATTTAATTTCTACAGGCTATTGGAAAAGACAAGAATATAAAGCTGTATTCTTAACATTTTAAAACACCATACAGAAAACGCCCAAACAATCATGATTTTTAAAGTTCTACGCCAAAGTCCAACAAGAGAACAGATTTTTCTCAGTTATGCAATGAATTCTTGTAGTTTAATGATTGGTGGCAGAATTATAAGTACCCTAGAAGTACTAGAAATATGATTCTATATATGAAAGTCTTTCAGTACTGTACTTGTCTTTATCAAGCTTTCACAGCATTGGGTACACTGAAGAGAAAATTAAGTTCCAATTCAGTCTAGCTCTTTAAATTTAAGGAAAAAATATTAAAGGCTATTTGGGGGAAAAATACAACCTCTAACATTTCCTTATGATTTTTTTCTCAGTGGCTGAAATGCAAAGTACCAGTGGCTATATTTAGATTCTGCATTGCAAGTCATATGGTATCTAATTTACCAGGAACAAGAGCTACAGTTCTGTAAATATTGCAGAGCTCAAAGTTAAAATGCTACCATAAACAGACAAAAATAAGGAAAGTTTTAAACATTGTATACAGTACCTAAATCTCCATCTCCCCATGGCATTTCCAACCAATTTTGACTATAAATCCTGCTCATTTTAAATAAGAAAAGCTGTCTCTTTAGTTGATTCTTGTTAATAACACGTCAACCAAATTTGGAAAGAGCTTCTTGCACTCAGTCTAAAATGAACTTTCACCTGTAAAGACACTGCAGAAAACAATATCCGAAGACCTATGTTTAATAATATTTCAGCTTTCATTGCTAAGTCCTGTATAGTAAAAATACTATCTGCAACATTGCATACTTTACGATATATACAGTATTTCATTTTATGTGATCTAAATTATAATGATTTGAATTTGGCTATGAATTCAAATATATTCTGTGAATTTATTAAGTAAATTTGCACAATAATCTCTTAACCTCATTTACATCTTTAAAAGAGAAAGATGCATTTTATTTTATGCAACTTTGTAATAAAAGAACTAAACATTACAGAAGTTAAATGTTTAAAGTTAAACTTTGCAATATCATGTTATGAAGTAATAGACTAGATCTCTATCATATAATGTGAAAATGGTCACATGTAATTGGACAATAAACTCAAAATGTTTGTTTGCATAAAGGTATTTCTGAAAAAATACCATGCCCTCATAGTATTACACAAATACTCATCTGCAGTATTATCTTTAAATATTTTGTAAGAAAGGACTCTTAGATAATTTCCTGATTTATACATAAGCTATACTTTTTCTATACTTCAGAGATTAATTTATGGCTTTGGGGTAATTTATATGCTCCGTCTATGAAACATTAGTTGTTTGAATAGACTTTTTTGATTAAAATATCTGAATCATGGTCTACAACCAGCTTAAGACAACAGAAAGAAGGGCATTTTCCCTATAATCTCTAAAAATGGAAATGTATTTAGAATTTTAACAAAATTTAACAGATGATAGAACGTTTTTTCTTTTTTCTTTTGCTTTAAGTGACCTAACATTTCACCCAATGAGTTAGGTTGCAATAACAAAATGGACATACTGCTTACAATCTTTAGTTTTTCATGTGAAACCTCACTTCTCAACTAGAGTAACTCTTGATTCTCTTCCTTAGAGTTCTCCTTCCCAGGGGAATATTAAAATGTATTTGGTGACTAGAACTTAATTTCAGCGTAGATCTTATTACAAACCTACAAAATAATAGCCCTGACATCTTTGGGAAATTTTGCAACAGCAAAAATAAATGTGATAGAACTATGGTTTTTCAATAGACTTTCAGAATGTTATTGACAAATCATCCAGTCTCTCTTTTTATTTTATTGCTTGAATATATGTTAAAAGAGAAAAACATTACAAAAACTTTCTGAGAAATGCTTCCTATCCTACCCAAGTAACATTTTAAAGATACAGGAAATAATGCATGCTAATGTTTAAATACATTTTGACTACATAAAATAATACTAATTAATGTATCTGCTATGTTGACAAAGACCAGGTCAGAAACAGAATGCATATACGTATTATGTATCAATGACTCAAGTCAAGCATCTGGACTTGCATTGTCTTTCCAACATTGAAGGATATAGAAACATAATAACATAAGAAACTGACAGCAGAAGTAGTCCCAGTGGTCCATTGAGTCTACCCTTTAAGGTTTTTTGTTTTTGTTTTCTTTTTAATTTATGTATTTATTACTTTTAATTATTAACTATTCTTTATTTATATATATTTTGGCTCATCACGCAATCACCCAGATGTTCAGGTCATATTTGGCATTTTTGTCTACTATCGAGTTCTTTCCAAGGACCTCGGAAAGGCAGATCTGGATGTTTGATGCTGTTAAGATATCATCCAAGGGTGGAAGCTGTTCCAAGTAAACCCACCTTTTACAATTGACTGATGGTGAATTTTCTCAGTGTTGATGGTGCTCAAGTGGTGCTTCAGTTGTGTTGGGATTGCACTCAAGATGCCCACTACTACTGGTATTACACCTTTGCTTGCTTTTGCCACAGTTCTATTTCTCTTTGCAGTCCTTTGTGTCTTGTTATCTTCTCTGGTTCTTTCTCTTCAAATCCGCTGCCTCCAGGTACTGCCCCATCCACTAGCCAGACTTTTTCATCTTTGGTTCTAGGACTATACCCCTTTGGTGCTGGATGGGATGCATTGCCCCCAAAAGACCCCAAGCGAAATCTGGGAGTCCTCCTAGATTCAGAACAAGGACAAAGTGGCAGTTGTGGCTAGGGGGACCTTCATATGATGTGCTGCTTGCATGCATTCTTTACAACTTTCTCCAGAAAGGGAAGGTTAGAATCTGGACAGCAGCAATTTAGATAATGGAAGGTCTGCTGATGATAAATGATAAGTGTGTCACCGTGTCCTTCAAAACCAGGGAAATAATCCTCTCCTTCAAAGAAACCAATACAATCACATAAGCCCATCAAGTAGTCATCTTATTGACTACATAATAATCCAGAGGGACCAGACTCTAACATAGGATTTGGAGGGATAAAAGGGGTCCTGAAGCCTGCCCACTCTTTAAAGTTGTTTATAGATCCAGACTTGGCGACTTCCATCCCTGGCAGCCTAGTAAGGGATGCTGGGTAAATGTGGATGAGAGAGCATGTGCATACATGTGTGTGAAAGATCAAATAGATATACATTAATCAGTAAAGTTGCTGTTATTTTAAATTCACTGGGTCTCTGTGTTTCTAAAGAACTGTTTGTGTCTCAGTATTCAGTTGGAAATTATTTAAATGTGGCAATTTTCCAGGGCTGTGAGTATGTAAATGAGTGCCCATAAGCTAAACCTGAGGAAACGTATGTAACAAGTCATAGAATCTAACTGAGTCCAAATAACATCCCGAGAATGCACCCCAGGCAACTCATTTGAATCTTTCTAGTGAAAGTCCTAGTACAATTGCAAGTTAATCGAAATGATTTTATCTGCCCAAATAGTGTAAGTATTCTATACCTCAATTCTGTAGAAGATCCCGAGGCAATCTTTCCCCAGTAGGGAATAGATCACTATAAACAAGGCCCCTAAGCAGTTATAAAAAGATGAAATAAGGATGGAGAAATAAAGACATTTTGCCCACTTTATCCCTATGATGTAGGCCCAAACATGGACACTTGTGTTTGGTTGGATTTACTTTTTGTTTTTCTGCAACAATACTCTTATGTTCATGGAGCTCTTGGAGTGCCTCAGAAAACCAAGGTATAGCCCAACATTGGCATAAAAACAAATACAACCTTAAACAAAAATAAACAATATCTCTACATTGACATACTGTAAAGCTTTTTGAATCCCCTACAAAGGCCTTCCAGGGACAGTCAACCCTTAATCATTCTCTGGAAAATTACACTGTAAGATTGGGGACTATTCTCACTTCAGATTAAACTATCTCAAAGTAGGAAGCAGTCACTAAGAATTAGCTTCCCTGGTCTGTCTTCTGCTTGACTAGGGTAGACTATCTTAATTGTTCCGTCCTAGTCCCAGAAGACAACAAATATCAACTAAGTTTGGAAATGATCTGATCATGATAGAAGTTTCAGAATAACATCCCCCATCTTCAAATCAACTGCTCTGAGGTAATGATGATATATCGTGTATGTTCACGTGTGCACCGAGCCTGTGATTATTTTAGCCATGATTACCAAGAAAACAATTCCTAAGCCTTCCAACTACTACCTTTGAGTATGGAGGTTGAAGCTCCCAATACTAGTAGTAATGGGGACTCCAATACCAACCCAGAGCCAAAATCTGGGCTCTCGGTAAGGGGTTATGCTGAACAGCAGGTTGGACTGTATTGTACATAACCAAGATCTCCAACTGACAAACTACGGTTTGAATAATCTCCCCAAAACAATTGACCAAATTGTATTTTGCAATCATGATTTACTGTTGGAGGGAATGGAGGGAGAATCTGTGCATTTAGCTTTTCCCCAACTCTTTAACTATGATTGAAGGAAATTTCAGTGTCTTTACATTGCCTTACTACTTAGTTTATTCGGGGATCCCTGCTCTAAATGATCAACTTACTGAAGTGAATGAATATAAAGTATTAAAATGAAAACATGTTTTTCTACCATCTCTTAATCATGAATGCAGTGATAATGTAAAATATTAAAAACAACTTCTTTTGAGGTGAATAAATTACAATGCAATTCTATAAACATCAATTAACAAGTAATTTGAATTCAATAGCATTCCACATGAATTTGTGCAATTTTAACCATTCTTTGGATGAAAAGAAGTATCCATATTAAATTAATGCCTTAAATACAAACAAAATATGATCTCAAAATTAAATATACTTGTACTCTGGATGGTAAAAGGAGTGTTTTCCATACATTGCCTTTACTTTAATGAGAAAGAAGTAATGGTTGAAATAGCTGATTATTGTAAGGAAGGTTTCTATTAAGAAAATGGCATAATGGAAAGTGTTAAAGCTGTTTTCTTTGCAGGATATTTCTCTGGATCAAAATCTGCTCTTAAAATATAATCGTTCAGTTATATGGTTAACATAACTGGTTTTAATGCAAAATGTAACAAAATCTGTAATAATATTTGTATTTTGATAATGACTATAAAATTTCAGAATATTTTAAATCAGGTCAGTTGGATTGTCAAATATAAGCAGGTAGATTGGTTGTTGTTGGCAAATATGTAAGCAATAAGCAAAACAAGATTGCTTATTGTTTATAAGAGGTTTCATAACTCCTTCATGTTGTAAGAAAATTTTACAGAATATATTAGATATTGACTCATTTCTGCAATTGTATTTACCTGTAATCCTTTTCATTTGCACATAAATATATATGTTTATTACTATATTTGTATTTACATATAAGCATTCTCTACCCTTCCTCCCTGTAAATATTACTCAGCAATTTTACTTAGCTATATTATATATTAATGCACATGCACAGACATAAACACATACAAATATCCATTTTGCCTATTGCAAAACCATCTCATAGAAAATGCATATGGCATTTTTTGTTTTTAAATAGTCCACTACTGGTAAAATTGCACAAAACCATATGTCCTAACAACAGAATAAAAATTCATATTTACATTGAAATTTTACTTGAGTCTTAACAAAAAGTGGGCATGCCAGCAAACACCAGTGTCCTTCAAGATGCTGAAACAAGGAGTTTACTAACCTTGACTGGTGAGAATGCCCCAGTTAGCCTTCCGTTTCACAGGGCGCTCTTCTGTGCATTCTAGGTTTCTCTTTGAGAGATTCTGTTTAATGCTACTCCTCTCAACAACAGCATCTGTGGACATTTTTTTTAAACTCCTGCCAAGGCCTCTGTGTCATCAACGCTATTCCCTGTAGAACATTCATAATCTGCTAACTAATTTCTTTCTTCCTTGACATTCTGGCTGTAGTTATTTTAGAATAGCTTCCCGTAGAGCAGTCACTACAGTTAAACCCATTCAGCAACATTTACTAACAGAACAGGCAGCTAGAGTGAGGGAAAGAAAAGATTGCACTGGCATGTTCTATTTATAAAGTAAGAAAGAATCAGCTTAGCTACGACATGGGTCTGTTTACATTATTTAAAAGGAAGACACTCTTGGATTTTTATTCAAAGCTGTGCTAGAAACACTGTCCCATGATGACCCTAATAAAGACCTATCTAATCCCAAAAATCCTTTGAAAAAAAAATGAGATTAACACCCCCCCCCCACCATCAAAATACATGTTTGTACACAGTACACAGATACTGAGCTTCTAACAGTCCCTTAACACCTGGTTATGCCAGCAAGGCTGGGGACCCCAGGGGACTGTTGAACTTGTAAAATAGCTCTGCTACTTAATTATTAACATTTCTTTACCTATCATTTCCCTGTTTGTTCTGCTTTCATAGTTTTAGTATTTTCATAATTAATAATAAGCATTTTTGTATTCATTCAGTTTTAGTTTTGTTGTACATTATCTACTATGTAGAACATGCTTTTGATGAGATGAGTATCCAGGATGGATGGATAGATGGACTGATGAAGGTAGTTATGTGAGTAGTTGTTGAAAACAACAGGTATGTAGATTTTATAACTATTGTTTTCAACCTATCTCAAATATGACATGTATTTAAAATGTATTTTAATACATGCTTATCCTGGATGGCCAGAGGGACTTAAAGGATATACTCATATTTGTAAATGCCAACATTAGAAGAGACTAATTCAGATTAAGTGAATTGATTTATATACTACAATCCCAAATTTTCTAATTTCCCAACAGAATGTCAGGTTCGCTGTTACACTGCTCACTGACTTTAGATCAGGGTGAAGTAAAACAGCAATTAGGATCAGAGGAAGCTTCAAAAACTGGGCTGCTTGACTGACATGCTCTAATTGCCTGAGCCAGCCAATCACCAGAGCTCTTTGCCTATTTTCCACCTTCTATGGCTTAGCAACCACTTCTGTCTTACTTAGCAGAACCACGTGTGTGTAGCATGGTACGCTTTGTAAGAAAAGCAATTTTTTTGAAAATGTGTAAAAATCTATTTTAATCATTTATTTAAAATGAATAAATGTTTTTGGAATACGTAGACTTCAAATGTTAAATTCATGTCTACAATCCAACAGCCAGAGTCAAAGGTCAAGGTGGTGTTTAAGAAAGAAAAGCAGACATATGTTTAAAATTAAGGAATATGGCACCTCTGCAGTGCATCATAGCCTAGGAATTTTCCATAGCAGAATTCTTTTGTAGTTCTTTCTCATAAACACTCCCTTCTATTTTTTATTACAACATGTAGGGACAATGCTTATTTTTACTATATTTACAACAACCAGGACTCAGGAATAATGAGTAATCTAGTTTAAATAATTCTAAGATCTACTAATAGATTCCAATCTACCTCTTGCCCTCCATTCTTCTCAAATACACCCATAATGCTTAGTTTTGAATAATATGTGGCATGCATTTGCACTGTATGTAAGACTTGAGACAAATTACTTGTTTATTTAAAGTATTTATACTGCACACTTGGTTCTAATGCAGTTACACATTAATAGACAAATTTAAAGTTCTAATTTACTATCAAACCAGTCAGTTCCATGCAACCAGGACAGCCTGGCGTAATACGGCTATGGTTGTTTCTATGGGTTTTCACTGCACCACCCTTTTTTTTTTGCCTCCAAACATGGAGGAAGCAAGTATAAAATATGGAAAACATCATCTTATTTCTCTTAAACAAGAAAGGAAAGAAAAACCTAAACACAGTTTAAATTCAGGCACCCATTTAATCTGGGGAGCCTTAGGACATTTAATATATGTGGCCATATGATATCTTCCTGGGCATAACCTGGCATGGTAATTGTCTGATTGTTTTAGGCTGTCCTAATTATTTTGTCATAGTATAAACTCCAAGACACAAACTGGCAACAAACTGGTAATTTTAAAATAGTATATGCTTTATTCGAAAACACAGCAGCAGAAAACAAAATATAGATGGGTGTCGCATTTTCAGAAAGGGTTTGAAATTCATTAATAGGGGTCATAAAGGGACTATGGATAGCTTCCTCAAGAATGGAGACAGAGCTTCTGGAAAAATAGTTGTAAGATGAATCATAACAGGCTTTGTACACATCCAAAATTATTTAACATAAATTAACACTCTTTCCCACTGGCTCCTTACTACCTATGGAAGCCAGAATAGGTTGGATTATTCAGCCACTCCATCTTGAAGTAGGCTGTGTTTTTCTTCCCACTACCATGTTGCTCTCAAAAAGACTCAAGAGAAAGATCTAGCAAGGTCCTCTTTCCTGTATTAGTTGAGGGAGGAGGGAGGAAGATGTGTTTTCTCAAGCTATACAGCCAACTATATCTCTTGGGCTTCCTTCCTGGAGTTAGAACACACTAGGAAACAATCATTTGTGTGTGTGTGTACTGATTTACTAGAGACTTTCTTCTAGGGACTTGCCGATGCAGAGGTGGCCATTACAATCAGACTTAAAATCTTAAGTGAGACAACAAAAAAAGAAAACAGAAAGGAGAAAAAACAAAAGCAAAAGTTTTCCTGTATAAATTCTCAGTATTAAGATAAAACTGACGATAGCTAGCTATAATTTTAATGCTATCATTCCAATGCTTCCAGCAATTGATCCAACCATGATGAGAAAGGAAAAAGCTAATGGGTTTGCTTAATAAAACCAATGCTTGTTTTACAATAGCAGTATTCTCTTAACAACCACCACGAAAAAGATTATAAAATTGAGGGCCATTATGTGGTGACCCGCTTTATGACTGTCATGACATACCACTGAAACTAGGTTTGATTTGATTTGAATGGAGGGTAACTGTTGAAATTGGAGAAGTAGTACAATATGCTTTAGGGACCAGCTTCACAGCTGCGTAGGCTGCCTGAGCACCTTGACTCCAACTGCAGAGCTTTCGGTGTCCTTCCTGTCATAGTTAGATCACAACCCGATTATTATGGGATTCCCTGTTGCCACTACCCACTGCAGGGAAACTAGACCTATTAGTTTGAGCCACCTACAGCTACTGATGGATCTGGATTTCAGAGGGAGCTGGGCTTGTTCGTGTTGGTCTGCTGCATGATCTATCCAAGGTCTTAATAGCTGCTAGGAACGGGGGAAGGGGCAATGGAGGCTTTTGATCTTTATGTGACTCTCCTGTGAGTTACAGAGGAACTGAGGGAGTTGAAGCAATACAAGAAACATCTAGATTCTAGAGCATTGCTGTGATCTACAAGGGATGAACTTGACCATACATGGGGTATTGCCATGATTAAGGCTCTCACCTACCTCATAGTGTTAAGGATGGTGAAGTGCCATTATTTTTCTGCCCTTATTGCATTGATGGCTAGCTATCCTGCACTCTTGTTTCAGCTGACAGTCTTGGATAAAGGAACTCAAAGAACACTTTGTAGGGCCATGTGTAAGAATCTGTCAGACAAAGCTTCTCAAATTGGCTCACAATTGGATACCAGCCTTGTTATAGTTCTAAAGCTATAAAATTGGACAAATTCTTGTCCAATTATCTGAACCTGTTGGGCCCAATGAAGAGGACAGACGAAGAGTTCAGCCACTTCTCTTTAGATCAATGCCCCTCCTGACTTGTTAAAGCAAACTGGTGGGGGGTGGGAACTGGCATGTGAGTAAGCTCTAGTGGTGGAAAACTCTTTCTTGAGTGAAAGGTTGATCCTTTGCCCCTTAAGAAGATTTTGGTCTGTCCCCTTCTCAGGAAGCCATTGTTGGACCCAACAATACTTGATAATTTGGATGATCACTGGCATGGGTGGGACATGTTAGACTGGCACCATCGCTCCAGACTGTCCAAAGGTCCCTCAATACCTTGTTAAACTAGCAAGCCAGATGAACCCAGGGAACTAATGAATTAGTGAGCTGGCTCCATTATTATTAACATCCCTTTGTCCATTATTTCTTTTTAGCTAACTTTTATAGTTTTTAATGTTAATCATCATCATCAGTGCCCTGGAAGATCTGAACAAGAATGCACTGGAAGATCTGCAAGAAATATCATTTGCCTGCAAGCAAGAACTGGTGGGACCATAAAATAGACAAAGTCATAGAAAATGAAAAAGCTAAATTGCTCTCTGACTTTATAATTCAAACAGACAGGCACCTTCCACATAAAATCCCAAACTTAACAACTGTCAATAAGAAATACAAAAAAGTCTGGATAGTGGACATGGCAGTATGTAGAGAAAGGAAAATAGAAAAGAAAGAACTGGATAAGATAACAAAATACAAAGACCTGCAAACAGAAATGGAACGACTGTGGCAATATAGGCATCTTAGGTACAATCCCAAAACATCTGGAGCACCACTTGGACACCATTGGCATTGACAAATTCACCATCTGTCAATTACAAAAGGCAGATTTACTCAAAACAGCCTGGTATGATATAACATCATCAAACATCCAAGATCTGCCTATTTGAAATCCTTGGAAAGGACCTGATTAGGTAGACAAAAATGCCAAATCCAGTCTGAACAGCTGGCTTACTGCAACAAATAACAACAACAACAACAACAACAACAATTGGAAACTTTGCCAGGAGTTTGGGTTTGAATGTAGCAAAAATTACTGGGAATACCAAGTTGACAAAGTTCTTGAAAACAAATAGGTCAAAATATTGTGGGATTTTTTTAATCCAAACAGACAAACATCTGGCCCACAACACGCCTGACATCACTATTGTAGAAAAGAAAAAAATCTGGTTCATTGATATTGCAATACCAGATGATGCACAAATTGAAGAGAAACAACTAGAAAAAATATCAAAATAGCATGATCTGCAAGTTGAAATTTAGCAATTGTGGAGGAAAATAATCAATGGTTGTAACCAGTAGTAATAGGAGCCCTGGGAGCAACACCCAAAGGGCTGCCTAGATACATGGAAATTTTGAACTTATCAGATCTGAATATTCTGACTTTGCAAAGAAACACCCTACTCAGAACTGCCTATCTACTCAGATGTTACCTTAACAGCTCTTCGGTTCTTTGTTAGGATTACCAGTCCTAGACTGTAAATCAAATTGAAGCTTAAATCAATAATAATAACAACAACAATAATATCAAACATCCAGATCTGCCTATCCCAGCTCCTTGGAAAGACTCAATATTTTGTAAGAAGCTGTGGCCTTCCTGTTTCTTGGGTAGCAGGAGAATGATTTAAAAAAAGAGCTGCCCAAAGAATCAAGGATATAGAAACACAAATGATATAGCTATCCTTTGTAAGGTGGGTAACTTGAAATGGCTGAGCAAATACAAACATACTTTTCAAATAGCTATTTAAAGTTACAATTGCCAAAACATCTTAGGGAGATATTTACACAAGCGATTCGAAGAGCTTGACACAATGGTCAGATATGGGAGATTCCATTCTATACTCTACAATGAACTTCTCTGCATTTGCGGAGCAGCAGAGGTAGAAGACCTGGCTCACATCCTATTTGACTGTTGCCTGTATAAGAGGATGAGAGACAGGTACCTCGGTCCATATACCAAACGAATGACCCATTGGGACTCCCATATCAAAACAACTTATCTTATGTGTGGCCAAAATCTGAAAATAACATTTAACATAGCACAGTACGTAAGCAAAATGGTTCGGTTGAGATCTGCAAATGTGGAACTAATTGATTGCAGGGATAACACCAAAATATAATTTTATCATATTTTATCTATATCTTACATTATTGTGTTTTATTCTGATTCCATTTTAGATTGTATTTTATTCCAATTTCATTTTAGACTGGATATTATTCCAATTTCGTTTAAAATTGTATTTTATCCAATTCCATTTTAAACTGCTTTTATAAAATTTTAGTAATAATTTGTTTCTGGAATTCTACACTTTGATACAGCCCAAGGGTTAATCAATAAAGATTGAATTGAATTGACTCAATAGGTAGATAAAAATGTCAAACCAGTCTGAACATCTGGCGTAATGTATTAAATAAAAACAACAACAACTTATTAGAGAACACTTATTTTGCGAGAGACAACTAAATAATTTGAAAAATAAATAAAAAATGTGCAGTTTGAACTTGGGGAATGGTGGCATATAAATACAATAAATAAATGATATAATAATAAAATCAAGAAAACAACCCTATATTTAAAGGAAGGAACAGTTATCCAGACATTATATCAAAACACATTTCTTAGGCTGTAGGATTACATACATCTCATTTAGCACACATATAGTTTAGTGGCTCAACAGTTCATCATAGTTCTAGAGAAATAATATGCTGAATCCAGTGGTGGGATTCAGCCATTTTGCACCACTTTGAGAGATCCAGTTGTTAATTTTCTGAGCAGTTTGGTGAACTGGTTGTTGGAAGAAATCATTAGGACAGAGAACCAGCTGTTAAATTATTTGAATCCCACCACCGGCTGAATCCTTAGTACTACATACATATTGAATTGAATAGTCTATACGGCATTCCTTTCATGGCCATCAAAGCTTACTGTGCCTAGAAAGCTCTATTGTTTTTATTAATAGAACTCTGATCCTTCTGGAATGTGGATCGAGAAAACATGTTGTACTGTTTTCATTTTCCAAGCAACTGTTTTTGAGTGACATTATCAGTTGCAATTATTAAATGGTATACTATGAAAACATCTGAATGAATCCAAGTTCTTCAGATTACATATCTAAAAATATGGACTGCTACATATTTCTAAGCTGAAGGGTCAGATAATTGGGAATGATCATAAAAGGGAAAAATGGTAGACAGCAAACCTGTTTCTTTATCAGAACACTTCAATAGTTTAATATTTGTAAATGTCTGTGACAAAAAAAAATCTAGATTTAATCAAGACTGTTAAGTTTCCAGTTTAAAAAAAAATAAAGAAAAGATTTTCCCTACATATCAAATTCAACAATTAGTCTGAATTTCCAAGCCTTTTCTGGCATATCTCCTCTGTAATTTATTCTCTGGATATGGAATTGTTGGGAAAAGCTTGAGCAGAGGTTGTTTTTCCTTCCTGCCTATGTTCCAAATCAATACATGAACAAAAAAAAAAAAAAAAAAAAAAAGGGGGGGGGACAGAAAAAAATAGCACGAGAGCAATGTTGGAGGAGAATAAAGCTTGGGAATATAGAAGTACATGTGTAATCTTAAAAAATATATAACACTGTAAACTTCCATATGTCTAGAAAGATTAATAGCATACAATTTATAGAAATAATTGTAAATTATTCTTACAAAACATGTGAGGGATCATAGAAGGAATTCCATACATATCGTACGAGGAACTCCATAAATCCACTTTTTCTTCTCAAGAAAACACAGTTTATATGTGTTTGTATGTGCACATTGAGTTTTGAGTTTTCATTTGTATTCACTATTCTTTGATACTTGTTAATATACATTATTGTTTAGAACTTGTGATATTATCAATATATTTATGAATTTGTGACCAATTCATTTGTATGATGTATGTATTTGCAAAAGATTTCCCACCAATAATCAAATTGGGAAGGCTGCTCTTCACTTTTAGTTTTGATATTATTATTAAGCCACTTCTTTTACTAGCTAACATAGTAAAAATGTGCATGCCTTAAATTTTAGATTACATAAGTTCTGTTTGAACTGTATGGTGTTACATCTGCCAATTTTTCAACATAATAAGCAGAGCATCAGAGAATTAACCTACCATTTTTGTAACCCCAATTCCTATGCAGCAGGAATAGAAGATAGGCTTATCTCCAAGGAATCTACTTTAGCTTTATCCCACCCTTTTAGTAGATCACTCTAGGACCCATACAATATTTTCCTACCATCACAAAAAATCTTCAGATATGAAGTGAATTATGTTCACTTCCATAATTAGTCAAAATAATACAACTTTAGGGCCTTCCTAAAGATCACCAAAAATTCTTAGACCTCTTACTGCAGCAGTCCCCAACCTTTTTATCACCAGGACCAGTTTTGTGAAAGACATTTTTTTCCATGGACTGGTGGAGATGGTTTTGGTTTTGCTTGCTTGCCCACGGCTCACTTCCAGATGTGTGCCCTGATTCCTAACAGGCCAAGGACCAGGACCAGTCCATGGCGCAGAGGTTGGGTACCCATCTTACAATATTTTGGTTGAGTACTCACAGAAGTTCAAACAGCAACTATAAGCTGCTCTCCCCCAAAGTACCCAAAACTCTTAATGAGTGGTAATGATCATGTAAAACAAGGTACTCTCTGGGGTAATTTGGATGGAAGCTTCTAAGGGCTTTCAAGATAATTATTTATATTATGCCTCAAAGCAAACTGGCAACCAGTCTAATCATTTTAATAATGGAATAATCTCTCTTGGTCAATCTAGAATCAACTAGTTCATTTATCTAGTTTATAATAAACTAGAATTATTATCAAACTCATTGTAAGAATTGTTGCAAGACCTACATGATACTTATCTCAGCTGAACTTAATAGTAATATACTTTTTAAAGAATTCACACTATAGAGTGGCATTGAATAAGAGGAGTGACGGCGGATAAGCTTTATTTTGCTTGTATGCACATTTTTTAGCAGATGAGCACATCACATTTAAGTGGTATCATAAGGCATTCAGCTGTTTTTAAAATGGAAGCGTAGGGGAGGGAATCACTTGAGATACCAATTAGGCAATTAATACATTTAAATTCCTTACATTTAATTGATATAATTGCACTTAGTATATAGGGCTACCAGATCTGCGCCGCAAAACTTCAAATGGCAATAAACAGTTTTTTAATCTGCATATTTGCCACCTAATTCTGGTACTCCTATTAATCGATTGGAGGAAAAACCAGGATCAAAAATCGGAGTTGAACGGAGCCTCAGAGGCCCTCTAATCCTACATACTACTCAGTACAGATCCCCTATGCAGTTCAGACAGTCATCACCCTCTTTTCAAAGTTGTCCAGTTATGAGGAACACAGCACCATGACACAACTTATTTGATTGGTTAACAGTACTTAACATTAGAAAGCTCTCTAATATCTAACATGAATTTATTTCCCTTTAGTTCCAACATATTCCTCTCAATCTTTTGCAGGCTAAACATATCAAATTCCTCAAGCCGCTCTTCATGTTACTTTGTGCCAGCTTCCTCAGCAGACATGCTTACAGTCATCTTCCTTTTGTCAACCAAAGATTAGCAGATCCCTTGTTTCTTCTTTTACTTTCTGACAAATGAAGTTGTCAGTAAGGCAAGACAGGAATTGTTGGGCCTCTGTGTCTTCACAGAGTTAGATTTCCAGCTGGAATTTGGAAATCTTTCATTGTTGTGATTATATGGACCTTCTTTGAAAGTTGGGTCATCTAATAGAGAAAGGCAATCTTCGGTTTGCCCAATCATATAATAAACTTACACAACAATTTCACTCTTGTTTCTCTAGGAATATCTAGATGGAATCTGATACGAGTTTTATTCTGTTCATCCATTTGATCCAGTTCAAATCTTTTGGGAAACCTGAATCAACTTGATTCACAGCTTCAGTTTGATAATTCAGCATGACATTCTGTTTTGCTTCAGAAATAATATTTAAATCAGACATTAAATTTAAACAGTTTCAAACTGAATCAGAATTTTCCATAGCCTTATATATTTCCTGGCTCGTAAAAATATTTTTGCATGCTATGGAAAAAATTGTATTTTTAAAGGTGAAGTGTTGATTATAAAACAGGCATATTATAGATATATTCTTGCAACATTGAGGACCAATTGTGCATCTATTGTGTATAAAACATTATTTCAAGAATTAAAAAAGGATTCATTCTCCTCTATTATGTATTATTAATGGGAGACACAAAGCTTCAGAGCAACCATGAGTAGAATCTGGGATGTGTGATAGGAAATGTTTCCCCGAATTGATATTTCTCTTAGGAATCTTTTCATCAAGTTTAAACAGTCATACATTCACGATATTCTACCAAAATAATATGTTCTCAACATTTCAGCAATTGCCCACCTCATTTAATACTGTTAATTATTGCTGTATTTCGTATTATTTCTTGCACTGTGTTATTATATAGCAACATATACATTTTAGGATTATTCCTAAAGAGACAGGCTTTTAAAAATGTTACTGTATTTAGAAATGGTCATTTTTAATTTCTTGTTTTTGGGCACTGCCATGAATTGAAATGAGAAGGATGTTTTCCAGTTCCCAGAAAACACTTGTTCATAAGAACCTGCAAAAAGTTTCATTTGCACCTTGAAGGCCAACATATGCAATAGAGGGTCATTGTCACACACAATTAAATAATATCCTATATTGTATACTCCTGTTACATATAAATTATTCTATTTGTAAATTTATGTTATGGATTGCTGAGTATTTTTTATAAATTATAATATTGCTACTTTAACCATTATGCTACATACTTGCCAGATCTTTTTCAATAATATTATATGTAAGTGTTGAATTTAGAATAGCCAATTATTTCATTCCAATAATTTGCCATATAGTTTTATATTTTAAAGGTGAATTTTTGACAGTCTCTTCTCCCATAACTGTATGTAGCTACTTGGATGGGAGACTACTAGGAAATCTCAAGGCTATAAGTTGCATTCTAGACTATACATCTTGTGAAAAAATGCCAGGGCTTTCTTATTATTACCAAATAAACTATCTGCACGAGTCTTTGAACTGAGGAGTTAAACTTACTATATAAACCAATTGAAATATACATTTATTTTTGTCTGTTGTGTTAAAATTATCTTATTTAAAAACACAACAGAAATCATAAATATTTTAAAAGAAAGACCTGGTGTTTTTTTTTTCAAGTTGTACACTTACTAATTACTAATAATTCTGAAAAAAATTACAGTATTGCTTGCTATATATATAAATCAGCTTTGAGGTGGATATTAACTGAAAAGAGGATTACATTTTGGGAATTTTATCAATGCCAATTATTAGTATATGTTACAGAAAATTAATATATTTTTACAATATACAAATAGAAATATTAGACTCCATCAGTTTTATTTAACTTCTTTCCTATTAAATGGTCTGCTATACATGACAGGACCAGCACGTTGCAATAAGACAACTGATACTTCTGAGTGTAACAACAAATGTATAAATGCAGATAACAAAAAGCGATAGTATGGAGAACAAATGCTTAACAAGGTATTTTTATAAACTTGGCAGATCAGTAACAGCAAATAATAGAAAGAAGCATACCTTGTCCTTGAGGAGTTCCATAAAACTCAGCAGCTATTCTTGCTGCCTCTTTACGATTCCCTTTTACAATATAGAAATGACTGAGTATTGCGAGGCTGATTTTTACAAAAAGTTTAAAGCAGAAAAGTGAAAGTATTGTAAAGTAGACATTGGATAGTTGTTGGGCAAAAGGCCGATTTTCCTCTACAACAGTCATTGCTGCACAAGAGTCTTTGTCAGTGTTTAGAAACAGCTCTGAAATACGTTGCTAAGATCATATGGCTCCAGCCAGACACTCCTAGGGAACAGCTGGTCCTGAGGAAAGAAAATATCAGCTGGTCATGATGTGTGCAGCTCAAAATATGAGGATTATTTATACTGTAAATAGCATTGAGTTCACTAACACTCCCACTAGCTTGATGGTATTTAACTGAAGAATACATACAAACAGCTTCAAGAAATCAGTTGTAAGGGGCTAGTTTAAAAGGATCGATAAGTACTACATCAGGTTTTGTACTGTTGCAAAAAAGTCAGAAGGACTGTCAGAAGGACAGAAGGACCTTAAGTCAGAAGGAAGAGCAGCCAAAATGTACCATTCTCAGTCACACTTCAGCTGGCATTAAATTCTCTTTCTCAAGATATTTTAGCTCCTGTTGTTCTTTTTAAGTATTCTGTATCCATGAGAACTTTTGCTTCATCAACTAGCTATACCCATTTGAATAGCATAAAGCATATTAAAATGCCCCATTATGAACTGTCACTGTTTTTTTAATCTTTGGCCAAGATGAGAATGTTCTCAATTAAATTTATTCATACAGATACAAGTATCCCTACTCTGATGCAGGATTGTCTATTCTTATATTGCTGTGTATAGTCATGGTTTTTCTCCATTGTCTTAATTTTACTCACTAGAATGTTGGACAAGATTCCTTTAATACCCTCAAAGGATGGTATGGCTGTTAATACGAAATGGATTTTTTTGGCTGTATTCTATTACTTATTTTATTATAATTTTTTAAATGCATATGGGACTCTTCAAAATGAAATTTTCCTTGCAACTTAAGCTGCTAAAAACTCCAATAAAAAAAAGTTAAAACCGTAAAAGATTAGGGAAAAATTAACTGAAATTAATGACAAAAGATGTAGTTAGCAGCCGCAGAACCAACAACAAAGCTATTGTGGTGGATATCTCCTGCCTTTGGGACTGAATATCAACAGTAAATGAATCAGCAGTCAAGAAATATGCAGCAGACTAGCCCTTAGTATAATAGCAATGAAAACAGGGATGGGGTGGTTCGGACCGGTTTGGGTAAGCCTCTAGGGAAAACTTTTAAGTGGTTTGTAGAACTGGTAGGGAAAATTTTGACTAGTGCTGCCCCCCTGCCCCCCTCACCTGTCCCCCTTCATCTATCCTATATTCTGCTGTTTATTAGCTCAGCTGATTCGAGTGGCAGAGTGGATTGCCGTGACTCAGCTGAGCTAAAAAACAGCTGTAGTCGGACTTAGACTCATTTGCATGCATCTGAATTGTGCGTTTAGTGGGCCTCAGCAGAGGTAAGTACCGTGTTTCTCATATAATAAGGCTGGGTCTTTTTTTTTTTTTTGAGCCCCGAAAAAATGGCTAGGCCATCTTTTTGGGGGTGACTTAATCCCCCCCCCCTTGCATCTTCGGGCGGGCGGCGACGGCTTGTATGTTGACCTCGACGTTGGTGGGGCACTTCGTATCGGGGTCAATGCAGGCAGCACCATATCCGGGTGTGTAACAAAAATACTTCCTAACAGCAAGGCCCCCCACCATTCCCCCCCATTTTGCATGTTTTAATATAGGCCTTAATTTGGGGGGAGGGGCTTAATTTCATTTCATGCCTATAAAACATGCTGGAACTTCCTATTGGGGGGAAGCCATATTGTTGGGTAGAAACAGGGTAGAAATACCTGTTTGTCGGTCTTAGACTCACTTGGTTTGGCGCGCCTCAGCTGAGCTTTCCGAAAAGCATGTCTGTGCTAGGTTGGTCTCATTTTCATTTGGCGTGCCTCTTTCTCTTTGCCTGCCGTTCATCATTCCTCCATGCTGGCAGCTCCCTTTCTCATTTCCATTGAGCGCAGCGCCAAGTATCCTCTTTGATAGTGCACATGCCTAAGGTTCCCCCCGCTTGCAGCCCAGCGCTGGGGCCATTTAGCTTCTTGGTTCTGGCTCCCACACCCAGCTCTGGCCAGACTCACTTGGCACACCAGGTAGCAAGTCTCCCACCCACCAACCTCCCACTCTCCCTCAAATCCTCCATCCTTTCCTGGATCTTCAATATTCTTTCTATAGAGAATATTCTACTGTGATGACCCGTAGTGTCTCAAAAATAACACAAAAACTAAAACATGAATCAAGGTCTTGCAATGCCTTCAACTTAACTTCGCTTAGTCACAGTTTAAATTCCAAAAGTAGATAACGAAGCAAAAGAAAACAGAAAGGAGAGAGTCCATGGGAAGAACGCCAACAAAGATAAACCTCATTCAAACCTCATTCCTCAGAGTCAGTCTCCAGCAGGGGCATGACATCAACAAAAAATATATCCTTCCAATAATCGATTGGTACCCTGGCTATTCCGATGCTGCTTATGTCCAGTGGCTGCTGAAGGATGAACGGACCGTGATTACAATGCAGGTGGCAAGATTCTGCACAGCAGCACTGGGGATTCATGGGAAATGGGTGATTAATCCACCATAGCTATTTTATACAACTAAAGTAGCAAACCATTTTTCATTACTACTCTTTTGCATTTTAGTATTGAATGGTTGTGAGACTCACAGTTTAAGTATAGTTAGACAATATGTAACTGACACATTGGATGCCAAATTGAAATTTTAATATAGATTGTATCTGTCATTTATTATTCTATTCTAGAATGTTTAACTGGATATTCCTTGAGTATTTTTTATTTGTTCTGGTCTCTGCTCTTTGACTGTAATAAACGTGATTGGATTGGATTGGATTGGTTGCAATTCCATCTACCAAGAATTATATACCTAAAAAGACACATGATAGTGTTGACTGTTCCTCATGTCGTGACCACTTCCTTCAGATAAAAGAACAATAAATGTGTCTTAAATAAATGCACCATTGCAGGAAGGTTGCATTCTGAGAACTCACAATTTTCAATTTCTTAATTGTTCCACTTCTCCACAAATTTCTCCTGACTGAACCCGAGGTACAAGCCATCTGGTCCACACGATTTGTACTTCTCTTAGTAATTTCGTGCCTATTTGGAATTATATACCGATTCTATCTCCCTCAGTGTCGCTTTTCATATTTTTTCCCCCTTTTGCATCAAAAGGGATGCAAAGAAGGAATTAAGCATTACTGGGTTCACCCTGCTGCCTGTCTCCTTCTTCTCTTCTGCTTCCATTAGTGGACCTCTTGTTTCCTTGACTTCCTTCTTGTTCCCTACATTTCTTTTCTGATTTTGGGCATTAGTGGCCAGTCTTTGCCCATTCTGGGCCTTTGTTATCCCGATTCCCTCCTTGCAAATTCAGTCTCCTTGTTGGTATTCCGCTTTAGTTCTGTGCCCTCTTTCCATTTTTTCTACTTCACCTTTTTGTCCCTCCTCTTGTCAGAAGGCTCTTTGTGCAGACATGCTGGTATCACATGGTATCTTTAATTTTTTCGTGTTGTATCATTTTTGTTGGCTCCTTAATGGCTTCATTTTTCAGGGTTTCCCATCGTCTTGAGCTGTTTTTTCTTTTTTGGACATCCACTTCCTAGTCTCTGTTACCTTGTTGAAGTCAGCTCTCTCAAAGGCTAAACTATTAGGCTGCTTGGCAGTGCTTGGACTAGAAGACCTCCAAGGTCCCTTCCAACTTTCTTATACTGTTATTGTTGCTTGCTTAAGTTCCCTGTGCTGGATTAAGTGTGTTTGGGGGGGGGGGTCTTCCCCAAGGGTGAGAGCCAGAAAGGTTGAATGGGATACTTGCCAGTTTCTTTGGGCGGAAGAGTAGACTCTGAGGTTTCAGTTTATGCAGATAGCAGAGGATTATTATTTTTTAGCAACCAGAGGGCTTTTTTTTATTAAACTGGACACATTAGAGTACAGTACAGGTATCGAATTTAATTATCTGTTAAGTCACTTGAGTTTTTATTAACCAAAAATGTTTTTCAAAAAGTGGACCCATATAATAGAGAAGGGAAATAGAGTATAACCATATATTAAGATTTTTGAGTTCCTGGAAGTATTTTTAAGTAATAACCTTTGTAAAGCATTTGACATACATAACATATTGCAAAAACAGAGTATAGGTATATATCAAAGCTTTTTCGGTTATTGGAGGTTTGTTTTTACTTAATCTTCTTTCAAAAGTGGGCACATAAACAGCAGGGAAGAAGGAGAGGACAGGTAGATGTTAGGCATGGCCTCCTCCTTCTCTTGCTTCCCGAGAGGCTCTGGAGCAGCAGGGGCATCTGCCTGCCCCCGAGACCCTCCACCCAGCCCTGTCCTCCCATTCTGCCACCCGCTCCCTCAGCCTTGCTGCCTCGGGGCTCTCTGCTCCCCCAAGGCCTCTCCTGGGGACCCCTGCACTTCCCTTCAGCTTCTGGCTGCTCTCTTCTCTTCGCCTCTCCTGCAGGCTGCTTGGACCCCGATTGCTCAGCCCATTCGGTTGCTCTGTTCCAGCTCCCAGATCCAACTCTGGCCAGACTCACCTGGCACACAAGGCGGCAAGTCCCCCACCCACCTCCCTCCCTCTCTCCCCCAATCCTGAATTGATTGTTGATTTTGACTGCTTTGGAGTTTTTTGATTGGAGGTATGCCTTCAGAATCAAATGGGAAGTCAGGATAGATTGAATGGAGATCTGTTTTCATGGATTATGTGTTTCTCAAACTGTGCCGCTTGAAGGCATCTGTGGATTTAAGTCCAGTTAGCAAAATGTCTGCTGAACTGAGAGAGGAAGTGACCGTGTCTCTCCATTTTTCAAACAGGTCAGCAAGAGTGAAGAAATGGTCCTATAGTGAACATCTTTGGGTATCTCTCAGAGACCAGTCATGTTCCCCAATTCTGTTTCTCTTTTCTGTATATTCAGGATGGGAAAGTTGCAGCTGAAACATGGGAGAATAAGTTTCGTGCAACAAAAGCAAAATTGTCTCATGTTTAGGCTGTAGTGGAAAGCAGGACAATTAATATTTACTGGAATTAAGAGGAGATTGCTCCAAGAAACCTAACTGAAACACAAGAATTAGCCAATCATTTCTTCTCAAATTCTATGGATATGTTTTGCTTAAAGATATTCTAATGTTTATCCCTCTTCCAAGAAACTTGAAATATTGGACCCATTTCCTACAGATACAGAAAAGACGCTGTTCGCTGGGTTCTTGGATACTCCACTGCTAGTGGAACACTTTTTTTTTTTTTTTTTTGCAGAATTACCTCACAAATATAATTTGTTGGAGAATCACACACCCAGATATGTTGTGACTATAGCCCTAAGAATTTACAAGTCAGCTGTCATCAATATCATATGTCTATTGTTCCACTCAGTTTCCATCTGTTGCTGGCTGGGTAGCAAGGAAATTGTTCACTGGTGTATCATGCTACATGTTAATTTTGTGACAGCTTTTTTTCTCCCTTAGCATTAGGTACCTCTCTATATGTAAAAAATGTTGGTACTATTTTCCTTTCTAGTGGACCTCAGTTGTACTTCCGGCTCTGTATTCTGACCTACCAGCTATTTTCAGTGTGCACCTGTAATTACAGTTGTTGTGTACTCTGGCTCCATTTGTCTTCTTAATAAAAGACAATTCCTTTGATATGTTATTGAAACAGATTTCTAGTTAGCTTGTTCAATATGGAATCATAGTCAGATCATCAAAAGCTATAAGCTAAGAACTATTGCTTTAATATATAAATAAGAAGGCAAAGTACTGTGTCTTTGTTCACAAAACTTTAGGTATGTTAGGACAATCTGAGCTGTAATTTCCAACAGAATATGGCAACTAATAGTTTTCTGCCCTTCTTTGCTACCATCTGGTGTTTATTTGGAGTTGTTCTGCTAAAATATGTTTATATTAATTCATCAATGTCTCACATTTCATCACAGCAGTGTCTTCTAGATTTTCTGGTAACTCCTAAATCAGTTTAGTGGGGATTGATAGGACTTCCTTTTTAAAGCATATATGGAAGGTTGAGGAAAAATTAGAGTAAAACACAAAATCTACTTTATAACTGTGTTTTATATTTGTGAGACAATCCCCCATCTTTCAGCTCATAGAGACTTTTTCTCCCCCAAATGTATTTAGGATTATAGTCTATTGTCTAACACTTATTTTGGCAAGCAGAAAGGTAGCATCACCGGTTCCTGGAAAACTATTTGCTGTCCATACTCGATTTCCATAGTTATTTTTGACACCATGAGCACTAATGCATTAGAGCACTGTATTGAAAAAGAAGTTTTAAAAGGTATACAGTGTTTCATTATTTAGTAAGCTTGCAACCGAACTCTCCACACCGAAGTTGGGAGTCAGATTTCTTTTCTTTTTAAAACGCCTTTTACTGTGCTATAAGTAGCAGCGTCCCCTGTCGAAAACTTGCCATTTCAATGTCTACTTGTTAACTGAGTTACTGCAGCAGAGAACATGGCCGGGAAGGCTCAACCAGAACTTCCACAATAAGCTCCGCCTCGCTGCTTTAGCTTGAAGCATGCAAGTCGTAGTATGGTCCTCCCCGTACTTCCAATGAGCTGCGCCCCTTTCGAGTAGCATCAATCACAAATAAATAAGAGCAAGGCAGTTAAGAGCCTTTTGTGTCGCAAGGGGGGGAACGCAGCACCCCTTTCCGAGGGAGAGGCGCAATTCACGGGCTATCCAGGCGGCGTAGAGAAACTCCGCCTTCTCCAACCAGCGCCTTCCAACTATGAGTTAGGGTAAAACTAGTCTTCAATGAGCTTTAATGCGTCGGAGTATTTAGTTTTCTTAGCAACCATTCCGACACTGCTTCCCGCCTTCCCCCACCGGTACAGGCTCGGGGAAGGATTTCCCGATCCGGCAAAAGATTCCCTTCCTCAATTCGGCGTCCTCGCAGGTTCACTTAAACTAAGCTTTAAAAGCAGTACTTCGCATCAGGCGGACTTCCGGTCCCTCTAACTTTCCTATCTCTATGGAGGAAGTAGGACGAAAGGTGGTTGCTGAGGCTCATGGGACTTGTAGGCAGTGGGATCGAGAGGGGATATTCCGCCTATGGGCGGGCTGAGGCGGACGGGTGCTCTTTGGGCCCTCCTCTCGCGGGGTGGTTGGGCGGGTTCGTTACCAGGCAAGGTGCTGCGGTGGGCCTCTCTTTCTCTTCAATCGCGGACAGCGGCGGTCCCAGTCGCAGCCTTTTCCTTTCGGCTTCCAGGTCCTCGTGCCTCTCCTTAGCTCGAGCCTGCCTCCCTCTCCGTTTATTCCGGAGCTGAGGCCTGGCCGTCCCGGAGGGCCAAAAGAAGCGGGCAGTTGCTCGCCCGTACGCGTGTGTGTCGTGAGGAGGGCTGGAGGGACGGCGGGGAGATGAACACCGTCCTAACTCGAGCCAACTCGCTCTTCGCCTTCTCGCTGAGCGTGATGGCGGCGCTGACCTTCGGCTGCTTCATCACCACCGCTTTCAAAGAGCGCTCCGTGCCCGTCAGCCTCGCCGTCTCCCGGGTCATGCTGTGAGTGTGTGAAGGAGGGAGGGCAGCGGCACAGGCGGCCCTTCTCTATCCCCGGAGATGTGGAGACCAGCAGCCCTCGTTCCGGCGTGAAGAGGGGGGAATGGAGGGGAAACCCAATCGGAGGCGCATTTCTGCTTTCCAGAGTCCTTGAGGGCGTTTGTTAGCCTTTGTGGGGCTTGGCTGCTCCAGCTGTCACGGAGTGGCCTGAGTTTTGCGGGTGCTGAGTTGTAGTGGTGAAGTAACACCGCCCCCTCCCCCTTTATTTTACCCGTTTTCTAAATCTCTCCCCTTGCCCCGATGTTTGCTTTTAATATAAAAGCCTTTATATAGTCTCACAGGAGCTGATGGAGAATAATACTGACACCAGGGTTTGATTGTTGACTATTACGTGTCATTCCAACTCCTTTAAGATGTAGCTGCTTAGTTCACGTTTAAAGGAACTCTTTATATTGCCCTTGCAAACTTCTCTAGATTTCTATTTTCTGTCAGGTCTTAATCTAATTTTTCTCTGTCTAGATTGTCAGTTTCAGAAGTGTGGCCTTTCCTTCCTGTTCTGTCATTTCCTTTTTCTTTAAACCAATGAATGAACAACACGAACCCTCCAGTGCTGTAATCTGCCTTCTGCCAAGCTCCCCTGAGAGTGGAAGCACAGAAAGGCAATTCAGTTCAAAAACATCAATTGCTGTTTATATTGACCGCTTATTTGCTAAGCATATCCCAGCTTGTAAGAAGTTAGAAAAGTGTAAAACGTTGAGTGTTATTTTGTAATATCTTGCTGCATTAGCAAAATAAATCCTATTTCAATACACTTTTCTGAAAATTTCAGTAGACACCCTTATGAACTATGGATTACCATGGTTAAAGTGTGTCATGTTAAACTGAACTGCATCAATGAAATGATGGAAATACAGAGAAAATACATGTATGATCTTTTCTTAACAGTGAGCGAGTTCCTATAACAGCTCCTTAATTTAATGTTGATTCCAAGTTAACTAGCAATTTACATTGTGTTGATTATACTGGATATTTATGGTTGGTTACTTGTTGATTATAAGAAATGTTTAAGATATTTTACAAAAACATAAATTATTTTTGTAATCTACAAATTAGGGTTATTTAACCGAATAAATTATTTCTCAAAGAGACAATGCTAGAAAGGAATACATGAATAATATTGAATAATACTTTTATTTTATTTCGTAGAAAAAATGTAGAAGATTTCACTGGACCAGGTGAAAGAAGTGACCTTGGAATCATTACTTTTGACATTAGTGCAGATATCCTTTATTACAAATGTTAGCATTAAGAGAGTAGAATGCCTTATTGCCTTCAACAGAACAGGTAAACTGACATCAACTCTACCTCCTTGACTCATAGCAAGCAGTGCAAGGGACACTGCCTCCAAAATTGACAGATATGAATATTAATTTGTGAACAAAACTCTACAATGCTTTTAATTTCAAATGTGACAGTTCAAACGTGCTTATGGAAAAGGAGTTTCAAATTGGTTGTATTTTAAATCTTATATTGGGTGTTCTGCAATATATATTAATGGGAACTGAAAACTCAGGTTTTGCTTCCTCATTTATAAGAAAAGGTGAAAGCAATAGTTAAGCATAATTTCTGAAGTTGTAACTATAGAACTGAATACAGCAAAGATGCAGTAGTAGTAGATTTATTTATATGCAAGTTTAGTGAACAATATAACACCAATATTTATTTCTTTGGCTATGGTTTTGATACTTTTGCTGATGATCATGCTTATACCGTGCATACTTCCTTCATTTGACTGTCTGCAAACAAAGCTCAATGAACAAAGTAACACAGTTTTGCACATGGCAACGTGAAAGATCAGCAATATAGCATGGAAAAAAGTCTGAAAAAAGCAAGAAAAATAGTCAGTTGCATTCATTGTAAATAGCAAAGAATGCAACAACAAAACAAATAGCAAAGAATGCAAAAAGCAGATAAATTGAAAAATAATCTTAATAACCAAATAGATAACAATCTTTTTTTAAAGTACATAATGATTCTCATGCTTCCCCTTTTCCCTTCAACTAGGTCTAATCAATGGCAGGAACAGATCTACTTGCTGTTTTATTGGATAATACCAGTGTTATGGCAGGGGTGTCAAACTCAATTTCATTGAGAGCCTCATCAGGGTTGTTTTTGACCTCGGGGTGCCAAGGTGGAGCATGGGGGGGGGCATGGCCAGTTTGCCATCACTCATGTCACGAGGATGTTTTGCAGCCTTCTACCAGCAAAAACGCAGTGCTCCTGGGCTCAATTATCGGCCACGACTGCCTCCTGCAACCCTCTGCCAACGCCCCCCTGAGCTCTATTTTCGCTGGCAGAGGCACTGTGGCTAGTCCTTCACTGTTTCCACGGTGGCCCCACTGGCCAGATCTAAGCACCCCACGGGCTGGATCCAGCCCCCGTGCCTTGAGTTTGACACCCCTGGTCTATGGCATTGAGATTTTTTTAAAAAGCTAAATAGAGGATGTTAGAGTGCTCAAAACACTGTGTAATGAAATGGTCTTTTTCAGTTTCCAAATCAAAGTAAAATTGTGGACTGTATGTTCTGAGCTCATAAAATTCAAAATTCTCATTCTTAGTTCAGAATATTTTGTATACTTCTAGTGTGCACTTTTCTCTGTTTTCATTTCTACTCTACCAACTTGTAACCAGCAAGGGTTTAGGGCTTGTTGGAATGCTTTGAGTTTGAATAATGTTCAGGCTTGCCAATCTGTGTGTATAATTTTTTTCTTTCTTTAAATAGCAGCTTGGCTTGTTGAGATTTGTACTGAATGTGAATGTTTTGAAAAGAGTCATATTCTGAAACAGCATATGTTCCTTATCTTTTTCACATCTGCAAAGTATATTTGATTGGAACGTGAAACAGTTATTTCTATATTTATCAGCAGAATATTCAACAAAGAACAACGTAAGTGTGCATTTAACAGTGAATAAATGGGAGATTAATAAATAAATAAATAAATGGGAAATCATATTAGATTTCATTAGTAATTCTATTAGAATTACTTATCTACATGACAATAATACATGGGCAGATACTTTATTTCTTATATTCTCCTCAATCACCAAAATAAATCTTAGAACATATTCTGGCAATAATTAAAAAAACAGCAGTTGATTATATTTTGAAGTTGTTCTTTGACAAGCTATTATGTATGATGCATTGTAATTTGCACCGTTTCATTTTCCTGAATTAACTATTTAAGAGAATTTATATGGCTGCCCACTCCCTGTCAGTGACTCTGAGTGGCTTACAAAGATAAACTATAAAATATATATAAAAGTTTATCCATATTCTGAAAGTTAACTTATCTGACAGCTCTAGCTTGAATACTGTTCAAAAGTTCTCTTAATAAGAAGCAAAGGATTTCATGTATTGGCATTACAATACCATATAACTTAAGTTTCCAAAATTTAATTCATGGCTATCTTAATCAGAAAGGACAGCAACATTTTATATGAATCCTCCAAGTCAGGAGTTCCCAATCCCCGAATCGCAGCTCGGTGCTGGCCACAGTCTATTCGGAATCAGTCCGAACCTGTATTTGTGAAAGTAACACGTGCATACGAAACCATCCCCTCTGCACCCCCTTGCACCACTGCCACCACCGGTCTGCCAAGCCAGAAAGGTTGGAGACCCTCGCTTCAAGTCGTCTTATAAAAACAGACTTCTGCGTTGTTTTAAATGTTTGAGTGCTTTTCTATTTATTTTTTTACAATCTGTAGTTCACCATGACTTATTGGGGAGATGAGTGGCATATCAATTTAATAAAAAAATTAATTAATACCTAATCTTTTTGTTTACAATATTATGGCTTGAATCATGATCTTGTCCATAGGATCATTGCAACTGTTTATAATTTTTCTTCATTTATTATAAATTTCCAATGCCACTGTTTCCTTTCTTTATAAGAAATACCTTTCCTTAGAAAAAAAAGGTCTAATATTCCATACTTCCATACTTTTGTACATTTTGCCAGATACAGCTGTATTTGCACAGTGAATGTGTAAACATTTAATTTTATTTGCTGAATAATGTTGAGAAAGGTACACTTACTGCAATATTTTTCATAGTGATCACTTTCATACTAATATCTCAAAACAAATAGGCTTTAGCATTAAGTATTTAGTTTATTTCTTTATTGATTTTTTATGATTCTTTCAGGGAAATTATATAGAAAAAGTATGGCTACTGTTACATGTAAATTCAACCATCTATATCCAGAGAAAGACAGTATATAACAATGTATGTGAGACAATGATGTGTGCTAGATGAAACATGTTTAATCTCTCTGGTACTGCTATAGTTTTGCTGAAATAAGTAGTAGTTATTTTTTGGCTCAGAAAAACAGTTCTAATTCTATAAACTCTTAAGATAATATTACTTCCCAGCTTTTAATAGTCCTAGAAAATGCTGCACTACAAGAGCACAAGAGTAACCTGCAAATTGCATATGGTCTCCTTTGTTTTTTTTTAAATGACAATTTTATTGATTTTCATGTAGAAGATGAGCATAAAATCAGAATTTATAAAAAGTATTAAAACAATTGAAAGTAAACTATGCATATAAAAGATATAAAATAATGATACTGCAAAGAAAAACAAGTGAGAAAACAATACATTAGTAATAAGTAATATTTGATATTGGTTTTGTTGATAATAACTTTTTAGTTTTAATTGTAGGCATTGAATCAAGTTGTCCTTTGGGACAAAATTATCTTGAGAGGAGATAACCCAAAGCTGCTTTTGAAAGATCTGAAATCAAAATACTTTTTCTTTGATGATGGAAATGGCCTCAAGTGAGTAAATGTCCCCTTACTTTATTTATTGATATATATTTGTGATATATACACCCCAGGATAAAACTCAAAACAGTCTTACACAGTCTTCTACAGTATATGTCTGTTGCATCTGAGCTTCTTCCCTGGAATACATGTAAACCTTAACAACAATAATTGGGACTGGAATTTTCATTGCTAAGCAATATGCTTGTAAAGTACAATATCATGTGATTGTATCATTTGGCATTGACAATTCTGGCAGTCCCCCACTGTGGTTAAGCAATGATCACAAGCAAGGATCTCCTTGATACTTCCTGCCAGCTTCTAACAAATGAGGTCAATGGGTAAGCCGGCAGGAAGTTGCAAGCATGAGCATAGCTGGGCCTCATGGGGATGACTCTTGTTTCCTGTGAGAAGGTGCATAGCTAACTTCCATAGTGCTTCAAAAGTGTGGCTGGTGGGCAGGTGGATTGTGTGCAGACTCATGCAATTCACAGCCAGGCTTTTCAGGAGATAAAAGTGTAGGAGAGCAACTTACAGGAGTGACTTACAACCTTCCTGCCAGCTTCCCCATTAATTTTGCTTGTGGGAAGTTGACAGGAAAGGTCACAAAATGGTAATCGTGACCATAGGACACTGCAACTGTCAAAAGTGCAAGCCAGTTGCCAAGCACTTGGATGGTGATCACATAACAGCTGTTGTGCTGGGATGCCTAGAAATTTGAGGACTGGTCATAATTACCGTTGTTCAGCACTGTCATAACTTTGGACAGTCACTGAATGAGTGGTCATTAACTGAGGACTACCTGTAAATAGATAAATTTTTCTTTTGAGATAATTCACTATATGTTGACCATATATTTACAAATGCTACAAGTATCTACTGTATCTCTAATATAATTTTCAGAAGTTCTTTTTATGTATTTGATAGACTTGCTTATGAATTAGCCTGATTATAAGTCTTGAATGTCTAATGAGTTCCCCTGTGTTAGATGACCACAATAAAGAGATGTAGTTTTCATCGTTTCTCAATATGAAAAGTGAACATTACAGTTCATAGTCAAATTCTTATTAAATCAAATTAATGATTTTTTCTGTTGGCATGCACATATGGCTATGCAAAGCATTTAAAGGCATGTTTCACAAACTAAAGTCACAAGCAAAGTGCTTCTCAAAGGTCTGACAAAGGTTGAGTTGCTTCAAGGGTATTGCTGGGTATATGTACTTGTTTGTATACAGACAGAAGCCCTTGGGTGCATGTGCATGCATGTGCATGAAGAAATTAAGACCCCTGAATCAGCCACACCAAATGTTCTAGAAACATTGATGCCTCAACACTTTGAGGAGGGGCCCTTACACAAATGCCATGACACACCCTTTTTGAATGTTTTGCATAGCAGTTATGCATCATTTTACTTACTGTAGCTTTTCCTGTAGCTTAAGGTACTTAAATGTTTCTTCTAACTCTTGTTCAAATTGCAGGGGCAACAGGAATGTCACTTTGACTCTCTCATGGAATGTCATACCAAATGCAGGAATCCTACCTCTTGTAACAGGAGCAGGACACATATCTGTTCCATTTCCAGATACTTATAAAACGGCCAAAAGCTATTAAATTATTGGGCTGTACCTTGAGTAACATATTTTTATACTTGTACATTATAAATTTTATCAATTTTTAGTCTCTTGCCCGCTGCAATTCAAAGGTACTGTACTTAATTTCTTTAGGCTTAGCTGAGAGGGAGGGACATTTTGTCAAGATTTGTTTTCAGTTTAAAAAAGAAGAAATTCCAATCTCGAGGAAAGGTGGTTGTTTAAATTTGAGCAAATGATTTTGTGTTTACTATTGGGAGAAAAATACCTTTCTTATAAATAAACTTTTTGAAATCAGAAACAGTTTGGTTTGGTATAGTCTGAGTTATTTTTTTACTTCCATTCTCCTATCTGTGCATCCTTATTTGAACTTTCAGTATTGCCAACATGGCATATTGCTATATAGAAACAAATTTTGAGTAACTTTACTCAAACTGAACATTTACTGAAACACATTCCTTTGTAAAAATCCTTTATAAAAGAAATGGAACATGAATATACTTCCTCAAAATGATATAGCATCGTTTTTAAAAGAAAAAAAAAGGTACGTCACAGTTTTTAGGATCTACATTCTGGCTTGATATTGGTACAAAAATTTCAGGTGGCCTGTCTTTGTGCAATCAATTTTGAATCTGATCTTAAGACAAAGATTAAAGTAGCATTCACAAAAACTGTGGTGGTTGAGATAAGAGAAGATACACCATGGGATTATATCATTGAATTTCAAAATAAAACTGCAATTCATAGATAAAATTGAGCAAAAATACAACTCATGCAATATTGATATATAAAATAGATTAACAGCTTATTTTGTTTAAAAAAATCTTATACTTTCCATTTTTTACTTGTTTAATGCAGTGATCAAACTATCTAATCCAATTCCTCATCTATTTGAACAGTATTTTTAATTCATCCCTATTGACAAATGAGATTTAAAAATTACACATTTTCTTTTATATCAATTACACTACTTACATACCTAACATACTTCAAATAACACACATAATTAATTAAATCTTGACACACCCCAAACAGCACCGTAAAGTGAGAGGTTTGCAGAATCTCTTTTATGCACATGTAGCTTATAGATCAGAATAAACATTTTTTTCTGCATACATGTATGGATGAGGGACAAAGTATGTGTAAATTCTGAAAAGTTTTTTCTGAACCATTTCATTTCTTTAAGGCTAATTTATTTAAAATTAGCCCACTTGCCATGATTTAACCTTTAGACTTTAGATTTCTCTAAGGCACTGTTGCTTATTGTGTCTAAGGCAGGGATTCCCAACCTTTTGGACCTCAGGGACCACCAAATTCATAATTTTAGATCCCAGGGACCACTAACTGGTTATGTGGGAGTGGCCTAATTTGTGGGTGTGGCTTGGTGGTCATGTGACTGGCTGGGCATGGCTTGTATGTAAATATAAATATATAAATATTGAATTTTTTTATAAAAAAGAGCAACTTTTACCCAAAATCAGGCAAAGCAGGCAGGCAGATTGAGTTGCTCACAGAATCACAGATTCATTCAGAGATCTATCTGCCATCGGCTAGCTCAGTCTGTCACATAAAATTTGCTTGCAAGCAAACTCATAAAATTTGCTAGCAAGCAAGCTCACAAAGTTAACTCACAACACACGATGCATGTAAATATTAAATTTTTTATTTTAAAAAAGAGCAACTTTTACCCAAAATCAGGCAAAGCAGGCAGCAGATTAAGTTGCTCACAGAATCACAGATTCATTCAGAGATCTATCTATCTGCCATTGGATAGCTCAGTCTCTCAAATTTGCTTGCTGTGAGTGCACTGAATTTGCTTGCAAGCAAACCTTCAGTCCTAAGGGAGGTTCGGCTGTGTTGAGTTGAAGATCTAAAGACTAGCTAGAAAGCAAGAAATCCAACCATTTCCTGCTTTCTAGCTAGTCTAAATCTCCGGGCACAGCAGAACTGATGACGGTTGGAAAAAGGAAAAATAGCAATTTAGCAGGCAAGTTTACCGGGTAAGGAGTGAGTGTGCAGGGAGGGTTCCCGCGGGCCATGTGGGTCACGCAGCCTTGTGTTTCTGTGCAGCCTGGATTAATTGCTTTGTGGGGGTGCTCTGGGGGTGAGATTTCTCTGCGGCCCACCAAAATTTTCTCGCGGCCCACCGGTTGGCAACTGCTGGTCTAAGGAAAACAGTTTGGTTGCGTAGACTCATTTTATTTCACTTCAGACGCTTCCCAAGTGCCTGCTTTCTTTTTATATAGCATTTTTTTTGTCCTAGAATATGCTATCTATATAAGACTACAGTATGTTAATTGATATTCAGTTACAATAGTGAACAACTAGATTAGTGGCAAAAGTACAAGATATAATTAAAAATTGATCAAATAGAGTAGGATAGATGTAACATAATTTGTAGCAAATACTAATCAATCTGATGGGTTAATAGTTGGCAGATTTTGTTTTATTTCCTTCCATATACATGGAAATTTCATTATCTGTATAGCTATGAGGAATTTGTCTTTATTACAGGAAATAAGTTGATAGAATGCATCAGTAAGAAAAGATTTCTGTTGGAAGCAAATCTTCCTTCTGTACTTTTTCCATAACTGTAGTTAATTGAACCTTTTAATTTCCTATGTTGCAAAAGGGAGGGTATTCTGTTTTTAATGATTCTTCCCTTTTTATTTTTTTCTTGGAATTCTCTTCTACAAAAAAATATTTTGAAAGAGCAAAGTCTATCTTATGGAAATAATATTTGCCTTAGTTGAAGGTTCTAGAGACTCTAGATCCTGCAGAAATTAACTTAAAATATATTATACATATGCTGTCCAATTTCTGCTGAAGATAAACTGATATTTCCACTTTTTTTCTTAATTATTTTTCCTAACAAAATAATGTAATGTTTAGACACTAAAATCTTAAGTGTTTTTGGTTTTCTTACAGAGTTAGCCAGATCTTTATTGGCGTATCTTCATCAGATCAAATTGCCTTTTCTAAATAGGCTTTTGAGATTTAGTTTGCACAATTTATCACCCATCCATTAATTCCTTCCACTTGTATATTGCTAAATCAGCTACAGATTTACAGCAGTTTGCAGTAATAATCAGCAATGAAAACAGCCACAGTAGAAAATCAAAATTAAATACCCAAAATAAAATATAAATACTGATACACTACTTTGTAAAAAAATGCACAAGATAATTGTACTAATAAAAGTGAATAGAATGGATAAATAATGAAATAAAATAACTACAGTAATAGTAAAATAAAGTTGGCAACAACAGTCTTATAATGGGCCTGAAACTATCAAACGATACATCACTATAAGTTTAAATTATTTTTCAATTCTATTTTTTCAATAATTCTTGTCTATTTTTTAATATTTACAATTGAAATCATGAGGTCTTGATTGCAAAATTCTACTTATATTGTTAACTTGGTGTTAAAGATAAACTTAGCCCAATTTGTTGAATGCAGCAACTACCAGTATTAAGATTTTAGGAGCTGGGAGCAGAGGGCAAAATGAAGGCACCTCACTCCATTCTGATGCTCTTTCCCAGTAGAACTATTGGAAAATAGACTCCCTCCGCTATCTATTTATTTTCTAATTCTGTAAGGTGGTGATAACTTTTTCGCCTGTTCTTGTTTCTATTTGAAACAAGATATGAAAAGCATACAGAGCATGGTTTCTAATTTTTTTTCCAGTTCTTTAATCGCAGTTCCACTGTTGAAGGTGGAAGGGAGGCAGGGCTTTAATGTGGAGCAGTCAGCAGCTTTCCAATCCAAGTTGTCAATGTCTTCATTGATTCAGATGCCTTATTTTAAAACATATTTTTATTTAAAAACATATTTTTTTTCTGGATCTTTTTCCTCTGGTTCTATTCCATACATGTTTGTGTGTGTAATTACAGAGTCTCAAGCACTTTAAACAATTAATTCCAATATTCCGCTGGATGAGAAGGTAAGGAAAACATGCACAACATGATTTGTGGATGTCTTTTCAACCTCTTTACTAGCAGTGACCAGTGATCACCTGTATTGGTGTGGCCTTATTGGTTAGAGCAGGGGTGTCCAATCTTTCACCTTCCCTGGGCCACATTAGAAGATGAAAATTTGGTTTGGGCCGCACATAATTAAATTAAATAATTAATTAAATTAAATTAAATTAAGTAATTAAATTAAATTAAATAATTAATAAAATAATAAAATAAAATTATTATTAATTAATTATTTATTAAAAATTATTTATTTTTTATTTTATAATTTTCCGGCCAAATTTTGCGGGGGGCGGAGGGGGGGGAAGAAAGCTCGCCCGCCTCGTGCCTACCTCTCCTGCAAATTATTTATTTTTTATTAATTTTCCGGCCAAATTTTGCGGGGTGGGGGGGAGGGGGGAAGAAAGCTCGCCCACCTCACGCCTACCTCTCCTCCTGCAAATGCAGCAGCGGTGGTGGCGGCAGCGGGGGCAGAAGCAGCAGCGGTGGCGGCGGCAACAGCAGGAGGTGGCGGGGCGGGACTTTTGGGCTGCGGCTGCCCGCCTTTTCTGTTGCTCGCCTCGCCCCGCCTCGCGCCTGCCTCTCCTCCTCCTCGCTGGATCTTTCATGAAGGTTGGGGTGGGCGTTGGGCCGCATTACGAGGCGACTTGGGCCGCATACGGCCCGCGGGCCGCGGGTTGTACAAGCCTGGGTTAGAGGATGACATATAAAATAAATATTCTTCTGTGTGATGAAATAACATAGTGTGAGTGTGTATTTGTCTACATACGGGCAGTGGCTGCATGGTATATACTCTAGATTATGAAGTGAGAGAGTTGGAGTTGTTAGTGACATTTAAATTAGCTGTCCAAGTGCCTCTGCCATAGGGGTACATTTGATGAACTTGTCCGTATTTAAGTAAAATGACTAGTCTGTAATCTCTGCTTCACCTGTAAACAAGTTTACAGATATTGACATCTTGGCACCTGGCTTACTTACTCTCTATTTCAACAGCTGTGGTGGGGATAACATGAAAATGAGCAGTGGTGGCACAGTGGTTAGAATGCAATATTAGGCTAACTCTGCTCACACTGCCAGGAACTCAATTCCTTTGATCTGAACTGATAAGCTCTTCCATAACAGACAAAGAAGAGAACAATAAATGAAGCAACCATTCCATGTGTTGCAGGAATAGCAGAAAAGCTTAGGAGAATCTTCAGCCAACACAACATACATGCACATTTTTCAAACACAAGAATACACTAAGGCAGAAGCTTGCCCACCCCAAGGATAAAACACCCAGACACAAATTGAGCAAATGCTATATGCAATACAATGCAATGAGCTGTGTGCAACCACACAGCAACCACTTCATAAACGCATGGTACAACATAGGAGAACAAACCCATCAGGACAAGATTCATCAGTCCATCTGCATGGGCATTCTTTTGAAGACAAAGGCCATTCTTTTGAAGACAGCACAGTCCACATTTTAGACAGAGAGACCCCTGGTTTGAAAGGGGTCAAAGACGCCATCTATGTCAAAACTGAGCAGCTCCCTCTCAACAGAGAGGGAGGGATACAATACCATCTCCAGTCTACAACCCAGTCCTTTCAACAGTTTCAAGAAGCCATTTGCACTATTCAGGTGACCCTGATGACACAGATAAATGTCCAGGTGGCCTCAACAACTCTCTAAAAGGATGCAAATGACCAGCTGTCTGAAAGGAGTACAAATCCTTCCATTCCTCACCATCCAGTCAGAGGTGAAGAAGCTTCTTAAATGAGAAGCAAAACGTCTTCAAAGAGAAACCAGAAAGTCCAGTTGCCTCTTGAAAAAGCACCTTTGGGATAACTATGATCTGGATGACTGAGAATCTCCATAGGTAATTTACACAGCTATAATTTTTAATGCTAACTATTAAACAAAGAACCATTAGGTGGCATCATTGCATTGCTAAATAAGAAAAGCAGGCAAGGCTTATTTTTGGACAAATTTCTTCTTCTAAAGTTGCTGCATTGTTTTTTTTTGTTTGTTTACAGATAAGTATGCTTATGATCTGCTCTAGAATCTTCCTAAGTACATGTCAGATTGACAATCCCTTGTTTGTTATATCTTGTACACCCTTCCCTTTTTCTGATAGGGACATTTAGTTTTTTCCAATAATTTGGCAGTTCTCCAATTGCCAATTCTATGATAATACTAGGAATCTGGCCAGATGATCATATTTTTAAAAAATTGCCTTGGGATGCCATTTATCTGATTGGAGATTTAAACTAATGGTTTACCTCAACCATGTTTTTTTTAATCAATCTTGAATCCTGCTACTTTATATTTCTCCTCAAATTTTTATGGCTCATAAAATATATTTGTTGAAAAAGACAACTGAAATAGAAATTAAGTGGTTTTGTCTTTTCTTTTTAGCTGTTCCCATTGTGCAATCCTCAAAGAACAGCTTGTATACTAATTATTTTCCTTTTATTTTGTGCCTTTCCAACCCAATAGAACATTGGAAAGGAATTATGTAAAGCAGTGTTTTTCAACCTTGGTAACTTTAACATGTGTGACTCATGTTGGCTGGGGAATTCTGGGAGTTGAAGTTCACACATTGCCAAGGTTGAGAATCAATAATATTAAGGGCAGGGCAACTCTCCCAAATCTGAACAGATTGGGGTCAATTTTGCAAAAATCAGAAAATGGAGAAGGCAGAAAAAGAAACATCAGATTTAAAAAATGGCCAGTAGCCCCTGGAAATTCTCAATCATCCAGGTCATGGTTGTCCCAAAGGTCCTTTTCCAAAAGGCAACTGGATTTTCTTGGATTTTTCCTTGGAAACAATTAGCCTCTCATTCAAGAAGCTTCTTCAGTTTTTAACGAAGTTTCTTGGATGAGAAGCAAAATGTTTTCAAGGAAAAAACCAGTGGTGGGATTCAATTTTTTTTACTACCGGTTCTGTGGGCGTGGCTTGGTGGGTGTGGCAGGGGAAGGATACTGTAAAATCTCCAGTCAGAGGTGGCATTTGCCGGTTTTCTGAACTCAAAATTTCCGCTGCCGGTTCTCCAGAACTGGTCAGAACCTTCTGAATACCACCTCTGGAACAAACCAAGAAAATCCAGTTGCCTTTTGGAAAAGAATCTCTGAGACAATTAATTAAGGAAAAAAATATCCCCAATGCATTGTTCAAAGAGAGGTTGCTAGGCAGTGGCTTAGAATGTTACCGAATCTATATTTTAAGTTTCTTTCTCACTCTCTTCCCAGTCCTATGACTCAGAGGAGCTATCTGTAAGAAAATAGAAACAATTTACACTTTTCCTTACAAATTTGTAAGGAAATGTGTAAGGCAACCTCAACTTCTGAGTTTTTACTTTCATGCACCAGATTTCTATAGTAAATATCTGCAGTCTTCCTTTGTGACCTACTCTTTGTTTAATTTCTTGTATCAGTATTTTTCTGCTATCAGATTTTCCATAGGGATTTAAGATAACCATATTGGTGTCTTCCACACCAGGTTTTCCCTTTTTGGATGCCTTTAACTATCCAATTAGAATTCCATAACTGACATAATTTTACTAACTTTTTTGTTTTTCCTCAGATTACTTTCTGTTGCAACACAATCAAACTTAAAATTCTTTGGGTGTGCCAAAATTTATATTTTTACAGTCCAAGAAACATTGTCCATGATTTATCTTTTTCTACTAATATCAAGAACTCCAGCATTACACAACTATTTGATTTGAAGTAGATATGTCTAAGGTTACCTTGAGGAAAGATTAGTGGCTGATATATTTTATAAGTAAATAAACAATAAATAAATATGTCTGAACTAGTGATTACATAATGGAAAAAGGATTTTTAATCATGTTTTTTCCTCTTCTCGTGCCTTTTATTACTGTTTTTGGAACACATATAGTTTTCTTACATCAAGTGCTTTCAAAATGGCAGTCATGCAAAAATGAGATGACAAATAAAAAATATTAGACAATTAAGACTTCATGTTTGATGCACCATTTATTTAAATAGTTCAAAGTAATTAAAAGTGAAAGCAAAATTGTATGTCATTTACAAACTTGTTTGTTCAATTTCTAATTTTCACCAGTAGATGTCAGCCCATTTCCTCCAAAAAATGAATATTATTTAGATATCTATTTCTGCAGCTGATTGCTGAAGGTTTCATTCAAAACCAAAATGTAAATATACAAGTGGGTTTAGACTAAACTCATGCTTTTCAAGAGAAAGTGTTCATTAATAAATGTACAACATTATTTTCTTACCAACTATAATATCTAAGAGGAGATAGGAAAATTTCTTAATTAAGTAGAAACTACTCAAATTATAATTCCAATAAGTGTTCAAGATAAAATATGTTTGGTTAAGATGCCATGGAGCATGCTAGCATGTAAGTTTAAAACTACTTATTCTCTGACACTAGCATATTTTCCCCACCTTTCATGATCTTTGAGATATAATTTTCACATTTCTATGGATGTCTCATCCATATCTCTATCTTCTTGAATGGCTTCCAAGTTTTATATCATCTTGGAAAATTGCTTGTATAAAAATGCACATGCTATGTAGCAGGGGTGTCAAACTTATGTCATCATGGTGACGTCACATGACGTATCGGGGCTTTTCCCCCTTTCGCTAAACCAGGTGTGGGCGTGGCCAGCACGTGACTCATCCGGCCCGTGGGCTGGAAGTTTGACAGTCCTGCTATATAGGAAGAAAAGCTTGTCAGATGATATAATCATCAGTACAGATACATCATGAAGCCTTTTATTCCAGAAAACAAACAATAACTTAGTTTGAATTGAGGTGTCCTCAGTATTCTCTGATCTTGGTTGTTTTCTTGCAGACATTTTACTACTCAAACTATGTAACATCATCAGTGTTAGTTCTAATCTGAATTTCTCTATCAGGCCCATCTACCATCTGTCAGACCTTTTTTACTTTTTCTGTTCAATCTTGTCCAATTTTTAGAGATTGCCTGGACAAAGTTCCTGGAGGTTTTTTTTTAACAAGGCTTTCCAAAAGTGGGTTGCCATTGCATCCTTTCTAGAGCTGACAGAAACTGACTGGCACCAGCTGGCTTTGTTCCCAGGTGGAACTATAGCTTCATGGTCTTCAAGTTTCCAGCCCGGAGGTGGTATTCAGCAGGTTCTGACCAGTTCTGGAGAACCGGTAGCAGAAATGTTGAGTAGTTTAGAGAACTGGCAAATACAGCTTCTGACTGGAGACGCCCACCAAGCCACGCCACAGAACCGGTAGTAAAAATTTTTTGAATCCCACCACTGTTCCAGCCTGCTGTATTAATGCCTATACCAAACTGGCTCTCAATCACTGGCTCTCAAGCTTGACTGTAGACCAATTAGAATTCTCAGGTTTCTAAGATAGAAATTCTCAGGTAACTTGAAAAAAATATACAAGAAAAAGATATGGCAAATCATTTTCATTCTGTTGCCAAGAAAATTATATGGATGGGTACGTGTAGTCACCAGAAGTTGAGCTCAATTCAAGAGATTTTACTTTTCTCTGGAGGGCATTCCTAAACCTTGCTGTAGTGCCTTATCCCTCAGCTGAGTTATTGTGATTCCCTTTTCAAGGTGAACATTCAGTTAACCAACTGGACCTAATTGAGCAGCATGCATCACATCAAGCTCTACTTTTGATATTTCAATTCATAATACCCCTAAGTACCAGAATGATTGAAAGATCATGCAATGGCCAACAAAATAAATCTATTCTATACAAGTAAATGAAGGTTATTTCTACATATGTTAGCATAAATGTATTCTCCGCCCCATTTCATGCTGTTTCTATTCTGTTCTTTTAATCTAAAAGAAAGTTTTTTTTAAACTTTACATTCTTACCTTATTTATTTTTTTATCAAGTTTTATTATTTCTTTTTTGTGTCTCTGTTCTCTTTTTCCAATTTGTTTCCTTTTGCTCTCTTCCTCTCTTATTCATCTTTGCCCTTATTTTATTCTGTTTTCTCTTAAATTCTTTCCTTATTATTTTATATTCCATTCTTTATTATGTTTTACTCCTTATTTTCCCTAATGTGTTCTTCTCTATTTACTTTTATATACTTTCATTTCAATCTTTCCTTTCCTTTAACACTTATTCCTTTATTTAAACTTTCTTTTTGTCTTGAAGATATGAAGGGGAGAGAAAAAAGAAGGAGGGAGAGAAAGGGAGAAGGAGGGGAAAACACTGACTTCTAGAAATTCTTTACTCTTATGCCTTGAAGAGCATCAGATTGGAGATATTTGTAATAAGTGGTCTTTGCATTACTTAATAATGTAAAATAAAACTAAGTAGGTATTTAACTGCAATATAATGGAATTTGGGAGTCAATGGAAATGAGATAATTTCAAAAACTATATTAAGAACATTTTATAATACTTATTTTTCTTTGATGTTTTTCATTCATGCAAAGAAGGGAAATGGGGCAGGATAAGATGCTGAAGAAAAGCAGAAGAAAACAATAGTAATGAGTCATATTTAGGAGTCTGTTGAATAGATTCCCATTATACCAGACCTTTTAATGTGAAATAAACTAAAGAAAACTGAAGGCAATTATTTTTAATTAGAGTTATATTGCCTAAAACAAATCCTTTCTTTTCAAATGGGCAGACTAGAGTTCCTGCCTTTATGCTGTTCACTTGAATTATTATAGAGATAACACTACATTTTCCTGTAGATAGGAATCATGGTTCTGTTTTCTAAACAGTCATAATTAATTTTTAAACATTAGGAAACAATTTTCTAGGTTCACCTCCTTTTCGCCAAGTTTAGATATATCAGGAGGCTCTCAGTTCTTCTCCCAAGTTTTTATTTTTCTTCCAGCATTAGCTTTTTCTGGGTTTCTGTGATCACCATGACATTTCCAAAATGGTTCTAATAATTCATGCAGCATACTTTCAGGACAGTAAGGCAAGGCAAACAAGGCAAAAATATGGCTCACTGAACATTTTAGTCAACAAACTATTTCCTAACAGTAGTTTATTGTGAATATTCAGAGTTGGGTTTTTTGCGGGGGGAGGGTTGCTTTCTTTTTTAGCACAGTATTCTTATTCATCTGATGGAGAAATTGCTATGGCATTTTTAAGAGGAAGAAACATTTTGGTGAAAATATGTAAGGTCCAAATTATGTCACAATTATGTGAGTTCATTCATTGTATAATGTTTGCTCTCTCTTGGTTTCTCATGTTTCCATTAAATCTGAAAGGGAATCTTTATAAAGCTCATTTTGCTTTCTACTAGGTAAAACTGCTAACTCACTTTCTCTATTCTTAAGGTTGATGTTGAATTTTAATTTTTTCCCCAAAAACTCAATTTCTTTTATAAATGCATTTTATTGTAATATCAGTTATTCTGTCAAGATAAAGATTTACCATGAGAATACTCAAATCAAATCAAATCAATTTGGCTTGAAAGGTGAAAAGACACATACTTCTGAATAATGCAGATCCAGTAAAATATTTTATTTGCTATGAATTTTCATTGATGGATGCTATTACCCTGAGCACATAAAAGTGTTCAACCTTCCAATAATTGAAACTGATTGAGAAAGGAAATATCTCTGTTGCTGACACAAGCAAATTTTCTATCATTAGATTTTGACAATAGACAGATTTCTTCTTTCTTTTCCTTCTTTTCTTTATAGAGGAATTCAAGCATTGAATGCCTGGTGGCAGGGGAGCTTAAAAAGCATAGTTTGGCATTGAAAATTAACAGGATCATTCAGTATCAATCAAGCAAATAAAATAGATCCCCGATAGTTATGCCAGTATTGTGGATCTTCCCAGTTGTATATTCATATTATTATAGTAATGATTAGCCTATTGATATCAGTGAAGAAAAAAACAGTAAACGTAGAAAGACATGAAAAGTAGGGCATGCGTGAGAATGAACGTTTTATTGCCACGAATATCATAAAAGCAGAAAATAAAAGCAGAAAAAAGTGTGCTTCTCTTCCTGGAGACATTGCACATTTTGGGGGGGCTTCCAACAATTATCAAAAGAGAATATTTTTCAAGAATGTTCAATTTTAATTTCAGATAAATTGATGGATTTTATGGGAAAGGTAAAACATTTCAATATCCTGAATTGAATACCGAATAATGTTATTATATGAATTATTATAATCAGAAAGTATGCAGGCAGCCTTTACTTTTGTCAATTTTGTTGTGCTGCAGCCTCATTCTACTATTGTTGAAATTCTGTTTTCCTCATTAATCTACATCCAGTACCCCATAATGACAAAGTGAAAGCAGAAGTTTAGAAATGTCTGTAAATTTAGTTTAAAAGAAAAAAAAATGAAATATCACATTGGCATAAATATTCAGATCTTTTCCTCAGTACTTTGTTGAAGCACCTTTGGCAGCAATTACAGCCTTGAGTCTTTTGGGTATGATGCAACAAACTTTGCAAATCTAGTTTGGGGGATTTTCTGCCATTTTTCCTTGCAAATTCTTAAGCTCAGTCAAGTTGGATGGTGACTGCTGGCGGACAGCCATTTTCAGGTTAGCCTCTAAGGCATTAGAGGATGAGTATAAAGGACTTGAAAAAGAGCTACAGAAAATGCCACAGAAAAAGGACATTAAGTTAAAAGTGGATATAACCAAACATAAAATGGGTCTAATAGAAAAAGAAGAATTAGCACAGAAAATTAGAGGTGCTAAACAGAACTACTTTGAAGATGCAAATAAACCAGGTAGATGGTTAGCATATAAATTGAGAAAGGAGAAAGAATCAAGGAAAATATTGCAATTAATAGATGACCAAGGCCAAGTTTGCTATGGTAGTAAAGAGAAGAAGGAAATCATTCGAGACTATTATGGGAAACTATACACACAAGAGAATATTGATGAGGAAAGAGTTAAACAGTATTTACAGAATGCTAATTTACCCCAGATACCTAAACAGATTGAAACAATGTTAGAAAGCAATATAACGATGATGGAGTTAACTGAAGCACTCAAGAAACAAAATAATGGAAAGGCACCAGGCCCAGATGGACTTCTGGCAGAATTTTACAAAACATTACAAGAATCATTGAATCTTCCATTGCTAGAAGTTATGAATGAAGTTTTGTTAAAGAAGAGGATACCTAAATCATGGTCAGAAGCTTATATCACACTTTTTCCAAAAGAGGAGACCGATCCATTACAAATCAAGAACTATAGACCTATTTCCCTACTAAACGCAGATTATAAAATTTTTGCTTCAATATTGGCAGAAAGACTTAAAAAATATTTAAATAATTTTATCCACCCTGATCAAAATGGATTTCTGCCAAAGAGACAAATTAAAGACAATATGAGAGTAATCTTGGATACTTTGGAATACTACGAGGCACATCCTGAAAAACAAATGGCTCTGATATTTCTAGATGCACAGAAGGCATTTGATAATGTGAATTGGTGATTCATGTTATTACTGCTGGAACAGATGGGCTTTGCTAGAAAATTTATTCAAGCAATAGAAGCTATATATCATAAGCAAACAGCAAAGGTAATGATAGAGGGAGAACTGATAGACTCTATCGAGATAAGAAAAGGAACAAGACAAGGGTGCCCACTATCACCTCTGTTGTTTGTGTTAACTTTGGAAGTGCTAAATAGAAATATTAGAGATGAAAAGAATATAAAAGGGATGAAAATTAAAAAGGAAAAATTTAAGTTGCAAGCATTTGCAGATGATCTGGTTTTCATCTTAGAAGACCCACTAGAAACAGCATCAAAATTGATAGAAAAGATAGAGACATATGGAAAGGTGGCTGGTTTGAAAATAAATAAAGATAAGACAAAGATCTCGACAAAGAATATGCTATCAAGACAAAAGGAAGAACTAGCAGACCTATTGAAAATTCAGGTTATGAATAAGATCAAGTACTTAGGGATATACTTGACAGCAAGATGCAGTACACTAAAAGAGAATAATTATATCAAACTTAAACAGCAGATAGCGCTAGATTTGGCGAAATGGGAAAATTTACAACTGTCATTAATAGGGAGAATATCAACAATCAAGATGAATATATTACCCAGAATTTTATATTTGTTTCAAACAATTCCAATTAGGCTTGGAAAAGACTACTTTGAAGATTTAAATAAAATTGTGTTGAAATATATATGGCAAGGTAAGAAAGCGAGAATAAAAAAACTTTTGCAAGATGCTAGAATAAGAGGAGGATTTGGTTTGCCTAATTGGGAGTTGCATTACCAAGCTACAAATTTGATGTGGGTTAAGGAATGGATAACATTAAGAAATACTAGATTATTGACATTAGAAGGACATGATCTGTTGTTGGGGTGACATGCTTTTCTATGGTATAAAGGAACCAAAACACAGGGGTATTTTAGAAGACATTATATACAGGAGTCTCTGTGGTTAAACTGGGAGAAGATTAAAAGACAATGTTATTTGAAAATTCCAGTCTGGCTATCGACTATTGAAGCATTTTCTTATCCTATAATATACAAAAAGGAACAAACAGTTAGATATGGTGAAATATTGAATGAAAAGGGTGAACTTAAATCTATAGAGGAATGAGGTATAATGATGAATTGGTTTTCATATGCGCAAATACATTCAAGGTATGATAAAGATTCTAAAACAGAAGGTTTCTATGATAAACTGACCGACTTAGATAAGATTTTGACAGGTACTGATGAAAAGGTGATTAAAAATTTGTATGGATATTTATTAGAAATTAAACTAGAAGAAGAACAAGTTAAAGAAACTATGATTGCTTGGGGGAAGAATTTTGGATATGGGATTGATTTAGAGAAATGGCAAAAATTGTGATCTCAAAATTATAAAATGACAATGTCAACAGCATATAAAGAACATTTGTATAGGATGTTTTATAGGTGGCATTTCCCCCCGACAAGAATAGCAAGAATGTTCAAGAATAAATCCGAAAAATGTTGGAAATGTCATCAGACACCTAGCTCATATTACCATATGTGGTGGACTTGTGCGGACGCTAAAAAATACTGGACTAAAATCCACGTGGTTGGAAAAAATGACAAAAAAACATATACATTTGAAACCAGAGATATTTTTATTGGGAATTTTACCTGAAATATATAGTAAAGACTTGAAATACCTGATTGTAAATGTATTAACAGCGGCTAGGATTGTATTTGCTAAAAACTGGAAAAATGAGAAAACACCATCACAGGAGGAAATCATTAAGAAAATATTGGAATGTGCTGAAATGAGTAGATTGACATTTGAAATTAGAGAACAAGAGGATAAACAATTTTATAAAATTTGGGATCTATTCTTATCAATGGTTAGACAATAAAATATAGTAATGAAATAAGTAGACTTTTAGAAAATAATAAATATATAAAGATGTATTCTTTTCTTATTATATCTACAAAATGATTCTAGGATAGATTTGGGGTGATAATATGAACTGTCATAAAACAAATTAAGTAAAACATGAATGAATAAAAGTATAGTCAAATGATTGATTAATAATGATATTAATGTATTTAATATTTGATTGAAAATACAAGATTATATACAATGTAATTTTAATTGAAGACTACGAAATGGAAACACAAAACTATTTGTAAACCAACCGGCACACTGTATGTATATATATGGAAGATGACTTGATGTTTTTATGTTTTGTTTGTTTATGTTTGTTTTAAAAACCAATAAAAAGAAAAAGAAAAAAGAAAAAGAAAGTGACACTTCAGCCCAGAGGTCCTGAGTGCTGTGGAATAGGTATTCATTATCCCTATATTTTTCTCCGTTCAGCTTTCCTTCAACCCTGACTAGTCTCCCAGTTCCTGCTGCTGCCACCACCATACTTCACAATGATATTGTGCAGATGATGAGCAGCACCTGGTTTCCTCCAAATATAATGTTTAGAACTGAAGGCAAATAGTTCAATCTTGGTTTCACCAGACCAGAGAATCTTGTTTCTCTCAGCCTGAGAGTCCTTCAGATGCTTTTTGCAAATTCCAAGCAGATTTTTGTGTGTTTAGCACTGAGCAGAGGCTTCTGTCTAGTCACTCTGCCATAAAGTCTAGGTTGGTGGAGGGCTACAGTGATGATTATTCTTCTGGAACTTTGTGCCATCTCCACACAGGATCTCTGGAGCTCAGTCATGACGATCTGGTTCTTGGTCATCTCTCTTCCTAAGGCCTATCTCCCTTGATAGAGGGACAACCAGCTCTTGGAAGAGTCCTGCTTGTATCAAAGTCTTCCATTTGTGAATTATGGAGGCCGCTGTGCTCTTAGGAAATCTTTGGTGCAGCAGATATTTTATTATAGCCTTTTCCAGATCTGTGCCTTGTGATAATCCTGTCTCTGAGCTCTGCAGGTAGTTACTTTGACCCCATGGCTTTTGCTCTACTACAGTATGCGCTGTCAGCTATGAGGCATCACTATAGAAAGGTGTGTATCTTTCCAAATCATGTCCAATCAATTTAATTTAGCACAGGTAAACTCCAAACAAGATGTAGAAATATGTCAGCAATAATCAAGAGAAATGGGAGACATCTGAGCTAAATTTCAAGTATTGCAAAGGGTCTGAATACTTATGTCAATGTAATATTTCAGTTTTTCTTTTTAATAAATTTACAGACATTTTTAAAATTCTGTTTGTCATTGTGGGGTACTGAGTATAGATTAATGAGGAAAAAAATGAATTTCAACAACTGTAGAAAGGGCTGCAGCGTAACAAAAATGAAAAAAATGAGGGCTGTCTGAATACTTTCTGAATGCACTGTATTTATAGGATACCTTATTAAAAACCTTTGTGAACTATGTAGGAATTAAGACATATGTTTCATTGATTGGTTAAATCAGTATATTGTATGTAAAAATTAAACTTAGAACATATACTTTTAAAAGATTATAAAGGTATAATTTTGAATATGGAAATGTAATATTTAATTATTTATATCTAAACATAAACTATTTTACCTTTTATTGATACATGTGCTTTCTATTTATTGTGTATTAGATAATCCCACCTTCTTATATATAATGCACCAGTTCTATTTTAAATGTTTTAATTTCTCAGTTACATATAAATTATTTGCACTGATTTGGTCTCTCTTTTTTCAAAGAATGGCACAATAATGCTATGGATTAATCGAGCAATGTGAAGTTGATTCACTGATTCCTAAGGGTAATTATCCTCACAAATGACCCTTTACCCACATGGAGTAATAACTGTCTGTTCTCACAAACCACATTTAGATTCTTGAAATATTTGTTCAGTTCAGGGATCTTAGTTCCTTTGAGTTATGAGTTCCTCAGTCTCCAAAGGGCTAGTTTTCATTGTCATTATTCATGTGATGGTTTTCACACAGAGAAGAATTGAACAGAAATTCTTATACAGTTATGAGTGTTTGCTTGCATGTATATACATCATAAATCTTTAAGTCAACACTTATTCCTTAAGGGACTTTGGCAGCATGTAGAAGTTTCTATGAGGAACATAGAAAACTTCCATTCAAAATGGAAACATGTTTCAATCACACATGTTAACTATTTATTTATATTTGCACAATATAGGTTTTGTTCTCTTACTTAGTCCACCTATTGCCCTTCGTATTCCTTAAATTTACAAAATAAATTTATTTTATACCTATCACAACAATCTGGAAACTATAATAAAAGCAGAGTTCAGACTAAGCACAAAGAGATAACAGCTGCTGATAAAGGAACACTTTATCTCAGGAAATATGGTATATTCTTCTCTGGTTAAACAGAAGCTGGATACTTATTAGCCCAATATGCTCTAAATACATCATGCATTGGCAATATGTGCAAATCCAAGCTATCAAATCACTAGAAAACAGACAAAGCAATGTTAATAAAGCTACTTTACTAATAATGGTGACAGCAGTTAAGAATCTAAATAGTTTAAACTTCATGTTTCATTACACATCCAGAATGGGAGGAAGGAGAAGAGGAAGAATAACAGATTTTCACAAAAGCTATGTAAATCTATTTTCTCTTTGTGTTTCTGTGTATCCTACATTTAGTTTAATTTCATAACCATTTCCTGCCTGCTGATCCTATTTTTTATTATAGAAAAATAGTATAGAATGGCAAGTTTAAGGATGAACAATCCATATCTATATTTGGACTCCAGGTCAATGCAAAACTTTTAAGATTACATCCTCCACAATTCAATTGTAAATAATGATTTTAATTAAACAATTTGTTTTCTTTTAGATGAATAGATAAATATTTCAATGGGTTTGCCATTGTCTCCTTCATAGGGCTTAGAGAAAGTGACTGACCAATGATCACTCAGTTAATTTTGTGCCTAAGTCAGTGTTAGAAATCATGTTCACCTGTTTGTAGCCTGCTACTTTAACAACCATACCAATTGGCTCTATTCTTATTGACCAGAACATTAAAATATTAATTAAGTGTGTGGCTGCCATGAAAAAAAAATAAACTTAAATATCATTAGGAAATTAGTTAAAATAAGACTGAACACATTATATAACTCGATAGAAATGATAGCATTATAGTTTGTTCCATCTTAATCATCATATTTCAAAAATATTATTATAAATAGGATCAATGCATAAAAGAATAATCAAATTAATTAAAAATGTGAATTAATTTTCCTTTCTTATAACACTAGAACCTGGTAAACTAAATGAGATTCAGAATAAATAAAGGAAGTATTTTCCAAACAGCACAGCTTAGATTTTTCAGATATGTATGATGAAATCATTTTAAATGATTTTAAAATAAGATTATAAAGACTATTAGTTCTATGCCAGTATTGGATGAAATACAACCCTTAATAATTTGGGAATAACATAACAAAGATGATATAATTGCATTTATCTGCTGTTTGTTTGTAAGCTTCCAACAAACACCTAATTAACCACTGTGAGGGCTTCCAGGTCAGGACTTACAGGTGAAATTTGAAAAATTAGAATATCATGCAAAAGTTCATTTATTTCAGTAAGGCAACTTAAAAAGTGAAACTAATATATAAGATAGACTCATTACATGCAAAGCAAGATAGTTCAAGCTGTGATTTGTCATAATTGTGATGATTATGGCTTACAGCTCATGAAAACCCCAAATCCACAATCTCAGAAAATTAGAATATTATGAAAAGGTTCAATATTCTAGGCTCAAAGTGTCCCACTCTAATCAGCTAATTAAGCCATAACACCTGCAAAGGGTTCCTGAACCTTTAAATGGACTCTCAGTCTGGTTCAGTAGGAATCACAATCATGGGAAAGACTGCTGACCTGAGAGTTGTGCAGAAAACCATCATTGACACCCTCCATAAGGAGGGAAAGCCTCAAAAGGTAATTGCAAAAGAAGTTGGATGTTTCCAAAGCGCTGTATCAAAGCACATTAATAGAAAGTTATGTGGAAGGGAAAAGTGTGGAAGGTGCACAAGCAGCAGGGTGACTACAGCCTGGAGAGGATTGTCAGGAAAAGGCTATTCAAAAGTGTTGGGGACTTTCACAAGGAGTGGACCTAGGCTGGAGTCAGTGCATCAAGAACCACCACACATAAACGGATCCTGGACATGGGCTTCAAATGTCGTATTCCTCTTTTCAAGCGCTCCTGAACAACAAACAATGTCAGAAGCGTTTTACTTGAGCTAAAGAAAAACAGATCTGGTCTGTTGCTCAATGGTCCAAAGTCCTCTTTTCTGATGAGTGCAACTTTTGCATCTCATTTGGAAACCAAGGACCCAGAGTCTGGAGGAAGAATGGAGAGGCACACACTGCAAGATGCTTGAAGTCCAGTGTGAAGTTTCCACAGTCTGTGTTGATTTGGGGAGCCATGTCATCTGCTGGTGTTGGTCCACTGTGCTTCATTAAGTCCGGGGTCAATGCAGCTGTCTACCAGGAGATTTTGGAGCACTCCATGCTTCCTTCCGCAGACAAGCTTTATGGGGATGCTGACTTCATTGTCCAGCAGGACTTGGCACCTGACCACACTGCCAAAAGCACCAAAACCTGGTTCAATGATCGTGGGATTACTGTGCTTGATTGGCCAGCAAACTCTCCTGACCTGAACCCCATAGAGAATCTATGGGGCATTGCCAAGAGAAAGATGAGAGACATGAGACCGAACAATGCAGAAGAGCTGAAGGTCGCAGTTGAAGCATCCTGGTCTTCCATAACACCTCATCAGTGCCACAGACTGATAGCTTCCATGCCATGCTGCATTGAGGCAGTAATTGCTGCAAAAGGAGCCCAAACCAAGTACTGAGTACATTTGCATGCTTATACTTTTCAGAGGTTCTGTGTACAATCCTTGTTTTATTGATTGCATGTAATATTCTAATTTTCTGAAATTGTGGATTTGGGATTTTCATGAGCTGTAAGCCATAATCATCACAATTATGACAAATCATGGCTTGAACTATCTTGCTTTGCATGTATGGAGTCTATCTCATATATTAGTTTCACTTTTTAAGTTGCCTTACTGAAATAAATGAACTTTTGCATGACATTCTAATTTTTCGAGTTTCACCTGTAATTAGTGAATTTTACAAAATAAGAATATAAGGGAAAGATAAGGCTAAGCCATGTAACTAACTTAGAGAGCTAATTCATACAAAAGACAGAGGAGCACAAAAGAGAGAAAAAAGGAAAACTTTGCCTTTGACTTTCAACATAGTAATTGACATGTTTTCACTTCCTCATAAAGTAACCACAAGAAAAGCTATAAAGTTAGGAAAAGAACAGAAAGCGTCACTGGAACAACTTCCAGATAAAGCATTTCACTGGATTTAGTGCAGAAAATATTTGAGGAATTTAGCAAAAGAATTGACTGCAATAGTTGCCAATTGTTTGGATTAAAAAAAAAAGATGGAAAGATTTGACACTACTCACTATGGAGGAAAGTTTGGTGAATTGAAGATCTACCTGAGATAGATAAATTAATCATCTTTGATTAGAAAAATATCTATATTTATTGGTGACTGGAAATTTGTGCATACAAATGAAAAAGATAAACTTCTGATTTATGATTTTTATAATTACACAAAATAAATTATAGAAAGGACAGAATTGTGATATAACTTTAGACATAGAGGTTAAAATATAATTGTACTTACAAGTGCTGGGAAGAATATGCTTATGTATCATTCTTTATAGATTGTTCTTTTTAAATTTTCTTCTATTTTCTTATGCACATTTAGCTTTTTCATTTATTTCTTTGTTTTTAACTTCTTTTCCATTTAGTTTTCTATTCATTCTCATTATTGTTCTTAATTTTTTTATGAAAGTATATTGGCTATTGTGAGAACAAATTGTTGGCCTTTTAATCAAATCCAGTATGAGGTTTTATGTTGCTAATCTTTATGTAAGCATAATATATTAGTTTCTCAATAAATTTGTTTACTGATTACAACTTATATTTTCCTTGCTTTATGAAGCATATTTATAAAAAAGTATAAGTAACAGGTATAAAGCTATTCCTTCTTCATCAGAAATAGGTATGTTTTGTGGATGAAATTTGGATCAGCATCTGGTTTTGACTGACTCAATAAACTCATTGGTATTAATGTACATAAATTTGCAGGATGGAATTTTCCTTTAAAGTTAATCCAGTTCCATAACAACTGCCAATGTACATAAAATAAATATGATAATATTAAGGAGTCTTTGGTGTAATGATTTCCAAAGAAGTTTGGGTCAATGGGACTGAGTTTTGCATCTAGGTTACTTTTTACCTATAAAAGTGTTCAAACTACAAATGGAACAAATATTTAGTCTGCAAATCTGGTGATTTGCCTCTAATGTCAGTGCCAAAATCCTTGGTAATTAATTAAATGCCTGGTTTGGAATAACCATTAGTCAATTTTAGTACATTTTGGAAGAAGTCTACCCTTTGGGAGGCCTTGTACTTGGAATGCATGGACTATATTGCTACATATTCATATAGGAAACATAAGGTGGTGTCCAAGCAGCTAATTCAACTGAAATAACTTAGATAAATGATATTCAGTTGTTAGAAGCATGTAGAAAAGAATACAATATTTGTACAAAAAGTAGCCACCAAAATCCTATGGTATAAACCAATCAATGCTCTTGCATACTTATAACCAGAAGGTTCAGCTGTCATATTGCTCTTTAGATGTAGTTATGAAAGATGTCATTTCTTCATAAAGTTAATCTTCTGTTATTCTTTTGTGGTTCTTTAACCCAGGTAATTAAAATGGCTTTCAATTGGCTTTCAAGAGTAATTTCTTTACTTCAGTTTTTTTTTTAGTTTTGTTTACTTTTATTGTCATTGCACCTCGTACAACGAAATCAAACACCATCTTCAGTGCACATCATAACCATGACCATGAAAATAAACACAAACACACATCCTTCACCCTTCACACATTGAACTGAAAATCCCCGACACTACACCAACATTGCACTATACAGCATTTTTTTGTTTTGATTGGCTGGCAAAACTCCACAAAACAGACAGAAGATATTAGAAACACCAATCAAACAGAACACAGCAAACTCCAAGACCAATAAACACATACCAAGACTCCCAACCAATCAGGATGAAGAAAAAAACCATCCTAACAAAGCACGAGGCTAGCACCAAATTTAAAACAGAAACAGCTGCAAAAGCCTGACACACAGACGAACCCAATACACAAACCTGATGATGGCAGATGAGATTCTGCTGAAACATTAAGCTACAACTTTAAAAGCACAACTATAATGATGTGGGATAATACCCAAACAAAGCTGAATAGCATACACATAAATACCTGCGAAAACTTAAGAAAACAAACAAATATAAATAAATAAAATCAATATTATAGATTGGAATTGTTAAAGTTGTTAAAGTTACACTAGCACCCAGTTCTGTGAATAGCTTGCAACAATGTCAGTACTTGCTTGCATTTCCACAGTAGAATTCAATTGGAGACTGGAGATGGGATCTGGAAAACACCTGTACCTTACTTTATCAAAGCAAGTAAAAGCTTTGGTCTACGCAGAGGAGCAATTTATTTATCTGTTTATCTAATTTCTAAACAGCCCATTTCAGCAAAGTGACTCTGGGCAGTTTGCAACAATTGAACCTTTCTCTACCATAGAAAAGTGATACTTTTTCTATGGAAACCTATATATATAGAGGTACTAATGTTATATTTGTCACTAGAAAAGGATATCCTTGGTCCTGGAATAAGATTTATAGTATGTGATAGGTTTTATTTCCTTCCCCTTCCTGTATATTCATATTCTTTGTTAATTTACAGATTTGCAGTTGTATGGGATCCATTGGCTAACTAACTAATTGGTCCTTTCAAGAAAAAGATGCAAATGTTTTAATAGCTTTTTTTAAAAAAATATTCTGATCATTTGACTCTTTTATGTTGTGAATTTTTAATCAGGTCTTTTCCCATGTCCAACAGCTGGGAACTATCTAAAATACATCAGCGCAAAAGGAATCTTGGAGCAGACCACTTGGGATTAAGAATGGTACTGGTTTTCAAGAGTTTCAACTACATGTCCTATTTATCATATAACTCAAAAGGAAGGATATATATATATATATATATATATATACATACATACATACACACACACACACACACACACACACATACACACACACACATATACACACACACACACACACAAAACCTAGGACTGAGATACACATAATCCCACTTGCTTACTATCTATTTTTAAAGAAAGAGATACATGAAATATTCAATAGGACAAGGGTTTTGCAGAAGACCAGTCATTCATTTTGAATTATGGGTCATTTTACAGGAATGAATTTATTGTCAATATCTAAAAGAATAATTTATTCAAATAATCATCTTCATTGTCACTTACTTCAATTCCTGTCAAGGAACAGACTCCTAAGAGAGAAAGAGAATGAAAGAGAAAGAAAGAGAGGGGGAGGGGGAGGGAAGGAGAGATGAGGGAGGGAGGGAGAGAGGGAGAGAAAGAGAGGGAGAGAGAGAATACGATACCATACTTCACTGGCACAGCATAATGGAAGAATAGCAAAGCCAGCACAGGAGTCCAGCAGTCCTTTTTCCCGGCTTAATAATTTTGGACGTATAAAATCTCCTCCCAGGATTTTTCCAATTTTAATTATGTAAATAATTTTATATATAAATAAGCATGTTGTCTTCTTACATATAATTTATGTATAAATTATTCTCTCTTAAAAAGATGGTGATGATCATCATTTTAAACCTACAATAAACAATGCAACAATAGACATAACGCTAATTTGACTTTTTGAGTATTTTTTCCTTTTGTCACTTGTGACTGATTCTGTTCATTTTATATATATAAAGTGTTGAACAAGTGTGAGAAAACATTGCATTTAATCTGTGCATGACATGCATGGGAAAGCAGAAGTTGTTTAAAGAGCAGTGGAAAAGCCTTAAGATTAGCACAGCATTTTGTGTGGGTAGATATTTTTTGTTTTTTTGTTTTGTTTTGTTTCCTAGAGTCCAAGTGGTAAGTCTATTAGATATTTCCTGCTATTCTTTTGACTTGTAAATACTATTATTGTGCTTTGGAAAGTGTACTGTAGTGTGGAGAAAGATTTATAATTTTTTCCATTTATTTAAGATGAAGACTTTGACAAGTAATAAACAAAAACATATCAATACTCATTGAATGTGCTTATGGGTAGATGTTTTGGATTCCACAACCTTTTCTTTTCACCAGTTTCTTCAATGACAAATCATTCACTGGGATTTTCTTAAATATATGTTTCTGGCAGAGAAGTTATTAAATGTCAATTCATACTCTAATATAACAAGATTTGACATTTGGCTTTGTTGCTATATCTTACTTTTGAATTTTGTCCAGTATACAAGTACAGATGTTTTTGTTTTAAAATTCAGCTGTTTCTTTGGCTCCTGAAAATGTATGTCCTGAAATGTAGAATCCAAAACATAGTGTATGATGTGTGATATTTACACCAGGAAGTCTCTGATTGAAAAATAAGAAGTTGCAAACCAACCTAACGATAGAGGACCACCCTTGCAGTAGACACGTGCGGTGAATATTTCTTTTACTTTAGGAATTCATCTGAACTGCAGTATCTCTCTAGAATTTAGCAACAAAGCTAGTAATAATTCACATCTTTCTTTAAAGTTCTGCATCAAATGTTTGGCAAACCTCTGTGACTTCAATACATTGACTTTATTTGAGAACTGAACAGTGTGATTTTGGATAGGTGGATTTATATATCCTTGTTTATCAGAATGTTACAGACATCAGTGTGTTATTACTTTGCGATTTAAAATATGGAATATATACCTCTATATCTATATGCATCATTCCAGTAAACCTTTCAACAGGTCAGCAAGACTGAGCACAACCTTGGAAAAGTTTTTGAGTACCATCCAAGTAAGGTGGATCATATCTGTCCTATAATTGATAGATAGCTTCTCACCAGCTGCTATAATTGACAGATAGCTTCTCACCATTTGATTTCACATTACTACTAAGGTGAATGTGTGATGTAATCTAATAGGCCATCTTTTAGCTGTAGTGCCAATTAGCAAGAAAATCAAGCATAATAATGGCTCCATTATTATTTAATTGTTTCATGAATACAATCATCTGGTCTTTAAATAAAAAAGAACATCAACCTCCTAAACTGGTAAACAAGTTTATATCTATACTGCTTTATAAGACATAATTATTATTGTTAATGCTACCACAGTCACCAATTGTGTTGAAAAAGGCTATGAAGGCATCACATTTCTGCAAAAAGCATTTACTACAAATTAACTATGAAAAAATTAAGGGAATACACTTGGCAAAGACTTGTTAACAACTGCCCTAGATTTTTGATGGAAAATGTATTGAATGAGCATCCTGTGCCTCATACTTGTTTTTTGTGATACAATATTCAGGGAAGCCATGTTGCCTTTTTCTTATGCACAAAGTTCAGTAGGGTTCTTCTAATTCTTCTGTTGCAAAGTTTGCATTTGTATCCTGTAGAAACTATGTGTTCTGACCCAAACCTGGTTCCAAGAGAGCAAACACAAGACAAATGCAGCAGTATGACCTTCTTATGTTTAAGCTAAGAATCCTGTTTCTTCACAGATAAAAGGCTGCTTCCAACTAATTAGCTCCAACAAGAAAGAGGCTTGCCAAGTTTTTTCAAGTCTGCCAAAAAACAACAGATAAGAAATAGTTTACAAGAGTCTTCAAATACCAACTGTAATGTCCACGAGGCTGAGTTCAAAATGTCTTTGCCTTCTGCAAAGAAGGTTAGTTTCACAGCTGGCTTTTATCTTCTTAAAGGAGGGGCCATTACCTTGCAGCCTTACTCCCGAGTTGCCTGTGCTGTTGTAATTGTTCTTTCCTCCAATTAATCCTGCGCTCACACGCACTTGGCACAGGCTCCTTGGGAACCTCCTCGTCACTGCTGCCAGCCCCACAATTTCTGAAGGCAGCAGTCCAATCCCGAATGGTCCTGGCCCCTCATCTGAGTCCTCGTTCTCCTCAGCCGTCTGCACCTGCTGCCGGCTGACCACAACATTATGTACTATTAATGGAAAAGGAATTTGAGGCTGATTTTCTTTTTTGTCTATACTATGTAGGATACTGCATAAAGCACTAGAGCAGGAGTGTCAAACTCACATTGTCATGGTGGCATCATGTGATGTATTGGGATTTATTTCCCCTTCGCTAAACCGGGTGTGGCCACATCTGGCCTGTGGATGCGAGTTTGACAACCCTGCACTAGTATATTGTTTTGTTTTTACTCCATTTTATTGTATAATATTTTTCCTCTTTTATTTCTTCTTTTATCTGTTACTATAATATATTTAATCAAAATGTTTTGATATATATGTTGGGCTATGGTTTATAATAAAGTGCAAATGAAATTGAAAGGGATTTTTGAGCCTTCACACACATTACTAGGAGACCCTATAGGGACAATTACCAACAAGGAAACTGACCAATGAGGAAACAAGATAACTCCAAGGCAAACATGGGTGTTCATTCATTTAATGGAAAACATTAAAATGCAGGCTTTGAAGTGAAACATACCAGCTTTGATATACAAAATGTGTCAAGGCTCTCATAGTTATTTCAACAAGCTGACACGGCACTTCACTGTAGAAGGAAAGAGAGATAAACACTGTACATCCATGAATCTGCTGCCTCTGTTCTAGGCATTCATTCTACAAGGATTTAATAATAAATTGGCACCATAACAAGAATTCTATACTTACCAGAGCCTTCAAGGTAATATGAAAACACACATGCAAAGCCATGTGATGAAATAATTATAACACAGTATAATAAATACAAGCTAAATTCTTATTCCAAATCACCATGATGTTAACACAAACATTTCTTAGTTTTCTGGAGGTGTTTGTGATATTTGTTGCAATCTACTGTAAAACACCACATCCAAATGTCAATCCTTTAAGAAATTGTCTGATATTCTTGAGAAGGAAGGTAGGCTTCATTGAATTAATGTCAATAAAAGTAGAAACAATACTAAGTTGTTAACAACTAAAGCTGTGGGCCTCCAGACAGAAATTGCTGCTGAGGGAATTCACACTTCTGCGAATTTGAAGAATATGGAAGGCAAGAATTTTATTACCAGCATGGCTAGTGCTTACCAGTCCAACCCCTGCTCAAACAGGAGACCCTATACCAGTTCTATCTTAGGCCCAGTAATGCTTACCACTACTGCTTACTTCCCTCCGTTAAGGACTATTCATTGAGTACAGTTTGGTGGCCAGTTACAAATCCATCTGATTGTGGATGCTATTTATCCCACATTTTTCTAGCTTACCAAGAAGTAGGTTGTGGTCTACTTTGTCAAATGCCTTACTGAAATCTAAATATACTATGTCCACAGCATTTTGCTGGTCTACTAATGCAGTCACTTTGTCAAAGAATGAAATAAGATTGGTTTGGCATGATCTATTTTTAACAAATTTGTGCTGACATCTAGTTATAACTTTATTTGTTTCTAGATGTTTGCAGATTTTTTTAAAAATTATCTTTTCCAGTATCTTCCCAAGTATTGATGTTAGACTGATTGGTCTGTGGTTTCCTAGGTCTGTTTTTTTTCCCTTCCCTTTTTTGAAGATGGGAATCATATCAGCTCTTTTCCAATCCTCAGGTATTTCCCAGGTGCTCAAGAATTTTAGAAAGATATAGTACAATGGTTCTGAGATGACATCTGCAGCTCCTTCAGAACTCTGGGATGTAATTCGTCTGATCCGGGTGATTTATATTCATCAAGATGAAACAGTGGTTCTCCTACCATTTTCTTGCTTATTTTAATTTAATTTTGATTCTGTCTTTTACAGTTACGTTTTTGGTAGGCTGGACTATAGTTTTGTTAAGACAGATGCAAAGAATGAGTTAAACAGCTCTGCTTTCTCTGTATTGCCTGTTATTTTCTTGTTCTCTTTATAATTTAATGTATGTTGCCTCTCTCTGAAAGATCCTTTTACCATGTCAAGTACTCTTTCCTGGATAAGAAAAGTCCATACCAGTGGTGGTATTTTACTGGTTCCGCCGAACCGGTAGCTCCAAGGATCATCTGTGATGAACCAGTTTGCTTCGACGATCAGCTGCTGGGCCCTTCCAACTGCCCTGGCTCTAAACTGACCTTTATTTCCTGGTTTTGAAGCTCAGCTGCTTCGCACGGCACAGCAGATTGCCGTACATCAGCTGTTGAAGACACACATGCATGTGTAAAGCCCCACCCACCAATTCATGCCCACAGAACCGGTGGTAAAACATTTGAAATCCATCACTGGTCCATACATTCACTCAGTTTAATACTTTAATGTCCTCACTGTTGGAAGTAATATTTAACAAAATATTTGTACAATTTTTCCCATCCACAAAGGAAATAAAATAAATTTTATAATGTTTCTGTACTTTTTTGACACAGCTATTTCTGATATGTTTAAAAATACCTCTACTAATTCATAGTGATTGTAGCTTAGAGGAAGAGCATAATCTCTCTTTTTTACTATTTAAAAGATTTCCAAAAGGATCAGCAAATTCTTTTATGTCTTCATTGTTATTCAACCTTTAATAATGTAACTTTAGCAATTTTCATTTTGCACTTTCAATATATTATTTTAGTTCATAATGTTTTATAAGATATAACATATTTTGTTTGGTTTTGGTCCTTGATTATAAATCTATAAATTCACATATGTTTTTAAGCCTATTATGTTTATTTGGAATGGGCAACAGCTTTAAAATAAGGAAAAGTGCCAACAAACCTACTGATGTCCAACTGGTAAAGCCTCAGCAGTTGTTCCTCTTTAAAAACCAACCACCTTCCTTACAGCTTGGTACCCAATAAAGTAATTCAAAAAGACTAAAAAGCAGATTAAAATAAAACTCTTTTTGGGATTTTGCCAGAAACTCACACCCAAAAACCTCTAGATAAAAAGGTAAGTATTAAGGAGTATAGAAAAAAGGAAATAGGAAAATAAGGAGCTATTTTGAAAACAAAGTAAACATTAAACATTTGTTAATCTACACTACCCAGAACAGGAAATAGCAGCCAGTGGCAGTCCAAATAATACTGAATTTCAGCACTTAGATAACTAGCCAATAGTAAAAAATGCTAGGAGATATTAAGCACATAGTGATGGATCAGAAATGATCTTCTCTTGACCTAGGGGAGATGCAATTTATGAAACACAATGCCTAGTACCTATGGATATTCAACAAATGAGTTCATTTACAAAACTTAAGGGAATCTTGTTATAACTGACCTGGGCTTGGGTAGAATAGCCACTTAACCTATATCATGAATCTGAAGAGTGTGAATATCCACAAGAACATTCATTTATTATCTTTTAGACTGAAAAGCAAAGTGAGGACAATTTTTACATTCTTTTTGTGCATTTCACATATTTTTTTACCTTTTCCTCTGATATCTTTTCCTTTGACATATCCTTGATACGTTATCTTCAATTGTGTAAAGCTTATACTTTATACTTGTGATAAAGGCTACATGTTACTTCTTTATATATCTCTTTTCTCTTTATTATATTCTTATTTTTTCTTTATTCTCTTTTTTCTAGTCATACGTTTCCCATATAGGTGGAGTGATTGTAGGTGGAGTGATTGTGATTGTGTTTAGGAGTCTGACAGCCCATGGGTAGAAGCTGTTTATAAACCTGTTTGCCCGGCTGGCTATGTGCCATGCTCCTGTCGGAATCTGATTCGTAGGGGAAGCCAAACAGCTGACAGGGAGTGGGAGTGTGGCTCCGTTGGCTGTGGAAGAAACTGGGGAAGTGCAAAGACTGACTGGGCAGAGCAGGGGAGAGGTAGAGCAAGGGAGAGGGAATTCAGAGGAAGACCCAGGCCCACCCTCTCTTCATTCTAGGGCAGGCAGGGAGGAATGGAGAAGGGAGCAATGTGAGTTGTGTGGTTTACGGGGGAGGAAAAAGCCCTGATTCCCTTTATTAGCTGCAGCTGGGAACACTGTTTAAAAAGGAAAGCTGTGCACAGCAAAGTTGTTGGGAGCAAATTGTGAATTATCTGGTATTGTCAAGGCTTATCTGGGTTCCTGGCATCTTCCCAACTGTGTGTGTTTTGCTGGGCTTTCAAGTCTATAATTCCTTCTCCTGCCCTGTAAAGTTAATTACTGCAGTGTGGTTTGTGTGGATTTTTATTTACAGCTGGTACTGTTTTTGGACTGAATTTTCTCCACTTAAAAACTGTTCTTGGGAGAGTTTTTTTGTCCAGCCGAAGGTAACCTAGACATTGGGGTCAAAGTTGGAGGTATTAAAGGGGCACTTCTTGCTTATTTGACTATGTTGCCTTTGTGCCACCCCAGGGTTATCACACTATACTTCAATGTCTTCTGCCCGATGGTAAAAGTGAAAAAAGACACTGGACAGGGTGTGAGTCATTCCTAAGTATTTTCTTTATTCTGCTGAAACAGCGAAACCTGGTGATGTCCTTCAATGGTGTTAGAGGGAACCAATGGTTTCTTCTGCTGAATTGATCATTCTCTGTAGTGTCTTCCTATCTGCAGCTGTTAAACCAGCATACCTTACTGTTATAGAGTATGTGAGGATACTTTTTATCGTGGGCCAATAGAAAAAAATAATCAGCCGTTGTTCCATCTGCCGTTTTTCCACAGTACTATAAGAAAATGAAGTCTCTGTTGGGCCTTTCTAACCATCAGGTACGTGTTGTATTTCCAGGTGAAATTTTTACTAATAAACACTCCCAAGAATTTAAAAGAGGAAACCCTCTCCACACACACACCCCTCGATATATAGTGGGGCAGGTTCCTCTCTGTACTAAATAAATCACTAAATATATTGTTTTTACTGGGATCTAATACAGCTGTTTTCTTGCCAAATAAGGTAGATTTCCATAAAGATTCTGTAATTCACAACTGATTGCATCAGACTTTATCATGCTTGTCTACTAATTTCATTTTAGGGAGTGCTAAGAAATTGTTTGTTACTTATATACCCAATACAGAACTGTGCAATGTATTCATTTCAGTCCTAAACCGAAAGAGACTACCATCTGGATTTATGCTAAATATCTGGGTAGGAAAGTTTTCAATTTAGCATTTATTAATGTTTACTTGAAAGTAAATTTCAAGGTTTCCATGCAACTTAATAACACTATATATATTTAAAGATACAGTGTAAGTTATATTCAGCTTTACATACACTTTTTATATTTATTTGAAAGTTTATTTGAATTTTTAAATAATTGAGCTATTCCATGGTAAAAATTAGGATAAAAGAAAATTAAAATCCTAATAAAATAATAAAACCGCTGGTTTTATGTTAATTGAAAAGTAGTTGCAATGGTAAGTTTTCATTCCTAACCAAATAACCACATTTATTACTGGTATATTACCTGCCCAAAATGTTGGAGTCAGAAACACTTTTCCAACAATGTCATATCCAGATTCAGATTGCTACAGTAACTAGTTATAGACTTATGCTTGGATGAAGAAGTCTGCCATTTTTATTTGCAATTTTTAAAACTTCTTTCCATATTGTCCATTCTATCCTATTTTTTCCAGAACTTTCTGTTAAACTTTTTATCTGACCACTGCTGTTACAATTGACCACTGTTGTGCATACATTAATGTAAACATTAATTTTATTGCCTGACATTAGATATGATGTGACTGAAGGACCAAGTGAAAGAATTCCATCAACTTATTAGTTAATCTTGTCATGGTGTTTCATATGTTTAATAGAATCTGCAAAAAAGAAACTGCTTTTTTCTATCCAAGTATCTTCTTGAAAGGAAGACAATAAGCATAAAAGTTATATGTTGGTTCCTAGGTTTGAACTGCTCATTTTTCTTTGAAAGTTAGGTAAAGGAATTCCAAATCATCACTAAGCAACAGTTATGCAAGATCTAACAACTTTGAGTTACATCCTCTGGAATCTGCACCTGCCAGTATTATCAAAGACAAGCTGTAAAGAGTTGCAAAGAATACTGAAAGTGAGATGGTGATTCTGATAAATATTATGATAACCAAATACATGATTGACAAATACTTTTTGCCAACTGAATGGTCAGCTACCACTTTTTTACCAATTGGTAAAAAGAAATGAGTTGATACATTTTAGTGTTGACAGAGTCAATGGGGTGCCCCATTAGACAACCTGAAAAGCCAGATTAGGGACAGATAATTATGGAGAAAAACTATCTATGATGTCACTAAGAGTGGACACTGACTTGATGGCACTAAGTCAATCAACATAAGGTTAAAAAAACACAAACCTGCAAACTTTGATAACTAATTTGTCGAAATGTAGAGAAGCAGTTACAGTTCCTCCAAGAGCCTTCTGACTCTCTCCTCTATCACTCAATCTATCTTTTATCTGTCTACATGCTAACCTGCTTATAGAAACAAATGCATTTACATACAAGTTTTTGACATTTAAGGTTTCTAGATTACATTTTATACTACTCAAGTGGCCTTTTATTTCTCAAAGGTAGATGGCAGTGTTCAAATATAATCAAGAGGAGACAAGCTAATTAAAGCAATATATTTTGCCACTTTAGCTGGAGTACAGAAATATAAAATAGTTTATCCTCTTTTTCCAACTAAATCATATATTTAATTTTTTTCTTATTTTTCATCCAGGACACAAAAACCCAAGAATAATGAAGCACCAAAAGCCATACGATGCAAATTATTGGTATAAACTATTCATGTGGAATTTCTACCCAGCAGTGCACTTCAATAATAACTGATTTATCCATTATATGACAAACTTGCTACCATAAAAACATAGGGGGGAAAGCCTGTTATTCTGAAGAGAGAGGGGAAGGGAGGGAGGGAGGGAGGGAGAGAGAGAGAGAGAGAGACAGAGACAGAGACAGAGAGACAGACAGACAGACAGACAGACTTTTTCCATTCCTTTTCACTTATTTGTATTCACTTCCAACAGGGAGGTTTAACTAAAACTTCAAAACTGGTGTCTCTTAATAGATCTGCTCTCCAGGAAATTATCTTACTGTGTAAAGCCATTCAAGTTGTCATATAGCACTTGTGATAATGATTTCATAAGCTAATTATTTGCTGTTTGAAAAAAAAAGCATACTTTCTTTGGTATTCTCTGGAGGCAAAAAGATCTACACCTAAATGTCATGACTGCTGCAGGGGTTTCCTTATATGTTCCACCAAAGTTTCACCAGACCAGTGGTCCAGAAATTGGAGTTGTCTCATCACATTTATAATCTGGCCATGCTTCAATTTCGTGGGGTTGGCTGGTGCCTGGATGCTTTTTTGGAAAGTGTCCATTGATTGGTGACTGCATGTGGTGTTGTTTTTGTAGTTCTGTTCATATCGGATTGCCTTGTCAATCTGATAGGAATGGCTTGGATATTGCATCTGATTGGTTAAAATTGAACCCAATCCAACTATTCTCTTAATGGTGCCTTTATCTGAGTGCTGGTCTTCCAGGAATTCTCTGCCTTTTCTGCATTTGTTTGACTGTAGTTCTGTATTATCCCAGTCAAAGAGATAGTTCATTTGAGAAAAGTCATTGATTGCTGTGTCTTACTTTCTCCTTTTTTACCAGCTCGCAGTCCATAAAAAGACAGGTGATCTCATCCCATGGCTATTAAGTTATATCTTTGAAGAGAAATTATAACAAAGATTTTTGGAAGTCCAAATATACAATTCATTCCCATCAATATGCTTGTTGTCACTTTCAAAGAATTCCAAAAAAATGGTGAAGTATGATTCATCTTTGTAGAATTCATGCTGACTTTCTTTCAGGAAAGTTTGTTTCTCTATAGTTAATTTAAAAAAAATATTACTGTTTTCACTAATTTGCTCAGAGCAGAAATTAAGTTGGCCAGTCCCAATTGTCTGAATATTTATTTATTTATTTTATTTATTTATTTGATTTGCCAATTGTTTACAAGATAATAAGTATAAGTGTATACATAGTTGTGAATACATGAAATGGGTACATATAAGAAAAATAAAAGAATAAGAGAAACAATAGGACAGGGACGGTAGGCACGTTGGTGCGCTTATGCACGCCCCCTACAGACCTCTTAGGAAAGGGGTGAGGTCAATAGTAGACAGTCTAAGGTTAAAGTTTTGGGGTTTGGGGAAGAGACTACAGAGTCGGGTAGAGTATTCCAGACATTGACCACTCTATTGCTGAAGTCGTATTTCCTGCAATCAAGTTTGGTGCGGTTTACTTTGAGTTTGTATCTATTGTGTGCTCTTGTGTTGTTATGGTTGAAGCTGAAGTATTCATTGACAGGTAGGACATTGCAATGTATGATTTTATATACCATGCTTAAGTCAGACCGAAGACGGCGTAATTCAAGGTTTTCTAGTTCTAGAATTTCAAGTCTGGTGGCATAAGGTATTCTACAACGAGTAGAAGAGTGGAGAACTCTTCTTGTGAAATATTTCTGGACTTTCTCAATTGTGTTAATATCAGATACGTAATGAGGGTTCCAGACTGATGAACTGTATTCGAGTATTGGTCTAGCAAATGTTTTGTATGCTCTGGTTAGTAGTGTGATATTACCAGAGAAAAAGCTACGTAGGATTAGGTTAACAACTCTTAATGCCTTTTTGGCTATGTAGTTGCAGTGGGCTCTAGCACTTAGATCATTAGAGGTGAGTATTCCAAGGTCCTTTACAGAGCTTGGGTCATCAACAAGATCTTGGCTATTCAGCTTGTATTTTATTTTCTGATTTTTTTTGCCAATATGTAAGACAGAGCATTTATTTGTTGAGATTTGAAGTTGCCATTTGTTTGACCATTCTGATACATAGTCAAGATCTTTTTGTAGGGTAGCAGTATTGTCTGTGGTATTGAACAGCTTTACATCATCAGCAAAAAGAACGCAATTGCTCTTAATATGATCACAGAGGTCATTTATGTAGAGTATGAAGAGAGTTGGTCCTAGAACACTGCCTTGGGGGACACCACTATTGACAGGTACAGAATTTGATAGGACGCTCCCAATTTTGACCATTTGTTGTCTGTTTGCCAGGAATGCTTCTATCCAGTTATTCAGTTGTCCAGAGATACCATAGGATTTTATTTTTAGGAGTAGTTTGTCGTGTACCACTGAATCGAAAGCTTTACAGAAGTCTATGTAGATTGCGTCTATTGCTTTGCCCTGGTCGAGTTGTGTCATCCATATGTTTTTGCAGTGTAAGAGTTGCAGATTACAGGATAGTTTTTTTCTGAAACCAAATTGTTTATTGGAGAGTAGGTTGTTTGTCTCTAAGTGGAGGATGATGGATTGGTTAATAATTGATTCCATGACTTTACAGGTGACGCAGCATAAGGAGATTGGTCTGTAATTTTCAACTAGGCTTGGGTCTCCCTTTTTGAAGATGGGGATGACTGTGGCTTGTGACCATAGGTTAGGCAAGGAGCTGGTCCTGAAAGATTTTTCAAAGATTATGCTTAGAGGTTTGGCTATGGCAGTGGATAGCTTTTTTAAGAAGTAGGCACATATTCCATCCGGTCCAATAGATAGAGATGGTTTTAGATTGCGTAGTGCTTTTACAACATTGTCTTCTGTAAAATCGATATGTATTAGATCATTGTTGTTATCTGTGGTACGGCTAGGAAATACTGGGCATGATCCATTGCTGTTTACAAATACTGAGCCGAAGAATGTGTTAAAGAGGTTGGCTTTAATGGTGTCGTCGTTGCAGTCTTTACCATCAGGTCCTATCAAGGGTGGGATGGACCTTGAGTCTTTTAGTTTGTTGTTTACAAAATTGTAAAAAGCATGGGTGGAATTGGTGCTTAGAAGGTTTTCCTCTTGTTTAATGTGATAATTGGTGCATTCGGTCTTTATCTGGTGGCATAAATTTTTGTATCGGCTTTTGAAATTGGCAACGTGACCAGATTTGTTTTTCCGCCAGAGTGATCTCTTTTTGGATTGAAGTTTCCTTATTGTTATGGGTAATCTGCTTTTTTGTTTTGTTTTGGGAGTTGTTGTTGGAACATATAGTTTGATGACTCTTTTGACTTCAAGTAAAAATAATATTTTCCATAGCCATTACCATTTCATCAAACTTTTTAAAGAAGATTTCAATTAAAGACTGTATGTTACCAGTCTTTTGTCAGCTCTGTTTATTTGCAATTCAATCCACTGTTGCTATGTGTAAGTTAGTCAGGAAACAAAGAATACTAAAGCAAAGTGAAGATATAAATTAAAGGAACAAGGAAGATATTTTCTGGTTATGCAGATCCAAAGTTAAAATAAAAATAAAAAGATAAGTTCCAAATATTTTGCAAGTTAATAAAGTACAAATACCCTGTGATGAAAATCTAGTATTGATGTAAATCAAATAAAAGCACTTTACCATCCAAGGACAGGCTGTATGTCCATATGAAAAAGCAAAAGTTATTCAAAACAACAACATAAATCAAAAGGAAGAGGGAAAAAAACAGTTAAAATGCAGCAAGGGGTTAAAGTACATCAGCATTCAAGCAGCCAATCAACTTCAAATTCAATAGTGAAAGTTTAAGAAATTCAAAAAGTGAAAGTTAATACTAAGGCATGCTTAGAAAATGAAATGCTGAAAGGAACATGTATGCTCTACTTTCTGACAACTCCCAAAGGGAATTGGAATATTCCCCTTCCCAGATGGGTCCACGGCCATTCAAAAGTCATCTGGGTCATTCATAAATGCTCCCATTCTAATCCAGGGAGCAGCACTGACAGAAAACCAGCTCTGGCAGCAAAATCACAGTTAGCAGGAAAGAGAAAAATTCATACTGTTCAGCAGCCATCTTGGGTGTCTCCATGTCCAGAAAATTCTTCTTTTGTAAACAAAGGAGAATGTGTTGGTGCTAGCTGGTAATTTCCAATTTGCATTTTTCTAAACATAGTAGTATTATGGTCACTCTTGCCTATTCATAATGCATGAAATCATTTGCACATAATTTTTATCAGCTTTTAATAAGTTTACATGAGTTTTGGTAACTTTTAAGGATCCGGTCTATTTCTGTAAATATTCTCCATGGTGAACTTGAATGGTATTCATTAAATCTTCAATTTTCTGATTTTTTTTTCAAGTCATTAGTTCTTGACAAATGAATGAGAGGTTCTATTTCTCCTTTTCAGGAAAAAAGAATAAACTTTGAGAGCTAGTGAAGTATAAGCTGCTTTTAATCTGTAAATACTATTGTACCACTGAGCCATAGAGAAGACAGTAGGGTTTCAGTTTCATTTGTGTTGTCATATTGATGGATTAGCAAATATTATTCATGGTTGCATGCCAAATGATGCCTTTTGAATTTGAGTCCAAGGAAAACAGCAGGAATTCCACCTGATGAAAGGCCTAAAGGAGTTGTTAATTCTGGCTATTTTAGAGAAGTAATAGGTGACGGCAAAACTGAAACATATCAAAATATGGAACCATTCCTTTCAAAATAGCTTGCCTATTAGATTGAGTGTGATGGAGGAAGTAAAAAAAATGTGTTTAAAAAGTTTTCATTGCATCCTGGACATCTCAGAACATTTCTGTAGATAAACTCTTTGAAAGACTGCTATATACAAAAGAAACTGAATAGTAATATGAATGGTAATTTACAGTACAGACAAAGAAACCTCCTCTCCCCAACTTGTTCCACAATTATTGAAACTTTCTTTCTGTAGTTTAGTAAGATAAATTAGTTCTTGGTAATTTCTATACAGCTTTATGATTAAATGCAGACCATGCTAAGCACATTTGCTGGCAAAATTGTAATGATAGTGCAAGGCTTTTTATTTTGACATTACAATTGCCATTTTTGATTGAAAACAATAAAAACGATTGCCTTTATAGAATAGCTTTTGTATAGTATTAAAAAACAGTTGTGGGTCTTTATTAGTACTTGGATCCAAGCATGAGAGAAAGGGATTAACCATTTTCCCCTATGGCATTTTCTTGATCCAGTCCCTTAATCTCCAGCTGCTAATAGCAGCAGGGAGAAAACAATATAGGCACAATATGCTTCTCAGAACTGGAAGAAAAGAGGATAAGAATTCTTTTTTCTAAACTACCGGTAACTTAAAGAAGTAAATGGAAAGAAAGTTTCCCAGCCTCCTTTCCTCCTCCCCAATATCCTCTCTCACATAATTCAGGACAACCCCCTATGCACCGATCAGAATTTTCTTCAACAAAGGAAGAAAGATGATTACAGGAGAAGTGGATAGAAACTCTCTTCCTACCTATGTCAATTAATCCTTAATTAATGGGCTGCTATTAAGGTTTCAGGAAAATTCTATCTCCTAATTTGTCTTGCAACCAATGATGTGTTTTGTACCATAGAATGCATAATTTTTGCAGAATATTCTGCAATTGGTTTCGGAACAACAATAAGCTAAAGAAAATGACTGAGGAAATAGAAGTTCCTTCTCCAGTGCCTGCACTTAAAAGAACCAGGAGATGAGTAGCTGCTGAAGTTCAGTTGAGAGCTACAGAGTGCTGACCAATTGGCCCCCATCTTCACCCGAATCTTCAATAGATCACTAGAGATGTGCTATGTTCCTTCCTGCTCCAAATGCTCTACCATCATCCCAGTGCCAAAGAAGCTCTCCATCAAGGAACTGAATGACTACAGACCAGTTGCTCTAACATTTGTAGTTATGAAAATCTTTGAAAGGCTTGTGCTGTCCCTCCTGAAAACCATCACGGATCCGCTGTTAGATCCCATGCAGTTTGCATACCAAGCAAATAGATCGACAGATGATGCTGTTAACATGGCTCTGCTTTACATCCTACAATACCTTGAATCTCCAAATACCTATGCAAGGGTCCTCTTTGTAGAGTTCAGTTCAGCATTCAATACCATCATTCCAGACACTCTTCTAAGTAAATTAAACCAACTAGTGGTACCTGAACACACTTGTAAGTGGATCATAAGCTTCCCAACAGACAGGAAGCAGCAGGTGAAGCTAGGCAGAATCCCATCCAATACCTGTACAATCAGCACAGGGCCCCCCAAGGCTGTGTGCTTTCTCCACTTCTCTTCTCCCTATATACCAATGACTGCATCTCAAACGATCCATCTGTTAAAATACTGAAGTTGGTCTCATTTGAGACAACGATGAATCTGCATACAGACAGGAGGTTATACAACTTGCCTTGTGGTGTAACCAGAACAATCTGGAACTGAACACACTCAAAAACGTAGAAATGGTGGTAGACTTTAGAAGAAACCCTCCTATACTGCCATCTCTTACAATATTAGACAACACAGCATCAACTGTAGAGACCTTCAAATTTCTAGGTTCTACTATATCACATGACCTAAAACGGACACCTAACATCAAAAACATCATCAAAAAAGCACAACAAAGAATGTTCTTTCTGCGCCAACTCAGAAAGCTCAAACTGCCCAAGGAGCTGCTGATAAAGTTCTACAGAGGAATTATTGAATCTATCACCTGCACCTCTATAACTCTCTGGTTTGGTTCTGCAACCCAACAGGACAGACAGAGGCTTCAGAAGATAATTAGGACTGCAGAAAAAACAATTACTACCAATCTGCCTTCAATCGAGGACATGTATACTTCATGAGTCAAAAAGAGGGCTGTGAAAATATTTACAGTCCCCTCACGTCCTGGACATAAACTGTTTCAACTCCTTCCCTCAAAACAATGCTATAGAGCACTGCACACCAGAACAACTAGACACAAGAACAGTTTTTCCCCGAAAGCCATCACTTTGCTAAACAAATAATTCCCTCAACACTGTTCAACTATTTACAAAGTGTACACTACTATTACTGTTAATCTTCTCACCACTCCTTATCACCCATCCCCTCCCACTTGACTGTTTCCTAGTATGATTTGATTGTTGATTGTATCCTATGACTATCATTAAATGTTGTATGTTATGATTCTTGATTCTTAACGAATGTACCTTTTCTTTATGTATACTGAGAGTATTTACACCAAGACAAATTCCTTGTGTGTCCAATCACACTTGGCCAATAAAGTATTCTATTCTATTCTATTCAGAGCACAGTAATAACCACTATCACTCCCAAGTAACATTGCTGTCTGTCCTTCCTGGGGCAGATGAACAAAGAGGTTATTGAGGTCAAATGTTATATACACTCTAGGTCTAAACCAACTAAATACAAAGCAGAGGTTTTACTTTTCAAAGAGGACTGCTGGTCTTCCAAGGACAACCTGCAACTTTCCAGCAACTCCATTAGGCACCCAAAGATGCTTCATCACCTCAGTCTTTCTTCTGGCAGATTTCCAAACTAAGCACTGAGTGAGAGCTAGCCACATTTCAATTTCCAAGAATGTGTATGCAGCCCATATAAAGCCCAATTCCATATTTGGAAATAAAAGTAATGTTAGAGGGTAACACTTTTCTTGGCATCATGCTTATTTCCATTCATTGTTTTGAACTAAAGGAATCTCAGAAACAAAATACAATTCAGGCATATTGCATAGATGCCTGCAGACCCCATCTTAGGGACAGAGAATTCAAACTAAGCACTTGTCCAAGAAAGACGAGAAGTGGGGGGAGAGAAGGAGGAGGAAGCAATCCAAGTATTTATCTTGCTTTACTTATGCTCTTCCATCTGTCTTCCAGAATTTTTTTGTTTCATACAGTATCCTGCACTGCATTTAGAACATAGAACATGAGTGTCAAATTCAAATTCACTGAGGGCTGCATCAGCATTATGGTTGTCCTTAAAGAGCCAGTTGCATGTAAGACTATGACAACTCACAGTGGCAGGTAGGCATGGCTGGGTAGGCGTGGCTGGGTGGTCATACCTGGCTCTCTGTGATTAGGTGGGCATAGCTGAATGAACGTGGCTGGAATGACACCGCTCACTGGGCATGGCTGACTCAGGACAGCAATAAGTTGCACTGGATAACTTGACATGGGAACAATCCACAAGCTCCTTGCCTCCCCAAACTGCTGGCAGCCAACCGTGTGTGCACACACAGACACACACACACACACACACACATGCACCGCATTTTAAGTTTGGGGACTTTTATTCAGAGAAAGGAGAGGGCCTTCTCCCCAAGCCCAAGCATGATTGGCAGTGGTGGAATGTGTGTGTGTGGATGCACAGCACACCAAAGGAGACTTTCTTCTCCCAATCCCAGACATTGCTGGCATTTCTCTGTCTGGTGCCCTGTCCGGTGCCCACTCCCAGCAGGCGGAGGATGACATTGCTGCATGTGGAAGTGTGGAGGAGAAAGTTTGCATGAAGCAGTTTCCTCTGAGTCCAACTTCTGCCTTTGACAGATCTCTGGAGAGAAAGAGGAGACTGGAGAGCAGCGCTCCCTGGTCCTCCACGAGGGAGGCTGGCCCTTCTCAAAAGGACAACCCAGTTTCCAATAGTGTGTGGGAAGGATGATAGCTTGTTGGGGTAGTGTCCTTAATGCAGCTTCCACCATCCCCTCCTCCACTCCATATATCTGTCAAGGCAGAAGTTGGACTTGGAGGAAACGGCTTCCTGCAAACTTTCCCTCCATGCTTCCACCTGCAGCAGTGTTGCTTTCTGCTGCCTGTGGGGGGTCAGGTAAGGCTCGGAGGGGGAAACTGGTGGTCTCCAGTGGACGAAAGTGAGACCATGGCAAGCACCAAAGCCTTGTCCACCAGAGCAGCCTTGCCATTCCTCTCAGACCATGTAGAAGACCTCTGGACAACATCATGGGCTGCCCAGAACCCTGGGCAGCAGAAGGCAAATGCCCAGCCTGGATCTCGAGCTCCCAGGGCACCAGGATCCTGCAGCCCAGCCCAGCCCAGTCCCACTTCCCCGAGGGGTGCCCTAATGCACTTATCTCCTCCTTGAGGTTGCTGCTGTGCTCGGTCTCTTGAGCCAGGTTGCTCGTGGTGGGTGTGGTAGGGCAAAGTGCATGGGTCAGAGGGAGGCCCGCTTCCTCTCCATGTGAGCAGACCCAGCTTTGTAATCAAAGCATTTTCAGCGACAGCTTGGGAGAACAACAGGAGAGGCTAGTAGGAGGGGAGAAGGGGATGGCAAAAGGGCAGCAGGGCTGCTGGTCGCCAAGTGCTAAGGCAGAACTTCCCTCAGACCCTCCGTCTCTCTCATTTCCACCTCCTTCCTTCCTTCCTCACCCTTACCCTCCCTCCTTCCTTCTCTCCCTCCTTCCTTCTTATTCCCATCTCCTTCCTTCCATCCTTCCTCCCCCCTCCTTCCCTCCCTCTGTGCTCAGGAAGAGATGAGGGGAGGGGGAGAGAGTGGCAGCACTGCCAGTGGCCATGACTTTCCCACCAAAGGGTGGGAGGTGGGAGAGGGGCCATCCCAATAAAAGGGAAGTGCTCATGGGCTGCATGGACAACGGGCAAGGCTGTTGGAACTCTACTATGCACTGTTTTACAACAACTTCATGGCAGCCACCCGGGCCAGAACATGGTCAGCCTTGGCAGGGCTCCAGGGCTGTCCTGGAGACAGCGAGGGGCCAGCCCCTACTCCCTCTGCCCCAATCCATTCCTGGCCAGTTGGGCGCTCCCTTAGGGAGCACCTACAGGACGCAGTGAGCATGCGGGGTCTGGCATCCCTGGTGATTGTCTTGCTCTTGCTCCCTGCAGGCTGACCACATTTTGAGTGCTTCCCTTTCACCTAGGATGCCAGCCAATAAATAATCCATTATTTTCCACACAATTATACTTCTTTCTAAAAACAAGCATTGGCTTTAAAAAAAAACACTTGTATTTTAACAGGTCTCTATGAGGAAGCTAATTAAGTGTTTTCATGTTTGTCCCTAAACATGGGCTAAGACATAGGAACCTGAAGTGATTGGCAGGACTCAAACTTGAAGAATTTTTGAAAGATGTAAGTTTTTTAAAAACTGTTTATACCAAAGTCTTTCTAAGATTATTTTAATGGTTGATCTTTCTGTCTATCATCTCTCTCCCCCTCTCCATCCATCCATCCATCCATCCATCCATCCATCCATCCATCCATCCATCCATCCATCCATCCATCCATCCATCCATCTATCTATCTATCTATCTATCTATCTATCTATCTATCTATCTATCTATCTATCTATCTATCTATCTATTTATCTGTTGTCTCCATCCCAAACCTTTTCAGTGATGTTAACATAGTTTCTGGCCAAAATCCCTGAAGCCATCAGGAAGTTACCGTGCTGTTTCCAAATGAATATTGCTGCTGATCTTAGAGATGCAGCCAACATCAGTAGACAGAATGTGGGGGTGGGAGAGACATAATAGAAGTTTTTCAGGGTAAAAAGAGAAGATACATAGAATATAAGTGCATGAATAATTCCTGCCTGAGGTGGGGCAGGAAATTTACCTCAACTTTAAGTTAAAAGTTTATCTGAGGTCAAGGAATTTACTGCAGGACATTTGTCAGAAACTCCCACAAGCATCTCTTTTACAATAGTAAGATTCTATTTGCTCTCCCCAGTCAGCTGCTGAAGAAGTCATCTCCTTCTCCAGGTTGCAAGGCCAGTCCTGCTGGGAAGAATTACAATATTTGACTAATTCTTGTAAGTATTTTACCTTATTTTCTACATATTGAAAGTATTCAATGATCATGAAGTCTATGTTTATGAAGCATGTGTTGGGTATTAATTTCTTTCCTGAAGAATGTATACCCTTTAAAATAAATGGTTTAGAATGACACAAAGAACAGCTCCACTTCTGAAACATAAGCTTAGTAGACTAGGCCATGCTTTCTTGTAGCTATGACAACACAGCATTGCCTTTTCTTTTTCTTTTCAAGTTTCATTTCAATATTTTTCCTACCAGAACAAAAAATTGCCTTGGTCCCTAGTACAATTACAAAAATGGAATGAAACAACTTTTAGGCAACTGTCCCAATAAGCATACATTAGTAGTAGTAGAAATAGAAGTTGTTTTGATAATATACTTTTCAATTAATCAATGAATTGAGGTGCCATCGAATTCAAAACCAACTCTGAGTAGCTCATAATATAATAAACTACAAAACCAAATATACAATGAAAGTAAAATACAAAACAAAGACAGATTGCTCAATACAAAGTTATTGACAAAAACACATCCAGAAAGAGGCTCCATTCATCTTAACACAAGATCTGGGACAACCTCAAGCAGGAGAACCAATACCATTGCAGACAAGTGACTGTCTAGTCTCTTCTTAAAACCTCCAGTGATGGAGTGCTCACGATTTCTGAAGGCAAGCTGTTCCACTGGATAATTGTCCTCACTGTTAGGGAGTTTCTCCTTAATTCCAGGTTGCTTCTCTCTTTGGTTAGTTCCAACCATTGTTTCTTGTCCTGTCCTCTGGTGCTTTGGAGAATAATTTGACTCTCTCTTCTTTGTGGCAGCCCCTCCGATACTAGAATACTGCTATCATGTCACCCATACTTCTTTTCTTTAGATTAGCCAAACCCAAAACTTGCAGCCATTCTTCATAAGGTCTAGTCTCCAAGCCCTTGATCATCTTAGTTGCTCTTCTTTGAACTTTTTCCCAAGTCTTTTTTGTAGTATGGTGACCAAAATTGGCTGCAGTATTCCAGGTGTGGTCTTCCTAGGATTTTATAAAGTGGCACTAATATTTCATGTTATCTTGATTCTATGCCTCTGTATATACAATCCAGGATTGTATTAGCATTTTGGCTGCTCCTCCACACTGCTGGCTCATATTCAAGTGATCATCCACTAGGACTCCAAGGTCCCTCTCACAGTTACTGCTTTTGATTCAGGTCTCATATAACATGTACTTATACCTTTGAGTTTTCCTACCTAAATGTGAAACTTTGCTTTTCTCCACATTAAAATTAATTTTGTTGGATAAGGCCCATTGGTCAAGTTTGTCAAGATCTTTTTGGATCCTGAACTTGTCTTCTGGGGTGTTGGCTATTCCTGCCAGTTTAGTATCATCTGTGAATTTGATGAGTTCCCCTTCTATTCCATCATCTGTCAAGATAATGAAGAGTACTGGGCCTACAACAGAGCCTTGTGGTACCCCACTGCTTACTTCTCTCTATGTGCACGTACTACCATTAAAGACTACTCGTTGAGTCCGGTTTGTCAGCCAGCTACAAATCCATCTGGTGGTGATGTTGTATATTCCACATTTTTCTAGTTTACCAAGAAGTAGATTGTGGTCTACTTTTTAAAAAGCCTTACTGAAATCTAAATATACTATGTCCAATAGCATTTCGCCAGTCTATTGATTTAGTGACTTTATCAAAGAATGAAATAAGATTGGTTTGACATGATCTGTTTTTAACAAACCCATCCTGACTACTATTTGCTTTATAACTTTAACTTAATTTGCTTCCAGTTGTTCACAAATCTTTTTTTATTATCTTTTCCAGGATCTTCCCAGGTATTGATATTAGACTGATCTGTAGTTTCCTGGCTCTGTTTTTTAATCTTTCTTAAACATGGAAACTACATCAGCCCTTTTCCAATTTTCAGGTACTTCCCCGGTGCTCCAGGATTTTTGAAAGATATGGTACAGAGGTTCTGACATAACCTCTGCCAGCTCCTTCAGAACTCTGGGATGTATTAATATGTTGAAAGAAACTTTTTAAATTACCTTTGACTTTTGTAACAAGCCTTAGTTCAATCTGAGCCTTTGCTTTCCTGACTTCATCTTTGCATGTTCTGGCTATCTGCTGATAATCAGCCTTAATTATGTTTCCCTTTTTTTCCTTTTTTTTTTGTGTTTGTCCTTTTTGTCTTTCAGTGTGTCAGAGAGATCTTTGTGCAGCCATCCTGGTTTCTTTTTGAATTTCTTGTTTTTCTTTTTCAGTGGTATTGTCCTGGACTGGGCTTTTATGATCACATTTTTCAGAGTTTCCCATGCTTCTTGAGTTGTTTTCCCCTTTAGGATTTTCATCCATGGAATCTTTCCTACACTTTCTCTCAGTTTATTAAGATCAGCTCTTTTAAAGTTTAAGATACTGAGTCAGGTCCCATAGATCCCTATAAGGATGCAGCCATTCTGGTGGTGAGGGGACCTGCTTTCTTTGTCTTGCTATCACTTTCCCTCAGTAAAAGTTTCCTTTTAAAATACCAATTGTTTCAAGAGTTCTACTTTCTTGAGCCATGGTGGTGCAGTGGTTAGAATACTGCAGGCTACTTCTATTGACTGCTGGATGCCTGCAATTTAGCAGATCGATTCTCACCAGGCTCAAGGTTGACTCAGGCTTCCATCCTTCTGAAGTGGGTAATATGAGGACCCAAAATTTGGGGGGCAATATGCTGATGCTGTAAACCGCTTAGAGAGAGTTGTAAAGCACTATAAAGCGGTATATAAATCTAAGTGCTATTGCTATTCAGCGGAGAGGAGAGGCAAGGACTTACACACTGGATGAATTATTTTCTATTGCTTCTGTTTGCATTATATTGAATTCTAGTATGACATGGTCACTTTCACCCAAGGTTCCAGCAACTTCTACTTCCTCTATTACTTCTTTTCCATTAGTAAGAATTAGGTCCAGTATAGCTTTACTTCTAGTTCCCCCCTCTAGCTTTTGGATGATAAAGTTTAGGAATCTGTTTGATCTCCCACTTGCTACAGAGTTGGTCTCCCAATTGATATCTGGATAGTTAAAGTCTCCCATTACTATTGTAGTATGCTTCCTAATACATTTGTTAAGTGGTTGGCAAAGAGTTCATCTATTTCTTTTGATTGATTGGGTGGCCTGTAATATACACTTATGGCAATGATCCCTGTAATCTGTGTGATGATGGAATGGGGTGGGATGCATAAGTTACCTCTTGGCATCTATGAAGAAATTCTCTGTCACATGCCAGGCCTTAACAGTGTCATATTGTAGATATTTTAAAAACCCAAATAAATATTGATGAATTATATTTCTTGCATTTTTAAAATAAGCATTTATTACACAAAATACTTCCTCAGGAAGATGGTGGACTGAAGATATGTCTATGAATACAGAGCTGAAGATTACAGCTACAAAAAAGAGCCAAAGAGCAGATCAGCTTCTTTGACCCTTTGTGGAGAAAGGGAGGATGTGAGATCGCCCCTGTTGTTCTCCATACATTTGTTTCTTGTGAGAAGACTGCAAGGCAGCAGTTTTCACAGGGTGGAAAACTTGGATATGAGGAAATTTACCATCTTTCCCCACCCGAAGACAGAGATTTGAAAGGACACAAAGTTTGTACTTCCTTTGCTAATGACTTTAGGAAAGTGCCTATTAACTGCTTTACAGAAGTTTAAATGATATAGTTGGAAACAGCCTGACTGCTTTCAATCCTTAATATAAGAAAAAGAAACCATATCTTTATAAACTATAAGGATTGAAAATAAAGAGCAAGAAGAAAGACAAGGTTTTAGCTACAGAAAGTTTTAAATGGATTAAGAGCCCAGAAAATGTGGAAATATTTGAGTTTAAATATTAACTTTGAATATATATTTTTTTATCAAATAAATGCATTTTGATGAATTTTCAACATTGGAGTTATAACAAGATGACCATTTGTGTATTCTTCTAAACAATCTGTTCCCAGAATAAGATGTTACATAAAAAGATTTGGAATAAAACTTATCTAACTTAAATATGGAGAACAATGTGGAAAAGAATTTCTTACTGGATAAACATATATTTCCCTCCCTATCTCTATCATATCTACTGCTATTATCTCTATCATCATCTATCTATCAACTGTCTATCTATCTATCTATCTATCTATCTATCTATCTATCATCTATCTATCTATCTATCTATCCATCCATCCATCCATCCATCCATCTATCTATCATCTATATCTTTCATGTATCATCTATCTACCATCTCATGAGATTTTAAAAATTAAGAATAAAATTAAAATACCAATCCTAGAGAGCAGTTGGAATAATTTCTTCTTACTGTATTTACAAAAGAGGTTTGTTAAAGTTTTGAAGAAATTTGAGACAAGAGTCAATAATTATTTACATTAATTAATGAAGAAGACTCATCTCATCTTCCTATATATCATATGAAAAATCATTTACAATATGAAATAATAAAGGAAAAAGATAGAGGACAGTAAATAGAACATAAAGACAATATTTGTAGATCCAGTCTGGACTGGCAATTATGGGATCCTTAACCCATGTCTAACCCATGTCTATAACTAAGCATAAGCATAGCTAAAACACTTTCTGTCTATTTATTTTGACTTTTGTTTTGCTTGATTTTTAACCACCTTTGGATGGTTTTGTTTACAATTCACTTGTGTGTCTTCTTTTGGTGAGATATTGGTTCCAAAATTGGTGCTTTTTCTTGTTCATTTAAAATTTCTTCAATTCAGTTAATATGTATGGTACCTTATGGTACCTTACTGAAAGTTACAATTGAATCTGGTGAGAATTAGCATCCGCTTCAGTTAAGTTTATTTTGGCACCAAATTCAACAAAATATATGGCCATTTAATGATTGTCAGATGTGGAAAACCCAAATAATCAAAACTAATTAAACATTTCCCCAGTGTGTGTTTTTTTAATTTTAATACAATGATTACTAAAACTTGGACATTTGAAGCAAAGCCAATATAACAATTAAAAGTAATGGCAATACCAGGACCACATACTTCTTTTATATAAGGATTTAATTCGACAGTTTTCTTTCCTTGTGACTAATAGAGCAAAATATAAGTAGATACTTGAGAATGTGGATATTAAACAGAACATTCGTGGAGAAAATGTGATTTCAGAGGGAAAAAAAATATTTCCCTCAAATTATTTTGATATGGATTTTTCCTTAATATAGTTTCCCTGAAAAATAAAAAGAAGAAATGGAAGTCCATATAAGCAAGATGATTTGGGATGACATTTGGATTATGAAATGGAAGTAGAGCTATGCTTTTAAAAATATGTTATTATCTTTTTATACAGAAGAGTCAACTGTTGATCAAGGAACTACTGTTGAAATCAGGGGTGTCCAATCTTGGCAATTTTAAGACTTATGAACTTCAACTCCCAGAATTCCCCAGCCAATCATGGAAGTTGAAGTCCACAAGTCTTAAAATTGTCAGGGTTGGATATTCTTTGTTTAAATCATGACTGCAAAATGCTTCCATTGAAACCAGTTAAATGGAAACTGACAAACATATTAAAACGCACAGACATTCTCACCGGTTCTTTGCTTCTGAATAACTTCAATAATTGCTTCGAAGCCTGGTCTGAAATATCACTAAAATTTCTATTTCCCAGTAAAATGTTAATACTTTTTTTTGATAATTTCTGCTGATGACCATTACTAGATCAATAATGTTCCTGATTGTTAAAAACAACCCTAAATTTGTGAGACATACAAAAGTTGATCCAGCATCCCTTTTCCTTCCTTTAAGAGTAGCACAGTAGCTTATCTTATGTCTGAAGCAGCACATGGTGGATGCAGATACTTCCCAAAAAGGCTACTTTGAAATATAATTAAAATATCAAGCAGGGAGGATTTCCATTTGTTTTGTCTCACATCCAATATTCTAAAACATCAGAAAGCCTGTAGCATTTTTATAAATATAAATATCATTTAAACAAACTGTGATAAAAAAGGATTTGATATATACTTACTATGATTTAAAAGTGCAGGGTAGGATAGCTGTATGTTAAATTATGCAAATATAATCTAACAAAAACAATAGTTTAAATTTCTGTTAGTAGAAATAGCTTAATTGCTATTGAAATTTCTGTGCTTTTCTTTTCCCTTTTTTCAATTTATTTGGCACAGCATTTGCTGTCAAAGGCCTCTTGCCTAATCTTATTCTGCTCTTGCTGCTCCTGTACTGCTGAGCCAATATCCAAGGCCAGCAACAAGTTAATGATAACCAAAGACTGGCTCCCTCACTCAGATCATCTACTAGCAGTTTGGCAGTTTGAGTCTCACCGGCTCAAGGTTAACTCAGCCTTCCATCCTTCCGAGATTGGTAAAATGAGGATCCAGATTATTGGGGGCAATAGACGACTCTGTAAATCGCTTAGAGAGAGCTGTAAAGAAATCAGATGGAAAAGTGAGCAAGCCAGCCTATCCTATGCAGTCAAATAGGCCACCTGCTCAAATCCTTTTATCGTGGTTTACCAGGTAGTTATATTCTCTGATAGTCAACAGTTGCTGTTGTTTCCTTTTATAATCCATGAGCTATCCTTAATTTAGAATGTTATGCTCCACCCAACCACTGCACCTCTCAATAAGCATACTTTTAGTTTCTGTCCAGGCCGGCTGCTCCCTTGGTTTTCCACTCACTGTCCATCCTACTTTTTCTGTTTTTAAAAATATGTTTAAGTCACAATATTTTGCTACATTATTTCTATGGAACTGAACTATTGGTTCTTTCTTGCTATAACATTACAATGGACCTACAAAAAGATTAGCTAAAAAAAGTCAGATTAATTATAGGAGAATTGGAGGATGGCAGGATAGAAGGATGGATGGATGGAGTCAAAAAAGATAATTTGGGGATGGGATATGAAGGCCTTCTTGTGTGCAACCATCTATGAAAATAAAGGAATGGCATGAAGAGTAGTGGGAAGGAAACAGTGACATAAACACAAATGGCAGTAGAATAATTCACACAGAAACCAGCAAATTAGGCTTCTCTTCCCTGCACAGATGGAAAAAGCAAGAAGCAAGGCAATGACCGAATGGACTAGCCATGAGCTGAACTGGACCAGTCCCTTTGTCAGTAAATTCACACCTGGACTGCATATTCTCAGGTTGGTTTAAGAAATGAAAGAAGTAGCAGAAGAGACAAACAGAACTGCCTGGAACTTTGCAGCATGCTTTCTTTCTATCTGAACTTCCTAAAAGGATGAAAACACAAATAAGAATATATCTAGAAAATGAAAGACAAAGAAAAATCAAGGAAGTCACAGAAATTGTAGGGACCAAATCAGAAAGACTAAAGTAGAGTTGAGATGAGATGACCAAAACAATAAAAATTGCTCTGATTTCTCTCTCTCATGAGAAATAAAAGGAAATGTTACAAGTATGAAAAATATAATGGACACATCTGATGGTGAGAAGGCAGAATGTCTTATGTCTTATTTTATGTCTCAGGACAGAAAAGAAGAGGGTAAAAGGACATTTAGCTATTCAAATTAATTCAAGTTTTGAGGACCAGATGAATTACATTGGAGGATATTGGAGATATTAGTGGAGGTGATTGTAGAACCATTGACTGTTATCTTTGAGAATTTCTGGACTACTGGCTATGTCCCCAGGGACTGGAGGAGGACATATCTTCCTATCTTCAAAAAGGAAAAGAGGATCTGGGAAATGGCAAGCCTGTCAGTTTGCTGTTTATGTTGGCATGTTGAGATTATGAAGCAATAAATTTCTTAGCACTAAGATGGAATGCAACAACTAACAATAATCAGTACAAGTGAAATGTGTTACAAATAAATCCTCCTCCTCCTCCTCCTCCTCCTCCTCCTCCTCCTCCTCCTCCTCCTCCTCCTCCTCCTCCTCCTCCTCCTCTTCTTCTTCTTCTTCTTCTTCTTCTTCTTCTTCTTCTTCTTCTTCTTCTTCTTCTTCTTCTTCTTCTTCTTCTTCTTCTTCTTCTTCTTCTTCTTCTTTTCCCATTATAACATCTTTCATGATAATAACTTTTGATCATATTATTTAGATTCATAACTGGATGAAAGACACTGGAGTATGTTCATAAGTATGTTCATAAAAGGCTCAATATCCAAAACATGCCACATTGTATTCTATGCTATTTACCTTTTACATCAACATAAATTATCTTGATGAAGAGCTTTAGAGAGTGATATTTGGAGAATATGTAGAATAATATAAGAATATGAAAGGAGAAACAGAAATTGAACCCTTAACAAGGATCAAGAAAGGCTTGAAGAAACTTAACTGGAATGAAATTTATCAGGGAAAATATCTGGGAATAAGAAAGTAAATGCATAGCAGAAATGAGTAAATTGACATTAGCAATTAGAGAGCAAGAGGATAAAGAATATTACAAAATCTGGGATCTATTTTATCAATGGTTCGATAAGAAAACAGAGAAGTAAAATGTGTTATAAAAAAGGAATGGCATAATATGCAAGATAATATAATGTAATGATATTATATAATTGAATACAATGAAATGAATTGTATGTTCTCAGATTGGTTAAAACTGAGATCTGCTCGATAAGAACTATGTGAAATTGTAGTTGAGTCTAATAATTCTATAATAATAATATAATACAATATAATATGTATAGTTGACTTATGTAATATGAATGTATGTTTGGAAAGGTAAGACTGCTGATACTATCACATTGCACAAAAGAAATGTACCAACCGAAATGCTATATTTTGGAAGATGGTTTTATGTTGATGTTTTATGTTTGTGTTTGTGTTTGTCTTTAAAAAAATAAAAAAACTTTTAAAAAAAGAAAGTAAATGCATAAACATAGGTCCATATGAAAGCAATAGCAATAGCACTTGGGATTATATATGCTTCATAGTGCTTTACAACCCTCTCTAAGTGGTTTACAGAATCACCATATTGCTCCCAACAATCTTGGTCTTCATTTTACTGACTTCAGAAGGATGGAGCCCTGAATAAACTTCGAGCCTATCAGAATTGAACTCCTGGTAGTTGGCAGAATAAGGTTGCAATACTGCATTAACAATTAACCACTGTGCCACCACAGCTCTAAAAGAGACCATACTTCACAGTTGTATTTGTAAAATTGATCGAGGTGTTCTAGTATATCAGAAGCAGAACATGAAAAAACAATAATGTCAATGCTGTAAAGGTAAAATGTTCTTTGGAGATCTTCAGGCAAAAACTGTATAATAAAATCCTTTAGCAGACCCTGAAATGATTAGGGCGTTGGACTAGATGACCTCTGCGATACCTTCAATTCTAGATAATAGAATAGAATAGAATGACAGAGTTGGAAGGGACATTGGCAGTCTTCTACTCCAACTCCTGCCTAGGCAGGAAACCCTACACCACTTCAGACAAATGGTTATCTAACATCTTTTAAAAAACTTCCAGTGTTGGAACATTTACAACTTCTGGAGGCAAGTTGTTCCCCTGATTAATTGTTCTAACTGTCAGGAAATTTCTCCTTAGTTCCAAGTTGCTTCTTTCCTTGATTAGTTTCCACCCATTGCTTCTTGCTTCTTGACACACACACACCCAAACATAATATGCACATGTGTGTATTTGTATGTGTTTGTGTGCTTGTATATAGACATGTATTTCTATGTGAAATGTAGCAGAAAGTCTTGTCAAAAGCCTATCATAAGAATTGTGGACAGATTGGTTCCCCTCTTGCATATCTCTTTGGGACTTGAAACTTTATTGTGTGAAACCAGCCAACTGTAATTGATTCAAAAGTCTATTATTTAAGCACACTCTGGCTTAGCAGAACATGAAAATTCAAACCAAGTAAATATAATACTATTGGACTGTATATTTTATTTTGTTTATTTCAAAATATTTACACTGACCTGTTTTTATTGCTATGTAACCAAATCGCCTGCTTTCTGCCTGAATGTTTAGCTTTGGTTCCCACTAGATCATCCTGGTTTTCCTTGTCATTTTATAAACTACCACCCAGGAGCTTAAGTTATAAAAGGAATAATTCTTTAAGATAAGTTAAAAAGAAACAAAAGACATTCACAACTTAATATTTTTTGGCTCACTGCACAGTCCTTAGTGATGAGGCTAGCAGGAAACATAGGGAAAATAATACAAGGAAACCTTTTCATCAACACCCATCCCCAAAGCTACGTCTCACAAGTCTTTGTTTGGCTTTTTGAGGTGGACTCCTAACAACCCAGCCAATGTGGGAATTACTGATCAACCACTCAGCCAAATAATATTTTTATCATATTGACATAAGTATGCTAAGAACTGCCAAGCACACTTCAATTAAAATATAATTTTCCTTTTTCAGGAACTGGATGTTTATACGTAAGTTTCCTATCTCAGCATACCACAGGCTTCATAGCATTCTCCTTTTTCTCCTTCTCCTTCTCCTCTTTATTCCTTTGAATTAATAAATACTTAACACTATGATTCATCCAATAGCATTTACTACACCATTAACTTATATTGCTCGTACAAAATATCCATTTATACTGAAGATAATAGTCGATCAGTTTTAGGAGTTTGAAAAAATGGGGATGAAGTAAGTGTGTAGAAAGTAGAAGATTGGCAAAGATGCTGATTACTTTTGCAATCTCAAAGTGAATGAACCTTAACTTTAAAATATTTATAATGATTCTTCTAATTAGAAAGGAAATATAAAAATGATTCCAATTAACCTTAAGGGGTGTAAATCATTTTGTGTTCTTTGTTTAGATAGGAAATTACATGATAGGAGGGAGGCAGGATATCCTGTTCATCATACTTTCCTCTACAGTTATAAGCCCTAAATTTCTCACTTCTAAAAAAGCCTCTATTGAAACAGAAGGAGTTTTTTTTCTGTAAGAAATACTAAGTTGGGTTCTATAATACCAGAGCAAGGAAATGGTAGACTAGTTTGCTAGTGACTATTTATTGATATATTCATATAAGCAAATTTATATAGCCACCCATCTCATGGCAGTGATTTTGGAATTCCAAGTAGAAATATTATAATATTGTAGTCTACCTGGCATTTTATTTTTTTAATTAATCAACCTGATCATAATAGTAAAGTAGGATTTTTTTTTTATTATGACTGGGTCCATGTGGCTCTTCTCAATCACAGCCAGCAAATTCTAAGAGTAATTCCTTCTCTTCAGCAAGCATCACCTATTTTATTACCTATCTAGTCATCTGGCTTTTATAAATACTGGTTGAATATCTTTCTGAAATTCCCATAATAATGCTGCATACATTTCATTTCATACCAATTAAGCCTACTTTTATAGACTACTAATCTTATTTTCTCCTTCTGTACTTAATGTAAGAAAATTTGTTTTATAATGAATCCAAAGACATTCCAATTCTTGTGTGCCTATGCATTTCTTGTGCTCAATCCCTAACAACCAGCAACACTTAATTAAGAAAGAGACATCATTACATACAACTCTATTCTATTTAAATTCGATATTAGTATTCTTTCCAGATGTGACTGTTAATACAAATTTTTACCAAATTCTACTTTTACATCTATACTAATCACAATTTTCATTTTATATTGCTAATAGATTTGAATCTGTTTGCTGAAATTTCTATGCTAGACAGTAGTATGAATTGAAGTTCTGTTTTAATTAATATTGCTCTAATATCAACATCAGAACAGACTGAACAATTTATGATCTGGAATGATTTAGACCAGGCCTGAAGCAACCTGTCAGTCTTTTGATTAATCTTGAGGTTTATGCAGACTATAGCTATAATGCATATGAAGAACCATCACTATATCCGTGTTATTTAGGTAGTTCTAGATTTATTTATTAAACAAAAATAAATAAAACAAGGTAGTTCTAGATGTCATAGTTATGCCACTGACACCCAGAGAAGGCTTATACTAGCTGAAATGTTGATTTATTTTTTTCAGCTGCTGCACACTCTGAAGATTTATTTGAGGCTCCTTAAACTTCAGAATTTTTGACTATCCTCAGTATCCAGGACAAATAGACATCATGACATTTTGAAGACAGTAAAATGGGCCTAATGAGAAGCCAATTGTCAGGATTTGATTGAAATGCTAATTTATTCCAATCAGTATATTTCCCTTTCAAAATTTGGATGACCTTCATGACTTAGATTTTGAACATCCCTTAGAAAGTTGGTGGTACCATCCCCTGGGGGATGGTGGGATGCCTTAGGGGGGCGCTAAGAGACAACGGGGCTGGCAGGGGGGCGCTAAGAGGCGGCAGGGGGCTGCTGGAGGTGGGCCCCTTGCAGGGCGCAATGCAGGGGTGGGATTCTACTGGTTCATTACCGTTCCTGGTAGTTTGGAGAACCGGTAAAACGGGCTCCTGGCTGGCCTTGCTTCTATCCGCCTGCTTCTCCATTCCCTGCCTAGTCAGTCCTTATTGCACATGCGTGACATCACACACTTGCACAACAGTTGATGATGGCCACAGCGGCACATTGGAGAAACAGAGCAAGCAAAGCCAGAAGTTGGTAATTTTTGCTGCAGAAAGCATCCAGATGCCGTGTTTTTTTTCCGATGCAGCTGGAGTCCAGCCACACCAAAAAAAAACATGTGGTATCTGGAGGTTTTTTGCAGTGAAAATTACTGACCTCTGGCTTTGCTCTGCTTCTCCAATGTGCTGCCACCGCTGTGTTCTAGGCATCGGCCATGCCGGCTTACCCCATTGACTGCTGCACTATTCTGCTCGGACTTGCTTGGGCAAGTCCCTCTGGTGCAGCAGGCTCAATGGGGTGGACCTGCAGGGCCGGTGCCTAGAATGTGGCCACAGCGGTTTGTTGGAGAAGTAGAGCAACAGCAAAAACATGCAGCGGCTTCAGGCATTTGCGACAAGGGCGATGTGGGCTGGCAGGGAGCCCAGCGACAACAATGGCGTAACTCTGGCTTTCCTTCCCTGGCAGCCAGCCATAGGAGGAAGGTAAAGTCACGGCCATGGGATGACAAAAGAGGCGGTCATGGGGGAGGAAATGGGGAGATTAAGGACTGGGGCCTCTGAAAGGGGAAACGGGGTGATGCAGGATTAGCCCAGGCCTTTGACAGATTAGGCCATGCCTGCATGGACAGAAAATAGGTAGATAGGTTAAGGAAGGGATAGAGAGAGAGGGAAAGAGAGAGAGGGAAGGAAAGAAAGAGAGAGAATGAGAGAGAAGAGAGAGAGAGAAAGAGAGGGAAAGAGAGAAGGAACAGAAAAGAAAGTAAAGAAAGAAAAAGGGTGAAAGGAAGAAAAGAGAGGGGATGGAAGGAAGGGACAGAAAGAAAGAGAGGGGGAAGAGAGAAAGAGAGAGAAAAGAGAGAGAGAAAGAGAGAGGGAATGAGAGAGAGAGAGCGAAAGAAAGAGGGAGGGAGGAGAAAGTGAATGGATATGGAGGGAGGGAGAGAGAAAAAGAGAAAAAGGGAAAGAGAGAGAAAGAGAGAGAGAGAGAAGGAAGAGACAAGAAAGAAAAGAAAGACAAAAGGGAAAGAAAAAGGGATAAAGGAAGAAAAAGGATAGACAAAGAGGGAGGATGGGAAGAAGGGACAGAAAGAAAGAGAAAGAAAGGAGAAAGAAAGAAAGAAAGAAAGAAAGAAAGAAAGAAAGAAAGAAAGAAAGAAAGAAAGAAAGAAAGAAAGAAAGAAAGGGAGGGAGGGAGGGAGGGAGGAGAAAGCGAATGAGATATCCAGTCCACTTGCTCCAGCAGGGTTAGAAGTGTGTGTGTATGTGTGTGTGTGCGTGTGTGTGCGCGCGTGCGCGCATGGCGGTCAAAACTCCAAAAACAGGTCAAGTAGCTCTGAGGAGGTCAGTCATAAATGAGAACACTTACTAAGCAACCAGCCATTAAGCGAGGACCACTTATATTTGGTTTGCCAGTCACCTGGCCATGCTCACCCAGTCACATGACCAGTAAGCCACACCCACAAATTAGGCCATGCCCACAGAACCAGTTGTTAAGAAATTTGAATCCCACCCCTGGGTGGGCGGCACTGAGGATGAGTTTGTAGCACCAAGGGGGCAGTAGACTGAAAAAGTTTGGCAACCACTGCCTTAGAATATTCAACATTTGGCAGTCCAAGCTGGGGTTTTTTGTGACTGAAGCACAATTTATGTAGAAAAACTTGAGTATTTAAAAAATAATAATTCTGTATCACTCTTTGAGTTTTATTTCTGGTTCTTAAGATCATTCAAGTTTTTTTTTAAGACTTAAGGGTCACAATACACACACACACACACACACAAATCAACTGAAAATAGCATTAATTGCTCAAAGATAATTTTTCCATGAAATGGCAATCATGGCAAATCAAAGTAAATTAAATCTAGTTTATTTTTAAGTAAGGATTTTGTTAAAGTTCTTACGGTTGCCTTGAAAATTCTCAAGGTTAGGAAGTGCTAGCCATTTTGTCCCAAGATAAATTTTGAAATCCTGCCACAAGATAACATACAAAATCAAAATGTACTTCCTTTCCATTTATGGATCTATTAACACTGAAATATTGCAAAAATAGTTGAGAGCTATTGTACATATAATGTCTGATTATATGCATGTTTCATTCACTCTTCATTGTCTCATTCTTTCAACTCTTACAATACATGTATGATACACTTGGAGAAAGTAATATACGTGGTTCCATTTTCCATTTCCACGTATCTCCTCAGAAGTAAACTCTATGAGTTCCTCATTACTTAATCTCAGAAAATTGGAGAATATTTTAAAGATCTGGTGAAAAGTGTTCTTCTGAATTACAAGATCTATGTTTCAACAGGGAAATGGCAATAGAAAAGATAATATAAACATATAACTAAATATAAGAAAAAGAAAAGTTGAGCCTGAAAATGGACTGTATCTGGCTGTGGGTTGTGGGAAATACGTAAAAAAAGATTTCCCTGAGGTATTCCTCTTTGAAATGCAGGTGAAGAGTTGCTTGCAATGGTGCTGACTTTCCATTCTAAGCCCATCTTTCCTATCACATGACAATAAACCATGCTTTGCATATTTTCTCTATCTTGTTTACTTTTTGTTGGCTAAACAGTGACTTGAATTTAATAAGAATAGAGTGAGATTTGGTAGATTTAATTTTTAACATTTTTGAGGTTGCTATAAGATTGTGATGAAGCAATTAGGTACATACAGAAAAGTCTTATTGTAAATATTAATGTACTTTAAAATGCTGCTAAAATGAAACTTTTGTTCAGTCACTGTTTCTTAATGTAAATATTTTGATTCCTCTTTTTATTAAAAATGATTCTATTCTATTAATAATGACAATAATTTAACGTGAGATTTAAAATAATAAGATTCAATCAAAATAAAAAGTAAATGGATTTACATTATGGTTATTCTTATCATCTTTTCACTTAGGCAAATTCTTTATTGAAGAATGTAGCTTTTTGTCTTTTGAACTGAGACTCCATTGGAAATTACAGAGATTAGCATTCCTTTCTTATTGTCAATCTGCCCTAAGTATCATATCGTTACATCTTGAATTGTACGAATCTAATGTCACTTTTTATCTTTCATAAGTTTATTATGGTAAAAAAAAACCTATATCATTTGTGTAATATGAAATCTAGTCCTAACTGACTTATAATAGAATTCTCTTGTTTACAGTGGAAAGACAGTGTGGTGTAGTGATTAAGGCACAAGGATAGACATTGGGATACTGTGTGTTCATGTCTCACCATAGGCACAAAGCCAGCTGGGTGACCTTGGGCCAATCATTCTCTCTCTCAACCTAAGAAAACAACTTCCAAAAATTTTGCCAAGAAAACTGCAGGGACTTGTCTAGGCAGTCACCAAGAGTCAACATTGATTTAAAGGCACACACACACTTATTGTAACTAGGTTGATTGTTGTCTTCTCCACAGGCCAAATTATCTCTTGATCTTCAAATTAAGACAATCTTAAATTTTATTTCCAGTTTAGAATCACCTGTATCTTTCTGATTATGTGACATTGGCTTCGTCTGAGAGATGATTTGCTTTGCTTTGCACTTCATTTGTTCATTGTTTCATCTGAGATTGGCATAAGGCTTTTCTCTTTAAGTTATGTGTCCCCCAATATCCAGCTTCTGGACATAAGCAAGTCTTCTCCTTTAAGGAAGATATGTCAATTGAGGGTCACAGAAACAAAGTTTTATAGGCAGGTTAATGCTTCCTTGCTGAAGAGAAGGAGGAAAACACAACAAAATATTCATGTAGATTGCTGTTCACTAGGGTTAGGCTATAAATGCAGCACTGCAAGGACTCAGAATTGCTCAGATCAAGCCTGGCTGTCTTTATTGCAGAATAAGCCTATGTGCATTTATCCACCCTGTCATTATAGCCAAGATGGTTAGAAATATTGGAGCTGCACTTGGTTGCCAAAGTGGAAATATGACATCACTTTGCAGTTTCAGATGCTTTTACACTCGATCTAGCGAGGTGGTGAGGCGGCTCGGATATGTTATTATTTTACATATTACAATCTCTCTCACAGTTACTTACAACAGCAATCTGGTATGGAAACATGTACAATTTATTTTAAGTGTGTGAGATAGTTCCTGCCAGGGCTTATAGTAGTTCAGCAGGCTGGGCATTGATTGGATGGCCTTTTTGGATTCTTTTCTAGGTCAGCAAGAGCAGCACTCATAGTGTTCTTCGAGACTTACAGCGAAGACCATTAAAGCTAGTTTTTGAACAAAGTTATATTCATTGTCTTTGACAATGAAATACTTGGGAGTTTATATATTTTATAATCTCTCAAGAATAAAAATGTTGGATTACACTGTGTGAATGTATTGTTTCATTAGGACAGACTTTATGGGAGTTAGAATAATAACTTTTTGGATTATTATTTTACAATTAATAAGTCAGTATCAAATGGAAAACAAAACAATAATTACAACTAAAATAGAAGGATAATATAGATTACACTAGGTGGTGCTGTAATCCTAATTGGAGTTTTGCAATTTGCAGTAATTGCAATGAGGAACATACTGAGTTTTTTGAACATAAGAGAAAGCTCTTGGCTATATGAAGCAGAGCTGGCTTCAAATAAAATATATGCTTGATATCCTAATTTATTTAGTATATCAAAAAGAGTTTTGTAAAATTATAAACTGGAGAAAAAGCAGTACCATTTAATAATACTGATAATAGTATTGATAATAAGTGATAATAAGCCTTATTACTACTATTACTCTTAATATGTGTTAACTTGTTTCTTCTTTTACTATGCTCATTACCTAAAGTAATTTTTTTGATTATTGTAATTATTTAAAAAGCAGCCACAATTCAATAATGCATAATTTCTATAAACTTCTGAAATATGGAATAGACCTCTTCCATAAACAATACTTGTGTAGTCTAATGTATATGACATTTTCAGGAAAGTAAAATAACGCCTAATTTTAACAGTTGGAATAGCCCCCCAAATGACCTGAATAAGACCAAGATAATTTTATTAGATCTATCAATAATAGATTAACCATCCAATTAATATGATAATTATAACTACATTGAACCTTTATGATGCCATTCTGCCCACCAAATTCTGAGAAGATACATTATAATTTTCACATTATGTAGGACCTTAAAGACTGTTGGAAATTGTTACACTAAATGACACAGTTATTTTCCAGTGGTCCCATTTTCAGTAGAAGAGCTCTGGTGGCACAGTGGTTAAAGTACAGCATTGCAGGCTAACTCTACCCACTAGAGTTTGATCCTGACAGGTTTGAGGTTGACTCAATCTTCTATCCTTCTGAGGTCAGTAAAATGAGGACCCAGATTGTTGGGGGCAATATGCTGACTCTGTAAACCGCTTAGAAAGGGGGCTATAAAGCACTATGAAGCGGTATATAAGTCTTAAATACTATTGCTATTGGTAATTGAGTTAAGTGACTTTGCCTTTTCAGCATACCGACAAAAATCAAATTTGTTGATTTTAGAAATTTGTAATAGTCTACACTAAAAAGAAATAAAAATTTTAAAAATCATTTTAGTTGCTTTCCAAAAAGCCAAAAGGAAAGGGGCCTGCTTCAGCTGCAGTTTAAATATCTGCTGCCACTGTTACGTTTGTTAATGGTGAGGTCAGGGGTGGGATTCTACCAGTTCCCAGATGTTAAGATTCTGCCCAGTTTGGAGAACTGGCATATCGTGCCCCTGGCTGGCCCTGCCCCTTCTTTTCCTGGCCACTTGCCTGGTGAGGCTGAAGATATGTTGCTGGAGCTGCTGGACTTTAAGCCTGGGGCAAGAATCCCTTTCTCTCCCCCCCCCACCGCCGCACCTATTCCATTTGGAAGATATTGAGTTAGTTTTGCTGTTGCTGACTACTCCTCCATGCTTCCTAAATGAGATAGATTGAGTGGGAAATGGCTGGTGTGTGTGCAGATGAAACTAAACCTCCTTCCTATAGCATCCGTTCAGAAAACAAAGGAGCATATATGGTTTAATTCTGCTTCAGCCCAGATTACTGGAGAGAAAGTAGTTTAAAATTATTATTTAATTGACTAATTCATTGGCTTCCTGGTGCTTCTTGTGGCACTGAGCTGCTTGCCTTTTAAAATCCAGCGCTGCTTCTCCAGCTGCACTCTTGAAATCCAAGAATGCTGGATTTCAAAATAAAAACCAAGGTGCTCAGTGCTCCAAGGAGAAGAAGTTCCAGGAAGCGTTGCTGAAGCTGAACGGGGCTTTAAAGCATTTTAAAGTAGCCTGGAGCAAGTATCCCTTTCTCTTTCCCCTACCCCTGGGGTCTGCGCCTAGTCCATTTGGAAGATATTGAGTTTGTTTTGCTGTTGCTGGCTACGTCCTCCATGCTTCCTAAATGAGATAGATTGAGTGGGAAATGGCTGGTGTGTGTGCAGATGAAACTAAACCTCCTTCCTATAACATCCATTCAGAAAACAAAGGAGCAGATATGGTTTAATTCTGCTTCAGCCCAGATTGCCGGAGAGAAAGTAGTTTAATATTATTTAATTGACTAATTCATTGGAAATTGCTGTTATGGCTTTTCATGGGATGTAGTGCTTATGATGGGCTATGAACAGGTAATATTCAGCCTTAAAATTATGTTATGTAGGTAGAAAGGCAATTAGATTTGCTGGCCTTCCTAGGTATGATTTTCAGTAGTCAGTCTCTGCTGCTTTACACTACTAATATAATTAAATCAAATACCTACCTCTAAATTTAAGACAGCACTAACCCTAGAACATTTTAATGGACTAGGAACAGCCATCCTGGAAGATATGTTTTTTTTTTGGGGGACTTTACTCTTTAAAGCTGTGTCCTTGTGATGAAGGGGAAGTTTATATTTTATAGATTAATCCACCAGTAGAAAATAGGTAACATCCATTTGAGGTCAATCCATGCATTTAGTGAGGAGGAGGCAATATTAAATCAGAGCCTTGGTACAAGGGGAAATCCAGTAGAAGTGCCTTGATGGTTCTGTCCAAGCAGAGATACAAGCGTGGTAAGTATGGAATTTTATTAAATCCATTCATACAGAGATACAATGCTCAATACCTTTAAAGTTGGTAATTCTTTCATTACTGACTTGGGAGTAATCAAATGATCAGGTCTCGTGCTTCCTGGGGAATTCTGGGAATTGAAGTCCACATGTCTTAAAGTTGCTAAGCTTGAAAAACACTCAGAAATACAACTTCTTGTGAGCCTGGGTTATTTTCCTGCATTTTGGGAATAAGGAAATTATCCTATTGTTCCTGATACAGAGATGCAGCTGAAATCTAGTTAGATGCTAATTGGAAGATTAAAACAGCAGCTACAGATAGTCTTTGACTTACAACTATTTGTTTAGCTTTCATTTAAAGTTACAACAGCACTGAAAAAAGTGACTTATATTCCACCCCCACAGGGACTGACAGAGAAAGAGGGAGGGAGGGAGGGAAAGAGAGAGACCAAGACACAGAGAGACAGAGAGAGAGAGAAAGAAAGGGAGGGAAAGAGAGACAAGAGACAGAGAAAGAGGGAGGGAAAGAGAGCCACAGAGAGAGAGCCACAGAGAGAGAGATACAGGGAGGGAGGGAAAGAGAGAGAGAGAGACAAGAGAGAGAGAGAGAAAGGGAGAAAGAAAAAGAGATGAAAAAGAGAGAGGGAGAAAGAAAGAGAGAGAGAGAGAGAGCTGTTTAAAAGAAAATAGAAAAATGGCTCTGAGTGTTTAAGGTTTCAGACCCCGGGTTAGGCAAACACCATGGTCATTAAGTGAACCTTGTGGTCATTAAGCAAACACTGTGGTTGTTAAACAAGTCCAATTTCCCCAATGGGCATTTTTAACCGGAAACCAGAAGGAATTGTTGGAAACTGGCAAAAAACATAGAAAACCTCAGTCACAAGACTGTGTGGGATGTTGTAACTGGTCATAAGTGTGTGTGTGTGTGTGTGTGTGTGTGTGTGTGTGTGAATTGCTGTCAAAACACCAAAAACAGGTCAAATAGCTCTGGGGAGGTCAGTTGTAAATTAGAACACTTGCTAAGCAATTGGCCATTAAGCAAGGACCACTTATATTTGGTTTGCCAGTCACATGGCTACCTAGCCACATCCACCCCAGTCACATGACCCACTAGCCACACCCAGCCAGTCACATGACCACCAAGCCATGCCCAGCCAGTCACATGACCACCTAGCCATGTCCACAAATTAGACCACACCCACAGAACCTGTTGTTAAGAAATTTGAATCCCATCCCTGGGTGAGGTTATTTCTGAGGTATCCAAGTCTGGGTGTTTTTCATGGTTAAGTACTGGCTTTAGCACTAGATTATACTCCTGGCAACTGATGCAATGATTACAGAGCAGTAGTAATGTGTGCCTATCTTCCAAATTCAGTTGTGTTATTAGCATTTAATCATGTGTAATAGAATTGTTATCTGAATGAGATGCTACCAACTAACAACACACTGAGAGCACGTAAATGCGGTTGTTAAAAGTGTAGAGTAGGAGGGAGAGGATTCCACTGTCCACTCTCACCCATAAAAGCTTACTGGATGAATTTCAAGAGTCACTTTCCCTCAGCCCAGCCTGCTTCACTGGATTGGTATTGTAAAGAAAAATAAGAGGAGTATATGGTACATTAACTAGATCTATAAATTAAAGGGCGGCTATAGACCTATAAACTTAGATGTTTCCTATTCACTTCGGATTTTATTCATTCAGTCAATCAATATTTAGGCAGATGTTTCAAAATGTTATTAGACCTAGCACTGTCTATTGTAAGAAACAGCTAAAAATCTTGTTTGTGTGCTTTTGGATTTTTTGACATATTGGAATGTCACTGAGTGTATTTCAGAGAAGAAAGAAAACTTCCATTCCAAATGAAAATTAGTTTCATGTTGCATTTTTCAGGCACTTATTCTAACTAAAGTATGGAGGAGGGAAATGAAAATTTTAAGCAATAATGTTTACAAGTTCAAAGTTACATTAGTTCAACTGCTTTGGCATATGCCACGTTTGCCTGTAAAGCCAGACATTTTGTTATTTCAGCAGGCGTTAAACATATAAATAAATTTCCACTGGGTTGGCATTTCCTTTTTTACTTCCTTGTTGCAGACAGATTGTTCCTTAACACTCTCTGGGGACTCTGAGGTTTCTCAGAATGACTAAAATGTTCAGAGGATTAGGATTCTCATGCCATTTTTACAAAAAAATAAATAAATAAAAATCCAGCAAAGGATAGATTACAACACAACTTTGTGGTCAAGTGCATTCTCAGGTATAGGAAAGGCAGAGGTGGAATACATTTTAATTCTCTTTGGACTAACTTGTGAATTAATGAAAACAAGGAATAGCTGCTACTGCTGCTTTCCTGAAAAATTTCAAGTATACCACCAGACATGAGTCTCTTGGGAAAAATATATCCTAGTCAAAGATCTTTGTGGGAAACACTAACATTAAGAAAATAAGAACAGTGTAGTATCTCAGTGCTAGAGCTGCTTTATAAAGCTCCCAGTCTTAAATACAATGCCTTGAGCCCGATTTTTTACAGAAATTATCATTTAGCAATCTCTTTTTTCTGTTCTTTTCATTCCATACAATATTATATATGTACATCTATACTTTCTGCTCTGTTTTCATTGTTATGTAATTTTCAGCAGCTGAGAATATGATCAGCAATTGTTTTTCTTTTGCTGTTTTGTATGTGAAACTACATATGTTTTTTCATACCAATTCCATTTACTATAGATTAGGGCAGAGAACTTGGTGATTTCCAGATGCTGTAAACTCCAATTTCCATAAGCAATGTGGCTATAGATATGGTTACAGGTTATGACAGATATAGTTGATAATATTTTGAGGGTGCCAAGTTGCCATCCTTCTCAAGACCAATTGATAACTATCTGGAATCCCAAGTATTGCTTTTATTTTTACTTAATTGGCTGCTCAACTCACAAATTACTCTAGATGGCTTACAACTAAGAATCAAGACATATAAAACCAGATGAAATATACAATGGACAAAAACAAAAACAAAACCTAAGTATTCAGAACAAGATTAAAATAAACCAAGGGAATAAAAAAAAACCCAAGCAAAAAGAAGATTCCACAATCATCCTCTTGGCCTGAATAATTAGGTCTTCAATAGTTCCTGAGCAACATTAACAGTGGAAGCCACACAAATCTGTGAGGGGAGATCATGCAAAAGTGGACCCTACCTAGGCCGTATAAGATGACATTCGATAATTGATGGAACCAGGAGTATGCCCATCCTGCTGGTTCATACTAGTCAAAAAAAATCTACTGGCAAGAGACAGTCCTTGTTGCAGCTATCAACAGTTTTCTGCACTGTTATTTTTGAACTGGTATGCACAGAGGTATGGTAAGAATTTTGGGATTAAGTTCAAGATATTTCCATAAAATGGCTGAAATTTGAAGCCACAAAAATGAAGTTAATGAAAAACCAAACTAGAGATAAAACTCTCTATAGCATCTTTATTCTGCTGGGATGCTTCTGTACACTCATCTTGGCTTTCTCAGGTAAGTGCATATGTTTTCAAGTAACGCACTCAGATGCTACAACTATTTGCTAAGAATCCTTTTAGTTTCTGGGTGACAGTGGAATTTTGATTATTTCTTACCCAGGAGCCTGGCTGGTACCAAAGAAAGTTTCTTTTAGACACATTGATGCTGAAAAGTGCCATTTTAGAATAATCAAGCTACATACCAAAGAACACCCAATCTATGTATTATGGACATTAGAGCAGGAAGTCATAACTTAACATTGTATTTCTGCAGAAAGAGAAGACGAGTGAAAAATTACCATGTCAGTTTCTTCTGTTTTCAAAAATAACAATTCAGTTCGATTCTGGGCAATGAGGGTCATATTAAACATTGCACTGTTCCTTATTACTTTTTTTTTTCAAATCAGAAATAAAGTTTTAATATGGATTTGAAGAAAGCAATGAGTGAGAAAAAATGAAAAGAGGGACTTCTTAACAATTTGCCCCTTTTTGGTATTCTTTTTTTTTTATAATTCATCTCCAGCTGCTCTTGTAAACTGGAGAAAGATAAATATATTTATGTGGTTTGAGTTTGTAGGTAGGAAAGCAACCAGCAAGCTTTTGAATAGAACACAACCAGCAAGGCACTGGTTAAGCCACCAGTTTTCAAGAGTTTGCAGCTTAGAACTGCTATTCAATTATAAAACAAATAATGATATTTGTCTAATAAAGTGGAAACATTTACCATAGCATTTACCATAGCATTAGATACTGTAATAACAAACAATGGAATTAACTGTAATACAATAGCTCGTGGCAGCTCTCAACTCAATTATATATAAAACTTCTAACACATAAAACTTTGTTTTAAGTTTTGTGATAATATTCACAGGATAGTTCGGAACTTTTTTGGGGTCAATAATTAGAGGGTTTCTTTACCTGTCAATTTAGAAATACGCTAGGTTACAAAGTTAAAAGATGACTATTTGTTTACTAAGGAAAGCTGAAATTAATATTGTAAAACTGAGCTCTGAGTATATTAGCTTTACTAAAGTAAATAAACACACAGCTAGATTGAAATTTATACGTATATTAGGCCAAAGCAACCAGAACAGTTACCAGAAAGCATCTTTCCTTAAGAAAAAATACTAGTAGAAACATTTTTGAATGCAGCCTGCAAAAGGTTAATTGATTAGCCTTCTTAAAAAAGCTATCCTCTGCCATAGCCGAACCTCTAAGCATAATCTTTGAAAAATCCTTCAGGACCAGCTCCTTGCCAAAACTATGGTCACAAGCCATAGTCATCCCCATCTTCAAAAAGGGAAACCCCAGCCTAGTTGAAAATTACAGACCAATTTCTTTATGCTGCATCACCTGTAAAGTCATGGAATCAATTATTAACTAATCCATTATTCCTCCACTTAGAGACAATCAACCTACTCTCTAACAAACAATTTGGTTTTAGAAAAAAACTATCCTGTAATCTGCAACTCTTACACTGCAAAAACATAGAGACTACACAACTCGATCGGGACAAAGCAATAGACTCAATTGACATAGACTTCTGTAAATTCAGTGGTACATGACAAACTACTCCTAAAACTAAAATCTTATGGTGTCTCTGGATACCTACATAACTGGATAGAAGCATTCCTGTCAAACAGACAACAAATGGTCAAAATTGGGAGCGTCCTATCAAACTCTGTACCTGTCAACAGTGGTGTCCCCCAAGGCAGTGTTCCAGGACCAACTCTCTTCATACTCTACATAAATGACCTCTGTGATCATATTAAGAACAACTATGTTCTCTTCGCAGATGATGTAAAGCTATTCAACACCACGACAATACTGCTACCCTTCAAAAAGACCACGACTATGTATCAGAATGGTCAAACAAATGGCAACTTCAAATCTCGACAAATAAATGCTCTGTCTTACATATTGGCAAAAAAAAAAATCAGAAAATAAAATACAAGCTGAATAGTCAAGACCTTGTTGATGATGCAAACTCTGTCAAGGACCTTGGAGTACTCATCTCTAATGATCTAAGTGCTAGAGCCCACTGTAACTACATAGTCAAAAAGGTGTTAAGAGTTGTTAACCTAATCCTGGGTAGCTTTTTCTCTGGTAATATCACACTACTAATTAGAGCATACAAAACATTTGCTAGACCAGTACTTATATGCAGCTCATCATTCTGGAACCCACATTATGTATCTGATATTAACACAATTGAGAAAGTCCAGAAATATTTCACAAGAAGAGTTCTCCACTTCTCTACTCATTGCAGAATACCTTATGCCACCAGACTTGAAATTCTAGACCTAGAAAACCTAGAACTATGCCACCTTCGGTCCGATCTAAGTATAGTATATAAAATCATACATTGCAATGTCCTACCTGTCAATGAATACTTCAGCTTCAACCATAACAATACAAGAGCAAGCAATAGATACAAACTTAAGGTTAATCGCACCAAACTTAATTGCAGGAAATATGACTTCAGAAACAGAGTGGTCAATGTCTGGAATACTCTACTTGATTATGTGGTTTCTTCCCCAAACCCCAAAAACTTTAACCTTAGACTGTCTACTATTGACTTCGCCCCTTTCCTAAGAGGTCTGTAGAGGGTGTGCATAATCGCACCAACGTGCCTACTGTCCCTGTCCTATTGTTTCTTTTTATTTTTCTTATAAGTATCCATTTCATGTATTGATAACTATGTTTATACTTATACCTGTTATCTCTTAATTGCTTGACAAAATAAAATAAATAAATACAAATAAAATAAATTGTACAAATATATACATTGTTGAAGGAACTGCATAAAATGCATCTGTATCTTGACATGAACCAGTTCTTCCAAAACCTGTGGACAAAATCAACTTCTGGTATTTGTATGTTTCAGCAAGTAGAATTTGCTCTGTACTTTACTTTTTCTGTTTGGTGTAATACAGAGAACACTGAGATTGATGTAGAAAAGCTAGGATTCTCCATGACCTGATATAAACATTATGTTCTCTATGAACAGATAAAGTAGCAGATTAAATCATTTTAGATATGCTGCTTACTTGCCATGTTTTTCACAATGAGCAGAACAGCCAGAAATAGGCAGAACCACTAAACAACTTTTCTTAGCCAATCTTAATTGATCTTCCTGCTTCCTGTTCCTGCTTTAGGAAAAAAAATACTCATCGAGGATTGGAATCTATGGTACTTGAAGATTTCTCTAGAAAAATGGAGGCTAGACGTCATTTGGATAATTACCAATTGCTCTGAATCACAATCAGATAACTGGTGATTTTCCTTCTGACATAATAATTGTTATTGCTGTATTCAAATACTTTGAATTAGTCATATACTTGGGGTCCAGTGCTGATACTTGCACAGAAATGTGGTATTTGCATTTGTACAGGTGGGGAGGAAAAAAAAGCATATGAAAAATAATTGGAAATAAAAGAATAGGAGTAAAAATATTTTCATCATGAAAATGAGTTGGAACTGAGGCGTGAAAAGTATTTCAAATGCAAAGAAAAGGGAGGTCTAGTGCATAACCACCCTTCTATTCAAAAGATGTTATGAGACAAGTAAGTTGTGCTTGACTAATAGTATATACACAGTGTTTTCCACTTTGAAAATATGTTGTAATTGTGGTGCAGAAATAGGACTAATGGTCAGAACTGTCAAGCACTAGCTGAAGAGACACTGTTTATAGCAGTGTTTCTGAAAAGTGGAAAATTGAAGATGTGTGGACTTAACTTCAGCTGGGGAATTCTGAATTGTGAGTCAAAATTCACACATCTTAAAGTTTCCAGGTTCAAAAACACTGGCCTAGAGTATACAAAAGATACTGCTTTCTTTCTAAGACAAGAGGTACTATTTTTGTCTTAAATCAAAGTGCTATGACTATTATTTTGACCTCCTTCCAAAAATCTTTTCAGTTGCTCCTTTTAATTTGTCTCTGACAATAACCAGCCCCACCATTCCAATTTTAAGTACAGCAATAGTTGAATTCATGTCAAAAAATTATGTGGTGAATAGCGGAAGAGATCTGGAGACCTTGTTTAGTATTGTTTTGACACTCAGCCTTTTTTATTACTCTGATCTTGGAATTCAGCTCTACAACCCGCATACATCGATCTCAGCACTTAAACCAAGCACACTTTAAGAATGTATGATGCCTTATCATATGAGAAAGCATGCTTCTTCATATCTGAAGGCTTTCAGGTTTTTTTTTAAAGCAGGAAATGCATAAGCCAGTGGATGAACCAGTCTTTTTAGAGTAACAATAACAAAAAATAAATAAAAACCAGTGAATTGTTTGCTGAAACTACAAAATGAATGTGAAGTTGGCACAGTTAATCTCAATATAGCATCTTAAAGAATGAGAAAATGAGGATATGATAATATCTGAATACCTGTACAGATTTTTTAATTAAAAGTCCATTTTGATCAGATTTACTGAGATTGGAACTTGGTTTTCTTAATTGATATAGCAGCCAATCAAGCCATCAATGAGGGTTTATAATAGTAAGCATTCAGCTTTTATTAGTAATTCCCTCAAAGACACATTGAAACACCACACTAATTCCCTATTGCTGAGCATGGATAAGATTTAATGTCTTTTATATGAATATATAATAAGGCCTGACATACTTTGTTATGTTGGCTATTAGCTATACTTAAAAGAGCAGAGAAGGCCTGGTAAAAAATGTGCCATAAAAAATGTATATCTTTTGGAATCTTTGGTGGGAGGCCGTGATGTCCATACAGAAGAAACTGCGGCTTTTGTTTGAGGAGTCCCAGGTGGGCGGCACAATCACGGTAGAGCGGGCAGGACCCTGGATGCGGCCTGGCTGCCAAGGCCAAAAAAGCGCAACGAAGCGGGAGAGCCATGGGGAGCGAGTCCCAGGCATTTGGGGACTCAGGCTGGAGGACGGTGTGGTCTATCAGTGCCGACGCTGCCGGGTCGTATTAGGAGACTCTCTCCACTTGTGCGCGCAGGAGGAGAAACTCCGGCTTTTTGTTTGCTTCAAGGTCACAAAAGATGTTGTGGAAGACAATTTGATGGTCTGTGTTGAAAGAGACCTCATTGGTTGCACCTACAACACATTGTGTTGTCAGTCCTGTGAACTAGACATTGGCTTTATTCTCTATAGTTCAAAGTCACTGGCTTACCTGCCTGGCCTCTTCTGCCTTTTTAAGAACAACATCACATGTTACTTGCTACAAACTACCGCTACAGTAGAAGCTTCAAAAGTAACCTGTCCTGTTGTGAGCCTAAAGGAACATGTAGAAAAATTAAAAGAGAATCTTGTACAAGTTCATGTACGCATGGAATTGCTAATTAAGAAACTAGAAGAATTCAGTCAAAGGATTACATCCGAGAAGGAGATCTGTAAAGGAAGACTGTATGGACACACAAATAGAAAGTTGAACAGTTAACTTTTTAGAGTTGCCTATCTCAACTAATTGTTTTTATGTGTGTAATTGAAAATGTAAATTAATATTGCTTTAGACTGGCAAATTTTTGATACAAATTTGTTTTCTTTTCTATCATGCTCAAGGGCATATAGTGTTTGAGCATGAACAGCTATCCCAAATCATTTAACTCCTACATGTAAATATTTCTATATATTCTCTAACAAAAATCTTTAAACATTGCACAACTGTCATAAGATTGCATTGTGAACATATTGGAAACTAGATAGTCTACCTGAAAGAAATAAACATTTACTTTGTACATTCAAAAAATAAAAAATACAAAAAATGTATATCTTTTGTCATTTATGACCTTAGGGCAGCCGATGTGCAACATTCAAGAACTGATAAGGCTTTTTACCAAAAACTAATTCCTATCCTTGTAGACATCTTTAAGGTCCATGTTTCCACCTTTCCCATGTAGTTCTTCTATCATCATTGTAGCAATAAGGCTACAAATGCTATAAAATGTTGCTCATTTTACTGTCTTTGCAAGATGCCCTTGAAGAATACCATGATTGTTTAAGCTGATTTCTATAGAATGCAAGAGATTCTATAGAACAGGACACAGAATTGTGCTTTTTAAAAAACTGTTTCAAAATATGGACTGGTCATAATTTGTTGTTACTGGTCTGCATCTTTTGTGATTAGAGCAGTTTTCATGAAATGAATTCTTCCATGTGGCATAATTACAGCTTTGGCTTTCTCATAATTAAAATATGGGTTGAATGTTGTGCATAACCTCAAATGAAAACAGAATATTGGGCCTTGGTTGTTTCCTTAACCTACATGTTTTATTAAATGATTACTGCTTTATGTCATATAAAAACTGAGAAGAAAGAAGTGAGATTATACAACCAAATTACTTTTGTCTAGTCTGCTCCATTTGATTTTGGTTGATAAGCTGAAAATTGGTGTATGACTTCATATAAGGCAAGCTATCGGTGAGCTAAACATACATTAATGGATATGAGATTTAATTGTACACCATCCAATCAGGGACTTGCAGCTTTTAGACGGGGGTCAGGGGGAGGCGTTAGATAGAGATAACTAACATCCAAAATTACAATGAATTGGCCAAAATCTTACAAACCAAACAAAATTATCATGATTAAATCATTAGCAGTGAGATGACTTTGCTTAATAAAGAAATTAACAAGACCCACAAGAGCAAGCTTCAAATACTGTAGCGTACATCAAAAACAGAAGATAGACTAAATTTGTTTTTTGTATGACTAAAACAAAATGGGATTTGAATTAAATCTTAAATATTTCCATTGATAAGAACTGTTCATCATTAAAATATCTCTCAGGAAATTATGGTTTCTCCTCAATTAGCAAGGTTTGGGTGCTGTGGTGGCACCTTATATTTTTAAGTATATTTGCCACAAATATATCTAGTTCTGTGTTTCACACTTATTTTTTTGTTTCTTCTTTAAAGTACAAGTATATTTACACTGCTATGTTCTCAGAGTCTTTCTTCGGTATGTTTTCTAATATTGTTTCTTGTTATAACTGCCACATTTAGGACACCCCCCCCAAGCCTCTTTTCCACCTTTAAAGTAGTGGTTAATGCACAAGACATCTGTATTCTTGGGTGCACAGAAAACAAAAAAGAGAGAAAAGATAGAAAGCGTACACAGAATAGGCTAAGTATGTAGTTAAGAAGTGTTGGAGTTGCATGCCATATTACAAATTGAGACTGCATCACATTTGTTATGATGGCACACTGTTGATTTGTAAAATGCTTCGGAAAGATTAAAGAAAAAAAAAATGCTGTATTTATAAATGCATCAGCAAATTCAAGGTCATGATCTTTAACATTAGTTTTCCCAATGTGCAATAAACTAAAATTAAAATACTAAAAGAAAATTCATTTTCTTTTGTTAAAACAGGATAAGTTTCATTGCATCTATATTTCTACATTGACATCCCCAAATCTTGAAGAATAATGACAAAATATAAATCTAAACTTACTCTTAGTTATTTTCATTGATAAGTGACGATCAGGTATTTACATAACATTTGGCAGATACTTAGTTAAATTGAAATCAATAGAAATAGCATGATTCAGAGAAAATGATATGAATTGTTCATAGAATCTGTATTATTGGTATATTTTTAAGGACAGTTTTAAAACTTCATGATAATGTTAATATAGGTATTTAATATATATACTGCATAAAATAATTCAAATATGGGCAGTATCTTTTTAAAATTCAATAACTGGTATGGATTGAGACTTAAGTCATGTCTTCTACAATTAAATTTCAAACATTACAGCAACAGCTGCACCAGAAGCAAAAGTATACAAATTGTGTAAAATTAAGGCCAAAACCTTAGAATGTCAGATGTTTTATGAGGGGTGCAAGTAGATTGAGAAGTTCTTGTTCATGGTACTAGCTGCTGCAAAAATTCATACATACATTATTCAGTTATGTGGAAATGGTAATTGAAAGATTATCTTTATATTCCAACGACTGGTGTACAAAACTGATATTGAACAGAAGACTAAACTATAGTGCAAAAGATTTAGAAATTATAATTGAAAAAAGGTTATGTAACTAATTATTGAAGTACTCTGTTGCCAGAATTTAGGAAAAATGCACCCCTGTCACAGGCTTCTTTTTTTGCTTTTTGTATAAAATTTTTATTAAAGAATTCTTTAATGTAATAAAAGCCCTGTAAAAAAATAAAAAGAAATAAAGAAAAAGAAAATAGAATAGGCAAAATAAAAGGAAAAGAAAGAAAAGGAAAAAATAAATATTGTAAAGAAGTGGCTTCTAATCTTCTTGACTGCTATTAAAATACATTTATATTTTCTCCTCTTTGTCTAAGGTAGCATTTGTTACAGGGTTCTAGCTGTTCAGTTGTGCAGATTAGGAAAAAAAAAACCAAGGGAAAAATCTAGTTCACTGAACACTGAAGTGAAGGACATCTCTCCACTCCACACGATGATGAAACAGCCATTGAGAGCATTCCTAAAATTCAAGGCAAGCCAAATTTATCTATTTATGAGTGGGAACCTATTTTCATTTAACTAGTAATAACAATCATGTGCAATCTGATTGGTAGACAATTTTTAGCACAAATTGTTGCTGCGCACCTGGAGAGTTCCCTGAGTAGGCAACGTTCTTTCTCTGTCTGATTTCAGTCATATTGGTAATGTATCAGAAATGCAGACTTGTGCCACCATTTTTCTTATTTTAGTTATCACTCACTTTACTGCATAGGAAATCTAAACAGGAATCTTAGAGAAGAACATAGTGCTACATATTCACTTATAGTTTTGGTTGCCACAATATAAAAAAGATTTTTTTTTTGAGACTCTAGAAAGAGTGCAGGGAAGAGCAACAAAATCGATGAAGGTTTTGGAGGCTAAAACATATGAAGAACAGTTGTAGGTAATGGATATGTCTAGTTCAGGGGTGTGAAACACAAGGCCCGCGGGGTTGTCCTGGAAAATGTAATGGGCCGGCCTGCGTCACTTTGCTCCAGTCTACCCGCATCGTTTCAGCCTGGTCTACCCAATGCGAAGAGGGAAACATCGGGCCATTGTGGCTTTGGCCCAGTCTATCTAGTGCGAAGAGGAAACATGTCAGCAGTTTGGGGAGGGGTGTCAAGTTGGCCACATCCACCCAGTTGGCCACACCCACCCAGTTGGTCAGCTGGCCTTCTGAGGTCAACCACAGCCTTGGTGTGTCCCTCAATGAAATTGAGTTTGACAGCCCTGGCCTAGTTTAATGAAAAGAAGGACTAGGAGTGATATACCAGTCTCAGAATATTTGAGGGGCTGCCTCAAAGTAGGGGGAAGGATCAACCTATTTTCCAAAGCACCTGAAGGCAGAACAAAAAACAATGCATGGAAACTAATCAAGGGCATAACCAACCTAGAACTAAGGACAACTTTCTTGACAGAACAATTAACCAATGGAATGGTTTGACTCCAGAAGTTGTGGGTTTTCCATCACTGGAAGTTTTTAACCACTTGTCTGAAATGGTACATGATATCTGACTGAGCAGGGGCTGAACTAAAAGACCTCCAAGATTCCTTCCAACTCTGTTATTCTTATATCAATTACATTTAAACATGGTAACAAGACAGAATGCTGCATTTTCTCAAACAATATATAATACACTTCAATTTTATTTAAAACATGTTTTGCAAGATATAAAAATATTGATCACAGTGAAATTTAAAAATTGTTTCAGGTATAAAAAAAGGATTGCATACATTATCTTTAAAAGAAAATAAATTATGTAATCATTATCTTTTTTTAAAAAAAATCACAATGAAGAAAATTTAGTCTGCTTCATCACTGACAAATTATGATCTTCATAATGAAGAAAATCCCAGTTTTTTTAAAAAAATTACTTCCCATGTGTCTCAGAGTAAAAATGTGTCTGTTTCCAATAATGTTATAACGTCTCTTCTGCATTGTAAATCCACACGTTAGCAGTTTTTTTAAAAGTAGAAACAGGAAAAAATGTACATCAAATGACATTGTCTTTTCTAATTGATAAGTGGTAGTTTCCAGTATGTGGGTACACAGCGACAAACTTCTTCACTATAATAGAATCCAGAATCGCAGCGTTTCTTTCGAACAGTACATGGTCGTCTGTAGCAACTGAGAGTAAACGGGAAAAAAAGGCATGTTGAAAAAAGGTATAATACAAGTTATACACATTTAAAAAATGGACAGAACTATTGAAAATAAGGTAAAGTGAGTTGTAGATTTCAATTCATTTTGTTTTCAGGCATATGTTTTTATTTATTTTCTTTGTACTGGGAATGCATATTGGCCTTTGCAATTTTGCATACAACCCAAAGTTATTTACTGTTTTAGCTCTGTATTAGTCGTGGACATTGACACCCATTAGGTCACAATCACAATAATAGCCATTGGGGGGGGGGCAGTGATTTTCCTAGATCAGCCTTCTATTCTTGCTAAGAGGATGAGGAAACAGGGACAACACACTGATCTATAGCAAACTCATGCTCAGTGGCAGCATGTCACCGAACACAAGTGCTCTGGCAACTGCTGGATGGAGACATTGCTTTCATGTTTGCTTGTGCCTCTGGACTAGCCACTTCAGGGAACAGGACACAATATTCAGTGGATTTGTTATCTAGTTTGCAGATTCTCCCTTTTATTTCTCACAAGCAGAATACATTCCAAGGACATTATTGCATCCCACAATTATTTATATCTGGAGCTGTTATTTTTATAGATACTTGATTTATATTTTGACTCTTTTTCCAAGGCAGTATGCAGGAGTTTCTCTTCATTTTTAAATTCACAGCAATCCTATAAATTAAGTTACTTGAAAGGAAAGGACCATTTCAAGGGCTGGATTCACACAGAGGTTTGACCAAAGCAATTAAAAGCATAGGACCTACATGCCAAACTCAGATATTTTTTAATCTTGGTTAGTTTTTAATGGATAAGCACGTTATACAAATACAGAATATTTGGTCAGTATATGATTCAATGTACTGTGTAAATGTATTAATTCAGCAAATGTTAATATATATGGGAGGTAATTTATTAGTATTTATTAGTTACACTTTCATTTAAGTATGCAGTTGTATACATAAACTCTTAGTATTTTTTTATTCTCACTTATAAATGTTGAAAAATCAATCAAATCTTCCTGTATTAAACTGCACTGTAAGGTATTTCAGATAAAATGAAGGAATCCAATTTTAGCAATGTCCAAGTTGAACTCTATGAGAGGTATTTGAATTTTTTGAAACAATACAGCATAAAATACTCTATATTAATAATTCAATCATTCATTTTTTAAAAAAAATTCCTCTTGCTGTGTTTCTTTAGTGACCATTCAAAGTTATAGTGGCACTAAAAATGTGATATATGTCCAGTTCTTGCATTTACAACTTGCAGCATCCTATGGTCACATGATAAAAATTCACGCACTTGGCAACAGGCATATTGCAGCATTCTGGAGTCAGTCATGTGATCACCGTTTGTAACCTCCCCAGATTGTTTTTGACAAGCAACGTTAATGGAGAAATTTGTATTCACTTAATAATTGCCATGATTTGTTTACAACCATGGCAAAAGGCATAAAATTGGGCAGGAGTCACTTAACAACTATCTTGCTTAGGAATGGAAATTCTGGCTTCAGTTGTGATCATAAGTCAAGGACTACTTGTAGTAAGGTTGTAAGAAAGGAGCTGGATCATAGGTTGCTATGGTAGCTAAAAAAACCTCTGCTAACATTTCTTTTCCCAAGGAGCAGAGGATTCTGAGTGCTGACTAGTGCCACAGAAACATTATATGTATATGGGGACAAAAGCAGAGGCCATATATAAGTCACCATTTCTAATAACTGAGCAATATCAGATCTTTCAAAAATAATTATTAGTGTACCCCATTAATACTACCAATCCTAAATCATTATATCAGGTTATACAAAACAAATACTAATAAATATTGTTAAAATACATGTATACAGCGAATAATCATATTTATTTTCATTTTAATGAGCTTTTACTTTCAGAATCTACTAGCCCAAATATTTCATTGTTAAAAAGAATGAGCTACCCTACCAATCTGAATTGTTTTATTTTCATGGAAATACCTAATTATAACATCTGGACAGAAGCCAATGCTACATATATATAGTTTGCTCACACGGATTTTTTTGTTTTATTAGAAGAACACTACATGTTCAAAGCTTATATATAGGGCAATCTGAAATGGAGATGAAAAGATAGTAGTAATTTATAGTGTTATCATATACATTTATTAATTTTGGTCTAGAAAGTAATACAATATTTTACTAGCCAATAATTCATGCTTACAAGATAAATATTTTACATTGGTAGATAATTTTCTTCTACAATGATTAGCATGATAATTTTGTAAGGCTGACTTTAAACCAAATTGACCTAACATAACCTGACACTGACAAAACCAAAAAGCCTCTGTTGTATAATGTAGACAAAGTTTAGTCTTTGGGTGTTTTAAACATTGGCAGTGAACCAAGAATGAAAAGTATATGTTTCAAGTTTCAACACAACTCGTTTAAGTTCTTTTAATTTTGTTCTATTTTTATACAGCATAGTATTATAATGGTAATGGGCATTGCTCATAATGAATAACTCATTTATATCTTCCAGTTTGTAAATATTATTACTTTCATTCCGTGGTGGACAAAAAAAAAATTGCTATTCTTCCTTCTGTTCCAACTTCATATCTGTATTTCCCTGTCTCATTAAACTTAATTCAGAATGCATCCTGTCAACAGAATTGAGATTTGACTCCAGTAGCAAATACTATAACCCATATCTCAAGCAACAAAGATACTCCAGAAGGAAACCTTATTTTCGGAATAAAAGATCCAGTGCAGGTATGTTTTTCAAGTTCATTTCTTTTATCCTTCTCTTGAAGTTCAAACCACATGTTTTCCTTCTGGTTAATTAATTTTATTTGTTTACTTACATTGCAAAACATTATGATTTTTGACTATTTCATATTTGAAACATCACACTTTGATTTAAGACACTATTTCAAGTACAAAACACTTATTTTAACCTAGAAGCACTTATGAAATGATTTAAATATTATTTTTTGCATTCAAAACAACTGTTTTATACATATGAGATATTTTGCATCAAAAAGGGATTTTCACATTTCAAGTGGTTCAGATTCCATTACGCTTCTACTTGTGCTTTAATTTTTACTGGCAAATTTTAGAAGCACCACTACGTGTTTCCATCTACCCCTTCCATTTTCTAAATAATTTTTAACATATTTTTGATGGGACAAATAATTGATAAATTATATAATGAATTACAATACATTATTAATTTATGCAAGTTAGCAAATTCCTTTTAAATGGCATTTTAAATATAACTTATTATATTTCCATGTATATGTTAAACATTTCCTAGGAAGCAATGATAACCTCTAACTACATGACATCATTCAGCTGGTCAAATGTTTGCAGAGTTACCATGTGATTTAATACAGTATTCACTTATGAAATCTGTCTTTAACATAGAAATATCATAACTTTAAAGTAGCCATTACATTTTTTCCCAATTCTAACCTAACCAATAATAATTGTAAACTCTTACTGCAGAGGTGATATTCAGCAGGTTCTGACCAGTTCTGGAGAACCGGTAGTGGAAATTTTGAGTAGTTCAGAGAACCAGCAAATACCACCTTCTGACTGGAGATTTTACAGTATTCTTCCCCTGCCACACCCACCAAGCCACGCCCACAGAACCGGTAGTAAAAAAAATTGAATCCCACCACTGTCTTACTGAATTTCCTTTGCCTATTTGTAAAGAGCTGCAAAATTATTGATTGTAGAATTTTAGAGATCCAGACATAATGAGTAATTGGAGGCAGGTAAATAAATCCCAGCAAAAATGAGACAAACTTTCTAAGACTTAATAATAAAGAGGAAACTTCAACAGTTGATACAGCCAATCTGTATTACTGAACATACATGGAAAATGATTCAGAAGAACTATTTTGGACCTTATGTAAGTGCAACGTCTCTCTGTATTCATGTACGAAGCCTGACTTTTTTAAAGACTTACTTGGAAAATTAATGAACAGCAGGGAAGTGCTGGACTTGCATGGGGTTTGAAGCAATTCTGGATTCTTTAGAAACTTGTACAACTCCACTACAGATGTAGTATGTGGAACAACATTATGTTATTATTTTTCTTATGACTTATCAGATTAATTAAATGTTATATAATGTTCAGAGTTTTTGGCTTTATATACAGAGGTGGTATTCAGCACATTCTGACCAGTTCTGGAGAAGCGGTACTGGAAATTTTGAGTAGTTTGGAGAACCGGCAAATACCACCTCTGACAAGCCCCAAACCCATCTATTCTCTGCCTCCCAAATCCCAGCTGATTGGCTGGGTCTTCTTTTGTTGCCCTGCAAAGGAGAACAGATCTGAAAAGCAGGTTACTGGGGTGGGGAGGGAATGGGATTTTGCAGCAACCTTCCCCAGGAGCGGGGTGAGAATGGAGATCTTACAGTGTCCTTCCCCTGCCATGCCCACCAAGCCACGCCCACCACACCAGGCCACACCCACCAAACCATGTTCACAGAACCTGTAGTAAATTTTTTTGAATCCCATCACTGTTTATAGCTGTACCTTATAGATATATGGACAGATGCTAGAAGAGGGTTGAACAATGCTAATATAATGATTAGAGGAAAATGTTCTACAAGACTTAAGGTATTGTATCTCTTTAAAAAGTCATTTTAATTTGGTGTCTGGATCTTTTTTCAGCATCAAAGTATATAAAACAGTATCAATATGATATGATATAATTCATTGATTAATCAACTGACCATATCAAATATGAACATTAGCCACAATAAAATGAGTCAAGAAAGGTGGAGCGAAATGAAATAAAATAGCTTCAGTGAGATAAAATGCAGGTAGTCCTCAACTTACAGACTGTTTAAAGTTACAATGGCACTGAAAAAATGACTTATGACTGTTTTTCACACTTACAGTGCAACCATTGCAGCATTGCCATCATCACATGATCAGAATTCAGACACTTGGCAACTGACATCATATTTGTGACAGTTGCAATGTTCTGGGATCATGTGATCAACTTTTGTGACCTTCTGACAAGCAAAATCAATGGGGAAGCCGGATTCACTTAACAACTGAGTTACTAACTTAACAGCTGCAGTGATTCACTTAACAACCGTGGCAAGAAAGTTCGTAAAATGGGGCAAAATTCAATTAACAAATGTCTCACTTAGCAAAATAAATTTTGGGCTCAATTGTGATCATAAGTCGAGAACCATCTGTAGAATAAAATCCAGTAGCTAAGATAAAGATAAAAGAGCAAGATAAAATCTAGTAGCTGTTAAAATAATATCAGGCAAAAAGGGAAGAAAACAACATTACTGAATTACTGTACAAATTACTTCTTACAGGCTTGATAAAGAGTATCAAGCTTCTTACAAAATTTTTTTCAACAAAAATAACTGTAAAGCAAACAGTCTTGAAGCAACAAACACACTTTAGGAGCTACCCAAATGAGTTTGATTTAAAATGTTACATTATTTACAAAAACTGGTATATCTTCTAATATTTTTATAGGCATTTAATGATGGCAGAGAGGACATATGACTCCTCCCCCAACAAAGAAAATTGTGTTCTACCAAAACACATTGGTGTTCCATGTTTGCAGCGGGATTAATGTTACGTTAGAGCCAATTTGTTTTCAAAAAATCAACAGCGTTATGAGGAAATCACCAAAGAATGGGAAAGACATATGAGCTGTAATCATCTTGACCTGGCCTGCCACATCTTGTGCAAAGACTTTTGTATAACCTGCCACACTAGCTTGACGAATTTATATGCTATACACAATTCTGAATCTCAAGTTACATCATGCCTTTGGAAATTTATAACAAAACTATCTGGCATAGATACAATCATTAAGTGTATATTAAAGGTCATGTTAAATGAGAAAAAAAAAAAAGAAAACATGATGGATTAATGGTTCAGCCAGAACTTTTAATCCTGCAGTTTCATCTTATCCACAAGCACCATATAAGGATTGCTGTTCTCCTCTTAAGCTTTCTTCATTTTGAAACTCATCTTTAGGCAAGTTATTTTTGTTATTAATTATTTAATAACTATATATTTTCCACTTACCAATTTGCATAATTCAACAATACCTATCACTTGATAACAGCTATACATAGTAAGTATATTATCACATTGAAAGTTCAATTTATCTTATGTTTACTTCCTAGTAAACATCCTATATTTTATCCTTCATTTACTTCAAAGTCCACCTTCTTGTACAATAATCCCAATATAATCATAAGTATTGACAAATAATATATAACCAATGCACACATCATCTCTTCCTCTTTCACCATCTGCAAATTGTATGACATGTTTCATTCTGGACTAGTGACACTATACATATATATGCACATATACATACATCATACATACATACATACATATACCTACCTACCTACACACACACACACACACACTGAAAATCAGGCAAACTATGTCATTATATATATAGATTTGATCTCTTTGAATCAGTACAACTCCTGGCAACTGCCTGGAATACCTGAAGTTTTCTTGGCAAGGTTTCTCAAAAGTGGTTTGCCATTGCTGGCTCCCTAGGGCTGCACATGTCTGACCTAACATCACCCAGCTGATTTGTGCCCAGTATGAATCTCACAGTTCTCCAGATTCTAACCTGATGCCTTAACCAATACACCAAACTGGTTCTCAAGCATCAGTTAGCTACCGGATATTTGAAAAGGAACAAGCTTAGAAAATACAAGAAAATGCAAGAAACTATACCCACTGTAATTTATAAACTCAAGAAGAATTATGTATCAAAGCTATGAAAATCTGTTGTTTTTTTCTGGTTATATTGCTTACCTGCATGTTTGGTGATGAAATCTTTCTCCTTTTAAGAAGCATTTGTTTGGTGATTCTACACATTCACAAATACATTTTGTAGGATTTAATGGCTGGTGTTTAGGGCATGTTCTTTTACACACACATTGGCACTTTTCTTCATCAAACTCTTTGTTGAGTCCACAAGAGCTGGGAAGCAGTTTATTTTTACATGTACATTGACATGATGTTCTGTCTAGTTCTTTGTGAATTCCACAGCTAGAAGGTGTCACTCCTCCCTTGCAGACACACTGACAGGTTTCTTCATCAAGTTCCTTGTTAGACCCACAAATATCATGGAATCCTTCAGCAGTATCTGAGCATTTGAAGTAGGAAAAATATGCTTCAGGCATTGCAAAAGAGTAGAACGCATATCTGTTAATTTTTGTAGCTAGTGGAAATTATTCATTTCTCCAATTCATTTCTATATCACTGCACTTATAACTACACAATATGAGTGAACAAATATTAATACGTTGTTCCATAAAAATGAACTATAAAACTATAAAAAGATCTTGTGGGCATTTTTTTTCTTTTCTATAAATTAAACTAAATAACTGTTTAGTTATTTAAACTAATAACTAAAGTAATCTTTTATTACATATTTCCTACCAGTATCTGGTGGATAGGAGGAGAAACTGAAGTCATGTTGTGCCAGACATCTGCATAAGTGATTATTCCAAATATGACTTTTTGGACAGGTTTTATTTGTTATTTGACACCTAAGAGTGAAACATAACATCAATATATATCAAAGATAATTTAACACAAGTGATAATACATATGTAACACAGGTGTTTCAGAAAACAAATAACATCTTTTATTGTATGTACACCAGCACATGTGGTGGAATATCCAGCTAGAGAGGGGGCGATGTGAAGAAGTCTTTGCACAGCAGAAAGTGGTGCAGGCCTTATCTACTCCAAAGCCCTAAAGCCTTATTTGAGGCAGAACCCTGAAGCTAATCAGTGGAACAGTTTGTCTTCAGAAGTTGTGGGTGCCTCATCGTTGGAGGCTTTTAAGAAGAGACTGGATAGCCATTTGTCTGAAATGGTATAAGAGTCCTGCTCGAGCAGGGAGTTAGACTAGAAGACTTGTAAGCTCCTTCCAACTTCGTTATTCCATTTCTGTTTGACTCTTATTAAGTCAATACAATATAATGAAGAATACAATCAGTCGGGCTAGAGCCTTGTTAAATAGGCATTGCAACGATAAAGTAACTTTGACCAATTCATGATGCAGGCCTGGTTCCTTGTGCCTGACAGTACATTCTGTTGAAAACTATTTTTCAAGCTAGAACAAATCTTTAATAATATATACCAAATCATGACCCCCAATTTATTTTAAACATATACCGTATTTTTCGCGCTATAAGACACACTTTTCCCCATCAAAAAAGTAAGTGGAAATGTCTATGCATCTTATACAGCAAATGTTGCCAAAGCCCCCTCCAAACCAGCCTCCACCTTTTGGCCTCTGCCTCCCAGCAATTTGCCTCCTTGCAGCACAGCGTGATTTAGCACAAGTAGCTGATTGGTGGTTGCACTGGCCTCCTGGAATACTGCCAATCAGCTTTTCCAGGCTGTGGGGATCGCCACTGCCCATTGCTGCCATTGCTGCCCATTGCCACACCCCCGAACACCGCCTCTGTGTGTCCCATCTTCCGCCTCTGTGTGCCCCATTTTCGGCCCATTTCAGCTGCCGCTGGCAGCGGTTATCCCTGCCGCCTGGAATGGGCCAAAAATGGGCCTTGCGGTGGCCGAAAATGGTGCACATGGAAGCAGCAATGGGCAGTGACCACTTTAGCTTGGAACAGCTGATCGATGGTATTCTGGAAGGCCAATCCAACTGCCAATCAGCTGGTCGTGCTAAATCAGGCTGTGTGAAGTTGACTAGGCTGTTTGCTGCAAGGAGGCAAATTGCTGGGAGGCAGAGGCAGATTTTTTTCCTTGTTTTCCTCCCCAAAGGCTAGGTGCGTGTTATGGTCTGGAGTGTTTTATAGTTCAAAAAATATGGTATTTACACATCTTGGTTTTGATCTTCAGAACACAATAGGAAAATTCATATTTTATTTAAAAATAGTTTTAAATAGTTGCAATTTCTTACTGTGCTTGTAACACTGGCAAGGAGCGTCGAATAATTGAATGAACTTGTCTGTAGACATCTAGTTTGGACATGCATCGGCAGGAAGTATGATTGGCAAAACTGATTGTTACAGGTTTGGGACCATGAGACAGGGGCACAGTTATTTCGAACAACTACGAAGAGCACAAAAAGAAAAAAAGTATAAGTTAAGACTATGGTAGTTATGCTTTATTTTCCTTCTTTTTCCTTCACAGAGCTTTTTCAACAGTTAAAATGCTCAAAGCTAAATGCCTTCATCAATTAAAGTCTTTTCCCCTCCACAAAATTTATACTTATTTGTTTTAACAGTTAACTCAATACATTGTGAATGAGCGGTATATTTTCCATGATTGAGATAACACAAGACTTTATGATTACAGGTTTTGAAAATGGGCAGAAAATTTATGTATATTTACAAAATACCAGTACATTTGTGTGCTTTGCTTATAAAATTCTTCTAAGCAGTTTATAACCAAGAGGCACAGCCTTTTCAAGGGAGACCCCTAAAAGTTTCAAATAAATAGTAGGTAACATGATGAATAATTAATATAGTCCTATTTTTTTTTGTTTTATTCCGATAAAATTTGTAATAAAAAATAAGATGTGCTGCATATTATAAGCCATTTTTCTTATATTTGGTCTCTATTTGGCGCATGATGAAATGTATCTCTATTGAAAGTTCATTTATGTTGTAAAGCAACACTTCTAGCAGCTTGTATCAGTCAATGCAGTTCCTTTCTAATACATCAGCCAAAGGATTGCATATCTCTCTTAGAAATTTGAGTGCTATGCATGCAGCAACTGTTCCTTTTTCTTAACACAGCTGTCAGGAAGAGGAGTAAGAAACCTTTTCCCCAGTTTCTTCTATAAAATAAAAGAAGCCTAAATACTAAACAAACGCTGTGGTGATTAAGGTCCTGGTCTAGAAATCAAGACACCATGAGTTATAGTCTCTTCTTTGGCATGAAAGCCATCTGGGTAATTTTGGACCAATCACTCTCTCTCAGCCCAACAGGGTTCTGTTATGGGGAAAATAGGCTGAAGGAGGAGCATTAGGTATGTTCACTACCTTCAGTTACTTGTAAAGAAATGTAGGATAAAAATCCAATAAATAAATGAATATGAGGTTATATCAGGCAATGGGTGTCTGAATGGGTGGGGGAAAAAGGAAAGGACATGAAAAAAGACATTGGAATGCTTGCACTATCTAATAAGATGCAGGAAATAGAAAACAAAAAGGTGCTAGAGCAGCCATATATTTAGCTACTTTCAATCTTGGTTTATAGCAAATCAATGTATTTGATGAAGATATATCATGCAGCAATCATAATATACAATGAGCGAAAACTTTATTACAGTATTTCATTACTACATACAATTTTTGTTTGTGTAATGCCTGACAGATGAATATGTAAAATTACTACTGTATACTGAAAAGTTTTGTGCTGAAATTGATAAAAATATTCTTTCTAATAGCTCATTCAAACATATAAACTCATTTGTTAAAGTATGGTAAACTTTTAAATTCCAACAAAACCTACCAACTGGACTATTCATATATGCATACAGTAGATTAGGCTGAATAACTCATGTGCATGGTGTGTGTGACAGAGACAGAGAGAGAGAGAGAGAGAGAGAGAGAGAGAGAGAGAGAGGGTCAGGGGTGGGATTATACCAGTTTGGGTGAACTGGATGTTAAATCTGCATCTGGTTCCCGAGCCAGTATTAGAACCGACCAGCTGACCCCTCCCGCCCCTGCTAGGAGTCTCCACGCAGCCCATTTTTGATGCAGGTAAGTGCAGGGTCTGCATAGAGGCTCTGGGATAGGGGAAAACAGGTCTTCTGGAAGTCTGGAAATAGGCCTATTTCCAGCTTCCGGAGGGCCTCCAGAGCCTGAGGCAGCCATTTTTGCCCTCCCAGAAGCCCAAGGGAAGCCTCTGGACCCTTGGGAAGGTGAAAAATGGCCCTCCAGGAAGTACTGGAAGTACCGAAATGGGCCTGTTTCTGGCTTCCAGAGAGGGCCTCCAGAGCCCAGGAGAGGCCATTTTCACCCTCCCAGAGGCTCAAGAAAGCTTCTGGACCCCTGGAAAGGCGAAAAATAGCCCTCCCGGAAATTCCAGTAGGCCACACCCACCATGGCAACACCCACCCAGCAACTGGGCAGCAAACCAGTTGCTGGGATTTTTGAATCCCACCCCTGGAGGGGGGTTGGGGTGTATGCAGAATGCTTTCAGAATAATGGTCTTAGTAGTCTGAAAATAAGTTATTTTGATACATTGTGACTCCCAAATCAGGACAATTGTTTATGATCCTAGTAAAGAATACTATTGCTATGAAAATCACTCATCAAAAGCCTGATTAAATAATTTAGTCTTCATGAGAAATCAGCAACCAGTGTGTAGAACATAATTTCAGAAGCAGGGTGTTTTAAGGCATTGACTAGCTTATTCTTAAAGGCCCCCAAATTATTACATCATTGACTAATGTGTGGCATATGACTTAGTGCCATTAAAAATCGTAGAAAAGCTGCATGTAAATCATTCTCAATGTTACAAAAAGAAGGCAAGCTCCAAATCAAGCAGATAAATAAATGTAACTAGTTAGATACTACTTGATTGAGTTGTGGTATTTCATAAGATACTTATTTTCTTTCTTTGTTTGATACATCATAAAATATGAAGAATTTTTAAAAAACTGAAGATACTCTTTCCTTATATATTATACTATATTAAACTGGTCTTGTCTAGATTATTCTCCAAATCATGTCATAGCTTGCTGATATCATAAGAATGCTCTGATATCTAAATAATAGTATGATCACAAATTTCTAATTATGTGTTTCTTTGGAATGAATACTTTATATATGCCTTCCTGTCTTCTTGCAATGTGTACCATAATGAAAATATTTTCCATCTGCTAATCTGCTACTGCGTCCTCATGAACTAGTGATCAGTATATTCAAAGAAATTCTGAGGTTTCTAGAATTCCAAAAGTCTATTAGAAAAGAGGGGAAAAGCCATTGAAAGAGATGCTATGATTCTCTCTACTATAACTGTCTGCTCAAAAAGAATGGGATTCCAGGAGCAATAGAATGGTTTGTCCTCACAGAAAGAATGCTGTTTTTTTGTGTGTGCATGACTCAATTATTTGTGCCAAAAGAAAGTAAACTGCAACAACAACAAAAATTTCTATCTGCTTTAAGTTTGAGCAGCAGCCCGCTTGAGGGTCTGTGATTAGTGAATAAATTTTGTGAAAAATCAAATCATACATAAACAAAAAGGATATTTTTACATTTCTGATTCTATATACAGTAGTTTCCAGGAAATCACAGAAGCTACTGAAAAAGTTTAAACCAATCAAAATATGCAGAAATAATTGAATTAGAAGTGCAGGAAAGCAAACATGAAAGTGATTATTGATATATGGCTTGGCATCTCAAATACTGGCTGCAGATAATATTATATCCAAGGTAAATTAACAGGTGGTGCTATGAACTGTTTCCATAACTGAGGCAGCAACAGAATGAAACTGTTCAATGTAATTCACTGTATCAGGATTAAATTAGGGTTAATATAAAAGGAAAAACTATTTCTATGTATGTAAACATTATTCTTAATTTATATTTTTGGAGTGCACTCTTTCTTAGAGTCCTCACATCTTCTTAAAGTTCTTGGGAGTAAAAGATTATTATTCTTATCACTAATTAGATATTTTTGTTTGGGTGTTGTTTTTAAAAAGATGTTGAATCAATCCTAGGATTTAAATACCAAAACGATCAGTCACTGAGTATCGATAAGGTCTAGACTCACAGAATGAGTTCATAAGCTCCATTAGACTCTTGAGCCACAGACGTCCATTCTATCTTTTCATATGCTGTACTTAATCATTATATTTTTCTCATTTCCATAATTTATGCAGTTGATTATTGTCTATTGTACTGTTAACCCAAAGCAATTTGTGTTCTAGGAAAACTTTGTTACTATTTTATTTTAAAATATTGCATTTATTTTAAATTTATGCAAAAAACAGTAGAGATCTAAATATTATGCAGTCAAAACAACTTACTGTTTTGCTGACGTAGCTTGTACTGATATTCATACACTGCAGCCCTTCACTATTGCAGCAACCTCCACATCTGTAGACGGATACACATGGAGGTTTAAAGAAGATGTTGGTTGTTGCTCCAGATTCTTTCCCCACATCTACAGTTACTTCACGTGGCATGCATTGAGTTTTTCTCCACTCATTATCAATACCTGCCAAGTCAGAAGCTTACAGTTTATAAAATAGTTCTTTTTAATAATTTGCCTTTACAATTAATAATAATAATAATACTTTATTTGCGGTCACGACCAAAACACAAGTACAACAAAAGAAGAACATGGGAAAATTAGTCATGAACAATTGGTCACCCAAAACTTGACTAAGGGGAATTACAGCGTTCTCCTCTGATGGTTATAGCTCTTAAAAAAATTTTGGAAACCTGACAAGTGATGTATGAGGAGCCATACCCTAGACAATATAACAACAAATTACTAACATTGGGTCTAGAAGGGTCTGTTTCAAGGAGAGACAGTAACTTAGATTTGCCTGTGTTATACATAGGACAATATAAAAGGACATACTCCAGTTTCAACCTCAGCTCTGTCACAGGGGTATAGCTGCTCGTAAATCGGGAGCCTCTTAAATCGCCCATCCAGTAATGCTGAGGGCAAGACATTAAAGCGAGCTAGGGAGAAAGCGCTTCTATACTTGGGAATGGTTAGAATGTAAAAATAGGAAGCCATCCTCAGTCCGTAATTGTTAAATTGGCTGAAGATCAGAGGGGAGCAAGTTTTGTTAGCTCTGGCTCGTAGATATTGAAAGTCAATGTCCACAAGCATTGGACTACCCTAAATTGGGCATCCTTAAGGCCATAATCTCCCAGGGCATCCCCCGTAAAATCTAGCAGGTGTAATTTCTTCATCAGGTCCCTCTCCCAACAAGAAATATGAGAGTCAGCAAACGCCAGGGAGAGGTAGCTACCAGGAACTGCCAGAAAGAGCACCCGAAACCACCATTTAAAGGTGTTAATCCACGCCATACATTCGACTGATTGAGTGCCCAGTTCCAGGTACATTGGAGCAAAACCAACACAAGGAGGAAGACCCAGAAGTTTTCTAAGAAAGACAGCCTGGGTTCTTTCAATACAATCCTTGAAGCCCCGTATCCATATGGGAATTCCATAAAGAGTTTGAGCCAAAGTTTTGGCTTTGTAAATACGCAGAGCGGAAGGAATAAACTGGCCTCCTTGGGTATAAAAAAATCTTAAAATCTGCTGGTGACTACAGGAGGCCGAATTCAGCACCTGGGTTCGATGTCTTGTCCAAGCACTGGTGTTCTGAAATTGAATACCTAAATACTTAAAATGGAAAACCTGCTTAACAGCATTACCATTGATAGCCCAGTTATACACTTTCCGGGCTCTAGAGAACACCAATACTTTGGATTTGTCATAATTAATGGACAAGTGGTTCTCAGCACAATAAGAGCCAAATGCAGAAAGTAATCTTTTCAGACCTGGCCTTGACAATGAAAGGAGGGCCGAATCGTCAGCATAAAGGAGAAGCGGGATCTTCGTAGTTGACAGCTTTGGGGCGTGGGACTCAATACGTCCAATGTGAAAGGCCAAGTCAGATAAGAATAAATTAAACAAAAGAGGAGCCAGAACACAACCCTGCCTTACTCCGTTCTTAATCGGGATAGAATTTTAAAGTTCTCCCTGCAAACCACACCTCACTTGACTAGAGGTCTGGTTGTACAAGGATCTAATTAGGAACAGAAGACGTCTATTGATAGAACTTTTGAGCAGTTTTGACCACAACAGTCCCTTAGGGACTGAGTCAAACGCTGACTTTAGGTCGATAAAAGCAGTAAAAAGTTTGCCACCTGGTATGGTAGTATATTTATCGACCAGGTGCGCTAAGACAAAGCAGTGATCCAGTGTGGCACAGCCTGCTTTAAACCCAATCTGTTCAGCACCAATAATATTGGACTGCTCAACCCAAGTGAGGAGTCTACGTTGGAGATATTTAGCATACAGTTTTCCAATGATGGAGAGCAGGCTTATGGGGCGATAGTTGGCTGGGTTGTTCCTATTTCCTCGTTTAAAAACTGGAACAATAATTGCTAAGCTCCAGGAGGTAGGGATCCTGCCAGAGATACTGATATGCATAAAGAGTCTTGCTAAGAGAGGAATCCACCACTCGGGATTGGATTTTAGCAAATCAGGGGGTATAGCATCAGGGCCAGGGGCTTTTCCTGACTTGAGTTCAGAGATAAGCTCGGTAATCTCAGCATGAGTCACGGGCTGCCAGTCAGGAACTACAGGAGGCAGCTCTGGCCCAAGCACGGTCGAACTTGTTGACGCCTGGAAAATTGCCAAGAAATGGTTTTCCCAATCTCTGTTGGAAATACAGCAGAGAGGGAGTTCTTGATGACCCGGCAAGGACCTGGCAACAATTTGCCAAAATAATTGAGTTTTCCTCTACTCATTATCAATACCTGTCAAGTCAGAAGCTTACAGTTTATAAAATAGTTCTTTTTAATAATTTAAATCAGAGTCATAATCAATCTTTGATTATAAAATAATTCATGGTGAAATCCAGACTTAGTCCTGTTTAGGCAGATGTGTTTCAGAGAATAGAACAAATTAAGCAAGGTATCAGTGAGAGTATCTGCAGGATTCAGTCTGGGTTTCATCTAATTATTTATAGGCATAGAGTTAAAAATGCTTATAACAATTCCTAAAATTATTTTATTCAAAGAATATTCTGCCCTTCTTATGGGAGATTTGCATCAGTGAATGGGTTTGTATCACACAAATCCCCTATAAGTAGGAAAGAATAATTTAACTTCTTTAAGTTAAAATTAGCATGTGATGTTGTAAGAAAGATAAAATATTTAGATAAGCTGTCTTATGCATCAGGTCATTATAGACCTGAAATGGTTGTGATGCCACAGCTGCAGGACTCTAGACTGCAGCCTCAAAACTTAATACTATTTGAGTAAATTAAATAACGCTTAATAACGAAACAGATATATGCCTGGGAAAACTGAAAACCTAAAAGTAGATATGGCAGAGTGTTATACATTTATTGGAGCTTAGCAGTGAGAATTCACAAATTATTCTGAAATAGCCAATGAAATGTTTCATCGTGTAGCATATTTCTTTTATTTTTAAATTGCTCTTTAATGAAGTTCTAAACTTGTTATAATTTCAAATGGGAAAATAGAAGTTGCTTACCTGAAACGTTCTAGAATTCAAAGCAAAATTGGTGCTTGTGTCATTAATTCAAAGAGATATAATTTTCTTTTGCAAGGACAGTATGTATATTTCCTACCTAGCTCCTTCGTGGATCTTATGAGAAAGGAAGAAAGAAGATACCTCAAGCGGGAAAGGAGCACGGACTATGTGACTTCACAGATGGTCATCTGAAGAATTTCAGTTACAGGTAAGCTATCTGTTTTTCTTCTTCATAGTCTCTGTGTAGGTACACATTTGGGAGACCGGAAGTTAAACTGACAAACTACAAGCCAAATGCTAATGCAAATAGCATTTGCATAAATCTGCATAAAATCAGAATTGGGGGATTGCTCTAAGTAGAGTCTTATATTTTCAGGAGACAAAATTAGAATAGAATTGCTATTAGTATGATTCTAAAGATCTAACTTGTATATCCAAATCAGACCAGTTGCTATACTTTTGTGGAAGGAAGGATAGATGGACTGATTTATTTTTGTAATGAAACATTTTTTTAACAGTCCTGGAGAAATGAAGTTAAGACAGTGGGTTGCATATGAGTAACTTTAGCAAACTTCTTACAACATTGAATTTGTAATAGTGTAGAAATTGCTGTTTAGCTAGTAGGTTATCATCTTCATAATCATCTTTTTTCATTGAAAATAAAAGTAACATTTATTAATTGGACTTATTTCCTATTTCAGACTTCATCCATAGATGCTTCTGTAGGCTAAGGATTTAAAATAATATAGTTTAGAAATAGTTCATGCAACCTATTTTAGATGTTCTTTATGAACAGCTGAGATAATGGGAAAATGATGTTTCCATCCTAGAAGAAATCTTAGCGATTCTAATTTCTGTGATTTCTGAAATTTCCAGAAGAAAGCACATAGATAAGATCAGTGATTACTATGAGTCTGCTTTTTGAACACATTTTAAAAGTGCAAATCTATTACATAATACAAATATATTATCTATTTTGAATAAAGAAGTAAAAGATAAGTACCTGATAAGTAAAATTATTGTCTAAAAGTGAATATCAGAAGCACAAATACTAAATTCATTAACGTGGAATTTTCCCTAATAATATTTTCCATGGTGTCAACCAGATCTAACTAAGAAGGTACGTCCTGTTTCTCAAGGCAAGTATGAAAGAAGCCAAGTTGGAAAATGACCATATCTCCTTGGCTTGAGCTCTAGAAAGTTTCCAAATATTGTTCTAAACCCCATGTAAATGTACTTTGCACATACTAAAAATAGGAAAAAAGAAAAAAAGACTAACCCAAACCAATCAAGTTAACAAAAACAGCACCAGAATGAAAGTACTTAAAGGTGTGCTTATTTTCAGATAAACATTTCTTGTTGTTACTTTTGGTAACCCTAAAACTAGTCTGTCCTCAAATCAGGGGTATTCAATCCCTGATTTACAATCCCCAATTTGTTCCTTTTTTGATAGCTTCATTAGAAACTGGAACTGTTAAATCTCTTGGATCAAAAGATTATTAAACTTATTAAAAGTGAAACTGCTTGTTAACACTGGTCTAAACTCTTCTCATTTCTCATTACTGTACAATCTGTTAATTATGCCAAAGGAACTGGCATAGTTCTCTTTTTAGTTCTTAACTCTTAGCTTAGATGCTCTCAGGGGTGGAATTCAAAATCCCAGCAACCAGTTTGCCGCCCGGTTGCTGGGTAGGTGTGGCCATGGTGGGCGTGGCCTGTCAGAGCTTCCTGTTTCCATCTTCCGGCCAAAACAGCCTCCCCTGGCCTCTGGAGGCTCCCCAGAAGCCAGAAACAGGCCAGTTTCCGGACTTCCAGAAGGCCAGGTTTTCCCTCTCCCAGAGCCTCTGCGCAGACCCTGCACTTATCTCCATTGAAAATGGGCCACGTGTAGACTCCTGGGAGGGAGGGGCGGGGCCAGCCAGTTGGTTGAAATACCGGTTCTGCGAACCAGCTGTAACTTTCACATCTGGTTCGCCCAAACTGGTCCGAACTGGTATAATCCAACCACTGGATGCTCCCTATATATCTTTTTGATATTTACCTACTTTGATTATTCTTGTCCTATAGTCCATTGACAGTCCAACCCAGGATACATTCATAACATACATATTTATATTTTATATTTTAACATACTTTATCATAGTAAATTATGTTTAAAAACTATTAACATTTAAGTCATTAAAGCAGATGTATTATTCTGACCATGTTAAATCATATATGAATACACACACACACACAATTTAAAAAGTATTTGAAAGAACACATGCATTTTTATATAAAGATTTAAAAAAACTCTGTAGACATTACATTACTTACTTTTTAAGATCTCTGTATTATAATGTGCTGCAGCAAATTTTATTGGATTTGAATCCCCTGTTCTTCCATCAAAGTTGGATTGTTCCCTGTGTGGCCAACCCCCTTTCCTCAGCTGGCATTTAAACATTTTCCAATATTCTGGATAAAGTACCGTCATGAGCTCATCCACACTTGATACTGATCGCAATTGATCTTCCAACTCTTTATTTGCATAATTCTGGTAAAAAAAAAAAAATTAAGAAAAAGCCAACTTAATGACTTGTATTTTTAGGGCAATATTGATAATATTAATCAAATTAATAGCTTAATTTACATAAAATAAAGTCATTCCTTTAAGGTTACATATTCAATTACAAAGAAAAACATTTATGTTATTAGTGTTATTATAAATTAACTGCCCTTTAAGATACGAACACAGACCACAAATTAGATTTAGGCAAAAATAATTGTAGTGTTCTTCCTGTATATCTCAGGTTTCTTTTCAAATTAAATTTTTGTTTTGTTCTGATGTTGAAAATTTATATGTGTTATTTACTGTGTATGAAATTCCAAACTATGTTATTCCAGTGGAAGGAATAACATTTACTGTAATAAAATGCATCTAGCTTTTATGTTATTTAGACTTTTTTTAAACTGCTAACAATGCTTAGTCTTGTGTTGCTTCTGCGTCCTTGACTTATGACCACAATTGAGCCCAAATTTTCAGTTGCTAAGTGAGACATTTGTTAAGTGACTTTTGCCCTATTTTACAACTTTCCTTGACACAGCCATTAAGTGAATCACTGGAGTTATTAATGTGGCAACATTAAGTGAATCTGGCTTTCCCATTGATTTTGTTTGTCAGAACATTTCAAAAGATGATCACATAACCCCAGGACATTGCAAGTGTCCTAAATGTGACTCAGTTGCCAAAAATCTGATATTTGATCATGTGACCATGGGGATGCTGCAATGGTCATACATGTGAAATATGGTTATAAGTCACTTTTTTCAGTGCCATTCAGGGGTGGGCTGCTGGGGGTTCACAGAATCCCCCAAATCCCACTCCTGGCTAGCCCTTACCACCCTGCCCCGTCCCTCCCAGTAGTCACCATGAGGCCTGTTTTGGCTGCAGGTAAGTGCAGGGCGTGTGTGGAGGCTCGAGGAGGGTGAAAAATGGGCCTCCCGGAAGATCGGGAAGACTGGAAATGGGTCCATTTCCAGCTTCCAGAGAGCCTCTGGAGCCCGGGGAGGCTGTTTTCACCCTCCCGGATGCTCAAGAAAAGCCTCCGGAGCCCCCCGCTGTGGTGCAGGAGGCCGACTAGGCCATGCCCACCCAGCAACCAGACAGAGAACCCTTTGCTAAAGTTTTTGAAGCCCATCCCTGGTGCCATTGTAACTTCAAACAGTCACTACACAAACTGTTGTATGTCAAGGACTTCACACACACATACTCACATACACATACATTATGCATAATATAAAATATGTTACTTATACATGTTCAGGAGTCCTATTGACTCCTGAGAATGTATAAGTAACATATTAGTTGTGGTTTGTTTTTATCAATATAGAATGAACATTGTGAAGGTGCAAAATATATTTGAAGATGAAGAATACCTTTACATATTATGCTACAGGTTGAGGTCATTAATATTTTTATTTCATACCATATGGAAGCAAAGAAACAAAAGGGAAATTAATTATTTCAATGCCTCTTCTAGAATAAGTAAAGGAACTAATTGAAACTGCCTACTCTGAAATAACAGAGTGCTGAAATAACAGCTTCCTGCTGAGACTGGATGTTGCTTATATGCAGACAGATATAACAGTTCTCAAGGATATTAAAACCTTATTTGCTTTAGCAAGATTGGTAAGGAAGGAAGAAATAAAGGATCAGTTGGTGAAAAAAGGAAAAGAATCATTCACTGCACTTTGTCCTTCCATCAGTTAAAGACAAATTATTAAATTATTGTACATATTATTATTCATTGCTATAATAAAATGTAATAATTATATATTATTGTATGAATATGTCAAACAGAGATTGCCCGAGTCAACGGAAAAAGTCAAATGGGAAATTATCTGGAATGTTTGCATGGGCATAAGAAAGCAAAGTCTGACCCAGGGGCAAGCCACCAGTCTGAGAAGATTTCTGTATTATAGTTTTGAGTAATAAAATTGCTAACTGAACTTTTCATATGTGACTTTTATTGTTCACTCTTGACAACAAAAAAATAAAAATAAAAAATAAAAAAATGAAAAAAAAAATGGACGACACAACTCGACCAGGGCAAAGCAATAGACACAATCTACATAGACTTCTGTAAAGCCTTTGATTCAGTGGTACACGACAAACTACTCCTAAAAATAAAATCCTATGGTATCTCTGGACAACTGAATAACTGGATAGAAGCATTCCTGGCAAACAGACAACAAATGGTCAAAATTGGGAGCGTCCTATCAAATTCTGTACCTGTCAATAGTGGTGTCCCCCAAGGCAGTGTTCTAGGACCAACTCTCTTCATACTCTACATAAATGACCTCTGTGATCATATTAAGAGCAATTGCGTTCTTTTCGCTGATGATGTAAAGCTGTTCAATACCACAGACAATACTGCTACCCTACAAAAAGATCTTGACTATGTATCAGAATGGTCAAACAAATGGCAACTTGAAATCTCAACAAATAAATGCTCTGTCTTACATATTGGCAAAAAAAATCAGAAAATAAAATACAAGCTGAATAGTCAAGATCTTGTTGATGACCCAAGCTCTGTAAAGGACCTTGGAATACTCACCTCTAATGATCTAAGTGCTAGAGCCCACTGCAACTACATAGCCAAAAAGACATTAAGAGTTGTTAACCTAATCCTACGTAGCTTTTTCTCTGGTAATATCACACTACTAACCAGAGCATACAAAACATTTGCTAGACCAATACTCGAATACAGTTCATCAGTCTGGAACCCACATTACGTATCTGATATTAGCACAATTGAGAAAGTCCAGAAATATTTCACAAGAAGAGTTCTCCACTCCTCTACTCGTTGTAGAATACCTTATGCCACCAGACTTGAAATTCTAGAACTAGAAAACCTTGAATTACGCCGTCTTTGGTCTGATTTAAGCATGGTATATAAAATCATACATTGCAATGTCCTACCTGTCAATGAATACTTCAGCTTCAACCATAACAACACAAGAGCACACAATAGATACAAACTCAAAGTTAACCGCACCAAACTTGATTGCAGGAAATACGACTTCAACAATAGAGTGGTCAATGTCTGGAATACTCTACCCGACTCTGTAGTTTCTTCCCCAAACCCCAAAAACTTTAACCTTAGACTGTCTACTATTGACCTCACCCCTTTCCTAAGAGGTCTGTAGGGGGCGTGCATAAGCGCACCAACGTGCCTACCGTCCCTGTCCTATTGTTTCTCTTATTCTTCTTTTATTTTTCTTATATGTACCCATTTCATGTATTCACAACTATGTATACACTTATACTTATTATCTTGTATACAATTGGCAAATCAAATAAATAAAAATAAATAAATAAATAAATAAATAAATAAACATGACACATAACCGATATGATTATATTTTGGAAACAAGAATGCTGGCCAGAACTAAACTGTGTAGTAGCAATCTATATCACAATCTTAATTATACAGTAGTTATAATAATGTTCCGTGTATTTAAATATATATATATATTCATTTATTTTGACACCATTACATTCCAATTGCTTTGCTAGTAAATGATATAAAGCAAAACAAAACTTTATTTCAATGTAATCTTTTTAGAAAATAAAACGTTGAGGGTAGAAGCATACAGTTTCATTAAATAGAAAGTACAGGTTACTTTTTAACATTTGGAAGTAATTAAAAGTATAAATATGAAACCAGATGCTGATGCCAAGTACAGTTAAGAATTTAAAGTGGCAACAGAAATAAAAAAGAAACTGATAAATAAATAATAAAAAAGTTAGTCAATAAAAGAAGACATAAGTTTACAACATGGTACATTTCAGTCAAAGCAATCTGTACTGCTCAGAATGATTATTTATTTTGTACAATTATGCATCTGAAGTGTTATTATCTGCAGATATAAACAATGATGGCAAGCAGATTAAGGCAAACATAGATTAGAAAGCTGAATTTATGTGCCTTATACAAATTAGGCAGTAGCAGGCAGAAAGCCAAATTGTCTTATAACCACAATTCATTCTTCTACAAAGTTGCATGACATGGATTTCTGAACAACTATGAGTTCACATTTTTGCCTTGATCACATATGTTGTAAAATCTTTTGGCCAAAAAAGTTACTAAATGCAAGAGTAATCCCCCACACAAATAAAACTAAATATAGATAAAGAGAGTAAGAGGCAGAGCCTGTGCAAAACAATCATTTTATTTTTCTATGAACATTTCAAAGATAGCAAGACTCATAACTGGGAATGTTAGAGTTTTAAAGAGAAACAACGTAGAATTGAATTTTCAAGTTGGGATTAATAGATTATTGCCAATAACATAAAGACAATAAACATTACAACAAACATAGGCAAGGATTTAATCTTTTGTCTTTTCTTTCAAAGACAGCCTTTTAGTATGCAAAACAATCACTTTTTTAATCTCAGTAACAGATTCAAGTGTACTGGTAGCAATATCTAATCCTAACCTTGCCTGTCCATCCATCTGTCCGTCTATGCATGCATGCATCCATCCATCCATATCTTAAACTATAGCTAATTAATTCAACAAAAAAGGCTATTTACTTAAGTGTCTGATCATACACTTCAGAATAATAATTTAGAACTGTTTCTGATAAAATGTTTTATTAACAAATTTATAACTACACTTGTACTCAGCAGTTTATTTTTTTCATTAAAAAATCAGTATTTATTTGAAGGGGAAATACCACTAGCCACTATTTCTATAGCACTTCTACAAAGTTGACAGTCAAACATCTACTTGAATAAGAATTCTCCATGATAGACAATTGTTGTCTGAAGAATAACATATCCTTAATGAAGCAATTTGACAGTCTATATAACCCTAAATTACAAAGATTTGGAAATTTTGAAGTTGGGAGTTTTGAAAAAGTCACATACCATAATTTTATTAAATGAACAAATTCATATTCCAAATCAAACACACTTTTTAAAAACTGTCTACTTTTCTTCAAGAATAGCCATACTTGAGATCCTTAGTGTTCTGATCAATGATATTGAATGACACTTCCCTTCCTACTTGAGTCAGGAACTAAATGATTATTGGAATAACAATGTTTATTGTTTATTGTTTATTTATAAAGCAAACTATCTGGTTGAAGTTATTGTTTGTTCTTTTAAAGTGATATTTTTCAGAGATATGGGTGTTTGGTGATCCTGGCCAATATATTTTTTCTATCACCTTTGCAATTGTAGTAGAACTCCTAAAACATAATTCAAAATGTGCTACAAATTGTATAGAAGAAATTGAGTTGGGCCTGGAGGAGGCATTACATATGGCTCATGTCCAAAGTCTAAAGTGCTTTTTGTTTTCTTTACCCATTTTAGAATTAAAATGCAACACAAGAACAAATGAAGATAAAGAATCCTTTGAGTCAAGCTCGATTCCTGGGGGTTTTAGGAACCTGCACCAACTGCTTCCAGGGTGTTTTTTTTTTTAGGATTCTTTATCTACTGTATTGTTATTAATATCTAAAAATACTATCAAAATACAAAACAAGTTCTGTTGTTAGCTTTTATAAACTGTGATTAATTATAGTTAGCCCACATAAGAATAAAATACAATAGAAAAACACTAGTTGGTCCAGATGTCATGTGGTATGTATATAACAGGAAAGCCATAGTTATGATTGAAATGCAAAGTGTCCATTACTCAACCTACATGGCTGCTCTACATCTACAAATTGCTGCATAGCCAGTCATGTTCCATGTTCCTAGAAAACATTGGAGGGGGGAGTGGATGGATGGAGAACAATCCAATTTTTGGATTTTACAACTTTGTTTAAACTGTTCATGGTGGGCCTGATGGCACTCTTTTCTACCAATCTGACCAAACTTGTATCACTCCTCAATCTGCTATGAAGGAGCAGCCAGATGGCAATTATACTCATTGAGAAAAATGCTGTCCTAGACAATTATCAAAATTGCTTTTTATGTATGACCAGGACAGTGATCACAAATCAGGAGTTTCATAATCTGAGATTAGGGTATCTTCATGTTTGTGAGTTGATTTTCAGTTATGTGCTAGACATTCAAGACTAGAATAATCAAGCTATGATAAATCAATACTGGGAAGGACTTTCTGGTGAAATAACAACATTATTAAATTAGTAAAACAGGGCCTATAAGAATCTGGAAGAACTGCTGCAGTATTTCATGTTAATTGATGGCTGACTGGAAAATTGAGACATGGAGGAAGTCACAAAGGGAGAAAGTTTTACAGCCTTTTTTTTTTTTTTTTTTTGAAACAAATTTTATTGATTTTAAAGACAAACAAACCATCGTTAACCTTTAAATACATAAAACCTCTCCATTATTAACTTTACAAGTCAAATAAAATATTATTTTATACAACATAATTCTGTTTTTCACCTTTTCAATATCATCTTCATTCCTCTCTGTCTTGTTTAACATTATTCTCATCCAACATTCCTCCGAGGTTTTATTAATTCTCAAAGAAAACATAGACACACAAAACACAAAAATATAAAACTTCTTTTAAGAAAGTAGTTTGGCCCCAGATTACCTCTCTTTGTCAATTAAATTCGTGCTCATCTTATATACCATTACCTATCTTATTTACCATTCTATATCTTCTATATAACTTCTCCCCGCTTTTCACTCTTCTTATTTCTATTTTATTTAATTCATTTTAACTTAAATCATTATATTTATATTTTTTTTCCATTCTTTCCAAATTATCCATTTATCTCATTCCCTACAGCAAGTAAAAAAAAAAAGAATTTCTCCTGAAATCACTGATCAAGGTATGATGCCTTTCTATCCTCCCCCTAAAAATATTTAAAATAACACATAATACCCAATTTGATTCCGCTTAGTACATTCAACCTACTAACCTCTAAAGAGAGAAAATAATAAGTCCATAATAATTAATATAATTAAATAATAAATCTAAATTTTAAATCTTATAACATTCCAATTGTCTATTTCAAGAAACAAGTGCTACAATAATAAGTTTATAATAAAATCAAAACAATAAATTAAACTTTTTAATTAAACTCAATATTTTAAACATTCCTTTTAATCTTTTATTAATTTTTTAAATCTATCATTACTAAACATTTCAATATTTTAATCTTTTGTTAATTCTTATAACATTCTAGTTTTCTATTTCTAATACAAATACTACAATACCATCTTATGTACCTTGCAGAATCTTCTTTTTAAAAGAAATTATACATTACCCTTTATCCCTAAACAAAATTCCTTTTTTCCCATCTTGTTTTATACCTTTGTGGCTTTTCCCTCCCTTTTCCCTCCCTTTCTTATCCCACCTAACCTTTTTTCCTCCCCCTTTAGCTTCCCCTCTCTGTTGTATTCCTTTCTCCTTTTGCTCAGTAACATTAACATTGAGTTGGTTTTGCATCTTATTTTTTCCTTTCTTAAGTATTTTTTTAAGTCTTAAGTCCTTCATTTTCCTTCCTTTCTTTCTCCTTTCTCTCTTAACTAAATTTTTAGATTCATTGAAGATGGCGTCTTCTTCTTCTTCTCCTTCCATTTCATTCATCTGTTGTTGTATTTGATAATTAACAAGCGCCTTTTCTAAAAAGAGGAAGGCTTCTTTCACAGCGTCCTTTCTTTCTTCATATTCTCTAAGTTCATCAACAGATAAAGCCATTCTTTATTCTTCTTCTTAAAGCAACCAAAATGTTTCAAAAGTTAGAGCAATTCCCCAAAGTTCCAGAGAGAGTCAATCAGTCCAAACAATACACAAAGTTCTCACTTTCTCTTCCTGGGGAGGTATCAAAGGGAAAGGAAAAAACCTCCAATCTATACTTTAAAGCCTTATTGCAATTAATTTCTGGTCTCAAAATCTTCAAGGCATCTCCTCCAACAAAATCTTAATTAATATATATATATATATATATATATATATATATATATATATATATATATATATATATATATATATATATATATATATATATTCCTCTTCCTTCCCACTTATAACAAGAAGCCAAGTTTTTACCTTTTATAAGGTTTCTCAATGGCCATTTGTTGATTCCATAAGGAAGGAGAGTGAACTTTCCCTTTCAGCACTCAATTTTGCCGCTTGTAATCCTCCTCTGGAAACGAAGTGTTGTTCAAAAAACCATAGTTCTCAGGATTAAACGCCTCTTAAAATCCTGGGTCAGCCAAAAAACTTTCTCTTGACAACTTTCTCCTCTCTTCCTCCTGCTCAATCTTACCCAGCTGCCGGCTTCTTTGAGGCGGCCATTACAGACCGCCGCTCGACCGTCTTGGGAGAAGGGGGTTTTGCCGGCTGGGAAGGGGGTCTGCAACACCCCCAAACCCCTCACTAGCTCCCCCTTATCTTCGGCTGCCTCTTCGTGGCAGCCTTAGCCTCCAGATCCGTGGATCGGAGGCACCAAAGCGGCTAGCGCGGCAGGGATCGCGCAGGATCACAAATCCCTGCCGCTAGCGAAGCCGACAAACCGGAAGTCCCAAAGTTTTACAGCCTTTTGTCACACTCACTTCTCTGCTTTCCTTTGCCTCCTTATAGAACTCTTGCAAATTATCAGGCATCCCAGGTAAGGCAGGCAGGAAACACAACAAAATGAATTAATTCTATTTTACTGCAAGGGTACATTAACAGACTCTTGCAAGCCTGAAAGTACAAACTTTCTCCTCTCACACACACTTTTAATTGCCTGCTCGATTAGGGCAGCTTCTGAAGCTTCTTTCTCTAACTATTAAGACACTGGGCCTCCTGGTTTTCTTGTTTCATTGTTTCCTAAGAAGCATCTCTTATTTTCATTCCCAAGTTCATCCATGCATTCTGTTGCATCAATAGAAAAGGCAAAAAAGTCCTTGTCTGCAGTAGAAAAACGATGAAGTTAGGAACTTTGGTTTATGTTTTTACTGTGGAGTTCTTGGATACCTAGCTTTAGTTGATCTTGATACTTATTCTTAGTGAGCAAGATTGTTTTCGTTTCATCCCAGAGGTTACCAAAGGAAATAGAATGTTTTCAGTGCTATCCATAAAATATTTTAATAGAAGTATTCCAGATGTGCATGGATACACAACAATTTGGTGATACCAGACTCCTTTTCCAAGGTCTGTCATGTTTTCATCATCCATAATTGAATGGACAGACAGATGGAGAAAATAAATGCATTACTCAACTAGTATTGCACTACCATATCACTTATAACAATTAATGTATTGCCTTGCAATTTATTTTATAACAACTTGCTGCATTCCTCCAATAGCATGTCTTCCATTCAAGCATTCTATCATGAAACCTGCCTTTCAAAGGTCCTGAGTTCACTGTTCCTCGATTCTCTGACTTTCTCATGGTTCCATCTTAAAGAACAGTGAACAGTGGTTATGTTCCTCTATGAAGCAGGCACATCTAGGCAAGATGGCATTAAGACTGCAAAGGGGGATTTAAGGTGGTTTTCTATCATTTCTTTTGCCAGTCTCCTGTCTATTCAAAAAGCTTAATAATATTTGATTCTTTTATTGTTGATTTGTTTGATATAAAGTGTGATACATTATTATTATTTATTAAATTTATTTGTAGTCCATCTTACTACAGGGTAATAGATAGAAACTCTGTCAGATATTTAATAATCGCTACGGTACATTTTAATTATCTAAAATAAACTCAATATTTTGAATAAAATTTAAGCCCAATTAGAAACGAAGTAATATTTTCTTCCTGTTGTATTACCTTATATGTATCTGATATTTGTCTTTTAAGTTAATGCTTTACTAAACAGCCACATTTAACATTAAAATACATAATTATATATTAAGTAGAATAATTGATTGGTCTAGTATCTACACATTTAGAAACATAAAGTTAAATTAGCATACAATTAAACTTGAAGAGAAATATATTTCAATGTTGACTTTGCTTGAAGTAGCAAAGAAGGACATAATATAATCAATACAATTGGCCTCTGAGAATAATGCATGAAAATTCTTGTGACTAATTCTGTAGGAACCAAGTGACTTGAATTTAAATATCTGTATTATATTAAACAAGGAATCAAAATGCACTGCTTACAAACATGAGATTTTTAAAAGTTTCTAACTGAGAGACTGCCTTGTCAATAGCATGAAAGAAAATGATTGACAAAAGCAAGACCCCAATTAAGGTGCTTCCTTCCACTTGTGGAGCTGTCCAAAGTATAATAATATTGGACGACATAAATGCAGCATAAAATTCCTTATGAACTTATGAATTCCTCATTCCTTATTCCTTATAAAATTCCTTATGATTCCTTGATTCCTTTGTCCTAGCCTACATACTTCTAAAATCATACCCTTATCTTTCTTGCAATGTTCTCAAAATGATGTTGCCACTAGTAGATATAATACTAATTCTTTCCATTAAAAGATTCTACCCACTTTCCCTTTTTAAAACATACATTAAATATACAGTACATATTATACTTTATGATCCCAACTCTCCAAAAAGAACAGTTACATTTTTGCCTATCATAGTAGTCCTTCAGTGCTAATGTCCTCTGTTGTTCTCCAAAGAACTCATGTTCTGCATCTGCTGAAAGTTATTGTCCACTCAATCCTTTTTTTCTCTATTTTCCTAATTAGAGGACATTCTTCTGTGCATTTTAAACAATATTTTTAAAATTATTTAAACAAATTGAATTACTATATGCCATCCTACAAACAATAATCTAATACCTACTCTAAACAACCATCTTTAAACGCAATACTTCCTTGTTGAACAATTTAATAGCTTGATATAGAATTGTTGTTTGATAAAACAATGTTTAAAATTGGATTGATCCATTTTTGATGGGTGATTACACCACATGCCAGTCTCATCATGTCTTTCAAATTTACTGATTGGTTTATTTTTAATCAATTTATATGATGACTTTTTCCACATATATCTAAGAAAATTTAATGTTTATTAACAAAAGTTCGACAACTGAAATAACTGGATAGGTGCAAGCATAGACACTTAAATACTATTCATGTTTTTGATACAAATATATTATGGAAGTGACAAATGTGAACAATCTCATTGGAATTTAATTCTTATGAATTGAGAATATGTGAAATAGTAAAACAGGAAACACACAAACACAGGAAAATCTTTACTGGATGTACTAATATCTCGATTTATATATCAAAACTTACCCATTTTTCCTAGTTTTTGTTTTGTCCCATGAAGGTGCAGGGACCAAGAGAGCAGCAATTGTTAGATACTGAACTAAGTGAATAATAAGCTAATATCTGCACTAGAGGCCAGAGAATTATTCCAGTTATTTTATGGATCGAAAGCCAAAAAGTACTGTACTGGATAAGGGGTCAAAGGTATGAATCACTGCATCTAGGCAGCTTGATATATCCAAAAACTAGATCACATTAATATTTTTGAATATGGGAGTTCAATGTAGGATGAAATGAACGCTAACTCTAATAACCATTTCAGTCTTTCATATTGACTTACATACAGTAGTCCACAGCAACCTACCTCTGTCAGGTTGAGCTGGAACTCAACATGGCTTTGACTTTCAAGAAGGCTATTGTTTCAGATGCCTGACCCTATGATTAATTAGCCCTTCACTCAGTAGTGTGGCACTCCTTAGGCTTGGAACTGTTTGTCTAAGAATGTTGCAAGGCCTGATTCTACTTCAGCTTTGATCCCTAAATGAGCTGTGAGCTGAAACAGACATCTATTCTCATCTCATGATATCACCACATCCTCTTCTGAAAAAGAACCCAGGGCTAACATAACAGCTATGAATAGCATATTACCAACAATCTAAAATAATATTTTCTTTGTTATAGATAACTTGTCAACATTATGACAGTGTTCTCTTTGTGTCTGAATAACATATATAGTATTTTAGATAATGATTCCAATGTTTTAAACATCATTCTCACAATAAATGACAGTTGCAACCATAGCATCTTCTATAAACAGTATTTTTTTTTTCTGTTTAAGGAATTCAATTATTTTGATACTATATTTTTATTTTACAGACTGAAATAAGCAGAAGGAAATCTCCAGGGGGAGACCTAAAGTATTTTAGTGTTCATTTATTTATACAAATGGCACTTGTCCAGAATTTAAATTGGATTGTTCTTGAGGTGATGAGTCTGATTATTATAGACCATAAACAATCAACAAGAATTTGCAAATGATATATTATTTTCCTAAATTCATTATCTAAGCATGAAGTGCTAAAAAAAACTTAAGTGCCTCATTTGTATCACTGAAAATTCAGAAAACTTAAATCCTACATTTTGTAATAAATCACTCTTGCAGCAATTTTATGAAAAAAAATCAGATTGTACAAATCTGCTACTATTGGACAAAATAGCTGCATGTGTGCTAAAAAAAGCTCTTCATCTTTCCAATACCTAGAATGTAATAATTTTTAAATTTGTTTAGTTAATGGAGGCTTCAATAAAATTTGTGTGAATGTTGTTTTAGCAGAAAGCAATAAGTGAAATGAATAGATTAATTTATCTTGTCGGAGATTTTATCATGGGCTTAGCATCTTGATTTAACAAAGCAGCTAGACAACTGAACTTTAGATTTAGGGATATTTATTAAGTTTTGGGATAACAATTATTCTGGATTGTTTCCATGTCAGGAATTGTACTATGTCCAAGAATATTACTCAAAAGAGACTAAAGCTTCTGTCCGTATTCCAGGATATTTGCCTGGTTTTAATCTCCTGTGGCTTCATTTCAATCAAGTGTCTGTATATGTTCCAAATGAAGACGGAAAAGAATCAAATTCAAATCTGGTTCAAGCCTGATTCTGGAAAAGCCAGATTTATTTCAGAAGGTTTTATTAATAAACACCACTCATGTTTCTAATGGCTACAAAAGTAATCCTACCTTTCTTTTAAAAGCCTATAGAATTATAAATTGGCAATTCAAATATATTAAGATGGCATATTATCTCTATTTAGAAATATGAGTTTAGTTTTGCTTATGTGAAAACTAAGTCTATTTTTTTCCTTTCAGGAATTTTATTGAAATGTTTTTGATTGGAGATTTCTCCAATATTACCAAATCTCTTTTGCCTTCTCAACTTCACATTATATTAATAACTTAGGATCTTATTTATCATTGTAACATCATTCCTAAATCAGTTTTCATGTTTGTAAACTTTCAATCAAACCATATAAAAATGTTTATACAGTGCTACAACATATGTTACGTTTGTTATAAAATCCTATGTAGTTTGACTTCATCCAGGAAATTTGTGCATCTTTAATTGGCTTGATAAAAGGTATTACCTCAATACAGATTTACAGGTAGTTCTCGACTTATGTCCACAATTGAGCCCAACATTTATGCTCCTAAGTGAGACATTTGTTAAATGAGTTTTGCCCCATTTTATAACCTATCTTGCCACATTTGTTAAGTGAAACATTGCCATTGTTAAGTTGGTAACACTTAAATGAATCCAGCTTCCCCATGGACTTTGCGCGTCAGAAGGTCACAAAAGATGATCACATGACTCCGGGACACTGCAACCGTCATAAATATGAGCCAATTGCCAAGCATCTGAATGTGACCACAGGAATACTGCAATGGTTGTGTGAAAAATGGTCATAAGTCACTTTTTTCAGTGCCATTATATCTTTGAACAGTCATTAAACAAACTGTTGTAAGTTGAGGACTACCTGTATTTAGTTTTCCAATTGTCTATTTCTGCATAAGATTAGATCTATTGGCTCAGATATAATTTAATTTACAGTTATTTTTATTTATTTATTTAATTCAGCAAATTTATTTAGCAGCCCATCTCATACATATAATTGTGGCTCATAATTAATTAAAGCAAATATAAAAACAAAGAGCAATATAGCATTTTACAAATAAGAAAAAGAAAACAACATAAAATCATATAATAAAACCATCAGTAAAAAACAGAAAACTCAGTCCACAATCCAGTTCATCAAGATAATCACTACTGTTCCTGAAGCAATGGCTCACTTGCTTTTATATTTACACCTTTATATACATATAATAAGGCACATTTAATTATACTCCTTCCATGCTACTTGGATTTTATTTTATCTATTTCTTGAAATCCATCCACAATTATTTAATTTCAAATTTCATATGACACATATGGTCTTTAAAAAAATAACATAAAAAGGAACAAAAAGACCAAAACACAGAAATATACTCATTATCTAACTAACAACAGCAATAGCAGCAGCAACAACAACAACAAACATTGCTTAATAAGTGATCAATACAACAGAAAAAAACTTTTTGGGGAAATCCAAACAAAATATAAGAGACCATATTTGCCAAAAGAAACTTTCTGCTTTTCCCCCAACATACTAATTTCATTATTGGTATAATGCCAAAAGAACAAAAAAAAAAATCCAATCTTTTCTCTTGTATGAATTTTTAAAAACCTTTTAATTTTTAAAAATATTTTAAAGGATGTTTTTATAAATTTATTAATTCATAACAAGCACCTCAATAGCAGATATAATATGTAACTTAGATAATTAATTTTACAAAGTTTTTAAAAAAACATAAACTTGGAAAAATGCAAAAAAAATCTGGAAAAACTCAATTAGAAATATCTACAATGATATCAATTTGCTTAACTGAATTCCATTTTGTTCTGTACAGATATTATTCATATTAAGATATTAAAGTAATGTATGAGTATATTATACAAAGGTAATACATGAATAAATAATATACAGAATAACTTTTTGAAATTTATTTAGCGTTCATATTGCTGGACTGCCAGAGTGCTGTTAAGAATTAAAATCAAGGAAGTTCTATAATTCAGAAACAATTTCTTTTCCCTTCCCCTAGTAGGATAGAAATACAGACATATTATCAAAACTACATTATTATTATGAAGAAAGCAGATTTTGATCAATCAGTCAATTTTGGCTTGTTTTATATAATTAGCTTATGCTTTTTGACAATTATGGATTGACATATATACTATGCCAGATGTCAAAAAATAATTCCTAAAGATTATGTAGTTGTTTCTTTTTTATTCCTTATGAAGCTTTGCTTTTAATTTGCAGCTCACACATTTTAGGCTTAGGCATATTAAATGAGATCTGGTGTAGTTTAGTGATTAATGCACTGAAGTATGAAAAGGAATGAAATGTAACCCACCCTAAAGTTGCAAAATGATTGCAATACCCCTGTGATATATTTTGAGCATTTGACAGAAATTCTCTATAACTATTTACAATAGTACTCTGTTTCAAGCGCTAGCTACAAAACAAGTGCAAGAAGCCATGTCAGGCAGTGTTATTGATGTCAGAGGTCCAACCAGACCTTCATTTTCAGATTGTGAATAATTTATATATTGCAGAGAAGAAAACGAAGAAAGTATTGGCCTTGACCTATTATTATTCTATTGCCTTGGGTTTTTAAGAAGAATTCCTAATTTTGAAACAACTGACAACATAACATATAAGACAGGGGTGGAGTACAATTTAAAAGGATTTTAAAAAAATAAAATGTAGAAATCGTCACTTCAGAAATGGTCTGCTTATAGTCATTTTTACATCTGTAATGTGCCTTTCTGCTGCACTTGTGAATAGTGCTCCAAATTTAGTAATGTTATAAGTCATTATTGTAATCAGAATGCAAGAATTCGAATTGAGTGCCAGATCTATTAAAAAATAGCAATAACTGTTTAATAGACAATCAACTTTCCTTTCTTTCAGCAGTATAAGTGCTCTCCAAAAGGAAGGAAAGATTCCTAAACATTATTACAAAGGAATGGGGAGAGACAAGAAAAGAAATGTCTAAAGAAAAAAAGATTCCTTTTTAGATAAGAGAAGACATTGATTAAAATAGTTATGCTCAATTTTACTGAAATAAGAATTTGGGTTTTTTTAATTCTAAAAATGTAGAGCTTGAAAAATTGCCAACACAGAGATGTTATTAGCCTTTCTATACAGGTAATCCTTATTTAATGATTGGATCTTTAATGACTGCAGTTAGGACATTGATGAAAAAGTATTTTTAAGATCCATCATCACATTTACAATCTTCACAAGTGTGTAAAAAAAAAGGAAGATCAAGTTACTACTCCCAATTGTGGTAACTAAATGAGAGCTGCCTGTATTCCCTAAATTTAAAAATAAAAAGAGGAAGAGGGAAGTATCAGGCCTATTAAATACTAGGACCAAAGAAGCAATGCACTTTTAAGGCAGGACATAAAAATATATTAATTTCAGAGAAATAATGATACAAGTTTTATAGATAGTGAAATATGTGGTATTAGCAAGAGAAAGAACAAGGAAGTGTGAAAAGCCAAACCACAAGGATCATCTATCGGTCACATTTGCCAAGAAACCTAGTCTAGTTTGTAACAAAACCACAAGCTAGGGAGTTTAGCAAGATGGGTTTGTGCCATCCAGCCATCCTAGCCTAGCAACAGGGGAGGGGGGAAGCTGTGTTTCAAGTAACCAATGAATGACTGACTGTGTTTTGCCCCTTCTGAAGAAGTATATAGGCATGTGCTGTTCTATAAGAAATTTGTTCAGAAGTGACCCTCACTAAAATACTCTGAACCTGTTTGCACAAATAAAACCAACTTATTTTTGGATTCTAAGGTCTGAGTCTTGTAATTTCCTGCAACACTTTCAATGTGCATGGAGAGGAACCCATGCAGAGTTGTAGTTATTTGAAGAGAATAAGATATGCTTTGTAATTGACAGTGGCACATATAACCATGAAAAAAACAACGAGCAGGGGTGGGATTCAAATTTTTTAACAACTGGTTCTGTGGGCATGGCTTAGTTGGTGGGTGTAGCTGGGTGGTCATGTGACTGGCTGGGCGTGGCTTGGTAGTCATGTTATTGGCTGGGCATGGCCACCTCAATATCACTCACATCGAGGCACACATCTCCTCGCTGGCCTTTTATGACTGTGGGGATGCTGCAACAGTCGTAAGTGTGAAAAATGGCCATAAGTCACTTTTTTCAGTGCCATTGTAACTTTAAATGGTCATTCCACACAAGCAAAGTACCAGCAAAGGAGGGGGAAAAAACTCCAGAGAAGTTCCTGAGACAGGAAGTCTAGTCCTGCCAAGAATGTAATAAGGGTTAATGGAGAGGCAGTTTCTGTAAGCAACACCAGAATGTTTCTTTCCTGCCTCCTTACAGGATTAGGCCAGTAATTTCTTCTAACAACCGGTTCTCCAAACTGCTTAGAATGTTAACAACCGGTTCTAGCGAATAGGTGCGAACTGGTAGAATACCATCCCTGCCCTGGAGGAAACATGTGTCACTCTGGGGCTCTGTTTTCACTAAGAAACAACTTTCCTCAAGGCTTTTGCTGAAGAAAAGGCAGCCCCCAGAGCTTTTCGCAAACATGGCAAGTGGCTTTGCAAATGAAGAAAAAGCTTCAATATTTCAGGCATTCCATTTGCAAAAGCCTTTTGCTGCAGATCTTGTCCAGGCCTCCATTTTTAGAGAAGAGGCCTAAAGTATTGTGAGATTACATGAGATCAGTAGCGTGAGATCTCGTCCTACTGATCTCGCATGATTGTGTAGTACTTTAGGCCTCTATTATTATCTCTATACACACCGAAGTCCTGAAGTGCCAAAACAGGCCAAGAAAATGAAGGCTCTCTAGATCTTCACAAGGTGAGTGTCCATAGGCCTAGTGCCTGTGGAGACCTGGTGCGGTGGGGTGTAATAGGCAGGGTGAATGTTGCAGAGCCACTGCGGTCGTTCATAATGGCGAACAACAGCTGTGGTGCTGCAACATTCATAATTTTGGCACTTGTTCGTAAATTCTAGGGGGTGCTTATTTTGTAACTTTGAATGTTTGCTAAGGGAACGTTCATAGCTTGGGGATTACCTGTAAAAGATTCATGATAATTGAAATATCTTTTTTAAAAATATGGAAGCATTACAAATTTTTAATCTGAAGGACAGCCTTAGTTTAGTTTAGTTTTACTTTATTGTCACTACACCTCGTACAATGAAATCAAACACCATCTTCAGTGCACATCTTATAGGTTTGCAGAGGATATATACGCGTATATCCTGTACACTATAGGATAAAAGTAGTTATATATTTAATGAAATGTTATTTCAGGAGTGAAAATGACAGCGTAAATATTCATAGTTTTTCCAAACAATTCTATTTTCTTAATCCATTTTCTTTCTATGATTTCATGATTCAAACATCAACATTTGGAATATTCAAGAAGCTGTCTAACCAGAAGTGTTTTATTTTCTGCAAGGGGGAAAAAAAAGCTTATCCTACGTCATTGGCTACCCAAATATAAAACTAAAACGAAGAGGAAAATCAAATATGTTCAAGTATTTTTACTTGAATCAGTTGAAATAGAGAATATATTTATTGAATATTGAAATCCTTGGTTGACACAAATCAAATAATTTATTGCCAAATAATATATTTATAAATTTTCTTAACATTTGAGAAGCATTTCAATAAAAAGCACACTGCTATAAAAACATTTTTGGGGAAAAACTGATAGGCTCAAATATCTGTTTAGAAATATTAAAAAAATATTTATCAAAAATGCAAAGAAAAAATTGTCAATTATTTATTAAAGTTATATATAAAACTTGCAATATCATAAAGCTGACAAAAACATATATGCAGAGGAACTTAAAATGGTAATATTTTAAGATTACCCCCAAGAAAAGTTTATTTGTTAATGGATGTGTCAGATTTCAATCCCACCTTTTGCTCAGTGTGCAGGAACCATATTAAGTTTCTCTGTTCCAAAAAAAATGTTCCAATTTTTTCTATAAAATTGTTCCAATTTTAATACATGTATTGCTGAAGTGAGTATTCAATGCAGTACTGTTGGGCTGTAGTGCAGATAAGAAGCCCAACTATGAGTAATAACTCTACCGTTATTATAAGGCTACATCAACAGCATCTTGCAAGTCTGAAAGTACAAATCTCCTGCTTTACAGTCTGAAAACTTAAACAGCATCCCTTCTGAGTCTCTTTCTCCACACATTATGCAACCGTGGGGCATGTCTCTTATTCAAATATATCCTAGGCCAGGGGTCCCTAACCTGTGGACCATGGCCTATTTGCAACTGGACAACTGGCAGGCTGGCACTGGCACACACAGCCCTACTCATGTACTGATACTTGCAACACTGCTCACACAAATGAAGCTGCATGCACACATATACACGTGCCTGCCCCTCACAAACCAACCTCTTCCCCCCACTGTGCTAAAAACCTGCAGGGAATTTCATTTTGAAATATGAAAGTTATATTGGGATATATAGCATTTGTACTGGTTAATCTCTATTAGGTCCCTGCCATTTTGGTCCTTTATCATGCCCATCTTTGCAAGAAACGTTCGCTTCATATCTCCAATTTTCTTGAAGAGATCTCTGGTCCTCCCTATTCCATTGTTTTCTTCTATTTCTTTGCACTGTTCATTGAAGAAGGCATTCTTATCTCTTCTAGCTATTCTCTGGAATCCTGCATTTAATTGGGTGTATCTTTCTCTTTCTCCCTTGCCTTTGGCTTCCTTTCTTTCCTCAGCTATTTGTAAAGCTTCCTCAGACAGCCATTTTGCTTTCTTGCATTTCTTTTTCTTTGGGATGGTTTTAGTTGCTACCTCTTGTACAATGTTGTGAACCTCCGTCCATAGTTCTTCAGGCACTCTGTCTTTCAGATCTAATTCCTTAAATCTATTTGTCACCTCTACTGTATATTCATCAGGGATATGATTTAGTTCATACTGAGTGGCCCAGTGTTTTCCCTACTTTATTCAATTTAAGCCTAAATTTTGCAATGAGAAACTCATGATCTGAGCCACAGTCAGCTCCTGGTTTGTTTTTATTGACTGTTTAGAACAGGGGTCTCCAACCTTGGCAACTTTAAGGCTTGTGGACTTCAACTCCCAGAATTCCTCAGCCAGCTTTGCTGGCTGAGGAATTCTGGGAGCTGAAGTCCACAAGCCTTAAAGTTGCCAAGGTTGGAGACCCCTGGTTTAGAACTTCTCCATCTTTGGCTGCAGAGCAGATAGTCAATCTGATTTCTGTGTTGACCGTATGGTGATGTCCATGTGTAAAGCCATCTCTTGGGTTGTTGGAAAAGAGTGTTTGCTATGACCATGGTTTCTCTTGACAAAATTCTATCAGCCTGTGCCCTGCTTCATTTTGTATACACATACCTACCTAGTCACACACACACATCCATATATATGTGTGTGTGTGTGTGTGTGTGTGTGTACATGCATACACACACATGTGTATGTATATACACACACTCTCTTTCTCTCTCTCACACACACACATTTATACACCCACCCCTACTATGGCATAATAGAGCCAACATTTCAAATGGGCACAATTCCCCATATAATTTATAGGACAGGGCTACTGATTTACCCATTTCATCTAATAAAAGATTACCCTAAGGGTACATCATTTCTATTGCTGAAACCCAAATCTGTGAACTGAGTTTAACATTTTAAAATTCCACTATCAGATGGTATTTTGCTAAGCTTTCTTGTTAGCATAAGCAGAGCACAACACTATGATGGTCAGGCTTAAACTTCTTTCTTTCACCACACATATTTTGCTAACAGTTTTAGAGAAAGCCAAAGTTGGTAACAATCACTGCATTACACAGCCTGGACAGGAAACCTTAGAACAATGTAGTAAAGATTCCTAAACTTAATCGAACAGTACAATTGTTCCAGCAAAAGTCATTATTTCAATAATATTAGATGTTATTTTTTCATTTTACCCCTATTGGAATAAAACCAGTAACTTATTTTGGTTATATATGTTACATTCCAGAATGATGATATTAAGATATGGTTTATTATATTATTTTTTATTATTATGATATTATGATATGACAGAAATCAAAGATAAAGGCAAAATATCTGCTAAACATTTTAACTAAAAACCTGCAGATTTCATTTTGAAATATGTTACAGTTATATTGGAACATATAGCATTTGTATTGGTTACAACATTTTTCTGCTACCATAAATATAGTACAAAACAAAACATATTTCAGTAAGAATAATCTTACGTAAAAACACCAAGACTTAAAAATTCAAAAAGAATATCTGTTATATCAGAATTTATGCACTGTCATATGATGGATTTATCTAAATACAAAATTTAAAGATGCATGTGTATGTAAATATATTCCTATAGGACACAGCTACTTTACAAAACATAGTTGGCATTTCCCAAAGCAAAAGAAAAAATAATAGAAAATATTTATTTTAGCAGGATACTGCAGGACTAGGAAAATATGAAACTAGTAGACCTTTTGATGATTTATGGCAGATTGGCAAGAATCTACTCTTTTAAAATTATATTGCTGAAATAAATACATTTGTGGCAACTGGAGCAGATATATATGGAAAAGAACTATGAGTCCCAGTCAGGTTCTAATTCTCAAAATAAATTCCTATAATCCTTAACTTTAAATGAATGTTTTATGCACTAGGGACCAGTTGATCCTCACAGCTAAGAAAAAATAAAGTTGCATAAGTCTGTGCAAATCCTTTCAAAGAAGTGCTTTACAGGAATTTCAGCATGTGCAAAGTACTTTTCTTTGAATAATTTAAATAGTCATGTCTTCTTCTAGTTTCTTCAAAAGCTACTCACAAATCTCTATGATCTATGTAACTCTATAAAGTGAAATATACACTAAAGGTCCTATGGAAGTAGATACCAATCACAGCACAAATAAGGGAAGTTGAGATGAGCAACTACAAACAAAATATATTTAAATTAAAATGGATTGGCCCAGCTTTTACTAAATGTGTTATATAACACTCTTCTCTCTTCCCCATAGTAATTCAAAGCTTCAATTAACACAAACTGGTGTTTGGTGTAGCAACAATTGTGAATTTGGCCAAAGTGGCTTGTTAAAATGAATAACATACATTTCTGTTCAATGTGTGATTTCAGCCTGAGATTATTCAATCCTTAAATGAACACAGAATCAAAGATGACAGAAAAGAAATAACTATGTTGTAAATATCAAACTTATTTTCTTGTTAAGAATAAACAAAAAAAAAGATGTAAAAGGTGAAGGAGATATTATTCCTTTTTTAATTTCAGGAAAGCATATTGGGAAGAAAACCTTACTGGAATATTAAACAATAACACGTAGCTTGAAAAGGTTCAGCCAGATAATTATATTTTTGCATAATAGTAAGATTTATCATTTTTGCATGCACTGGTGTGATACAGAGAGACTGACAAAATATTCACTGCTTAAATAGCACTGCACATATTGCAATGCATTAGGATTTAATGAATGAATATACAGGCCTTCAGTTGGAATTGATAATTTGTAAACATTGCATATTATTTATGTAAAAATGTATACTATTCTTTTAATATGCGTATTTCACTCAGGGAAGCTTAAAATCTATGAAATCAGAAGTGAAGTTACAAACTAAGAAGAAGTAATTTCAGTACACAAGAAAACAATCACAGTAAGATTTATTTGGAAATGTGATATTAGTTATTAATTTATATTGGCTGGCATGCAGGATCTAAACTTTTGCTTCTATCAACTCCTGAGAATAAAGTATAATACTTTACAAGTTAGGCCTAAAGCATGTAGCAGGACCTGATTAATCTCAAACATCTAAATCAACTTGTATTTGAATGTATGGTCACTAGAAAAATCAAGGCTAGGAACTTGATAAGTACATTCTATATTGCCTACTTAGAAGACAATGGCAAAATATTTTCACATAGTTGCCAATGACAACAATATGTTCCTGAAGTTACTATGAGTCAAGTTGGACTTAAAGGAAATATTTAATTATCTATTAAAGTGTACTCACAAGTCAGCCACTAAATTTAATGAATTTATTTTCAGATAAGTTGTGTACAATTGTAACCTATGTAAATAACAGAATTGCTCTTGATTTCTCTACACAACCCCACAGACACTCAATCTTTAGCTAATGTCTCATATCTTTATTTTCAAATGATAAAAATTGTCAATTGATCCTCAGTCATCCAGGTCATGATTGTTCTAAGGGTGCTTTTCAAATTGAAGAAGCTTCTTACATGAAAAGAAAACATATTAAAACAAAGAACATCCAGTTGCCTTTTGAAAAAACACCATGGGACATAAAAGCTGTTTGCATATTCCATTCAACTGTTCAAAAAAATTACATGGATGCTTGAAGTGGAAATTTTTTGATACAAATGTACACAAACAGCAAAATTTTCTTACTGAAGATGCTGGAATTTCAAATTCTAGTACTAGTCCCTCTCAAATGTTTCCTCAACAGGATGGCATATTTCCACCTCCCTTCTGCCTTGAAAGAAACACAGGGATATCTATGAACCTTCACATTTGTCTAAACAGTTGTAAGCAATGAACACCCTCCCCCCCAAAAAAAAAAGATGAGAGGGGCTTTTCATATGTTTGCAACATTCCTAAAGAAAGAAAATCATGACACCCTTTACATCTTGCTTTCATATACACATCAATGTTTGTATTTTCTTTTGAAACATGCAGTGCTATAATTTGTTATAAGAACCATTAATTCATATTTGGATAATAAATAATTTGGAGGGGAGAATCAATTAACTAACTTAAGATGAATCTTAAATTTCTGACAAGGTTTTAATAGAAAGTTTGCTGGTGATTGAATATCACACCCTCCAAGTCATTTGTTTGAAGAAAAGTGTTTACACTTGAACCAATAATGAATTCAAACAGAATCAGAAATGCCAAACATTAGGATATCATTATTGTTGTTGTTGTTGACATTATTAGGATAATATGCAGCAATATTTTCTGGACTGACTACAAACGTTGGAATGAGAGGCATGATTTGGCAGTGGATTCTCCTTTCTTCAGGGGTCAGTCCCAGACAGTATTGATCAGGTGGAAAGGAATTTGACTCTATCTCCTTAGTATGTGTGGCAGCAGGCTCACACATACTTTTCCCTGTTTACATGAGGCTATGGATGAGATTACTTGTCAGCACAGGGTCAGTGTCATTGGTAAGCTGATGTATTGATTGTATATATCAACCTGGTTGACCGAGTGATATTGTCAAAATCTTGCCTTAGTGCCAAAGCACCAAGGAGTGTCTGGATAGGGAAGGATAGGCTCAACCCTGACAAAACTCAGTAACTCTATGTTCATGGTCGTTCTCACACTGTCAGGGTTTTTCTATCCTTAAGTCTAAACATAATCACACACATCCAAACCAAACAGGTATGTATTTTGAGGACTTTCCTGGATTCACAGCCCCTGCTTAAAGAGCAAGCAGAAGCTGTGGCCAGGAAGGCTTTTGCACAAATCTGCCTAGTGGATGGATAGTAAATGCATCAGTGTACCAACTGCACCAGTCCCTAGATTGGAGGGCATACCCACAATCATTTATCCTTTAGTCATTAATTTTCTTGATTACTGCACTGTGCACTCTATATCACCTTTGAAGACCACTTGAAGTTTCATCTTTTGAAAGTATCATTATTAGAAAGTAAGATAGTTGGAGTGATCCAATATCAGTATATTCTGATGTTTCCAAAATTCCACCGGACAGTACAGAAGTGCTGAAACAACATTTGCTACCTTTCCTGAATTTTCTCTCTCCAAGAAATATATTCCACCTGGTTGGAAATCACATTAAGTTCAACCTATATGGAAGATCATGAGTTGCATATCCTGTATGATAGAACAAGCCTTAATGTTACATGAGATCAGCTTCTATAATACATAAAACAAAGTATGAAGATGCCTTATTGAAAAGCAAAAATACATATGAGTTGTTCCAGATTATTCCATTGCTCTTCACAGGCCAATCCTTCCTGTTTTCTTTCCAGATTGTCTAGATAAATGAAAAGTACTTGGGCAAAAGGAAAAATAATTAGGTGAGTATCACTGTAATTGTAAAAATGTGCTAATGTTTTATAAATGTAAAACCTGTTAAATTAAGTAAAAGGAAAACTCAGTGGAATTATAAAACCAAGTGTAGTTGATTTTAGCTTGATGTTTGTTTGCTTGTTTTATAAGAACACAAAGTTATATATAAGTCAATACTTGCTTCTTGGGCCTTTGATGCATAATAATTCAAACAAGAGATAGTCCCAAGGTAAGTCATCTGCTAAAACTCAATGTACCAGGAAAAGCAAATGTATTTTCTGCTCTCTTCTAGGTTATATTGAACGTCAACTCCTGAAACATGGCTGGTATGATGAGGTATCATGATGAAGTATGCTGAGAAGATTTGGTCAAATATACCTCAAAGACACTAGCTTTGACCCTTCCTGAGCTATAGGTTTTTTATTTGTTTGCTATACTGAACCTACTACGGAATAAAGTTTTATATTAGGATAAAAACTTCTTTAGTTCATGCTATATAATTACTCGACCTATATATCCACAAATATGATTAGAAGGCATTCTGCTACAAGACAACAAAACAACTGAAAATAAGAACGAAAAGGTCCATCAATTGGCTTGTGACAGTCTTTATACAGTACCATTGCTGAAGCTTATAAAGCATGGATCATATTAATACCAGAATGAAATTATTGGGAAATCCATGATTTGTGAGCTTTTTAAAGGAAGCATGACCTGAAAGTACAAAAATAACACACTCCAGAGAAAAATCTAGTGACTCCTGCATTCAAAGTATCACACAACGCTGATATCTTACAAGAGTCTTACTTTATTTTAAATCTTAAAAACTGATTAAATGAATGTGGTACTGTAATGATAGAATTTGGTATTATAATTTGTAAGCTATCCTTATGAATATGATTTACATTCAGTATATACTGTAGAGGCTATGCAAAGGTGCTGTCCAATGAGTATTTAACATACCTAGTAGTTACAAATATTAAGAAACAACACAGAAACTCTATAATATCTTATATAAAAATAATATCCATTTATGGAAGACACAATGCAATTAAACAGTCATATCTATTTTAAAAAATGGATATATGAAGAGAAACTGGTAAGGAAAGTATAAACTCAACAAAAGATGAAGACCAAAGCATTCATTTTTATTACTTTCAAAAAAGAAATTATTACTTACAGTGTACTTAGCTAATCTTTTCTAATACCTTCAGAATTTTTCTTTAGTCATTTCTCATCTTAGAGAGGCAAATATGGAAAATCAATAATGGCTAATTCTTCAAATTATTTTCATTCAAATTCTACTTAAGTCATTGATATGGGCAGTTAATAGATGGAAAAAGAAACGGCCTACTAGAAAACAATTGAAAAAAATGGGCATTTAACCCCTCAAACACATTCCTCCTCTCTCTGGATTCTAACCATTAATTCTTATCCCTAACCCAGGAAATCTGTATGTTATTTTAAGTCTACCATTCATCTTCCTTCAGTGTCTTTGATTAGACTAAATTTATTGCAGTCACTTTAGTACAGGGCAGATTATGGAGATTTTCTACAATATTTGTTGACATAAATTTATGATATAACACCTTCTTCCTCTGATACTTTTCAGCTTCCAATTGGTTTTAAAAATTCCATAAACTATATAATTTTAAAAAAAGATAATCTCTGATTAGTAATTAAACACAATCTATGTCAACTGATTTGTAAAATTATGTAAAAAAGAATTTATTTTTAACTTTCAGATTTAGGAACTTGGTAAATTAGATTGATCATTAACTAAGTGGATTAATTATCTGTTCTATTATTAGAACTGAAATAATTTAAAGTTGTATAAAAATATCACAATATCTCTAGTTCAGAAATCACCTTTAAACTGATAGGAAAGAGCAACAGCAAATGAAGTGTCCACAGGTATGGAAATGTGCTGTTAAAAGAAAAGCTCTGTATTCATGAACACTTAACAATTGTAACAGGCCTACACAAAACATGCCTATTTTATAAACATGGAGGGTTATATGCAAAATATGTACATTGAAAAAATTAAACAAACTTTGATAATAGATTTCTTGGATGGTTATTTTTATGTAAATATGAAAAGATCATTATCAGTCTATATTTAAAGTTAATATTGGCAGACAATCTAATCACATTTTAAAATGTACTTATATAATTTCACATCTTTTTATCTTAATGTCCTTACATGTTCAATGAAGTAGAACTCTTTATCTAACACCAATAAACACCAGAGTAACCAAGAATTAGATGGGTATCACTGTCAAATGTACAGGTCAGGTTAACGTGCTGGACATAGTTTTGATTACATTCTGGAAAAAGTGAAGGCCAGTATAGGACTGGAGTACTTTTTCCTGTTTGGAAATTGTTATTGAAGTTGCAATATTTAGCTTTGTATGCTAGCCTGCCAAAGCTTTTACAAATTTAAGTCAGCAGCAGCTACTGACTTTACTTTGAGGAACAGCATGTAATCTTACAGCTTTGCCCTTGATAAAGACACTAGAAAGTTATCATCAAGCAATTACTTCTAGCACAGAGGTATCATTAGTACATTCCCATACTTTTACTAGTGTAAACCATCTCATGCATACTTTGGAAAGTAATGGGACTTCCAAGACTTTATCTGGATCTTTAATACTTACAGTCTTATGCAAACAATAGATAAGAGAAAAAATAACTAGGGTTACTGATCCTCACATCTTCAGGAACTGTAATGTTTGTTTGCTTTCATTGAGCATACCTTTATAATCTCCTAACAAAAACACAGCAAAGAATTATCAAATTAAAATATGTGGCAAATATTGAACTCAATATCAACTCAATGTGAGTAGACTCAGACCTCGGAGCCACATTCAATATCTGTGTAGAGGATTCTAAATCTTAATTCCACGTTCCAGCAGGAGTTGCAACCAACAGATCGTTGTGGTTTTAAAACAGCTGTCAGAGCGGGTATGTATTGGAAAAGGGTGCTTAATCTAGATCAAGTGATCGCATCACATGATTCTTGGGGAGCTAGCGCGAAGTGAAGTCATTTCGTCCTGGGGCAGGCCAGTAACTGGGGGCCCCGCTTACCTTTGCCTCCCCCAAATCGGGCTCCTCCTCGTAGTAGCCCTGCCCGGATTCGTAGGCAGCAGCTATCGCAGGCTCGCGAGCGACTAACAGCACGACAGCAGCAGCAGCCAGATAGCAACCCAAAGAGAATAATCCCAGCAAGTGCATTGTGCAAAAGGCGGCAAGCGCGACCGCAGAAGCCGTAAAGACAGCGTGTGGTTGACGCTGTAGTGCTCCCCTCCTCTCCTGGCACTCCCTTGGCAGACCTTTAAGCAGCGGGTTCCCCGGGATGGAGCAAAGGAAGGGGCCACGAAATCCCCTCCCGCCCCTTCGCCTGCTGGCTGGCCCGCTCGCTCGCTTGCTCGGCGGCCGCGTTTTCTTTTTTCTTGTCCTCCCGTTTGGCGTCTTCCAAAGTTACGTGGGGTCGATTAGGAAAAAAGGGACCTTAAGAAACCGGACATCCGAACCGGGCTCCGCCGGTAGCTGAGGGAGGTCAACGGAGTTTCCGAGGCAAAAGAAAGGTGGAAAAGGGTCCTCTTCAGCCCCCCGGCCCCGCCAGGGGGCTCTATGCCAGCCAGCTGGGTAGGGGCAGCAGCCGGCTTCAGTTACCTCCTCGCTTCTCCGGGTGCCTTGTCAGTGGCAGCCGGGCTAGCAGAGGACGGGCAGCGGGAGCCTCTCCAACGCGTGGAGTCGTGCGGCAGCGGTAACCGCAAGGGCGGGCGGGCATGGCTAAAGCGCCCTCTGCCTGAGAGCGAGTGGCTGGTGAGGGAAGGAAAGGGAGGGAAGGAAAGAGAAAGGACGGAAGGCGCCCGGGTCGTGTGTTTCTTGAGTTCTCACCCCTCCCTGCCTCAACCGCCTTTCCCTCCTCCTCTTCCTTCGTCTGTGCTGCACTTTCCCACAAGTAGCCGCTCGCCTCGTAGACTTTTCCCCAAAGACGCGAGGAAACGCGAGACGGGAGGCTCGCGCGCCGGGCCCGGGCCAAGGCTAGTCAAGAAACCCGAGCCACGCGCTGCTGAAAGTGCACGCGCTTCCTTCGAAGCTGCTGCTGCTGCTGCTCCATCTCTCTCTACTGCTCAGACTCCGCCGGTTCTCAACTTATTGGGACCTTAAAGAGCGCCGCCGTAAAGGAGGGGGAGGAAAGAAGAGGCTCGCCCTTTGGGCCAGCACCTCTCCCAGGCCCAGGATCCAAGGCTTTCTTCCGCTGGACCGCCTGGCGCCGCCCGCGGCAGAGCTACCTGTACCTTGGAGCTTAGCAGAGGGGTGCAATTTCAGAAGATGCTTCTGCCTTCTTCTGTATGTCGTTCCAGGGTTTTGCTTTTTAGCACGGCCTTGAAGGACACGAGTTTTATTTGGTTTTAGGCAAGAATAGTCGTCTTCTGCGTTGTGCAATAGTGAGGGCAGGCTATAGCTACTGTGTTGTGCCATGCAAGAGAAATTAGAGGACTGATTTTTAAAAAAATGTTGTGGAAGCTTCTGCATGTTCACTTAGTAAGATTTGAGCAATGAACCATTTGGGACAGCGATTTTTAACCTCTATAATTTCTAATAGTAATCCAGTTTATTCGTGCAAATAAAGCGCTGTTAGATCCAAACTCTGCAGTCCAAACATTAAACTTTAAAGGGTGTATGTAGACAAACATCACTTCCTGAGACCTTTTTAGATGCCCACTCATGAGTAAGACACAACTCCCCTTACCCTCTTCACAAGGAAGATTTTAGCTGCAGAAATGGCAGGAGGTGATAGGCATGTGGTATAATGAGGCTTTCTAAAGATCATTCACGCTTTCTGTTTAGATAGGATATTTGGTCCACTAGGCTGTCCAGAATATTTGACTCAATGGAAGGCATGCTATTATCTCTGCTCATTTTTTTTTCTTTTTAAACTGCAAGGATTGTATAAAAGCAAAAAGAAATAATCTCTCACTTTGTCCTACATGAAATATGGGACTTGTGGATTTACAATCACAATTGGGACTGGGATTTCTGTTGTGAATCATAATTGAATTAGGCCCCATTTTATGACAATATTTATGGAAGATGTTAAGTGAATCATGTATCCATTAAACAAATCCAGCTTCTCCAATGGGCTTTCTTTTGACAGAAATTGGCAAAAAAGATCACAAATCACATGGCTGCAGGATGTTACAATCCTTGTGAATGCAAGCTGGTTACAAGTGCCCAAATTGCAGTCACGTGACTGGGGGGGGTGCAACAGTCATAAATATGCATACAACTTGTAAGTCCCTTTTTTGCAAGGCTATTGTAACTTTGAACCATTTAAACAAATGGTCCGAGGAATACCTATAGTTGGTTTGGTAAAAGGTCTCCTCTTTGGGAAAAATGCACACTGGATTAAACAGGAGAAATTATTCTAATCTTCTTGGATTGAGGAACATATATGGCAGCTCCTGAAACGTTTGGTAAGGAAATGTACCTTTCCCATCAGAGACAAACAATATAACAAAAAGCAATCCTGCAAGATTCATTTCAAAGTCCTCTGCTCCAATGTAAGGCAAAGGTTGTTCATGTTTAATATCCTAAGCATCATCATTTAAGTTATAAGTATCTGGGTTCCATCAAAGTAGTATTCAGTTATAAAACCAAATTATAAATAGAGTTGTTGGCAATATTTTCCACTGCTGGGCATTCAGCAGTGATTGAGGTTGCGAAGGCTCAAACCAGAAATATACTCCAAATAATTTATACAAGCATTTATTTATACAAACAATGTCTTGAGCCTATGCAATTCAGAGGCTGCTTCAGTTCTGGCCTCGGAAACCCATTGCTGAGATGTTCAGCTCCATTTGCCTCAGTGCGCTTAGCATTGAGACTGGCATGTCCTCTTTCTCTGCTGCCCAGTGCCGGACCCTCTCTGAATATGCGCAGAAGAGTTGCACATTATGTGATTTTTTTTCTGTGTACCAAAAATACTGATCTTGGACACAACATTTACAGCCTAATGATAATATTTACATTTTAGTGCTATTTTGGATCAGAATAGCATCTTTTGCATAAAGTTGAACCACAATCTTATAAACAATGGATGTTTTTATCTATCTGGCCTAGCTCAGGGTCTAGTTGGCTCATTTTGGAAAGAAAGCACAGAGCTTCATAAGAAATTATACCACAGACGGTATAATTTTTTTCCTTTTTTTTAAAAAAAGGGGGGCGGGGTTGTTGATTCTTTTAGGAACCAAAGATTTAGGTAACAGATCATCTGTTAGACAAATATATGGGTCCATGCATTTCCTTAGTGATTGGATTTAAAGGACCACAGGTATTTGGCACTCTAATGTTCTTGCTAGATGAGAAACATCAGCTAGCACAAAATCCTGTTGCGTGTCTCAGAAGGAGTGGGATCACCAGATAATTTTTATCTACTTTCTACCATTTGCACTCAATTTGATGTGCTGGTTTTGTCTAAATAAAGCCATAAATGGTCTAGGGCCTAGGCTTAAGTTTTCTTATAAATTACTAATTACTTCCATGCTTTAATACTAATTGCAATAGTGAAGTGATAAAGGTTTGGAATGGGACAAGAAACTATACCAAATAAGTAGATACAATCCAGACTAATTTATTTTGATGGTATCTGGTTTAAGATTTTTAAAATATTTTTCTTTTTTAATTATTTTTTAAAAACATTAATTTCATATTGTTTTTGACAAAAATAGATATCACGAATAAATCTATTGTCAAGATAAAGCATTTAAATAGTCCAATAAGATTTATATATTACTGTACAAGAAGATAGAGCTATATCAGTCAAACTTACCTATATAATTCAGAGAAAGAATGTTGTTTCAAATAACAAATATTTCATATTTCAAGTATGGTTTGGAAAGAAACATAGTTAACTTATTGTCATAATTCGTAAGGTGAATATCTAATCTATTTACATATATATAATGATTTTTAAGATCAATGGAAGTTAGTAACACATGCACACTTTGGTACTTAAACCAAATAAATACATTTCTAAAAATACTGTGCATATGGTGTCTTACTTTGCTTAATATAAGATTGAACCAAAATAATTTAAGAGTTTATATCAATGAAAACTATGAACCACTACTGAAATCCAAACTTTTTAATCATGTTACTATTATATTGTACAGTAGGCAACTGTCAAGTACATTCTTCTGTACCGGGGTGGCCAACCATTTGGACCTCAGGGACCACCAAACTCATACTTTTAAATCCCAAGGACCACTAATATGATTTCTTAAAGCTAATATATGTAATATAAAAAATATGTTAAATATAATATATATATATATATATATATATATATATATATATATATATATATATATATATATATATATATATATATATATATATATATATATAGTTTTCAGGGTACTTACATGTATGGTATTCAGCTTTGTTCGGGTATTTTCCCACGTCATTATAGTTGTGCTTTTAAAGTTGTAGCAACGTTTCGGCAGAATCTCATCTGCCATCATCAGGCTTCTGTATTGTGTTTGTCGAAAATACCCAAACATTACATGTATGGTATTCAGCTTTGTTCGGATTTTGGGAAAATACCAACAAAGCTGAATACTATATATATATATATATATATATATATATGTATGTTTGTTGTTGATTTCACGTATTTAGTTCTTTATTGTAGCAACGTTGGGAACTACAATGACGGAAATACCAACCAAGCCAACACCATACATGTAAGTACCGAACAAGAAAATAATATATATATATATATATATATATATATATATATATATATATATATATATATATATATGTGTGTGTGTGTGTGTGTGTGTGTGTGTGTGTGTCTTTGGTTATTCGGGTTTTCTCCCGCGTAAGATTGGAAGTATCTAGGCAACGTTTGATGAAGTCTCATTCATCATCTTCAGGCGTCTGTCTTCAGCTCTGTGCTTCTCAGAGTGATGTGAGCTTGCAGCTGCTTCTTCCTTTTAACTGCTAGTGGGGGTGTGACTTGATCGGGTGGGGGCTTGGCTGTGTTCTGATTGGGTGGGGGTGTGTTCTCATTGGTTGGGGGTTTGGCTGTGTTTTGATTGGTTGGGGGTTGGCCATGTTCTGATTGGCTGGAGGTGTGTTCTGTTCAGGTGGGGGGCTTGGTTGTGCTCAGGTTGGTCTTAGTTACTGGGGATTTGAGCTGGTGAGCTGTGATCTTGCTGTTTGGCTTCGAGTTCGTGGTCGTGCTGCATCTTCATGGTGGGGGTCAGTTCGCTTCATGTATGGCTCAGAGGGGTTTGAAGTGGGTAGTGATGCAGCTGCAGTGCGGCTTCTGGTCTGTGGTCGTGTCTCATCTTCTGTGTGGGTGTGAGTCTGCTTTTTACGTGGAAGTGTGGTGGTGGCATCTTGTGTGGCCCTCGTGGGTGTGGGTCTGGTGTCATTCATCATGTTAGGTACTCGTCTGTTCATGAGGGCAGGTTTCCAAATGGCTGGTAAGCGGGAGGTGTCATCTCTTTTATTCATGCTGTGTGGGCGTTTTTCTATCTCTATGGCTTCTCTGATTATTCTGTTGTTGAAGTGTTCGGTTTTGGCGATAGTTCTGGTATTTTTAAAGTCAATCTCATGTCCAAACCCCCAACCAATGAGAACACACCCCCACCCAATCAGAACACAGCCAAGCCCCCACCCAATCAAGTCACACCCCCACTAGCAGTTAAAAGGAAGAAGCAGCTGCAAGCTCACATCACTCTGAGAAGCACAGAGCTGAAGACAGAAGCCTGAAGATGATGAATGAGACTTCATCGAAACGTTGCCTAGATACTTCCAATCTTACGCGGGAGAAAACCCGAATAACCAAAGATCCACATACAAATACCCGCGAGAACCTCAGAAAACAAATTATATATATATATATAATATAAAATATAAAATAATATAAAATATAAAATATAAATATACACATACATACATACACATACATACATACATACATACATACATACATACATACATATATATATATATATATATATATATATATATATATTTGTGTGTTCGGGTCTTTTCCCGTGTAAGATTTTTACGGGATCTATAGACACACACACAGTCACACACAGAGAGAGCTGTGGGGCCTCGGGGCAACTGCCGCTGAGAGAAGCAGAAGCAGAAAGGAAGCTTTGCTTTCCTTGGGGGCAGCGCCCCTTGGCTGCCACTCCAGGGGCCTCTCAGCACACATCTGCCTACAGAAGGGCTGCTGCCCTCGGTGATTAATTAGGGGAGGGAAGGGGGAGAAAGTGGGAGCTCCTTTCAGAGAGACAGCATCTCTTGTATTAGCAGGTGACTCCACTGGTCTGTTTTTAATAGTCAGAAGTCAGCCAGGACTGGCGTTTGAATAAGCCTCAAAGTGGCAGGAGGCGATTTTGATGAATTGAAAGGAAATCACCTCAGTGGCTGGGCGCCCTTCCGACCAGGCAGCATTTGCCTTCCCCTCTGAAGGAAGGCAGGGGGGAGAGGAGCCCATCGCTTTGACCCCTACTCACTTCTCTCGCCCACTTGCTTATCCAGGGGAGCTCCCCCCACTCGCTTCTCTTCCTGCTTCCAGCTGCTTCCGGGCCTCTTTCCAGCCGTCCATGTTACATTGTGTTTCCTTGGCAATGCCCCTTGCTGGTAATTGCTGGTGTTTGGTGGAGACGGGCTTTCACCCAACCACGAGGCGACCGAGGGCCCAGGCTGGAATGGTACCAGGCCCAGCAATCCTTTGGAGGAGGCTCCATTTCCTTCACTTTACTCTTCCCTGGAGTCACCTGGCCTTAAGTGCTCCCACACCTGTCACCAATCGGGAGGCACACAGAGCTTCTTTCTGGTCTTGGTGGCGTACGGTCTTTGGTGCCTTCGCTCCTCTCACAGAGCCAGGCTGGGGCTGGGCTTCTTCACATGCTTCTGCTCCCGGCGTGCCCAGGCTGCCCAGCCTCTCCCGCCTCCTCTCTTTTCACCTTCTCTCTCTCTCTCTCTCTCTGCCCCCCCACCGCTTTTGGAATTCCTAATCATGGACGGCCTCTGTGTTTGGCTGTTCCGTTCTGATCCCGCTTGGGCACCATCCTGGGCTTCCCAACCTCACGCAGCCCTGGACTCCTTACCCACCAGGCACCTGCTGGCGGCCTGCTCTGTCCTCATCCCAGGCGGGGTGGATGGCATGGGCATGGGCTTGCTCACCACCAGCAGCCTCCCGAGTTTCTATGTGCAGCAGAGTAAAGCCGCCACAGTGGTAGTGCCCGAGTTGCCTTAGCATGCTCAGTTAGTCCAGAATTTCCTACCCAGAGAAGGAGGTGCTGGAGGAGGAGGAGGCAATAGTGGAGAAATAAGCAACATAGGGTGCTACTGCTGCGGCAGCTTTACCTGCATCTCCGAGGCTTCGATGTTGGGAGAAGCAGCAAGGGCTGGAAAAGCGGAGAGCTGCGCATGGCTCCATCTCCCTTTCCTTACCTGCCTGCACTTGGGCACGGGGGGGGGGAGGGGGAAGCAAAGGGAGAGAGGCGGGAGCAATTAAAAACTAGAGATCTAATGGGGAGAGCTATCAGTGGGTGCCAGGGGAGGGGACTGTTGTGTGTGGAAGCTGATTGGTGTGTGCATCTCAGGGACCTGACTTCGGGGTCCCTTGAAGAGCTGGGATGGCAGGAGAACTGCATAGCCCAGATTAATTGCTTTTGGGGGCCATTTCTTCTGCAGCCCATCAAAATTTTGCCGCGGCCCACCGGTTGGCGACTGCTGCTCTGTACGGTCTAGTCATATTATCTGATATGGCCACATTTTTGTTTAAATGCATTAAGATAGAAAATGGTTGTTCAAAAACATGGCTATTTTGGAAGCAGGATATATGAATTATGGGAAATGTTTGATTAGCAAAAAAAAAAAGCTGAAAGAGCAAAGGAAGAAACAATTCTAGTAACACTACAAATATTGTTTCTTTTTTCATTTTCACTTCACTTAGTCAAAAATGAAACTAAATGCTTTAGGTATAAGACCCTTTAAAAAGTATTTTGGTTATGCTAAATATTAAAAAAACATCAATTGTAGCTGAATGCCTAATCTAATATAAACAAAATAATTTGCTTAAATTTCAGTAGAAATTATTTGGGATTCAGGTTATCTAAGATGTTCTTTAAGCTGGTCCAAGATAACAATAGCGTTAGGATGCTTTTTAAAATTGGTAAGAAATGAGTGTAATATATACAAATTCAGAATTTCTGCTATCTAAATTTTGTAGGTCAATTCCATAGTTCTGAGCAATTTTGTATATTACTTATAATAGATATTTACTACACAGGTTGTTTAAATGGAAGAAAATGGATCAAAATAATTCTTGTTTTCTAAATCCAGTAATTGAACAAATCAAGATGCTTTAGAACTACTGAAAAAAGGAATAATGTATAGCAGTTTTGAAATTTTACACAAGTCATAATACATTGTTAAGATTTCACTTTTTGAATTAAAATCAACCGGGTGGTTATTTAAAAGTGTTTAAAATGGCAGTACTCCTTGAGGAATTAAAAATGGAACTTAAAAAATGAAAGAAAAGTGGCAAGAGGGAAGAGGCTCCTTTGGCTTCGCACTTCAATTTTTAGAAATGGAGATTTTGAACTATGAAAACCAACAAGAAACGCTTGAAGAACAAGAAGGGCTGGACAAAGAAGAAGCCATCTTTAATGACCAAACAATGCAATATAGGGTAAAATGGAAAAAGCGGGGGAAAGGAGTTAAAAATTTAAGCCTTGGAGAAACAACTAAAGAAAGAATAGTTTGAAAAGTAAATATAACATTAGGAAGAAGCAGAAGAGAGGATTACAGAAAGAGAATCAGAGAGACAGGGACAAAAAGGTGGAGAGAAAAAGAGGTGAAAGATAAAAAGGAAAAGAAGTTATAAGGGACAGAAACAGGAAATAAAAAATGGGAAACGTACAAGGATTAAAGGTATTAGCCTACTTAAAAGACAGAGATAATGGTTAAAATATAAATTAAAAGAGGATTCTGCAAGGGTACAAGTGATAGTGTTGTTATGGACTTCCAGTTTGAGCTTCTTCGGTGACAGACCGAAACCTCATCTCTGCGAGGCTTCGATCTGTGCTCGCCGCTGGAGCGCCCCGAGCCAGCTGGTTTCGAGGCTAAGCCACCCCATAGAGGTGGTGAAGAAGAGGGAGACTGCCTGCAGGGTTGAGGAGAGCCACATCTCTCCTCCCCAGCTGGCCATTACTCCCTTTCCCGAAGGCGGTTGTAGCGGTGGTCAGAAATGGCCACCACAAAGAAGAACTCGACAAGAAAAGAATGTGCAGGAAGAAGATAAGAAGAGAAAGTTTTGGTTGACCGGGTCAAACAGCAAAAGCAACAAATAAGGTACCCTGGAATTGAAACTATTAAAAAAAAGAAACAATAACATTTTTCCCTAAGAAGATTTTTAAGCTGCGGAGAGAGAAAAGGGAAAAGATTTGGTTTTTTCTTCTCCTTTTCCTATACTGACAGCTAAGAGACTTAAGCAAGAAATTGGAAAAAATCCACTTTGAGATTAATAGGCATTTAATGCTGAAAATAAATAGTCAAAGGGATAATGAAGATTTCTGGATAATCAAAAGCTTTTGAAAACAGGAAAGGAGAGAAAAAGAATAAAAGGGCAGGATCTGGAACGGAGGAGACTGCCTGGAATTAAAAAGAACTGACAGCAAAATCTCAACAAGACTTCCAAAAGATACATTTTAACTGAAATATCGCAACAAAAACCCCAGGAAGAGAAAGTGGGGAAAAAAATAAGAAGAAATAACTTGGGGACTATTTGGATTACTTGATGATTTCTGGATTTTTGGTTATTGTATTTTAATGACTAAAATCAATCGGGTGGTTGTTTAAAACTGTTTAAAATGGCTCCACTTTTAGAAGAACTGAAAATGGAACTTAAAAAGTACAAAGAAGACGCACAAGAAGGGAGAGGTTCTTTTGGCTTCGTATTTCAGTTTTTAGAAATGGAGATTTGGAATTATGAGAAACAACAAGAAATGCCTGCAGAACAAGAATATTGCGATAAAGAAGAAGCCATCTTTAATGAACAAGTAATCTTAGGTGGGGGAAAAAGGAAAGGGGGGAAAGAGAATGGAAAGTTTAAGATTGGGAAAAACAACTCCAAAAAAAAAAAAAAATAGAGTGAAAAATAAGTATAAAATCCGAAAGCAACAGAAGAGGGAAATGCAGAAGAGAGAATTAGAAGTAGAGAGACAAGGGGGTAAAAAGGGGAGAGAGAAGAAGAGAGGGAAGAAAGAAAGGAAAAGAAGTTATAAAGGACAGAAATAAAATATAGAGAAACAGGGCCTATTTAGAGATAATGGGTGAAAACTTAATGGAAAAAGGGATTCTGCAAAGGTACATAAGATAGTATTGTTATATTAGAAACAGAAATAATTTTAGAAAATATGAAACAATGTATGATTAAAATATTTGATAAAATAGCTATCGTAATTCAGTGGAATGCTTGTCAATAAATAAATGTAACAAAATGAATATTTAATGATTTACAAAACGTGAAGAGAAATAAGGGAAAAATTAATTATGGAGATTATATGTGTCTTTAAGGAAGTATGATATTTAATTGAAAAGAAGTGTTAAAGATGTTAAGATTTTAATGATTATTAATGATAGAACTGAATTGGAATGGAATGAGGGTTTATAATTGCATATATTTATAATCTTTTTTAAAAAAAGAATATAGTGTGTATTATAAGAATATACCAAGCAGAATTCGATTGGAAGTTATGTATTATGTATTATATTGAAGGTCATAACCTTGAGGTATATATTGAAGTTTAAATAAGAGTTGAATGGATGTAATTAAAGGTGTCATACTCCAATTAGTAACTACAGGAGAAAATTTGTTTAATGAGAAAAGATAATATGAAATTGAAACAGAACAGACAAAAGTATAAATATAATGATTTGAATTGAGATGAGATAATCAAAATAAAATTGAGAAAATTAAAAGAGGGGAAAAACTATATAAAAAATGTAGAATAGTATAAGATATGGAATAGAACACAAAAAGGAGCATGAAATTGAGTTTTGTGTCTGTATAAAGAAGTTCAACCCGGGACCATGCTATTTTCAAGAAAGATGTTTTATTTGTATTTTGTATGTGTGAAAACCCAAATAAAACTTTATTTAAAAAAAAGAGATAGTGTTGTTATATTAGAAATAATAATGAGCTAGAAAATATGAAAAATAGGTGATTAAAGTGAAAGATAAAACTGGTATTGTGATGTAATGGAACGCTTGCTAGGAAATAAGACGAATAAATGAAAATAATTTAATTGTTTTAAGGATTTATAAAATACAATTGAAGGGAAATGTGAAAGATTTATATGAAATCAATATCAGTTGTCAGGATGAATTTGAATAGAATAATCATTTTATTCATTTTTTTTATATATATTTTCTTTTTTTAGAATTAAGTGTATTGTTAAGGGAAAGTACCAAGCAGAATCACTTAACAGGAGCAACTCTGAAAGACAGTTTTTCTGCTAAATAGATGGCTGATTTAGCCATTAGGTTAAATACACAATGGATTAAATTGTAGCCAAACTGGAACCCCTTCTTTGTCGATTCATATGTGAATGTGTCTTTACACGCACAATTGCATATTTTAAATGTAAATTAAAATTAATGTTGTTGGAAGATTTCCACTTGATCTAGGGATCTTCTGCTTTATACCTTGCATTATGGAATTCTATAAGGATACATTTTATTTTCTTTAATCTTTAAACAACTTTAATCTATGAAGCCACCATAAGAGTCTAAACAATGCAATATCCCCAGCCCTATTCAGATATAAATGTTTAATTCTAGGGAAAGTGGTTATCAAGAAGCTGTTTTCAATGTATTCATTGTTGTTTGAATTATAGTTTTGAACTGTCCTGAAATAAATAATAAAATAGTAATATAGTATTATTAATATATAAACTGATGCTTGATGCTTATTAAACCTGGTAATCTTAAATTGATTATATGCAAATCCAATATAAAAATGAGATCAATAAGTCAGGTGTTCTGTAATCAAATATATAATCTGGTTTGCTAGTTAAGATAAAGTTATGAAGTAAAATATTTTATAATCATTTTAACAATTAATAATGAATATTAAGATCTAGGTATTCAAAAAGACTTGAGAAGAAGAATTTTTGGCAGGAACGAGAATTCCTTGTATAATGTGTGGGTTTTTTCTTTTGACATAAAGTACATTTCCATTGCAATGTAGTTTTTAATCCTCTCGCGGGATTATTTTATTTTTAATTTTGGGAGCTATCAGATTCATAAATAATTAAATAATACAACACTATTCATACTACATACAATTTAAACAAAATTGAAATTATAAGTGATTAATCACATTTGAAACTATGACTGCCACACAGATCTGTTTTGCTAGATATGTAGATATAGAGAACCTTAATATCAATTGTTTGGGAAAGGAAAGGAAATTATCAGAAATAATTAGAAAATCTAATGTCAGTTATAATTTTTAAATAAGAGAATTTAATAATTTTGAATATTTCTTTCTATGCATGTTGACTATTTATAAATTGTTTAAATGTTTATTTGGATTCATAATAACTAGAAACCTGACATATTGGGTTCCACTTCTTTTAGTATAGATTCAAACATCTACTTTGAAGAAACAGATTATATTTAAACAAATGTTTAACAAATGTTTAACTTTTAAATAAATCTAAAAAAAAGATATGTCTAGAAAACTAGATTAATTTTTTCCATTTTATCTTTGGTGGAATAACATTGAACTGAGATATTTCCCAGCTGACAGGTCCTGGTGAATTCCATTTTAGCTCTGTATTACTGAATTAGGGAGCAGAGGCCATGTGCCTTATAGCCTCTTTATTGTTGTATGGTTCCACTAAGTTGAGTCTTATGTGAGAATTTCTGTGACGTATGACTATGAAAAGCCAAGGCCTCACTAATCGTTTGGCAGTTGATAATGGCTCTCTGTCAATCCTATAGTTTCCTTCTTGTTATTGGTTAGAGTTAAGTCCCTTAAGATTAATAGCATGTGACATTTGGATTTTATTTTAACTTCAGAGAAAAAAGGAACATATACAGCAAGATCACAGTGGAGAAATCCTTTAAATATGTACTTTATTTCAGCTACCCGAATGCTTCAGGCTTTTATCTGAAGCACATCTATCCTGAGAAAATCCTATTAGGGCTTGAGGCTTATGATATTTCACTATGAAGTGAAAGTTAAATGATAATTCAAAATAAAAATAAGATGTTACTATTTCATATAAATTTAATTCAGATATTACAAAAACATAGTCCTTCCATCAAGTTTATTTTTTACAGACAGCAGTGAAATAATAATACATGAGATTTCATTTCCTAGTTTTTAAGGCTATAATGGAAAATATAGTATTTGTAGTATTCTAATATAGTAATATTGAACAATTTTGTAATAATTTCCTATGATTTGTTGCAAGTCTAGCAGTAATCTAATATTCTGCCAAATATTTGTTTAGACCAATTAAGCCACTAAGACCACTTTATTTCTAATTCAAGTATTCCAATTTAAAAATGAGATTGTCAAATTACTTTAACACAAAGTTAAACAGGTATTATAGATTAAATTCTTTATTAAACGCTACAAAAACTGCACGTTTTAATGTTTATTTTATACCTATGCATAAATTTAATTTCTCTACTGCTCTTTACCAGTGTCTAACAAGTAAGATAATTAATTTTGTATTTTTTGACAAGATATTTCTTCTCTATTGTACATTCATAAAAATATTAAGAGGAATAGGAATATCTTTAATTATAAGCAAATCATTGCATCCATTGTAACAATGAGCAATATTAAGCTTTTCAAACAGTTAAAAATAATTAATGTTCTCTGATACTATAATTCCCTTTAATAAGTATATCAGGGAAGGGAAGTAGTAATAAATGTCATTAGTTTCTCAGCCCAACTCATTTTACAGGGTGGTTGTGGAGAAAATAGGAGAACAAAGATAAGTTGGTTATGTTCACAATCTTGAATTATTTGCAAAAATAATAAAGGCGAGATGTGAATAAATAACTTCTACACCTATGCTATAAACTAATTGCTACTCGAACCAGAAGCCATTGGCTAAGCAGGGATGTGGACTAAAGAGAGTAGAAAATTCACTTTATTTGAAAGAGAGCTAAAAGTTCATTAATCAGAGTGCTGTTGTTTTTCCACTTTCTGTCTTAAAGTATGTAGCCGTCGGAAATTAGTTAAGCATTGATGCAAGAAACTGACTCCAGAATATAAAATGATCATCCTGTGACTCCCAAGTTCATGATAAATCTTCCTTTGTGTGTCTATGATTCTATCCTCTTCTCTGGAACATAGGAAATATTAATAAGTACCTAATTACTATAACTTGTGTATAGTAACAGGAAAATATCCCTGAAAACATTTTTTTTTTCATTTTAAGCCATTTATCTATCTTTTTTACAATTTTTATCTATTGGAGACTAGCTTCATTTATCAAGAAAAATGCTTTCATGTATCTTTACTATGATTTGAATGTTTTAATACAAAAATATATGTATATACCCAGCCCTATGCTGCATTAAAAAGAAAGCTGTGTTAAAAGGGAAGTAATTGTAATTCAACTTGGAAGAGATTAAAATTAGACATGAGCAAGTTACTTTTGCTAACAGAAATCTTCTGCCAGGAGAAAATATTTCTGCCAGTGCAGCACAGAGATCTGCCAAAAGATATTCTACCACTGCCCAGTTTATTTAAAAATTATGGAGGATAAAAAGTGCCTTCGGAGTATAAACTATCACTTTAAGTGATATCAATACTTGAATACATATACTTGAAACTCCCATTTAATTTTGTGGAATTTGTTTTTGAAGTAATGTATAATGGCTCCATATAACTTTGTGTGTGTTTGTAAGGTTTAGTAGAATTATGTATTTCTTTTGGGTTTCAATCTTGTATAGAAGTAGGGGGCTCAATGACAAATGTATTTATTTAATTCAATTTCACCACCGGCCAACTCTAGATCAATTGCGGGTGGCTCACAATGTAAACAAAACAAGATAACAATGTAATCTAAAAGACATACTGGGGAATCCATCCATACAATATCAAGAAACAAATCTCCAACTCACTATTCTAAAGTCTGAAGGAACAGCCAGCTTTTTAAATCTACCTGGAATGCCTTCAGGATGGAAGCCACCCAGATCTAAGGGGACAATTATTCTAAGGACAAGCATTGTGCCAAAGAAGACACACTTCTATAATTCTGATGTTTGTTCAAGAGAACTTGGAGCATGCCCAATCTTTTGGCTCTAACTGACCAGGCAGAAACAATGGAATGTAAGTTGTCCCTCAAATAATGTGACCCTATATCACGAGGACTTTATAGGTGATAACTAAAATTACAACTGCAGCTCATAGAACATTGCTGTCCTGCGGGCATTCAGAGACATGCCCACCAACGTCCATATTGCTGCATTTTGTATCAGTTAAAATGTCTGAATGGTCTTTAGGAGTAACTTCATGCAGAGCACATTGCAATAGTCAAGCTGTGAGGGAATAAGGGCATGAGAGACTCTTTGAAGTGCCTTCGGATTCAGGAAAGATGTATTAAATGGACATGTGTATATATATCTTAATAAAAACTGCACCTGCTATTTGACTTTTTCAGCTTTTGTTTTCAAACCTGTGAACTAGAAACCAGGACTGAAAGAAATCTATTAAGATTATACAAATAGAAATCACTGAAAAGAATTAATTTTGCCCTGGTTTCCAGATTGCATGCAACAATAATAATTTGTGTTTGGGTAAAAGAAGAATGAAAATAATTTGGATTCATGTAAAATAGGAAAAAAATATGTTATAGGTTTATTCAACAGCAATAATTGGTCATAGAAAAATGACCTGTGATGTCGTCTTCTATCTACTGAGCTGTAGAGAATATGCAACCTGAAAGGCAATGATATTTGAAATATTTAAGAAAGAAAGCTAAATAAATGTATATTTAATTTTATATTATTCTGTTGATTTATTCTGCAAAGTATGTTATTCATTGGAGCGTTCTCCGTTACCAATGTGTGAATATAAGTAAAGATATTTTTACTCTGTATGCATTATACAATGAAATCTGTAATAGTGAAATGTCAGTCCTTGGTGCTGACGTGTTATTATGCTTGATTCCTGATCAAGTTCAATCCTGTAAAGCCCAGGAAATAGTACTGTTTTCCCTCTATATTATCTGTTTCTTCATACTAAAGAAGTATTCATTTATTAAGTGAAGCCTACACATGCTGAGACATATTGAAGTTCCGTTCTATTATTACCCAAACAACTTCTCATTTCATGAGGAATTTGGATAGGAGTAAGCCAAGAATCTGTTAAAATGTTTTGAGTGTTGTAACCCTTTTCTATGTGATGGATTATACAGTATGTCCAACAAACTGAATCCCACATGTCTGAAAGAAACAGTTTCAGAGAAATACTCTTTGATGTATAGTCAACAGTTACATCATGGAATTATGCCATCTTTATAGAACAAGAGGGAAAGAGCGATGAGAATTGTTGGTCCATTTTGGATGAGTAGCAGTGCATCAGAAAGGCAATACTTACTCTTCCTGAAAATACTTTGATCCTGAAATAATTTCACACTGGGAAAAACCTGGGAATGTTAGTAGTGTCAGATATACCAGAGGTGGTATTCAGCAGGTTCTGACCAATTCTGGAGAACCAGTAGCGGAAATTTTGAGTAGTTCGGAGAACTGGCAAATACCACCTCTGACTGGAGATTTTACAGTATCCTTTCCCTGCCACGGTCACCAAGCCACGCTCACAGACCCAGTAGTAAAAAGAAAGTTGAATCCCATCACTGAGATATACGCATAAAATCAGGAAATAACAAGCATAAATATAATGGTCACAAATATACACATATCCTGCATAAGGCTTACTGGGAAAATTGACTTATTCATAAGTAAATTTAATCCTTCATTGCTGAGTGACAGAATTGGGTCATTCATAATTGGATCATTCATAATAGCTGAAGTTTATGTGGATGTTTATTAACTTATGATGATACTTATTAACATGATGTTACTTCTGAATGAATGTTTCTTATAGCTGTTAGAACATTTCCAGACCCTTGCAACTCTATAAGTGCCTTCTTCTTGTTCTTCTCTTTCCCACCAGTTCTGGTACTGTAACTTATGATCAAAGACTACTTCTTGCTTGTAGACTTTTGGAAAACCTCTGATGATCGTTTTGCTGAATGTGGCTCTGTAATGAATAACCTTAGACTTAGACATGTGGAATATTTTTGGATTATCTGGATTGTATTTAAATAGCTGTCTCCAATCACAGACCGAACAAATGATACAGGTTAAAACTGAATTTAGATTACAGAGAGCATTTCTTGATTGGAAATACTGCAGTACATTGATTAATCTAGTATCTGTTCAGCTTGCTTTAAATCTGGTTTAAATATAAAAAGTAAGATTCCTGACATTGTTATCCATAATTATCATTGGTGGTACACTCAATAGGGTTGCTCATTCTTTGAAATAATTTGGAAGAATTACTTCAAATCATATTAAAACAATCTTTTTTCAGGGTTTTAAGTGTGAAAAGAGAAGCTCTTAATGAAAAGCAGAGATGCTGCCTTTGTGCATGATTGATCAAGATCTTGGTGAGATTCTGAGGCACTTTTGCATCATTAGAAAAGCATACACAGTGTTATTGAATATAGTGTCCAGTGTTAACCTTTGATAGCTAACCTCAAGACTACTTCCCAGAAGCTACATAGGTCACAATAGTATACACTATTTGACATTTTTATTTACTTTTGGAATTAATTCTAATGTGTATTTATTTGTAAAGAAATACAGTACATTTATTCATTTGTTAAACGCATATTTATCTAAATAGTTATTTTGTTTTTGCACTTTGGACATGATTTCTTTTCTTTTGTTAATACATAAATATTTAGCCTAAGGAAGACTATGTTTAGGTGAGGGTACTACTACAAATCAGAACAACTTCTCACCCGTTTTTATTCATTGCTATTGCTACCTGTTCAGGTGGTAACTCTAATCCTCTAGTAATGTGTATGAGCCACATACTAGGAAGAACAAGATGAAGAAACTGCAATCTACTTTCTTGTCTGTTCCTAAATGCTAAAGAGTGCTGAAAAAGAAACCGAATTAGAGGTCAAAGAAGATGGATCCTCTTAGGAAAGATTGAAGATATTTTATCCAACTGCCTGCCAAAATTTACCTAATTGCGCCTGAAAAACCTACAACATTGCTTCAAAAACATAAGTAACAGAAACATATTTTTTAAAAATCAGGTTTGAGAAAATAATACATTAGTAGTATCTAATTACTAATGTTTGGTTTAATATTTTAACTGCTAAATTAAGTCATTTGTAGTGTTTCTAATGCTATATTAGATAGGAATCTAATATTTACAGAAAACTGCCGTTTCCTATTCCTGAGAATAGCATTAATTTACTTTCACTGTAACTTGAATATATTCATACTAAGTAAATTAGTAACTCCTGGAACCATCAAGCAAAATGTAACATTTGGCCACCACACATTGAACTGTCTTTAGATTAAATACTTGTACTTCTAATACAAAATCAACATAGTCATTAGCATAATCTTAAACTATTTATCTGCATAGTAATATGCTCCATGTAATGTCTAAAACAATTGTGAAGGAGGGAATTGACTGATACATCAGGTTTTGGTTTTATATTCAAAGGAATTCACTATGCATGCATTATTGTGATCTAATGAAGAATGACAAATCCAGAATGTAATAAAAAGCTGGTAAAAGTAGGAATTTATGCAATTGAATCTGCATAATAGTCTATGAGATGTAGAGTAAACCTGAATCAATATGATTTTTACTGACTTTTGAACCCAATTCTATTTGAATCTTTAAAAAGCATTAAAAATTACATTCTTTTTCTCCCAAGGTAAGCAGATTCTATCATTTCTGTAACAACTAAGTTTGTCATTTGACCCTTGGTCTGCTGGTTGAACTTCATCAAAAAATAAAAATAACTGATGAGATACTTTTAGCATCTAGTACATTTCGCAAAATTCAGCTCTCTTTCTCTCCCTCTCTCTCCCCTCTCCCCTCCTCTCCTTCTCTCATAGAATTCTTTATTGGCCAAGTGTGATTGGACACACAATGAATTTGTCTTTGGTGCATATGCTCTCAGTGTACATAAAAAGAAAAGATACATTCCTCAAGAATCATAAGTTACAACACTTAATATAGTTATAGGGTACAAGTAAGCAATCAAATCATACTAGGAGACAATCAATATAAATCATAAGGATACAAGCAACAAAGTTACAGTCATACAGTCATAAGTGGGAGGAGATGGGTGATAGGAACGATGAGAAGATTAATAGTAATAGTAATGCAGACTTAGTAAATAGTTTGACAGTGTTGAGTGATGATGTACAGGAAAAAACTGTCCTTGTGTCTAGTTGTTCTGGTGTGCAGTGCTCTATAGCGTTTTGAGGGTAGAAGCTGAAACAATTTATGTCCAGGATGTGACGGGTCTGTAAATATTTTCACAGCCCTCTTTTTGACTCGTGCAGTATACAGGTCCTAAATGGAAGGCAGGTTGGTAGTAATTGTTTTTTATGCAGTTCTAATTATCCTCTGAAGTCTGTGTTTATCTTGCTGGGTTGCAATTTTGCAAATACAGGTTCCCTCTATACTTTCAGGAAGCAATTTTGTGTATGTCCAAGCTATACCCAATAACTTGATGGAACGTGAATGCTTCACTCCTCAAAAAACCCTTTTGGTGTCACACTGTCAGCCTAAAAGATACAAGATTTAAGTGTCTGTAGAACTAAATACTATTTTACATTTTAGGCCTTTATTTCGAGTAAACATACAATTACTCTTAATTCCAAAAGTATAAAGTACAGAAGGTAGTTATTATTCTATTGAAAACTAATAAAGTGTGTTTGAAATTTCAAAGAATACTAAATCTATAGTGAGGCCTGTAGCCTATTTCCCTAGTAAAAGTGAGGGTTACAGTCCTTTTCAATGGTAGTGCAAAGGCCTTCCCTTGTATTCAATTTCTAGATGACAGCCAACGAGTCTTGAATGTAATTTTATACTGTGCCCCTATTATTTCTCAATTATTGCTTCTTTTAAATTATATTCTCCAGTATAACATGCCACACTTTCCCCCCCACTTTATTTTTGTATGATTTCCAAAGAAATATGTGATCAGAAGAATGGACTGGACTACTACTTGATTACTTAAAACCATTGGGGTCCCTGCCAAAATTAATCAGCATATAATTTCCCTCAGAAATTGCTATGCTAAAAATGACATTTATTTCTTCACAACTGCATCCTGAAAGATGTAACAGCCTCTGTGAGAGTTAGGGAACAAATATGACTGAGATGCCCAAAGCTGTCAAGACTGAGATACACGAATGATATTCAAAAAGAGTTGAAGTGGTCAAACTTTATGTACAGACAAAAGATGAGCATTTCTTGTTTCTGGGTCACAGGCTAGCAGGACCTTTAACCTACATGCCATAGATCTCCTACTCAAGGAAATTACTTACACTGGGCTGCTTCATAAACAATAGCAACTTTTAAGTGCCCCACCAGCATTACAAATAAGGCACAGTCAGCTTGCACAGGGTTTCATTGGAACTGAAATGAACCTTCTCAGAAGACTAATTAAATATTTTAAATAATGCCTGAGTAGTAGCCTTGGAGCTAATATCCTTAATTAGAGATAGACACAAAAATTTGGATAGAAATAGCAATAGCACTTACACTTATATACCACTTTACAGTGCTTTAAGCCCTCTCTAAGCAGTTTACAGAGTCAGCATATTGCCCATAACAATCTGGGTCCTCATTTTACCCACTTCAGAAGGATGGAAGGCTGATTCAACAACTGTGTAACTAAAAACAGTATGAAAGAAACAGAGGGAGACAATAAGATCCCTAGCATATATACTGTACAAATCCACAGTATATTTGTTGAAAACCATAAAAACCTTTTGCAACCACATAAGGGCTGCAAAATTCCTGATAATTATCAGACATCAGCAAAGAATTATAGAGGTTTCTATCTATCTCTACCATCTTGGAGTTCTGCAGCTGATAGCCAGAGCCCTACTACTATGGCAAGATGTTTTACCCATTATTCCTTTATATCCTGATTATTATTATTTTTTGCAAAACATTCTAGTTTAGACACTAAGAGAGAACAGATATTTTTCTGAGTACTCTGTCTGAGCTGTAGTAATATCTTATTTTGTACAGCTGCATTTGCAAATGCTATACCACATAAGGTGTACTTATTAAATCATTCCTCAACATAAAGTCTTCCTTGGATGGGAAGTTGTAAACTCTTTTGTGCAACAACTTCTACTAATTAATGTTTGTATCCAAATTTTAAAAGTTTCTGAAAAGAATTAGATAAAATATAAATACAACAATAGCAACTTACTGTTTTACAAGGCAGTCGATTTTTATTATTTCCCTGCTCAAATATTGTACTTGATAGATGTCTCACATTAAACTTAATAACAAGCATGTACTATTGTACCACCTATTCCTTTCCAAAAAAGACAATGATGTAGTGCTAGAAATGTCACTATCATTGTTTTACCTCAACGTTTTTTCCTCATTTTTATCACCGTCTTTCCTTTCAATTATAATCATGTTTTCCCCATCTGTTTTTTGCCATCTCCTTTAGCCATAAAATGTATCACCAAGCAGCAAAGTCATTGGGATCAGTGATTTATTATATGGAAGACACTGGCTATTGGTAGTCATTAAGGAGAAGTAAAACAGACCAAGTGCTTTTAAAAACTATAATTACTTGGTAAATGGGAGAGAGAGAGACTACAGGAATACATTCTTGAGAATTTTAAAGCTGAAGACAGGAGGAAATAAACCCATTGTTGTGGTGAAATGGCTCTACTTCTGACAATGCATTGCCCTTGTAAAGCAACTTGGTTCAATAGCTTGTTTGTCTATTTAAACCAACTAAAAAAACATAGAGCAATGAATTGTTGTAAACAAGTGGGAACATTGACAACTCCTGACAATTAATAAATCAAATTTCTCCTGATTATTTTGAATATACAAAGGGCAGCTTTAGAGGCTTAGTGTTGTAGTTTTACATCTACAAGTAGTTAAGACATATAATTTTAAACATGTTTAAATATTCCTCCTAATAAATAAACTGAATCTTGTAGCACTATCTGTGAAAAATTAAATTGTTTTACCTCAATTGATTTTTAGCCAATCAGTAAAGCCCACAGTGTGACAGAAAAAAATTCTTCATTATTATTAGTAACTAATTCTATGTATTTAAAAAAAGAACATTTAAATATATATCATTCTTCAACTGAAATAATTGATATCTAAAGCTAATTGATTGTATATTTAATTTTAAAAAGAATTAAAAATCAATTTATAAAATGTACAAATTATAGTATTGGATATATGGATCCCCAGGTACCCAATATTAATCAGGTATTGTCAGTACAATGCTTTTTTTATCAGTACTGTATATAATTATGTCTTTTTAGAGATAAGCATGTATCTTGGGACCATCCTTCTTAATTGTCTCTGAAGCAACTTCATTTTGATTCTTGGATATTAAGCCATGTAGAATCACTCCTAGGAAATTTAGCCATACAAATGAAAAAAAATATTACCAAATACTATTGTAGAATGTTATAGAAGCATAACATTGTAATGATGTAACTATTAGATTGTAAAGGCAATCTAATTGCATTACTCATATTTTAGTGTCATTGAATATTAATTTATATGGACAATGTTGTAGAATTATTGAATATGACCTATTTTATGAAGTTCCTTAATAAATGGAGAGAATAGTAAGCATTATAGAGTATATATTAAAGCATAGTAATATTATTGTGGTTAATAAAAGTAGAAATGGAAATAAGAGTTATTGTAATAGATGACCAGGCTGAGTCTGTGGGCAGGGTCACACGCACCATCAGTTTGGAGCCCTTATACCCTCCCTGTAAGAGACCTAAGTCCAGCTGTCCTTGAAGTCTGTTGACTCTTATCTGGTGTCAATTTGCCTAGACCATTAGTAGATCAAATTCTTGTATGTAGGTAGCACAGAATAAACTAATAGTGTTTTTGAACTGTATCTTGGCTTCTTATTTCTTTTGACTGACAGGTATGTTATGACAAGGTTCACTCATATGTTTTAATAAAAATATTATAAACTGAAAAAACGTATGTTTTTCTTCTTCCTGTTTAAAATTCACATTTTCTTATTTATAGATGTTTATGTAAATTAATTTAATGTGCACGCACAGAGACAGACATATATTTAAAAATGGGGAAAATGGATATTGTAGCTGAATATCAACTCAATCACCCAAAGTGTAAATACTAATATAAAATAGGGTTGCTAATGAAAGAAGAGTTTTATACAATATGAACATATTAAAAATGTATGTGCCCAGTGTTATGATTCTACACATCAGTGTCTTCCTCCCTCCCTATATTTCAAATTCATATCTAAATGTAGTCAGCACAAATTTCTTAAATTCTACTGCAGCATTCCAAGTATTAGTTTTTAAATATTCTTATATCCTTTTATGGTAACAGAATGTCAGAATGACATTTGCTGCATAGGAATGGCTCACCATGTGTTAGCACTGCTACACAGAACCATGGCTTGTCATTGTGGATACTTAAGCTCAGGATCTGCTGATACAGTTTTACAGAAGAATTATTGAGTCTATTATTTGTACCTCTATATATGTCTCATTTGGCACAGCTACCAAACAGGTCAGGTACAGACTTCAAATGATAGTTAGGACTGCAGAAAAAACAATTGTAACCAACCTGCCTTCCATTGAAAACCTGCATACTGCACAAGCCAGAAAGAAGAATGAGAAAACATCTACAACCCTCTCACATCCTGGACATAAACTGTTTCAACTTGTCCCCTCAGGATGCTCTATAGGAAACTGCATGCCAAAACAATTACATACAAAGATAGTCCACCCCACCCCCCCGTGCTATCACTCTGTTAAACACCTAATTACCTCAGAATTGTCTTATGCCTAAAAATATTTACTCACATAGTAGGACTGTATTGCTATTATCCTTATATTCTCATTTTTCTCATCTTCTTATCTTTCCTACTACCTTCTCCTATTTGTATCTTATGATTATTGTTTGTTGTTTGTATCTTATGATTTATGATTGTATCCTATAATTTATGATCTATGACTTACTACTTAGTTGTTTGTATGTACAGGAGACAAATTCCTTGTGTGTCCAATCACACTTGGCCAATAAAGAATATTCTATTTTATTAATGCTGAAGTATAATCTGTTAGCATTGTTATACCATTCTTTATACTTAAAAGTGGTATCATTTATTGTTGTGTTAAATCTGAAATAGCAGAATGTAGCTTGCTTCTCTTTGTTTGTTTCTTTCAAGGAGATAAATTATTTGTTTCCATATAGAAAACAACTGAAGTTTTCTTTCTATGCCGTGTATAAGACTATGAAAAATATTTTTATTTATTAAATTTGTTTGCTGCCCAACTTTCTGTAAGTTATTTTTTTCTGCCCTCTTTCAGTAGATAAGTGCACTGGCATCTTAGTAGAAATCTCTTTCATATAATCTCACAAATCTGTTGCTTATTATAGAAACATTGGTGAATTTATACAAGAATTTAAATGAACCTTTGACATTTGACATCTTGATTGCCTGGTATTTCAGCTGACCTATAATTTGCTGTTTATTTCTGTTTCAAAGCATTCTAAGATGGTGACAGCATTGGGATTTTGCATTTATGACCCATCTCTAAGCAAAAGTGGAAGCATTTGCTTAGAGGTATCCATAACATGTTAGCTTCAAAAATTACTTCTCAAATTTAAATATGTGCAGCTGGACTGTTACCATACTATATTTCATTGTATATAACATAGGAACAGACTTTCATCTCAATTTCAGCCTTTACCATATTGGTCGAGCTAATGTGAAATAATATGAATAATTACTAGCAGTGAAAATACCTGGTTATATTAACAGCAAAATATGCTGTAATATGGCATTTAGCTCCTATTGTTTACAGCAAACAAAAATAAAGTTTCATATCATGCTTCTGTTAAAAATTTTTTAACTGGTTAGACTCCTTGAACTTAACTTGAAAAAGAAACCAGCAAATGTGGTTTATGAACAGTTTTTGAAACTAATCTGTGCCTGTTTGTTCAGAAGAACATTGCACTGAATTCAATTTTGCAAGTAAGGGAATATCTCTTTGCAATATTCTTGTACAACAAAGCCAGTTTGGTGTGGCCATTAAAATATTGCACTAGAAACAGACTGTGAGTTCTCTTTCATTCTCTTCTGAACCAATCCACTTCAAAGGATTGTGCTGTTGGAAAAATAAGAGGCAGGAATTATATAAATTATCTGGAATTTTATTATGGGAAAGGAGGGGGAGGAGGAGGGGGAGGAGTAAAAGGAGAAGAACTGTGGCAAAAGGAAGAAAAGATACTATCAATAGGTATCTTGGCTGCAATCGCAAAACACCTGGAACACCACCTGAACACCATTGACATTGACATAATCACCATCAGTCAATAGCAAAAAAAATTCATGGAACAGCTTTCATCCTTTGACAACATCTTTAGCACCAGCAATCAACAATACCTACTTATCTCAGCAGAGATAAGGGAGATAAAAATGCAAAATCCAGTATAAACATCTGGCTGACTATGCAACCAGCAGCTATCAGTAAGTTTGCAACTAGTTGAAAGCAAGGTCTATAAGTTTTATTACAGTTGTAAAGGGATGGGCTATCACAAAAGATGTGTGGATTCATCACAAATGGGCATGTGGTTGTTTTTAAAATTATTTTAATAGGAAAATTGTATTGTATCTGTTAAAACAGTTAAATGACTAATGTTATTTTTTTTAGCTTGGTATTTAAATTACTGAGAAATCCCACTGTTAATTTCCTATAAGACCAGAACAGAATTTAAAGTTTGAAGGAAAGAAATTCCGATGTCCGCCCCCTTGACTCCTTCATACATACATTTTAATTGAGAATTTCATTAGGATATTTATGGTATATTTTCCCTTATTTTATTATATATTTTATTTGTATCTTATCTTTGCAATTGTGAACTTTCATGCAATCAGATTGTCATTTTGTCATGGAAGACTAGACTTGGAATATTATTAATACAACAATAACCATAATTAATAAATAAATAAATAAATAATATCTTTGAAATGTGAATTTCTTAAGAGCTTGTTGAGTTGCATCTAATATTAAACTGAACAGGTGTGAACTGGCAGTTCACAAGCATTGCAGAATAAACTTGTATAACATTTAGTCTAATAAATATGTCTATAAGCCTCATTTAATCTATTACTGATAGTTAACATATATATATAATTATATATAAAAGATATATAATGATGTGCCAAATACATGCTGAAAATGTAATAAATCAATCCTTTTGATGCTCTTTCTTTACATGGTGGGCATGTAAGAAAGCTAATAATAATTGGGAATATTAAAATAAATGTATAATTACAGAGAAAAAACTAGAGGTTTTTCTTTTAGATCTAAAGTATAAACAACTTTATTTTATTTATTTTATTTGGTTTGTCAATTGCTTACAAGATAATAGGTATAAGTAAAAACATAGTTATGAATACATGGATACATATAAGAAAAATAAAAGAAACAATAGGACAGGGACATAGGCACTTGAGACAAACCATGGGACTATGTTTTTATATATGATAACAGAAGCAAGACTTCTGTATGCGTAGAGATGGAAGGAACCACAGATTGTCACAATGGAAGAATATCTAGTAAATTTAGTGAAACTGGCTGGGATGGCAAAACTAACTACTTTGATTTTAAAAAAAGACTGTCTAGCTTTGTTTCCATGTGAAGACCACTTTTGGACTTTTTTCTTAAAACTGCAGAAATGAAATTTTAACTTTGGAATTTGATCATTAGATTAATTTATGATTACAGGAAAACTGTGTACAATTTGTATTTTACAGTTATATTTGTAACTGTATTGAAGAAAGTCAGATGTTACTATTTTCTTATTTTTTTTTCTTATTACTTGCACTTCCCAGCCCTTACTCTTTTCCCTTTCAGTTCATTTTTTCCCTGTTTTTATCTTTTATCTTTTGTAAATTAGATGATGCAGAATACACACACACAATATAATCTACTAAAGATTGGTTATGAAATTATAAAATGACTTGTGACATATTTTTGCAACTGTGCTTTTGAAAGAGTTTGTGCAATACTTTATGAAATAACTTGTGCAACTGCTTGAGTAATCAATGTTGAGCAGTTTAGACAACAGATTATAAATTTGCTTGTACAAGTGGTATAAAATGAAAACATTTGCACAAAAATGAAAACAGGCTTTCCATAAATAGAAAAAAAATATTTTGCTATGAAATAAGCCTTTGCTGTGTCCAACACTAAACTCTATTTGCATATTACACTTGATCTAGAAAAAGAGCCATCTAATATGTAATACAAAATTTACAGGAATCTTAATTTGTCAGCTTAGAAGTAACAGTAAATAATAGTTTCTCCAAAAGCAGTGGGATCTGATTAAAAATAATGAGAAGAGGATAGTCAGGTACAAGGCTCACTCATCTACATTGCTTTGTGTTACATGTGACTCAGGGATGGTATTCTACCAGTTCGCACCTATTTGCTAGAACCGGTTGTTAACATTCTAAGCAGTTCGGAGAACCGGTTGTTAGAAGAAATTACTGGCCTAATCCTGTAAGGAAGGCAGGAAGGAAACATTCTGGTGTTGTTTACAGAAACTGCCTCTCTGTTAACCCTTATTATATTCTTGGCAGGACTAGACTTCCTGTCTCAGGAACTTCTCTGGAGTTTTCTTTTCCTCCTTTGCTGGTACTTTGCTTGTGTGGAGTGACCATTCAAAGTTACAATGGCCCTGAAAAAAGAGACTTATGACCATTTTTCACACTTACAACTGTTGCAGCATCCTCACAGTCATGAGAGGCCAGGCAAGGGGATGGTGCCTTGATGTGAGTGATGTTGAGTTGGCCACACCCAGCCAATAACATGACCACCAAGCCACACCCACCTGGTCACATGACCACCAAGCCATGCCCACCAACTAAGCCATGCCCACAGAACCAGTTGTTAAAAAAATTGAATCCCACCCCTGATGTGACCCATTCTGGTGACTGCTTACATAGCACATTTGATAAGAAATGTAAGATGTTGTAAACGCTGAATGATCAGGATCAGTGCTCAAACTTATGAGAAGAAAAACTTTCTAAAATCATGTTGTTGAAGGAGAAATATTGTTTTCACAGGAAGATCTGATTTCTTTCACTTTGATGCCTCAATTAGTTTTTTTCCCTCTAGTTACCAATTGTCACTTCCAGTAAACAATTTCATTCATTTGATCCAGTTTTGTAACCTCTTTTGATGGAACTTGCCTTTCATATAACTTTATTTTTATACTGTCATAGGAAAAATCAATCGCTAAATAGTAATACTGTACATCAGAGACGTCAAACACAATTTAACTGAGGGCTGGATCAGGATTGTGGTTAACCTTGAGGGACCAGGTGGGCATGGCCTGGTGGTCACAGCCGATTGGGTGGGTGTGGACAGGATGGGCATAGTCAGCTCAACATTGCTTGTGTCGAGGGACACTTATGGTGGCCTGGGTGGGGCTGGGTGGATCCATTGTCTCCAGCGGAGAAAGGCGAGCACCAAACCCTTGTTGACCAGAGAGCCTCTCAGTCCCACTCAGACCATGTGGAGGACCCCCTGATGGTGGCACAGGCTGCCAGGCTGCCTTGGGCAGCAGAGGGCAAGCACCCATCCTGGCTCTCAAGCTCCCAGGGCACCGGCATCCCACAGCCCAGCCCCATCCAGCCCCGATTCCTTGAGGGGGCACCCGGCTGGGCTTACCTCCTCCTCAAGGCTGCTGCTACTGTGCTCGTTCTCCTTAGTCAGGTTGTTCATGGTGTGTGCAGGAGGGCAAAATATGTGGGTGAGAGGAAGGTCCACTCCCTTTCCTGTGTTCTATCCAAGTACCAACACTTCCAGGAATGAAGACTGCTGGTACATTATCATGCCTCTTTTTCAAGAATTCCACACATATACAGAGATGTCTATCAGATCCCAGGCTACCCAAGGGATCAGAAAATTGGGAAAGTGGAATTGGTTACTATACAGAACCTATCTTGTTTGTGCAGGAACTCTTTTAGGACTACTACCTTTGCATGTCTGAGTGTTGCTGAGTCTTTTATTTGAGAAAATGCTGGATACTTTCTCGGTCAGAGCCACTGTGGCAAAAGAAAGAGGTTCCCGGGAAAGATGGTGAGTAGCACTAGATGGAATATGTCAAAGTTACATAGGAAAGAGGAGAAGCATTGGATCCACAACACTGTTGCTGTTGACTGCCAGCCAGTCCTGGACTACTCAGTGCTCCAAAAAGTACTCATCCTGATGAGCAAGTCTAATAGGGAGGAGAGCAATACTATTGGTTTCATTCCTTAGATAAAGTAAAAGGCTGTGAGTGGAGAATGTCATAAAAACAAGAGAAGTTCATTCTGTCTTGAGGAAAAGAGCAAATCACCCAGTGGTATGGATGAGCCACAGTTGCAGCATAACTTGCAGCATAACCCACATGCATTTACTTGAAGTCAAAAGAGTCATCAAACTATATGTTCCAACAACAACTCCAAAAACAAAACAAAAAAGCAGATTACCCATATCAATAAGGAAACTTCAATCCAAAAAGAGATCACTCTGGCGGAAAAACAAATCTGGTCACGTTGCTAATTTCAAAAACCGATACAAAAATTTATGCCACCAGATAAAGACCGAATGCACCAATTATCACATTAAACAAGAGGAAAACCTTCTAAGCACCAATTCCACCCGTGCTTTTTACAATTTTGTAAACAACAAACTAAAAGACTCAAGGTCCATCCCTCCTTGATAGGACCTGATGGTAAAGACTGCAGCGACGACACCATTAAAGCCAACATCTTTAACACATTCTTCGGCTCAGTGTTTGTAAACAGTAATGGATCATGCCCAATGTTTCCTAGCCGTACCACAGATAACAACAATGATCTAATACATATCGATTTTACAGTAGACAACGTTGAAAAAGCACTACGCAATCTAAAACCATCTCTATCTATTGGACCGGATGGAATATGTGCCTACTTCTTAAGAAAGCTATCCACTGCCATAGCCAAACCTCTAAGCATAATCTTTGAAAATCTTTCAGGACCAGCTCCTTGCCTAACCTATGGTTACAAGCCACAGTCATCCCTATCTTCAAAAAGGGAGACCCAAGCCTAGTTGAAAATTACAGACCAATCTCCTTATGCTGCGTCACCTGTAAAGTCATGGAATCAATTATTAACCAATCCATCATCCTCCATTTAGAGACAAACAACCTACTCTCCAATAAACAATTTGGTTTCAGAAAAACTATCCTGTAATCTGCAACTCTTACACTGCAAAAACATATGGACTACACAACTCGACCAGGGCAAAGCAATAGACACAATCTACATAGACTTCTGTAAAGCCTTTGATTCAGTGGTACACGACAAACTACTCCTAAAAATAAAATCTTATGGTATCTCTGGACAACTGAATAACTGGATAGAAGCATTCCTGTCAAACAGACAACAATGGTCAAAATCGGAACGCCCTATCAAATCCAGTACCTGTCAATAGTGGTGTTCCCCAAGGCAGTGTTCTAGGACCAACTCTCTTCATAATCTACATAAACGACCTTTGTGATCATATCAAGAGCAATTGCGTGCTCTTCGCTGATGATGTAAAGCTGTTCAATACCACAGACAATACTACTACCCTACAAAAAGACCTAGATTATGTATCTGAATGGTCTAACATATGGCAACTTCAAATCTCAACAAATAAATGCTCTGTCTTACATATTGGTAAAAAAAATCAGAAAATAAAATACAAGCTGAATAGTCAAGATCTTGTTGATGACCCAAGCTCTGTAAAGGACCTGGGAATACTCACCTCTAATGATCTAAGTGCTAGAGCCCACTGCAACTACATAGCCAAAAAGGCATTAAGAGTTGTTAACCTAATCCTACGTTGCTTTTCTCTGGTAATATCTCACTACTAACCAGAGCATACAAAACATTTGCTAGACCAATACTCGAATACAGTTCATCAGTCTGGAATCCTTATTACGTATGTGATATTAGCACAATTGAGAAAGTCCAGAAGTATTTCACAAGAAGAGTTCTCCACTCTTCTACTCATTGTAGAATACCTTACGCCACCAGACTCAAATTCTAAAACTAGAAAACCTTGAATTACGCCTGCTTCGGTCCGACTTAAGCATGGTATATAAAATCATACATTGCAATGTCCTACCTGTCAATGAATACTTCAGCTTTAACCATAACAACACAAGAGCACACAACAGATACAAACTCAAAGTAAACCGCACCAAACTTGATTGCAGGAAATACGACTTCAGCAATAGAGTGGTCAATGTCTGGAATACTCTACCCGACTCTGTAGTCTCTTCCCAAACCCCAAAAACTTTAACCTTAGACTGTCTACTATTGACCTCACCCCTTTCCTAAGAGGTCTGTAGGGGCGTGCATAAGCGCACCAACGTGCCTACCGTCCCTGTCCTATTGTTTCTCTTATTCTTCTTTTATTTTTCTTATATGTACCCATTTCATATATTCACAACTATGTATACACTTGTACTTATTATCTTGTAAACAATTGACAAATCAAATAAATAAATAAATAAAAATAAATAAATAAACATTTCACTAGTTTAGATGCAGTCCATTCTCACAGTTCCATCAAAAATAGGAGGTTCCGTTAAAGGAGCTGCTCATTTCAGTTTCAAAGCTAAGAATCTTGGCTCTGAGCTGTCCTGTGTAAATATCATCTTTGATTATTCATTCCCAGAAAAGCATTAACAACATTGTTATTTTGTTTCTATGTGGCTACAACTATTGGGGGTGGGTGGGTGGAAAATGACAATACTGCTGCTGTTATTAGAGTTCAGTTCAATGGAATAAAATGGAGTCAAATTAATTTGGAATTCATGGATAAAATATTTGGAAAGCCCTTACAGTCTCAGTTAGGAAATCTCTCAGTAAATGGAATTTAGTAACAATAATTTAAAGCATTGATTATTCTCATGTGTTAGCTTTGGTATATACTTTGGCAACTCTTCCAGTATATTAAAGGCACATGCAAGAACAATAAAGATTTTATTTCATAGGATTTTTTTTTGTTTTTTGGTTCTTAAATTTGTTGCTGCCTCCAAAGTTTATCATTGCAGTTCAGAATATTGCACATTTCTATATATTATTTCTATATAGAAATAATTCATCAGCCAAAACAGGCAGCGTTTCATATTATTTTTCACCTGCCAGCATTCCAGAAACTGCAAATTTTCTCTATACAAGGGTGAAAAGACTAGTGTAACTGTTCAATGTTTGAGTATTTTTAAAAAGAGTTTGGAGCCATACTGTATGGTATTCAGCTTTGTTCGGGCATTTTCCCACGTCATTGTAGTTGTGCTTTTAAAGTTGTAGCAACGTTTTGGCAGAATCTCACCTGCCATCATCAGGCTTCTGTATAGTGTTCGTCATTTTGCTACTAAAATAAAATAATTTATTAAAATAATTTATTAGGATTACGTGAGCCACTCCGAGGCACAAATATGACATAGACAGCTAAATATACTTAACTGTAACTAAAAAATAAGTAAATAACTAAACTAAATAAAAATAAAATGCGAATAATACAGTTTATGGATTAATTGGATATAAAACAGAGTTGCTTATTTGTCTTTTTAAAAATCCATACCGAATGCACACAACAAAAGGATGTGTTATCTTATCATTGTTAACTAAGAAAAAAGCATCAATTTTATATTGGGATATATGCCAATCTATACTTGCTCAAAATATTATGGATATTGGGATATATGCTAATCTATACTTGCTCAAAATATAGTCATAGATTTAATTATTTTATGTATTCTAAGAAAGGCAAAAGTGGCATGTTTTATGTTATTTTTTTTTTCATTGTGGCTTCCTTTTAGGACCTATGGCAAATTTCATTCATTCCCATGTGATTCTTGCAACAATTCTGTGAGGTACATGAAGTTGAGACAGAATGGCATAGAAAGGATATCCCATTTCTTCCTGTGCTGAATGTTGAAGCCAGATTTACTTGAATTCAATTCAAAACAGAATATGTAGTCGTCAACCTACAGCTACAATTGAGCCCAAACTTTCTGATGTTAAGCAAGACAGTTGTTAAAACAGTTTTGCCCCATTTTATGACTTTTCCTGCCACAGTTAAGTCAATTACTGCAGTTGTTGGTAACACAGTTCTTAAGTGAATCTTGACTTTGCTTGTCAGAAGGTTGCAAAAGGTAATCATGACCCCAGGATCCTGAAACTATCTTAAATTACTGGCTAATTGCCAGGCATCTGAAGTTGATTACATGACTATGGAGATATTGCAACAGTGGTTAGTGCGAAAAATGGTCATAAGTGAATTTTACAGTGCCATTGTAACTTTGGATGCTTACTAAAAGAATAGGTGTAAATCAAGGACTACTTGTACATGTCTCGTTTGAAACAAGACAACACATACACATAAATATGTATCCTAAACTTACATCACACAGTTAAAACTGAAACTCTGAAGAGCTACACATCCCTTAAAATTGCCTATGAGTACTATTGTATAGAAATGAAGGAATTGAATAGCATTTATTTAATTTATTTAAATTGATTGATTGATGCATAATATAAATTCCCTATATACAATCCAGTAGAGTTATGACATGTTACATGAAGTCTTTTCCTAACTATTGTAGTACTTTTCATGTTCTATTATTGGGCTCACAGTCTCATAGCTTTGAAGATATCAGGAATTTTCTATTTACAAATAGTGTTAGAGCAGAATGCTATACATGCAAGCACACCCATAAGCAGATCTCAATGTAAGCAAACAATGGTCTTCATTATAAAATGCCACAGTACATTTAGAAAAGGTTTGTATATTGTTTCATTTTCATTTTATAAAGCACAAAAGGAATCATATGTAGGCAAAAAAACCCTACTCCTTATTAAATTAACCCAATGAGGTCTGTTGAATTTAATAATATTTTTTTTTCTTTTTGCAATTTTGTAATCCCTATCAGGGTGGAGTCAGGGCGTCTGAATGGAACTGAACATTTACTGATTAGATGCTCTTCATGACACCTACACGAAGTTCACAGCAGATATTTTCTCTTTGTACCCTGCTAGAGAAACATCTAGGTTTGAACTTTCAACCTTCCAAGTGGGAGCCAAATATCTTCACCTCTAGGCCACCATGCCACTCGCTGAATATTGTGCTTGTATAGAACAGCAATGATGATTAAATTTTTATTCTGTATCTGTGTGTGTGTGTGTGTGTGTGCAGTCCTTGCTTAACAACCATTCATTTGTAACCATTCAAAGTTATAATAATGCTGAAAAAAATTGACTTATGACTGATCCTCTACTTATGACCATTGAAGCATACCAGTGATCACATTATTATGATGGTAACCATCATGCAGTTATCCTGGTTGCAGCATCTTGCGATCACCATTTATGACCTTCCTAGCTGTCTTCTGATAAGCAAAGTGAATGGGGAAACTAACAGGGAAGGTTGCCTCGCTTAATGACTGCACCATTTAACAATGAATTTTCTGTCCCTATTGTGATCTTATGTCAAGTACCGTACCTCTATGCGCACATGTGTGTGTCTGTCTGTATATATATGTATGCTATCTAACTGAACTCAAGGTGGTGAACCTACCTATTTCTACCTCCTATTTTCCCCTTCAACAAAAACCTTCTGAAGTGGGTTAAGCTGATAAACTGACCCAAAGTCACCCAGCCAGCTTTCATGCCTTAAGTAAAATAAGCTAGAAAGGTAAACTGAGCTGAGATACAAGTATCTCATCACAAATGTTTTGCCAAGCTCTTTTCATGATAAATCGTTAACTGAAGAAAATATTCAATTCCCCACTTTATGAATTTTGTTTTCATGGATTAGTTCATAAAAAGCAAGCACTGTGACTAATCCATACAGTCCTAATAACTAAAGTAATCCTTCTCATTTAAAATGCCTATCATATGTTAATTCCGTCTCTATTGGCCATTAGCCACGACTATCATTGTTTTGGCCCACTGTAGAATTTAGAACAAAACTTTTCTCCCACTTGCTATATGAAAATCTTGAGACAAACTCCAGGACAATTTAAAAGTAGCAATGTTGGTGTGTTTCATATACTGTTAGGCTCTACATATTCCTATATATACATCTCTACATATGTGGAATCAGCTCAAGATACTGAAATTCTGGATGGTATGTATTCTTTTCATTTTATTCCACTGTTTATTCCACTATACTTAAATAACTTTTCTCATTTTTGTCTAGACATTCCTAGGGTAGGCTATCAATTTTTTTATGTTATATGGTTATGCATAAAAACATGTAACACTATATAAAATCTGGACAGCTCGTGAAATAGAAACCTGAAACCAGACTCTTGTGATTTTGTTAGTATAGCTTTACACAGATTGGTACAAAAACATTGGCTATCAGTAGTAATTCTTGTTAACATATTAAAAGTCTGTATTAATTTATAGAGAAAATAGAGAAACTTGGACAAAAATAGCTGAAACATTAACTGGCTCACCATTTCAAGGAATTATGAATGATAACATATTTATGGTTTGGAATTCAAAGTAAAAATATTTTCATTTACTGTTAATATCTAAGTTTATTATGGAGTCAAATGCTTTAAAAGGGCAGCATTGTTTTGTATAAAGAAGAGGATATAAAACAGAAGGGGGAAAAGCAAAAAATCACTCTTGTGAAAACTTGGATAGTTTGCTTTATCTTTTAATGCAAGGATACCTAAATTCTTTAAATAAATACCAACATTTTATGGATAATGGTGAGAGAGACAACTAACATTGCCTGATACCTTTTTAAAGATATTTTAGAAGTGCATTCTCTTCTCTCAAGTACTGTTCAAAATCTGTTCTTGGCTCTCGTGCCTCAGAAACTCTCATTCTTGCATTACCTCTTTGCAGGTCAATTGCATATACAGTATAAGCAAAGTAACATTTCTCAGTGTTCCAAGAACAGAGAATGATGCAAATGAAAGGAGAAGGAGTCTAACAGTATGTTAGTCATGCTTTTAAACCAAATTTTGTTCCTTTTCTTTTTGTTTTACTTGTAGGCACCTTACCAAGCATTAACTTTAATCTCACTGCACATTCTCTCTTATATGTTTCTGGAGTGCTATATGGGAAAAGCCCACATAGAGGTTCCTTCCCACTTATTCCAGACATCTGACATTTTTGCCTCTGTGTGATTTGGAAAACAGCCACGCCACCCTGCATCACCCATACTATAATGGCAATCTGAGACAAGCATTGGTGGTAGCATGACTTTACTTGTTCAGAGGTAAAAGTTTAACAGCACTGTGTCGGGGTATCTGAATATAGCCTTTAGATAAATGAATAGTTTGAGAAATATAAATAAAGTTGCATATAGGAAAAAGACATATGGTTTCGGTTGTTGAATCTATTGTATCTGAATAACTTACAGCTATTTGCAAGCTAGAATGCTTAGTATATAATCTTAAAATTGGCAGTTGACATAATTTCATAGCTACTTTTATAAAACTGTCAAGGTCTTTGGCAAATGCTACACTGAGGGAAAGTTCATCTGAAGATGTTGGTGCACTTTTTTTGTAAATTTATTTTGAGCTTGACTAAGCTTTGGACCATGAAAACAATCAGCAATTCAATAAAATCTTTAATATAATCCTTTGACCAAAACCTTCCCTTTTTATTTTTTACTTATCTGTTCTCCCCATCTTTCTTCTACATGACCTCAACATACTGCAGAAAGCTTGCCTCTTAGCTTTCAAGTTAATAAGAACTGTTGATAATAATAAACACAACATGATTGCGGTTTATGAAACAAGCACTTTTGCTATTTCCTGGAAAGACAATCATTTTTGATGATTTGGGACAGAATACAATATTCAAGGCAAATCTGCTAGAAATTATTTCTTCAAAATCTATTTAATATACTTTGCTATATATGTTTCTCACTTAAAAATATATTTTTAAGTGAGGTAGTCTCACAGGGCCACAATTTAGCACCACTCCTGAGTTTCACAATGCCAACTTGTCACAGAGATATAGAAGGATCATGACTAGCAGATACTACAGTCTGATGTCAGATCACAAACTCAAAGCAGATCAACACATTCCTTTCTGTTGATTTCATATGTAAATCAAAGTCTTAGGCTAAAAAGTTACTCATGCTTACTAAAAGAGAACAAATTGGAAATGAGTTTAGGATAAAAATAGGTTATATGAAAAGTAGAATGCTCATTCCTACAACAGGGAGAATTTATTCTTCACTCTCAAGGCTTATTTTGTTCATCTATGGAATCAAATGGAAGTGGCAAATTCTGCTTATTTTTAAATGTGTGGATGGATCTAATACTTGCATGTAAATTTTTACTCTTTTACAGGATCAGCATATGGCTTGCACCTTCAAAAATACACTCTTGGGGTGAGGAGTTGTTTTGTTTATGGACTGGAAGTCAGTTGGAGGTCATGCTAAACCCCTGTTGTAAATGAATTGCCAAAGGTCACATTCTAACTGAAAAAAGAAGGAATTATCTGATTCTGAAATCTTGACATTTAATCCCTTCATTCATTAATTGCTTTTTCTGTTGCCTGTGTATACAGCTATGCGTTAGAAAGAAATGGGAAAAAATGTCAGAGAAACAGAAGCTTACATTCAGTAATACTCTTTCATGTCTAATTCTGAGAAATTTCTTTTTAATCATAAATAAGGAGGAATCAGCTTTCTTTAAAAATACAACATTCTTGGGACTTAAAAGTTTAGAAGGTGATATTTGGGACCTGAATGTCTCAATTGCTGCAGCTAAAAAACAAGATGGATAACTGTACCTGGTTTGAAGCATTAGTTAGACTTGATCCTTTCACACATTCCAGAAATACTTTTAGAATCAGTTCCCATTAAATGTTTTGGGAGTACAACATCTACAAAAGCCAGCTTTTAGTGACCAATTACATTTTAAACAGGCTTGTATTGTCTATTTTCTAAAGCTATGAGTGGCGCAAAGATACATGTTTGGCATCACAAGACAAGATAGAAAGACCTGCACACGGATTAGAGAATAAATGAAAATATACAAAAAGAGTAAAAGAATTGAAATGGAAATAGGCTGGTCACATAACAAGAAGAACTGATGGCAGATGGACTAAGGCAGTCATAGAATGGATTCCACTTGATAAAAAGTGTACTCAAAAGAGACCTAAAACAAGATGTAGTGATGATATCACCAAGTATAGCAGGCCCAAGTGGCAAAGGAAAGGTCAAGACCGTTCTGTTGGAAACATGCAGAAGAGGTCTTCATCCTGCAGTGGATAGACAGTGGATAGAATGATAATAATGATTGTCTGTGCAATTGATTTCTCCCCGTCCTCGTCCTCCCCCCACCCCCTCCCCCCCCACCTCACAAAACTTCATCTATGCTTAAGCATGTCAGATTTTTATTCATGCTTTCTTTCTCTTCAAAGTATTGTTTATTGTGCTACACTGGTGGGTACAGTGAAATCATGCAGCATATCATAACTTTCACTTAATGAACCAGAACTGCATGTGATTGAGTTAACAGGGAATGACTCTTTTTCAACCTTTGCATGGCAAGTTCTTTAACATTCTTTATTTGTATGTAAATGTAGTACCTGTTCCAAATACACCAAAAAGACAAATAAATCTATGTATTTTGAACATTGAATAATCTTCTTGTACTGAGACAATGCAGGTGTCTCCTCTTGATTTAGAAATCTGCCCTTGGTTTTTAAAGCTTAAAAAGGTTTTTTTAATTGGTTTTGTGAATAAAAACACTCATGCAAATTTTTTCTCCAACTCTACATAACTGCTGGAAAGAACAATATGCAAATTATTCTTAAATGCTGAAATGAATGAATGAACCAAAATTGCAATATTATATTAAATGCCAATATCATAGATTCTCCACATACTGGACATCGGTACTCTCACAATGGGACTAAAAACTACTCCAAAACTTTCAAGTAGTAGATTCAGGTGGAAACTTAGATGATTATGATTTCATATTGATTTTACTGTACTTTATTATAACTACTTGGAAGACTTTTCTCTATAACTACCTGGAAGTTTCAGTATTTACTAACATCTTGGCTTTTGGAACAGGCAAATGAATAAACAAAAAGGTATCAATCTAGTGGTTAAGGGTTAGAGATAGGGAGACTGTGAATTCAAGTCCCACCTTAACTATGAAAACTAACTGGATAACTTTGGGAAAGTCACCTTCTCTCAACTCACACAATAGACTTCTTGTTATAGGGAAAATAGGAGGAAGAAGCGGTGTTGGGTATGTTCACTGCCTTGTTATTTGTAAAAATAATAAAGGTGAGATATAAATAAATAAATAGGAAGTAGCCTTCATTTTTCAAAACTGTTTAAGAAGCCATTTTAGGGTGTTTTATCTTATCCTTTCTCTTAACAATAGGATTGACAATCAAATTTCATTGTACTCCCCACACCTGTCAATTTATGTTGAATAATAAATATTATCACAATACATTGTATAATGTATAAGCAGCAAATAGGAATATTTTAAAAACCACCTTTGTGTATATAGATGTCAAGCTATTACCACAACTGAGCCCAAAATTTCTGTTGTTAGTAAGACATTTTCTGAGTCAGTTTTGCCCCATTTTATGATCTTTCTTGCCTCCTTCACTTGTTAATACTGTGGTTGATAAGTTACGGTACTTGTTATGTTTGAGGCATGGGTATAATGAACGGAGACCAGACTGTCAACCTTGAACTTCAGCTCTTTATTCACAAGCATAACAGAGACAAAAAACCCCAGCTAGCAGTCACCCTTTTATAGCGTAAGCTGCTATCCGGATAACCAATGGATATTGTTATAGCATTTGAATCTTGGCGCGGCCCGCCAACAGCCAGTCAGATTGCTCGGAATGAACCAATCGTAACTTGCCATTATATGGACCAATAGGACGTGCAGGATTACGATCCTGCTAGGCAAATGAATTTTTATTAATATATTTCTTTAGTTCACAACACCCCTCCCCCTTGGGTTTTGTTTGACGGCCGTGGTGACGTAATCACGCAGGTATGCAGGTCGTTTTACCTGCCTATTTGATTTTCGCTGTTCCACCGGTTTTTGTTTAAAGTTCGGTTCCAGTGGAACGCAAGGCTTGTCTTCGCCCGGGGTTGATTCCGCGGTGCTGTTTTTGGCACTATCAGGGTCCCTTAAGTCCATTCCTGGATCGGGCGGGCACGCCTCCACTATGGTGTTCCTCCGTGGGGAGGATGCCCCCGATCCCGAACCTTCTTCAGGTGGCGCGAGTACTCAGTTTAGCGGCCATCTGTCCTTGATTACGTCGTCGTCTATACGGCCTTCGTCCCCCTCGGTATTCCCTTCCCCTTGAGTTTGGAAGTCAGAGGGGTCACGGATATTTGGTTGTAAGCGAGATCGGAGTTGATCAATATGGCGTTTCCATATCTTGCCATCTGTCGTCTTAAGGCGGTAAGATCTAGGGCCAGTGAGGTAGACTACGGTGGCTGGGACCCACAACGGTTCGCCGGAAAGGTTTTTTGCATAGACCAAGTTGCCTACCTTGAATTGGCGATACGTTCCGCTGGATCCACAAGGTTTCTCTGGCGAGTAAGATGGGTGTAGTCGGTCGAGGTGGGAGCGAAGCTTCCGCCCCATTAAAAGTTCGGCTGGGGTCTTGTTGGTGACACTGTGGGGGGTAATGTGTTGTAGTAAGAGTATTTTGTTCAATCTAGCGTCGATGTCCCCCGGATCCATTTTTTGGAGTGTCTTTTTAAGGAATTGAACCATCCGTTCCACCCTACCATTTGCCGCAGGGTAAGCCGGCGAAGTTAAGGCATGGCGGATGCCCCGGTCCGCCAAGTATTGTTCGAAGGTGAGAGCAGTAAACTGGGGTCCGTTGTCGGAAACTAGAACGTCCGGGAAACCGTGTGTTGCAAATAATCTATCTAGTTTTTTAATAACAGAGTCAGTAGTTGTGCTTTTCATCTTGTGGATTTCGAGGCAGTTGGAGTAAGCATCCACGGTTAGGAGAAACGTGTGTCCTTTCGTGGGTCCCGAAAATCAATGTGGATCGGGGACCACGGGCCTCGAGGAGTTTCCCATTCGGTGGGAATTGCTCTCGGTGGGGCGTTGCTGACTTCTTGGCAGTTTTTACACGTGGTAACCCAGGCTTCAATTTGTTTATCGATGCCTGGCCATGCGTAGCTTCGAGCGAGGGCCTTCATGTGGACGATGCCCGGATATCCTTCGTGCAGGGTTTGCAACACGAGTCGCTGTAGTCTCTCTGGCATGACGACTCTATCTCCCCATAGGATGCAGCCCTTCTGGGAGAATAGTTCTGTTTGCCGGTTCTTGAACAGCGCAAAAATAGCGGGGGTTTCTTCGACTGGCCACCCGCGTTCGACCCAACTGAGAACTTTTGCGAGGATAGAGTCTCATTTTGTGCCGGCAGCGATATCTCTTGCCATTAGTGGTGGCGAGTTGAGGGTTTCAATTTGCAGCGTGGTGAGGGTTGGAGCTGGGTCGCTGATGGTTTCCGGAAGTGGGGAACGGCTCAAAGCGTCAGCGTGGGGAATGGCTTTCCCCGGGCGATGCTGTAGTATGTAGTTGTAGGCTGCTAGGAATTCTGACCAACGAGTCATTCTAGGCGATAATATATACGGAGTTGGTTTATCACCTGCTAAAATGCCAAGTAAAGGCTTGTGGTCTGTAATTAGAGTAAAGGGCCGCCCGTACACATATTCGTGGAATCGCTTCACGGCCGATACAATAGCAAGAGCCTCTTTGTCAAGTTGGCTATAGTTTCGTTCAGCCTTTGATAATGTTCGCGAAAAGTACGCAATGGGGGCTTCATGCCCGTTTGGTAACACGTGACTCAAAATGGCTCCAATCCCAAATGGTGATGCGTCGCACGTAATATTTAGTGGCAAAGTCTCGTTGTACTGCATTAGAACAGCATCGGATGTTAATAAGTCTTTCACTTTTTGAAAAGAGTGTTCTTCTCGATGTCCCCAGACCCAGGTGGCTTTCTTGTCGAGAAGTCTATGTAGGGGCTCAACTACGGTCGCCTTCTGGGACAAGAAGATGTTGTAAAAGTTAATAAGTCCCAGGAAAGCCTGGAGATCAGTCTTATTTTTAGGTCTTGGGGCGTTCTTGATGGCCCTGAGTTTGTTTTCGGTAGGGTGGATACCGTTTTTATCGAGGAGGTATCCGAGAAACTCTACCCTTTCAGTGCATAGTTGACATTTATTTTTTTTAACCTTGAGACTGGCGTCCTTAAATCTGTAAAACCAATCTGAGACGCCTTTCAAGCTCTTCTCTATTTGGGGCAGCAATTAACACGTCATCGAAGTATGGTACAACCCCTTTTATTCCCTGTAGAAGTCTCTCCATTAGACTCTGAAATATCCCGGGGGCTACACTCACTCCGAACTGGAGTCTGTTGCATTTAACGGCACCTCGGTGTGTAACGATAGTCTGTGCCTCTGCGGTTTCCGCATCAACGGGTAGTTGTTGATACGCTTGCGCTAAGTCTAACTTTGCGAAGATCTTCCCGCCGCCCAGGGAGTGGAGAAGATGTTGAACTACCGGCACCGGATAAGCACTCTGTTGGAGTGTGTGGTTCAGAGTGGCGCGGTAGTCTCCACAAATTCTGATCGACCCATCTGGTTTGATGGGGGTTACGATTGGGGTTTCCCAACGGGCGTGGTCAATAGGTTCCAACACCCCTTGGGCTATTAACTTATCAAGTTGCTCATCAATCTTGGGTTTAAGGGCGAACGGAACCCGACGAGGCTTAAGGCGGATAGGGGCTACTTCTGGATTGAGGCTAAATGATATAGGGGTCCCCTTGTACTTGCCTAAATTGTCCGAAAACACGTCGTGGAATTTCTGGACGATGCTCTCTTCCCTATCGTTGCTTCTGGCCTGGTGAATGCCGGCCACCTCGATCCCGAGTGGGGCGAACCATTGTAGGCCTAGTAAGCTGGGCCGGTCACCATCGATGACAGTTAATGGGAGTGACACGGCACGATCTTTAAAAGATACTTTGACTTGACTCACTCCGACGACTGGGATCGTGTTCCCCTGGTAATCTCTGAGGATGATTTTCTGTGTTCTGAGGTCTTGCCGATGGATGGCAGGGATCAGTTGTTTAAGGGTCTTCCAGGAAACCATCGAGAGGGACGATCCGGAGTAGACTTCCATCAGGCAAGGTTTGTTTTCTATCGCCACTTCCACTCGGATCTTTTGTTTGTCTAATGACGAAGCGTGGCCGATAATAATAGTCTGGTGTGTCTCTTCTCGTCATGCTGGAAGAGCAGATGTTTTGCTGCCGTAGGCATGGTTGCTCCATTGGTTATTCAAACGATCCCGATTTGCAGGGAGGTTCCCTGTGGTTTGGCGGAGGTTGTTCTCCTTTCTATTTGTGTTGAATTCCCTCTTACTTCTGCAGACCCGTGCGATGTGGCCTCTCTTCCCACAGGAACGGCAGATTGCATCGAGGAATTTGCAACCGGATCGCGGGTGGTTTCCCCCACAACCCGCACATGGGCGCTGAAGTTTTAGAGTTTGTTGATCTCGTTCGGCACGAAGTCTGTTAACCTCTTCTTCATCACTCTCGGATTGGGACTCGAGGTCCTCATGGTGCGCTGTTGCTGAGTGTCTTTCTAGTTGAGGCAAGGCTTCGTGGGCGGTTGACGGAGTGGCGCGTTGGTGCGGCGCATTCGAGCGGCCGACTTCTTGGTTGCCTCTGCTGCAGTAGCGTCAGCAATGGCATCTGCAAGATCGATGTCCCCTTTTACCATGATCTTGCTCTGTACTGTGTGGTCATCCAATCCCAGAACTATGCGGTCTCGCATAGCTTCTTCTAGGTCTGAAAAACCACAGAGGCCTCCCAGGTTTCTAAGGTCAGCGATGAAGTCTGCAATACTTTCACCCTTCTGCTGATCCCGTTGATAAAATTCGTGTCTCCGGACCAACGTTGGTACAGCGGGGGCATAGTGAGCCCGTGGGATAGGCTCAAGGTTGTCCCAATCCATTGCTGTCACCTCAGCCGGTTTCGCGAGCGCCTTCGCCATTCTAAAAACGGCTGGTCCACAATGGGTCAATAACACCGCCCGCTTCTTTCCGGATGTTGCGTCTTTCAAATTGTTGGTTTCTAGAAACATTTGAAACCGATCCATATACGACTCCCAGTCTTCCTTTTCTGGGTCAAAAGGAGTGGGTGGTATAGCGCCACCTGACATCCTGCCGATGTAGATGCGCTCTCAGCCACGTGCTTCGGTTGGTGCTCTGTAGGGTTTAGTCAGCTCTTTTGTCTCCGTATCCCATCCTTGTCGCCAGTGTTATGTTTGAGGCATGGGTATAATGAACGGAGACCAGACTGTCAACCTTGAACTTCAGCTCTTTATTCACAAGCATAACAGAGACAAAAAACCCCGGCTAGCAGTCACCCTTTTATAGCGTAAGCTGCTATCCGGATAACCAATGGATATTGTTATAGCGTTTGAATCTTGGCGTGGCCCGCCAACAGCCAGTCAGATTGCTCGGAATGAACCAATCGTAACTTGCCATTATATGGGCCAATAGGACGTGCAGGATTACGATCCTGCTAGGCAAATGAATCTTTATTAATATATTTCTTTAGTTCACAACAGTACTAATCCGGTTGTTAAGTGAATCTGGCTACCTCATTAACTTTGCTTGTTAGAAGGTCACAAAAAGAAGACCAAATGCACCTGGCACATTGCAATTTTCATAAATATGAACCAGTTGGTAAACATCTGAATTTTGATCACATGATCATGGGGATGCTGCAAAGTCATAACTCTGAAAAAGGTCATAAGTCACTTTTTTTCAGTACTGTTGTAACCTTGAACGGCACTAAATGACCGGTTGTAAATCGATTACTACCTATATTGTATTCTATTATTACAATGCACCCTTGATGAATGCAAATAAGACAACTGTAATTAGTGCTCTTAATTGGTGTTTTCTAGTAGCTTTATAAGTAAATGTCAGTCTTGTAAGATAGAGTAATAGACAGTGCTACTTTTATTTAAAAAGTTCCAGTAACGTAGATTTTCAAACTTGAGTGTGTACTTCCCTTTATCCCTCTTTTATCTTTATGTGAATTTAATCTGAATGTCTGAGGCATTTTCACAAGCCACATTCTTGGACTGGCCTCTTGTTTATTGACTGTTACCTTTCTTCTGTTCTGCCAAGACATTCTGTATATTCACTATAGAAAATAGAAGAGATGGAATACTGGAAGGAGCATTTAAGAACTATGAAATGATACTTTGAATTACACTGGCATGATAGTGAGTAGAATTGATATGGGTGCTGTAAATGTGTCTAGGACCAAAAAAAAAGTCCAAGAATTTTTTTTACAAAAATGAAGTGAAGAATGCAGTGAGAATGTTGAAAATGATCAATCAACTGAGCAATCTAGATCTTTATTGTTAAAGGGTTATTGAAGAATGAATAAATTTAGACAGCATTTCCCTGTACATTTAGATAAATCCTATGAGTTCTGGAATTCTTAGCCTGAGCTCAAAGGTTGATTGCAAACTGCAATAACAGCTATGAAGGATGAAAACAAAGGATTTGGGAGAATAGCAAAGTAATACAGGTATATGTGATGCTCCTAGGTTGTTTAATGTGCTTCTGGATAAAAGAATAAGAAATCCATGTGATTTAATTCAGTAGATCTGTTAATTAAAAGATTGCATATACTTTATATGAAAAAGATGTAACATTGTTGGCTGAGAACTCAAATGATATACAGCAAATATTAAATATACTGTGTGAAGTAACATACAATGTGTATGATGATCAATATAGTTGTATTTGACAAGAGAAATGGGATTAATCATTGCATCATATATAAATGATGAAAAACTAGAGCAGAAAGATAAATTTATTTACTAAGATGTGGGAGTGGATGGTGAAATTTTAAAATGCAGAAATATTATTAGAAAGCTAGTAATGTATCTACTGAAAGGAATTATTATTTATCCAAAGGAACAAAACTGGATATATTTAAGATTTCTGTTTACTTTATATGTGTAAATAAGAGTTGGGTATACTGAGAAAAATATAAAGTCAAACTGGTACAGTGGGAAAGAATTGTTTATTATGGAACAAGAAGACATCGGATCAAGGATGAATGAGTATTGAATTATCATGGATTATTATAAACTGAACAATATGGAATATATACTATCAAATTTGATTATTTGGTCAGACCTCCTTTGGAATCAATTTTCCAGGAAATAAGATCAATATCCTTTCTTCACTGTTTAAAAAATAATGAAAACTTGCTTATTTAAGGAAGCATTAAAGAACTGAGATGTGTAAGATTTATGGAAGTTGGACAGCATACAAATTTACTATAACAATTATTAAAATTTGTTGCATCATCAGCCAGATATTCAGATTACATTTGGATTTTTTGTATACCTATTGAGTCCTTCCCAAGGATCTGGGATAGGCAAATGAGGATGTTTGATGGTGTTACAGATATTGTCACAGACATAAGTAAACCTGCCTTTTGTAACTGATGGAAGGTGAATTTGTCAATGTTGATGGTATTCAAGTGGTGCACCCAAGGCATCTATTACTATTGGTACTACTTTTGCTTTCTTTTGTCACAGTCATTCAATTTATGTAGAAATATGTAGGTCTTTAATATATACTAGTATACAATAACACTTTATTATTACATTATAATATTTTATAATTATTATAATAATTATAACAATTATTTTATAATTATTGTAATATATATTGTAATTATTATAATATTGTTATTACATTATTACATTAATGATATTTTATTATTACACAACAATTAATTGTATAATTGTTAGTATTGTATAATTGTTAGTATTATATATCTCAGGTATATGTTGGGGTGTTGTTAATATTGTTGTTGTATTACTTTTTAAGTTAATATTGTATATATTGCACAATCTTAATTTAAAAAGCAATACTTCCTAATTCTCTACTATGAATTCAAGGATTATTTTTCTTTAGTTTGCAATTTTTTAAAAAAGATCTTTTTCTTTAAGATTTAGATTAAAAATTGACTTGTTAATTGTTCATGCATTAAATAAATAATTAAAAAATAGTGACACATATACCACATTTTGTCATTATTAAGATTTGGTGTGAATTTAGCTTAAGGGAAGCCTCAAAGCATAATAGCAATAGCAATAACACTTAGACTTATATATCACTTCACAGTGCTTTACAGCCTTCTCTAAGAGTTTACAGAGTCAGCATATTGACCCCAACAATCTGGGTTCTCATTTTACTAACCTTGGAAGGATGGAAGTCTGAGTCAATCTTGAACTGGTGGAGGGAACTGAATTATCTTGCAATACTGTGTTCTAATCATTGTGCCACTATGGCTCCTGGTCGGATGGGGCTAAAAGTAACATACAAAGTTTAAAGAACAAACAGTGCATGAAACTGTTTATTAAGAATAAAAAAAATGCATAAAATATATTCTTACACATTAGGCTGGACCAGAGCTAATCATGGAGGCTCTAGCACTTCCAGAACTAATATTAGATCAACAATAAGAACTAAAATAATAAGAATAAACAGTAATTTATAGTTAAACTGATGCAATCTATACTTGACTATCAGATGCTATTCCTTATTGCTTTTCTGTGCTATGCATAGTGCAATGAGTACATATTGTCTAAAATGAGATTGTCCAGCAGAGAGTGTGAGAAAATAGCCATCCTTCTATGCCTCTTCATTCATGTTCCTATGAAGCAACTATATTAATAATTGTTTTATTGTCAAATATGTATTGCATTTTTTCCTAATTATGTATTTAAAGCATTGTAAAGAAACATTGTTTGAGTCCTGAAACATCCTTATTAATTCAAATAAATTACTGCAACATGCAGTAAGCAACTCTAGAATTTGTAGCTTATCAAAAGCAGTTTCAGTTACATTTTCCGAATGCACTAGAATTTGAACTTTCATAGATAAAGCTAATATTGTTAACTTTCAAAGAACAAGAAAATCATCACTCCATTTATGAACTCCTCACTGAACTTCAGTTCTCTAACTACCTTAGAAAGATAATAAAATTTTACAACTCTTGAAAATAGCCCTACATTTTCTCTGGCTATTCCCAAGATATGTTTGTTAAAAAAAAAAAAAAAGTTAGACCAAACAGAATTCCATCAGGAAATTCCTCAACTCTAACCTTTAAGGGTCAGAGAATGCAGCAGACAGTTTGTTGTCTTGAAGAGTGACCTCAGTTGTTTCTACTCCAAACAAACATTCAGATGTTATCTATTGGTCTCTCAGGAGACTTCAACACTAAACCTCTGAGATCAACAGTAGCACTTTCTGTACTACTTTCAATAAGGAATGATTTTAATAGGGAAGTTATCCTTCTCACTATTCATTTAGTAACAATTCATTAAACAGATTCAGTAAGTGAACAGATGTTCTCTGAATAATTGTGTGCAGTGTTTCTTCATGCATTCAGTGAAAGAACACTAAACACCTATTCCTTCAAGACCATGGTTAAAATACATTTTATTTTAGAAAACATACTTTCTCAATTATGCACATATATTTACTATAATGGAAGAATACGTTATTTCAGGAGTTTAAGTAAGAAAGAGAGAATGGGCTGGGAGGAGAGAGAGGGAGAGCTCTTGAAAGGGGATCATATAAGAAGGAGTACTGAACTAGACCTGTTCTACAGTTCTTTCACGCAACCCATTTTGACTTCCTTATTTCAAACCTTACACTTGTCTGGGGCATTGTGAAAAACAAGTTACGAGACATTGAGTGGCACAACTGCTGTTTAATAAAACTTATTATTCTAATATTATTCATTCAGTGAAAAGAGACTTCACTCTTTCTCTGGGTAGTTGATTTTACTATCACACTGTTCTCATTATTAGGAACCCTTTCCTAATATTCATCTGGAAGGTATCTTTCTGTAACAGAAATACATTACTCACATATAATATAAATAATATAAAAGAATATAAGTATTGATTTTCTTCTACATGACAACCTCACAGAGTGCAATCATATCTCCTCATTTATCATCTTTAGTTAGAACTAAATGTATTAGTTCCCCCAGTTTTCATACACACACTCTGAAAGGCCAGTAGCAAAAACTGATTTCAATATTCCAGGGAGGCTATCATTAATGTAAAATAAAGTGGAATTATTATTCCTTGAAACTACTTTTGTTAGTACAACCTAAACTTGCATTTGCATTTTTGTTGCAGCCACATACATTGCTTAAACTCCAAGATGTTTTCACAAGTACTGTTGCTAGTCCAGGTATCCTTTAATTCTGCATTTGATCTGTTTCTCTGTAATTAACTACTCAAATACTTCCCATTGGTTTTTTGACAAGATACTACTAACTTTGCAGTTTTTGAATCAACTCTTCATCTGTTTAATTATATATTCTCAGAACTAACTTCACAAGCAAATTACAAATCAGAAGCAGTTTGACAACATTTTTTTGAAGTTAAAATATATCTATTTTTTATCTATAGTACTCTCAAAACTTGAAAATTAAGTTAATGACCGCAAATAAGATATAGTTTTTTACAAATTCATGCTTACTTTTATGATTTTCTAGATTTTGAAGATGTCAAATGACCAAAAGTGTTAATTGTACTCAGATTATTTTTCTACATATTTTTTTATCATGGATGATAAAAAAAACTAATGAAAATTATGTCAGGTGTTTATTCATTAAATACTAATTTGAGCAATTTTATTAAATTAAAAACTTTGCAGGACTAGCTGGAGATTGAAACATGTTATAGTTGAAAGACTAACTTGGAAATTAAAACAATTTCTCATAGAAGCAGTATGCCCACATCTGTAAAGTACCGAAAAAAGAAATAAATTAGTAATTGATTGTACTTTTATGACATGCAGTTCAACTTCTTATATAACAAGCAACATATTTCAATTTTGTTGCATAGGAATTGTAATTTAAAATTAGATTCCTGAATCCTGACTGTAGTAAAAAGCTTATCGAGCATTTTCCCAGAAATTGTTGCCAAATATGTCTGCATCCTTTAAGACCACTCCCATGATGTCAGGGAAGCATTAATAATATCACACTGTTGAACTGTCAGATTATTTAGCATTTCACAAGTGCAAAGGTCTAGCATATTTGTTACCTTCCAGCACATTTGTTACCACCACTATGTTAATGAACATTTCTTGAGGAGGAATAATTGTATAGAGATCTAAAATCCCCATAGTATTTGAGTTTGGAAGTATGAAGCATAAGTATTATGTGATTAATGAAGTCTTTTTATAGGCAAGGAAAATTGAAAGAGGTGATGTTTTTAAAAACTACACACAAATGAATACTTCTATATATCTTTAACTCAAAGCTGCCCATTTGCAATTTTGCAAGTGATCAACTTTGTAACCAATGGGTTGTTCTTGTGGGTATTTATTTCTCACTGCCTGAATTTGTTTTACATCAATTTCTTCCTTGTAAGACAATATAAGTTCTTGTGCAGAAACCCTCTCAAAATAGAAAATATCTAGTTCATTAAAACTGGGCAGAATTTACTTTTTCTATGTTGGGAATTTTCCTCAGGTGCATTTTTGACAATTTCAATCTTCTTATGAACTTTTACATAATATTTATAAAGCATATAGGTAATTATGTCTAAGACAAGAACCACTTGATCAAATATTGTCTATTCAGTGTAAAATTAAATGGTTCTTCTTTATTTCTCTCTTTGTTACAAATTCGTTGTGTATAATAATAGAATATCAGAGTGGTATGGTAGTAAAGATGTTGGAGTACCAAAATAGAAACCCAGGTTCTATTCTCTTCACCAACATGAATAATTATAACATCCTTATCCTTCTGTGTTTTCTTTGAAGGCTGTGTATGTTCCAGTGGCTGTTTTGGTCTGGCTTCAGCAGGAATCAAAAAACAGTGGTTCATTTTATACCTGCTCTGGGCAAATTGAATTTAATTTCAAGTTTATATGCATGTTCCTCAAAAAGGCAATTTTTTTCCTTTTCACTATTTTGGGAGACTAATAACCCTCCCAATATGGGAAGGAATTTTAGTCGAGCATAAAACAGAATAATTAAAAATGGTCACATAAAATGGCAAACAATCATACCTCGCAACAGAGATACACAATACTGTTATCATAAGAAATCAAATTGGGCAGAAGGACATTCGATAAACCTTATGTATAAATTGTGTATCAAACAGATCTTGAGTGCGGATGACAAAATGCAGCAGATAATAACAGCTCCAACCAACCTGTCATGTGGTGGCAGTGTCTTGCTAGTGGGAGTATAGGATTGCAACATGCACAAATGAGTGTCTTGAAATCAGTTTCAATAGAAAATTAGCATTATACATTTGTAACAATGATGACAACAACAAATGCTGTGTTTTCAAAGAATTCAACATCCACGATTATTCAAAGAATTCAGCATGATTTTTCTTGCTGTCTTATGACTTTTGTAAGGCAGGCCTCAATAATGACCATAACTTAGATTATTATTTGCTTCATTTCCATACTCTAAAATGTAAATGAAATCTGTATCCTGCATAATGCCTTTATGGCAAAGCAAGATATAATCTTAGCCACTATACAGGTAGTCTTTGACTTACTACCACAAATGAGCCCAACATTTCTGTTACTAAGTGAAACATTTGTTAAGTCATTTTCCCCATTTTACGACTTTTCTTGCCACAGTTGTTAAATGAATCACTGCAGTTGTTAAATTAGTTGTCAACACGTTACAGAGGTTGATCACATTACTTCAAGGCACTGCAACCATCATAAATATGAGTCAATTGCCAAGTATCTGAATTTTGATCACATGGCCACAGAGATTCTACAATGGTCGTAAGAGTAAAAAATGGTCATAGTCTACTTTTTTCAGGGCTTTTGTAACTTCAAACAGTCACTAAATTAACTGTTGTAAATTGAGGACTACCTGTATTATCCCAGCAACTCATTCCTGTAGCTTTTCCATAGTAAGGTAAAAACAGCTTCTTTGGGCCAGCCATAGAACTGTTAATCAAAAGTTTTTAGCTAGCACAGAATTACTTTACAGCTGTAAAAATGTCAGAATTCATTTTATCTACACTGTATACATTTCAAAGGCAAAGGTACGTAAAACACTTCCTGTAGTACTAGCATATTTGATCCATCCACATATTTCAAATTGCGTCCACTAAATTCACTAAGGCATTATGAAATGCATTCTCTTGAGCGCTATATCTTTTTTGCTGTTGACTAGATAGCAGTTGACTGAGAAAGGTCAGTCACTGGGGCAATCATTATGGCCAAAGTGAGATTAATATGGGAAATGCACAGCAGTTCTTGTAAGCAGCACTGTGTGTTCCTGCTATTCATATATATATATGAAGATCATTACCTGCTGTTATAAACAGCATATACATGTGCAATAACTCCCACTGAAAATGATTTGCTGCAATGATTTTTAAAGTAAAAATTCAACAGTACAGTATGAAAGGACCTAGAATGAACTGTTCACAGTAGTGTTCAATGACTAGTTCAGCTATTAATGTTACCTTACTGCAATATAAAAGAATGAATATTGTGGAAGCATTTTAAAAATTATAAGGGCATATGCAGATGGAATTTCAAGGAGTGTTTTTAAGCATATATATTATACCATCTTATCAAGCTTTTCATAACCAAGATGGTATGGTGTATCATAAACTATGCATTTGTGCATTCATGTAGTAATGGAGCCTTGGTGGCAAAGTGGTTAGAATGCAGTATTGCAAGCAAAGCCACAGCTTGGAGGTCAGTCCTGATGGGGCTCATTGGTTGACTTAGCCTTACATGCTTCTGAGGTCAGGAATTTAACAAAGTTAAAGTTAACATGAATACAGACTATTTTAACAATGGGGGCAGATAGTCATTATTTTTATTTAGTTTATTTATTCAGTTAGTATACTTGCTAAGTGTATTGCTTCAATAAATGGGTTAAATAAGATCTATTCATGTATTATTGCCTCCTACATAGACAAATATGTCAACATAGAGTTAGGAAGGTTGAACAATTCTGCTTATGACTTGGCAAAAACCATGTATCTCCTGCATGGATATGTGCAAAAAAGGAACCTTAACGTATGTGGTCTATTTGCAGATATTTATACAAAGCATGTTCAGATAGATATAACAATACTCAAATGGAACTATAGAAGAGCAGATGTTGCAATAGAAATTTGTCTCCACTATAACCAATACCAAAATCTGCTCATCAATTTAATGAAAGTACTTTTTGCTTGAAAAATAAACATCTTATTTTTAATTTAATTATTTATTTTGCATTTTAGACGGTGATGTTTCACACTTTCTGTGCTGTTGAAATATGATCAAGATCTCTTTTCACAAGATATCATTCTGTTGCTCTTTTTGTTCATAAGAAAAATCAAGAATCACTCTGAAAAATATGATTTCATATTTTTTCACTATAAAAACATAACTGCAAGAGCTTCATACTTTAGAACATATTTATTTATATTTTATTTATTTTTACTTATATCCCATGTCCATGTCAGTTCTTTCCATTCCTACTGTCAGGCACAAGAAATCAGGAACCAAAGCTGTTCAAATGAGTACAAGTTTCTTTCATTCTAGTTCTCTATAAGAATCTGAACTACTAACAATGAAGATAAATTGGCAGAGGGTAAGACTCAATGGAATTAAAGGAGAACTAGATTTAGATCTCTTGTGGGCACAAAGGGACTTCAAAATAACAATCCATTTGAGCCCTTTCTTGGGCCCAACTGGTCATCTCCCATACCTACATTTCTATTTTTAATTTATTCTGAACTTAATCAATTGGATTATTTATTTTATTTTCCTAGGCTCTAAAATCACTGCAGATGGGTACTACAGCCAAGAGATTAAAAGATGCTTACTCCTGGGGAGGAAAGCTATGGCAAATCTAGACAACATAATGAAAGGTAGAGACATCACCCTGCCAACAAAAGTGTGTACGGTCAAAGCTATGCTCTTCCCAGTTGCAATATATGGCTGTGAAAGAAAGACTGAGTGCCAAAGAATTGAGACCTTTGAACTATGGTGCTGAAGAAGACTCCTGCGAGTCCCTTGGACTGCAAGGCAATCAAACTAGTCAGCCCTAGAGGAGAACAACCCTGTCTGCTCTTTAGAAGGCCAGATCCTGAAGATGAAACTCAAACACTTTGGCCACCTAATGAGAAGGAAGGATTCACTGGAGAAGAGATTAATGCTGGGAAAGATTGAGGGCAAAAGAAGAAGAGGACGATATAGAATGAGGCTGGATGGAGTCACTGAAGCAGTCGGCGTGAGCTTAAATGGACTCCGGGAGATGGCAGAGGACAAGAAGGCCTGGCGGAACGTTGTCCATGTGGTTGCAATGGGTCAGACATGACTGTGCAACTAACAACAAAATTGATGGGAAATCAGGGTGATGAAGTGTATTGTCCTGAATGTCTCATATAGAGAATTGTTTTATAAAATAGTAAGGCATTGTGTAACACATTGTGCAGTAACCACAAAAGTGACTATTTAAAAGAAATCAGTAAAGTTATTACTTTGGAGAGGAAAAATAATAAAGATACATTTAAGAGCTTGGGAGACTAGTCAAGACTCACAATTAATGAAAGACTGTTATAAATATATCATCTCTAACAATTGTATGTACTTTCATTTGATAAAATAATTTTCCAAGCACAGATTTATTCTTATGTCAGATATTTTTAATCAATTTGCTATTAGGTATAATTTTAACTGAATTAAGATTCATTCTAGTTTCTTTCATAACTAGAATATGTAGCAATAATAACATTCATTTAACATTGGAATAAGTCATATTATGTCTTTATCTCAACAGTTTTATCTAATAGAAATAAATAAATATTCAGAAAGGGGTGTTGTTTCAGACTAAGTGATATTTGTTGCTTTTCTGTTACTGTAGAACATCAACCTGGGATTTCATTAGAAACATTAGTGCTGCTAATGATCCACTAAAAGAATGCAAATGACCAGTTGTCTGCAAGGAGTATAAATCCTTTCATTCTGCACCATCCAGTCAGAGCTGAAGAAGCTTCTTGGATGAGAAGCGAAATGTCTTCAAAGAAAAACCAGAAAGTCCACTTGCCTCTTGAAAAATCCACCTTTGGGATTTGCAGCTATCTGTAGAAAGCGCCTTAAGAGTTAGCAAAAGATTCTAGCTTGCATAGGATTATGAGCTATGTTTAATCCTTATTGTTTAATCCTTACTGAACAAAATGTGTCAAAATTCACAAATAATATTGTTACTGTTAGAGAGAAATATTGCATGTGACCCAGGTTACAGCTAAGGTTGGTAATCTAGTCTACTTTTTCTCTACCTTACTACAAAGTATTATGTGAAAGCTTTGATTGATTAAAGTTATAATAGGTGGCAGAAATTGCAGAATATGATGCGTTCCATATGATGAAAGTCCATATGACGATCATGACATATAAACATTATAATTCAAATGTTAGAAACGTAAATGGTAAATAGTACGAATCAATGAACAAAATGAAAATAAATAAATTGTGAATCTGTGAAACTAAGAGGAAGGAAAAGGATAGGATACATAGGATTAAATAAAAGTGCTTCTGATTTCATGGACCTCATGGATGAATGTTGAAGAATGAGGTAATTTAATTATTAATGATAAAGCAAAACATATTCCAGAAAGTAGCAAATGGTATCATCTTGATTGCTGTACATGAAAACAGAAATAATTTGGGAATAATTATATGTTGCGCTCAGGTGAAAGGTGGTAATTAATGTTGCCACCTTTGTGTTTCTAGTAATGCTGCCACAGATTTGTTTGAATCAGTGAAAATTTGTAACTTGAAAGTTTGTAAAAGTATGGTTTTATATCCTTGAACTATGATATAAAACCAAACTTGTAATACAGACAGTCCTCTATTTATAAATATTCAAGTTTCAAGCTTTCACTGAAGAAACAAACCTATCTGTGATTCCAACCTAGCAGGTCCTGGAAGTAAATGAAAAAGTTACTTTTCACTGTGCTGCATACATATTCTTGTCACACATTGGAAAGCTGAGCATACACCATTTAGAATGCAATCCTGTCTTGCTGTTCACTGATCTCTTAGTTATAGTTTTAGTTTTATTCTTCCTTTGTATTCTGATTCTGAATTACAGTATGTTTGGCATAAAGTATAAGCACCATTTGTGTAAGGTAAGAATACTTTATACTTGGTTGGACTTATAAACAAAATCAACTCATGAAATGTGCTTTGGAATGTAACCTGTTCATAAGTACTGTCTGTAGTGCAAAGCACATATTTTCTCTTTCAGAAAATTTTGAAACCACATTCACAAATGTGGCAACATTAATCTTCTAGTTTTGGCAACTACTAACTTAGTAATAAGTGGAATAGTCATTTTTTTCCAAAGTATTGTTATAGTTTACCAAATCTTTCCTCCCAGCAAATAAATCTAAATGAAATGTCTGCATGTATTACTACAGATTTTCATCTGGTACGGTAATGTGAACTGTAATTTAAAAACATAAAATAATAGTAGCATAATATAGCTTTGGATAATTTCTATTTGCAGTCTTGGCAGTACCACAGTCTCCTGTTCTTGCTTCAGCAACATATTGACTTGGAAAAAGAATTCATATCATATTTTTAATATTTTGATTGTGTTAGTACCTGAATGAAATTGTTTTAGGAATCTGTCTTAGCTGGAAGATGTAGATACCAGGCCTTCTCCTAGACATCACAGGAAGGCTTGAGGTGATGGTGTGTTTCTGTGTTTGTATTATGTGTCAGGCCCCTGTCAGAACCTGAATAGAGGAGGAAGACGAACAGCTGACAGGGAGTGGGAGTGTGGCTTCATTTGCTGTGGAGGAGACTGGGGAAGGGCAAAGTCTAGCTGGGCAGAGCAGGGAAGAGGTAGAACAAGGGAGAGGGAGTTCAGAGAAAGACCCAGGCCCATCCCCTCTTCATCCTAGGGCATGCAGGGAGGAACGGAGAAGAGAGCAACATGGGTTGCATGACTTACAGGGGAAGAAAGGGCCCTGATTCCCTTCATTAGCCACAGCTGGGAAGCGGGGGCGTTAAAAGAGATGCATGCTGAGTGCTGCATCTTCTGGGAACAAACATGAGTTTATCTTATGTGTACTTTGATTATCTGCGTTCCTAGCATCCTCCCAAACGTGTTGAGTTATTGCCGTGCTTTCATGTCTGCAATTCCTCCTCCTGCCCTGCCGGACTAATTACCTCATTTTGCCTTGTTTGGACTTAGTTACAGTTTTTGTTGACCACATTTTGGACTTGATTCTCTGCAGCCAAAGGCTATTCCTGGGAGAGTTTTTTTTTCCAGCCAGACACTGGGGGCAAAGTTGGAGCTAATAAAGGGACTCCTACTAATTATCTTACTGTGTTGCCATGCCCCAGGTCATCACATTATACCTACACTCATATACACACCCACACACCCCACATGGAGACACAAATTGTTGAGAGTGAGTAGGAAAAAAACAACAAAAGGTCAGTGAGTTTTCAGAGACTTAAAATATTTATTACAATAATTAATTGCAACCCATGGGCCAATTAATTGTATAAAGCATTATCCCTAATTGGCAGTTATACAAGAGCAAAAGTGCAGGAAAAAATGATTAAAACTCTATTTAATATTATTATTTCATATATGTATATTGTTTATTTTTAAGAAAGTGTGCTACTAGCAATAGAATGTATTTTCATTTCCAGGACAAAATTGTTTCTAGCTATCTATTCTTCTCTAGTCATTATTAATGATAAACTAGAATATAACCACCATAATTATTCCATGTTGGTTTAAGACACTTTTTGTTTTCTAAACCATGACTTTTTGGTTAAAACCCAATTATATTTTGAGTAGATATTGGTTTTGTGCATCTGTGCAAACACAAATATGCATTAACTCTTCCCTCAAAGGTGCTTTTTTTCTTAAAAAAAGAAGAAGCAAAGGTGTTTATTTTCCCCTTCAAAAGGCAACTGAACTTGAGGAAGAAGCAGAAGATATTTTGCTTCTCATCCAAGAAGCTTCATCAGTTTTGATGGCAGGAGGATGGAAGGATAAGCTCTGACAGTTGAGACTGGATGGTGGGAGGATGGAAGGATAGGTTATGATAGGATGGTGGTAAAGGAATGGAAGGACTGTATTTCTTTGCAGTCATCTGGTCATTAGCACTCTCTCTCAGAGTGTTGAGGCCACTTGGTTTTTTTTTCTGTGCCTTCAGAGTCACCTGAATCAGGATGTAATTGATTGTGGAATCTTCTTGGAACTACTGCAAGGGCTACATTGTAGACTGGGGATATGTAGTATCTTATTCTCTGTTGAGGGAGGGCTGTTCAATTCTAACATAGAAGGATTCTTTTAACCTTCTTTCAAACCAATGGTCCTCTCTATCCAAAATGTGAACTTTTCGACTTCTTCATCAAAGAAAAAACAGTCCAGTTGCTTTCTGAAGAAAAAAGCACCTTGATGGCTGAGAATCTCCACTGACATCAATTCTTCTTACATTTCCTTTAAAAAGCTGCTTTAATTAATAATTAATTAATAATTAATTAATTATTGACTTTTTCAAAAAATGACATTTGATGTCAATGTTTTCTGTGATTGCCTCCTGTTTTGCTATTTAGTTGTAACTTTTCACAAGTAATTGAAGTTGTTGTGGGAATGGTTTCCGAACGTGTGCATATGATTTTTAGAAGTATGTAATCATTTGTAGAATCAGCTACTGAAATTTTGTGCAAACAGATGTAAAGAAATACATAAATGTAAAAAAAAAAGATATAAAGAAGACATAAGGATTTCAGTTATGTCAAGAGCATATACATTTTCTGTTAGAATAAGTTTATATATTTCAAATTTAAAAAAGGAAAGCTAACTATTTGGCACAGTGTATATGCAGAAATCTTATATTGGGAACATTAAATGTAAATAAATAATATCTTGCCACAGTTGCATAGAAACTATTCTCTAAGAACAACCCCAAAACATCATAAAGTTCATGAAAACCAGATAAAATTATCATTTAACAGTGATCATTGGTATCCTGTCAAATAGACTAAGAGGCTTGACAATAAATTGGCAAAAGATTATAGAAAAAGCCTGTAAACTGTTATAAATAATTACATCATATAGACAGGAAAAACCCATAACCATCCCAGCAAATCGGTAATCAGTCAGACCTAGTCATGAAGCAAGTGCCTCCATTCTGCCATCATCCCTGTTTTACATTTCTTGAATCAAAGAATAAGCATTCATTTTAAGCTTCCAATAAAATGCTTGCAATAATATAACATAATTTAGCTAGTAACTTAATCCTTGGAAATTTGAATAGGTGAATGAAGGGTGGTGTTAAATTACATAGATCTATACATTTTCCAAGACTAGCATATGTAATGGCAATAAGAAGTAGAAAAATAATAAGTGGAGTACTACATTTTTAGATGCTTGATATTTTACTATGAGATGTTTATTAATGGCTGAGACATCTTCTAAAAGCTGGTTGTCCCATCTTCAGCTCTCCTTCCTGCCTTCCAAAGTAATTCCACATACCATTTACAATTGAAGGTTTGAAGAAGGGAAGCTGAAAGGGTGGGGTGCTTTCAGATTGCCTTTATGAGAATTTCAGCCCCTCATATCATCCCAATTTTGTTTTGAGTATATTTACATCTGAAATGTGGCCATTGAAAAGAAGCTACATATGTCTGCCAAAATGAAAGAATTTGCAATTATTTGGTATTCAGCAGGTTCTGACCAGTTCTGGAGAACCGGTAGTGGAAATTTTGAGTAGTTCAGAGAACTGGAAAATACCACCTCTGACTGGAGATTTTACAGTCTCCTTCCCCTGACATGCCCACCAAGCTACGCCCACAAACATTTGAATCCCACTGTACAGGACCAGCATTAGAAGCAAGTGTTCTCTCACAGTGTTATTGAGACCAAAAGCATAAAGTTCTACCAGCTTTTTGTGATTCATAGAATTTCATTTTCAAGTGAAGTAGCCTTGGGTTTTTCTATTGTGGATTATATCTCCTTCTTACATACTTTACAGGACTAGATAAAACTCTTGTCAGAAATAAAGTGGGGAGTTTTAGATCTTGGTTCCCCCTCAAAATAGATTAAAAACATCACTTTCCCACCATCAGAAGTTAAAACGTGATCCTTTGCATGCATGTAAATATTTTTTTATAAATCCTTTATATCTCACATAGAAGGGTGCTCACATTGGCAAATTTGATACCTTGTCTTTCATGGTGACTTACAAGTAGATGTCTTCGTCGATCTGTTCGAGATCATCTTTGCATGTGCTCAAACAGTAGTACTGAGTTTATGTCACCCATGTGGAGACCTAGTATTCTCTGACCTTGGTTGTTTTTCTGCAGATTCTTCATTACTGCTCAGAATTTTATTAGCTGGATGTATTTCATGACACTTTACTTCTTTACATTTGATTATTCATTATATTGAGTCAGATTGTGTCCTAAACATTACTTTTGCATGTTTTTTTTAAACTCTTTGAATTATGATTATTCTTACTATCCTGCCCTTTTATTCTTTCCTGTAGTCTATGGCTAATTACTTACTAAATAAATATTTTTTGTCTAAGAGTAGCAGTTAAATGAATTGGTCACAAAGAAAACTAATTTGAAAAAAACAAGAGGCATAAATATGATCATTATCTACAGCTAAAAGTTCAATTTAATTTTAGCACCCTTCCCCCACAAAAAGTATGGTGTCAAGGAACTGCTCAGATATTTATACAATAATATTTACATTTTGAGGCATAGCGATTCCATACAAGTACAACAGAATTTTTTTCACATCTGTTTCAGATGCAGAACTTTTATGTATGTCAATTACAAGTGCACTGTACCCAGTGTAACTTTTTTGTCAAAGATTATTATCAGAAAAGAATGGATGATAGGAGAAAAAAATCCCCAAAGCTCTTGATTCCATTAACAGATAAACACCCAAAATGCACTTCTGACATTATTATAAGAACAAAATGATGGAAAGTTTAAAAAAAAAAAATCCAAGGAATTCAAAATTTAAGTCATATTTATTCATCACACTGACACAAAAATTATAGTGTTATTTGTGCACTTTTATCCTATGAAGAGATCTTCTTTGAGTGAGATCAGCTGTTGAGGTGGAGAATAACAAGATACTGTATCAGACTTCTATAAAAAGATACATGATGATAAAACTATCCCACCGACATATGTTGTTTTGCTGTTAAATATGTCAGCTCGGTTTGAGATGCAGCCAATCAATTCTTTGCCACTAATTCTTTTATAAAATTCATAGGTTATATCAATAATTCTTTTCAAAGAATCGATAGGACAATTCTGTCAAGAATTTAGTTAAAAAGTGCAAGAAACCCTTTTAAAGTGGTAAGAACTTCTGATAGTGCTTTATTTTCAATTAGGTTATGATTCAGATCTCCTGCATTAAAACTGAAAGTATGGTGCAATAAATATTAATCAAAACCAAGCTTTTGATACTATGATCTACACACACACACACACACACACACACACACACACACACACACACACACATTGTATTGGGAATCCTTTTTCTATATTCTTTAATATGATTTTCATCCTAATAAAAATATATAATATAGAACACTCAGATATTATTGGAAAAAATGGTATCATATTTCCGTCTCATAATGAATATAATGTACTGCATTTCTAATATAAATCTTAGAGTTTGGATATTAGCAATGCATAAATTGTACAATGCAGGTATTATACAAATTATAAATATCTGATTTTTAAAGAAATGCAGCACTTTTACCCATATTTCTCTTGCCATTCATTCAGGTACCCAATCTCCTTATAATGAAGCACAATCAGCTATACTTGTCTATTATCTTTCTCTCTATATATGAGTGTGTGTGCCTATATGATCACAAAAATGTGTTAGTTGAAATGGACTATCTTTGAAGCCTTTTTAGAAATGTCACCTGATTGAGAAGTGAGATGCAAGAATATTAATGTCATCTATAGGATTAAATTACCATTTTGTTTCTGACATAATTCCAAATATTTTTTTATTAAATTGTGGAAATTTATTGATTGCACATGGTTCTCATTCGCTGGAGAGAGAGAAAGAAAGGCAGAGAATAAGTTTTCATTTTACAGTTTGGTAATTCTTCTATTAAAGTCCATGTTTTTTTCTATTATTTTCTATTCTTGAATCTGCTTAACCTGACCACTTCATCATGTTATTTGAATGGGATAAAATTGATTTGAATTCCCATAAGCTACTTGTAATTTTTGCATGAATGTGTTTATGCATTTAGAAAAATAAATGAGTTCTTTTTTATACAAGTAAAATAACAAAAATATGTTTATGACTAGGATAACACATCTATGACTAGGATAAGCTACAGGTCAAGGTTCATTGGCAACATTACATTCTTCAAATGTACTGGAATTGGAAATAATAAATTCTAAGCCAACACAATTGCTGGATAGAAGTTCTAGTTTACATACAAGTCAGAATGACTATGTAGATATCCATATCCATTTTCCTTGTACATACAAATAAAAAATAGTCAATTTCTAATAGAAATAACAAGAGTTTTAAAAGGCTTATACAAGAAAATATATTAGAGGATTGTTGTTAAGTATGATATCTTTAATCAACACAATGGGAATAGTCAAGCCTAAATTATACATTTTTTTCAAACCCACTGAAGTGTGAGATTCCTATACATAAATTTCTGTCACTCAAGCCAATGAAAAAAAAGAGATTCCTCTTGACTGAATCATGTCCAGTACATTCAAAAGATCATATTGCAATATCTCTCTCTTAAGCAAATAGCTTTTCAACTTTCAGTGACAGCCTGGAAGACCAAAGTTGATAGAATATTTCTTTCTACATTGGTTTGTCTAATTTTAGATATGTACTTATACTTGGTCAGTAATAATTCACTTGCATTATGTTCTCCAGATGCGTGGGAAATTTGGGGAAATGATGACTGTATATTTTGGGAATTAGAATCTGACATATCTGGAGGGTCCTAGGCTGGGAAAGACTGGGATATGTCAGACTAAGAACTCTGATTCTCCTTTATTAATGATATCTGGAATGGGTTCTTTTCCATGGGTCAGAACAGCCACAGAACATCGTCCAAAGCAATTTCTGCAAAAGCAATGGCATTTTTCCCCTCTTTTTCTCTTTCTCATTCCCCTGGGTCCACACTACAATATCAAGTCTCTAGCCATTTGTATTAAACTTAACAGAACAAAACAAAACAATTAATATTAATCACAAAGAACATTATCCAGTTACCATATTATTCAATATATCTCTTACATTAATTAACACTTATTTTTTTCAATAAGTCTAATATACAGTAATGCATGTACTACTTAACATTAACTAATTAAATTTTAAGAGTATTAAGAGCATTTTGGAATATAACTTATAATGATTTTCTAAATGTTTTCTGGACAAAAACTTGACCTATAGCCTTATAAATGTCCAAATGTTTAGCTGAAATTGTTTGGAAACTCTGATTAGTTGGATTCCTGAAAACCTTAGTTACATTTCTGCTTGAAGAATCTCTTAGACATCCAGAAGGAAGTTGGCATTTATATTTTGTTCCAGGATTATATAAATATTCTAATTTGGAAAGAAAAGTTGTAAATAAGTATTCACTATATTTTGCATATCCACACGGTTTTATATTTTAAAATTCTGCAATAGGCTCTATTAATTATTTTATTTTAATTGTACACCATTTTAGGTCTTATGATATGCTCTCATTTTCCTACTATCTCTGTTAGCTTTATTTTGTAGTTGCTTTTTTTCTTTGTTCTTTTTTGAAATAAGAATCAAACCAATTCCTGGCTTTCTTTTCAAAGCTGCTGGGAAAGTAATACTTGCTTCTGCTCTTTTATCACCTTTACTGGCTAGCTAGCCATAACTATTCTATTTCTCACAAAACTCATTACCAACATTTATAATGCCTTATTTAATATTTGATGCCTGATTAAGATATAGAATAGAATAGAATTTTTTATTGGCCAAGTGTGGTTGGACACACAAGGAATTTATCTTGCTGCAAATACTCTCAGCATACACAAAAGAAAAGATACATTCATCAAGAGCCAAGAATCGTAAAGTACAACACTTAATAATAGTCATAGGGTACAGTAAGCAATCAAATCATACTAGGAAACAGTCCATATAAATCATAAGGATACACGTGACAAAGTTACGGTCATACAGTCACAAGTGGAAGGGGATGGGCAATAAGGAGTGATGAGAAGATTAACAGTAATAGTAGTGCAGACTTTGTAATAGTTGAACAGGGTTGAGGGAATTATTTGTTTAGCAGAGTGATGGCCTTCAGGAAAAACTGTCCTTGTGTCTAGTTGTTCTGGTATGCAGTGCTCTATAGCATCGTTTTGAGGGTAGGAGTTGAAACAGTTTATGTCCAGGATGTGAGGGGTCTGTAAATATTTTCACAGCCCTCTTTGCAATTTACAGGTCCTCGACTGAAGGCAGGTTGGTAGTAATTGTTTTTTCTGCAGTCCTAATTATCCTTTGAAGTCTGTGTCTGTCCTGTTGGGTTGCAGAGCCAAACCAGACAGTTATAGAGGTACAGATGATAGACTCAATAATTCCTCTGTAGAACTGTATCAGCATCTCCTTGGGCAGTTTGAGCTTTCTGAGTTGGTGCAGAAAGAACATTCTTTGTTGTTCATTTTTGATGACGTTTTTGATGTTAGGTGTCCATTTTAGGTCTTATGATATGATAGAACCTTGAAATTGGACAGTCTCTACTGTTGATACTGTGTTGTCTAATATTGTAAGAGGTGGTAGTATGGGAGGGTTTCTTCTAAAGTTTACCACCCTTTCTATGGCTTTGAGTGTGTTCAGTTCCAGATTACAAGTTACAAGTTGTATAACATCCTGTCTGTATGCGGATTCGCCGTTGTCTCAAATGAGACCAATCACTGTTGTGTCATCTACAAACTTCAGTATTTTAACAGATGGATCGTTTCAGATGCAGTCATTGGTATATAGGGAAAAGAGAAGTGGAGAAAGCACAAAGCCTTGGGGGGGTCCCGTGCTAACTGTACAGGTATCAGATGTGATTCTGCCTAGCTTCACCTGCTGCTTCCTGTCTGTTAGGAAGCTTATGATCCACTTACAAGTGTGTTCAGGTACCGCTGGTTTAATTTACTTAGAAGAATGTCTGGAATGATGATATAAGATAATAAGGTACTGAAGTTGTAATAAATATGCATACCTTTAATCTAAATACAGTCCATAAGATTGATACATAAATGATATCCAAGTGATTAAGATGAAAACTGCAAACACAAATTTGGTGACTTTCCAAGGAGAGCAATTTGACATTACAATACAGGGTAATCCTCATGGGAAGAAATATCCATCTGGTTTATGAGCTGGGAGAAAAGCACTGGTGAAAAATGGAGTCTGGAGGCTGATTGGAAAGAGGGTCCATTTATTGATGGACAGAACCACATAATTGTGGGAAGTTGACCACCATGGAGTTGAGAGTGGGGGGGGTATACCTTCTCTTGGGCTTTGCACTTGAGCTTCCTGTCCATATGCAAGAACATGTAATCTATTGGCTGTTATTCCCATGGGGCCATGTAGGGGTTATGTAGGGGTCAAAGCTAGCTCTATAGGCAAAGTACAAATCCTAGGTGTTTTTCTGAGCTATGTTTGGTTGAAGTTTCTGAGGGTGATGCAATTGGGCAATACCTATTGTGACTGAGGGTCCATCCTACCTTTGTTCAGACTGTGCTGCAGGGAATTTTAAACTATCCTGTCTTGAATGGATTTCTGCCTTCAGTATTTGCTTTGTCTATGAATAGAGCTACCTAGATACTTGCCTTCTTTCAATAAGCTCTTTATCTCTTAAGTGCTGCTGAGGGCTATTAAGAAAGGTGGGGGATGCTTTCTGTCTCCAAGAGCATATTTCTCCATTTTTCCCTTTAGAGAAATATAATATTCTGCCTTTTTAATATTTCCTAAAATATTTCATTCTTCTAGGAGATGGGTGGCTGCTAACTTTCTACAAAGGAAAAAGTAATCTTTAGGCAGAGGGCACTTTTTATTGTGTTTCTGAGCACATGCTATTATTTTTCCAGTAATCTCATAGTTTTTTTCAGCTAAAAAGATTCTAAGCATTGAATGTCTGTTGCAAATTAAACTGATATATGAACTATATATGCTTGCCAAACTGAAACATCCCGTTGTTTTTTTTTTTTAAGGATACATATTGTTTCTTCTATGCTCATAACAATGCCAAATGCACTCAGAATATTACATATAGATAGAAAATATCAAAACCAATGCTCTTAAAATATGCTGACTTTTCTTTTCTCCAAGACAGTCATTTTTGAACATTGTAAAAACAATTGTATTGTCCACCCCTCCCTATTTGAAATGGTATCCTGAGCTAGCAGATAGAATGAGAAGTCAGTTCAATTTGTATCATGTTGCTATTATTGATTACTCTTTAGCGTATATCTCAAATTCAGTATATCTTCCTATTCCTTACAAAATATATAGGGTGATTGCATGACTTCAGTACGTTACCAGCAGTAGAAAGTAGTTCAGAATCAAAATGTTCCTATGAACTAGCTTGTAAAACATAATTTTGCTATTACTACAATATTCATTTAAATTGTTAGGATCCCTCATGGAGTGTACAAATGTATCCTCTGTTGGCTTTTGCCTGATAGCATAATTATTTTAATATACATTCATAGACAACTCTAGCAGTTACTTTCAGTGTGTCTTCTGTGTATAGAAGGCCCATCAATTTTAAACTAGATTTTTGGAGCTTGCTGCGGAAAAGACGGAAGGGTGGCCCGAGAGTTGGCACTTGACAGGGGCTAACAGTGGCAGTGGCAGGAGGAGGTAGGCAACTGATGGGGCTTACTACTTGCCTCCTCACTCACCAATCAGTGTGGAAGAACAGGGAGCAACGGTGTGGTGGGTTGTAGGTGGAAGATGGCAGCTGAGCAAAGATGGTGGCCAGCCAAAGATGGCGCTGAGCGAGGCAGGTAGTGAGGGTGGCTGGGCAGCCCAGAAGTTGGCACTCGACTGGGGCTAGCGGTGGCGGCAGGAGGAGGTAGGCAACTGGTGGGGCTAGCTGCTTGCCTCCTCACTCACCAATCAGTGGTGGAAGGCCAGGCAGCAATGGTGTGTGGGCTGAGGGGCGAAGATGGTGGCTGGGCAAGGCAGGCAGCATCGGCAAGAGTGGCTTGGCAGTCCGGGAGTCATCGGGATTCAACTGGGGCTGGCGGTGGTGGCAGATAAGCCACTGGGGCTTGCTTGGAGGTCTCACTTACCAATCCGTGTCTTCAGCAATGGCGGCAGGGGGAGGCAGGCAGGCCTGGTGAGGCAGGCTGGGTGAGGCCAGACAGGTGAGGCTGGGCAGGTGAGGGCAGCTGGTGGTGGTAGTGACCGGAACTTGTAGAGCCCTCACTCACCCAGATGAGGCAGGCAGCAATGGCTGGCTGGCTGGCTGCTGCTGCTGCAAGCCAATGATGGCAGTGGGCGGGAAAAGGCGGGAAGCGATGTAGCGCACAAGGACTGACTAGGCAGGGAATGGAAGAGTGGGCGGAGAGGGGCGGGGCCAGCCAGGGGCCATTTTCCAAGTTCTCCAAACTACCTGGAATTGTAACAACTGGTTCTACAGAACCGGTGCGAAATGATAGAATTCCATCTCTGATGTTATATAACATACCATTAACTAAGTAATTAAATGTTACTTATTTCCTAATTCTAGTAATCACATGCTAATTTTCCTAAATTTCATAAATAACTAACTGCAAAATTTTCTCTAAATGCAGAGCTCTTGGGGTTTCATTGGTGATAATAGGGTGCATTTTGTTGTAAATAAGTGTGACCTTAATTTAACTTTACCTTAATCTTTGGCCATTTGAATAGGTCAATTAAGGGTAGGTTAAATTACGTACATTTTTCCAAGGCTAGGATATAATAACCTAAATACATTATTTCCCTAAATTTTATTCTTTAGAATTTTGATATTATGCTGTTACGTGATCAGTAATGGCAGAGATGTTTCTAAAGACAAGTTACCCATTACTACTGCTATTACCTTGGAATTGAATGGTGACTGTGTTCTGGAGTGCAGCTCATAAAAATCACAATAAACACCTTGAACTTATATGTTGAATAGAATACGTTTACTTGAGCATACTTGATCCTCTAAACTAAAATGTTCACTGGCATTTCAGCGAGAAACATTTACTAAACTATTCCTCCATGTATGGATTAGATGGTAGATATATATACAACAGGTGAAAATTATATTTTCCATCCTGTGCCTGTTCCAATCACTTTCTTTAATGTGAAAAAGGGACAGTTCAGCAGACAAGCCTTCTGAGGTTGTTGCTGATTATTACTGGACTGATAATCTTGAACTCTTTTTCCAAAGGTTCGCTTGGACTTCTATAGTGAGAGGTCAATATTCATGAAATATGGTTGAATGTTTTTTAAAAAAATCCAAGTTCATTCTGAAGGACTAGCTGTTCATTCATTTATAGACAGAGTTGCTTCTCCCTCTTGTCCTGACATATTTTGCTCTGCCTTGTTGGACTTGCCCCCCACCTGCAAAGAAAGTTTGGAGAGTATAAGAAGATGCAAGGAACAAAATGGTCTGGGTGTCTGGCTAAATGGGAGATGTCAGTGAGCCAGTCTCCAAGAAAAACCACTGTGGGACAGACAAGAGCCACTAGGTCTCAATCAACAGAAGGGTCCAGTAAACTGCCTTCTTTCCAGGTGGTCTCTTGACTAATATCTTGCAAGAAGAGGGGACAATTGAACAAACAGGGTTATATTATTGGGGTTTTTTTGGTTTTGGTTTTGGTTTTTTGTTTGCTGGGCACAGATTGGTTATGAATGAGTGAAGACCAGGCTATGGAAAACATGAGGAGATAAAGCAAGGAGGCATTCCTTAAAGAATGACCATAAGGAAATGAATTTCTCATTGTGTAGGCTATAAAAGCACAGAGTTGGTATCAATTTGCCTCAGCTAGCCAAACGCAGCCTCCACACCCCACTCCTGAATTCATTCTGCAATGATAGCTAGAAAAACAAAACCCAACAAAGCATGTTCTTTCTGTGCCAACTCAGAAAGCTCAAACTGCCCTTACAGTTTTACAGAGGAATTATTGAGTCTATCATCTGCACCTCTATAACTATCTGGCTTGGTTCTGCAACCCAACAGGACAGACACAGACTTCAGAGGATAATTAGGACTGCAGAAAAACCAATTACTACCCACCTGCCTTCAATTGAGGACCTGTACACTGCATGAGTCAAAAAGAGGGCTGTGAAAATATTTACAGACCCCTCACATCCCAGACATAAACTGTTTCAACTCCTTCCCTCAAAATGACTCTTTCGAGCCCCACACACCAGAACAACTAGACAGAAGGACAGTTTTTTTCCCAAAGGCCATCACTCTGCCGAACAAATAATTCCCTCAACACTGTCCAATTATTTACAAAGTCTGCAATACTATTTACTATTAATCTTCTCATACTCCTTATCACCCATCCCCTCCCACTTGTGACTGTATGACTGTAACTTTGTCGCTTGTATCCTTATGATTTATTTTGACTGTTTCCTAGTATGATTTGATTGCTTATTGTACCTCATGACTATGATTAAGTGTTGTACCTTATGATTCTTTACTCTTGATGAATATATCTTTTCTTTTATGTATACTGAGAAAATTTGCACCAAGACAAATTCCTTGTGTGTCCAATCAAACTTTGCCAAAAAAAAAAAAAAAGAAAAGAAAAGAAAAGAATTCTAATTCTAAAAACATTATTTTCCTCTCAGAAATCTTGGATCCAGCGTCAGTCTGCCTCACTTGTGGGCTGCCTTTGAGAAGGGTATTCCATTGTGAAGACCTTTTCTTAGAAATGTTTTCAAGTCATTTTTGGGTCAGGACAAGGAAGCTGTGTGCATGAGCTTGGGTCTGTCTACTGATACAGGAGTAAATACCCAAAATGTTTTTCAGTTTGAGTATTTTTAAAAAGTGCTTCCCTCTTTCTCTTGCTCTCAAGGTGATAAATAATTATTAGTTTTTTTTTATTTAATCAAGTTTTTATAGGATGCCTACATCTGTGCTCCAGCATAATGATGATTTATAAACTGCATCAGTATTAACTTGATGATAAAGGTCACATTCGTGAATGGTTTTGTGATGACACGGGCGTGGCACAAAGGCAACACAATCAAATAAGCAAGAAGTGTTCCTTTAAAACCTACAACTTTGCCCCCAATGTCCAGGTTACTTTCATCTGGAGAAAAAACTCTCCCAAGAACAGTCTTTAAGTGGAGGAAATTCAGTCCAAAAACAAAGTACATACAAACTATAAATAAAAATTCACACAAACCACGCTGCAATGATTAACTTGACAGGGCAGGAGAAGGAATTGCAGACTTGAAAGCCCAGCAAAACACACACAGTTGGGAAGATGCCAGGAACCCAGATAAGTCTTGACAATACCAGGTAATTCACAATTTGCTCCCAATAACTTTGCTGTGCACAGCTTCCCTTTTTAAACATTGTGTTCCCAGCTGCAGCTAATGAAGGGAATCAGGGCCCTTTCCTTCCCCCGTAAGCCACACAACTCACGTTGCTCCCTTCTCCATTCCTCCCTGCCTGCCCTAGGATGAAGAGGGGGTAGGCCTGGGTCTTCCTCTGAATTCCCTCTCCCTGCTCTTCCCAGCCAGCCTTTGCCCTTCCCCAGTTTCTTCCACAGCCAATGGAGCTACACTCCTACTCCCTGTCAGCTGCTCAGCCTCCCCCTCCAAATCAGATTCCAACAGGGGCATAACAGGTTTAAAGAATGAGGGCCTTCTCATAAGCACTTCAGTGTAATAATTTCTTATCTCCTTCAATAACTACCATACTATAAACCTTTTTCTTTCTATATACTATTGGGATTTCAAGAATGAGAGTGTTACAGGATCTCAATGGAAGGGAAGTTTTGTTGAAATTAAGGGACTCATTGTATCTGCTTCAGTGGTGGGATTCAATTTTTTTTACTACTGGTTCTGTGGGCGTAGCTTGGTGGGCATGGCAGGGGAAGGATACTGTAAAATTTCCAGTCAGAGGTGGTATTTGCCAGTTCTCCAAACTACTCAAAATTTCCGCAACTGGTTCCCAGAACTAGTCAGAATCTGCTGAATACCACCTCTGTTTTGGGATCTGCTTGCTGGATAATTTCATAAGTATGAATATTATTCTAGCATCTTTCATAGTTCATTGGAGTTCAGTCACAGATAACAAAATGATTTTACTGAAAGATATTTGATAAAAAAAGTATCTCATTCTGCATTATCAGGTTATTGCAATTACTTATTTGATGGTCGTGATTATAGATGCAGCAGTTATTCAATGGAATCACAATAATCTAAATGTTTACAATATACTGAAAAGACATTTGGGTACACTAGAAATTTAAATTGAGAAATTGAGATAGTCACATTTGTTTTCTGGACCAAAGGAATTTAAAAAGCTTTGCTATGAATGGACAAAATCTAATGTAATTCTATATTGTAAATGATATTTGCTTATTCTAAAACTATTTCTGTTAAAATACTTAAATTTGAGTTTTAAATAAATCTAGTTACACTAATTACCTTGAATGTACTGTCCCCAGATAATTTTCTGGGCCACAAATTTATGATGAATTTTATATTTCGGACATTTGCCATTTTTCCTGATGAAAACTTTGTTCAGACATAGCAGTCCAGTCAACTTTATTCAAGTTTTTAAAAGTTCACAATGTATTGTTTATGTTATAGTCTCTTAATCATGTTCTAGTACTGCTGTTATACTTCAGAATACCTGAATATGGAATTATATTTTTTTGGTTCTTTTTTGGCATTTATCTTGAGCTTACACTTTTAAAAAATTGGAATATTTGGGATGAGGACAAAAGTTTTATGCTTCCTTTTAACAATAGTTCTGAAGTTTAAATTAAATGTAACATGTTTTTGGAATCAATAGTCCATACTCTTCTATATTTCTACATATGTATTGTGAATAATTTGTGCTGCAAATATATAACATCATCAAGTAATTGAATATAAAATTATAGTGTCATTCAATGACATCTGAAAGTATTTTTTCAGAGATGATATGGAAAAATAAAAGCTTAGATGGTAGGCAATATCAATCATCCTACCATGAGATATTAGTCTGAAAGTGCCTCAAAAAAGCATTAATTTGTTAAAATAAAAGAACAAAAGCTATCTTGAGAAACTAAAGCTGGCCCTAGAACTGCCTCACTCAACCTCACAGAGCCACTCCTAGTGATTTAAAGAAGTTGAAGTACAATATGTCTGGAGAATATCAGATTGGAAGAATGTTATCATGCAGTTCCATGTTATACTAGGACTGAGCCAAAACATTTTAGATTTGAAGCCAAATCATACATTTAGAAAAGGCTGCTTAACCTGGCCAACTTTATTTTGTGCAAAATGTATCTGTGAACACCTGATGAAGACTGGGACAATTTCCTATAATGGGAGATACTTTTAATGGGAAATGTTTACTTCACATAAGAAATACACTACTTTTTTCTTACATCTTTGGAATTAATGAAATTGGTTTTGGTTGCAAGATAAATAATGAAATTTTCAAAAGTTTTTCTAAACATTTAACTGCTACTATCTTTTCATGCATTTTAATAAGGCACTGATAACCTAAAAAACACATGTGTTCTTTTTTTCATGCTTAGTTATTCTGCCAGGTGCAGACGTTTTGCAGCTATGAGATGTGTGCCAAATTTCTAGTAACTTCAATGGAAGCGCTCAGCCACCAAGCTTATTTAAAGGTCAAGCCCTTTGCAGTTAATTTAGAATCTGGGTAAGCTTACAAAGAAATGTTTAATTTGTACTGCACCTTAAGTGAATGGTAGAATATGCAATTTGGGTACACGTTTTACCTCTAGGATCAGTTTATATTAGGCTTCATTTATAACACCTGACCTACAGTTACCTTTTTCTTCAAGGCATCTAATTCAGGCAACAAAATAAAAAGTAAAAAAAAAACCCGAAATCTAAACTTCTGCTTGAATCTGGTTGAAGAAAATCTAAATAATGTTATCATAAGCGATACAGCAAGAGTTCCTCTCCATACTTATTATTTTATATTAAACATTTTGCTTCACAAAGATTAAAAAGTTACTATATTGTGAAACCTATTTAATATTTTATACAACTATATAGACTCTTCGATTTGTCATAAGAAAATTCCAATAGGAAACAAAGAACACAAGCAAGAATTCTTACTTTAAGGTCAGAGTTTTATTGTTTCTAATAATTTGGAACATAAAAAATGAATAGATATAAAAATATAATAGCAATAATACACTTGCATTAACAATCCATTGCAATGTGGTCCAATGATATATAGCAGGTCCTACAAGGACTGCTATAAATCAAAGGGCCCCGAGGTGATCTCAAACCCTATCTTTCATACTTATCTTCTAACCACATACATGCTTCACAACTTCACTAACTGTCACTTTCTGTAAACACCTGTGTACATTACTTTCAGTTTCTCATTTCCAACAGTTTTGTTCTTTCTGTTTTAAACGTATCCATACAACTGCATACTTTGCAAAAACATGTTTCATGGTTAGCAATGGCTCAGCAGGATTACAAATAGTTCTGGTACATTTTGGAACCATCCTAGCTGAAAACTTTGGTTCATATCTCTTCTTCTGGGGCCTGCTATCATCCATAGGACTTATTGAATCTAATAGGTCAATAAGCTATATTTTTTTTAAACAAATTTTATTAATTTTTAAAAGCATACAAAACATACAAGATAAACATAAAACCTTTTTTCTAAAAATTTCTAAAAATTATTTGAAAGTTTTACAACATTAACACATTTCCTTACAATCACATATTTTCCCTTTCTAACTTGCTTTATTTTCTTCTATCTTTCTCTCCATTGTCCTTTTCTAACCTTTCTCCAAGGTTTTATTAACTCATTCAAACATAAACACATAAGAACACAAAACATATAAACATAAAAAAAAAATCTTTTCTGAAAGTTGCTTAATCCCGGGTCAAAACTCTTTGTACAGACACCAACTCAAATTCATATTCATTCTATATGCCATTCCATATCATTATTACCATTTTCAATTTTTTATATAGCTTCTTCTCTCTCTTAGATTCTCTTAATTTTATTTTATTTATCTCATCTCAATTCAAATCATAATATTTATTATTTTTTGTCTGTTTATTTTCAGCTATCGATTTATCTTTCTTCTTTAAAAAAAAAAGCTTCTCCTGTACACTAATTGGAGTATGACGCCTTTACCTCTTTCCCCTACATTTATAATACTTAATATAAAATACCTAACTTACATTGGGATTCTATTTGGTACATTCTAAAATTATACAATATTATCAATACCAATACTGATCTATTCATTAATATTCATATTCTTTTATATCATAAACACTTAGCACATTACTTTTCAATTAATTAACATACTTTTGTGGGAGCACCTACTTTCCATAATTATTCCCCCCCCCCCACGTCACATATTTTAAATCATTATTTCATTAAGGTATTCCTGCTTCTCCTACTTCAAATCTCTCCTTTCAAAAAAAAAATTTCCACTGAAATAACACAATCTAATTAATATTGACATTCATTTGTATCTTTCTCTCCAACTCCTTTATATCTTAACCATTTTATCCATTTCAATTAAATAACATGCCTTTTGGGAATACTTATATTTTCCACAATTATTTTCCCCCCCCTCCACATCATATCTCAAATCCTTATTTCATAAAATGTTCCCCTTTTCTTAAGACAAGTTTCACTAAGTTATATTAAACATTTTATCACACTTTAAATTACACATTATTTCCAACTTTCTAAAATTATTTCTAAATACAAATATAAAAAACAATCTTATGTACCTCTAGAATCCCTTTATCAATAAAGTTTACCCATTATCTCTAAAAAACTTTTGTTTCTTTACATCTTGCTCTCTACTATTGAGGCTTCTCATCCCCTTTCTCCCTTGCTTATTCTTCTCTCTGTCCTCTTTACCCCTTTGCCTCTCCACCTCCCTTTTTCTCTGCTTTCCTCCTTTCTGTTGTCTTCTAACATAATATCTCTTTTTCATCTTGTTTTTCTCTTTTTTGATTGCTTTTATAGGTCTTAAAGTCTCTTTTTCCTTTTTCTCTTTCTCCTTTCCTTCCCCAGCCAAAGTCACTTGTTCATCAAAAATGGCTTCTTCTTTGTCCCAGTCGTCCTGTTGTCCATTCAAATTTACATAAGTATAGACTGCCATTTCTAAATACTGAAAAAGAGTATCAAAAACATCCTTCCCTTCTTGCTTTTCTTTCTCATATTTTTGATATAAAAGTTTCAATCTGTCCACAAGTAATGCCATTATAAAGAGAAAAGGTTTTCCCAAGCAACCACCCAAGTGCTTTTAATCAGAGATAATTCTCAAAAGTGGTAAAATCACCAAGCAATCCAAGTAGGTTAATTCTTTTAAGCACTTTCTCCTTCACTTTCTCTTTCTGGGATTGGAGTTTGATCACAAAGTTCCATTTAATATATATCTTTCAGAAGCCTTGTTAGTATTTATAGCTCTTTAAAAATCCAGGCAGTCTTCTTATTTTCAAATTCTAATCCAATTTTTCCCTCTCCTTTCCCAATCACAGCAAAAAAAAAAATTTAAAGTCTTTTTTTAAAAAAAAAATCATTCAGAAATCCTTATCTCTTCAGTATTTAATTACCTAGATTTTCAGATTTCTCTTGTTATTCCATCCGCTGTCACGTTAGGAAGGAGAGTGAAGGGGAAAAAAAAAACTTTCCCTTTTAGAATTCTGTGCGCCGCTTGTAACTCTCTCTGGAAACAATGCAGCAACTTCTCCGTAGCAATTTTCAAGCCCCAGGAAACTTTCTTATCCCTTGGCAACTTTATCCCAGTCCAGAAACAACTCTCACGATTTTCCCGATTTTCTTCCTCCTGCACCATCTTATCCGTTTGCAGGTTTCTTCATGGTGGCCATTGCTGACCGCCGCTCCTCCGCCTCGGGAAAAGGGGGTTTTGCTGGCTGGGGAGGGGGTCTGCAACACCCCTTGCCCCCTTTCCAGATCCCCCTGTCTTCAGCTGCCCCTGCAGGGCAGCTATATCCCCCAGATCCAAACGGATCGGGGGAACCTTGGCAGTGAGCTCGGCAGGGATCGCGCTGGATCGCAAATCCCTGCCGCTGCCGAAGCCTCGCAAACCGAAAGCCTATAATAAGCTATATTTTTGATTCCCATAGATTCATTTTATTATTTCCTTCCAAATGTTTTATACAGTTAAGAGAGAGATAATACAGTCTATTAAAAGTATTTTATGTAAATCTCTGGAAGATAAAATATACTTTGGAAGCAACAAGGTGTGGTCAGTGTAATGTGAAAAATAAAGTCCTTTCCTTAATAATAGATTTTCCCCAAATTAATGCATTTCAATGAGGATGCACATATTTTGTTATCTTCCTGTTCATTGAAAGTAAACACGATTCTCTTTGGCTGAATCATACCCTATAACTGTAAAGCAGATAGGCCTACCAAATACTTTGCACATGAAAATGAAAACAGATATATTTATAAGTACAGCAGTGACAAAGAATCACTTAATAAATGAAAGGAATAACATTGGCAGTGCTGGACTCTGGCAAGAATCACAACATTTGAGCTTTCTGTTTGCATACCACTTACAATCAACTTTATTGCCAGCTGGCTAGAAAATAATAAAAACCACCTTCCTTGAAAAACTAACTTGGTTTTTTGAAAGACACTGAAAGGGAGAGATTTGTCTGGCTGGCAATTTGTTTGATTTATTGAATGGAATACCAGTTGCCATAATAGTCCTGCCAATTGTATGCTTACTTTGTGCATCTTTTATTCCATGTGCTTTTCATGCTGGTGAATGAAAAATGTTGCCCATGACAACAAAATGTGTTTCTGTTCTAGTAAGTTTATATTTGGTCAAACACATATTTTATGTATTTTTTTTCCAGTGAACTATGGAAAACAGCAGCAAAGAGCCCCCGTCTCAACTGCCAAAGATCACCCTTTACAATTTTTTTCTAAATTACAATCCATTGCTGCTTTAAAGAGTCTAACTTGAATTGACCATGTCCACCTACAGCAAAGTTGTCATTTAATTCATAGCTGTTTTGTTTTATATTTCATAAGGACAGGCATATGTGACATTTCTTTAGCAGCAAGACCTAAATGAGTGGCATTCAGGTTAACTTTGAGAGCCTCAAATTTTATTACTTATAGAATCATGTTGCCTGATATACAAATACAACCACTTTGGGCTGGAAAGATTATTTTTACTGGTACTGTACTGGTTTACAAAAATGCTGACCCTCAATCATTCCAATCCTAATCAAGAAAGAATTCAGCTTTAAAAATAAATCATATTCATTACAATCTGTGATGATCAATCTCACATATGGTTTGATCTTTAGTTTTACTTGTGCTGCTGCAAATGTGATTGTGGTGGCATGGGGAATATAATCTTATTCCCATGATATATGTGATACATTATGATGTCTTAGCATGTGATGACAGTTCCCCTATGGAACGATTTAGCAAAATTTCCTTTTCACTGCTGAAATGTGTTAACTGTTGCTAAAATATAGAAAACATAAGAAATGGTGGTGATTGTCCTCTAAGTATTCCCAAATATATATATTTTAGAATGAATTTATCTGCCCTTCTAAAATGCTTTATGCTGTTATTCCTTCTCATATACAAGATTTAGAATATTCAATAATCATTTGAGAGACAGTAGTATTGAAATTAAAATCAAAGTAATACACAACATTTTGTTCCTAAAATTACTTTACTTAGTGTTCTTAAAAAAGAACACTCAGTGGGTGAAGATTATCTAATCAAAACTGTTGATTTAGCACAGGTCACTTTATTACCTAAAATAGAACTGAAAGCATACAAAATCCTCCTAGGAGTTTTATTTTGGCAGTGAGAAATATTTTCACACATAAACCTCTTGATGGGATTCTATTTAAAAAATATTATTTGAGACAATACAACACAATTCCTTTTTGAATTATTAAGGAATATCAGTTAATGATTCAGTTTTTATATTGCACATGCAAAATAAATAGTAATGGCACTAGCACTAACACTTAGACTTATATACCACTTCATAGTGCTTTATAACTCTCTCTAAGTAGTTTACAGAGTCAGCATATTTACCGCAATGATCTGGGCCCTCATTTTACCACCTTTGCAAGGTTGGAAGTCTAAGTCAACCTTGAGCCAGTGGGAATCGAACTTACAAACTCCTGGCAGTCAGCAATCAGCAGAATTAACAGTCAGCAATCAGCATAATTGCAGTCCAAACCGCAGGATTGCAGTCTAAACATTGCACCATCACAGCTTACAGTATTATTTTTATATTTGATCTTTGGCTGATAGTACTGTAGATACCAGAAGCAGAAATAGCTGAACTTTCTGTGGACTTATAGACTTCCTTCTTTATTGCTATATATCAATACTGATTTATATTTATTTATATAATGTATAAGTATTTGTAATGGTATTCCTAATCGTAAAATAATATTAAAAAAAATACTCTTAGAGAATTATGATTTTACAGCAATAATGTGCATTGGGCAGTTTCTATACACAGTTTAATAAACACATTTATGAAGTATCAACAATTGAAATTACATGTGACAGGACACTAGATTTTACTACTGGCTGAATCATTAAAGAGTAACAAAATACGGGTAATCCTTAATTTACAACAGTCCATTTAGTGACCATTCAAAGTTATAACGCCTTTGAAAAAAGTGACTTATGACCATTTTTCATACTTATGATCATTGCAGCATCCCTATGGTCACATTATCAAAATTAAGATACTTGGTGACTGGTTCATATTTATGATGGCTGCAGTGTCCCGGGGTCATGTGATCAGCTTTTGCGACCTTCTAACAAGCAAAATCACTAGGAAATCCAGATTCACTTAACAACCATGTTACTGATGTAACAAATGCAAGGATTCACTTAGCAACTGTGGTAACAAAAGTCATAAAATGGGGAAGCTCACTTAACAAATGTTTCATTTAGCAACATACATTTTGGCCTCAATTTTGGTCATAGCTTGAGAACTATGAAAATGAAAATAATGGGAAAAGATGGAAGGCAAAGGGCAAGAGGAAAAAGTGTAAGCTAAAGAGGAGAAGAAAAAAAAAGCATTAATTTTCAACTGTTTCTGGTGCAATAGAATAAAGTAATAACAAACATCCTCAATGTTTTACTTTTATATAATAATGTTGTGATTCCGGCATCTGCTACAGGTTTTTGAATGACAGCTCCAGCGAGGAGGACTTATATGAATCAGCAAGTTCTAACGATGAGGAGGAGATGAATGCATTTGATTTGCAAGGTCGGCTTGAACCTTCAAACTCCTCCACCCTTCAATTAGGTGGTCAGCCGGGAGCGGGTGATAATGAGGAACAAATGTTATCTTCAGGTGAAGAAGATGATAATTTGGATGATTGCTGGGTAGATGTCAGGACAAGACGTCTCCTGACAAGGAGGAACCAACGAGGATACAGTAGGAGAGCAGACCAGCAATTAGACTAATTAGTTACTCTATAAAGGGAGATATGACTTTGCACTTTGTCCGGAACAAAGTGTCTATTTGCAAGAGAGAACTGAAGAGCACAGTTTGGAGGATTTTGATCTGAAATATCTTGTTGGGATTTGGATTTAATTAGTTGGAACTTCTACTTATTGGAATTATTTTGTGAAGGATTTTGATCTGAAGAATCTTGTTGAGTCTTGGATTTAGTTCGTTGGAACTTTTACTTATTGGAGCTATCTGTGAAAATTCCTGTTTGCTGCCTTTCTTTACAAGGACTGTTGCTTTCAGCCTTATCTGTTTACTTTAAAAGGTGGGACATAACATTTTCCTGTTTGCTGCCTTTCTTTACAAGGACTGCTGCTTTCAGCCTTAACTGTTTATTTTAGAAGGTGGGACATAACATTTTTGTTCCGGACCCAACAGACCATCTTTGCAACGATGGATTCAACTCAAATGCAACAATTGGTGGAGCAGCAACAGATGCAAATAAATCAATTACTCCAGAGCAACGTGTCCCTTCAAAATCAGGTAACACAATTATTATCGTTAGATTTGCCAATTCTCAAACTGTTTCAGCTGCAGCTGGAGTTCCCCTGCACCCCCTGTGAGAAAAATTCCGATAGCTATGCCAGATAAATTTTCTGGGCAAGCGGACATGTTTTCAACATTTTTGGGTCAGTGCCAATTGTATTTTCTGTGAGGCGGAGGATTTTCCAACCGATCGAGTTAAAATTGGCTTTATTATTAGTTTGTTAACCGGGCAGGCTGCCAAATGGGCTACTCCTTATTAGTACAAGATAGTCCATTACTGGACGATTTCAGGGTTTATTCAACAGATGAACGTTATGTTTGAGAATCCAATTAAATCTCAAACTGTGGACAGAAAATTGAGGGATATTATTCAAGGTAAACACTCATTGCAAGAATACGTTGCAGAATTTCGCTTGTTGTGTATGGACTCCACCTGGAATGAACCAGCTCACATGGCAGCATTCCAAGAGGGTTTGTCCGACATTATCAAGGATGAACTAATTCATGCAGAGTGTGCTTCAACTTTGGACACATTGATTACTCAATGCTTACGTATTGAAGCTCGCCTACAACATCGTGGGTGTAAACGGACCGTTGCAGAGCCACCTGTGTTTCCTCGTTCACGCACCCCGTCTATGAGGGTTTTCCAATCCAGAATTCCAGCAGAGGAGCCGATGGAGATAGGCGCACTCCGCCCTCGTTTAACAGTTCAGGAGCGATCGAGAAGATTTCAGGAAGGTTTGTGCCTTTATTGCGGGGTTCGGGACATTTGCAAATTCCTGCACTCGGAAGGGGACTCGTGGACCTGTATCAAAACCCATTGCTGGTCCGTCAGGAAACGGGGTAGGCCCGACCTCAGGAAACCCTAGGTCGGGCACAGTATTCACTTTCATCTCAAATTGCTGAAGTTAATTCTGGCCCTCCTCGACATTTACTTTTGGACACTCGCATATTCTTGCAATCTCGGAAGGAGGAATCCCTGCCGTGGCACTGGTGGATTCAGGGGCTACGACTAGCTTTATGGATTATGATTTGTAAAACATTTCAAAGTTCCTTTAGTGCCTGTGAATCCCCCATGCAGGTGGAAACCGTAGATGGGCGCGAACTCAAGTCGGGACCTATTAACTGCCACCCAACCACTGCGTATGCGTGTTGGGGATCACGAGGAGCGATAAGTTTTTATCACTTGAACCTCCATCTTCCTTTGGTGCTCGGAGTATCCTGGCTGCGTCTACACGATCCGTTGGTGGCTGGGCGCAGAACGCTGTTTCTTTTCCAAGCCTGCAATGTGTGGACCACCTGAGACATGTCTGCGCAGGCCAACATATTGTCGCTTCTGCTGCCTCGATTCCTTCAGAGCTGTCGGTTCCCGATGTTTTCAGTGAACAGGAGGCAGATCAATTACCACCACATCGTGTTTACGACTGTCCGTGGATTTGATACGGACGCTCCATTACCAAAGGGGGGTTGTATTCTTTGTCTGAGCCTGAACTAGTTGCACTTGAGAATTTTTGAATAAAAATCTAGCTCGAGGATTTATTCGACCTTCGTCATCCCTCTTTCAGCACCCGTTCTCTTTGTCAAGAAGAAGTCGGGAGAACTTCGTCTTTGTTGTGACTATAGGCGCTAAATGCTATCACTGTGAGAAATAGCTATCCTTTACCGCTCATCTCCAATTGTTGGAGCTGTTACGGGAAGCTACAATTTTCACGAAACTTGACTTACGTGGAGCTTACAATTTGGTTCGGATGCGTAAGGGAGGCGAGTGGAAGACGGCTTTTGGCACCCATTATGGTCATTTCGTACACGTTATGCCATTTGGTTTGACCAACGCTCCTGCTGTATTTCAACATTTAATGAGCGATATCTTTCGAGACATGTTGGATAAGTTTGTTGTCATATATTTGGACGACATTTTGATTTATTCAAAATCTAAAGAGCAACATCTTCAGCAGGTCGTCAAGTGCTTCAGCGTCTTCGGGAACATAAACTTTATGCTAAATTAGAAAAATGTTTCTTTTTCAGTCGTCTATTGAATTCTTGGGACACATTATTTCTCCTGTGGGCATTGCTATGGACCCCAAAAGGTTGAGGCGTTGTGTAGTTGGGAAGCTCCTCGTCGGGTTAAAGATGTGCAACGACTTTTAGGATTTGCCAACTATTATCGGACTTTCATTCCAGGTTTTGCGAAGATAATGGATCCCATAACCCAGCTTCTTTGTAAGAAGGTTCCATTTGTGTGGGGGCCTCCACAACAACAGGCTTTTGACACTTTGAAAAAAGCATTTATAACTGAACCCATATTGAAGCATCCTGATCCGGATCGCCCATTTGTGGTCGAGACAGATGCTTCTAATGTCGCTATCGAACAGTGCTGTTACAAGCTTCGGAGGATGGCGCTCTTTTGTTTCCTTGCGCTTATTATTCTAGGAAGCTTACAGCTTGGAGCAACTATACCATTTGGGAAAAAGAGTTGTTAGCTATTAAGGTTGCTTTTGAGACTTGGAGACATCATTTGGAGGAGCTCGACACAAGGTGGAGGTTCGGACAGATCATAGGAACCTGGAACATTTGACCACGGCTAGGAAATTGAATCAAAGGCAGATTCGTTGGTCGTTATTTTTGCCAGATTTAATTTCTCGGTTACTTACGTTCCAAGTGGTCAGAACCGGAGGCGGATGCATTATCTCGGAAACCGGAGTATACTTATGCCGAAGATCCTCTTCCTTTACGGACAGTGTTACCACCGGAATCTCTAGCCGTACTGCAGGAACCGGTAGATTCTGGGCCCAACTACGAGAGGCGCAACGTTTGGATGTGTGGACGCAGCAGAGACGGGAGGACATTGGCCCAACTTCTCCATGGTCTTTTGAAGGCGATCTGCTTCGATATCGGGGTTTATTATGTGCCTACCAGACCGTTGAGGGCTCTCATCATGACACAATGTCATGATAACCCAGCCGCTGGTCATTTTGGATTACACAAGACCTTGCATTTGGTCACTCGGACTTTTTGGTGGCCTCGGTTCGTCATGATGTGTCTTCTTCGTCGCTTCTTGCGTTCAATGTAGGCAAGCGAAAGCAGCATCCGGTGCACCTCCTGGACTTTTGCAACCCTTGCCGACTCCAAGTAGACCATGGGGAGCGATCTCTATGGACTTTCTGACACATTACCGTCTTCATCGGGGTTCACAACAGTGCTTGTGGTAGTGGATATGTTGACTAAAATGGCCCATTTCATTCCCTGTCGGAAATTACCATCGTCCCTTTACGGCTCAGTTATTTTTGCAACATATCTTCCGTCTACATGGACTGCCTGATAGAGTGGTTTCTGATCGTGGGTTCCAGTTTACGGCAGAATTTTGAAACAGTTAATGGCGGCTTTGCAAGTGAAAGTATGTTTAGCGTCAGCGCACCATCCGAAACTGATGGCGGGGACGGAGAAGGTGATTGGGATTCTTACTCAATATTTGAGATGTTTTGTTAATTTGCGACAAAAGCGATTGGGTGAAATACCTCCCGTTAGCAGAATTCGCGTTTAACAACTGCAGCATACCTCCACCGTGTCACGCCATTTTTTGCAAATATGGGTTATCATCCGCGTTTCTTCCCATTAACTATGATGGATTCCCGGTTCCTGAGACCGAGAGTTTTTGGAAGAACTACACGCAGTTCGGCGTCTACTGATACAACAATTGAACAAGGCAAAAAGAAGATTATAAGCGGTTTGCAGATCGGTCCCGTCGAGATACACCTCCGTTAGTTGTGGGTGATAAAGTGTGGCTATCTACAAAACATCTGAAGGTCGATCGCCCTATTAGAAAACTTGATCATCGGTTTATTGGTCCGTTCCCGATTGAGGCAGTTATTAATCCCGTGGCATACCGCCTCACTTTGCCACGATCCATGCGTATTCACCCGTCTTTCATCGATCTCTTTTGATTCCTGATTCTTCTGTTTGTCGATTACGTGATTCTGCTGAACCGGGTCCGTTATCATTGCCTTCTGAGGAGCCTGCTGTTGACGATACGGTGGTCGACGTCCTTGATTCCCGTTGGCTCAAAGGTCGCTTCCAGTATTTGGTCAGGAGGAGGGTAGATGACTCGGAGGTTTGTTCCTGGACGGATGCGTCTACACTTCAGCTTCGGATCTGCTTCGAGACTTTCATGCACGCTTCCTTGAAACCGCATCCGGATCGCCAGACCCGGGGGAAGGGCCCTGCGGTGAGGGATAGTGTTGTGATTCCGGCATCTGCTACAGGTTTTTTGAATGACAGCTCCAGCGAGGAGGACTTATATGAATCAGCAAGTTCTAACGATGAGGAGGAGATGAATGCATTTGATTTGCAAGGTCGGCTTGAACCTTCAAACTCCTCCACCCTTCAATTAGGTGGTCAGCCGGGACGGGTGATAATGAGGAACAAATGTTATCTTCAGGTGAAGAAGATGATAATTTGGATGATTGCTGGGTAGATGTCAGGACAAGACGTCTCCTGACAAGGAGGAACCAACGAGGATACAGTAGGAGAGCAGACCAGCAATTAGACTAATTAGTTACTCTATAAAGGGAGAGATATGACTTTGCACTTTGTCCGGAACAAAGTGTCTATTTGCAAGAGAGAACTGAAGAGCACAGTTTGGAGGATTTTGATCTGAAATATCTTGTTGGGATTTGGATTTAATTCGTTGGAACTTCTACTTATTGGAATTATTTTGTGAAGGATTTTGATCTGAAGAATCTTGTTGAGTCTTGGATTTAGTTCGTTGGAACTTTTACTTATTGGAGCTATCTGTGAAAATTCCTGTTTGCTGCCTTTCTTTACAAGGACTGTTGCTTTCAGCCTTATCTGTTTACTTTAAAAGGTGGGACATAACATTTTCCTGTTTGCTGCCTTTCTTTACAAGGACTGCTGCTTTCAGCCTTAACTGTTTATTTTAGAAGGTGGGACATAACATAATAATATATATTAGCCATTTCTATAATGATAGAGTGAGTACCCAAGACAAAAGTAGTTTGAAATTGTCTCCATTCCATTTAAACTTTCCAGAGGCTGGTGGGAGGAGCTGCTGGCTGTTGTGAGAGAGACAGAGAGTGAGTACCCAAGAGAAAGATGGTTTGAAATTGCCTCCATTGCATAAACTTCCCAAAGGCTGGTGGAAGGAGCTACTGGCTGTTTGTGGGGGAGACAGAGAGTGAGTATCCAAGACAAAGATAGATTGAAATTGCCTCCATTCCCAGAGGCTGGTGGAGGAAGTTTGGCTGTTTGTGAGGGGAGACAGAGAATGAGTACTCATGACAAAGGTAGAAAATCATATAACTATAAACCAAAAATAGCAATAATACATTCAGGTCTAGTGCGCCTGAAATTGTGATTTTATTTTATTTCAAAATGACCGGCTTAGTTCAGTGTAATACTTGTTTTGCAGCTGTCTTTCACCGCTTTTCAAATTTGGATACTGTCCTCTTTGTAAACAAATTACTAGTCTACATGGATAGACTACCTATCTAGAGTCTCTAATCTGTGCTCTCCAAACAGAAATTAGGTGCCCAATCCAGCAATAACAATCTATTGAGTTGCTGCCCTATTAGCCCCCTCTACCACAAAGATCCTGCAGGAAAAGCGCAGTATGGACAACCATACGATCTGATAGGGTGAGAGCTGTGGACCATAAACACAAAGCTTTTGCTGTGTCCCAACATAACAAATACAGTGCCCTTCCTGACCTTAATAGGAACACTAAAGTGACAGGTCAAGGTAGTTGTGATAATGATAACTCAAATAAGCAGGTAGTCATGGTCGAGAAGAAGAACTTACTTTGGAAAGGGGAAAGTGTGAATCAGGTATTACACATCAGTCACACAAGAAGAGCAAAGTATCCAAAAAGAGAAGCCACCTTCTGGTTGGTGATTCAATTGTAAGGGATGTAAATTCAGGTAAGGATATGGAGGTTTTGAAAGAGGTCAGGTGTCTGCCAGGTGCAGAGACAAGAGGTGTATTCTTAAGATAGTCAAGAATGCCAGTAAGGACTGGGATGTTGATTCTATTATACATCTTGGTACAAATGATCTCTCGCAAAAGGTTGTAGTTTCTGTGCAGAAAGACTTCCAGAGCTTGGGGTATGAACTTAGAAGTATGGGTTGTAGGCTTATCTTTTCAGAGGTTTTTACCAATATACAAGGGAAAAAAAGGAAAATGCCAGTGTGTAGCAGAGTTTAATGTGTGGCTAAAGGAGTGGTGTAAAACGGAAGGCTTTGGTTTTATTAATCATGATGTCTGCAGCTGGTCCAATGAAAAACTGTACAAAAAGAGGGACTGAGTTACTTGGAATTAAATTCACAGATTTTCTAGATAAACATTTACACTGGGGACAGAGAATTAATTGATACAGAACTTTTCTGTCTCCAGCAATCTAAAATTAATAGGATTACCAGTGCATGTAACATAGATGTTTGTGCAGGTAAGATTACCAACCTTGCTGTCAAGTAAAACCAAGCATTTAATAACAAGTGCCATACCATGTGCACTAATCAAACAGGTGACAAGAAAGTAGGGGCAGTCAGGCACAATGCAGGTTATGTAGACAGTAAACACAGCATCAGACATAAGGATCTCAAGTGCCTATATACAAATGCACAAAGTCTGGGGAACAAACAGAGTGAACTCAAACTGCTAATATATGAAGGTAGATATGATATAGTTGGAATAACAGAAACTTGATGGGATGAAACCCATGATTGGAACATACTGGTAGAAGGATACAAACTGTTCAAAAAAAAAAAACCCAGACCCCATAAAAGAATAGGTGAAGTTGCATTGTATGTAAAAGACCACTATATTGCTACAGAAATGCATGAAACCAAAGATGAAAACCTCTTAGAATGCATATGGATCAATATAAAAGAAAAAAAGAATGACATGGCCATAGGTGTATATAATAGGCAACCCAACCAAGCAGAAAAAATAGATGACCTTCTTGCCAACCAACCAACAAACAAATGCAGGAAACACACTACAATAATAACGAGGGCCTTCAATTATCCTGATGTCAATTGGAAAACTAATTCTGCACCAAATGAGAAATCAAATAGGTTCCTAATCAACCTAGCTGACAACTTTGTTGTCCAAAAGGTAGAGGATGGAACTAGAGGGACAGCCATACTGGACTTAATTCTTAAAAACAGAGAAGTGATAGAGGGAGTTGAAACTGCAGGAACCTTGGGTGCGAGTGACCAAGTCATACTAGAATTCAACATAACACAAACACAAGCAACAGAACATAATGACACCAGAGTCTTAGATTTTAAAAGAGCTGATTTTAATAAACTCAGAGAGAACTTGGGAAAGATTCCATGGATGAAAATCCTAAAGGGGAAAACAACTCAAGAATCTTGGGAAACTCTGAAAAGTCCGAACATAGAAGCCCAGACCAGCACAATCCCACTGACAAAGAAAAACAAGAAATCCAAGAAGAAACCAGCATGGCTGCACAAAGATCTCTCTGGAAAATTGAAAGGAAAAAAGGACAAGTACAAAAAATGGAAAGAGGGACATACAACTAAGACAGAATATCAGCAGATAGCCAGAATCTGCAAAGACGAAGTCAGGAAAGCAAAGGCTCAGAATGAACAAAGACTTGCAACAAAAGTCCAAGATAATAAAAAAAAAGGTTCTTCCAACATATAAATAAAAAAAAAATCAAGGAAGCAGTCAGTCCATTAAGGAGAGAAGACAGCAAGGAATTAACAGGCAACAGAGAGAAAGCAGAGCTGCTTAACTTATTCTTTGCATCAGTCTTAACACAAAAACAAACTATAGCCCAACCCATCAAAAACATAACAGTAATAGACCAGAAATAAAAGTTAAAATAAGCAAAACATATATATAGTAAGAGAACACCTGTCTAATCTTGATGAACACAAATCACAGGGGTCTGACGGATTATATCCCAGAGTTTTAAAGGAGCTGGCAGAGATCATCTCAGAACCACTGCACCATATCTTTCAAAAATCCTGGAGCACCAGGGAACTACCAGAGGACTGGAAAACAGCTGATGTGGTTCCCATCTTCAAAAAAGGGAAAAAAAATAGACCCAGGAAATTATAGACCAATCAGCCTAACATCAATACCCGGGAAGATACTGGAAAATATAATAAAAAAAACAGATCTGCCAACATCTAGAAACAAGTAAAATAATAACTAGCAGTCAGCATGGGTTTGTTAAAAACAGATCATGCTAAACCAATCTTATTTCATTCTTCAACATAGTGACTAAATTAGTAGACCAGCAAAATACTGTGGGCATAATATACTTAGATTTCAGCAAGACATTTGACAAAGTAGGACACAACCTACTTTGGTAAGCTAGAAAAAAGTGGGATAGATAGCACCACCACCAGATGGATTCACAGCTGGCTGACAAACCATACTCAATGAGTGGTTCTTAATGGGTCTAAGTCTACATGGAGGGAAGTAAGCAGTGGGGTGCCATAAGGTTCCATCTTAGGCCCAGTACTCTTCAATATCTTCATTAATGACATAGATGGGGGAAGTAAATGGCTGTGTGAAGAGAATGAAACAACCTTTAAAAGAATCAGTAAAAAGGTTAATATTGGAGCTTCAGGTTCTCTGGACGAAGTATTTGCCCTTATCCCTAAAAAAAATTGTGTGTATCTTACTATATGAAATGATGCGATATACTATATGACAACAGGTATGGCAATAGCGAACTCCAAAAACATAAACATGTAAATGGAGTTATATTATGATATGATGAATGATAGTCTTTCTAATTGTGGTGGTATTTTAGGATACACAGGGGAGACACATGTACACAAAAACGTACATATAAGGCAGAAACTAAACCTGGAGTAACAGTAAGAAGATATGACATGGATTAACTTCTTGATTATCAATTTTTACCTGGTTGGAGGACTTATCCATTTGCATTGTTGTTATAATCAGCTTCATTTCTTGTATCTGTATTCAATGTACGCCTATATGTAATTATGTTAATATAACATGTTATGTTAATAACATGTTATGTTTTTTGATAGGTTGGATACATAAACAGAGATACAATATGTATATGTATGCGAAAACAGAAGACTCTTGTTGATCAAGTAAAATAAAGAAGTTTCCCTATAAACTTATATTTCAAATTTTATAAAGGAACTTCTCAACGAAAAAGAACAAAGATCATTTAAAAATTTATGTGTGAAAGAAATATTTATTACAAGACATTATGATTTTTGACAGTTTATTGTACTATCAATAAGTAAATAATTAATCTTCAACTCTTTATCATTTATAAAGCTTCTTGGCAAAAAAAGGCTTCTGATATGCTAGAGATTATTTATCTTTATACTTCCAGTCCCAAAATAAACTATTTTCCTTAGTCTATTACACCATTTATTACTATCTCAACAATTATTATCCTCTCAATAAATCTGCATATGCTTCAAACAGTGACTTGACTTATCTATCAGATTATAATAATTTAAACCACAAAAAATGCTTTCATGTGAGGAAAAATTCTTTCTGGAGAAGTTAAGCTGTCTTTCTATTGTAGTATTATTTTGCAGAAGCTTTGTTTTGTTAGCTTCTCATCTCATGCATTCTAAAACTAAATCTCTTTGTAGATTCCAGAATTACAATTACAGAAAAAATGCATTAACTATCCTTGACATGTCAAATTATCATTACTGTAATCCATAAATGCAGTATAAATTTACTTTTTTAAACTATGTTTTAAAATTTAAGATATTTTTAATTTTATTTTTTTAACCCTAATCTCTGAAACACAAATTTCACTTGCCATTGGAGTTATTCATAATCAGATCATACACTTGTATGTGTATTTGTGTAGACAAACAATAAGGTGAGTAAACTCTACCTGACTCTGTGGTTTCTTCCCCAAACCCCAAAAACTTTAACCTTAGACTGTCTACTATTGACCTCACCCCTTTCCTAAAAGATCTGTAGGGGGCGTGCATAAGCGCACCAACATGCCTACCGTCCCTGTCCTATTGTTTCTTTTTATTTTTCTTATATGTATCCATTTCATGTATTCATAACTATGTTTATACTTATACCTGTTATCTTATAATCGCTTGACAAATAAAATAAATAAATAAAATATTTATATATTTACAATTCTAGAAATTGTCTGAAAAAAAATATTTTACTTAATCACGTTAATCTTCTGTTTGTTGTTTTTTGTGCATAAGCAAGAATTCTGGTGATTGTACTAGTATAGGAACTGTAAAACAAACTGATTACTGATCAATCTACTGTTCAGTGATGCATGCTAATAGTTCAGTTTATGTAGCAGAGTTGACTTAGTTCAATGCTGCTCGCACAAAGTTAAGTCTTGTACAGTCATATATGTAATTTATTATTAGACATTATGTTGATGTATTTTTCTTTCAAAATCCTATGCAGTATCCAGATTAAAGTTGAACTTAATTTATGCAAAATATTTTTATCTATTTATGACAAGGGAAAACAGTTCATCGGCACTTTTTGAGTAAACTAAGCAATGATGCTATTTATATCTCAGAATAATGGTGATGCATTTTATGATGATGATAATTTTATATTTTAAAAAGTGATCATGCATCCTTTGAAAATTTTGAGTTTTACAATAGCTGTGTTAAAAGATAGTAGTAAGTATGATTCCTCTGTTAGGCAAGGCCTCTGCATCTCTATTTGAATATTTTGGGATTATCTCTGTCTTTTCAACGTAGCACAGAGAAAAGCATTCATTGGAGGAGGAAAAAAAGGATTCCAGTAAGAAAGAATAATCTTTCCTTGAGGGCATCTACATGCTTTTGGTTTGGATATATGCCCAGGTTTTTTTATGCCTCTTACCAGTTCAACCTTGGACAATATACTGAATTCTAAAAGAAGGAATGAAATAATACAAAAACAAACAGAACAAAGAAGCAACAAAAACTTATAGTCTTGAATATATTGAAGTAAATTATTCAGCCTGTTTTAAACAAGTCATTTACTACATAACTCAATATTAATCAAACTTTCTATTGCACAGACAGAAAGCCAGCTAATAAACAGAATGTGAACACATATCTGTAATCCAAAACTATAAATCTGGGATTCTGCTTTTTCTAATATTGAAAAGTTATATTTTATGTTTCCCTTTTTGGTAATAAATATATAATTCTTTATATAATAAGTTCCAAGCTTTTGCCATATAATTTAAAAGTGTATATTCAACTTTCAACCAATTTGGTCCTTGTTTCACTATAGTAACAAACTTATGGATACAAACCAAAAGAAGGACAATTGGAAGACAACACAAATCAATACATCTTTCATCTCCCATTTTAGATTTACAGATTAATGGATTTAATAGTTACCATTTTAATGCATGAATCACTTGATTGATTTAATAAGAAGCTTATTTAATGTTATATAAGACCCATACATATTCCTTGTTAATTGGATATTCTAACACTTTATTGTAAATAATAATAAAATCACTAATTTTTATTTTATCTAATTATTTTCACATTTTTGAATCACTCATCTCCTTCAAAGAGAGATTTTTAATTGCATAAAAGCAAAATTCAACATGTAACAAACAACATGCTTTTCATGTCTTGTGAAAAAGATAAAAGCAATTGACTATTTGATCAGTGGCTGCAGTAAATTTGCATTGGCATGACAAGATATCTAAATTATTCATTGGAAACTGTGATCGAGGTTTGGATTTAAAAAAACAACAACAACCCTATTGGGATCATCAAATTGAGAAGATTTTGTAGAATAAGTGAATAAGAGTTCATAGGATTTTAAATCCAAAGAGACAGGCATCTTGTTTGTAATATTAATTCAACCATGATATTCATTGGGAAAAAAAAATCAGCTTTATTGATTTGCTATATATGATGATGCTAAGATTGAGGAAAAGTAATTGGGAAAAATTACAAACAATGGCCCTGAATACTTAGGGAAAAAGAAACCCACTGTTATACCAATTGTGATAGGAGCCCTTGGAACAATACCTAAAGAACTCCTATGATATCTGGAAATTTTGTAGTTATCAAACATTTTAATTTGATAATTAAAATGATAGTTCTTGCTTGGAACTACCTATATTCTTAAATGCTACTTTAACAATACTTAGATCCTTGATTAGGAGTTAAATTATTTAATTTTTATCACTCTTAGACTATGAATCTAACTGTAGATTGCTACTGCCACTAATAATAATATCCATCCTAGTGATATTTTGTTTGTTTTGTTTATTAAATTTATTTTCTTCAGAAAGCATAGCACAAACACTGCAATTATTCTATATAACAACCTGGTGAGGAAGGTTATACTGAGGGTGCTAGAATTCTATTTATTTCAGTAAATCTAAAACAAAATTTGCAATAATAATGATCGTTTGAAAATTGTTTTAGAAGCTTAGCAAAAAAGTTTTTATTAATAGCCTAAAATTGGACTAGATTGAAATTATTGAAATAGAAAAAAAGAGTTCACACAATAAAACATAAAAAGACAAAATAAATATGAACCATTTATATCAAACAATATATAATAAACGTATTATTTCCACCTTTCTCTACCTGCAGGGTTGACAGGAACGGTAGTAGCTACTGAAATTGTATTTGCATTTGTACCTAGAATTTGAAAAACAGGTCTTACTTCTGATAGTAGATCTAAAGCATGTCCAATGATATCATTAATGATATACTGATCCATAAGTGCCATATGTAATTATTTATGACACCATTTTATAATGGATAAGCATATATCATGCGTGAATTTCAAATGGATTTGTGATCTTGCTCCTAAAGCTCCTTGGTAGTTTTTGTCTTATTAGCCTGAAAACAGTGCTTTCCAAAAAGGATTGAATATTTTGACACGTATTACAAAACCTGAGGTATTGAAGATTGGAATTTCATCAAATCTAATTTTTCATTTCCACATAGAACCAAGCATGAAAATGAAAATAAGACATTATTAAATGACTTTAAGATTTATTGTTTAAGTTCTAAGGGTGCAAGCCATAACAAATAAACTTTCAGCATGAACCTGTGAAAGTGATGAAAGGTACAGTTACAGTGGGCTGTAAATAAAATACACACATGGATTGATGATGAAAAACCAGGCTCACAATTTGGGCGCTTCATCACGTGTAAAAAGAACTTATCTGTCATTTGTACAAATACAGATTTAAATGATCTATGCGTCTGATTTTAGTCCTCAAAAGTGGATGGTTTGAGCATCAATATATATATTTTTAATTTCTCAGTGTGTGGCCAATAGTGGGCAGGTAAAATAAATTTGCTTTTCTTCAATGTCTACAATTATGCATCATTATACATGCAAAAATAAGAATGTATTTATTTATTTATGAAAATTAATGTATCTACCCACACATTCCCAACTCTGGGTTGTACACTGGCAACAAGAATCTGTACAGTTAAAACAACAAAAAAAATACATACATTCAACCTAATTTATATTACACACTCCATGTGGAACTTCAATCAACTTGACCCCAGTACCCAAGGGAATTACTGTGTCCCAGTATTTAATTATTGGGTACTCAAAGAACAATTTAATTCACATACCAAGCAAAAGATTGTCTGTCTCCTACTATTTTTGCTTATCCCACAATATTTGTCATGGTGGGCATCCTTTGAGTACCTTTAATTAAGAATTTTAGTGGATGGGACACATGAGGATTGCCTTCTCTGTAGTGGTATCTGTCTAGTGGAACATCATTTTTTTTCAAGATCCAGATAGCTCGTACCCTAACAGCTGTTTATAAGATACTCATGATGTGTTATTCCCCTCATTTATAAGTTTATTTCATTTTGAGAAGTTTATTTGTGTGAATTTATGAACTGCTTTTGGCATTTTAATTTTTATTGATTACCTTGTCATTGTTCTACTGGATGTTTTCCACTCAGAATCACATGGCAAGTGGGCAGCTATACAAAATGGATGAATGGATGAATATATATACAATATACAACAGGAAACATTAAGATCTGAAGCTGCAGAACTGAACTAAACTTTGACAATTAAATGTGATGCTCTTGATTTTCAGGCTTACAGCAGGAACCTAGAATCTGAAATGCAGGACTGGCCAAAATTTTATGGGCTTAAGATTTAGAGCTATTCTAAAAATTGCTACCAAATGGAATTATTTAATGTGAAAGGGCAGAAAACAATGGATATTAAGTAATCAGTGGCCTCATCTAATAATGAATGGAAAGCTCCAATATACCATTGAAGGCCAAATCTGGCCCACAATGAATTCATTCACAATGCGGTTTGAAAGATGTACAAACTTGTTATAAGATTAAATGATTCATTTGAAGACTTACTGCTTGGTAAACTGCTAAACATGCTTCCATATTTGTGCTACTTTTATGTTATTTTACATTTATTAACATTGCATATGCAATTTGGTCAAGGTTTTTTATCTGTTAAATCAATAGTTTTTCTAAACTTCTGCACAGAAATACTTCTGTTTCTGATATTTTATTTCAAAATATTTTAATAATAATAAAATTATTATTATTATTTTTAAATATCATGATTTCACTATTAACTATAATGTTATCTGTAAAATATGTTACTTAATGCAAAAATTAATGACATTTTACAGGAAAAATGTACTATATTCTAAAATTTAAGAACAGTTGCATCTAAAATTCAAATAACAGTTTCATAATGTACAATAGGACTGAACCTTCTCCCTAGTTGTTTTTAAGCTTATTGTTAGCATTCCTGATTATTTCTTATACCAGGTGGGACTATTAGCAGTAGTTCAATACAACTGCAGGACCACAGATTCATCATTGGTGTATAGGACTAATGGTCCACATACTTGGTCCATACGACTTGCTTATTAACAATTAACAAGCATCAGAATGTCAGAGCTATCATTTTACAAATGTAATTGGTCTTGCAAGACAAAATAACAGATCAGACCATTATTTTTCCATTATGCCAGGTAGATCATTCAACTAGTTTAATAAACTGTTGTTTTTTTTAATGCAACAAAATATTTTATACCAACTGTAGTATGCACTGGTTCTCAAGTTCCTAGTAAATGAAAAATCAATTATTTTCTTGATTATTTTTTTAAAAATAATCTTTCCAAAACAGCCTTACTTCATAAAAGGATATTCAATAAGCACTCCACGGTAGTTCTGACCCTGTCTGGAAAACGTCTCTAGTGAGTCCTATTATATTGGGGGTTTGTTGTAATCAGAGATGGGCTTCACATAATTTAACAACCAGTTCATCTAGAGCAAAATGTGAGCGCGCATGTCCACTATCCAGACTTTTTTGTCTTCCTTAGCAACAATTGTTAAATCTGGAGCATTATGTAGCAGATATTTGTCTATTGAATTCTAAAGTCCCAGAGCACTTTAGCTTCTTCATTTTTCATTTCTTTGTCTATTTTGTGGTCCCACTAATTCTTACTTGCAGGCGAATAGTATAGCAGATATTCCAATGCATCATTGATGCTACATTGTTCTGCTATTATTTGTAATCAATATATGCAATATTCTTGCAGTAACTCTTCTTCACGGTGACAACATTTGTTGTTCTCTTCTCAATTCTGGTTTTGTATGCATTTCTTCTTAAAGCTTGGTCTGTGAGGAACTGTGGTGGCACAGACATTAGAATGCAGTATTGCAGCTAATTCTGCCCATATCCAGGAGTTCAATCCTGACCTCTTCAAGGTTAATTCAGCCTTCCATCCTTCTGAGGTTGATAAAATGAGGACTCAGATTGTTGGAAGCAATATGCTGACATGTGCAAACCACTCAGAGTGCTGTAAAGCACTGTAGAGTAGTATATAAGTCCAAATGGTGCTGCTCTTGCAGCCAGAATTAGCCTTTCTGTCTCCTCCTTCAATTTTCCTGCTTTTAGACACTGCCATATCTTGTTTATTTGCTTTGTCGGTTAGTTTTTTGTGGAGTATGTGCGTGTGTGTGTGTGTGTGTGTGTGTGTGTGTGCATGTCTATCTTGACCACGTGCTACTTGCTCTTTTCTATTCTTCATTTTATATTTGTTGTAGGATAGTTTGGTTAATTTTGTCTCCACAGTATTCAGTAATCTTTCATGATATACTCAGGGGTGGGATTCAAAAATCCAACAACTGGTTCTCTGCCAGGTTGCTGGGTGAGTGTGGCCATGGTGGGTGTGGCTTACTAGGAAATTTTGGGAGGGGCATTTTTCGCCTTCCCCAGAGTCCGGAGGCTTCCCTCGGGCCTCTGGAGGGCGAAAATGGCCTTCCCCGGGCTCCTGAAGTCTTCTGGAAGCTGGAAACAGGCTCATTTCTGGACTTCAGGAACTTCTGGGAGGGCCGTTTTTTGCCCTCCCAGAGCCTCTGTGCGGACCCTGCACTACCTGCATCTAAAATGGGCTGTTTGGAGACTCCTGGGAGGGGAAGGGAGGGGTGGGTGGGACCAGCCGGTCAGTTCAACTACTGGTTCGGCAAACCAGATGTAAATTTAACATCTGGTTCAATCGAACCAGCTGAATCCCACCCCTGGATATACTTGCTTAAGTGCATCTTATTCACTGTCTTTCACATATTCATCCAATGGTCTACTTTTTTTTCTTCAGTTTTCTTCCATGACCAGCTGTGACAAATTCTGGTAAATAGAATTTGTCAACATTTTGGATAAAGGGCATGATTTATTGTCATTATTTTTCTGGTCTTTGTATTCAGGCCTTTTAATCTGTTAATCTAATGACTGGAATTGTCCATGTGTTAATTGAATTGATAATATTGTCTCTACTGTATTATGGCTTTAATATCTTCTTCACTCTCATAATGTGTTCAGTACAAACCTACTTCTTGACTTCAGTGTGCTTAATGTCAGCTTTAAAGATGCCCAGGTATTTATAGTGATCTTGTTCATTCAGACTTGTGATGTTATTTCTATAGGGCATCTTGATTTCTTCAGGTTTTTTGTCATTTTTCTTCTATTGATGGCACATTTGTTTATTCCAATCTCCATTGAAATTTCTTGGCTGTATATATAGATAGAGGGTAGATTATATTTCAAATGATGTTTTTCCATACACCTTCAGATTGTCCATATAAATAAGGGGAGATAGCCTGGTAGATGTTTTTGAAATTTGATAACCATGGGTTGAGTTGTTCAGTTTTATTGATACAGGAATTGATATAATGACAAACAGTAGTGGATGTCCTTTAAAGATTCCTTTCTTGAAATTGACCTATTCCAGTCAATCACCATTGATCAACAAATGTGTCTTCATTGTCCATTGATCTTTGCACAAAGCTAATGAAGTTTCTACTGATTTCTGTTATTTCTAAGCATTTGATTATCCAACTGCATGTCAGGGTTTAGTAAGTGCTTTCATTCTCTTGAAGTTTTCCAAAATCATCTTGGGATTAGCAGCAGATCAGTTTCTTTTATGCTTAGATGAAAAGAGCTTGTTTCAACCAGATGTAGTTGGACTGCATCAGCTACCACATCAGTTAGTAATATAAATTTGTTGGTAATCAAGTAATTATTCTTAATATTCTAAAGTTACTTCAGTTTATTGGTTTATCGCACATAGTAAGTTTTGATAAGGCTTTGAAGGTCAGCATGCAAAAATTCCAGTTAAATTAATAAGTACTTCCAGATAGGAAACTCACAGTCCGCACGTAACATCCTTTCCCCATCTTTTTATTGCATTTGTGGAATATTAAAGGAAGTGGATGCTTAGCCAGGATTTTCTTCTTTTTTGTCATTTTAACAAATTGTGAAATTGGTTAGTAGAAGTTTAGTTAAATTGATTTTTGTGGACAGAAAAAATAAAATCTCAAGGCCTCTGAACCCAAGACTATGTGTTTCTGGCATTCTTCAGTGACAGAGATGGATTTTCATCCGTAGTGTTCTTTTCAGACCACCTGAGAACAAGTATTTCTCTGAAAATTTATATTCTTAAAAGTATCCTTTGTCTTTATGTTTTAAAAGCTCATTTTTCTCCTTTGCCGAGTATGTAGCCTTCATGTTGGACATTGTTGCTCAGAGTTCTTCATTTCATCATACAGCCCACATCTGGTGACTTGACCTTGGGATCTGTGCCATTGGATTGCTACATATATCAATGTTTTCTTGGCAGAAATCTTTCCCTCTACCATCTTTCAAACTAAAGTACATGCTTTTATACAAAGTGATAAATATGCACTTTTGACTGCTAGTGCATGCCAAGAGGCAAAGCCACACAGTTAACTGTTCATCTCCCTTTAATTCTTTTTGTTTCCTTTTGGATTGTATATCTAACATTGAAGTTGAGTTAAGTTTAATAAAAGAAATGCTGTTTATAAAACTATTTTCAGTTTTCATCTTGTGAATACTTGTATTAATACAAATTGTGCAATCATCATTAGTAGCTTGTTAAGAATAAAGTAAAAATAACCCTCTTTATTATCATGACATCCACACCCACAAAGTAAACAGTCAGAGATGCTTATTCCATGGATTCATTCAAATCCTGGTGTTAATATATCCACATCCCATTTTGCTGCATTGAGCAAAGCACCATTAAACTCAAAACTGATGCTTTGAAATGGTCTATAATAGTTGCTATCAGATGAGTGGTAGCAATAACATATTACATCAGTCTGAACTATTCCAAATGTACATAATAAAAATATGCCGTTTAATGACCCATTAAAGATTCTATAATATACTTATGAGAATCTTTGTACTTGTGTTTTCTGCTAGGAAAAATCATTTACATCTGAACACTGGAGCTATGGATACACCCTCTTCTTATTTTTTTCTTGAATAAATTAACTACATACACCGGGGTGGGGTGGGGAGATAAATGTTGAAAAATATGCACATAAACAGGTGACATACAAATATACAAGCAATTCTGCTGATGAGGCAGAATTTACTCCAGAGTCATATTTACTCTGGAATTCTATGTCACACAATGACTGTCTGGATATTTCTACGCCTGCTTGGGCAGGAGGCACATTTCCCATCAATTCATGGTTTTAGGATTTAGAAGGTTATAGATAGCCATCAATATTAGTAGTCATTGATAGTAATCCTTGTTAAATTTTATTGTATAAATATGCCAATGACTGCTATTATCCTATCTGTTGGCAGAAAATTCCAAACATTCCAACAGTGTGAGAGAGGGAGATAAATACACTTCTTATGTTATGCATGATTTTATTTTTATTTTATTTTGTCAAGCAATTATTAGATAACAGGTATAAGTATAAACATGGCTATGAATACATGAAATGAATACAAATAAGACAAAAAAAGAAACAATAGGACAGGGATGGTAGGCACATTGGTGCGCTTATGCACACCTCCTACAGACCTCTTTGGAAAGGGGTGAGGTCAATAGTAGACAGTCTAAGGTTAAAGTTTTTGGGGTTTGGGAAAGAAACCACAGAGTCAGGTAGAATATTCCAGACATTGACCACTCTGTTGCTGAAGTCGTATTTCCTGCAATCAAGTTTGGTGCAGTTTACCTCAAGTTTATATCTATTGTGTGCTCTTGTATTGTTGTGGCTGAAACTGAAGTATTCATTGACAGGTAGGACATTGCAATATATAATTTTATGTACTATAGTTAAATCGAACCGAAGGTGGCGTAGTTCTAGGTTTTCTAGGTCTAAAATTTCAAGTCTGGTGGCATAAGGTGTTCTGCAACTAGAAGAGTGGAGAACTCTTCTTGTGAAATATTTCTGGACTTTCTCAATTGTGCTAATATCAGATACGTAATGTGGGTTCCAGACTGATGAGCTGTACTCGAATATTGGTCTAGCAAATGTTTTGTATGCTCTAGTTAGTAGAGTGATATTACCGGAGAAAAAGCTACGCAGGCGAAAAAGCTACGCAGGCTATCATTTTCCCCCTTGTTTTCCTTGCACCAAGTTAAAAAGTTGTAGTTGCTGTAGTTTCTCTTGGTAGTGGGACTGTTTCAGTCCTATTGGTTTGTGTATCTTTTTAGTTCCATAGGAATAAACACAATGTTCCAAGTGTCTGTGTCACTATGTATGTATATTATAATATTATATCAAACTTGTACTTTTAATTCTCTTTCTAATGATTATGAGCATGAAATATACTCCAATATACTCCAAACTAGTTTGATATTTTCATTGAATATCTCACTCCAATTACAGGACTCAACACAATCAGTCAATACTTGTGCAGTTCTCATTAATGTATAGATAAAGAGTGGATTTTTGTGTGTGACAACAAACATAACTTTGCAATATATCATGAATTTCATTCTGAAGACCATTTAGTTAATTTGAATTTCTTTACTTCATGTTTGTACTACCCAGAATGGTTTACCAAATGACTACTTATTACCGGTAAGCTTCCCATTTATGAAATCTATACCATTTATAGAGAAGCTGAAAAGTCTTGATGCTTTGCACAAAGTTATGTTCTTTGCACATCTCAACTGCCTGAAAATTGTCTGTGTGAAGAATTGTTCTAATTCTTTCAACTCAAAAATTTCCATTTTAACTATCTGCCAATCCATGAAAATATTTTTTCTTATCCCATGATAGTTGAGTAAACAGCTCTTGGAAGACTTTGTCAAAGGCCTTTTGAAAACCCAAGAGTACAAGAATGGATTAGGTCATTCTTGTCTCTATGCTTATTAATAACTCTCAAAAAAGTCTGGAAGACAAATGAGACAAAACTTTCATAACTTATAGTTTCATTATACATATAAGGACAAAACTTACATCGAGTTGCTTTTATGTATCTATCTTTGTAGTATTGCCTCTTTAGTACTTTCAATTATTTCCAGAACATATTTTATCTGATAAATGATATATATATACTGTGTTGCGGGGTGGTGGTGGTTCCAAAATAAGCCCTAGGGCTTATTTTCAGGGAAACATGATTTCAGGATGATCAGTCCAGCTGGGAGCCCTGCCCTCCTGGCGCATGAACAAGAGGCAGCAAGCACATGCCTCTGGTCCCTTGGTCAATGCACTCTTGGGCTGCACATCCTGTGCAGCGCAGATGAGTTGATTCCCTGTTCAAGCAGCAGACAGATGCAGAGGTGTGGGGTGGAAAACACAATCCTGACATGCTGCACAAGCTGCAGGCAAGCCGAGAGATGTGAAGATGAGCCTTTCATGGCTGCCTGCCCAATCCAGCCCACTGACTCTCAGCTTTCCAATGGCCAGCACAGCACATCCAGATCACCTGCCTCTCCCCTGTGCCTTTGCCTGTATCTGCAGCTGGTACTGTCATGCAAAGACAAGCCTCCTGCAGCCACCCGCTTCTCCAGCCCACCAACTCTCAGCTTTCCTGCAGTGCATCCAGATTGTGTGCCTCCGCCTGCTGCTTGGACAGGTAATCAACTCACCTATGCTGTGCAGGTTGCTCGTTGTCTCCTGTGCTGGTCACACTACCCCTTTACTTAGGGCTTATTTTCAGGGTAAAACTTATTTTTTGGGGGAAATGCTAGTTGCTTTTATTGTTCCTCTGTCATGTTTAAAACATGGGGATCACAAAGGATATGAATGAAAGAAAGAGAAGACAAAGCTGATTGATTCTATGTAATAATCAGCAATAAACCCGGAAATGCAAATTCCTAATAAAAGAATACTACTAGGTTTAACCCAGTGGTGATATTCAGCCGGTTCGCACATATTCGGGAGAGCCAGTAGCAATATTTTGACATGGGTCACCGAACCGGTAGTAAGTTCTGGCTGGCCATGCCCCAAACCCAGTCGTCCTCCCGCCCGATGGTTGCTTACCCACCCACCTGACATTCACCTAAGGCATTTCTTTTTTCCCCCTCCCAACAATCACTGTACATAGATCAGCTGTGCCAGGATTCCCCTTGCTAAGGCCCAGGAAGGGGAAAAATGGAGGGAGGAGGCCAGCCTCCCCTCCATTTTTTGCCTTCCAGAGCCCCGGAGGAGACTTAGGGAGCAAAAATGCTCCCCAGAGGCTTCTCTGAGGCTAGGAAGCTCCCAAAATGGAGCTTGGAGAGATGCTGCATGCCCCTCCCATGCTCTTTTTCCCCCCTGAGCCTTAGAGGAGCTTTAGGAGAGCAAAAATGCCCCCCCCCCAGAGGCTCCTCTGAAGCTAGGAAGCTCCCAAACACGACACCCAATCACATGGCCACACCCACCAAGCCACGCCCACCAAGCCATGCCCGCAGAACTGGTAGTAAACAATTTTGAATCCCACCACTGGTTTAACCCCAGAAACCCATAATCAAGCTTGAAGTTTTGGGTTAGCTGGAGAACACAGGTCAGGAGCAATATGTTACCTACAGTGCTTTCTTGTTGCTTTGCCTCCTAAAAATATTTCAAGCTCACTCATCTTTGTGGCAACTGTGTAAATATTGGAACACTCCTAAAAATCTTGCAAGCCCTTCTTCTTTGTGGCAGCCTTTCAAATATTGGAAAATTGCTATCATGTCATCCCTAGTTCTTCTTTTCACTTGACATATCTGATTCCTGCAACTGTTCTTCATATGTTTTAGCCTTCAGCACCCAATCATCTTTGTTGATCTTCTCTGCACTCTTTCCTGAGTTTCAACATCTTTTTTATATATGTCCAAAACTGAATGCCGTATTCCAAGTATTGTCTTATCAAAGCATTATAAAGGGTAGTATCACTTTTCATGGTCTTGATTCTATTCCTCTGTTAATGTAGGATTGTATTGGCTTTTTTGGCAGCTGCAGCACACTGTTGGCTCATATTTAAGTGATTATCCATAAGGATTCCAAGATCCCGCTCATGCTGTTGAGCCAAGTTTACCTAATATGTACCTGTACATATTTTTCTTGGCTAGGTTTTTCTTGCCTAGGTGTAAAACCTTACTTTTTTCTACATTGAATTTTCATTTTGTTAGATAGAACCCAGTGTTCAAGTATCCAACCCACTGTATGAAACCAAGATTTTTAGACTGCAATGCTATGCTTACGTTTGAGTAAACTGTACATGTAATATCTCCAGGTTTGTATTTTTAATATTTTACCTTGCAGTTACAGAATATTTCATTATGGAGAAACACATCCTTTAGATTTATGGGTGGATGGGTATCTCACAATATTACTTATTGTTGTGGGTTGCTTTACATTTAGATAATGGAATATATGGAAGACCCTACTCAAAACGAACTGTCCCTTAATAGGATCTAACATTACAGTGATTCTAATAAAATTGTTTAAACATATTAGGTTTGTTTTGCAGATAATAACCAAGATAATTTGATCAAGTTGAGGTTTATTCCTAAAGTAAAAATGTTTCTTTAGTTGCATTTATTAGAGCACAGAAGGCTGTGATTTTTATTGAAAAGCAGCTAACCAGTTAAATAAAACTAAGCACTCATTCAAATTGGTCTTAAACTGGCATAAATCTCAAAAGAAAAAATATAAAATTGATAGGTGAAACAGGACAGATTATATAAAAAAGACTACCTTTTAGACTACCTGCAGGTCCAGCAAACAAAACTATTGCTAATAATAAATCATAGTCATATGAGGTCAGTTGCCTTCTGTTTCTTCCAAGATATTGCAAAAAACATGTATGCTATATTCATTACCATACTTTTGTTGCAAAAAAAGAAACAGTGAATATGTCAGCTTTGGAAACCATATTCCATTCTGCCACATAGTTTGAGAAAGTGGGAGAGGGTGATTTCTATTGAGTAGTTCTAAATAGACAAAATAAAATTCTTCTGTTAATTCAAGGTTATTAAGTGTGGCGCAGGATGAAAAAAGGATCTTATTCTGGGATGGATCCTGATTGGTCCATGTGATGTGATGATGGAAAAGGGGACGGATTGTAGGTTGAGACATTGTGGGAAGTCCGGGGGAATCTTTTTGTTTCGGTATTCCACAGATGTGCCAGGTGCTATTCTAATAAAGGTACTTTTGAGATTATGTTTATCTCAGACTTATTGATTGGAATGGAGGTTCCCTGGAACACTGGCACGAAGCCGAAAGCACCAGCCTGAGGATGGCGAGTGGAATACACACACAAACACACACACACACAAAGGTCTAGGTGTGTTCGGGTCTTTTCCTGTGTAAAATTAAGAGTATCTTGGCGACATTTCGGCAAGGTCCCACTTGCCTGCTTTTGTTGTCGTATCCTGGGTCCTGCATTGTAATCTCCTAAGTCGTTTGTGTTTTGATCTCTTTTCCATTAGCCTCCTGTGTTGTAACGGCTTGGGTAATGGGTTATGTGATGACCTTGTAAGTTTTATTTCTGTGGTATCCTTGATCTTGTGCTGTGATTTCCTGGGTCATTTGCTATGTTGCAACTTCTTGAGTTCTTGTGGTATAATGTCCTGAGTTTTCTGATGTGATATCCTGAGCGGGTGGCTGTGATGTAGCATTCTGGGTTTTGGTCTGGCTTCAAGTTTGGGGTCTGGGTCTATGTTCTTGGCGTGAGTCAGCTTGTTTGGTTTTGGGGTCAGGGGTGTGTGACAGCTGGTGAAGCAGCCGTGGTCTGGTTTCTGGATGGTGGTTGTCCTTCGTTTATAGGATGGGTTTTGGGCCTGGGTATGATTAGGGGGATTGGTGGTGGTGTCCCATGTTGTTTTGGGTCTGGTGTTGGTTTTCGTGGCTGGGACTCGTTTGTTGGCAAGGGCTAGTTTCTAGATGTCTGGGAGGTGGGAGGTATCGTCCCGTTTATTCATGATATGGGGGTGTTTCTCTATTTCGATGGCTTCCCTGATTATTCTCTTGCTGGAGTGTTCAGTGTTGGATATTAATTTGGTTCCTTCAAAATTGTTCCTTCAAAAGTGCCATTGGAGGAAAAGAAAGAACAAATTCAAGGAAACATGAAGTAAGATTGTTATTAAGGTTTATTTCATGGTGGTAAGAGAGCCCAATATTTGTCTTTCTTATTGCATCCACACAATGCCACCCAGCGGCCCTGTTTAGGGTCACCCAGAGTCTTCTGGGAAATATAAATAAATAGTTCAAATCCTCCTCAGCATTCTAGGAAAGGTAAACGCACCAACAGCAAGCCCTTGATAAAATCATCAGTCTTTCAAGGTTACATTATTATGTCTTGAGCCAAAAACAGACCATATTGTTTACAATTATTACTCCTGTTAAATTAAACAAGTACTATTCAACCAATAGACTGACCTATATGAAATTTCCCCAGATATATGCAGTCTTGAATTTGGTGATGGGCAACAATCAGTCAACTGACCTGAAAAAAGAAAAAGGAAAAACCCATGAATCACACTAGAATTGTGTCTTCTTGGAAATACTGTACTGTAAGTAGAAGACTGAAGAATCCATCTATGTTTTAAAGAAAAAGTTATAAAGAAAAACTTTGAAATTTTTACATTTAATCACATTGCAAGTCTATGAAGGAGGAATCTTTCTGATTATAGTGATGGTCATAATTTTCCTTAACTCACTGAACTCTAATATGTTCTGCAATGCCACATCATAAAGCTGCAAAAATAAAAAAGCAGTATTTTTCTCCCAAAAACTAATGGACTTCTGGAAAACTGCCATCAATAAGTGAATGTAATACATGCAGCTCTGAAATTTGTCAGTTCTTTATGAAATAAATTGACTTTGCTTTATTTGAATTCCATATAACTTTGTTCCCTTCCAATAATTTATGTCATACAGTATTAATGCTTGAAACCAGAACTATTAAACAGGTTGAAAACTTTATCAGACCAGTTATTGGGTATACTTCTTTGAATATTTTACATTGTTTTACAAATTATCACAAAACTAAGGGAAAAACACCATGTTGTTTTACAGGAAAATCCATATATGGATTTTCCAGCATGGAAACCTATAGCCTCCATATATGTTCTGCCCTTTATAATTACTGGCTGAATGTATAAAGGCAGACAGATTTAAACTCCACAAAGGCATCCATACAAAATCTCTTTATTGGTTCATCAGGCATCCTCATATATAACTCACAGTTATGTCGAGATTCATCTCAATGTCCAGTTCTCTGCATAGCTGACTTTATGGTGTAAAAGAATAGTGATCTTTCATCCCATAGTAGTGGAGCAAAGGGGAGAGACGTCAGCACAATGCTGGAGTCTGAGCAAGAGTGAAGGAACCTCCCCCAACCCACCAAGGGTCTATTCAGTGACCACATGACATGAACTACATTTTCCAGGATGCCTTCTCTTAAAGGGATAGCTCCCAATTCCTAACTAACTAAACTGTCTGGACAGCACAATATATTTGTCATTTTAGAATTCTTTATTGGCCAAGTATAATTTGACTAACAAGGAAATTGTCTTTGGTGCATATGCTCTCAGTGTACATAAAGCAAAAATAAAAACATTCATCAAGAATCATAAGGCACAACAGTTAGTGATAGTCAAATCATACTAGGAAACAAATCAAACAATATAAATTGTAAAGATACAAGCAACATGGTTATAGTCATAAGTAAGAAGAGATAGGTACTAGGAAGGATGAGAAGAATAATAGTAATACAGTCTTAATAAATAATTTGACAGTGATGTGGGAATTAGTTGTTTAGCAGAGTGATGACATTTGGAAAAACTGTTTTTGTTTCTTTTATTTATTTCTTTTATTTATTTGATTTGATTTGTCAGTCGCTTACAGGATAATAGGTATAAGTATATACATAGTCATGAATACATGAAATGGGTACATATAAGAAAAAAATAAAAGAAACAATAGGACAGGGACGGTAGGCACATTGGTGCGCTTATGCATGCCCTCTACAAACCTCTTAGGAAAGGGGTGAGGTCAATAGTAGACAGTCTAAGGTTAAAGTTTTTGAGGTTTGGGGAAGAAACCAGAGTCAGGTAGAGTATTCCAGACATTGACCACTCTGTTGCTGAAGTTGTATTTCCTGCAATCAAGTTTGGTGCGGTTAACCTTGAATTTGTATCTATTGTGTGCTCTTGTGTTGTTATGGTTGAAGCTGAAGTATTCATTGATAGGTAAGTCATTGCAATGTATGATTTTATATACCATACTTAGATCAGACCGAAGACGGCCAAATCCAAGGTTTTCTAGGTCTAGAATTTCAAGTCTGATGGCATAAAGTATTCTACAATGAGTAGAGGAGTAAAGAACTCTTGTGAAATATTTCTGGACTTTCTCAATTGTGCTAATATCAGATACGTAATGTGGGTTCCAGACTGATGAGCTGTATTCGAGTATTGGTCTAGCAAATGTTTTGTATGCTCTAGTTACTAATGTGATATTACCAGAGAAAAAGCTATGTAAGATTAGGTTAACAACTCTTAATGCCTTTTTGGCTATGTAGTTCCAGTGGGCTCTAGCACTTAGATCATTAGAGATGAGTACTCCAAGATCCTTGACAGAGCTTGGATCATCAACAAGGTCTTGACTATTCAGCCTGTATTTTATTTTCTGATTTTTTTTGCCAATATGTAAGACAAAGCATTTATTTGTTGAGATTGAAGTTGCCATTTGTTTGACTATTCTGATACATAGTCAAGATCTTTTTGAAGGGTAGCAGTATTGTCTGTGGTATTGAACAGCTTTACATCATCTGCGAAGAGAACGCAGTTGCTCTTAATGTGATCACAGAGGTCATTTATGTAGAGTATGAAGAGAGTTGGTCCTGGAACACTGCCTTGAGGGACACCACTATTGACAGGTACAGAATTTGATAGGACACTCCCAATTTTGACCATTTGTTGTCTGTTTGACAGGAATGCTTCTGTCCAGTTATGCAGTTGTCCAGAGATACCATAAGATTTTAGTTTTAGGAGTAGTTTTTCGTGTACCACTGAATCAAAGGCTTTACAGAAGTCTATGTAGATTGTATCTATTGTTTTCCCTGATCGAGTTGTGTAGTCCATATGTTTTTGCAGTGTAAGAGTTGCAGATTACAGGATAGTTTTTTTCTGAAACCAAATTGCTTATTAGAGAGTAGGCTGTTTGTCTCTAAGTGGAGTATAATGGATTGGTTAATAATTGATTCCATGACTTTACAGGTGATGCAGCATAAAGGGATTGGTCTGTAATTTTCAACTAGGCTTTTTGAAGATGGGGATGACCGTGGCTTGTGACCATAGTTTTGGCAAGGAGCTGGTCCTGAAAGATTTTTCAAAGATTATGCTTAGAGGTTCGGCTATGGTAGTGGATAGCTTTTTTAAGAAATAGGCACATATTCCGTCCGGTCCAATAGATAGAGATGATTTTAGATTGCGTAGTGCTTTTTCAACATTGTCTTCTGTAAAATCAATATGTATTAGATCATTGTAGTTTTCTGTGGTTCGGCTAGGAAATACTGGGCATGATCCATTGCTGTTTACAAATACTGAGCCAAAGAAAGTGTTAAAGAGGTTTGCTTTGATGGTGTCATCGTTAATGTGTTTATTTATATAATTTTTAAATTTTTATAATGTGTCTAGTTGTTCTGGTGTGCAGTGCCCTATAGCATCGTTTTGAGGATAGAAGTTGAAACAATTTATGTCCATGATGTGAGGGATCTGTAGATATTTTCACAGCCCTCTTTTTGACTCATGCAGGATACAGGTCCTCGATTGAAGGCAGGTTGGTAGTAATTGTTTTTTCTGCAGTTATCCTAATTATCCTCTGAAGTCTGTGTCTGTCCTGTTGGGTTGCAGAACCAAGCCAGATAGTTATAGAGGTGCAGATGATAGACTCAATAATTCCTCTGTAGAACTGTATCAGCAGCTCGTTGGGCAGTTTGAGCTTTCTGAGTTGGCACAGAAAGAACATTCTTTGTTGTGCTTTTTTCATGGTGTTTTTGATATAGGAATATATACATTCCTTATTCAGTAATGTGTGTGTGTTGTGTTTGTGTGTGTTTGTGTTTGTATGTATACATACACAGGAATATATAGGAAATATTTATACATATATATTATTTATGAGTATGTATGTATATGTTTAAAATGGAATTATGCATTATAATTAATGTTCTGATGTTTAGCTTGGATTCCTAAAGCAGATTAATATAGAATTTTTTAACGAATCTGTATTCATTTTTATGAAGACTGTAACCTTATAAGTTAAGATATATATATTTCCTGCCAGGTGGAAATCTGAGCATTAATTTTTGCTTAGTAAGAAACTCTTATTTTTATTGGGTGAAAAATAAAGTTATGGCCCAAGGGATATTATAAAGAAATGCCAGATGACAAGAAGCCTGAAGATGATTTTATAGTGCAAAAGCCAGTATTTCTAGAACTATGTGTACTGAAAATTAATAGTTTAAAATCCTTAGTAACTATTTTGCCAGTTTGTACTAATAGAAGGCAAGAAGGCATTTATTGAAAATTATACTATGCTAGAAAAATATTGATTATTTAATCTTTACTTTTTAATTGCTATGTGTTTATGTGCTTCATACATGGATCTGCAGTGACCCTGAATATTCCCGATGAGATGCTTGCTTGCTTTTTCTTTTTCTTACATTTTGATGTAGATGCTGTTCTTTTAATTTTTGTAAAAATGAAGATAACTGTCCAGTGCAACAAATAGGATGAATTCAATCTGCAAAGATTTAAAAAATGAAACATGTAACTACATTTTACAGTTACTTAAAATGCTCATATTAAAATGTCCAAAACTTCACAATAAAACATAATGGAATGGAATGGAATGGAATGGAATGGAATAGAATAGAATAGAATAGAATAGAATAGAATAGAATAGAATAGAATAGAATAGAATAGAATAGAATAGAATCTGCATGGGACCTTGGAGGTCTTGTAGTCTAGCCCTCTTCTGAAGCAGGAGAACCTATATCATTTGGTTTTGGTATTGGAGGAATGTGGGGAGGTACATACTGAGTCAGGTTAGGGCCTTTCAGGATTGGAACGACTTGTAGGCAGGGAAAAAGGGGGTGGGGTTAGGATGACCAAGAGAGGCTAAGCAGTGAACATGAGAGATAGAGTTCAGGAGATAGGCTAGAACCATCTTCTCCTGCTCCTGGAGCATGGAGAAAAGAAAAGAAAAGAAAAGAAAGCGAGAACGGTGCAGACTGACCCAACTACTCAGGAGGAGATCACTCCTCCCTTCTTTACAAGGCACATCTGGGAACTGAGACTTAAGGAGATGCTGTGGGGAAGGGCATTTGTTAGGAACAAATGCTGAATTCCTGGAGTGTTGAGTGCCATTGCCGACGTTTGAAATTTTCTGGATTTCCTGCTTTCTTCCTGGCTTCCTGGATTAATTGCCTTGCTCTTTTGCTCCCTGGACTCATTGATTTGCCCTTCTGGATTTCTTGCTTTGCATCCATTGTGTTCACAGTGTTGGGTTGGACTACTTACAGCCAGAGGCTACTGAAGGGATGTGTGTGTGTGTGATCACTTTGCTCTGGAACTTGCCAGAAACACGGGGGCATTTGGGGAAATTTGGAGCAATAAAGGGGCGGTTTGAACTGCCAGGTGCTTGTGTTGCCTCTATGCTGTGCCTTGGGTCATCACATTAATACTGGTATGCTGTGAAATCTGCTTTCTTTGCTTTTGACATTCAGATGAAATAAATAAAATATGTTTTAGTGATTCAAGGTTAGGGTGTCATCACCATTAAAATTTCCCTCCTTTTCTGGGACTTGACAAGATTCTTGGAGACTAAACATGATAGCTCATGTCATACCCTTATCATGTTTTTTACAAGAATTCTCTTATTTTGCAACCTTAACAGATTGCAAACATTCTTTCACAGACAAATGTCTGGATTTCTCTTGAATATGAGACCACTGGGAATTGCTTGAATCAGAACTGAAGGACTGATCCTAAATAAAACCTTGTGTTATATTTAATGCTTTTTCTTTTATACTTCAATAGTAATATATACATCTGCTCAAAAGTAAACTTGAGTCATGTAGTTCCCTGCAACAAAACTAGAAAATCTTTAAAACTGCTAGATTATTGAAAGATAATATTTAAATGAAGTCAATTTAAGTTGTTAAACTTACATGATCACTAAGTCATTAAGTGGGTTGATGTTTGAATTCTCAATGCCATCTTTAGTTTTAAGGTTAAAACAAGGGCTATAACCGATAAAGATACCCACATAAAGGAATATGAAAACACAGATATTTCTTCTAACTTATACAAGTTTAAGGAATGAATAATATGAAATGCAAGTGCTTGGGGTTTTTTAAGTGTAAAAACTATATAGTTAAGAACAGGACAATTAATGTGGAATCTGATAACTATAGTGATGAGCTTAGCAATTAAAGAAGTTGCATATCTAGTTCAATTTACAAATAATAATAAAACAGCAAGCCTAGATATGAATCAAAGTTATATATAGAATGCTGAGAATTAAAGTGGCTAATTTTTCAGTGCAATTCTTACTTGGATGGATTTCAGGGTAAGAAATAAGACTCTGAGCTACCTCTGAGAGTTTCCTGTTTCATTCTAATCCATAAATGCTCTCTTAACACCAAAGGGATTTGTATCACAGAGGCTGGGCTCAACAGTGCTTATCCTAGTACTTTATAATTTGACCATTCAAAGTTATAGGATAGCTTTATTGAGAATTTCTGGATAGATAAAAGACTGGGCAAGCTAATTAAAAAGGAGGCCTTCTGTTTATACAAACTATCATTTGGAAAATTATTTTTAAATGTTATTGGAGAATCTGTTTTTGCCACTTCGTGTTCCCTAACTATGAACAAATCACAACAGAGTTATTCAATGATAATAAGGGGTGAGCTGGAAGGTTAATTCCAGCATTGATTAGCAACTGAGTATAATTTCATCTTGTGGTGTTTTTGTTGTTGGAGTTTGGGAAATTTTCATGGATGGTTCCATTACCTGTTGTTTTTTAAAGGAGGCATTCTGATATTTGTCTGTTGCAGAGTTGCTGGATTATGGATCTGGTAAGTATGTATGAGTGTGTGGGTGGGTATGTTCTGCTTTCTATTATTTTTCAATCTGTGATTATAAACTAATTGGACTAAAAAAACAGTAGAGGTAACCATAGGAGTTTTTAAGCATAGATTGAAAAGTATTTTTTTAAATAAAATTATGTTATGCCTGCAGCTGCCATGGCTTGTCATATATCCAGCTTATATGCTTAACCCAAACAAATGTGCTGGGGCCAGTGTGTGCTAGCAATGCTGATAACAAGAAGCTGGGAATAGGTGTAAGTTTAGATTCCCATAGGAAAGCTTGTGTCATAGGCAGAGTGCAGGCATGTCACAAAAAGCTTCAGTGGTATGCGAAGTATATATACTACCAGAAGCCACGCTGCAATCAAATAGGGCCAGAGAAAAAAGTAATTGATTAAATTAAACAGTTCATTTCCTGTTTCCCCATCCATAAATCTAGATATTCCAATCATTTTTCTCTCACACGCAGTCACACACAAACTGCTCTCAAGCAACGAAATATCAAAAACTCTCTCGCAAACACACATTACACTTCCTTTTGTAGTAGAAAACTGCAAAATAAAAATAAAAAATGAAGAGGAAAAATCAATTGTACTAGAAAGGACAATCAATGGGAAAAGGTGGGGGGAAATTGAAGTTATCTTTTTATTCTTGTCTTTCATGGTTTAGTAAACTATTTTGTAAAAAATATCTGTGAAGGGATATTATTAACGGAATAATGAAATTGCTTAGTGTAATAATTCTAAGTAATGAGAACTAATGAGAAACAGGTAGTCCCTCAAGTAAGTACATAACTACAATTATTACATTGTATCCTGAAAATGAGATATAGCATGGATTATATATTTATTTAATACATTTATATGCTGCCCAACTCCCAGTGTTGCTGAGTGGCTTATAACAATTTAAACAAAGAAAACAATAATGATAACAGTTTAAAATGATGATAATGACTGATTGATTGCTTACATTTATATGCTACTTGATAGCCAATGAATCTGGACAGTTTACAAATTGTTAAAAACATTGAAAAAAACAAGTAAAAATGCAAAAATGGATGGGAAAAAGAAAAAGAAAGGAAGAAGGAACATTAATCATTCTCACCAAAGGCCAGGAAGAAGAATTATATCTTTAGAAGGGTGAGGTATATTCAGGTCTCAAGGGAAACCTCATTCCAGGGGGTGTTCACTACTACAGAGAAGGTGTATTTTCAAGGTCTCACAAGATGACAAAGCATTGCAATCCTGTTAGATTGAAAAACAGGGCAAATACAGTGATAAACAGGCAGTCCCTCAAGTAACATATCAAGAAATGCCACTGCATTCTGGACCAGCTTAAGTTTCTTGGTGGTCCTCAAGGGAAGACCCATATACAGGGTATTGCAGTAGTCAGCATTATGTAAATAATATTAATATTATTAATAATAAAAAATAAAGAGTACAAAAACACAGATATTAATAAAGTATCTTCAATCTCCCTTGCCTAAGATCTTCTAAATCACCATAGGGTAGAAGCTATCCTCATCTCAAACGGTGATTTTCTGAAATTTAAACTAATTACCTTAATGGCAATTAACTTAATGGAGGTTTTCTTAATGAAAGGGAGATAATCTGATCTTTATCACCTGTTGCAAATGTTCTATCGTCCTCATTAAGTGCTCTTATGTAACGATGGATCCCAGAAAAATAAATCACATGGCATGAGCAGCTTTATTAAACAATGGTGAAAAAGCAGTGAAAATCAGGAGTTCCAACTTGTATGACTGGAAGTGCTGCCATTAAGGAAAAATGATAATAGAATGTTTACATACATAAACAAACAAACATAAAATTAACCAAAATTTAGATATTATAGTAATAAATTCACAGCTGCATCATAATTACCAATAAAAACCATAAAAAGTAGTTATATACTACCTGAAGTAGAATGTTCAGAGTTTATTACGTTTATTATTTATATTACCTATTAAACAGAAAATACTATCATTCTGTCTGCAGTGTATTTTTTTTTTTTTGCCTCCAATCAATTGTTTTAATATAGAGAGGATTACTTACTTTCAGTGGAATACATTATTTTATTCCATAAATTTGGTGGGAACTTTTAAATAAGAAGACCTGCTGAACATTTCCTCCCACCAACAGTTTCCCAAAAATTGCTTACAATATGGACCACCAACAATTTAAATTAAAAGCAAAGAAACAGACATAAGTTAAACTTTAATTCAAACAGTAAACTCACAACAGTTCACCAAGTTTTTATATGAGGAAGGTATTTTACTGATGAAAGTTGTTAAGGAAATAACCAGACAACCCTCTTTAGGGACCAACATCCTTTCTCATGTTTGAAGAAAAGCCTTTCCCTACATTATTCTTAATCACCTGAGATCTTTTTGGAAGCAGTGCCAAGTTTTTAGTCTTATAATCAAATCTACCAGTTTATGAACACCAGAACTGAAGCTTTCTTTTTGGTGGCATCAGATTTGATTAAAAGGCTTTTCTTCAAACATGAGAAAGGAGCTTTTTCTTACTTGTACATGGGAATTGTTTGAAATTAAAGTAGAAAATGAAAAGATAAGTGGTGCAGTCAAACAAACCTGATATATATCATACGGGAGTTGGCAGGAGTTCCTACACCAACATATTATGGTAGTCAATGGCAGTTACTCATGTTTGCTAAGCAGATCTATTGGGAACAATAGGAATCTAGGAAATCAATTCTAGCCTTTCAAATATTCCTGCCAAACAAATCTGTAATTTGGTACAACGTGCAAAACAGGAAGCAGCAGGTGAATACAACATGCAAAACAGCAGGTGAAGCTAGGCAAAATCACACCAGATACCTGTACAATTAGCACAGGAGTCCCCCAGGGCTGTTTACTCTCTCCACTTTTCTCTATAACAATGACTGCATCTCAAAAAATACCTCTTAAAGTACTGAAGTTTGCAGATGATACAACAGTTATTGGTCTCATTCAAGACAACAATGAATCTGCATACAGATGGGAAATTGCACAACTAACTTTGTGGTGCAACCAGAACAATCTTGAACTACACTCAAAACTGTAGAAATGGTGGTAGATTTTAGGAGAAACCCTCCTATACTACCACCTCTGACAATACTAGACAACACAGTATTAACAATAGAGATCTTCAAGTTTCTAGGTTCTATCTCAAGACTTAAAGACTTAAAATAGACATCTATACACACACACACACACACACACACACACACACACACACACACACAGCTATATTTTCATATTTATAGACTAACTCATCTAGAAAGCAAGAATGGCTCTTTTTTCTTTTGTTTCTCTTTTTATATTATTTCACAGACCTGTCAGATTAACTAATATGTAGGAACTTTACTATTAAGTTGGTAGGACTTGGGTGGCTTATAAATTTGATAAATTAAAATTAAATTGATTATTATGCCTTCGTGATTTGATGGTGTAACTGTTTCATTACTTTGAATTAATATAAAAGTTATTCCCTTGCAGAATGCACAATAACTTCTTGAACGTTAGGATTCAGTAATGATTATGAAATCCTCACCAAATTCTGTAATCATTTCAAGACTGTGTTTCTCTTTATTTTACCAAAAGAGCTATTGGAGAGCTGTTACATTTACAATACTTGGAAAGAAGTTACTGTACTTCCAAATTGTAAATATAAATCTAGGTCATGGCTGCAAAATGTCAACAACATAATCTGTGTTAAAATTTTAAGTTGCTTGATTGTGTTTAAACCTCAGATCTGTATTTATAATAACAGCTTTTATTACATAATTAAGGTCTTGGATGTGTATTTATTTCCTAAGTATTGTAGGGCAGTGGTGCCTTTTAATATAATGGTGTCTTTTTCATTAGTGTTTAAATTACTGTTTTGTAGTTTTTTTTAAAAAATATAATTTGCAGTTAATTTATTTTTAATTTGGCAGACTTTAAAGGTTAAAGTGCCATGTGTAATCTTTCAGCCACCATATGGAAATTCCTAATAACTCCCCTCATTGACAGAACTAAAAATCTAGGATATCATTAAATATTCTTTTTCTCTACTGCACAAAGAATCCAAATATATCAGGATGGCAAACATTAAAAAAATATTATTTAAATCATACAGGATATGCCCAGACTTTCTCTTCCTATAGGCATATTTTCTAATATACAAAAATTTGCTTTTGTTAATTGGTGGCTATATTTCCTTTTCTAGATCAGAAGCAACCAGCCAGATAGATGATAAGATAGATGATACCTTCGTTCCTTCCTTCATTCCTCCCTCCCTCCCTCCCATGATTACATTACTGAAATGGAGTCACAGAAAATTGATAATATAGATTTTTATTTTGCCATTTTCTGCATGAAAATTAAATAAATGTGGTTTTCAAAGCTTTGGCTTATTTTTGACTTTACATATCCACTGAATGCAAATACTGTGTAGCCAGGCTTAGGGAAAGCAATTTTTAAAAAGATTTTTATCCCATCTTTATCACTTTGAAAGTAACTCAAGGCAGAAAACATATGTAATATTTCTTCCCCTATTTTCCCCATAACAAGTACTTTGTGTTGAGCTGAGACTGAGTGATTGGCCCAAAATCATCCAATTGGCTTTCATTGCTAAAGCAGGGTTAGAACTCACAATATCCTGGTTTCTAGGCCAGCATCTCACCCACTGCATCAAACCGGCTCTCCATAATGGGTTTAGACAGCAACATGATAGGGAATCTAAGCAAGCTGATTTGTGTCTATTTTTTAGAAGTCAAGTGCTTCAATTTCTTGGAAGGATTGATACTGCAGACTATTGGATGCATATGGATGTAAGCCAAAATGATTGCGGAGATGTGTAAATTTCAATAGAAGTCAATTAGAAGTAAAGAGTTGCTGTCCATTGTAGAACCTGCCTCTCTCTCTATAGAAATGTTTCCAGTTTTGAATAGCTGGTCAATTGAGATGTTTTTGTTTTGCTTTGTGAGCGGGTAGCAAATATGAAAAAGTTATATCTGCCTAGAGTCATAGAGTTGGGAGGACTCATTTAAGTCACTCAATCCAACCCCTTGCTCAGGGCAGAAATGCAAATTAAATCAGCATTGACAGAAGGATGTTCTGACTTTGATGATATCCAGTGAAGGAAAGCTTACCAGTTGGCATTGGTTCCATTATAAGATTTCTTTATAATTATGACATTTTTCCAAATATTCAACTGGATCTCTCTAACTTAATTACTTGATTGTCCTGGACCCTTTCTCAGTTACTGTTTCAATTTTCTTTTCTTAAAGCTAAACATGTCCTATTTGCTCTCTCTCCATGAGCGTCCTTTGCTATACTATTCCTTTTGTCCTTTTCTGAACATGTTCCAATTTCTCTGAAAGTTTTTGTTAAATATGGTGCCCAAAATTGGACAAAGTGGGGATCAACACAATCCTCACCCAAATGACTTCATATAAAATTTTATAGTGGTAAAATGAAACAGTTTTCTTTTAAATAAATTGAGATTACAAACTTTTCGCATTTGTTTTTACTATTATTATTTGTAGCAACTTTAATGTGCCTTATAATACTACCTTTACTCATCTCTTGGCACAAGAATTGCTTATTTCTCTTATTTAATGTCTGTATGACATAATCAGTATGAGTGGATAACTTGGCATCCTTTGAGTTTCCTCGAATAAGCAATGCCATCCATCAGAACCCTGGAAGCATACTATCTATGTCACAGTTCCTGCCCTTTGAAATGATGTTTCCCCTGAAATGTGTGTCACTCCCATCCTGGAAAGTCTTAAAGACCTAGCTGTTCTCCAAGCTTTGGTTAGGATAGTTAGAGTCCATGTTGAATATGTTTGCATGGAGGAGTGTTGTTGACTGGATTTTTTCTCTTGTTCTCTATTTATTATTTATAATTCTATTCATATTGTATATTTTACCTAATTTGATTTTATTGTGAATTGACCAGAGACAGACAGTACCTAAATTGAATGAATTAAATTAAATCAGTTTCCCTGGAGATATTAATTGTTTAAGAGAATGGGAAGCTAAGAATGAAATCCAGAAGTTCACTGTAGTCATGTAATTCTGAACAGGTCTTAGGCCAAGAAGGTCCCAGACCAAGAAGAAATAGGCTGGTCACTGTCTATATTACCTCATTAGTATCAAACTTCTGACACTAAGAAACTTCACTTAATCACTACTTCTGAGAAAAGGATTAACTTATGCATTTCTACCTCTACTTATTTCATTGAATAAATGTTTGAAGCAGAGAAAGATTCAAATACTTTTTATTTTTTTGACAAAGAACCAATTTATGACTATTAACTACATTTTAAAATAAAGATAGAAACTAGCCAGGCTATACTACCGAACCTAGAAAAATGCTTTCTGAATTCTTTCCTGAGAACATAGTATTTTGTAGATATCCCATATGCTTGCAGTTAATCTTTTACCTCAGATTGTCTGATTCACAGAAAAGACATATAACTAGCCAACTAACACATGGTTGTCTGATCATCACAAGGTATATATTAATTTCCAGGGTGATCATTTATTTTTCTCAGGATCTTTTATCTCAATCTTATTTCTAACACTAAAATGTGTTCAAAATAAAATAATAATTTTCAACTATTTGGAAATCTGAAGAATACTGCTCACATGAGATGAATTCATAGAATAAAAAGCCTACAGATATTTTAGCATTTGGACTTTTTGTCACATATAATCATATAACAAGTTTTTTTAATCTTTTTCTTCCAGGAAGTTACATATGCAGTACATAATGTAGATGATCTGCCCTACCACACTGATCTGTACTATAAGTAACCTAGATATAAGTAACCTAGATATAAGTAACCTTGACCACTCAGACACATAATTAAGGTTGCTTTGAAGGACAGTAGCATTGTCGGTGGTGTTGAATAGTTTGATGTCCTCTGCAAAGAGGATGCAGTTGCTTATAGGGTGATTGCAAAGGTCATTTATATCAAGTATAAAGAATGCTATCTTGGGGGACACCGCTGTTAACTAGAGCAGGGTTTGATATAGCACTTCCTATTTTTACTATTTGTTGCCTATTTGACAGGAACACAGTAAACCACTTATGAAGGGATCCAGAAATGCTGTAAGAGTTTAGTTTTAACAGGAGTTTGTTGTGTACCACTGAATCAAAGGCTTTACAGAAGTCTATGTAAATTGCATCTATTGCTTTACCCTGGTCAAGTAGAATGGTCCATATGTTTTTGCAGTGAAGGAGTTGTAGATTGCAGGACAATTTTTTCCTGAAACCAAATTGTTTTTTGTAGAGCAGGTTGTTTGACTCTAAGTGGAGGGTGATGAATTGGTTAATGATTGATTCCATGACTTTGCACATGACACAACACAGTGAGATTGGTTTGTAGTTTTCAACAAGGCTGGGGTCACCTTTTTTGAAGATAGGGATGACCGCAGCTAAGGATCATAGCTTTGGTAAGGATCTGGTTCTGAATGATATCTCATATATAATGCTTAGGGGTTCTGCTATGGCAGAGGAAAACTCTTTTAAGAAGTATGCATATAATCCATCAGAGCCAATAGATAGGGATGGTTTTAGGTTACATAGTGCCTTTTCTATGTTATCTTCTGTAAAGTCAATATGTAGTAGATCATTACAGTTAGTTGTGGTACGACTAGGAAATGTGGGGTATGAGCCATTGCTGTTTACGAAGACTGAACTGAAGAATGTGGTGAAGAGGTTGGCCTTAATGGCTTCATTGCTGCAGTCTTTCCCATTTGGTCCTTTTCACTTAAAATAAATATTTCTAGACAGGGTTAGTCAAACCATGGTTTTTGGTGCATTGTGCTGCAAGTAAAATTTTACTTATGATTTTCTCTCCCATTCAAATCAATAGTCTGTGTCACAAGGGATAAATCCAACAGAAAAAAAATAGCAGTACCCAGTTAAGCAATATTTGGCAATAGGGGAGTGTCTCACTCTACAAACATAGTTGATTCTGCCAGTAATGAATGCTAGTCTCAGATATAAAATATGTGTCACAGTGAAATTGCTAAAGATATATTGTTTCTTTTCCCACATGGCCTTCTATATAATATGAGAAACTTGGTTTTACTTTGTTTCTGTTTAGGCATGGTGCATAGTGCAACACTAAAATCCAGAGGATAAAGGGAAAAAGCCTTTGATAAGCGGCCTTAGAAAAATAGAGAAAAAAATCTTTATTTTAAAAAACTATTGACTACATCTCTTTACCTTTACAAAAACTGCACAAATCCTTAACTTTAGCTTTCTTTATGGTGCTTTGTGGATTCCATCTCTACAAAGTATTATTTCATTATCATCTACTTAGTTTCTTCTTCATATATAAATGAAAACTACTCCACACTTAGTAGTCAGGGAGGGAATTTGGGGAAAGAAAAGGGCACCTGTTGCTGCATTTACTTGGAAGGAAGTAGAGATTATGGAAGGAAAGGGTTATATTTTTTTCCTTCACCATCATCAGGAGAAGGAGAAAATTGGGATCACTGAATTTTATTACAAAACATACATTGGGACAAAGAGCCTGTTGTAAACTTTTACAATAAAAATGCAGGAATTAGGACATTTTGAACATACTATCTATTACTTAAAGTGGATGCATGTGTGTATATGTGCTTGGATTTGGTATACAGATGCACAATAAGTTGATTATAATTTAAAATGTATGTTTACACATACACACACATACAAATATATATGCACATGCACACACACATGCACAGACACAAATAGAGTATATAAACAATTATAGGAAAGGATTCTGGGTGCATTTAATATCATTTGTTGAAGAAATAGAAAGGAACATCTTCTCTGCTATTTTATGCACTTATGCACAAATAACAGATTTAACTTCTGTGAACTAACAAAGACTATTGTTTTATATATATGTGTGTGTGTGTGTGTGTGTGTGTGTGTGTTGTGTTTCTTAAGTTTTCAGTACTTACATGTATGGTATTCAGCTTTGTTCGGGTATTTTCCCACGTCATTATAGTTGTGCTTTTAAAGTTGTAGCAACGTTTCGGCAGAATCTCATCTGTCATCATCAGGCTTCTGTATTGTGTTTGTCTGTGAGTCAGTAAAAAAAAAAAGTCTGACTCACAGACGAACCCAATACAGAAGCCTGATGATGGCAGATGAAATTCTGCCAAAACGTTGCTACAACTTTAAAAGCACAACTATAGTGACATGGGAAAATACCCGAACAAAGCTGAATACCATACATACATACATACATACATACATACATACATACATACATACATACATACAATCCAAGCAGCATGATTGTTACTGGATTCCTATAAAAATGTTAATACAATTAGTTATTGAGGATTGAATATTATTGCATATGCCAGAATTAGTCTTAGGATTTTAAAGGAATACTTATGCACAAAATGAGATTGAAAGAGAGAACAAGCCCAATAATTCCCTCAACACTGTCCAATTATTTACAAAATCTGCACAACTATTACCATTAATCTCATCACTCCTTATCACCCATTCCTTCTCACTTGTGACTGCATGACTGTAACTTTGTCGCTTGTATCCTTACGATTTATATTGACTGTTTCCTAGTATGATTTGATTGCTTATTGTTCCCTATGACTATTATTAAGTGTTGTACCTTATGATTCTTGACTCGATTAATGTATCTTTTCTTCTATGTACACTGAGAGCATTTGCACCAAGACAAATCCCTTGGTGTCCAATCACATTTGGCCAATAAAGAATTCTATATAAGTGAAGTTTGTTTCTGCCTGATGGTCCATTGAGGACCCATATTGTTGGTACTTTTTGAAAGATTGTGTAAGGCCAAGTATTCATATAAGCTTTTGCAGCATCCATATATCTGTTTCTTTTTTTCCAGTGTCCTTACACAGTCCACCTCTGTTAAGATTGCTTGACTTCCTCTTTCAAAGATGTAATATACAGCATAAATGGCATCTATGCCGAACTTATTGAAAGAATGTGATCCAAATGGATTGTCCATAAAAACATAAGATTAGCATTAACGACTCAGACTGTGGCGCATCTTATTCTAGCCATATTCCAACAGTGATCACTGAGATTCCTCTACAAGAAAGAGACATATTCTCTATAACTAATATTTGAAGGAATATTGTTCCCAGGCTGAAGGTATGATTATACTCAAGACCAATATCCCTTGACTGACCTGTTCTTCATGAATTTATCACAATTCATTCAAGCTGTTAGCCAACTCCATGCCTCATGTTGGTAAATTCCTATTTATGTGACTAAATGATTCTTTTTAAATTTTAAATTTATTTCTAACCAGCTTTATTGGATGATCCTAGTTATAATACTTGAAAAAAACACTGTCAACATTCTGACATTAGATGTGATTTTGTACACCTCAACATGTCCACACTCATTTCCAGCCTAAAAAGTTTCCAACTGTTAGAGAAAGTATTATCTTTGATTGCAAGCAGGCCCTACTCGAATAAATAATATTGTGACTTGACTCCAAATATATGCCATATGGAAAGTCACAACAGTGCTTCCTTGTTCAGAAACTTATAAAGTCTTAGCTAAAAAACTTCACAAATAAATAATCATTTTCTCCCTATAATAAAGTTTTGGTATGCATTCATTCTGCCAACACATGATTGTTTGGCTTCCATGGGATTTCTTGCAAACTTTCATAATAGTTATAAATAAAAATTGTATGATTTTGGATTGTGATATCTCATACGGAAATCTACTTTGATACAGGTTATTAAAATACATCCCCACAACTAACCTCTTCCAGAAACTTATTCTTTCTTACATTAGGATTTTAAAAAAATGAATCATATCATGTAAAGTATATATTTCTCTAAATCTATCAGGAAGTTCCACTGTAAAATTCACTGAAATGAACAAGAAACATTGTTTAGATTACAAAGAGTTTATAATAAAACATCAATTAATTGTCCTTTTATTATTTATTTTTGTAATCTTTGAAATTAAAATGTATGTTTAAAAATAGCTTTTTTCCATTATAAACTTCAAAAGACTCTCTATTTTATGATGGAAATAAATAATAGTAAGCTTCACAAATACACTGCGTATTTGGATTAATCAGTAATATCATTAAGCATAAAAACATATTCTGCAACTAATTGAAAGAAAAATATGTATTGAGAACTGACTTGGCATCTTTTACATAAACGTTCTGCTTTAGATTTGGGATATTTACACAATGCTAGAACAATATAATATTCTGGAAACCTTTGCAGTGTTGATTCCGTTCTCCCACAGTAATGTTTTCTGTTGGCCAGTTCTATAAAATTTTACCTGGCTACAAGAACTACTGCCTAGGATTTCTGTCATCATTGCTCAGAAATGCTGTGTTGCTTGGGCCATGTTTTGTTACTTTATTAAAAATTCTGAAACTAACCATCCTTTGGGAGTAAGTGAAGCCAAATTTTTAACATTTATAAAACATTTCAGATTTCTTAGAATCTTGAGGTATGATTAAAATGCCTGTCAAATGCTTCATAGCTACATTAGCTATTCTGACCTAGACATTTCTATTGAACTACATTGTAAATTGAATTAAATGTAATCAATAGGAACAGACCTCTGCTACTATTCTACAGGAGCAGGAACGACTAACATATACGCATACTCCGAAACACACCATATCCCAATATTGTGTTGGATTTCTACATCTAAGGGTTCAATCTTTTAGTTTGCATTGTAATATTCTGAATAAAAAATAGAAGCATTTGTGGAATGTGTGTATAGCAATTAGGTTTTTTAAAGAAAATCTTAAAGATGTTTGCTTATAGCCTACTGGACAATTTATACTTTGAATTATTATTATAATCTCTACTGATGTTGGTAAACTAGAAATAATCAGATCATTGTATACATGAATAATTTTATCTAAGAAGCCAAATATCAACATTCTGAAGTAATAAATTGCAAATCAATCTTTGTTTCCCTGCTTTCCACCACTTTGTCTCCCAGTAGTTGAAAAAGTAAAAGTTGAAGCTAAAAGATTACACACTGATTCTTCCCTAGATAATTGCTGGCCTTTCACTCTTATTATCTTTCTCACTATTTGCTGTACATTCACCATCCATTTGAATTTTTAAAGTTTCTTCCTTAAGTATATTTTGTGATATGAAATCATTTGAAACAAGTTGTTTACCCAAATAAAGATCAAAGCAAGAGTTTTGATCAAATACCAAATAAATGTCTATCCTCCATTTTAAAATTACTATTTCATAAAAACATATATCTATCCATCTGTCCTGAAATGTTTAACACTTTCTCTCTCTCTCTCTCTCTCTCTCTCTCTCTCTCTCTCTCTCTCTCTCTCTCTCTCTGTGTGTGTGTGTGATAAAAGTGCTTACCAAAGCATAAATGTTAAATATAGCTTTTTTTTTTTTTAAAAAAAAAAACCAAACAGAATAGTTTGCTATTGAATTTTGTAAGTTTCAGATCTTTGGGGAGGGGGGGAATCAAAGCTTCAGTTATACATCAAAATAGTTCGTAGTAATCTTTTTTTTAAAAAAAAAAACCTTTCTATTTTCATTGTTCATTATTGTATATAAAATATAATTTTAAAATGAACAATAATACAGGAAACAAACGCTGTACAAAAAACATCTTCCACAAAATGCTAACAAGCTTATATTTCTATTTAATGGCCTTAAAAGAATCAGATAGACAACCTGGGAACAACTTGCTCCAAGAAACAGATAGCAGAAGACTTTAATAAGACCTGGGATGGACAGGTGTTTTTGTTAAATAAGTATTGATACCATTATTATTAAACAACATCTGCCTATCCCAGGTCATTGGAAATAGAGAAAAATGCCAAATTCCTTTTAAATGTCTGTCTGACCATGCAATCAAATATAATAATACATGAATGTTTTGTCCTCACTAATGAAATTTAGAAGCTGCCTAACCCCAGTAATTTTGGTTAGGTATTTGTTGTCTATTCCTATAGCAAAGTCATTTATAGTACAGTACCTGCTACTCCTAGATAAAGGACTTTGGAAAGAGCAAATAATTTGAACAGTAAGTGCAGGCATCATGTTTAGTTTAGTGAAGGACTTGTAGATACAGTCTGGGGAAAGTAGACAAATCTAGAAGATGCTTAAGGATTCCAGCCAATTTTTTTATCACCTGAAAATTAGATAAACATCTCTTGATCCAAATCATCAATAAAAGTGTTGAAAGAACAGGGTAGTGAATCTTCTGATATCGCATTCCGTATTTCATTCTTCTCTGATAAAGAAATATTGATAAGCACTGTTCAAATATTAGTTTTGAGTCAGTTGTGTAGAGTTTAATTCTTATGCTATTCAGTCCATAATTAATCAGAACGTTGGAGGTTTCTTTTTCAATTTTCTGCTGAAATCAAGACTCATTTTATCTACTGTAAAGTGTTGCAAAAATCTCCCAAACAAGCTATCTGGTTAAAAAAAATGAAGTGGGTGAAGGAGGACAACCACAGTCCTTCGACTGATTCTTCACCCACTGCCAGCTCTCTTCTGTAGCACTATAGGCTGATGATCACTGCAGCAGTACATTGGAAAGTCCGCACAATGTATGTTCCACTAAATATATCAACATTTGATTAATAAATCCATCTATCAAAAATATAAAAAAAAACCCAACCCAATCCCTTTTATCTGTTGACAGCTCAGCTCTGTAACAGCAGACAGGCATTTAAAAGTCTACCTCACTCCTGACGCTAGTAACAAGCCAAATCACACCCCAGCCTGGTAGCATGTTTTTCTTAGTATGTTTCATCACAATGGACTTTTGGTTTCTTGAAAACCTATAGTCCTGAGCACCTGTATACACTCTGCTTTGCTGACCTTCCCTTATTTAACTTAATCCATGTGTCCTTCCCCCTTCCCATTTTTTCCATTGATTTATTGCACCTTTTAATAATTTTTAGGAACTCACATCTTTATGATTTTCTCTTGTTAGTACTTCCTGCAATGGAGTCCCAATTGTCATTGCTCCAAATTAGTGTTGGCTTTTCTTAAAAAAATGCACAATTCCATTTTTTCCTTGTTTTCTCAAGTAACCCTTCTAATTGTTTTTCATCAATTCAGGAATAGTTGATCATATTATATTTTTCCTCCCTTGCCAAACACGAAAGATTTTCATGAAGTGATCATACTTGCCAGCTTTTATTTCCCATTGGATATTGGCCTATGAAATCACTATTATCTGATGCCTGAAAAGGTATGCAGTTTTCTTTTGGAAAGCATCATTCACATTTTTCCTTCATTAGGTGTGAACTCATATTGGTTTTATTTGCTTTCCTACTTATTTTAACCAGATGCTTTATTCGATAACAGCAGGTTCATTCACATGGGCATTTGACAGGTGTATATGCTTTTAAAATTTCCTGCTTGTGCTGCTTCTGTTCCTTATAAGACAAATTGTATCCTTCAGTTTCTATATATTTCAAATGTATAAATAATCAAACTAGATTTCCTTTATACTTATTACCTCTTCATTTAGGAAAGTTAAGTGGCAATTCAGTACTTATTAACATGTGAGCAACTTGCCAGCAAACTTCTGATTTATTTTCAACAGTCATATTAAGAGTATATCATGACAATACAATTGTATTTACTTAGAAAGAAAATTCAAATTATACAAAGAATTTCTTTCTTTCTTTCTTTCTTTCTTTCTTTCTTTCTTTCTTTCTTTCTTTCTTGCTTTCTTTCTTTCTTTCTTTCTTTCTTTCTTTCTTTCTTTCAAAAGAAAATTGTGGAAAAATTAAACTTTCTTTCCCAGCTTACTTAAGTTTTTTTAAATTTTCCTATGTTTTATAAAGATTACAGAGTTTAAAAGGAAAATAATTTTATTTATTAGAACATTAAATACTAAACAGATTACATCATCACTATTTCCATATCCCTAATTAGATTGTATGGAACAGAAAACACATTTTCCAATTGGCCTGAGTGACTTATACTTCCTGAAAGTATGCCAGGTGTCCTGTTATAAATGAGGGAGCCTGGTTTTCCTACAGTAAATATTCTCTAAAACATAAAGAAAGAACCTTACTCTTGCTGTTAGTTTAAAATAAAAAAATAGATTGGATATAAGTTCAATTCAGTAATTCTAAGGATATAAAAACCAATTATTACTGAGGTTTGGTTCAACAGAAATGATAAATCAGCATCAAGAATCCTAAGATTGATTATTATTTGATTATTAGGAGCTTAAAGAGTAGCAGAATGCTTTCAGCTCATCAGTACTACTGCTGAGAACTGTATCTAAATGCAGAAAATGTTTATAATAATGATTTAAAAATTGCCCAATAGAAAAGCTACTTTATCCATCTTTTCATCAGAAAAGTAACTGGGATGTGGATACAAGACAGTTCTTTCCTATACTTTCCCCCACTATGCAAATTGAAATATATGTTTATAAGTGAAAATGTGTATTTAGAATAGTCTGAAGAAGGACTATACTTGGAAATTGGAAAAGAAGAGAAAGATTGTATACTTACTATATTTTTATAATCTTATCTCTATCTTATACTTTTCCTTAGACTAAAGTTGCTTTCTTTTCAAGTTTTCAGGACTCTGTTCCATTTGTTTACAAAATATAGTTTAATATTTTAAAGTCTGAAGTATTTGTTTTCTCCCATAAATAAAACACTTTATTTCTTAATATAGTGCACTGAATATATAAAAGTATTGAGTCATGATATTTATATCCAAATTTGTTTAGTCCTTTCAAGATGCATTTGTTCTGACCAAGGCTTCCTAGACTGTATCTACACACACACTTATTTTAAAAACAACTTATTTTATTGCAATGCTGGGAATTGTTTACATTCCCAGCCAGAATTAATCTCACAGTCCCTAGAGATAAGCACCACCTTTCTTTTCTGTGAAGTGTTGCCAATAACAGAAGTATCAAATGAACTAGAAAAAAACCCAACCGAAGTACAAAAAAACCCAACCAAAGTACAAAGAGCTTCAAGAATGAATCTGAACCAAACTACTTTGCTTCCTGCAAAGGTTTTGTCATCTTTGCCTGACCTTTATATCTTATGGGGGGGGCAATCACCTCCCAGCCTACTCCCGAGTCACCCCTTTTGTTTCAGCTGCTCTCATCTTCTAGCAGCTCTGTGCACACGTGCATTGGGAACAGGATCCCCTGGGTCCTCAATTCTGCCTCATTTCTGCCAGACTCCGAAGGCTCGAGAGGCAGCACCTCACTCCCAGATGGTCCTGGTCCCATCTCTGCATTGGATGCAGAAGCCTTGTCCGAATCCTCTCCAGACTCCCTGACTGATCCCCATTCTTCCCCACTGTCTGATTCCGCTGCCGACTGCACCAACTGCCGGCAAACCACAACAGCATTGGTGTTTCCAACATGTGTTGAGAGATCAATGTCTGGGGCACCAAAATGGAAAAATGGAGATTACCCAGATTATTGGAGAATTTCACGATACATAGCATATTCTGTAGTGAAACTGCAATGAATAGGTCACTTACAATTTGGATGTTGCCCAAATTCCTTGTCACATACTGAAAAAGTATGCACTTTCTCTTTTGCTTTTCTCCTCATTTTCCCTGAAGTTTCAGCCCTTTTTCATGATGATGTCATGTTCTAAAAAGTATAATTTGCATATATGCAACTAGACTTCACTAGTTTCCAAGAGATGATTAAAATAGTTCTACAAATCTATATCTATTGTATAATATGTATTCAGATTAGTCTTATCCAGTTCATTAAGATTCCTTCACACACACACACACACACACACACACACACGTATGCACACAAGTCAGACCTATTAAATAGAAATCTCCACTTTGTTTTCCACAAGTGTTTCCAAAAATATTTATATAAGTGGGCTGCTTAATCTAAGTTCATGCACTTTGTCAGAACAGATGGATTTTTTCAGGCTTATTAACTGACCTTTCTCACAGTGACTTGCAGAACGTATGACCACTTCACAGGATCTCAGTTGTAGCAGCTCTATAAAAATCTTAAAAATCACATTCTGCAGGATCACTGCAAAACTCTTAAAGCTATTAAATTGTCCTTTTCCATTATGGAAAATTTCTCCAGCATGCAGACACATTTAAACAGAGACTATTCTCTGGAGACATGGGACTCTTGCTTTTGTTTCTTTGTTCTTTTACTCCCTCTTTAACTTTGTCATTTTGACAGAGAATACCACAAGCCTATATAGTCCAGCATTAAGTCCAGGAATCAAAAAATGCCACATATAAGGAACCTCATTTTGTGTTTTTGCTTTAAGGATTTTGATTTCATCTTTGAAGCATAATTTTTACAGCCCAAAGAATATTCATTTACATCAAGGGTACATAACGTGCAGCCTTAAGATCAAATGAAGCCCTCAATGCTTTCAATTGCTCTTTGAGAGCAAGCACTTCAGAACTCTGCCAAAATCTACCTGGTAACTTGTTGAAGAGAAAAAAAGGTTGCCAGAGGGGAAGAAAAAGGTTACAGAGTACCAGAAAAAAAGTGAGGGTGAAATTTCAAATAGTACCAAGGAAAGTTCCAAAGCCATATTCTATTTATTATTTATTTATTTATTTATTTGTTTGTTTGTTTGTTTGTTTGTTTGTTTATTTGTCAAAAGCTTACAATATAACAGAAACAAGAATAAACATAAGTTTAAATACAAGAAATATAAACTAATAATTGGGGACAATAGGACAGGGACGGTAGGCACGATTGTCCATTTATGCACGCCTCTTACAGACCTCTTAGGAATGGGGTGAGGTCAATAGAGGTTAGTTTGAGGGTAAAGGAGTGGGGGTTTGAGCAGGTGACAACAGAATCAGGTAGTGAGTTCCAGACATTGACCACTCTGTTGCTGAAATCATACTTCCTGTAATTGAGTTTGGAGTGGTTTACATTTAGTTTATATCTGTTGTGTGCTCTTGTGTTGTTGTTGTTAAAGCTGAAATATTCATTAACTGGTAAGGCATTGTAACATATCATTTTATGTACTATGCTTAAGTCCAAACTTAGTCGGTGTAGTTCAAGGTTGTCCAAGCCTAAAATCTCAAGTCTGGTGGTGTAGGGTATTCTGTTGCTAACAGAAGAATGTAGTAAAATACTTCTGGAATCGCTCAATTGTATTTATGTCTGATATACAGTGTGGATTCCAGACAGCAGAGCTGAATCAAGTATTGGTCTAGCAAAGGTTTTGAATGCCCTAGTTTGTGAAACAGTATTACCAGAGGAGAAGCTTTGTAAAATTAAATTTACAACTCTTAAAGCCTTTTTGGCAATATTGTTGCAGTGAGCTTTGGCGCTTAGATCATTCGATATGAGAACTCCAAGGTCCTTGACAAAATGAAGGTCATCAACAAGGTCATATCTGCCTAGCTTGTATTTGGTATATAGATTTTTTTTTTTTACCAATGTATAAGACAGAGCATTTGTTAGTAGAGATTTGGAGTTGCCAATTCAGACACATAATCAAGGTCTTTTTGAAGGACGGTAGCATTGACAATCGTGTTCAATAGTTTTACATCATCAGCGAAGAGGATGCAGTTGCTAATATGCTGATCACAAAGGTCATTTATATAGAGTGTAAAGAGTGCGGATCCTAGAACGCTCCCTTGTAGGACACCGCTGATAACTAGTGCAGGATTTGATAGGGCGCTCCCTATTTTTACTATTTGTTGCCTGTTTGACAACTCTCTTACCCTGTTCTTGGATCATGACTCTAGATTAAGAAATTGTGCTCCTAGCAGGGTTTATGTGATACTTTCCCCTACACATTTCAATGTGCTTATCTCCTGATAGGTTTGTTTGTGCATTCGTCCCATGTATATATTTCCAGAGTGACATGGAGGTTAATAATTAAGTAAAAGCACATTATCCAATTCATTCAGCAAACAAAAGGAAAAAATTCCAAAACTTTGGAATCTTCAATAAAAAAATAAATGTTGGTCCAGTCCTTAAGATACAGTTTGGAAAGAAGAATTCTTTTGATTTAAATACAGTTGCTTCAAAATTTTGCCTCATAAGCAAAGTTACAAAGATAAAGAAAATGCAGGTAATGTGACAGATAGCAAGGGACCAAATCATAAATTTAATTAACTAAAACAAACATGATTTTTGTACCTTAGTAATAGGTATCATTTTTATGTAATTTTCATAGATTCTTTAAAAAAAACTTTATAAAATGCAAAAAAAAATCCAAAAAAATCCAAAAACAATTTCAATGTTTTGGAATTGAATTGGAAAAAACTACATACATAAAAACTACATAGGATTTGGTCTCTTATCCAAATAACAGTTTCTGCTCTGCAAGTATGCTAATTAAGAACAAAGCAAAATCTAAGTATGCTAATTAAGAACAAAGCAAAATCTTTTACAATTGATTTGTCCTGTGTCATCTTGTTACCGCTTAGGTTTTAGGCAAGAATTGGGAGACAAGTCAGACAACTCACAAACCAACTTAGAAATCTCCATTTGAACATTCTGCAAGATAATGCAGCAAATTATTGCAGATTGTATATTAATTGGTAATCATCTACAGATAGGAGTAACATTGGCCCATGTGCAATAATAATGCTTGATCATTTTTTTTCTACTGATGCAAAATATATAAATATTTCAGTCTTGCACTAAATTATATTTTGCTTTTATGGGCTTAGATTGGACCTCAAGCAGCTTGGCTCCAAAAAGCATTCCTTGTGGCAAAAAATTCCATCTATAATGCACAGTTTGGTCCAATCCTCTGTAATGAGGACTGGCTTGGCAGATGGTCTATCCAAAAAAAAAAAAAAACCATGAAGAAGAAAGAAAGAAAGAGAAAAGGATGCAGATAATCTTGTTAAAAGGAGATAACTCTGGAAATTTTAAAGAATTTCTAGGCTCCATTCCTTATTTGACATTATGTTATGTTGCTCCTTTGACTCCTCCTTCCTTCCCCTTGTCTTTCTTCTTATTGTTTTCTCTATTTGAATTTTTCTAATTCTGTATGAATGATGCCACTCAAGCATAATTTAATTTAATCATAAAAATAATGGTCTAGGAAAAGAATTATTTTACAAAACACATACCATAAAAATCTTTTACCATAAAAATCTGAACTTGTAGTCACAATGATCAGTTTGCTGCTGTGATCTTCTATATATTTCATATGGTTCATCATGCTGTAAATTATATTAACTGAAAAGGGAAGTTTTTGTGTATGTGTATATATGTATTTGTGGTGTGTATGTATATGTAAATATGCACGTATATAATTTGTATTGTATATGTAATTACATCCTAGTGCAGTTCTTCTCATTTGTCTTTTTGCTCTTTCTCTGCAGAAACTCTGCAGGAATTGATATTTTCATTCACAAACAACATTAAACAGATCAGTGGCAGGACAAGGAATAATTTTTTGTTCCTAAGCATGGGGCAAGATTCCAAAGTAAGTTAACCAGGTATGTGTGTTAAGGTAATAAGAACATGTACAAAAAGGATATAAAATGTAACAACACTCTAGGTAAAAATCAAATTGAATATATATTCCTTGCTGTTTTCCTTTTCTCACCTTGAATTGGTCTTATCCATACTTCTTAAAAAAAAATTTTTTATTATTGTGACATATTTTCAACAGCAATTTTGAGCACTCACATCTTGTGACATTACAAACAGCACCAAATGTTTCATTCATAGCTCAGAGCTTTTAATATCTTATATCTGGCATGTTATTCCTAGAAAAATACAAAAAGATACCGTATATACTCGAGTATAAGCCGAGTTTTTCAGCCCATTTTTTGTGCTGAAAAAATCCCCCTCAGCTTATACTCGACTCAGATTCCCCTCTGAAAAAAAAATGGTGTGGAGTCGCTGCCGCCGGAGCGGCCCCAGTCCCGCCGCCTCGGGAAGGGAAAGGCAAAGCGCTTTTTGCCTTTCCCTTCCCGGCTGGGGCTGTTGGGAGTCGCTGCCGCCGACACAGCCCCAGTCCCGCCGCCTCGGGAAAGGAAAGGCAAAGTGCTTTTTGCCTTTCCCTTCCCGGCTGGGGCTGTTGGGAGTCGCTGCCGCCGGCGCGCCCCAGTCCCGCCGCCTCGGGAAGGGAAAGGCCACGGCTTGGAAGGCCGCCGCTGGAGTGAAGCTGTGCGCAGCCGCTGCGCTAGCATCAGATCGGGCGCGCCGGACGGTTCCGACCGAGCCCCGAGCGTCGTCTTTGGCGCCCGCCCAGCGCCGCGGAGCTCCCTGTACCGGGAGAAGGGGAAGACACACCCCCCAGGGCGGGGCAGGGAAAGGAGCTTCTCCCACCCGCCCCTCTTTCCATGCCCACCGGTGTCCCTGCAGGACGACCCCCGCCCCGCAGTCGCCGCCGCTTGAAAGAGACGGGCCGGGGGTGGGTAGAAAGGCGCCGGGCGCCCTTGGAGGAGAAGGTCCCGCATTCGCCTGTCTGCCCGCGGATGTCAGCGGAGCTTTGCCGCTGCTTCGTCCGGGGTCTCTGGGCAAACACGTCCACCCGAGCAGGGCTTGTTGCCTCTGGCACGCAACGAGCGCTGCCCTCAGATTCCCTGTCCGGTTGCCCCCCTTTTGAGGGCGATGGCAGTAAACTGTTCCCGTAGCAGCGGCTGCTCCTCTTTCCTGGCTGGGCTGGTGAACGAGGCTTCGCAGGGCACCTTCGGCTCAGCAATTCTCTCCGCCGGAGCGGCTGGTCCCGGGAGGCCGGCCCCTCTGCCCGGAGGGGCTGGGGGGAGGGGGCTCCGGTCCGGCCTTCTGAAGCCGTGAATTCATCCCTCTCGCTGATACGCCTGAGGCGCCCCTGGTTGCCTTGCCGGATGGTTCCTCCGCCACAGAGCGAAAGACACGCTTCCCTCGAGGAGAGCAGGGGATGAGGGTCCTGAGGCAGCCAAGTCCCCCCAAATGCTCGCAGTCCCACCTGCCAGCCGGACGGTCGCCACGCTCCCCTCTGGACTCTGCCGGCACCTGTGCCCTCCAGAAGGCAGGAGGGTCACCCGGGAGCAAACCTGAGAGGAGCACCAGGGTGGGGGAAAAGGGAACACGTGACTACGCAGGAGCTGTTCTGGGATTCTTTCCTGCTTCTTGTGCAATCTCACGCCCCTCCTGAGAAGGGACACCCTGACCCCCATTTGGGACTTGCGCCTGACAGGGGCCTGATGGAGTCCAGAGCTTTGGAAGTCATTCATTCTTCCAGGCTGCACATGAAGGACATGAAGAGCTTCCAGGCTCTTGAGAAGGGGGGGGAGAGAGGCCAGCCTGATGAGGTCTCTGCTCCATCTGACCCTGGAGTAGTGGGGTAGTTGTGATTGCAGGGAAGCCAGGCAACAAATTACAACTCTGGCCTGGCGGGTTGATTCAGACCGCTCTGAAGGAGGACAGAACCCACGTGAAGTTGTGATAACATTCAGAGCCAAAAACAGCCCCCACCCCTCTTCGGAGAACCCAGTAGTTCCCACCAAAGAGAGGGCGAGGGTGCAAAGGCTGGTCTGAACACAGCTCAGATCTGGCTTTTTAATCAGAGCCAGGGGAGCCCCCTGAAATGCAGGTCCTGGGCCGCATCCTGATACTTTCCTTGGTGCTCTGGGCAGAAGTAACTGGCCTGCTTCAGTCACAGTTCAGCAGAACACCCCACTAAGTACCCCAAGGTTTAGTGAACCATAAACCACTGTTGGCTCCAACAAGGGGACAGGCCAGGAAGAAGTAACTGGGGTTTAGTAAATCTAGAATCATTTTAATCCCAATCCAGATTGAATCCATACAGTCCATACAGTCTTAACTCTGCAAAGCCTCGTTCACCAGCCCAGCCGGGAAAGAGGAGCAGCCGCTGCTACGGGAACAGAAGCAGCGGCAAAGCTCCGCTGACATCCGCGGGCAGACAGGCGAACGCGGGACCTTCTCCTCCAAGGGCGCCCGGCGCCTTTCTACCCACCCCCGGCCCGTCTCTTTCAAGCGGCGGCGACTGCGGGGCGTGGGTCGTCCTGTGGGGACACCGGTGGGCGCGGAAAGAGGGGCGGGCGGGAGAAGCTCCTCTCCCTGCCCCATCCCAGGGGGGTGTCTTCCCCTTCTCCCAGTACAGGGAGCTCCGTGGCGCTGGGCGGGCGCCAAAGACGACGCTCGGGGCTCGGTCGGAACCGTCCGGCGCGCCCGATCCGATGCTAGCGCAGCGGCTGCGCGCAGCTTCACTCCAGCGGCAGCCTTCCAAACCGTGGCCTTTCCCTTCCCGAGGCGACGCGGGACTGGGGCTGCGCCTGCAGCAGCGACTCCCAACAGCCCCAGCCGGGAAGGGAAATGCAAGCGCTTTGCCTTTCCCTTCCCGAGGCGGCGGGACTGGGGCGCGCCGGCGGCAGCGACTCCCAACAGCCCCAGCCGGGAAGGGAAGGCAGGCGGCGGTGTCCCAACAGCCCCAGCCAGGAAGGGAAAGGCAGGCGGCGGCGACTCCCAACAGCTCCAGCCGGGAAGGGAAAGGCAGGCGGCGGCGACTCCCAACAGCCCCAGCCGGGAAGGGAAAGGCAGGCAGCGGCGACTCCCAACAGCCCCAGCCGGGAAGGGAAAGGCAGGCGGCGGCGACTCCCAACAGCCCCAGCCGGGAAGGGAAAGGCAGGCGGCGGCGACTCCCAACAGCCCCAGCCGGGAAGAGAAAGGCAGGCGGCGGCGACTCCCAACAGCCCCAGCCGGGAAGGGAAAGGCAGGCGGCGGCGACTCCCAACAGCCCCAGCCGGGAAGGGAAAGGCAGGCGGCGGCGACTCCCAACAGCCCCAGCCGGGAAGGGAAAGGCAGGCGGCGGCGACTCCCAACAGCCCCAGCCGGGAAGGGAAAGGCAGGCGGCGGCGACTCCCAACAGCCCCAGCCGGAAGAGAAAGGCAGGCGGCGGCGACTCCCAACATCCCCAGCTGGGAAGGGAAAGGCAGGCGGCGGCGACTCCCAACAGCCCCAGCCGGGAAGGGAAAGGCAAAAGCGCTTTGCCTTTCCCTTCCCGAGGCGACGTGAGATAGTGAGATCGTTTCCCAAATTAATTATTTTTATTTTTGAAATTTACCAGTAGCTGCTGCATTTCCCACCCTCGGCTTATACTCGAGTCAATAAGTTTTCCCAGGTTTTTTGTGTAAAATTAGGTGCCTCGGCTTATATTCGGGTCGACTTATACTCGAGTATATACGGTAATTTTATTCAGTCATAGACCAACATTAAAATAAAACACATTGAAAACAAAATAACATAACAGGATAAGAATGTTTCATTGGTCGTGGGTTCATTCATGGCCAATTAAGGTATGTACAGGTAGTGTAACAAAATCTGGCTAGGTTCAAGGAAATGAAATCATGTCATTCCTATAGTTTCCTCAATACCAGAACTGGAAAAATGACAAAATACCTATGCAGGAGGAAGTTATCAAAAAAATTATGGACTGTGCTGAAATGAGTAAACTGACATTTGAAATTAGAGAACAAGAAGACAAGCAATTTTATATGATATGGGATTTGTTTTATTAATGGTTGGATAAAAAGGCATGATAATATAATAGACTAGATAATTTTGTGATAGAAATTTAATAGACTGATATAAAACATAATATAGATATGTATAACCACTGGTTGAAAGTATAACACAAATTTTAAGATAAAACTTGGAACATCTCATATAAAATGATGGAATAAATAGTTTAGTCATGGATGATTAATAACTGATAAATATATAAGCATATGTTAGTTCAACAATGTGAAGGCTGATATAAGTTGTGAGTAAATGACTACAAAAGGATAGCACAAAGGATATGTAATCAACTGACACACTGTATGTATATAAAATGAAAGGTGGTTTTACGTTTTTATGTTTTGTATGTGTATGTTTGTTTTTAAAAATAAAAGATTTAATAATAAAAAAAAGAATTTCCATATTTGTTCCAAACAGCAGATATATCATTATTTAATGGATACAGTGACCCTCCCTGTGAATTTTGAGCCTTTCTCATTGGGTTAATTGCCTCTTGACATAATCTGTTTTGTTTAAAAAGTATAAAAGTATAAAAAGTAGACTGACATTTTTCCTGTTTCATCTTTAATGAGAGGTTTACTTCACTTCCCCTTATTAAAGTAGCACAATTGAGGTTATCTAAGTTTTTCTCAATATTTTTATTTCTAATTTCTATTTCTTACAGTCTATCATTTTGCATGATAGTATTTTATGAATAATTTCAATCAATACAGTGACTGAATAAGGTGACTGAGCATTTCATTGAACCACTTGGTTGTTTTATATTTCAACTATTAGTTCCTATTCAGCCTACAAATTTATAACAGCCAGATGAGCCGGTACAGTGTACCCATCTTTTAAGATCTACATACAATTTGTTGTGGACAAAACATTTTAGTATATTCAATAAAGAAAAAATAGACATCATTTTTGGAACTCCCTTGCGTTTTCCATTACCCAGTGGATGCGAGTAATATGATCTCGGGTGCTCTGCTTCTTCTGGATCTAACATATACATCTGGAATTTTTTGTGGTTGTTCTAAATACTTTTAAAATCTAGATTTCAAAATATTGAGCATTATCTTACTTGCATATGGGATAAATGCAATTGTTTGATAGTATTTCCCATTTGGGTTATTGGAATATAAATTGATCTTTTCCAGTTACTTGGCTATCGCTCTATTTTGCATAACTGCTTGAAAACCACAAATGGTATTTCAACTGCATCATCTTGAACAGCTTTAAACAGTTTGTCTGATATTTTGTTAACTCTTGCAGCCTCTTTATTAACAATATTTTCTTCAATTTTGCCATTTCGTATTACTTTCCAGGTCTGACTCTAATTCAATAAGTACATCATTGTTTGTGTCACTGATTTTGGAATCATTTAAAAATAGTTTTTCTGCCATCTCATCTTTATAAATTCTTTCTCCAATAGCTCTTTGCCTTGTTTCTTATTGTGTCTATAACTACAGAAAAGTTTGCTTCAATGTCTGTAATTTTGCTAAAGAAAACTTTTGTCCTTCCCTTCAATTGTTATCCTCGATTTCTGACCATTATTTTTTAATTACAAATTTTGTTACCGTTGGTCTTGCTCAATGTTTCACTGGTACCAATCTTCCTCTGTTTGCATTGTTTTGTGTTTTATAAAATAATCTTTTTTGGCTACTTTCGATATATCACCAGAGAGATATTTTAGTTCCTTTTGCCTTTTCCATTTCAAGATATTTTTATTATTTAGGCACTTTTTTATCAAAACTGATACAGTAAATAAATCTTTATTTTAACTAATAATTATATTGAATGTTGCTGAACTTTTATTTTGTTGGTCTCATTATTTTGTATCTTTTTACATCATTTTAAATGATGGAAAATATGTTTGTTATTTGATCCATATTCAACCTTAAGTTTTAGTTTTGCTGACTAAATAGAGCTTCATCTTTTTTTGTAGCATACACAGTCATATTACAATACTATCCATCTGATAATACCCACAATTCCAATAAATTGTTGGAAAATGGTATTTGCTATAAATATTAAATCTGCATGGAACACTCTATTTCTATTTTCAAATGATCTTTTACTTCCAATATTGGAATTCAATTTCCTGTAATTAAAATAAAGATGGTTTTAGTCATATTCAGCCTTTTCTTTAAGCCTTCAATTTATGGCTGTAGCATAAATGTGGACTTCTCCAACACCATGAGCCTGATTAAAATGATTATTGTTACTTATAAAGCCCTATATGGGTTCACACCAGGGCTGGGATTCTACCAGTTCGCACCTATTTGCTAGAACCGGTTGTTAACATTCTAAGCAGTTCGGAGAACCGGTTGTTAGAAGAAATTACTGGCCTAATCCTGTAAGGAAGGCAGGAAGGAAACATTCTGGTGTTGCTTACAGAAACTGCCTCTCCGTTAACCCTTATTGCATTCTTGGCAGGACTAGACTTCCTGTCTCTGGAACTTCTCTGGAGTTTTTTTCCCCCTCCTTTGCTGGTACTTTGCTTGTGTGGAGTGACCATTTAAAGTTACAATGGCACTGAAAAAAGTGACTTATGACCATTTTTCACACTTACAACTGTTGCAGCATCCCCACAGTCATGAAAGGCCAGGCGAGGAGATGTGTGCCTCGATGTGAGTGATATTGAGTTAACATAACATTACCACCAAGCCATGTCCACCCAGTCACATGACCACCAAGCCATGCCCACCACCTAAGCCACGCCCACAGAACAGGTTGTTAAAAATTTTGAATCCCACCCCTGGTTTGCATCAAGAAATTCCAGGACTATCAACTAGAATAAACTCACCTAACCCATATATCTTCCTTTTTCCAGAAAGTACAGGAGATAGAAGCTTGTAGGCATTGCTTATCAATAGCAACTGTGTTTTGTATTAGCCTCCTTTTAGAAAGTAGTTTCACCCCTCTCCCCACGATCTTGGTTTTCCATAATGTCTTGAACATTGAATTTTTCCTACAATGTAGGATGACTGATAGGAGGTCCCATGTGATTTTTAAAAATGTTTCAGATTTTAATAAAATGTATATAGCATAGTCATCATAGACATTTAATTTAAAAGTTCATGTTGCTTTAATTAGTTTAAACTTCAACATTCTCAATATTGTAGCAAACCTATTGAGCTGATTCTTCTTTGATGTGAAGAGTGCCATTCCAGCTGCTTCCCAAAATGTCAGTGTTTCCATCTTGACCTTTCTGCTCTGATATCAAGTTTACCATGGTTTACCAAATTCTGACATTTTATATACACATACCTTTGCAGCATCAAGCTTTTCTTCTTTGTTACATAAGCAGCTGGACTTTCTTTTATTTATGTATCTATTTATTTAAAATATTTATATAGTTGCCATGTTATAACGAAGTCAGGAAGTAGAAACTCCCATTTAAACCTTTAAACCAGCTTTAAGCCAATTCATTATAAGCATCAGTGTTACTTTGCTTATCCTCCATATTTTGTTACATGCCTTTACACAGGAAATATCAATGTCCTGGTTGTTAATGTCTATTTGTTTTTCTTGGCAGAATACTGAGTGGATTGATATTTATTTCTACAATGGATTATACTTAGTTTGATAGCAATAGCAATAGCACTTAGACTTATATAGCACTTTATAGTGCTTTACAGCCCTCTCTAAGCAGTTTACAGAGTCAGCATATTGCCCCCAATAATTTGGGTCCCCCTTTTACCCACCTTGGAAAGATAGAAGGCTAAATCAACCTTGAGCCTGGTGAGATTTGATCTGCCAAATTGCAGGCAGCTGGCTGAAGCAGAAGTAGCCTGCAAGACTGTACTCTAACCACTGCGCCACCAAGGCTCTTTAATAGGTGGTGATACATCTATGACCTGTGTTTCATGACTGGCCCTTCTAAATGTGAATTCCTAATTGTATCACAGTGATGTATACAGTTTTTATCAGTGTAAGAAAGGGAATTGTAGATTATATATATTTAATCTAGATATGTAAAATTGAAGATTCTAGTTCACAGCTTGTGTGTGTATGAGGGCTGATGTCTTAGGCAAGTCAAAGGTTATTACTATATATTGTACATCTCAGGACACATTGAGTAGATTGTCTTGTTCTCAGCAATAGATTAGACTTAATATGAAAATTGGCGTTTTTCAAGCTTTTTCTCCAAAAGAGTCTACTTTTTTCTCTTGGACGAACTGAGTGTTGATTCCTTAGTTGTGTCAGAAATTGACTGACCAGCTAGTCACTCAAGCTTGACATTGTAGGCTGAGAGATAATAACTGATCCCAAATCATCTAGCTTTTATGCCTAAGGTGGGACTACAACTCAGTCTTCTGATTTTTAGCCTGATGCATCAACCATTAGACCAAATTGTCTCTGACCTAATGCTGTGTTTCCCCAAAACCAGGACCTACCTAAAAAATAAGCCCAAGTGAAGGGGTTGGCATGGCCAGCATAGGAGGTGACAAGAATGCATAGGCTGAAGGTGTCTGGCAGCAGTGCAACACAGGTGAGTTGATTATCTGTGCAAGCAGCAGATGGAAGTAGAGGTGCAGGGGGAGGCAGGTGATCCAGATACATCATGTGGGCGGTGGGAAAGCCGAGCAGCAATGGCCAGAGCGGTGGCCAGCCACGGAAGACTCATCTTAATACGGCAACCCTGGGAGGCTCACCTTTGTGTCTCTTAGCTTGCCTGCAGCCTGTGCAGCATGTAGGAATCACTTGCCTTCCACTCCCTGCCTCCCACTTTACACAGCCCCAGAGTGCACAAACCAAGGGACTAGCAGGATGCTGGATACCATCGGTCCCCATGTGCTTTCCACTCTTGCACGTGCACTGGGGAGGTTGATCACCCTGAAATCATGTTTCTCCAAAAATAAGTCCTAATGCTTATTTTTGGGCCCGAAAGAAAATAAGATTGGGTCTTATTTTCAGAGAAACATGGTATGAAACTATTCTCATACTAATTTTAACCCTAAAGAAGGTTTTTAATACTCAGACCCAATTACAAAACAAGATTGTACCTAATAATCGACTCAATAAAAGTAGTCTATATTCTCAAATGGGAGTGTATATAAGAATGGAACTTCACAGTTGTTAATTCTGATTGTTTCAGAAAATTGCTGCACATGATTCATATTATCTGGACTCAAGAACTAAAAAGTCTATCCTTGCTATTAGTTTAATAGGAAAATGCCTAATAGAAAACTGAACACAGTTGTTACATAAAGTCAAGAATAAAAAAATGTGTTGTAATAGTCAGCCTAAGTAAATAACGTTTGAAAGTTTAGAAATATGTACTACAAATGAAAAAAAGGTTTTTTGAGCTTTTGTAAAAGTCAAGACACTTCAGACCAGAACTTGTTTTCTTATATAATGGGAAGAAAAGTGGGAAATGTAGGAAATGTTTGTTAGACTGAAGTATCTCAGGGAAGCACTACAAAAGTGATCATCTGGAAATAATCAAGTAAATATGTGCATTGTGTGCTTGAAGGACTGATCAGTTCAGTATGTTCTGTTCAGTAATTGAGATCTTGTACAAAGAAAATATCTGATTAAGGCTGACACAGAAAACAGTCAAAAAAAGTATTGATCTTCATATTATACAGCTGCATTCCATTTCTGCAATATTTAGTATAAATCAGAGTGATCCCTGAAGTATAACTTCACACACTAAGTGTCACTGGCATGCTGTAATTTTACTTCTGGCTATACTGTACATGGCTGTATTTTCAGAGATTCTGTACTGATTGCTTATAAGTGCTGCTCTGAAGTATTAGCTTTGAGAGTCAGGCAAGATAATTTAAAGAAGATCTGTCATAATTTCTCATTGTGTTTTATGACTGTCTTCTGTTCTTTAAGCAGCAAAACTAGATCAGGCTATGATGCATGGTGGAATTATATTTTATCACTCCTCCAGTTTTGTTGTATAGCATCTCCTTTTTTGTTCTTTACTGACAAGGCACCAATATATTTTCCCTGAGAAGAGAAAAAGGAGCAAATGGTGAATGTGCTAGACAACTCAACACATATCACACTAACATCCAGGATCCATCTACACTAGTCCGGGATTTGGGAAAAGAGCCTTTAAAGCTTTCTGGAATGCCATCAAGATGCAAGCCATCCAGATCTCAGGGAGAACTAATTCCCCAGGCAGCGTGCTGTGACAGAAAAGGTGAGATTTCTGGGTCCTGATAAATTATTTCTAAGGACAACACTGAATCCATATGAGTCACTCAGTCAACTATCACCTAAATAATGCCGTGGTGGTAAGCATTTCAGGAAACGTTGCCTACTCTTTATTATGGAAGTCTGAAAAGAAACACTAGGATTTCCAGGTCAAACACTAGTTTATTTTTTGAGAAAGATAAAGGTAAAGGTTTCCCTGTCCAGTCCACTGGATATAATGTGTGCAAGGACTGTATTCTTCATTGCTGCATTTTCCTTAGTTCTTAAGCTTTAGAAAGGCAACAAAGATTAAAATATTCTCATAAATATGAAAATCAATCAAGTTATTCTATTTTCAATTTCTACTACAGGCAGTCCTCAACTTATGACCACAATTGGCCCTAAAATTTCTGTTACTAAGTGGGACAGTTGTTAAGTGATTTTTTTCTCACATTTCTTGCCTCAGTTGTTAAGTGAATTACTGAATTTGATAAGTTAGTGACCCTTAAATAAGCTTAAGTGAATCTGGCTTTCCTATTGACTTTGCTTGACAGAAAGTCGCAAAATGGGATCATGTCACCTTGGGACTTGACAGTTGCCAAACATCTTAATTTTGATCATATTATCATGGAGGAATGCTGGAAAGGTTGTAACTGTGAAAAACAGTCATGTCACTTTTTCAGTGCTATTGTAACTTTGAATGGTCACTAAACAAACTGTTATAAGTCAAGGATTACCTGTATAGTGTTGGTATAGAGTTGCTTATCTGTTTGCTTTTTACTCTAAAGTGGGATTTTTACTCTTGAAGTGGAATTATTAGATCACAGAAGAAAAGTTTTCTGCATAATCTCCTGATGGCCACAAAAAATCATGTGAAATGGAAGTGAAGGTTCTATGATATATTCTCCCTATCCTCCCCGCATTATTTTAGGTCAATAGTATATAAGAGGGGAAAAATAATGTGTTGTCCATTATGCAATCATATTTTTTAATTTCTTTCCAAGAATTATAGGCATCTGTATGGATGTCTTTTCCTTAATTTCTTCAGGTTTCGCAAAGTTTCGCTCTTCATATCACCATCTTCTGTTTCCTTCTTTCACTAAAACACTCTAGTTGCTTCTTCCAAAAGCCACATTTCCCAACCTAATCTGCCTATAATAATAAATGGAGAATTTGGGAAAGCAAATACAACTGTATTCCTCACTACAAATTATAATAATATATATAAAAACCCTGCACACTAAATCAAGGAACTCAAAGGAAATATTAGTCGTGCAGTAGACATTTAATATATTTCACTACCCATTTGGAATCTCATCTAAAATACGATGTGGCAATTTTTCAATTAATACAATAAGAAATTCCATTATAATTAACAAAACCTAAAATTAATTCAGCTTAAACCAATCTTTAAACACATGAATGGATAATTTACCTTCTTTGATATCTTTTAATTTAAGAAAACTGACTAATGACAATGCACTTTCTGGGCAAAGCAACAGAATGTGATAAAATATTTATCATGTACTACAAAAGTGATGTTGAATTACTGATACAATCTAAGACACTGCTTTTTGTATACAATGAGGGTAAAATGAGAGAACCAAGATGAAAACAATTTCTTTTGTAAGAAATGTCCAACTGTGAAAAAAACAATCTTAGATCTTGTTTCATCTGAATTCATTACAAGTTTTGACAATGATTGGGCTATATTGAGCTGATAATAAGAACTGAAGCATTTTCAAGCCACCTTGATGAAGATGATGAAAGGATTGTTTCACTATTTGGGGTATTATATTCCTGAATAATTATCTTTGATCCATGCTGAAATTCAAAAATTTAAGGCAATATGGTCACTTCTTCACTTGTATCATGCTTCTTATTTATGATATGAACTAATTTGTGAAATTCTTCCCCTTCATTTTCTTTTCAACAATCTCATCAAAATTCCACAAAACACCATACTAAAGCTCTTCATCACCTAAACCTAGCATCCTTAACTAAGTCTACTTTTCAGTGGAATTGTTTTCACAAAGATATCAGTTGTAGAGAAATAGTCTTTTATCATGAAGTTGGACCTTTGGGTCATAATTTATACTGAGTAAAAGTTAATACCCTAGTTCTGCATAAGTTTGTAAGGCAAAAGTGGGCAATATTTCAATACTTGAGGAATGTGCTCAAGGACTGTGGAACAGCTGAAGGGCACAACATGGGTTGAGGCCACATCACAGATGTAGGCATTGCTGGTAATTTAGACATTTATTTGATATGTCTATTTTAGGATACATACTTCATTTTCATGTTTCCCTTGTCAACTACTAGTATAATACAGTTTTATTCAGTTGTGATCAGAGTGGGATCTCAGTGCCACAAAAGGAGGACTCAGGGCCAACAAATCATCTATCCCTGTTGTAAGTTGTTTCTCCTATAATTTCTAGGATAATAATTTATATACTTCTCTTGGCTTTATGAAATAAGATCATGTGGACTCTTTGTGAAAGATACCATCCAAGATGTAATTCATTTTAATGTCTAAACAAACTAAACAATCTTGCATTTCTAAGTGTAGACATTTATTCCTTCTTCAATTGGTAAACAAAATTGCTGTTATAGATTAGAAAATACATGCTAAATTTGATAACAAATGTGTATAATTCATCCCTACTCCTTTTACAGTTTTATACTTGATAATTCTGACAGAAAACAAATGTAATAGGTCTTGGCCTGAAATAACCAATGAGTAATGTCAGATAAATTGCCTTTATGTATCTGGGGACAAAAATTGGACGTAGTTAAAGCAGAAAAATTCCTATGATATGTTCCTTGAAGAAAATATATCTGAAAAAGAAATATAGTAAAATAGAAAATGTGTCAAGTCTGTGTGGAATATTTAGATCACGTATACAAGATCCTGGAGGGAAGGGGACACTCAAATGACAACTAGACTTTGCCTCTGTTTCCATAACACATTTAGCTAGCCAACCAGTAAAATAGTTACATCTCTACACTCAGAGTTCCATTAGTGCAGTTTTCATTAATTGGGTCAAAAGTTACCATTTGGAAAATATTTAATTTCCAAACTTTCTCCAAGAAGCACTTGATATCTGACAAGATCTTGTGCAATAGACTAATTACAGCTGATTAATTGATTCTTCATTCTTCATTGGCCACTCAGGGAGAGAGCGATATTGTTAATCAGCTGTAATTAAAAACCAATGATCAAATGGTGCAAAAGCATATTATCACAGAAAGACAAATCAACAGAATTTCCAATCCAGAAGAGGCCAAGCTTATTAATGCACCATGTCAGACGTGCATGTTCAGAAAAATACTTGGAAAAGCAAAAGCATTATTTTGAAACTAAATTTGGAAATATTTATGTTAAAATAAGGTATTTTCTGTTTTGCTGAACAATCAATGTAACAATGTATTTTTGTCATCACTGACAATAAAATCACCGTTATTTCTGCTTTAAAAGGTACATATTTTAATATATCATGCTGACAATCCCAATTAAAGTTAATTAAACTGAATATTACCATTTAATAGTTTAACATTCATTCTATTTTTTTCCCATTTTTTCAAACTACCACCAACTTTATTACTACCAACACTAACATAAAGCATTTGCAGGCATTTTGATGCTTTCCCTTTAGAGCCAAAGATTGAAGATTTCAGTGAATCTTGAATCACCTACAAATGTAGCAATTTGCCTCCAAATCAAATCAAATCATGCCAGTTCAACTTTCAAATGTCAGTTGGATTTGGGGTCATTCCTTCAGGTCTAAAAATATAGTCTTTACTGAAGAGTAAGTGTCAGGTTTCCAAGTGATGAAATCCATTTAAAAAGAAAAGAGCAAAGTCCGTCTTCCATAAACATTTCTTTTATTTAGGAAAGCATCAAATTGGCAAAGTCTGTTGTAGTTTCGGATCTGACACAACCCGGAATTACGCTACATAATAATCGAAGTTAGAAATAGCCCCCGAAAGTCACATTCTCCAACAGAAGTAAATCAATATTGCCTGGTATCATAAATCTCCACCTCAAGGCCTCAGCAGGGTCAGCTTGTGTTCCCATAGGAAGAAGAACCACCTAGCCTAAACAACTCTCTCTATCTTCACTCCTCCCACCTTAGGAATGTGGCAAGCCCAAAACCCTTCCCCCCATACCCAGCAAAGAAAAAGAAAGAAAAGAAATATATAATAAGGCTAAATAAAATGGCTATGTATATGTCAGTTTCAGGCTTGACAGGAAGAAGTGTTTGGTCAAGCCAGTTTCCATTCAATACAACTTTCAGTGTTGATCAAGATAGCTTGGAAGTCTGTAGGCCAAATTAGACATGATCAAGACATTTGTAATGTATCTGCCACTTAAATATTCTGTACATACATGAACAGATTCCCCACAATCTGGCATCCTCTAGAATTCAGCTACCATAATTCTCATCTGGTATGGCCAAAAGAATATGAAATACCAAATTGATTACAATGAAGTTTTGTTACATTTTGTAGTTTTTGCCACTGCCCATTTTTTTAAAGACTGTTTTTCTAAACAGATTGCAGAAACAAATGGTTTACCGCATAGTAATTGGTATAGGTAAGATACTATGCAAGATTTCAGTGTTATTTTGTGGTACTATCGACCTGAATCAATACCTCATTTATCATATATACTTGTCATTTATAAGATGAAAGTCCAAAATATCAATGTTTTGACCTCACTTAGCAAAACACATTTGTAATCTGTGCAGACCAGGGGTGGGATGCTCGTGGTTCTGCCCAGCTCTATAGAATCGGTAGCTATGAAGAGCAGCAGACACTGAACCGATTCTGTGTTTGCTGCTGTTGGCCCACCCGCCTGCCTGGGCTCTTCTTATCTGTCCTTTATTTCCTGCTTTTTCAACCTCAGCTGCTTTGCATGGCACAGTTGAGGTTGAAAAAGCAGGAAAAAAGAGGCTTTTCAAATGCTGCACACCTGCGCACAGCGCTTTTCTGCTGTCCGGGCAGCACAGCTTAAGGTTTTTTACATGCACACGCAAAACGTAGTCACTGAACTGGTAGCAGCACCGGTTGAATCCTACCCCTGGTGCAGACCATTTGGTCTTTCAGGCTGGTAGCCAATCTTATCACCTCTGTACTTCAAGTATATAACCTTTGGTAGACTGTTTAACTTGAAGGTAGAACAATTTGTTAAGAAAAAGATATTGGAGTCCTTAAAAACCATTGGGGAAGGGAGACAGAAACAAGCTACTGAGCTCCAAAGTAAAGTACTGATGTCATAAATCATTGACCTTTACATTTATTAGTTTCAGCTTAAGCTAAGAAGCTTGTTTTTTTTAAACTGAATTGAATTAAAGGAGCCATTTTAACTGTATGACTAGAAATGAAAATATTATCTATAGAAAATCCCATCTTTAGACTGGAAACCAAATTAGGTTATAGCACAATCCTGCTGTGAAGGCATTTTGCGTAATGTTAACATTTTATGTCCTTTCTGTCTGAATTAAGAGAGAGCTGGAAACCCAGTTCATTTTGATTTATTAAGACCTCGCCTCCACCTGAAGCAGCGTGATAATGGCTTATCTTTCACTGCCTTCTAACAGAATATGAATGGCTACCATCACAGCAATAGCAGAAGAGGAAAAGCTCCCAATAGGATAAGAAATTTTGGCACATAATAAGGTTGAAATATGGGAGGAAGATTATGAAATGCATTGTACTACAAACATAGCCAATTCAAGAGGCCCCAGGCAACAACAGTAAAATAAAACAGCATCCATGTTGAATAAAAAGCCAGTTAGGTCAGTCTATCACATTTCTATTGAGAAACCAGTTTTAGTCAGGATGGCTGAATACAAACTTAAAAAGACTTTGTGGGGAAGGGAGGAAGCAGCTGCCTTTGAGTCAGCCTTGACTCCTGGACCAGTTCTTACAGTGTTCTTGGTTTTAAGAAGCAGTTTGCCATTGCCTACTTCTTAGAGCTGAGAGAGAGTGATTAGTCCAAGGTCACCCTGCTGGCTTTGTGACCAAAATGGGTCTACAACTTAAGACTGATGCCTTAACCATTACCCCAAACTGGCTGTCTTAAAATGTCTCAGTTCTCCAGTACTGGCAGGGCTATATGCATTGTATATGGGCTCCAGGCAACTGAGGGCAAGAATCCTGCAATATCTGGCAGCTTCATCATATGGATGAAATGTGGATCATAAGGTCAAAATGCAAATCCTGCCCTTTATATATGACACAAAAAGGTGGAGCTTGCATGATGACTTTGTAATGCTCCTTTTATCATTGTCATTCTTCCCTGTGGATGCCCATGACTGTAGAAGAATTCAAGATCTCAATGATGTTATGTTTATTAAGAAAGTCAGTTTTAAGCAATCATAGCAGCAAGGACATACTCTAATTATCTACGTAATGTTTGTTATTGTATAGTTCAATATGCTAATGTGTTCACTATATCTATTATGTTTATTAAAAAATGAACCATGTGGTTATTAAGTGAATCTGGCTTCCTCCATTGACTTTGCTTGTCAGAAGTCAGTTAGGAAGGTTACAAATTGTGATCACATGAACACGCAAAAGTACAACTGCCATAAATACATGCCAGTTGCCAAGTATCTGAATTTTGATCATATGATAATTGGGATGCTGCAATGGTCCATAAGCATGAAAACTGGTCATAAGAACCCTTTTTCCCCCAGTGCTATTGTAACTTCAAATAGTCACTAAATATATGGTTGTAAGTTGAGAACTACCTGTAATATCTCCAAGAAAGCACCTTTTCAGAGATTTTATTTAGTTTTTGAAGTTGTAAGCTTTCTAGGAGAGGGTACAACAAACTCAATTTTCCTGAAAATGAAAATAGGTATTTCTATTCATAAATTAATTGAACACAGAAAGTTTTAACTAGCAGTTTCTAACCAGTCAAAGCAGTAGGTTATTCTTTTGAATTATCCTATTTTTCATTAAACAACTCTTTGAATAGAGTAACAATTAATATTATTTTAGTGATTCATTCAAAACATCAAATTATCATTTTGGACTACTTAGTCCAAATTAAAATTCTCTTCCTGTCTTCTTTTGACAATGAAATAAAATCAGTTAAGAATAGATTCTCCAGGAGATGACAAGCAATTTTGTGTAAGATAACAATAGATTCAATGACAGTGTTTTAAAAGCCATCATTGTTTATTATTTTTCTAAACAGTAAAAAGCCTTTTAATAAGATATATTCATGTTCTTCCTCACATTTGAAAATCAGGTATTGCCATTGCAATATAAATGGACCAGCCATAGACTTAAGAAAGAAAGAAAGAAAGAAAGAAAGAAAGAAAGAAAGAAAGAAAGAAAGAAAGAAAGAAAGAAAGAAAGAAAGAGAGAGAGAGAAAGGAAAAAAGGAAGGAAGGAAGGAAGGAAGGAAGGAAGGAAGGAAGGAAGGAAGGAAGGAAGGAAGGAAGGAAGGAACAAAAGAAGGGAAGGATGGAGGAAGGGAGGAAGAAAGAATTCTACCGGTATGTTCTTTCCTAATTTAGAAGGAACACTGAACTAAATATGTTTATCTCCCTGTAGGGGAACAGCTCTGCCTCCTGTGCATCTATGATGGAGAGAAATTATTTGCCTTTGCAGGTTCTTTTTATCTGAAAAGTAGCTTGGGTTAGGAACTCTTTATATAAATGACTGGCCTCTATAAAACATTTAAGTACTATTTTAAATGTATGACAAAGAAAATCAAAGTTTCCTCATAATTCTGTTTTTTTGAGTTATGAATGTAGGACGGGTACAGATCTTTTTCAGATGCACGAAAGGAGACATGGCAATGCTAAGCATGGTAAGGCAGACCTAATTACTAGCTGCCAACTTTACATGGGATGCAAAGCATACTTGGTACCCTTCCTCTTTCCCTCAGTCTTTGTCAATGCATTAACACAAGCTGGATGATGAAACACAGCAATTAAAGTCAGCTGCGAAATTCTCTTCACGTTTCATCCATGCAGTGATTCTTATCATTACATGTTTAATCTGCAAATGGATTTTATGAAACTGGCCAAAGATCACAACTCTTTAAAATATGTATAAAAACAGTTATATATCATGAGGAACATTCCCCTGAGAAAGCTGCATATATTTTTTTGTTTTAAAAGCAAAATAATATTTTCTCTGCTTGGTTTCCAAAAGTATAAACAAAGAGATGGAACTTTCTTTGAAAGCTGGAAAAGTTTGTGTAAAAGATAGCATTTTGCCCTATTCTGTACTCTCATAAATATTCATTGTTGAAACAGTGTCCTTTCCTAAATAACAAATGGGAGCACAGAGCACACAAGGATGTCTTCAGAGTTTACTTCATACAACTTTTTGAACTATTCTGTGGTTAATTATAGATGACCAGTGTCCAAAATGTTGTACTCTAGTTCACAAATATTTGGCTGAACAAAACAAGACAATGAATTCTCTATATAATATCTCTTCTTTTGCAATTAAATTTTCAAGTAGATTCAGTAAATTACTGGAAACATTCTTTCTCTCGGGACTCTGTAGCACTTAGAGAGATCTTAAATGCTTTTATTCACTTAAATTCTCTCCTATTTGTTTTTAATCAGAAAAATTAACAAATATTCAAACAATCTCATTGAAAACATAAACAAAATAAATGGCTGTATGAGAAGCCAAGATTCTAAACACTTGTTTTACAACAATATAGGGAACAGACTGTACCAGTGGACATTTCCACTGACTCCTGTGGTAATGGTCTTGAACTTTTTAAAAGGTGCTCTATACCAAAGAAATTAATTTTTAAAAATTAATTTTTAAATAGTACACAGGAAGCTTGGTTTCTGCAAAATGAAGTCTTAATCTATCAGTTCTTTATTTACATATATGTTCATGAGAATTTGCAGGCTTTACAGATAAACTTAGAAAATAAAAATGATGGATGCTCTCAGTTCAGTATTTTGCTTTGCTGGGTTCCACCTGTATGAGGGTTGGGTATACAAAGGTAAATCAAGGTGGTACGAGGTTATCTGGGAAAGCTTGATAGGGAGAAAACTCATTGTTTCAATTTCAAAAAATGCAGTTTTGTTAGTGGACACTATGGACACTTTCGTGTGAATGGGCATGCTCACTTAAGAATCTATTCTCAAAATTTGATAAATCCATTTGTCCTGTAAGCTTGCTACCAATTTTATAGTGACTGAGAAACAGGTTTAAAATTTTAAAGCATATACATAGTGGTCCTGTTTACCTGAGGAAAATAATAAGGTTGACATGGTATGATAACTAGCCTAAGTTTTTAATCCATTACCTAAAGAATTCTTATAGGCACAATTCAGATGAACCTTAAGGCTAGGAATCAGTTAGTCACAAGAGCAACACCAGGTTATTGTTAAGAAAAGTAATATATCTTCATTTCAAAAAATTCCAAAAATCCATTCAGTATAACTTATTTTTAAGTCAGCATCTATAGGATTTTACTCTTTATGTGATTCTGGTTTCTTTAAAATAAAGTACCTTTCTTGTTGCAATACTATTTTGATATGTTTAAATAATACAAGCAGTAATTCAAGAGCAACTGAAGTTATATTCTAGGTAGTAAATTATTTCATACTGGCTGTTGTAGAATTGTCTCACCAGCCTGCAGAATTTAATCATTCCCAAAATGCATGCTCACAAGTTGAATTTTTCAGTCTATATATAAATGGAAGACAATTGTTTGTCCTGAGTATAGAGGAGCACAGAAATGACCTTGGAGGAAATATGAAGCAAAATACGAGCTTATCCTGGGAAAACAGGAATGTGTGAGAAAGAAACTAAAGATTTCCCCACCTTGACTGTTTGTTACAAGAAAGATGGAAGGAAAACATTTTCAAGATGATGTTGTTATAACCAATATTAATAAAGTAGAGATCTAATTTTCTTCTGGCATCTGCTGACATGACCTATCTTGAAGGGCTGATACATACATACATTTTAGACTTTAAGATATTCCATCAGAATTATTTAAGAACAGTAGTAATTTATAGATTTGCTAAAATTATTTTCTAAAAACCAATTTTTAAACCTAGGCTTGACTGATTTCCATTACAGTCATAATTGTTTAATATTTTTGCAGAAACAAAATGTCTCAATCATTTAATGGTGCAATCTATGCTTCAAACTTTACCCAGGAAATACATTACACAATTATACAGTAGCATCCAATGAAGAAATGAAACACAGCTTTTATCTTTCCTATTATATCTGCCTGCCTGCCTGTCTATGTGCCTGTCTATCACTAAAGCTCTCATTGTCATGACCTTTAACTGAGCAAGACTGTGCATCATAGGGAAATGATTTTTGAACCGATGTATCTCAAATAGGTTAATTACATAATATGTCCAAAATCCAGAACCCATGACTCCCGAAGGAATCAAATTGTGCTACTGGCTGTTGCTGCGACAAATTGTGGCTGCTTCAGTATTACTGGCTGCTGTTGCAATAACAGGATCTTCATTTGCACTTCTCTCTTCCCTATATATACAGCATACTCCCAGATGCTGTCCTTGTGCCCCTATTCTGATGCACTTGGCTCCTCTTGCATGTCCCCATGCAGTTTTCCAAGCATATGCTGCCCTATACATAACTTCCCTGACCCATTTAGTGCTGATGGACATCCCTACATTTCCTTCCTGACTCATGATCTCTTCCTCCTCCCCAATATGCAATCCCTGACTGGCACCTCTTGGGATGTTCTAAGCAGCCACGGGTACCCTTCCCAACCCACTTCACCCCTTGTGTACCATCCCTGACTGATGCATTGCCTCTTACATACTCCTGCAGCAAGGAAAGAAGGAAGGAAGGAAGGAAGGAAGGAAGGAAGGAAGGAAGGAAGGAAGGAAGGAAGGAAGGAAGGAAGGAAGGAAGGAAGGAAGGAAGGAAGGAAGGAAGGAAGGAAGGAAGGAAGGATTCTGATCTTGTGGTGAAGGATTCTTCTCACACTGCTTTTTTTTTTTTTAATGTTTAGTATTTAAGGCTCTAAGAACCTATTGTGTATATTTGTATTTATTTGCCTGTGTGTGTTTGTGCATCCACACCCACACCCATGCACACATCAATATCTATGTAACTGAAGGAAAGAAAAAATGCTGGAATAGTACATGACCTTTCTCTCTTTCAGTTACATCTACATTGGTGTATGTGCACAATCATAGTCAAGCAAATAAATAAATGCAAATACACAAAATAGGTGTGTAGTGTTTAGCATTTAAGAACCTTAATTACTAAATATGACAAGTAAATTAGTGACATCTCTTCCATTCCATTTCTCCCCCTATAACTGGCATTAAACAATGCCAAGGAAGATTTTACTGAACTACTGACAGTTAAATCAGACTAAGTGGATATACAGTATGGTCCAGCTGAGATTAAGGTAATTGTCCCTCATTATTATGAAAATTGTCCCATTTTCTCAGTTACCTATATATCCCTGTTCTTCCGAAAAAATGTTTTGATCAAATTATTTAAAAAAACATCAGTAATTTTTTATTATTTCTGAAATATCATCATAAGAATTCAGGGATACAATTTTATCCAATAGTAATTAAGTAGCTATTATACACTCATTTGGTGGCCACCAAATTCTCAACAAATGACTACCCATATTTTCCCGAAAATAAGACCCTGTCTTATATTATTTTGCCACCAAAAAAAGACACCAGGTCTTATTTTCAGGGGAAGTCATCCCCTGACTAACCTCACTTGTGTGCATCATCCCCGGCCTCCTTTTCACTATCAGAAGCCTTCAGGAACTTCTTCTGTGTCTGGCAAGGCTTTCCTGAAGGCCTCTGCAGTCAATAACAAAGCTCCGGATTGATCCAGAGCTTTGTTATCAGCTACAGAGGCCTTCAGGAAAGCCTTGCTCACCTTACTGGCTGCAGAAGAAATGGCTGGCAAGGCAGGTGTCGGGGTGTTCAAGGCCTGGCTACAACTGTCCAAAGGTAAGTAGTAGGGCAGCTCTACCACCACCACCCCATCCTCACCCTAGCTTAATTTTTAGCCATGCACTCTGGAGATCTTAATTAGGGCTTATTTTGAGGGTAGGGTTTATATTGGGCACTCATGTAAAAATCAAGCTAGAACTTTCTTTCAGGGTAGGTCATATTTTTGGGTAAACAGAATATTTTCTAGATTGTGTTCCAATAATAACTTCAGAAACACAACTATTCATCTTCTAAAACTTGGCTTGTCATCCTCTTCTATCATGCCTTCGTTGTGTCAGACATTAGCTAATCTTCCCCTTATTTTCACAGCTCTTTCTCTCACTCCCCGATTTTAAACTCCATGGAATCCCTTTCTTAGTTTTAAGTGAAACCGTTAAAAGTACATTTTGTTAGTGCATTTGAAAAGGAAAAAAAGTATTAAAACCCACAGTGTGATATCTGCTTGAGTGTTATCACTCAAACCAAGCCGTGGAGGAGTCTCTAATGATGTATGTGAAACATTTCATAAGTGCTGAAAGGTTCGATAACCAGTCTGGAAATCTTTCATAAATTCTTTGCATTCTCAAAAAAGAACTTTCACGGGAAACTTTAATTGGACACTTGGGGATATGAGTTGGTTCAAAAGGCTAGTCTATAAGTGAATGCGCTGTTTGTTTGGTTATTTACTTTGCATATTCTTAAGTGGAGTCTGAAAGATTGAAAGCGTTTTCTAAGATTGATTATTTTTGACCAGAAAAAGTCAAGTGTTTTATTCCTAGTTTTAAAAATTATAAGGAAACTATTATATTTAATATAACTTGTGTTAAGAAGATATTTTTAATAAACCAAAAATAATGTATTGCTTTATGTACAAATCTAACATTCTTTATCTATTTCTTCTGCAATTCCTCCAACATGTAACCCATTATTTCTTTAATAGTTTGCACATTTTGACAAACACTTTCCCCTGTTAAGCTTTTTCTTCTTCATATTTTTAAGTGGCTTTCTCTATTTGGGTTTATTAATTTATTCCTGGTGGTTTTTTTTGTTCACTGACAGAGACTGAATTGAAAGAATTTTAAAGTTCAGAGCAGTTCAAATGATATAGGAATAAATATTTTATTTTATTATTTTACAATCTCACTGCCAAATGAGTCTAAGCGGCTTACAAAGATCATAAAAAAGATACAAATATAAAAATATTAAATATTAAATTAAGAGAGATTAAATAAGTTAAAAAACTAGAATGCTAAGGCTGGAGATGGGATCTTCTTCCATGTCCAATAACCACCTCCTGTCAATTGATGAAGCTTTCCTGACCCGCTTCCAAGTTGCCATAGGCAGGGGGATGGGAAATTGCTCCTTGCAGTTGTACCAAGGAATTTACTCCTCCATCATAACAAGACGCAGTCTGGCCGAGCAAGTCAAGGCCATCTCCCACCGATACCAGCAATGTCTGGAGGGAGAGATTTCTACAACCCACGAAATTACCTTTTTGGGGAATGTGATTAGTGACACATTTTGAGTGGAGGGGGAAACAGGGTCAGAGGCAAGGTACGAAGGGAGTGAAGTCAGAGTTGGCTTCTCCTAGGAAATGTTGACGTGGTGCTGTTAACAAAAGACTGGATTTTTATTGCCAGATGGCTTGAGACTCTTAATTGCATAAGGGCACTGGTCAGAACCCTGACAGCTCCAACATTGAATGCCTCCATTGAGATCCCATTGAGCAACCAGTGCAGCTTGCACAAGAGAGATATTACATGGGCTACCCTATGAGGCTCTAGAATTGTCTGTGCAACTGCATTCTGTGCCAGCTGTAGCTTTCAAATATTCTTCAAGAGTAGTCCCATGTAGAGCACAGTGCAGTAATTCAAATTTGAGATGACCAGGGCACGAATGAAAGAGTACAGGACTCACATTTAAGAAAAGGGCACAAGACACAACAATACAAACTTCTGCAAAGATTCTCCTAATCATAACTGCCACCTGCTCTTTGATCAAAAGTTGGGAATCTAAGAAGACACCAAGCTTCACATACAGTCTCTCTGGGGAAATACAACCCCATCTAAAACAAAAGTCCCAAGTCCTGAAGCCCAACACACCTATAACCACTTGGTTTTATCAAGATTCAGCTAAACTCTGGTTTGCCCATACATATTTGCAAAAGAGTGGCTGTGGACTGGACTTCTTGCTCCCTATTAACACTGATTGGGACCGGCCTTGGAAAAAGTAGGCAAATAGTCAGGTGTGGGCTGCAACCAGTTTAACAACTGATTCTGTGAGTGCATGCAGTATTCAATAAACACCAATTTGAACCTCTCCAGCTCACCTTCTAGCCTTCCCGGTAAGTAGAACAGCTGAGGCGCAGTAATCCACTTTGCTATGCGAATCAGCTGAGCTACAAAAGGAAATGTAAGACAGGATGGTACAGGGTGGGTGGATGGGACCAACTGATTGTCATTTGTGAGGGTTCGCTAGAAGCAGTCCGAACCTGTAGCAGCCCATCACTGCAAATAGTGCAAGATTGCCTGCCCAACCCAAATCTTGCAGCCAACCGAAAAGGGTACTATGGTCAATGGCACTGAAGGCTACTCAGAAGTTAGGAAGATGAAGAATACAGTCGCTGCACTATCCCCATCCTGCTCTTGCCAAAAATCATCAACAAGTGTAATCTGGAAGAGGTCCAGATACTCCAGAATCTATTTTATCCATGACTCTCTGAAGCTACCACACAACCAAATTTTCCACCATCTTCCCTAAAAAAAAGGAAGGCAGGAAACTGAATGAAAGTTGTCAAGGCTGGTGGGATCTAATAATGGTATTTTAAGGAAAGGATGGACCAGAGCCTCCTTAAAAGAACTCTGAAATACTCCCTAGGGAATTTATCACTGCTTGAACCCACCTGGAGGTCACTGTCATGGAGGCTCCCATTAGCCAGGAGGAGCAAGGATCTAATTAACCAGTAATTGCACTGTCTACTTCATCGATTTCAAAAGGATAAAACTTCCCAAATAATTAGACAAGGCTGCTCCCCAGGCATCTCTAACTACTTCATGCTTGGACTCCATCTGAAAATGGATCCAAATGACTTTGTCACACAAATTCCTTTTAATGTGTGTATATATGTATGTTTTCAACCAATAAGATCCTGAGCTCTCTTTTCTCAATTGGGCCTGCAATACTTGCTGATGTTGATCCGTCTTGTATTAGATCTCTTTTGCAGATTTTTTTTAATCAAGTGGGATCCATTCTATGACTGCCTTGGTCCACTTGCCATCAGTTTTCTTGTTATGTAATAAGCCCATTTCCATTTCAATCCTTTTATTCTCTTGATGATATTGTATATTTTTATTTGTCCTCTAATCCACATGCAGGTCTTTCTATCTTGTCTTGTAAAGCCAAGCTTGCATCTTTCCATGGCTCGTTGCTTTTGTAGCTTTTATATTGATTGTGAGATTACTGCCGCTGGCATATGTTAGAAGAGGTAGCCAACACTGATCAAAAACTTTTCTCTTCATGCAGAGGGAGGTTGTTCTTGAAAATTATACTTAGCTTGTCAAAGAGCCTGCCAACCATATTTAACACATAATTCAATTTCCTTTATTGCATCATCTTCCATTGATATTCATTGGCTAAGGTATACCTAGTGGTCTGCTACATCTAGTTCTTCTCAATATTTTTTTCTTTCTTTCTTTGGTGAATTTATTAAACATAACCTGGCTCTTTTTTAGATTCATTTTTAAGCCTAATGGTTCTAATCAGTGATAAAATGCATTTTGTTCTACATTTACGGTGAGTAACATTAACTGTCTTATTTGTATTCAGTATTAACAGGACAGTGTTCCCTGTAGTAGGTCAGTGATATATACATATATTGAAAACAGACTCTTTGTCCATCTAACCTTTTTTACTGGCAGAAAAGAACAAACATGAAAAGAAAGAGAATTTCCATCATTCCAGCTTTTGGATTCAGTTCTGCAAAATGACATGTACCTTTGACTTCATTAGATGGACCCTTGGTTACATTCAGTGAATGCAATAAATGGGCACATGGGCAAACTCTTGGGAGCTCAGAGATCTCCAAAGAGACCCTTTTGCAGATGTTTATGTTAAATACAAGATGAGACCAGGGCTGACAGAGTATACAGGTTTGGAATTTTATCTAAGATCTTGCATCATACTAGCTGCAAATGTGATTGGCTAGTTTATAGATTAACCTACTGAGAGAACCCAGCGACTGTAGCTACTTCATGCTTCTGAGTGTAATATGAACCCAGCTCTTAAATTCTGTAGGCCATGGGCTAATATATTGTGCAAAGACAGCCATAGCTTCACTCTCCTAATTGTGTATTTTGCTTCTTAAACTGGAGAAAAATATCTGAGTAGCATCTCACAAATTTGCAAGTGTAGCACACTAAAACTGTATTTTGTGCTTTCTTATTAACCTATAGTGGTTGAATGTGATTAGGTATGTCTCCAATACAAACTGCAATATTGAAAAAAAAGGTATAAGTTGCATTGTCACAATTAGACCCCAGCTTTTCATATTTGCAGCCCATGCATGTTTTATGTTGCAATATCATGACACATTTGTAATTTGCCTCCTTTGATACATCTATGTGAGTCCATCATTATTCATCTTCATTCACCTATTACTCTCCATGATAATTCTCAAATAATTGCCCAAGCAAGTTATTATTATATTGTGTTGCAAAACACTAGAAGATCTTCAATTATCTTCCTCTTCTTCATTTAATCAGATCTGCTATCAAATTATAAATAATAGATCAAGGCAAAGTGCCATAAATGAAGTTAAGGAGAAACTGTTTTATGGCAATGATTATCTTTTATTTTCAGTAGTTTAATTTAGTAAAATTTACATGAACATGTAATATATACTGTACTGTTTATTTTTTAATTCAGTGTTAAGCAATTAGTCACAGGCTAGAAATCCATTTAATATAAAACATACAAGAAGACATGATCTTCACCTTTTATTAAGATAGGTAAAACTTCTCTTTACTGTGCCAGATGCATTATCCAGTCTCTACCTTCTGCCTGTCTTTAATTAATATTACATTATTAAATACATATTTGATGCTACTCTATATTTCCTTTTTAGATTTGAAAGCATTGAACAATTATTAAATCCATATGATAACAGATCCAATGAATTAATGTCTTTGTCATTAAAAAGTCCAAATTTCACTTAATTTTGAAGAAGGAGGACATGGTTCTATAAAACTTCACAGCTAATGTATAATCATAATTAAAAGGGAAGAGAATTAAATTAATATTAGGCACTGTGAGTCAACTCTGGTACAAACAAATCAGCTAAAATTACTATTTTTTGTATTTTACCTCTGATATAATTAAATATTTGAACTGTGCACCTTTGTGATTGAAACTATTAACTAAAAGGCTGGAGTCCTAATATGGATTAGTTCTTCATTATCTGGTAGATAGTTAACACCTGGACTAACCAACATGTAGGCTAGTTGGCTGCATTTTCACTTAAATTTCAATACTGCATCTAGAAATTTAAAGGATGTGGGCTTTTAATGAAAGGATATGCTTTTTTTGTGTGGTGGGGGGATAGTACTGCATTTTCTTCTTTTTGGATAATTATGAATTATCTAAAATGCTATAAGTTTATATTCTAAATCCTGTTTAGATTCTGCAACAGTTGAAAATGTATGTGTAAAAATTGTTAAAGAAAATGGTATTTGATATTAGCAAACTTGCCCATGAAAATAATAAAAGATTTTTTTATAATTTTTGTTTGGTCTTTAAATTTCAAGGTATCCTTGATAGTTAACAGAATGGATTTCTTCTTCGTTAAACCAAAATGGACAAAATTTAAAGGAGTGTTTTTCAACCTTGACAACTTTTAAGAATTGGGTTAAATTTAGGCTTAGGCTAAGATTAAGCTTCTGATGGACTGGCTTCACTGAAGTGACCCAGAGCATGCCAACTCTACTCATATGGCAGTCTGTTCCACTGGCTGACAACTCATAGAATCCCAAAATTCCTGCTGATGTTTAACTTGAGCCTATTTCCTTGTGCTCCTAATCCATTAGTTGGCCCTGCTGTCTCTGAGGCAATGATTTTTATATGACAAATAACCCACTAGATAGACCAGATCAGAAAATCAACTCTACAATAAGACTAGAACTATAGTAAGATAGGATATAATAACAGAGTCTGGCAAGGCCTGTTGTAGCTGGTTGCTCCCAATCTACATGCATATTCATTAAGACCCAATGAGAACTTTCAGGCATACACTATAATGCTTAGGAGAAACTCACTGTTTATATTTTATATACTTTTAATTGGGTTTTCTGAATATCAGGAGATCTATGCTGAAAAAGAGACCACATTTTTACAGAAGTTTTCTTTTGCATTCCAGCAAGGCTTTTTAGCGCAATGTTTCAGAAATGTTAGAATTTGATGCAGAAGAATCAGATCCACAATATTTGATCAATAATTATTTATTAAATAAAATACACTTGTATAGTTCATACAAAATGTAAAACTATAAATCATGGTTTACAAACCAGTGGGGTGTGTTTATGTGGCATATTAAGCCAAATATATTGTATTGTGGTTTAGTGCAGTGATTCCTGTCAGTTTTATTGAAAGAAGTTTACAGTATATTCCTGAATACAGGTAGCCTTCGCTTACTGCCTATTCTTTAGGCTACTGTTCAAAGTAATGACAGTCACCTAAATAATCACTGAAAAAATAACTTTATGGCCCATTTACAAACTTCATGGCATCCCTTAGTCATGTGATCACTGTTATAGTCAGCATGCATTGTCCTCTGCCTGATTTGTTTTTGTTTTGTTTTCTTTTCTTCTCTCCTTCCCCTGCTTCCTTGCAGAGCAGATTGATTGGGAAGAAAGGGATTGCAAGAAAACAAGCTGTTGGCTCTTCTACACATCAAAAGCAATGTGATCATGCTGGCAACCTGGGATGGGAGCCAAGGGTGCATTCCACATACAAATTATTATCTTGAAATCCCTTCCTTACCAGTCTCTCTGTTCTACTTTTGGGATGTAGAGAGAGAAAAAACACGATTAATTTCTATAGATAGTCTTTCCTTTGTCTGACTCCTTGTCCTCCCTGGGATGTGGCATGATCACATTGCTTTCAATATATGCAAGACAGTAAGCAAACACTAGAGCACTCCAAATGATGGGGGAGTGATTGGAAAGCAAACAAAAGACAAAAACGTGAAACAATGTGTCTTTTCTCTTTCCAGATTGGAAGCACAATTGTAATCACATGATTTTTCACTTAACATCCCTTCTTGCTTTGTGACAGTTGCTAGTTCCAATTAAGCGAAGACTACCTTTACTTTTTCATTGAACATCTCCTTTAAAAACAATGTAATCTGTTTAAATGAATATAGAGATATACCTGTTATTTCTCTATCCACCCTCCTCTTCCTCACATAACCATAAAGATAATCAGCCTAAACAGATATATATGTGGCTATTTTTTCATAATCTAACTTCCTCAACTTTAATACATTTAGATAAGTGAATTCAGAATTCAATAGTCTGCCATTGTTAAGAACTTTGGCAAGTTCAAGCACCTAGAACAAACCAGATGGAGAAGGCTGTCATGACATAAAGTATAGCAGTCCATAGGAGAAATAAATAAACACTTCTCTAGGTGACCATTTGTGGTGAAAATCTTATCCTTATTCTATAAGTACTAGCAGTGGAGTTTTTCACATCTAATGATTCTTAAGGAATTATTTGGCTTTTGTTTAAATCAGTTAGCAAAAAATTACAAACTAAAAGAAAATAGGTTATTCAAAAGAAAATATTCTATGTGGCCATGGTTTATTGCTTTACTACTAGTGCTTTACTAGTACTACGATACCTAAGCATGAAATTAACTTGAATTAACTGAACAAATAAAACATACTAAAATGCATCATTTTTAAAGGCTTTCAGAATTGTATCCAAATGATTTCACAATGCATAATTATTTACGTGCTACAGTGTTATTTTTTAAAAAAATTCAAAATATGGTATCGTAAAAATAATTATTCTGAACAAGGCACATTTAAAAATGAAATCTTGTATGGTAGGCAAAATACCACACGTATGCTTAAATATTTTAAAGATTAAAATATTTTAATGTATTAATCAATTAAGATAGAGTCTGCCAAATAAACAAATCTTTATTTAGGCTTTATTCCATTAATATACTCTAAGAATTCAGCTTATGACTTGGCTTCATTGTTGGGAAGGGAATTTGCTTCTTAAGGTTTATGGTGGGACTGAAGCAATCCAGTTGTAGATATTGGCTCCATTGCTTTAACAATTTAGCCAATTGTTAAAATTCTGTATCAGTGATTTGTTTTTAATCAATTCATTCTACTTACTCCATCCTTTATCCAAGAATTCAGTTGTTTAAGATAATACAGACAGTAAGTCTTTCCATGTAACTTAATGCTTGTTATGCTTTTATGCTTGTTAACCACATTCCAATCACGGGTATTTGTTTTTGCAACCATAGTGACGACATATATTTATTGGCTGCAGATACAAAAGATTCTAAACAAATATCTGTCTTTGTTTAATTTCAGTAAACTAGGACATTTTCCTAACACCACGGTAATATGGATTTGAACATTATGTCTGTGAAATAAATTGTTGCCCAGTATTCTAATGACAGGCTAGAATGTTTTCAGATGGGCATTACACACTTATATTAAATCAGATCCCCCCCGAGTACTATACCTATCAACTTTTTGTTTTACATTCTTTTATGCAGTATGCCGGTTTAGAGCAGCAACATATTTGAAATTGTATAACCAATGGGGTACTTTAGAGTGCTATTCCTTAGAATTTGTAATCAAGCTATTCTTTATATGGACTTCTGGAAATGAGATTTGATTTGTCTTTTGGAGCTTCTAAGAAAGCACGCCTTCCAGAGTATGAAACGGTCTTGATATCATATCCAATGCATATGCAATTATGTATTGCATATATCAAATAGGGAATAAGGAAGTAGCTTAATTTTTACAGAGAAATACAAGTACTCTTCTTTCCCTGTCACTATTTCTTGTTCCTAATTTTGATTTCAAACTGATGAAAAATTATGCCTCAATAATGGACAGATGGAATGAAGACTGGTAAAAATAATTTCTTTTAAATTTGCTCTTTTTGCTGTTAATTACAAGCTAATCATTGCTAAACACATGTTTATTCCTTGGAGCCTAATCTACACTTTTATAATTTAACAAAAATGGGAGAAATGTTCATTAAATGTTCATTGTTTCTTGTTATTTACTTATACATTTGCTCTCTCTCACTTTAACTTCATCAGACAAAATTTTATTATGCAGCATAGCTTGCTTTTTGGGAATGTCCAGCCATTTACTACTGTCAATGTAACAGGATACTAACTGAAGCCTTTTGGCATTTTCTTGACGGAAATCTGAAGGCCAACAATGAGAGCAGAACAACAACAAAAAAGGGTAATTATAAAAGCATTATTATCACTGGGGAAAAATGTATCACTAAACAAAGTTTGCTACAGTAAAAGAATCCCCCAATCTTCTTGTATAACTTTCCAAGTTAGATCTGGCAGCTTTTCAGGTCTTAAATTTCAAGGATGGGATAGATGCTGTAATCCATATTGGATTTCATGGGATATTCCTCTTGGAAAAAAGAATAGGCCAAGTAAAAGTCTTCATTTATTAATCCAAATTGAAATGAATTAACCTTAACTTCTAAATTTTACCCAGTGAAGATACAATTAATTCAAGCATTTAGTAAATTGATGGCATAAGAATCTGTCTAAGCAAGATAATATGTTTGTCATAACAAGCATGAAACTTGAGAATCACATCATTTTAACCTGTTTCATACTTAGTTTTGTAAGCACAGTGAGAAAAACTTGTGAGGGATTGTATCTTTAATATAAATCAAATAATATTTCCCACTTTTATTTCAAGATTAGGAATTCTGACTTTATTAAAGATGAGATTTTTTTTCCTGAAAAATGTTTAGCCTCTGCTATATTTTTCTCCATATCTGCAAATATGTTTACTTACTGTTGTTAGAAATTCTACCAAATGTCTTTCCTTCTTTGTACTTCAACTCTAAAGAATAAATTATGTGCTATATTGGCAGCCTAATGGATTGTAGGTTTTTTTTAACAGATGTGTTATAAAAGTAGAAACTTGTCTTTTTCTCTTATGTAAAATCTTTCTACAAAGATTTTTACTACTACTTTAGTTCTCCATTTAAACACAATTCTTCCATATAGACTAGTTCTAAACTTCTGGACCTTGGACTTTCTTATTCAATCTGCCTTTGGATTATGGATTTCCTGTCTGACCGCTCACAGAGGGTATCATACATCTTCAGCCCTTATTCTTTACACTGGTACACCACAGGGTTGTGTGTTGAGTCCCTTACTCTATACTCTTTATTTATTTATTTATTTTATTTATTTGATTTGCCAATTGTTTACAAGATAATAAGTATAAGTGTATACATAGTTGTGAATACATGAAATGGGTACATGAAAGAAAAATAAAAGAATAAGAGAAACAATAGGACAGGGACGGTAGGCACGATGGTGCGCTTATGCACGCCCCTACAGACCTCTTAGGAAAGGGGTGAGGTCAATAGTAGACAGTCTAAGGTTAAAGTTTTTGGGGTTTGGGGAAGAGACTATAGAGTCGGGTAGAGTATTCCAGACATTGACCACTCTATTGCTGAAGTCGTATTTCCTGCAATCAAGTTTGGTGCGGTTTACTTTGAGTTTGTATCTATTGTGTGCTCTTGTGTTGTTATGGTTGAAGCTGAAGTAATCATTGACAGGTAGGACATTGCAATGTATGATTTTATATACCATGCTTAAGTCAGACCGAAGACGGCGTAATTCAAGGTTTTCTAGTTTTAGAATTTCAAGTCTGGTGGCATAAGGTATTCTACAACGAGTAGAAGAGTGGAGAACTCTTCTTGTGAAATATCTGGACTTTCTCAATTGTGCTAATATGTGCTAATATTTATGTGCATGACTGTATTCCCACTCACACTAGTAGTACTATTACTAAATTTGCAGATGATACAACAGTGATACAACATCCAGGGGGATGAGTCTGCCTACCGAGTTGAGGTGGACCGGTTGCTTTCATGGTGTGGAGACAACAACATGGTCCTCAACACCAATTAGACCAAGGAGCTTATAGTGGATTATAGAAGGAACAGATCAGACATCCAACTCTTGCTTATCAATGGAGACTGAGTGGACCCAGTTTTAAGTTTCTGGGTGTTACCATAAACGAGGACCTGACCTGGGGTGCTCATATTGCAGCACTAGTCAAAAGGGCCTGGCAGAGATTATACTACCTGAGACTTCTCAGAAAACAACAACTGAATGAAAAACTGCTGGTGACCTTCTACCATTGCACCATAGAGTATCATAACTTACTGCACCTGTGTATGGTTTGCCAATTGCACAGTGGCAGATAGGACAGCACTCCAGAGGATTAATGTCATTGCCCAGAAGATCATTTTCCCATTCCCCTCTTTGGAAGAGCTTTATAGCTCCCACTGCCTTAAAAGAGTTCAAAACATTCTCAAAGATCCATCTCATCCCGGGCACTCTTTTTTTGAACTATTACTATCTGGCAGATGGTACAGAATAATAAAAACAAGGACAAATAGTCTGAAAAACAGCTTCTATACCAGGGCAGTAGCTCTGTTGAATTCTACTGTATAGTACAGTATTGGTGCAGTGTCGGGGTTGTGTGTGTTTCAATTCAGTGTACAGAATGTGAAGGATGTGTGTTTGTGTTTGTTTTCATGGTCATTATGTGTATTGAAGATAGTGTTTGATTTCATTGTACAAGGTGCAATGACAATAAAGTAAACTAAAGGAGAAGAACACATTTTTACCTTTTAAACAGCTTCTATATGAATTGCCCCAAACTTTTTAGGTTGTGTGAAAGAAGGCATGAGCATTCCTTCTGGGAGCAATTAGGGATGGATGAATTTGCCAAACTGATTTCATTCTGCCTCTCACTTTTCCAATATTAAATTTATTCAGTCCAATTTTCTCCTCAGTTTGTACATTTTAAGCAATCTTCATGAAAGCTGGGTAAAATTTTGTGCATATTATTTCCTAATATATAAATTGTTTTAGGTTCACATAGAAATTAAGAAGTTTCCATTGCAGTGCAGATTGAAAACAATTCTTGACTCTAATAACAATGTAAGTACAGTAAAGTATAATGTAATATTCAATTTCCTTAAAATTGGCGAAAGAAACATCGCTAACCTGTGTTGTGCTGATGACACTACTCTGATAACTAGAAATGCAAAAGATCTGTAAGTTTTAGTAGTAAAAGTCAAAGACTACAGTGATAAAAATGGAACCAAATTAAACACAAAAAGACCAAACTAATGACAGACAATTTCTACAACAACCTGCCTTACAACAGAGAATATAGATACTAAAACAGTGGATCACTTCTGCCTTTTAGGATCAACCTTTACAGTAAAGAAACAAGCAGTCAAGAAATACATTACAATCAAGTGTCCTGATGCTTTTGAACTTTTGTGCTGGAGAAGATTCCTAAAACTATTATGGAAACCAAGAAAAAATGGATCATTGTACAAATCAATCCATTTGAGTTACACATTACATGACTTAAATTATCTACTTTGGACACTTTATATGAAGATCTCTCTCTCTCTATAGAAAACCCTAATGCTGGAGAAAGTGAAAGCAAATATATGAAGAGGGCAACCTGTAAAAAAGTAGATGGATTCAGTTCAGTAGACAAGGTTCCATTATTTGAAGCCTAAAAGAGCAGGTTAGGGCAAATCACCATGGAAAATACTGTACCTATGTGGCTGCTAAGAGTCATAAGAATCATACAGTTGGAAGAGATCATCAAATGCAGCTGCCTTCACACTGTATGATTCACTATACCATCCCCAATAATAACTCTCTTGCCTTTGTCAGAAAACATTAATGAAGGAGAAGAAATCACTACATGTTGTGACCTATTTCACTGATTTGTATCTGTTATGCCAAAATAATGTCTAGTTGGTATCAATAATTTGAAATTTCATCCCATGAGTTCAAATTGTATCCTCTGGACCAAGTGAGACTAAGTCTTAATCTTCTACAATATGCTTTTCAGATATTTGAAAGCTGTTATGTCCTCTTCTGCAAGATAAATATACTTGGGTCTTTTAGCTGTAGGACTTGCTTATCAGTCCTTCCACCATCTTGACAGGCTTTTTCTGGGTCTTTTAAAAACTAGTTGTATAGAACTGAACACAATGCTCCAAGGGAAGTTTAACCAAGTGAGTAGAAAGGGATAATTGTTTCTTGTGACTGGGACTGAGTTCCTCTCAATGTTCCTCAAGATGTTGTTGGCTTTCTTTATACCTGCATTGTACTGTTAAGTCATGCTAAACTTGTTTTCCATCAGTACACCCAAGTTTTTCTCCACTGGCTTTATGCCAGATGATCCACATCCTATACTTTTTTTTTATTTAGATGCTTGATTTTATATTCCTTCCTTTAAAAATGTCGTTCAATTTGTTTCTGCTCACTGTTCTAAATCCTTCTGAATGTTTTTCTCTATTCTCCAAATTTATAATCCACCTTGCTAGCTTTTTAATGTCACCCTAGAATTAGGACAAAGCTCTGCGACAACCAACTCAGGATGTCTGTCCAGGTAGATTTGATGCTACTTATAGTACCATTTGAATATGATCCTTGAGCCAACTGTTGTTTCACCTAATGGTTGTGACCATTTTGCTAACAAGGATGTTGTGAATGACTTTGTCAAAAGCTTTGCTGAAGTCAAAATAAGCTATATCAACAGCATTTTCCCAGTCATCCAAGCTAATAACTCTATTATAAAATGAAATCAGGTAACTTTGTGCCATGACTTGTGGTTCCTTATAAATCCATGTTGGATGTTAATTCATTAATTCCTAATCAGAGTGCCCACAGAAATGTTGATTCATAATCTGCCCAATTACCTTCCACATTAAGCTCACAGGCCTATAGTTTTCTGGGATCTGCTTATTTCCTTTTTTAAAATAAGAATAATGTTAGTCACTTCCAGTCCTGGGACATTTCCTGTTCTCCACGACTTTTCAAGGGTTACAAAGGCTCAAGTAGTTCTACAAGCATCTCTGCTAGTTCAATACCCTAGAGCAGGGGACCCCAAACTTGGCAACTTTAAGACTTATGGACTTCAACTCCCAGAATTCTCCAGCCAGCATAGCTTGTAGTTTTCTGGCAGTTGAAGTCCACAAGTCTTAATTGCCAAGTTTGAGGCCTCTGCCCTGGGGCGTAGTTCATCTGATCCTAGAGACGTTAACTCATTTAGATTAGTTGCTCTTTGCTTATTTGGAGCCAAAGTTCACTCTTCACCCCACCCCAGTGGCACAATGGGAGTCAATCAATGGGGGGTTCATTTGCATTTTGAAAGAAAACGAATGCAAAGTAGGAATTAAGAAATTCTCCCTTGTTATTATTCCCCTTAAGCATTTTACCCTTCTCTTTCTGCAGTAAACTAACAATCTCTAACTTTCCTTTTGTTTCTGACAGACCAACAGTTCTGACAAGGATGATAAGGCATCTGAAGGTTAATCAATACAATGAATGGTTGTGGAAACTAGGTTGCCTAACCAAATGAAGAAAAATTAGGGGGTGACATGATAACAGTCTTCTAATACTTGAAGGGATATCACAAAGAAGAGGGAATCAACCTATTTTCCAAAGCACCTGAGGGAAGGTCAAGAAGTAATGAGTGGAAGATCATTTAGGAGATATCCAATTTATAACTAAGAAGTAATTTCCGAACAATAAGGAATTAATCAGTGGAGTGGCTTGCCTCCAGAAATTGTGGGTGCTTCATCACTGGAGGTTTGAAGAACAGATTGGACATAAGTTGGTATAATACTTCCTGCTCAAAAAGATGGTTGGACTAGGGAGACCTCCAAGGACTCTTCCAACCCTGTTCAGACCTTTAAAAACTTTGGTTACTATTGCTGCTAGCCTAACCTCATACTGGACTTCAGCTCTTCTCATGCTAAACTTGCACTTATTGTAAAGTGCTTTGTATTCTTTTTAGGTATAATCCCGTTTCTTTTTCTTGCACATTTCTTTGTTTAAAAATCAATTTATTAAGTTGATAAAGCTGATTGTGAATTTAGTTTAGTTTACTTAGATGTTTTCTATTCTTCCTTCTTGTATGAAATTGTTTAAGCTTGTTTCTGGTGCCTTGTTTCACCAGAAATAAGCCTTATTTCAGCCTTCTTGGACATTTTCCCCTTTAGGATATCAAGGCATTGGAACATTCCTATTATTCTTCTGAGTCCATCAAACTGTGCTTTTCTAAAGTCTAATATTGAAGTCTGAGTGTTTTCACTTTCTCCTCTCCATGCTGTCTGAAATTCTAGGATAACATTGTGGTTGTTTCCCAGGCTTCCAGTTACCTTTACTTTCTCAATCATTTCCTCCAGTTGGCGAGGATTAGTACCACAATCATCTGATTATATTAACACCAGTTTGATGGCATGTAATTGATTTTCTATATAATCCACATTCATAAATCCTGTCATTCTCTGTGATACAGCATTTAGCACTACTCTTCTTTGCAATCCTGATCAGATACATTTTAATAAAATGTTGCTTGCTACCTACAATAGCACTGCTGATTTGTTTTTTTAATAAATCAGTAAACTGTCTTTTGTTATGGTCAGTAACCAGAATTCAACTTAAGTAAGGAAGAAAAATGAAAACATGCAAACTAAGATAAAAATCAACAATAACTAACAAATGAATGATTGATTATAGTTGATTTTACAAGCAATAAAACAAAATTTGTCCACATTTAAACAAACTGCATCATATTGATTGGCTAACAGCAACTGGAGACAAAATAAATCCAAATGACTCATAAATTCAATTAATAAAAGGGAGGGATAAATATTTTACCATATGAAGACACTGCAGGAGGCAAATGGAGGTAGTTTGTAATTCAACCAACTTGAGGTGATTATTATGGACTTTAAATCTAATATACCTGAAAGGCATGATTACATCATTGCTCTAGTAAATTCAAAATGTAGATGGGCTAGAGCTTAATATCATCACAGCTCATTAGAAACAATAAAAAAGTAAAGTCTAGTTTATTTCAGCTGAAGAAATTTAGTAAACCTAAACTAATGATGCTTCTAAGTTTTATGTTTTGTTTTGTTTTCAGACACAAAGTTTTGGCAATTGAAGATTTCAGGAAGAATAAACACAGTAATTCTCTGGAAATTTATAATGTACTAATGACCAAAATGTAATCTTCATAAAAACATTATTACTCACTGTTAGATCCACCCTGCTGTAACGCTGGTGACGTTCATACATTTATCTCGATTTACATCAAAGGCACCCTCTCTGATTTCACACATTACTGATTACACCCTGAATTCACACAACATATTAAACCATAAACTAGTCAATCATTTTAGTGCATTTGTTATGCAAATTTATTTATTTTATTAATTATTATGAATTTATTTGCCACCCATCTCATGTCAAATGACTCTGGGCAGCTTATACCAAATACAGTAAAGACTCTTGTATTCTGGAACCTTATTATTAGCTATTAACCACTCTTATTATGTTAGCTAAATAATAATGCAAAACTGTCCGAAATGCACTTTGCATTTCAAATATGTTTGCACAATTTTACTAACTTTGAAGCAAGATTAAAATGTATCTGACAAGATTTCAACGTAAAGACAGTTCACTATGAAATGGAAACATTTGCTTTTACAGTTATATAATGTCATGATAGATACAAACTAATAACACCATAATAGTGTCAATGTTCCAACTGAGGAACCCAACCAAAAGCAAGCACGGCTGAGATGACCCAATCTCTTAACGCAGAAGTGTCAAAGTCGATTTCACTGAAGACCACATTAGAGTTGTGTTTGACCTTGTGGGGGGCCAGGGTGGGCGGTGCCCAGCTCAATGTCAGGGTGCTCTGCACATAGCCCTCCAGAGTTCCATTTTCACTGGCAGAGGCATTACGGGCTGATCCTTTGCTATTTCCAGGGCATCCCCACGGGCTAGATTTAATCACCCTGCAGGCAGGATCCGGCACCCGGGCCTTGAGTTTTCCACTACATTTACTGTATGTACCACTTCAAACATTTCCTCCCTTAAATCTTGTACCTATCAATTCCAGCTGCCTATGACGTTTTCAGTTTTATTTTTCCTCTCAATCCATTAGCTTATTATATATTTGTTTAGTGATTGGATTTTTATTTATTATCTACGTATATATGACCAAATTTTTAAATAATTGTAATTACTCTTTGCATTCAATGCATATTCATTTCATTATATATTCTTGATCTTATCTTTTCTTATTTGACCACATACATCTTAACTAATCTAGTGTCACTGTTTTCCATTTGCTTTTTACCTTTCCTCTGATATATTGAAATCTTAGTTCCATATAGCAAAATGAATTTAGCTTTTTGTTTCTATCGGCACCTTAGCATCTCTTTTGTACTTTATTTCATAGTAGATCTTTTAATGAGCCAACATTTATAAAGCTATCATACCTCACTGAGTTTAATGGCTATAGTTCCATAAAAATATATAGGATTGCAATCTCATACTGCCATCTCTAATTAGATGCACTTCTCATTTAATACAATGGAAATTTGTCCCAGATAAGTATATGATTACAGTCTTAGACACTTTGTTTCCCTTGTATCTAAATTCCAAAATTCCCAGGCATTTCCTGAACTATAATATTTTAAGATTTGGGTTATGTTTAGCAATTCTCAAAAGGTCATGGTAGAGTCCCACTGTACTCCAAGTGAAGATTGTTGATGTACAGCTTATAATAATACGTAATTTTATCCATTTGTTCATATTAACAACTTCACACATGGTTGCAAGTTGCTCAAATAGAAAAAATATAACATTTCTTAAGTCATTTGTTTCTCCTAAAGAAATATGTGTATTTTGCAACTAGTATTTTTCTTTGGTAAAGAATACTCTCCAGGTGCTTGAGCATTTGTCAACGTAATTCAACAGGGTTTTTCTACTTGTGTAGCAAAATGCCAAGGCAAAAAGTCACACAAACTGCAACAGTCACCAAAGATTCTTTTTGATTAAATTTTCTTTGCTGTGTTCTATAAAGATGAAGAGGTTTTCTTCTCCAGTGATTTAAGGAAATTCTAAATGCCAAGTCTTTCATTTTGCTCTGTCAAATTGAGAAAGAGTGGGTCATTTTTGTACATCGCATCTGGTTAGTGTTTCTTTGTTATTATAAAAAGTTAAAATGAATGATGTTGTATCTAAATGTCTTCTATAAATCATTAGAATTGTCTGTTTTATGTACATTTTATGTACATTCATTCACATTTTATCACTTAGGGTTGAGGTTAGAAATCAAGACAATGTATGTAAAAATTGGGGCAAATAAAATACATCAAAAGCATATCCTCCACCTTGATTTAACTTACATTCCAAAAGGCTTTTCTGTCTGCTATTTTTCCCCTGTTCTAAATAAAAACATTTACCTTTGAAAGGAAGAGGATGGCAATAGGTCAAGGGCTCTCAAATAGAGAAGAAAGTTGAAGGGTACCATACTGTTTAAAAATAAGTCGGTTATTCAAGATTTTTATTTTTTTGATTCTTACTTTGTTTCCTTTCTGCTGGGGTATCAAGGTAGTCAGCATAATTGCTTGCGGTCTTTCTATCCAACTGTACCTTTAGAAACAGGACAAACACTACTCTATTTCACAGCAAGACACAAAATAAGGGAGTGATAAGCAAGTTCACCTACACTATTCCTACTGCATATGAATTATATGAAATCTCTAGTAGCACTTATAAAAAGGCATTCTGTCTCAGTTCAAATATATCTCTTGATCTTTGTAATCCTACAGCTTGAATGACTTTGGCAACTATGCAACTTCCAGCTCAACTAAGGTTGACAAACTGTATTTTTGCAGAGTTTGCAGACAGTTTATTCCTCTCTTGAGGAAAATCTTGTCTCACACCTCTTCCCAGCTGTTGAGCTTCAGTCACTCTAGCACCCTTTAAGTGGGATTTTGCCTTGATTCAGCAGGGCACAATTGGAAAAAGTTCTGTTTCCCTCTTTTTTTCAAGAGAGGACAATTGGCATGCATCAGACCAGCCTAGTATTGTTATTGTTTCATTTTTTGTAGATTGGTGGTTGAGAGAATTTGGGGTTTTCCAATGCAGTGGAAAAAGCAGAATTCCAGTGCTGTAGCAATTGATTCCAGTTCCAATAGCTATGCATTTGCTTAGACCTATTGGAATATCTTCCCTCTCTTCAGCTACTGTTGTAAACTGTAATCATGGTTAGACATGTTAGAAAAAACATCTGGTTTTCAAATAATGGCACAATATCATTTAATATTCATAGCTCTTTCAATACAGGTCAAATGATTATTTTGTAGCTTAATCCTACTTCAGGTGATTATATACAGGTAGGTTCTCAACTTACAACTATTCATTTAGACCACCGGTATCAAACTCTATCGCATCATCGGCCGAATTGTAATGTATCATGACATTTTTTGCCTTTGCTGAGCCAGACCTGATTTAGACCCTTTGAAGTTACCACAGCACTGAAAAAAATGACTTATAATAGTTTTTCACACAGCTTTTGTAGTCGTGATCAAAATTCAGGCACTTGGCAACTGGCATATATTTACAACAGTTGCCTGGTTCAGGGATCATATGATCCCCATTTGTAACCTTTTAAGCTGGTTTTCAACAAGCAAATGAGGGAAGCTGGATTCATTTGATTCACTTATCAACTGCAGTAATTTGCTTAACAACTATGGCAAAAAGGCAGGGGTAGGATTCAACCAGTGTTACCACTGGTTCGGTGACTACATTTTGCATGTGCATGCACACTTCGCACGCTGTGTGTGCGTGTAAAATTCCTTAAGTTGTGCCGCATGGACAGCTGAAAAAGGGCTGCATGCAAGTATGCAGCATTTGAAAAGCATCTATTTTCCTGCCTTTTCAACCTCAGCTGTGCCACGCGAAGCAGCTGAGGTTGAAAAAGCAGGAAATAAAGGACAGGTAAGAGCCCGGACAGGCGGGTGGGCCAAACTGCAGCAAACACAGAACTGGTTCGGTGTTTGCTGCTCTTCAGAGCTACCAGTTCTATAGATCCAGGCAGAACCGGTAGCATCCCACCCCTGCAAAAAGGTTGTAAAGTGGGGTAAAACTCACTTAACAGCTCCTTGCTTAGCAACAAAAATTTTGGGCTCAATTGAGGTCATAAGTCGAGTTGCATAAGTTGTAAATTATATAACTTGTAATTTGCAAGTTAACAAATGCACCAAAGTTGTGTTGAAAACTTAGAAGAAGAAGAATCACTAAATTCTTTTTGCCTAAAATGATATAGGGCCTCCTGCTTGAGCAGGGGGTTGGGCTAGAAGACCTCCAAGGTCCCTTCCAATTGTGTACTTCTGGATTTTTGTATGGAATGGAGATGAGGGACTTGATTCAGACTGCACTGACTCAGTGAAATTTCTGTATTCTTCATTGGAAAGCTGGAAGGAGAGCACTGATTAATACCATCAAGATACAACCTCCCTCAAAGGAAATCCTGCAAGAACAAATTAACTAGATACCAAATAATTATTGAAACATATACATTTTTTTATTCAGATTTTTTCTTTAAATGTGTGCCTTCTCAACTATTTTATCTGGTGATGGCAATATTTTAATCCAGGAACATAGGTTAGTGTTCCATGGTTAAATAGTATGAAAAGTCATCCAATGTACAATTTAGTTTCCTACTAAAATAAGATGGCAAATAAAGATAATTATTTAAATTCCAGCAATCATGCATGTGATATTTATTATATCACCTAGGAGTAATTTATTGGAAACATTGTCATACAAATGTTTCATAAATGTATATTGAGTTCTGTTGAATTGTAAGAATAACATAAGTATACTATCAGGGTTCCAACCAATGCCCTAATAAAATTCAGAGTGTCAAGCCATTTAGCAAGAAAAATCTAGTTGTTTATTAGGATTAGTGAAGACCTTGCCTCTGTCTAAGTGCATGTGCTTCATGAGGGAGAGGGGATATAAATTGTGCACGCAAATGCTGTTTATCCCATGGAAGTCCATGCATAATCTCATAATCCCATCTTTTTTTTCTTAAAGTAGGACTGGGGCTGTGACTTGTGGCTTGGTCGGCTCGATGAACCCTCTTACTAGGTTTTTGTCTATGTATTTGCACATTTCTTGCATCACCTATGGCGCTGTGGCATACCATTTAGTTTTGGGAAGCTTATCCCCGGGGATGATTTCAATGGCACAGTCTGTTGCATGATGGGGGGTGGGTGGGGTGTAGGACATCATACTCGGTTTCACTGAACACTTCAGCAACTTGCTCAAGCTTAATCGGGTGGGCCAATTTCTTTGTTCTGATCCCTAATTTCAGGACTATGGGTAATTTAATCTAACAACCAGTGTAGTCTGAGGCTATTAGGGCTTCAAAAGTCCCCTGGGTCCCTATTTTTGGGGCTGTGAGGCATATTGGGAAGACAAAAGGGTGGATGGGCATTGTCAGCTGGATTTCCCCCCCTTTGGCTGGGTAGGGCAGCCTGGAGGGCTTTATGGGACTTGCTGGTGGCACACCTGCACCTTTGCTCTGGCTGCACCCTGGGTGGGGGCTTTGGCTTGGGTTTCAGAGCTGGAGGTGCACAAGCCAATGCAAAGTGGCCTATCCCTCTGCATCTATAGCATTTCAACTGGCCTCAGGGGAAGGTTGGTCTTGGGGTCATCTGGGTTGCTGTGGCATCCTGTAGGCCAAGTGGTCTCTTATCTGGTTGTTCTCTCTCTTTGGGACTTGGTTGTCTTCACATGTCATTGGCACGCAAACCTCAGTCAATCTTTATGGCTGCTCGAAACCAGTCAGAGAATCATTTGGGAATGTCCTAATACATGGCTTGCCTAATTTGCTTGTCTAGACTTTCTCTGATAAAATGGACTAGTACAAGGATGTCAAACTCAAAACCCGGGGCTCAGATCTGGCCCATGGGGCTATCAGGAAAACAGTGAAGGATTGGCCCGTGGTGCCTCTGCCAGCAAAAACAGAGCTCCAGAGGGCCACATGCTCCATTTTTACTGCAGAAGGTTGTAGGAGGACATCCTAACCAAAAACAGGGCTCGTGGGGGCTATGCCCCCCCTCGAGCTCTGTTTTTGCTGGCAGAGGGTTGCAAGAGGCTACTCCAGCTGAAAACGGAGCTCAGGAACCTCAAGCAAACTGGCCATGCCCACCACATCCATGCCTACCACAGCCACACACACACACACACACACACACACACACACGCGGTCAAATACAATCCTGATGTGGCCCTCAATGAAATCAAGTTTGACACCCATTTAGTTAATGAGTATGGACTGTAGACAAAGAAGGATAATAGTAATGACTTCCAGATTGCTGTCCAGAGAACTATATGACTGTCCATCTAATTGCTAACAATGGAGCTCAGGAAAACAATTTTAACAATTCTGGAAATATTTATATAATTGTAAATAATATGAAAAATAAACTGTTCAATGACTCAAAAATAAAGATGTTTTTGTACTACGATATAATTTTTAAAGATTCATTTTATTATTTTAAATTTAATACATAAAGTTAACCACTGAAAGTGGTCTACACATAATAAAATAAGAAGTACATACAGTATATATAAAAGTGATAAGATATAAATTTATGGGGTATTTTTCTATCAGTTAAATTGTAAAGATTGTATAGCAGGGTTGAATCAATTAGGTACTTTCATTCAAGTGCATTATTCATGTTAGAACAAAGATTTTCAAATATGATTCTATTGAAATATGGAGTTTCTCAGAAATCAATCCAAAATGTTGAAATCTCCAGTTTTGTTGTTTACTAGTTGCTAAAGCTAAAAATCACGTATGAAACATACCACATAGTTTGTTATGCAAATGGGAGTTTAAAAATCCTAGCTTAACTTTATGCATAAATGCAATCATTGCATGGAAGTGCAGGAAAAGAAAACCCCTATTTTGTGAGTGTGTGTGTTACATGTTCTGCCATAAATACCCTATTTAGATATAGATGCTTTGAAGACATATATCAAAGGTTGTCAAATTATTTGTATTATCAAATAAAGTTTAGTTAATTTATTGTCATTGCACCTCATACAACAAAATTAAATGCCATCTTCAGTGTACATTATAACTATAAAAATAAAACAAACACACATCCTTCACATTCTATACAATTGAATTGAAAACCCAATACTGAATTAATATTGCACTATACAGTAGAATTCAATAGTGTTATTACCCTGGGATAGAAGCTGTTTTTCAGCCTATTTGTCCTTGTTTTTATTATCATATACCATCTGCCAGATGGTAATAGTTCAAAAAAAATGGTACCCAGGATGAGATGGATCTTTAACAATGTTTTGAACTTTCTTAAGGCAATGAGAGCTATAAAGCTCTTCCAAGGATTCTAAATTCTTTATTATGATAATAGACCAGTATGTTTTGTGTATTATGAATCTGAAGATTGACATTTAGAATATTATGAGTTCTATCTCTTCCAAGACCATCCATATGAGACCATATGGATGGTCTTGGAAGAGATAGAACATTATTGCTGGAAACATTGTAATGGCAAGCTTTTGTACATGCAGCCAGCCAGGAATCAAATCCACCTCAATGACATCTCACTAAGCTGGACATACATAGGAATTTCTACAACAAAAATACACTTTCAACCTTCAATTCCCAAGTTTAGAAGTTGTTGGGAAAGGAACTTCCTGAAAATAAAATCCTAACCAAGTCCTGAAAATTAAGCTCCAAAAGGATAAATTTCTAATGAAGTGCAGTTTATTTATTTCTTGGTTTGTACAAGGTTAATGGATCAGTGACTTAAGCCAAACTTAAACACGCTTTTAGAATTTCTTCTTCCTTCCTTTACCTAATTAATGGAAAGTCAGGAGGTATAAACATTAGTTTAAAGAAGTGGTTCTAAATATTTCACACTTTGTGTAAACCTGAAGTAGCCCTGGGACACTGTCTCCAATAACTGATAGTAGAATCAGACTCAAAGTCATTTCCTCCTATTAATGACAATCTCTTCTCTCACATCTCCTTTTAAACATTTAAGATTTACATATTTGCATTATCTCTAAACGCTCTTGAGAGGGAGAGAGTAAGCAGATCATCCCAATCATTACATGAGGGGAAAGGTTCTGCTCATTATAATCATTTTCTAAATAAAACCTTGGTTGAAACGAGCAAGTTAACTGCATATGAATGATCTTCCTTCCAGCTGTGAACCAAGTAGATGTTACTTTTTTTACAGAACTCAAGGGTTAGTATAATTATGCTGAAGAGACTCTGGGTCACATCCACCAATTAACTCTGTGAATGTAACCAACATGTCTAAATGATGCTCCTGGGCAGCCAAAACATTCTCTCCATCTGATTCTTCATATCCCAGAAATAATGAATTGGTGGCTTGTTAAAGTGTCTCATTTCCCTTTTGTACTTATCATCATTAAAATAAACAACCTATTCAGATCCATCTTTGTAAAGAAAAAGCATATAAATAAAAAAAAAACATTTATGAAGACAGCCAGATACTAATTTATCATAGAGCTTTCTAAGCCTGCTTTGCCATACAGTTCAGGCATGCTTAATCCAATTGATTTAAATGGAGCTGCCTCACACAAGCTGTCAAAACTACTAAACTGCTACTTATTCTTTTTGAATATTAATTTATGTGTAAGATCAAAGAACAATGTGGATGCATATCTTACAGTTACCTTTCTCATCAGTTATTTCTGGTGGGAAAAGCCTACAGTTTCTATAATGCTACTCTGTGATAAAGCTGTCTACATAATAGAATTGTATTGAAATAAGTGAGATGATAAGTCAACCTTTCCAGAACATTGATCATTAAACACCTGATGCTAACTCTCATTTTTTATTTGGTAATTTATTCTAGGTTAGTATGTTTTCCATCCACTATGAAGGCAGGCATGATATATGCTACCCAAGCTCTTTTAAGAAGTGTATTTATTTAGAAATAATATAAATCAACAGATAATGAAATTTAAGTATAATAAACTTGGTATGATAAACATGGCTTGATACCCTTAAGTATAATAAAAGTGGTTTGGTGCTCTCTCCAAGATAAAAGCTTAGATCTAATGTATCCACTCAACTCTGTAGACAAAAGTTCTAAACATAATAGATTTTTTCTGCCTTGAATGCTGAATGGAAGGGCATATTCTCTCCCACTCCATTACATTGAATCAGATCATATGTCTGGAATACTGTTTAACAAATGTGAAACTGCAATTTTTGCACCATATACAAGTATTATCCATAATTTGACTCTATTCCATCTTATATTTCTTTTACAAAAGCACAAGTAGCAACATACTGCATATCTAAATCATGATAGTTAAAACACAGATATTTTGTTGCAACAGCTTGTCTTAAGGCAGGGGCGTCAAACTCATGTTGTCACAGCAGTGATATATCAGGACTTTTTTCTCCTTTGCAAAACTGGGCATAGTTTTTCTCCTTTGCTAATCTGGCCAGCACGTGACATATCTGGCCCGTGGACCAGGAGTTTGACCTGTCTTAAGGGATTCTTCTCTTTCATCTTTTCTTGTATCTTATTGCTGCTCAAATAATCACACTTTCAGGAATAAAAAATAGCCTTTTTTAAAAAAGTTTTGTTTCATTTTTGTACTGGAAGTTGCTAATCACAGATACTGACATAGCCTTTCTAAAATAAGTCTAACATTTCTGTTAAGGCGTAGAGCTGGGCTGTTAAACTTCCAGCCCGCAGGCTGGATACATCACGTGAGCTCACGCCCCATTTAGCAAAGGGGAAAAAAGTCCTGATATGTTATGTGGCACTGTCGTGACAACATGAGTTTGACACCCCTGGTGTAGAGAGTAGAGCCATGAATGGATTGTCTTCTTAGTTTGATTGGCACTAATCTGAATTAAAAATGTATTTGATTGGTCTGAAGTCATCCATCACCATGACATAAGGTATCATCAGTATGCTTGTGAGTCCTAATTATATATTTAAGTCTGGAGCCAGTCTTAGTCTAAGTCTCTCCATTTATATCTGCATTAGATCAAGCATCCTACAGGTCACATTGGTTAGGGAGCTGCATTTGGCAGGTCCAAGGTAGCAAGGAATTCATGCTATGGTGCCCACTGTATAGTACATCTTCCCTCTTGAAGCAAGGATGATCCTACCCCTGTAAATTTTCTGGTGCAATCAGGCCTGGGGACCCCAGGGTTCTGGTGAGATATTGAGGTGGCTCCATTGTTATTAACTTGTGCTGTTCACCTAATATTTGTTCCATTTTTTTAGATATATTTTTAAAAAGTATTTTGAAGTTTTGAATAATAAGATCCTATGACGGTACCTTTAACACCATCAAACTTCAACATTTGCCTATTCCAGAACCTTGAAAAGGCCTCGATAATAATGCCAAATCCGGTCTAAACATCTGGCTGATTGTGTGACCAATCATAATTATTTTGTATATATTGATTTTTAGCTTTATACATGGGACCCACAATCCTATGTATTGTGAAATGGACAGCCATGTAAGATTGACAATAAATATATAAAAAAAATAAACTTGCGAACAGTTTTATTCATTGTGCAGTCGTGGATAGCAGTTCAGAGTAATAGAGTAACAGAGTAATTAATAGGCTTATTGATGAAATCCAACAGAAATATAAGGGGGAAGAGTGATTGAAGATGAATATTTATGTAGGAAGTTTCCAACCAACAAGAGAGCACTGTGTTAGATTTATGGACAAGTATCATACTTGAGAAGCAGAATAAAAATTATCTTGAACATCTGAAGCCTTACAAAATCTACTCTAGGCAGCTCAAAGGCAATCTTCTCCCTCTTTTGGAAAAGAAAGAGCCATTAGCTCTAGGAAAGGGTCACCCCTCCCTCAGGGATGTGGTATTTTTGCAAAATTTTCTCCTGACAACATGCCTCTACCAGGAACATATTTGAATTTGGGTGTATGCCAGTCATTGTTCACTTTGGAATAAATTAGTTTTGTGGCATTGAGATAATGGTGGGTTCTCTTTTCAAAGAACAACGTATCAATGAGAAAATAATTCCATCCTTCTGAAATTATGATTAAATGCAAATGTATTAAGTATCTAAAATTAATCAATAAACTATGTAGCAATATAGAATTTAAAAGATGATAAAACACATCTACAAAAACATATAGCAATAAACAGCATGGTTTTTTTATTTGCATCTTAAAGGGACTTTCTTTTCCCAAGCAGAAAATTCCAGGACCTGTAATCCAACAGAGCAGCACAGATGAAAACGGTTCATTAATTAGAAAAATGTAGAAGCATCTCTGCTGGATCAGGCTAAAGCCTATGTCATTGGTTGGCAATACACAGCCAATGGGCCATTAATGGTTCTAGACCACCCACCCCTGAGATTAGTCTTGAAATGCAATAGCAAAATGTAAAAAAAAAAAAATCAGAGTTGAGAAGTTTAAAATACTTTTCAAAAGGGGGTTCAACACATTTTTTCTTCTTTAAAAAGGCCCAAACTATCCACATCCAACTTACAAAAATCTAGGGCTGAAAATGAATGTCACTGCCAGACACCCTGCAATTTCTGGAGTAGTTCCTGCCCTCTTCAAAAAAAAAAAAAAAAAAAAACCTGGGAAAAAAATGCTCAGTGTTTTGCCACAGAAAACCTAGTTGCCCATTCTTCTTGCAGCCTTAGTGGCCAATTGGATGTCCACAAAAGCCCCAAAATGCAACAATCTTCTCCAGCTGTCTTAGATCCTAAAGGAACAAGCTGTCATGATTATGTGGCAGTGTTTCTCCTTTCTATTGACATATGGCACAATTAATGCCTAAGTGATTATCATGCAGTATACATGTGCTTCACCCAACATCTATTATTCATGATGTATCAATTTACTTCTGTTTATGTTAATAGTACAGACTAGAATTCAAAAAAGCTGCTTAGCATTTTGAGAACGTCCCCCAAATGATCAGTTCTTCAGAGAGCCAGCTGTACACTCAGTTTTCAATTACAATTAATTCATGCTAAAAATGCCCGATATGTGGTACTTTTTCTGAAATATATCTTACATGAAGGTCTATTGATATTGGAATAGAAGCTTATATTCCAACCAATAGAGTGGGCATTCCATCCATTTTCAAGCAAGTCTGGAATAATATTTTGCAAATTTGAATCCTGTAAGAAATGTATATGGTACTTTGCCAGGATGACTATATGCTCTATTTTTTTACTGAGAGCTGAAGAAAACAAATGCTGGTAAAACAGAGGTCTTCATGAGATCAAATACACAGCTGTTATATATTTTTGATGCATACCTGATGAAAGAATATGCAAAACAAATAGATTTATTCCCAAGCATAAATTAGGCTTTTTGCAGTATTATAACAATATAATGAAGGAAGGAAAGAAGGAAGGAAGGAAGGAAGGAAGGAAGGAAGGAAGGAAGGAAGGAAGGAAGGAAGGAAGGAAGGAAGGAAGGAAGGAAGGAAGGAAGGAAATACTTAGAATTTGCCAATATTAGTTTTATGCTATTATGTATGTATGTATGTAGGGGTGGTTGTTTGAAATCAGGGATACTTATTGAGACAATTGCTTTGCAAAAAAAAGAGAGAGAGGAAATTTTCAAATCTGAAGCAAGAGCTCCCTCTGTCTTCATTCTGTTGCCTTTTCAAATAATTCTAGGAAAACATGAAGACATGGGTTAATATTCTTTAAAATGTTAATATAAATGTCTTGCACCCAACTAAATGGTATAAAGACAAGCATGGTAAAGATATTGCACAGAACAGCTCCATTGAACTTGGTGGGAAGTAGATATAGGCAGAAAGAGACACTTCAGAATATTTTTGAATGACAGCTGCTGGTATCCCTTATTGCTTGAAGTTGAGTGTTCAAAAAGTAATGGTAAAGTTAAATTTCAAAGGGTTAGGGTTATCACCATTTTGTATTATACAGTATATAAAAAAAAATCAAGTAGTTGGAGGACACGCAACAAATAATACATTTGGATTTAAACGTAGCAAGAACCACTGGCATTAAGTTGAGAAGATTTTGGAAAATTTCAAGTTGAAAATATTTTGGAAAAAGATTTTAGAACTAAGATCTTATAGGACTTTAAGAGTCCAACACACAAGCATCTTGAAACATAATCCAGTGAAGTGAGTTGGGCTGAGACAGAGTAACTGAACTAAAGTTACCCAACTGACATTTACTCAGTTTTCCGGTTTCTAGGCCACTACACCAAACTGGGTCACATTTGTTGATAGTTCAATGTTGTCTTCTATATCACCGGTGTCAAATTCACGGTGTCACATTGTGACATACTGCAACTTTTTCCCCTTTTGCTAAATGGGGTGAGTGTGACCAGTGAGTGATGCATCTGGCCTGAGAGCTGTGAGTTTGACACCCCTGTTCTATATAATTCTATCTAACATATCAAACACCAACTTGAAGAATTGTTTATTAATTTTCCGTCTGGTAATGCTGCTGCAAATCTTGATCTCTAGTTTTTTTTTTTCTGACAAAGTGCACAAGAATATCCTTTGGTATATTTCTTAACTTGCAAATTGCATATTCTATTAACTGTCAATTTCTACTTCTCTATCACCTTCATCCGATTTCAAAAAGTCCTTTTCTCAAATTGGACTAAGAATATTGAGTGCTATTGCACACCTCTGAGACCTTCACAAACTAAATATTAACCACCATCATATTTAAGTCCAAAACATTGGGCCAGTTGCTATATGCATCACAGTTGGTCTATTAGTTAACAGTTCCACAGAGGTCTTTTCTTTTTTGTGTGCGTTGAAGTCCATGTTGACTCCTGGTTACTTTCTGGGCTACTTCCTGCAGGATTTTTTCAGGAAGGTTTTTCAGGAAGTGGCTTCTCATTGCACCCCTCCCAGGGCTGCAAGAGAGTGGCTGGTCCAAATTAACCTTGTGCCTAAGACAGGACTTGAACCTGTAGTCACCCACTTCAGAGCCCAATTCCTTAATTACTACACCAAATGGGCTCTCCACAATGGTCATTCAAACTAAATTGCTGAAATCAATGCTTATTGTAGCCAAAAGCATTTCTAATTCAATCCTAACACTTGAAAGTAGGGGTGTTTGAAATGAAACATAAGACTTGATTTGAACTAGTTTTGACTTACTAGTTGAAACTTTTTTCCAGTAGGCCAAGCACCGCTGACCTTAATAGATGACTTTGTTTCTTCATGGGCCTTGCAGTAGAAAATAAATTCACAATCACTATCTAAAAAAAAAAACCCTAATCTCCACTGGATACAATCAAACTAACACCAAAATATACCAAATATTGAAAGATATAGTATCACAAACTGTTTCTTGGGTGATTACCAATATACTACAAGGCTATAAGAATTTATAGCCAAACAAAAGAATGTAAACTAAGCACATGATATAAATGAAGCTGATGCCTGTCTATAAGTTTTTTGCTTGGAGAAAGGGTGCATGCCAAAGAATAGTGAAAAGTCAGTCCAAGGTTTTAGAGTGGGTCAAGATCAGTCCAAAGGAAAAGTCTACATTTGAAGGTGCTGCATGACCTGCATGTCAAATGTTTCCAGCAAAAAGAACAGACACAGAGCAGATTCTTATATAAACTGCAACCACCTGTCACTAACCAGAAGGTTTACTCCTTTGCTTGGCAAGAAGCCTAATAGATCTTTCCTGTTCTGTTTTCTTTTCTACTTATGTGGGTTGGAGGTCTTACATCATGTTCTTCTGACTCTTCCAGCTGCTCAGGTGTTGCCTGTGTTTAATCATTGTCACATGATTTCTCCTGAGGCTTGCATTCCACAGGTTAGTTGGATCTTCTTTTTCAGCATCAGATTCAGACTCAGAATCTAAGTTCTGAGCCTTGTCCATAACAATCACCCTAAGCACCTGGAAACCTATGAAGTTAGCACATTAAATCTTCTCAGACTAAAGAAAATAACTTGTAAGACCAAGACAAAATATATCTCCTTCTCCCCTTCTTAATGGAAGATTATAATAAAACATATAAATGAAAGTCTATCTATGTGATTCTGGAGAAATACAAATAGTCAAACATGTCCTCCTTTATTGTATTTGCTATAGAGATTTCAAAAAGTACATATAGCATTAATCCTCCAATAATTCCCAGGTAAAACTGATGAGATTTATATTAAACTATTATTAGCAGACACAAACAACACCTAAGAAGATTCTATTTGTTGGGTGGTGGTAGAGACATTATCAGCTGACTGCATCAACTAATTTTAATTTTTGCTCTGCTATTTATATTTTAAACTTTAATTTTCTGATCTATGATCATAGTAAACATATTTATTTGTTTGGTTACTTCAAGAAGAAATATACCTTATGGAGTAATTATCCCATTAGTTGTATTAGATATATTAGGTATATTCTAAAAAACAAACTTTCAAAAGAAAACTCCTTATAAATGGAATAACATAAAGACTGTTCAACAATCAAAAAAGATAATTATGACACGCTACTGAAAAAAATTTAAAAAAAAAATCTAGAAAACTGGAATAATTTACAACTGTCACTAATAGGCAGAATATTAACAATTAAAATGAACATACTACCTAAAGTCTTATTTTTGTTCCAAAATATACCAATTAAATTGGAATTTTTTTTTTCAAAGATTTGAACAAAATGACGTTAAATTTTGTGTGGCAGGGTAAGAGACCAAGGATTAAATTGAAACATCTTCAAGATGCAAAGGAAAGAGGAGGAGTGGGCTTCCCGGAATGGGAACTGTATTACCAGGCAGCTTGCCTTGACAAGGATCAAAGACTGGATTAATTTAGATAACAAAAGACTCTTATTATTAGAAGGGCATTACTTACAAGAGGCTGGCATGCATATTTGTGGCCTAGTAGAAATATGGCCCATCAATATTTTCTGAGGCACAAAATACGGCAAGCTTTAATTTTGATTTGGAATAAAATAAGACTGCAAAACTACATAAAAATACCAGGCTGGATATCACCATTAGAAGCAATAACATACCCAAATTTATACAACCAGGAAAAACTCATCACATATAAAGACATTATAACTGAGGAAGGTCAATTAAAACAAAGTCAGAAACTAAAACAACAAGGAATAGTATTGGAATGGTGGGCCTATCTTCACATACAGTCCAGATATGAAAGAGATAAAAAAGAATGGGGAATTGTCAAGATACAATACTAGACAAAATATTAACAGGACCAGAGATAAAATAAATAAAGAAACTTTATAAACGCCTACTTGACCATTAAATATATGAAGAACAAGTAAAGAATCCATGTTAACCTGGGCTAGAGACCTTGGGCATAGTATCAACCTAGACCAATGGCAACAAATTTGGAACCAAAATAAAAAGATAACGTTAGCAACATCTTATAAGGAAAATCTGTATAAGATGTTTTATAGGTGGCAGCTGCCACCAGCCAGATTAGCAAAAACTCATCACAGCAACCTCATCAGGACAGGATTCAACAGTCCATCTGCATCTGAAAGACAAAGACCACTCTTATGAAGACAAAAAAGCTCATATTCTGTACAGAGAGGACCACTGTTTGAAAGAGGGGTCAAATAGGCCATGTATGTTAAAATTGGGAGGGATATGACACCACCTATCTCCTTACAACACATCCTTTCAGCAGTCCCAAGAAGGTTCCATACCCATTTGCACTCTGATTCAGGTGACTCTGAGGCTACAGCTAAACCTCCAAGGGGTGTCAACAATTCTCAGAGAGCTGGTGACCGACCTTTAGAGTGATAACAACCAGATGACTGCTAAGGAATATAAACCCTTTCACTCCCCATTAGTTAGTTAGAGCTGAAGAAGCTTTTTGGATGACTAGCAAAATATTTTCAAAGAAAAGAAACCAAGAAAGTTCATTTGTCTTTTGGAAAAGCACCTTTGGGACAGGTAAGTTGGACACTGCGCCAACATTTTCTTGTATAGAGGTCTGTAGTGGGCAATAGCTGTAAGCAAATGAGGAAAGCTAAATAGATTTCCATAATTGACTAACTCATATTTTCTTTCATCTATCAAATTAATTTCCATTTAATTTCTACATAAAGCTGACTTTATATAGAATATGTCAAATCTGCTTTTTCACTGTTTTCATAATTGTTTGTGTCTATTAGCATATTCTCTGACTATAGACCTGTTTGCCACATTAAAGATTCCCTGATAATGTAATTGTAAATACTTATCTGCAATTTCTGTCATTAAATCAATTAAATCAATAAATCAATATTACTGTATATTAAATCATTTATTACTTTGTGGATCAAATTATTGTATTGAAGGATTAAATAACTATGAATTCAAAGGATGCTACAGTTGTCTTATATGATTTTATTTAGTATGTATCTCTAGAAACACAGGGATTAGATGCTCATTGCCAGTTATCATACCAAATCACTGTTTAGAAATAATGCTAATTACTCCAAACTCCTAGCTTCATCCAGTTTTCATTTTAATACATTGTAGCATATGAAAACATGATTAGAAAGACAAAAATTAAGCCTGCAACTTATATTAAATCACATGCCAATTAAATTAATAAGCCAGATAGTCTGCTTCACAGGTTTCTTTCTTCAGAAAATGTGTAAATCACCAATTGTCTCAGGCTAAGTTCCCGATCCCTTTTAAAAACAATTTTGTGTTCATTAAATTACTGATGTTACTGAATTGGTTCTAGTGGAAGAGTTTATAAATCCTATAAACAAATATATGAAAAAAATAAAATCTCAATGAATTCTGCTAATCTATGATTATATTTTAATCATAAATGAATGTGGCTGATATAGAACATAAGTTAAATTTATTTGCATGAATTAAATATAAAGTTAAAATATCAATCAATTAAAATGGCAAATGCCCACAATTGTTCAGATAAAAATACTTTGTATGTGGGTTTAAGATACAAATAATTATAATTGTTGGTCAGAGAAGGATGTTAGTAGGAAAAATAAGCATATTCCAAAATATACCTATGTGTGCAGTATTTTTCAGTAATGACAAATATCTCATTCATGTCATATTTAATGCATATTTTTCTGTTCTGTGTCTTAGGGTGAATAACAAAATGTTATTGACATATTTATTGCTCTTACATTGACTGGTTAGTGACTGCAAGAAACAAAGAAAGCAGAATATTCTATGTTTTTTCCTTACATTTATTTATAATGGTTTGGAATGTATACTTCTAGTATTTTGGAATCCTTTTTTTTTTAGTCACTTGGACTCAGCTGCATTTCAAAAAATTTCATATAATTATTAAATAAAAAAAAACATTTCAACGTATTGTATTTATTCAGTTAAAATAATTAACATAAGAACTTAAGACAGGAAAAGTATTGCACACATCAGCTCTTATTGATTTCAGCGAGGCTTAAGCAACTTAGATCATAGCCTTTGTATCCTACTGTGATTTAGTTTTCTGCTGGGTTTTATTGCAATTCATAGAATTCCGATATTTTGGGGGACTGCCAAGTTTTTTAAAGAGTGAGCTGACATAAAATTTATTGAGCAATTGCACTGATTAACAAGGCAGTTGTGTTTCTTGATTGTTCCTTTCCTATTTAAATGGGTTTATTAACCTAATCTATTTTGCTCATAACAGCCTCGCAAATATACACACTGAACAGTTTCAGCAAATATCCAAGTATATGATTTGAAATGAACAACAGTTTTATCGTTTAGGAATACAAGGCGACTGATGTAAAATTCCTGGCTGCCCTGAAGGAATACCACAGAATCATAATGTTGGAAAGACCAGTTGGGCTAATTCCCCACTCAGTGAACAAATCTAGATTACAGCATCTCAGACAGATGGCTCTGTAGCCTTGACTTGAATTCATCAAATGAAAGGATCCCATTATCTCTCTGAATAACACCTGTCCATGTGTCAGCTGCTCTTTCAGGTCTCATATAATACATACTCAAGTAACACTATTTATAAAAGACTAGTACTAAGCGATTTTTTCAAACTCTGGATCACATATACAATCCCATAGAAATTTTGAGAATATAGGAATCCCCCATGTGCAGCCTCACTAAACTAATAGGGTTTTGTAGGATTCACCTACATAGAAGTTTAAGCTGAACACAAATAAAGACTCTACTTGGACAACGAATGTGTATTGCTATTAATGATATAAAATTGTTCACTTGAAAAATTAATATAAGTGATAAAATTAAAATGGATAAATGAATTTGAAAAGTCGTAGCCTTGCAATTCAGATATGGATCAGGATGTGATTATGGTTTCAGAAATTTTTAACCACTGAAGACAGCATAAATATCAGAATACTTGTAAATATTAATAGTAGGTTATAAAGCTTATTTTAATTAGGTCCTAAGTAATAATGATCACTTATAAAGCAACCAATATAAATTTTCCACTCAAGACATTTCGTAAGGAAGCTTCCTCTTTATAAAACATGGATCAGACAGAATCAGTTCAAATGTGCATCTATAAATTCATACATAAAAAATTAATTGCACCAAATCTTTTATCTCTCAGTCATGTTATTCCTTCAGTTCTATAGATCATCTCCAAAAGTAATGCCATTTCCCCTTTAAAATTATATATGTCTGCCATGTCTTGAGCAGAATACTCATTTGTAAACAAAATGGTGATTCATTATTGAAGCTGAAGGGCATCCTTTTACCTAGATGTAAATTTATCATTTTTAATGCCTCACAGCTTGATGCCTGAAAATCTCATCAAGTACTCGGAAAGCTTCCTTGACACAGATTAATGACCCAAACAATTAACTTAATAAAGGAAATGAACCAGCAAGTGCAGGTTGGAATTGGGTATAGGAAACTGTGGGCCAAAAGTGATCCTTAATGCAAATAAAATTTTAAGAGTTATATCTAGGATCTATCATTTCATTTGCTTTGTAGAAAATTATGATTTAGACTACTATGTCTATAAGATGATATTTTCCTCAATATATTCATATTTTGTTGACAAGAGGCACCTCTACTCTCTAAACTCTTGTTCCTAAAATTGCTATAAATGTTGCACAAGCCCACCAGTTCTGCAGCATTTAAAATGGAAACATAATTTGAGATATGTTTGAAAGTGTTATACAGAAGCTGACAACTTTTTTGTGGGGGGGAAGGGGGAAGGAGAGCTGGATTTAGAATGGTGTAATTTATTTTTATTAACTAATGCCATTTTTCCCCTTCACTTCCAAATGATCAGGAAGAAGATGCGGTCTCTACTATTTTCAACATCTTGTAAAACTGCACATCAAAGCAACTGGACTCATTAGTCCTTCTTAGAGCCCCGCAAGATAGGTGCTTAGTATTATGGTATTTCAGGAATACCATATTTACATTAACTGTGAAGAAGCCAAGATTTCCCTCCTGCCCATTCCAAGCAAAGTCAACTTTCAAGATAACCAAAGCCAGATTTGAAGCCGGACTGAAACAGATATGAAAATATCTGCATCATTTAAAATCTCCTAGAGCTAAGATATTATCAGATATCCCCTTATTATTACTTCCCAGAATGAAGCCTGGACATTGATTAACAGTCTGCTGATGTTCAGTAAAGATGCATTCATCACTGTTCTTATGCATTCTGCCACTTCTTTTGTGTTTACATTTAGAAGCCAGAAAGGGCAAAATATAAAAGATACAGCAGATATCATCATACCAAGGAGGCTATCCACTTTCTGGCTATAAAAAACAGATATAGACACCACAGTTACATCTACTGAAATTATCAATTTGGAACCCAGGCTGGCATGTACTATATATTAAGCAATGTAAGCATTTCTTTCATTCAGAAATTATTGACCTCCAATAGACATTTAAGAAAACAAGGAGACACCCTGGAATTGGTAGAAAGTCATTAGACATACAGTATATTATCATTCAACAATGAATCATTTGAATTGTCCATCATCATAAAGGATACTGAGGAGATTATAGCACAATAAGTATACAACTAGGCTGGTACACTTTTTGGAAATTGAGAATCAAAGTGAAATAATGTAGAATGTCACATACTATCATCTAGAAAGAAAATATGGAGTGATAAATACTTTGCACCTGATGGCACTCAGGAGAGATTCTTCAACAGATGTTTCTGCAAGCAAATATATACTCTGTTTAGTCTAATTATGTTGAGAATTTCTGATTAAATCTGATACTGTGACTGTTCCACTAAAAAAAAAATGCAACAGTTCTGAATTTTTCTTTATAGTTGAAATTTGCCCATACTGTAGATCTTTTAGTGAAATTACATTGCAGAATTCTTGTATTCAGACACTAAACTGTAATTAAGTGGATGATGGTATCTCTGTAATTGCTTCAGAGATACATATCACATTTTTCTGTCATGGAGAAAGCCAATTTTTTGAAGTGGCCACAAGCCATTGTAAATAATTTTCTATATATTCAGTTGCAATGATTTATGACAAACAACTTTCATACTTATTTTATTAGACAAAAAGTGGAAAGGTATTTATTACAGTTTTGGATACTTTAATATGAGATACTCCTGCTAGATGAGTACCTCTATGTGAAGATTAATAGTATATATCAATATTTTCTAAGACTTTCTAATTTTGCACATCTGATGCAAATCTAGTGGAGAGAATTGGATGAGAGCTCATTATATATGAGCTATTCTTTCACTGATATTCTCCATATTGGAAAGTTCCATTCAATATTAATAAAGGACCAACAAATCTCTTCTCAACTTTTGCATGCCATACAGATTTCCTGCAGTACCTAAGCTAACAATTTCTCGGTTGAGCAGTAGTATGGATTGAATTACAAATAACAGCACTGAGGCTGTATTTTTGTTTTGGAACCAAGAATGATGAATAAGTTGGATGGGAAGTGAAAGTGTATGTTGCTCATTCCCACTTGGACTCATAGTTCAGATCTCTCAAATTCTTCTGTGTTAAAAATATAAAACTAGGGAAAATAATATGAATGGCTTAAACTTAGAAAAGCTTCTCCTGTAATACATGAATTAGGAAAGTGCCCATGGTTAATTGTGGACAACATGGTTACAGTTGGTCAATGATTGTCATTTAATTTGGCTTATTACATGCAATGGTATGTCACAAAAATCTCATTATTAATCTATGTATCTTATTTTTTAAATTAGGAAATTATCAAACTTTCCTTGCTTTATACTAGAGCCGTTTTCCCATATCTTGCATAAAGTGAATTTGCATAAAGCAAGACAATTGGTAGAAAAAGGAAGGGTTACAGAGTACACACTGACAAATGTACTTGTAAATCTTTCATGTGAAATTATTTTATCCATCTTTTCTTCATATCCAATATGCATGGTTATCTTGGCAGACAGGCAGTTAGAACACAGCACTATTAATTTTTGTTCAGTTTTAAATAGACGTTCATCCTAGGGTGAGGTTCCTTCACCAAAGTCATGACTGGAGAGATCCTTTTCTGTTAAGTATGGTGTTAGAAAAAATATTGATGCCCATTTTGATACCATGGCTAATACAGGTTCAGATATGGAAAAGAGGCTATACAATTGGCTTAACCACAGTAAATAAGGATAGTGAGGGTAAAAAGTGATTTTGTAAGAAAAATATTCAAAATATTCAAACTGAAAGAAGTCTTGACATGTTTCTAGACTGTTTTTCATGTGCGTGCATTCACACATACACAGAATTATTTAGTGAAATAATCAATTGTCATATTGAATTTGCATAAAGCAAATTTGCAAAAAGTGAAGGGAAACTACGTGTCATCTAAAGTTAGGCCACCTTTTCTTTACTAAAAAGATTTAGCTTCTCTTTGAAGGATTTTTCCTCTAGCATAACTGCAAATTTGGAAAAATGTGTGGTGTTCCAAAAAGGCATGAGGAAGACCAAATTTTGAAAGGATGCTGATAGCTATCTGAGGCCTGACAGGATCAGATGTCAGTTGGAGTTTAACATTTGAAGTATCACAGATTACTCTTCCCTTTACAGATACGCATGTGACATTTTTTCATTTTTAAATGATTGCTGGTCTCCAGAGTGCTGGAACAGACATAAAGATCTCTGTAAACAAGGAAAACCTTCTGGTGAGGTTGGGTTTCTTTGTGGACTCAAAATTGGAGGAAGGAATGTACATTTGAAGTTCTGAAAGATAAGAATGACATATCATAAACAAAACAAAAAACAATCAGACAAGCAACTTTTTAAATGTTTCATAAATACTAAAGCACTCTCCTGTTGTGCATCCATCAGGCTAATCTGATTTTTAGATATTTCCTTGTTAATATCTTACTTAATGACATTAATACTGGAAAAAATGTTCCAAGTATGTTCAAGATCAGTAAGTTTCTAGCTTCAGCTCAGTGAAGCCAATGATACAACCAACAGATAGCAGTCAATAAGCAAGAAGTCTTACAGAAAAAGAGCAAGCAGCCTAAGATTTAAAGAGAAATCAGAGAAGAAAATTCTTAATTCTTTCCCTTGTGGTCAATAGGCCAAGGAAAAGTGAGACTATTAAAACCTACTTTTAATTGGAAGAAAAGGATTTTGTATAGTTAGTATTGTAGCTGGCAGCTACAATTAGGAACAGCTATTGGAAAATCATATTGATCATTCTTTATTATGAAATCCATCAGTATTAATGCCAGGTATTTAAGAATTGGAATTATAATATTATATTATTAAACATGACTCAGTTTAGAAAGCTACAGTTAGATTTATTGCCTGATTCAAGTTAACAGATATGAACTTATCCGGAAATAGAAAACAAAGAATCATGATCTTAAATTTCAGAAAAGCATATTCCGTTTAACTATCCAGAAGAGCAGTTTGAAAGCAGAATCAATTATTTAGAGCAGAAGGGACCATTCTTTTGCTAGACATGTTCAAAGCAGAGGCTGGACAAACATTACCCAAGGATAATTTAATCTATACCCAAGGATAATTTAATCTGATATCCTTCATGGAGTAAATAATTTGATTCACCACATAACAACCTTTTCCAGTTCTATGATTCCATGATTATATTGAATATGTAGAACTTTAGTGCTGGTACATTGTATGAAAGGAAAGCTAGAACTCCTAGACTGAGAAATATATATATAATCATATGGGTCTAGTTTTCTGCAAGTATCTGCATAATTTGGATAGACATTTATATAATATTTATAATTTGATAGATATCTGGCATTTAAATAAAAAGTAAGAAATTAGTGTTTGAAGAAGGTAAAACTAACAGAACAATGGGGCAGCACCACTACCATTACCTAGTTTGTGAGCCTAAAGCCCTAAACTGCACAAATTATCCCCATTCTGCATATAATTCATTTGATATCACTTTGATTTAACAATCAATACTTGCTGGCGTAACTCAGTTTATATTATGCCATTTCTCTTAGCATGCTCACAGACACTTGTTTTTTTTATAGTTTTCTCCTTTTTGATGGATATCTTGGTTACTAAATACCATTGTAATTTCACTTTTCCATAGTTTCCGTAGTTTTTTCCATAGGCCATGCTATAATATTAATCTCCTCTTGAGGGTGCTGCTGTATTATTTTGCGCTTGTGTTTAGAAAGAAAAGAAAAGCCCCCCTTTTGCTTCCAAGTTTACCACACATTCATGCTTGAATGTTAGTTCACTCTGGAGAATGTAGATATTATACTTTTATATGCAGACACCATTTGTTATCTGAACAAAAGACAGATGTTGCACAGTACTGTATAACAGCAATATAACACAGTTTTGTGCCATGATTTTCCCCTTGCAAAGAATCTACTTTAAAAATATATTATATAATGAATGTTAAACACATACATACAAATAAACAAAACCTTCACTGTCACATTATCAGTCATTATGAACTTGAGACTTCCATATTTCATATCATCGTGAATATGAAGCAGTCAGGAAGCTTTCAATTGTATCTTAAAGAATGCATGAGTCTGAATTTCACAGCTGCCAAAAATTTACAACTCTAGTTGAGGCAAAGGAATGAAAAAATAAAAATCCTCACTCTGCATTTGTTTCTTACAAGTTTCCCAATAGAGTTCATATTTAATGCTTTTTTTGACATTCTGCTTTTTTGACATTAAATAATTAAGGCCATAATTGCATGACCTAGGAATAATAACTTGGTTGAACTTATTTCTGAATGAATACTTAAAAGGCATTTATAATTAGCTAGCTAGCTAGCCCCCTTTATAGTGCAAGAAACAAATGGGGGTACTACATGAGACTTTGCACCCTCCATTCTTTCTGCAGACTCAGTTGCCTCTTATCTGACTGTTGTCTAATCTGCAGATCTTTCTCCTGTTTTACAAGGTCATTCCCACACATCGTATTTTTTTTTCCAGATGTAACACTCACACATGTAACCCTGGGTCCTATTACAGTTATTTAAACATACTTATAGAAAAGAAACCCCACACTGAGCAGAGTTTGGGTTGATTATTTATTTTATTTATTTTATTTTTATTTATTTATTTATTTATCTATTTTTTATTTATTTATTTATTTATTTATTTATTTATTTATTTGATTTGCCAATTGTTTACAAGATAATAAGTATAAATGTATACATAGTTGTGAATACATGAAATGGGTACATATAAGAAAAATAAAAGAATAAGAGAAACAATAGGACAGGGACGGTAGGCACGTTGGTGCGCTTATGCACGCCCCCTACAGACCTCTTAGGAAAGGGGTGAGGTCAATAGTAGACAATTATAGTAGACAATTATCTCAATGAACCTTTCCAATTCTCTGATTCAGTGATTCTCTCCTATTCCACACCTTTGCTATAGCATTAATGACCCTCCTAAAGCATTTCTAGAACACTATTAGATGGATTTGTTATCCTTCAACTGCCAGAATTCTTAGTGTGGCCATTGCTGAGAAAACTAGGAATTAAAGTCCACACAACTGCATGTGCCATATGGGTGAAACCTAGAGTTTTAGTAACTGTTCTGAGAAGCGTGAAATGGAATGTCAGGCATTACTGGAGGAAAAAGAATAACTGAATAGTTTAATTTTAACAATTTTGAATTATCTTATATTAGGCAACAAGAGTAATAATCATGTGACTTCTCTCTGTCCTTGGCAGTCCTTGGAATTTCCCATCATGCTTTGTTTAGCAATACTTCTCACTTCATCCAAAAACTGAAGTTTGCTGAAAAAAATGGATGGAAGTAGTCTCTTATTTTGCTCCATTAAAATGAAAGAGGTAATGATTATAAAATACAGGTAGCCCTCAACTTACAACAGTTCATTTAGTGACCATTCAAAGTTACAACGGCACTGAAAAAATGACTTATAACTGTTTTTCACATTTATGACTACTGCAACATCTCCACAATCATGTGATCAAAATTCAGATGATTGGCAACTGATTTGCGTTTATGACAGTTGTAGTGTCCCAAGGTCATGTGATCCATGTTTACGACTAAGCAAAGTCAATGGGGAAGCCAGAATCACTTAATAACCGTGTTACTAACTTAACATCTGCAGTGGTTCGCTTAACAACTGTGGCAAGAAAGACTGTAAAGTGGGGCTAAATTCAATAAATGTTTCACTTGGCAACATAAATTTTTGGCTCAATTGTGGTTGTAACTTGAGAACTGTACCAAGGAATCTCACACAATGATAAACAATACAAAAATGAGGAGAAAGAAAGAAAGAAAGAAAGAAAGAAAGAAAGGAAGGAAGGAAGGAAGGAAGGAAGGAAGGAAGGAAGGAAGGAAGGAAGGAAGGAAGGAAGGAAGGAAGGAAGGAATCCTTAATTAATTCTGTGCATTTGATACCATTGTCTTTTATGGCAGCACATGGACAAAAGGCCTGAATTACAGTTTCAGATAAGCTTCAGCTGGACTAATCAGAATGCATGACTTGAATATAAACTAGGGTACTCATTATTTTTATTGTTAAGGCTACATATCTTAATGGAGGGATTCTTGAAAACTTACTCCTTACTATTAAATATTTATATTCAACACATGCTTTCTAACAGGCAATCTATTACAGATATTGGCATGTTTCTTGCAGTCAATCCCTATGTACAGAGCTGAGTATTAGCTTCTTTTCCTATTACTCATAGACTCATATAGTAGAGAAAGTATTCATTTAGCATAGTAAGGCAGGATAAATGAATGTAGTGATATTTTAGTATCAAAGCAAATCAAAGCAAATAAGAGAAAACTGAGACTATGTTCTGGAAGAAAAGAGAGAAGCACCAGTCAGATAAAGTTTTGCAAAGAAGGATAAAAGTGACTGGGGGAAAAATAGGAAAGTTGAAAAGGCAAAATTCTGAGAAAAGTATACTAATGAAAATAGAATGGAAGGAAGCAGAGGTTAAAGGAAAGGATATTGGTTTTGTCATCTGTCTACAATCAGTCAATAATGCATAGCCAAGAATTTTAGAAATCTCTAGATAATCCCGAATTACTAATCTAGCAATCCTATGTCCATGGACTACAGTGTTGTCAATCAGGCAGTTTGTATGAAAGTCTTATTAAATAGGCACTCACATTCCATCCATCTTAGTGCAATGAAGATTGGTAGATGTAAACACAATTCCAAAGTCAAATATTCAAAAGCTAAGTTCATCTTGATGGTTTTCTGCATAACGAAGATATATGGGCTGTGATCAATTAAATAGAAGACTGTATATGATACCACCAGCACAGATTAGAGCATTAGCAAACCTTGTTTTGTCCATTTTCACAGTGTATGTTTATACCCCTTTTCAATTTTATGCATTTATGGCCCAAGAGAAGGAAGGACTCACTGGAGAAGAGCCTAATGCTGGGAACGCTTAAGAGCAAAAGAAGAAGGGGACGGCAGAGAATGAGGTGGCTGGATGGAGTCACTGAAGCAGTCGGTGTGAGCTTAAATGGACTCCAGGGAATGGTAGAGGACAGGAAGGCTGGAGGGACATTGTCCATGGGGTTGCAATGGGTCGGATATGACTTCATGACTAACAACAACAATGGCCCAATAAACAAAATACTTTCTCTATGGTGCACCTGTTGGCAATATGGCTACTAGATAACACTAAGGTCATTCATGCTGCTTTATATTTTAGTTTGTTAATAAAAATGAAGATAAATTAAAATTATCTATTGAAATTTGTTTCAATAGTTTCTTTTACCACAACTATATAGTGTCCAAAATAATAAAATATTTCCAGATCTCTAACGTTTTTCTAATGAAAAGCTGAGCTTAGATAGTTTTTAAAATATTTTAAATGCAATGGGAATTAAGTCATGATTACATTTGGTTTTCCCATCATAATAGAAATGGATTAAAGTGACAGGACAACCTCATTTGACCAAATATGGATACACTGCTTTGCATAATCAGATATCCCTGAAATAAATTAGATGGGATTAAAATCAGAACTTTTTCACAAACAAAGTAGAAGAATATGGAAAGATTAGAGTTCATATCTTCATTACTATTCACACTTGCAAGTTTTAAGACCTACAGAGGATTTTTCTTCAAAGTACTAACAATGACTAACGCTTTAGAGATTCATTATCAATTACATCACTTCAATTCTTATTTGCTTCCAAGATCTTTCAAGACTCTGTGTCAAGTCCAGTCTTTGCATCTATAATTAAAATTATGGCATGCCCTTTATTTGAAAATGTGATCTACTTATAATGAACCAGTATCACATGGGCAGAGGCTTTAATACTCAATTTCTCAAAGCTTCGAAAAATAATTAATTTTTTACTGTTTAATTTAGCCACAATTCTCTTTCACTGGCACACTTGCTAAAAGAATGGATGAGTTCATTTCCTTACCCCGCCAGTAAAAGTAGAAAAATGGGTTGCTCTTTCATTTACGTCATTTTAAGTACTTTTAACTTCTGTGCAAAGTAGATACTATGTTTGTGACCAGGTTGGCATATGTAGTTTAAAATACAGATTTTCAAGTACATTTACCTGCAAGAAATCCTAGTGATCCCAGTGAGATTTACTTCCAGGTAAGAATGTTGAGGCTGAGCTATTACCATAAAGTACCCCAGAAGAAGAAGAAAAGGTTTTCTTGTGTATTCCCACCTCATGTTTTCCATGATGATCACATATTCCATTTTAGCCTGCGAGTCTCACAAAAATACTATTGGCTTCCATGCTCCTCTAGATTAGAAAATATTAGAAATGTACATAAGGAGAAAACTAAACAGTTTATACAAAGTTCTATATACTCCACAGACGCTGGTTCTAAAACAGAGATGTGTAAAAAATAAAATATTTACAGATATTGACATAGACATTCTGCCATATTAGCAAGATGGAAAAACATTGTCTCTCCAATTTTCAACCACAGGTAAAAGTTCACAGGAAAAAGGTAAGGACTGAACAAAACTTATTTATAGCATCTGATGATAAAATGCACATTCCGTACTTTTATGTTCTTTCAATGAGACATTCCTCTGTCATCAAGTAACAGACCAGCTGATCATACATTAGAAGAGCTACACCAAGCGGACAGCAACAATGTCTCCACACTAATGATGTTGGGGATGTTACCGATATGTCATCGGCTACATGTTCATAATGTATTGAGTACTACAGACATCATGACAGATTGTCAGCTATGTTGGTAGACTACTGAGGCAGCAGGCTTATAGGCTATTCTCCTGCCCATTGCAGCCCAACTTGTAAAGATAGAGGACAGCTCCATCTTTTGAGCCCATTACACAACTAGGTAACATTTTCAAAAATTACTGATGTCTCAAAAATATTGCTAATAAACTTATTTCATAAATATCTTTATAATTCTAATATATATGTTACATGTACAATATCAGATACATCTTTGCAAGTAGACTTGTGTTTAAAATCAGTCAAAATGTTTTATAAACACAAACCACTAAAACTAATTTGAGATCTGGGGGGAAGATTTTTTTAAAAAAATGATTTCCTTATCTCTCACTTTCTCAGCTATTCTTCTTAATTGTACTACTGGCCTCTGACAGCTTAATGCCTTATGCATTCCTCATTTTCTGGGCAGATCACTAATTTGTGATGATAATTAGGGACCCCTGTTATTCCATCTGAGACTTAGATCTTTAGGCTAATTAAAATGAAGTGTTGCACATATGCAAGCAGCTGATAAAGTGTTATAACCAGGCACCTGGAATCTAGGCATTTGGATGGCATCAGAAAAGAGAGAAAGAATATATTGCTGAGCAACAGCAAGAGAAAGAGAACAGGCAGTAAGCTAGTCATGAATGGAAGTTTTCTATCACTACTTTCAGTCTGAGAATTCTTAACTATGCTCAATCATTGCTTTTCTGGTAATGTTTGCTTCTGATACACACACACATACACATACGCGCGCGCTACTACAGTAGTCCTCATTTAGCAGCCACAATTGGGACCAGTGGTCATTAAGTGAATTGGTTGCTAAGTGAAACCACAACTGTCCTTTGGATCATATTTCAGTTTTGCTTTGCTTTACAGATATGTGAATATTGATTGAAATTATTTTTTCATCGTCATTGCAACTGCACATGGTTGGTGTATAAGGTAACACATCTACAGATAGTGGATAGGGAATCTCTGATTTTCCTGAGCAATCATCTGAAGTTAGCATGTTTACTCCAATTTCAATTCCAGACAATTTTTATAATCATTGTTTAATAATCATTGTTTAAAAAACAGTTGTAATATAGCAAAATATCTCTGGCGTGTATCATGGGTCTTTCAGTATTCTGTTTAATTGACTTACATCAGAACCACAGTTCTATGTTCAGAATAGAGAAAGTCAGTCAAAGTCTAGCATGTCACAAAATAGTGGCAGATGGTTAACTGTATTTATATAGAATAGAACAGAACAGAACAGAATAGAATATAGAATAGAATTCTTAATTGGCCAAGTGTGATTGGACAGACAAGGAATTTGTCTTCAGTGCAGATTCTCTCATTAAAAATACATTCATCAAGAATCATAAGATATGTTATTGTTGTAGATACCTTTGGGATTCACAACCTCAAGTGTGTCAAGAGAGGGCTGATTTTGAATGGCATACACTTTTGGGTAAGGACTAGAGGTACAATTGTTTGCTGTGAAATTATCTCTGTTGCATCAAATATGAAATAGGGCATGCTTCATTGACCTTTTAGTGACCAAAAAATCACACAGTGGAAGATTCACAATTCCAGCTATATATAAATACCATGGGGACCATTGTAAATCAAGAATATGAGATTGCAATTATTTTGCTACTAGCAAAAGTAAAACCAGTAAAATCAGCTCAACTTATTATACCATGATTGTTTCTACATATTTCTGCAGAAGTATGAGACTTGAGACTTTCAAGAAGAGATTGGACTGCCATTTGTCAGAAATGGTGTAGGGTCTCCCGCTTGGGTGGGGGGTTGGACTAGATGACCTACAAGGTCCCTTCTAACTCTGATTATCTGTTATCTGTATACATATTTATAAGCCAAAGTAAGAACAGGCACCAAAGTGATATATATATAAAACAGTGATATCAGTAAAAGATAACAGTGCTATAAAGTGACCTTTGTCCTTCTGGGATATTTATTAATACAAAAATATTTATTGCAGCAATTTTTGGAGGACAGTTTTGTTCATTTCCTGCAGCAAAACAATGGATGACTGACATCCTAAATATTGCTTCGTTTTATTGTGAAAAATGCCTCATATATGTGAAAGGGACGCAGGCAACATTATCTTCTGTCTATAACGTTATGCTACTTTTTCCATCTCACACACGTGAGTTGTAAAGCACATTTTAACTGATAGCACTATAGCTATCAATTCGGAAGCACCCATAAGTTTTTGTGTACCTTCTGGAAAAGCAGTGGCACTTTTTCTTTGTCCATGTAGCAACTATTCGTTTTGAGGAATCTGTGGGGAGGTACAAGCATACAGCCTAAATTTTCTTGAAGAGCATCATGACAGGTATGCAGAGAAGGACAGCTAAGATTTAGTGCACATTTGACCAAAGTAGAGTCACATTTGAGGGGATGAGATTACAATACTATTTCTACAAATGCTACTTCTCACTCTTAAATGAACCAAGGCATATTGGAGTATTGCTGGTGACAACCAAGTTTCTAATAATCTTTGGGGGCAACTTGAGATCTCTTTGCTTCAAACATCCCAATATAATAAATCTTCTGTAAGAAACAGAATACTCTGATTTTCCACCATATATGTGTAATATCTAGGAAAGTGATTTTATTATCTTATTTCAGAAACAATAAGAAACTTGGTCAAAACAGTACGACATAAACTATACTCGTGTATACAATGAATTGCATTATATGACACAAATTAAAACTGCCAAAATACAGGTAGTCCTCCATTTATGACCACAATTTACCCAAAAATTCTGTTGCTAAGCAAGACAGTTTTATGGCCCATTTTATGAACTTTCTTGCCAAGTGAATCACTGCAGATATTTAGTAACATGGATAATTGAATATGGCTTCTCCATTGACTTTGTCAAAAAATCGCAAAAGGTAATCAACATGCCTGGGAACACTGAAATCATCAGAAATATGAGTTAAGCATCTGAATTTTGATAATTTGATCATGGGAGTCCTGCAACAATTATAAGTGTGAAAAATGATTACAAATAACTTTTTTCAGTGCCCTTATAACTTCGAACTAAATGAATGGTTGTAGGTTGAGGACTATCTTTAATCTAAAAAATAAAATATGGAATATGCTGTGTTGAAAGCTTATCTGGAAACTTTCTCCCATTTTTTGTCCCCTCCTAGGGCCTTGAGATAGGAGCATACCTTCTATCAGTCAGTATGACCAGAAAGCCTGATTCAGAGTAATTTTAAAAGAAGTAGGTTGGGGAGATTGATCTAACCAAAGCAAAGGAGCAATGAAATTGAACGTTTTACAAAATGTAAAGCTTGGACTTCTTTTTCCTACAATCTGACCCCAATTAAAATAGCCAGCTTCAATTGCTCCTCTTTTAAAAGTTTCCCTTTCTATTGCTCCTTTCTTTTTTTAATTTTCACCTTTCTTCTGACTATAAGTTACATTCCTTTTTTCCTTACAACAATCTTGTTAAGGTTGAATAGACTGAGATGACCTTTACTGGGGGGAAAAAAAACCCAATTTCTTTTACAATACAAAAGAAACAGCCTGCAACATGGTATTTAATTTGTGAAAACAGCCTGCAACAAGGTATTTAATTTAAGTTTTAACCTGAAGCAATTCAAAACTTGGACGCAGGGAGAAGTTATTTTCGTTTTCTTACTGGCAGAAAAGGAATTTGACTGCTTACATTGCCCATGAATTTCGAATGAGAAGGAGCACATATTATGCTTAAAGAAAGGAAAGTAAGACTCACATCCGCAGCCTGCACTTCAAAAGCTCTTTTCAGGCCGAACTCCTACGCTCTCTCTGCTTGTGTTTGTGAGCTCATCAAAAGCAATTACGAAAGAGGGGCGGCTTGGGCGGAACAGCCGTACAGGAGCGGCGGCGCGAAATTTGAACAAAGCTTCGCCAGACGTTTTCCCTTTTTCTTCCAATATGGTGGAAGGTCCCGGTTGCAAACTGAACGGGGAGAAGATCAGTAGTCGAATTGCCCCGGGTCAAACCGTGAGGTGTGTGCGTGGAACTGCACTGGTCCCTTCTGCGTCGCAAGTTGGAGCCTTAAAGGGAAGAGCCGCTGACGGCGTCTCCGATAGGGTTAGTAGTTCCCGGGGTTCTTCCACGGAGGAACGTGAAGAACTTCACATTCTACTCACAAGCTGTTGGGTTGCAATTAGGCCCGAGCTGGATGGGGCAAACTGCGCTCTTCCGTGAGACAAGGGCAGCAAACCACACCGAGTGCCTGTTAAACGATGGAATCTTTCAAAGCATGTTCTTTTTTGTGCGGAATTGTAATTATAAAATTAATAGCATTAGCTAGGACCAAGAATCCATGTTGTTTAATTGTCCTAACTCATTATTTACATGAGGGAAACCAGTTGTGGCAACCTTCCAGAGTTTGGGTTCAGGCCCTGGGATGAAGTCTGTGGAGAGCAGAAAGTATTCATAAGTAGCAGGTTGGTTCCATACCGTTCAGGTACAGGTACCTGTTCACAAATAATGATTAAAATCCAGAGTAGCAGAAATAGAATGTTAACTGCTAGGATTCCTGTCTGAATCATTTCTGCCAAGACACCAGTGCCATTCAAGAGACAGTAGTACTTAAAGAGCTAGTCTAATCCTTAGTATTTGTTTTACGGTTGGGTTAAACCTATTAATTATTGAATCCAAGCTACTTTGCAACTTATAAAGTGGAAAAGGAGTACATGCATGGTTAAAGTAACTCTAATTTTAGGCATTCCAGTTGGTTCTTTCATTAATAATAGCATGGCAAGCCTGGCCTGAATTTCATCTACATCTGATTGGCAATGTTGTGCAGTACTGTGCAAGCTATTATGGAGTTTGACAGCTTTTATGCCAGTGCCTTGTTCCTAAAGATTAAGCATATGCAAGCTGCCCAGTTACTAAATAATCCTTTATTACAAGAGTTCTTTGCATATTAGAATTGCAAAAGACATGAGTGATTGATACAAGGTTAACATAAGCGGCACAGTCTTCTCATTCTCAGTAATCATACGTTTGACTATTGGAGTTTTTCTGGCAGGTTTTTTTTTTCCTGTGTGGCTTTTTTTTCTCCTTGCACAAAACACTTAAAAAGAAATAACCAACATCTGTAATATATTCCTGCCATTAACATAATAAATCAACCACAACAAGTCTGATTAATATGAAGAGTTGGAAGAACTCCGGCAAATATTGAACACGTAAGAAATAATGAGGAAAGTGTCCTCCAGTCATTCAGTCTAATTAGAAAGATGGCAATTTTATTATATTTGTTTATTAAAAAGAAGTCAGTTACACAACATCCACTATAGTTAACTGTCATTAGCATGCAGAAAGATCACATTCAGAAATTGGCATATATCTATATATTATATATATAAACTGGGTGGGTGGGCTTGTTTATTTGTTTAAAAATGTGCTAATGAGGAATACTATTTGTATAAAGACTTAGGACAAGAGGATTTTTTTTCTTTGTTTCCCATATACACAGCATGCCACTTCTCTGCAAGTTTTGATCACTAGTGTTGCCAGCATAAAATTACCCTGTTGGGGCTTGTGGAACTTTACAGGGGAAAAGATGTTGGAATATAAATGAGCAGCTTGGATTAATGAGCTGTGAAGAGCTAAGCCTGAATTCTGGTTGGTAGGATGAATATACCAAGAGAATTGCTGCCTCTGTCTTTGTTTGAATGCAGGCAAAGAAGTGTCATTAGTGGGAATATGATCCACAAAGTGTTCATGGATTTTTAACTAGGGGAAAATATTTGGTAGATTCTATATTTTGGTTTGTTGATTGTAGTAATAAAGGTCATGTTTGGCATCCATTTTAAATACCTCAGTGCTACTACTTTGTAGATAATTTACAAGTACTTTTAGGTTAAATGTGTCCTGATATTGCTATCTTGCCTCACAGATAATCCTATGACTGGGTCCAATGCTAGATATCAAACTTCTAGAATACTATGTATTTAGCTAGATGATTGGATTTAACCAGAGATCAGACTGCACATATAGCAGTTCGTCCAGTAAAATTCTTCCAGGTCCACTTAAAATTCTTCCTTAATATTCAGTATGAGTACCTACAGTATTCTGGACATGGTTAAGAGTATGGTTCAACAAAAGGTGGATTGTGAACTTGCATTTTTTGTGGATTGGGTTGTTTTTCCTTACTGTAGTAAGAAGAAAGCATGAAATTCTACATTTTTCATTCTGTAGGAATATATAATTCAGGAACATTTTTATATCATCAATTTACTGTTTGTTTAAAAGTGAGCTTCACTCATACGTAACATTCACAGCAAGAAAGCCCTGTCATATTTTTCTAGTCTGCTTTATTGAGTGCCTGAATATTCATGGTTAAGTCAATTGTGAGATGTGTTCCCACCTGATCACCACACGCTGGGATAGGAAGCTGTTATAGAGATCAAAGAAGCTGCGGAAGTGGATGCAATTTTAAAAAAAGAAAGAAAGCAATGATCTATCATATCACTTAAGAGAAAATACTAAGAAACTATTCCTATGATATTCCATTGATTTACATCTAGCTATTCACAGCTGATTCTGGAACTGAAAAATTATATTCAAGAGAGCTTAACATTATCCCTATTCACTTTCTGCTTTCATGAACTCAATGCCAATGTCTAATCGTGTCTGAAATAATCAACTTACACCATGACCTTCAGTTTACAACATGTTTATTTCACAAAGGCATTTAAAAATTCAAAAGGAAATTAGCAACTGCGAAAACAGCAATCTTGAGTCTTTTAATTATTTACTATTGTGTATGTAGCTGGGAAGATACTTCATAAAGAATGTCAGCATATTATAGTAGAATGGCAAATACTGCTAAAATATTGCTAATGAGTTGCTAAAAATCATGAAATTTGGGTTCAGCTTTTAAAATACGCTTTCGAATGTTTTTTCCTCTAAATAATTTCTGAAGGAATAGAAAAATATATCTGCATTTTGTATATATGGAATCTTACCTCACAATTGCAATTTTAATATTAGAAAACAAAGTTTTCCTATAGTCCATTAAGATTAACCTAAAACTTAAATAAGCTGTATTATTTAGTTACTTGAGTTTTTAGATGTCATCTTTCTGTCAATAGTGGTAATTGCTGTGAGTGAATGGATACATTTCCTTTCCTTTCTCCTTTGTTTATGAGTTTCATAGGCAATTAGCAAATAAATATTAATATAGTTCACCATCAAGCTATGTTTACATATTTATATAGGTATTCATCTATAAAAATAGATTATGAAATAATAAGGTAGAATCTGTATTGCATCTGAAAATATCCTCAAATTCTGTTTTTTTTTTTCCCCTGGAGTTTTCTGTCTCAATTGCTTGGGAAAAATATTTTTTTTCCTTGTCTTAGATATAGAACTACAACACTTGAGAATAGTATTTTAATACCGTTTCTTTAACTATTCCAGAACTGCTTGATTCATTGATATCCAGCTTCTAAACTGCGTATAGCAGTGGTCCCCAACCTTTTTGTACCAGGGACCAGTTTCAAGCACAAACACTTTTTCAAGGACCGGGGGAATCTGAGTTTGGTGGTTTGCTTGCAGACGTTTCATTACCTGACTAGGTAACATCTGATGTTGTTACCTAGTCAGGTAATAAAACGTCTGCCAGCAAACCACCAAGTTCAGGGAGCGCCTCGGCCCTGCCTCCCTTAGCCCTATCCCTCAGGTGTCTCCCTCCCTCCCTCAGGTGTCTGCCTCGTTCCTCTCTCAGTCGCTCTCTCGCTGCTCCACCAGCCCAGGAAGAAACTGCTTCAAAGAAGCCGGAGGTGTGTGGCTTTTCCTGTCGCCGCAGCTCCTCCGAGCGCCCGTTACCCCCACCCGCCCGCCCGCGCGGTTCAACCCAGTGCTCCGTTCTGCCTGCCTGCCTGCCTGCCTGCCTTCGTTTGGAGCAGCTTCGGCTGATAAAAAAGGCGAATAGTTATTATTCTCAGCCGAAGCTGCTCCGAAATGAAGAAGGCAGGCAGGCAGGCAGAACGGAGCACTGTGGATTGAACCGCGTGCGGGCGGGCGGGGTGGGGGTAAACGGGCGCTTCGGAGGAGCTGCGGCGACAGGAAAAGCCACCCCCCCGACTTCTTTGAAGGGGGCTGGTGGAGCAGCGAGAGAGAGACTGAGAGAGGAACGAGGCGGGAGGAACCCGAAGCTGCTGAGCCAGAGAGCAGGACAGGCTTCGGTTGCTTCCTCCCTCCCCTTCTTTCATTTGTGTCCTTGATCCCCGATCCCAGCAGGATTCACCGAAGGCAAAGAAAGCCGCCATTTTTTAAATTTTTTTTTCTTTGTGGCCCGGTACAGAGTGCTCCACGGACCGGTACTGGTCCGCGGCCCGGTGGTTGAGGACCCCTGGCGTATAGCATTTATGTTTGCATTTTTATCAAAACTTGTTATTTATTAATGAATGATGTATTTTAGTATCAGCTGGCTGTCAGGAATCCAACAAATCCACCCCCATTAAAATCATAAGTCTCTAGCCGCATCTCAGAGAAAAGAAAATTGATTTATTAGAAGTGGCCATGTTGGTGTTAGCTGGATGCAGCTGATACTAAAATACACCATTCATTTCCCCCTTGACCCTGGTCTTCCCCCCACTCCCTGGATGTGTATTCTCCAATGGAACACATCCATCCCCAAGAGTTATCAGTCATGCTCTCCAGTAATATTCTTGCACTCCCAACTTTGGGCTGCCAGGGTGATTATCTAGGCACTTAAGGAATGCACTGTTTTCCCCCACTCCCTTTTTCTGGCAGCTAAAAAGACCAAAGGAGTATCTTTTTAGTTGACATTATTAATGAATCACCTTTCAAGCCATATATCTCTATTGTAGGATACAATATTAAATATATATCTTCTGCATAGTAGTCAAATATAAAATAATAACCAGGGTTTATAAGTAGGACATGCTAGACCAATACTTGAATACAGCTCTGCTGTCTGGAATCCTCACTGTATATCAGACATTAATACAATTGAGCGAGTCCAGAAGTATTTCACAAGAAGAGTTCTACACTCCTTGTTTGCAACATAATACCCTGCCTACACCACCAGACTTGAGATTCTAGGCTTAGACAACCTTGAACTATGCTGGTTAAAATTGGACTTAAGCATAGTACATAAAATTATACATTACAATGTCTTACCAGTTAATGAATATTTCAGCTTTAACCACAACAACACAAGAGCACACAACAGATATAAACTTAATGTTAATCATTCCAAACTTGATTGCAGGAAGTACAATTTCAGCAACAGAGCGGTCAATGTCTGAAACTCACTACCCCCACTCCTTTACCCTCAAACTAACCACTATTGACCTCACCCCATTCCTTTTTTTCCCAATTTTTTTATTTCAATCTACATATAACAACAATACATTAACAGTGTGGCATCAATATATCATACATCACACATTGCATATATTCATATTAATTCATACTTCAATATTTATTTTCAACCTTACTCTCTCCAAATGCCTACCACCATATCAGTTAAACATACCTAGTAATTCCATTATTAAATTTTCTCCCTGTTTTCATTTTATTTTTTAAAAATTTTAAAAAAAATCTCATTTGGCAAGCAGTATGGTTCCAGGTTTTACATCTCAATATAAACATGACCATAACTACCTATTCATTTTATTTGTTTAATTTCATATTCATCATTATTAAATATTAAGCTTATCCAATCCCAATTCATGTTCTCTTATCCTATTTTACAATATTATCTAAAATTCTCATCTCAATTCTATGTTCATTTATTCAATTCCAAATCCTAATATATCTCCTTCCATTTTTCTTAGTATATTCTCATATCTTATTTTTCAATGTTATCTAAAATTCTCATCTCCTTTCTATTGTCATTTTCGATGTTATCTAAAATTCTCATCTCCTTTCTATTGTCATTTCTCATATTATTTTTTTCTGTCACATTTGTCATTTTATCAATTCTTATCTGTAAATATAATTGTCCCCTCTAGTTAATAATTCGAGCTAACCACCTTCATTCTTCCTTAATATCAGTCTCCCTATCTAGTATAAAACACAAATATATTTTTTTTCTCAGATTCCGCATTATGTTTTCTCTATAAATCATCAAAATGCTATTTTCAATATATTCTTATACATCCCAACACATTGCCTTACAGAATCCCCTTCCTTATCCCTTTTTTTTCCCACCCATTATCTCTCACTCTTTGAACAATGTACCTTCTTTTCATCCTTGTTTGTTTCCTGTTCCTCTTTATTTTCTGGTCTTTTCTCTTAATTCCCTTTCCCCCCATTTTTATTCCCCTCCTTTTTTCATTCCAGTTATTAAACCTTTCTCTCTCGCTCTTTTGATTTTTCTTTTGCACTTCCTTTTTCTGCTTTTTCCTTCCCTCTTTAACCATTTTCCGAACCATTCCCCCTTTTATCATCCCATCAGACCACAATTTTTTAATTCTAATTCCTTCCCCCCTGTTTAAATAATTGTTGTTCTTTTTGTTCTTCTGAGTTGGCTTCTTCTTTATTGAACTCCCCTCCTCTGGCTTATTATGTTCTTGTGTATGCTGAGTCACCATTTCTAATTTCTGTAGTACATAACTACACATTTCAAGTTTGATTTTTATCATGTCCCTTGTAACTTGCATATCCAATCTTATATCTTATGAGTCCAGTCTTATATCAACAAGTAGCTCCTCCATTATATCTTCTCCTTTTTTATTTTTCTTTCCTCTTCCTGAATAGCTGAAATCCTCTTCTTTAGTAGATATATTCAATCCCAGAGTCCAATATATTATTCAGACAATATCTTTTAAGTTTATTTTCAACAATTCATACTCTTGAGTCTTTATTCCAAATCCTCTAATTGGCCTTTCAACTGTTTCCCAAATTACTGACAATAATCAAGTTCCTTTTGTTTTCTTTCAAGTTCCAAAATTCTCAAAAAGTTCCAAAAGTCTCAAAAAGACCAGACACTTATTTTAAAACATACTAAAGTTTTCCTGTACCATCAGGTGGTGCTCTTGAGTCTTTTTCTTTTTAACTTTCTTTGTTGAATATAATATTTTTAATTAAATTCGCTAATTTCAATCATTAGCTATTCTTTTCAACACACTCAATTCCAGCATTTAGTTATGCCCTTTAAGTGCCCACAGTTCAATATCTGTCCAGTTTAATTTGTAAACCTTTGTTGTGTTAATGTATTTTCCCTTAAATTTCTCCTCCAAATTAGTCCAATAGAATAATTAAATCCAAATTTAAAAACCCATTTTCTTTCTCATTTCTCTGGTCACCGCTTCTACACACTTTCCTCCAAAATAGTCCTTTATTTTGATACCGGAGTACCTCAAAAGCGATGTCCTTTGCCTGGTTCACACTCTGTTCGCTACTTCTCTCTCCAGTACACAACTTAGCTTCCCGGAATGTTCTTCGTCTTCGTGGTGGCCATTTTAAGACCACCGCTGCAGCTTGCCTTTGGGAGGGATTTTCCTGTCAGGGAGGGGAGTTGCGGCTCCCCTCGACCCTCCAGGCAATTTCCCCCTTCTTCACCACCCCACCAGGATGGCTCCAGCAAGTGAACTCGTGCAAAACCGCGCACGATCGCAGATTCCGCACCGACACCGATAAGGAACAAACTGGAAGTCTCCAACCTCACCCCATTCCTAAGAGGTCTGTAAGGGGCATGCATAAGCACACAATCGTGCCTACCGTCCCTGTCCTATTGTCCCCAATTATTAGTTTCTATTTCATTTATTTCTACTTATGATTATTCTTATTTCTATTATATTGTAAGTGTTTGACTAAATAAATAAATAAGTTCTGCATAATTTGAATTTGGGTTCCCACATTAAAATTTTCCACAGAGTGGGCATCACAATGGAAAAGGTCTTGTTCTTAGATCACATGAAAATATTATTCCGGAGGGTACTGGCATAGGAGGCCTCAGCTAATAAACATAAAAGGCAGACTAATCAATATTATAGGATCTATATTGAATGATATTATGAATACTGTGGCTGTTTCATTATTTGCACTTACCTACAACACAATCATGCTTTGACCTCAGCAATTCCTATGATGTGCCATTATCATTTGCAGCCATCACTGAGATTTTTTTAATAGCAGACATAATATTGACATCAACATGGTTCTAGGCTTCCAACTAGGTAGATGGCAGGTCAGCAGATCCACAACTCTTTCATTTGAAGAAAAAAGAGGAGACAAATTTGCACTTGTTTGCCAAGTCTCTATATTCAGTCACTGCCTCTCTTGCCAAGCATGAAATCCTGTTCCTCAAAAGCTACCCAGCTTCAGTTATTCCTGCTTTCTTGGATAGAAATAATTATGCAGCCACAATTAGGTCTGTTTTTATCTCCATTGGGCCTATTCTGCCCTGAAGTCTTTCCATATGTTTTGTAGTTCTTAATTATTATGTTAATTATTTTAACTTGGGTGATACCCAAATGGGATGTGGAAGAAGGGATACATGCCAGCCAAGCGAAGCTTAAGCAGTTTCAGTGAGATCGTGCTGTAAAGCACTGGATAGCTGTGATGTATTGAAAAGTAATGGTAGCAAAACCAGAGAAGCAAACCAATCATTTTGGCAATGACTTAGAATAGATGCGGCCAAGGTGGAAAAGGAATTGACAAAGAAAACATCAAATATTTTGTCAGTGTTGTTTTATACTGACTCAGTGGTGAGTAAATAATACTTCAACTCAGTGATGAGAAAATTAGACATTTTTTCTGCTGTTGGCATCAGGGTAGATCTTTCAGTAGCTTCTATAAGGAGTCCTTGACTTAGGCAACCATTCAGTGACCATTCAAAGTTACACCACCACTGAAAAAAGTAACTTATGACCATTTTTTCACACGACTGTTACAGCATCCCCATGGTCATGTGGTCAAAATTTGGGTGCTTGGCAACTGGCATGTATATGACAGTTGCACTGACCTGAGTTTATGGGATCATTATTTCTAACCTTCCAGTCAGCTTCTGACAAGAAAAGTCAATGGGGGAAGACAGATTCACTTAGTGACCATATGATTCACTTAACTACAGTTATTTACTTAACAATTGTGACAAAAAAGGTCATGAAATAAGGCACAACTCACTTAACAACTGCCTTGCTTAGCAACAAAAATTTTGGGTTCAATTGTTGTCGTGTATTGAATTATGTAATGAATATGACATATGAATATGTCCTGTAATGAATTATGTCTCATAAATGTGAAACCAAAGTTTAAACTTATTTCCTAACTTTTATTTTGTTAATATTTTCAAACTGTTCAGATTACCGGAAATAAGAGTTGGTGCCAAAGTTTCTTAAAGGTGGTTAATGGATGTGTGTACTGTGGCGTGGAAACTTTGGGGAAAGAACTTTTCATGTACTTTGGAGAGAAAACCTTACGGTGAGAAAGATATATTCTTAACTTGCATAATTCAAAGGAATTATTGTGACTTACTGATCCCTAGAAAATTATTTTCTTCTTGCCCAGATACAAAGTAAACATTTGATCATACCAGCTATACTAAAGACTATGAACTTCATAAGTATGAACATGGCTTAGCATAAAGTTGTAGTTCTACAATAATCAATTAGATATTTCCTCCACCATTTTGTGGGTCATGAGCCAAACAAACCCATAGTATTTTAGACACCACTAAAACCATATGCGTATGTTTAAACTAAATAAATGTTTAGTTTAGCTGTCCCACGCTTAGATATTTATATGAATTAGCTTAAACCAAACAAACAATTTTTAGAGCTAAGATAAGCTTGACATTAAAAACACTTATATTCCATTTTTTATTTATGTCTCAAATTTACAGGGTCACTCATCTCACACAAAGTGACTTTTCAGACACATTCTTGCAGGCATGGTTTGTTGAATTACATGCCAATATTGAGGGTTCTTTAGTGTTTGGTACCTAATGGGCACATTCTTTTCCCTATTATCACTCCACTTTTTAAAAAAATCAGATCTCTTTTTAAAATTATTTCAAACATTACCTTAGTTCTTTATGTTTTCCTCAGTTACTAATACACAGTTGGGAAGACAGATCTTTTTTAGACTCTGACTTTATCATTTGTAAAGGGCTTTGATCAGTTTGGTGGAATGATTAACGCCTGCAGCTAGAAACCAGGAGGCCCTGAGTTCTAGTTCTGCCTTAGGCATGAAGCCAAGGCTTGGCCTGACCAATTTCTCACTAACAGGAAGAACACAAGAACAAACTACTTCTGACATCTTGCCAAGTACAGGAGTCCAGGCAGTTACTGGGACATTTTTTTTGAGAGAGAGAGGGAGGGAAGAAGAAAGGGAGGGTGAGAGAGAGAAAGAAAGAATGTAAAAAAAGGTGGTGGTGGTGGCAGTGGCATTGGGATGAAGGCCACATGAAATTAGGGAAACAATTATAGCATGCTATTAATCACAAGCAAGATAATTTATGAGTATCATTGTATTAGAGTAGTCATAAAGCTAGAAGTAGTTCTGAATAAAATATATTTTAAAATACATTTCTCTTCTAGGATCCACTTTGGCATGAATGGTTCTTTGCGTATAAATCCAGATGCAAGCCAAAACAGAAGTGTAGCACTAGCAGCCTTAGAAATACAATTTACTACTGATTTGATTTGTTTCTACGATGCAACTGTACAGCTTAGGTAAAGCAACATATGTTTTACTGGAATATCTTTCATGCAGGAAGGAAAATATTGCCATTCTAAGTCAACAATGGGGAGCTTGCTTAAATCTACTGAAAATATGCTTAATTCTAGTAGTTCACTTCATTTGCTTTATATAGATTGATAGTGACTAGATGGAAAAAGGAGGTTTTTAAAATCCCAGTGCATGTTTAAATTGTATATTTAATGACAAAAAAGCCACTCCCTTGATTCATACTTGGCAATCTCTATCATCAGTTACAATCCCCTTTTACTCATAAATGTTTGTATGTATTAAGCTCTAGTGTTGTATTCATAAAAAAGTTAGAGTAATTGATTTTTAAAACATGTTTGATTAAAAATGCACCTAAAAATCAGCCAGCAGAGATTTTGTTTAAGCTATTAATATTTAGCCTGAGTATTATAAAAATGAGCAGGTGGCAAACATTCTTTATAGATGCATGCCTTACTTCTGTCTCTCTCTAAATCCCCTATATGTTGATTAACTGCTAGCTCTTGATCATGTTTGTTAAGAAATCATTCCTACTGAGTTTTTTGCAAGCATACTTAGGAGTAAGTCCCATTCACTTATATCCTGTTATGTTTTATGGGGTTAATTATTTTTAATTTAACACAGCTTATATATTTACATATGACATGATTTCTGCTTTAGGCATTGTGGTTAATTGAAAACAAGAGCTAAGACTGATTTCTCTGTGGTTCCAACAAAGGAGAAAAAATAGGAAAGATGTGAGAATCCAAGATTCAAACAATCGTATTATTACTGACAAACCATTGTTTGTTGAATTATCTTTGAACTTAGATTTTCTGTGATTGAGAGATTGAGAAACCTAAGCCTTTGCTAAATCTTGTCCTCTGACTCATTTTTGGGTCCAGAAGGTAAAAGCTAAAACAACCAAAAAAATAATCATTCTCCTCCACTCCCTCCTATTTTAGTTCAAGCTCTAGTCTAGCTGTTTTCTCCTCAATTCAGGTTGGTTTTGACAATTTTAATTATTTGTACAATTTCCATACCTACTTCTGAATTCTTTAATGTTTTCATAAAACCACAGAGGGATGTTATCTGTCAGCTTGGGTTCTGCCAATGCTGAATGGCTGTAGCAATTTGTGCCCCTATTTCCAGGGACTTTCTTTAATCTTTAATTGGTTTATACTTCTCCACTTGGGCCTGGTATGAACCCCATGGAGTCATTTTGGATTCATAGTTCCAGCTTGATGTTGTGGCTTGAAGCACCACATATACTTATGTAATCTACCTGTTAAGATTCTTTAGACAGACACTTATTCCCTAGTCACCTCACAATGGGCTTTTGCAATGTGCTTTGCATAGATTGCCCATGAAGACCGCTTGGAAGCTACAGCTAGTCCAGAATGCAGTGCTGCAGGCAGTGATGGGTATATGTATATATATGGGTATTTGTTTTCTTAAGTTTTCACGGGTATTTATATGTATGGTATTCAGCTTTGTTTAGGTATTTTCCCACGTCATTATAGATGAACACTATACAGAAGCCTGATGATGGCAGATGAGATTCTGCTGAAATGTTGCTACAACTTTAAAAGCACAACTATAATGACGTGGGAAAATACCCGAACAAAGCTGAATACCATACATATATGGGTGTGTGTGTGTGTGTGTGTGTGTGTGTGTGTGTGTGTGTATGTATGTATATATATATATATATATATATATATATATATATATATATATATATATATATATATATATATATATATATATATATATATGGTTTGCTGGTTGGTATTTTCCGCATTGTAGTTCTTTAAAGAACTACAATGACGTGGAAAATACCCAACCAAGCCGAACACCATACATGAAGTACAAACTTAAGAAAACAAATATATATATATATATATATGGTGTTCGGCTTGGTTCGGGTATTTTCCCACGTCATTGTAGTTCTTTTAAAGTTGTAGCAACACCTGGGCACAAACAGATCCCCCCTGATACCTCCAGCTCAAACACATTCCAACCAGGCACCCAGATGAAACCCAGCTTCCTAACTAATGATAGCCTCCATTTACCCAAAGCCAAGCTGCACTAAAGACCTCCATTAAAGCAACACAATGCTGCCAGCCAATCAAGATACAAAAAGAGCCAAAAACAGACAGAAGATATTAGAGACACCAATCAAGCAGAACACAGCAAACTCCGAGACCAATAAACACAGACCAAGACTCCCAACCAATCAGGATGAAGAAAAACCATTCTGGCACAGCAATAGGCTGCCCCAAATTCAAATCTGAAACCACTGTAAAAGTCTGACTCACAGACGGACACAATACAGAAGCCTGATGATGGCAGATGAGATTCTGCTGAAACGTTGCTACAACTTTAAAAGAACTACAATGACGTGGGAAAATACCCGAACCAAGCCGAACACCATACATGTAAGTACCCGCGAAAACTTAAGAAAACAAATATATATATATATATATATATATATATATATATATATATATATATAGAGAGAGAGAGAGAGAGAGAGAGAGAGAGTTGTTAACCTAATCCTGTGTAGCTTTTTCTCCGATAATATCACTCTACTAACTAGAGCATATAAAAACATTTGCTAGACCAATACTTGAATACAGCTTATCAGTCTGGAACCCGCATTACATATCTGATATTAATACAATTGAGAAAGTCCAGAAATATTTTACGAGAAGGATCATCCACTCCTCTACTCGTAGCAGAATACCTTATGCCACCAGACTTGAAATTTTAGACCTAGACAACCTAGAACTATGCCGCCTTTGGTTCGATCTAGGTATAGTATATAAAATTATATATTGAAATGTCCTACCTATCAATTAATACTTCAGCATCAACCAAAACAATACAAGAGTACTAAATAGATACAAACTAAAGGTAAACCGCACCAAACTTGATGTGCAGGAAATACGACTTCAGCTACAGAGTGGTCAATGTCTGGAATACTCTACCTGACTCTGTGGTTTCTTCCCCAAACCCCAAAATCTGCAACATTAGACTGTCTACTATTGACCTCACCCCTTTCCTAAGAGGTCTGTAGGGGGCGTGCATAAACGCACCAATGTGCCTACCGTCCCTGTCCTATTGATTCTTTTTTTTCTTATTCGTATCCATTTCATGTATTTATAACCATGTTTATACTTATACTTGTTATCTAATAATTGTTTGACAAAATAAATAAATAATAAATAAATAAAAATAAATAAATAATAAATAAAAATAAATAAATAAAAAATAAAATAAAATAAATATAGTGTTATGCCCGTGTGGTGCAATTGAGCAACCACTATTTATGCCTGGCCAGTGAAGTCGGGCAGAGTAAGTATGCCTCAGATCCTTTAAAACAGAATCATTTATTAGCACTCAGGAAGTCTCCTTTTGGTGTTGCCTTCATGACCTCTGGAATGGCATCCATCCAAAGACCCATGCAGCCTGCAGGTATTATCTGATAACATTAAGAAAGTCAGTGAAAATTTGGCTGTTCTCTGAGACCATGTTAATTCCCATAGGATATTTTATTTTAGGCAGAGTTTGCCTTCTGGGAAGTTATGATCTGACAATCATTTTTATTTTTAATCCTACAGAAACACAGCTGACTGTAAAGAAAAAATTAGAATGCTGGGAGATTTAGATGTCTGCAGTTCAAAATTTAACTTTCGAAGAGCAGAAAGTGAGATTAAGAAGCAAAAGGGCCGTATGTTATGTAATGTATTGCTTGATCAGGCAATCCTACCCGGAGTGGGAAATATCATAAAGAATGAAGCACTTTATGACAGTGGTCTGCATCCAATTGTTAAAGTATGTAAAATATTTCTAGCTGCTTTCAGTTGTATTTTACATTTTAGTTAAGGTGATTTAGGTCTTGAGCTCCTAAAAGAAAATTGTAAAGTGCACAATGACTGTTCTGTTACATTGTAAATAAAAGGTTTCCATAAGGAATTAATTGAAACCTTTCTTTCCATGGATAATCCCAATAAGTCATTTATATTCAGAATCAAAATCATATGGTTGTTGACCAGTGATTACCAATTTCATAACAAAATGTTAAAATACAAAGAAATGTGAGTTATCATACAAAGGAAGTCAGTTATATGTTTTTTTTAAATTTTTATTGGTTTTTAAAAACAAACATAAACAAACAAAACATAAAAACATCAAGCTATCTTCCATATGTGTACATACAGTGTGCCGGTTGGTTTACAAATCGTTTTGTGCTTCCATTTCGTAGTCTTCAATTACAATTACATTGCATATGATCTCATATTTTCAATCAAAAATTAAATACCTTAGTATCATTATTAATCAATCATTTGACTATACTTTTATTCATTCATGTTTTACAAGATAATCATAATTTACTTAGTTTATTTTATAACAGTTCATATTATCATCCCAAATCTATCCTAAAATCATTTTGCAGATATAATTAGAAAGAACTACATCTATATATATTTATTATTTTCTAAAGGTCTACATATTTCATTACTGTATTTTATTGTCTAACTGTTGATAGAAAAGATCCCAAATTTTATAAAATTGTTTATCCTCTTGTTCTCTAATTTCAAATGTCAATCTACTCATTTCAGCACATTCCAATATTTTCTTAATAATTTCCTCCTGTGATGGTATTTTCTCATTTTTCCAGTTTTTAGCAAATACAATCCTAGCCGCTGTTAATACATTTACAATCAGGTATTTCAAGTCTTTGAAAAATATTTGGATGGAGAACAGAAGAAGGAAGTCAGTTATATTTTTCATAATCATGAGTCTATTGTGGATGTCTAGGTACCTATTGTATAGCTGCAAAAAATCTTCTATAAATGAAGCCTTAATCATATTAATACAGCAGTTCTATACATAGAGATTCAAAAATTAGTTTCATGTATAGGATTGTTGTATTAAAATCCAAGTAGGCTTATTATTGTCAGTGTTTCCTATATTGTTAAGTTAGGTTCATGTGTCATCTGGTCATCAAAATCTCTTTAATGAAATAAACTGTTATAAAGCAAAGAACCCTGACTTCACTGTACTTTTTAAAACCAATGTTTCAAATAACAGGTTTGTCAATTAACAGATAAGCAAATATGCCATTTGGTGAAAATGATTCGGGATTTCTCACTTCTCTTTTATAAGGTAGGTAAAAAAAAAAATTCTAAGAGTTGGGCAAAATGAAAAAAAAATGCAGCTTTAAAGTAACTGCTACTTAAAATTTTCAGTATTATTCCACCAATTGATAAGAAGATTTTTTGTACCTGGTATATTGTTCAATACAACCCTGTTTAATTTTTTTTAGGACATAGTGTTTAAAAATGTGTGAATTTATACATTAAAAAATAGTGAAAGTAGCCTTTTTGGAAATATGTCTTTGGATACCATCCTATGATGTAATATTCCAAATGTAATATTCCAAACCATCAAAGATTACTTTTCTGAAGTTTGCACTTCCAAATGAAGGATTCTAACCTAGTCTTAAATATGATGTTTTACGTTTGAATTTTTATTAGACCAGAGATATGTAATTTTTAAAAACGTTCACAGGCTGCACATGTTGTACTCTATTAAATTTAGTGATTGGAGAAATGCTACTTAACCCATGATCTCCTGGACAATGTTTAGAGGATTTTAATGCAGCTGAGAAATATCACTAGTAAACCTCTTCCCCCTGAAAGAGGAAAAGAAAAGAATAAATAATTTATTTATTTTGCCCAGTACACCTAAAAATAAACGTTTTTCAATTTATTTGTAAATTCTTTCCAGTTATTACAAGATAAATATTATTTTTGATACATAAATAATAATTGTCTGTTCCAGTGTCACAAAATGAAAATGGCAATAAATAAACACTATAGAGTGTATAAACGTCCCACTTGCCGCCAATGCAGTGGAAAGATCACAGTATGTCGATTAGGAGAGAACAACAGAATGACCTATTTCTGCTCACAGTGCCAGAACGACAAACCTCAGCCTGGGGATTTGAGGTAAGTTTTTACAAGTAGTTCACTCAGTGACTGTTCAAAGTTACAGTGGCACTGAAAAAAAATGACCGTTTTTCACAATTACCCTTCTTCTGGGTCCTACTAGGTGTATCTCCATCAACTATAAGTCTGGGGAATTCCACCACCAGCCCTGCGGTGAGGTCCAGGATCCCAGGTAGGGAAGCTGCCACGCAGCATGGAGGCTGGTATAGCAGCAGCAATCCCACCTGATCCCTTGAACCCAACCTGAGAAAAAGGGTCCCACAGCTGGGCACTTGTGGAACAGTGCCTCTGGAGGCTACTAGAGGTTCTCTGATAACAACAGCCACACCTCCTCCCCGGCCCTGAGGTCTAGATTGGTGCCATGCTCGATAACCCACTGGACACATTTCTACAAGGGGAACACCTCCCTTTGGGCCCAGCCAGGTCTCAGCTATACAAGCCAGATCAGCCTTCTTTTCGAGGATCAAATCGAGGATCTGACGTTTAAAAGCAACAGTCTAAGACAGGGCCACCACAGATTTTGCAACCTTCTGAAATGGGGAAACCAGATTCACTTAACTATGTTACTACCATGTTTCTCACAAAATAAGGCCGGGCCTTTTTTTTTTTTTTTTGACCCCCGAAAAAATGGCGGTGACAGCTTGGATTTTGACCTCAGCATTGGTGGGGCACTTCATATTGGGAGACCTTCTGCCACCATTGCTTTCCCTTCTCCCTGTGCTGCCGCAGAGTTTAGAGCAACACCGTGGCGTTTGGCGCAGCCACACACGGCCAGCCAGGGCTCCTCCCTGCAACCGGAGCCCAGCGGAGACACTCGGCTTCAGGTGCTCCTGTCACCGCTGCCAGGGCCGTGCCAGAGCCGTGTGGGCTGGGCAGAGCCGGGAAAGCGAGCCGCGGGTGCGCACCCGCCTGCCAAACGAAAGAGCCAGGCTAACCCGAGCTTGGCTTCCTTCCCAAGTCCCTCCAGCCCGAACCCGAAGGGGCCACCAGGAGAGGCCACCCAAGGCAGTGATAGCGTCCACCCATCCGTGGACAGGGAGGCAAGGTGACAGCCTGTGCCGCATCCTCCTCTGAGCTGAGCCCCGCCAAGTGAGCTGAGCCCCGCCAAGTGAGCAACATTTGGAGCTGCCGGCGCATTTGGAGATGCGTGGGGATGGGCTGGGCGAGGGGTGGAAAGGATGGGTGGCTTTGGCTCTCTCCGTCGCCTCGCCTCCCTGTCCGCGGATTTTATGCCTATAAAACATGCTGGGACTTCCTATTTGGGGAGGCTGTATTGTTGGAGAAACATGGTAATTTAACAACTGCAGTGATTCACTTGCCAACTGTGGCATGAAAGTTTGGAAAATGGGGTAAAACTTAACTGTCTTGCTTAGCAACAGAAATTTGGGGCTCAATTGAGGTCGTATGTCAAGGACTACCTTACTACCTTTAAAAGCATTTCACAATTTATCTCAGTACAATTTAATATTTGAATTTTAAGGGGATTTTTTTTCTCTCTCTTCCCATATTATTTAAGTTGTCTGTTTAACCAGTGAAATCATAGGAGCTTATATTGAACCATTACAACTGAATGGGATAGGAATGGAACAGAACAGAACAGAATAGAATCCTATATTGCTTACGTGTGATTGGACACACAAGGAATTTGTTTCCAGTGCATAATCTGTACAGAAGTAGACAATTCTCCATTTGCCAAGATAGAGCCATAAATATTCAACAATAATTTTGATAATGTATGTTTTTGATTTTTTTCCTTAAAGAAAATCAAGTGAGCTCTGAAGAATAACACTAGTCCTCTTCCTTTCACTGAATATCCAAGCTGGTGAACTTAGCAGAAGACCATTTTTCTTACAAATGGCCAAATTAAATATCGGGCAAAATCCAACTGATTTGTTGGGAAAGGCTCGTTGTTCAAGGCTATCAAAATCCTTCTGAACCTTGAGTCTTTCCCTCAGCCTTTCCCTTTTATAGTTATATAAGCCTTTATAAAAATGTTGACAGGCCCATGACAGAACTCAAGTACACTGCATAATTCTTTCCATATAGCACTGAACCATTCATTGAATATGGTTGTTCAACCAACTGAATCTATCTGGCAGTAAATTTCTCCTTCCTTCATCCCACAGCATACAGCCAAGAACAAATAGTTTAAGTGACTGGCCATTCAACAGGGAGCCTAGTTCTAGAGAAGTTGCTCAAAAGTCAGAAGAGGAGTGGGCCTGCATACTCTGTACTCTAATAAACAAGCCTTCTGTGAAAATATGTGATGCGTGCCTGACAACACGGCCCGAAGGTATGTTTTTGAGTCTGTTTGCGTCTCTATGTAATGTAACACCAATAACCTGATTATTTTTATTTTCACATGTAACATGTTTAATATGAATTAACACATTAGGATTTCAGTTCTACATTGTGATTGTGTTGTTTTATCTGATAGTTCAGTCTAAATCAGGAGTCGCCAGCCTTTTGGACCTCAGGGACCACCAAACTCATCATTTTAAATCCCGTGGACCAGAGACCCTGGGAAAATCCCCAAAAAAGTCTGCAGGAAAATTCCCACCCCAATTTCCTACAAATCGATCATTCTTTATTTGGGAGCGCAGGATACCATCTCCATCTCTGTTCTCAGGGGGAGGGGGAGAGAGAGAGAGACTTTTGGCTTAATGCAAGGAAAGCAGAAAGAAGCAGCAGAAGTCTTTCTTTCTCTCCCCCAAACTCCGCCAGAAATGAGTCTTTGTGAGACTTGTTGCGTTGGTGCAGCCTCTTAGAACAGGATGCAGTGTCCCAAAGACTCATTTCTGGTGGAGCTTGGGGGAGAGAAAGAAAGATCTTTGCTGCTTTCCTTGTGTGCAGCCAAAAACAGAAGAAGAAAGAAGCAAAAAGAAGCAGTCCGGTGGCCAGGCCAGGCGTGTGGGATGAGTGGGGCAAGTTTCCCCCCTCCACCTTTTTCCTCCTCCCCTCACTACCTCGTGTTGTTCGCAATGCAAGTGACACAAGCCTTGTGTTCCCTCGGGCCATGTGGGCGGCGCAGCCTTATATTCCCACACAGCCTGGATTAATTGCTTTGGGGAGGTGCTTTGAGGGTGACATTTCTCTGTGGACCACCAAAATTTTCTCATGGACCACCAGTGGTCCCCAGCCAACTGGTTGGCAACCACTGGTCTAAATCACATCAATGGACACATATATCATTCATTTTCTGTGTGTGCAGCTCCATATAATTTATTGTTGAGATATGGTGTTTCTTTTTGCTGCAAATGCTTTCTAATACGTATGTACTGCATTTTATATTTTTTATTACTACAAACTTGGTCCCAGTATTACTGCTATTCTACATGCCATTAGCAACATGAACTTCTTACTAATTTTAATTAACAATAAAACGGCAAATGTCTGCTTATGGATCTTGCATACAGGGGTATAATCCTGTTTCTTAAGGAAGAAAATTTAGAAGAAATTAACTTTGAAACAAACCATGATGGAGAAAAATAAGGTATCTTGAGCAGAGCCTTGTGCTTAAAATCTGAATTATAAACCCAGACACTAGTCACTTTAGGGAACAATTGTTTGTGTTAAAATGGAATGTTCTTTTTGTAACTCAAATCTATACTTTCACAGCTGTTCTATGATCCTCTGCTGAATGAATTATTCACTTGAACCTTTTGTACTTTTTGTGTGTCTCAGCACTTTCTGAATTGCCAAACCAAATGTTTAATACATTTGAAAAGGAATACATTTGCAGGAAGGGAGAAAATATTTCCTTTTATAGCTAGAAGGGCCATAACTGTATTTCACTTTATTGATATTTCTGGGATACTGGAGTCTGCGCACTGAGAAGTCTTTAATCCTAGCAATAAAATATTTGAGATTTTAAATTCAAATCCATAAAATGCTTAAGATTCTGGAGCACTGAGATTCTGAAGCATTGAGATTCTGAGTGGAGATAAGTTCAGACTGCCTTTGCCATTTGTAGTATATCCCACTCTCTTTGCAATAGCTATGTCCAATATTGCCTTCCACTACCTGGGGCAGTATTCAGCAGTAGTCTTAAGCTTCTAATCTTCAAAGCACAGTCCTTTTTTTTACTCTGATTTTGCTTCAGCTACTTACTTCTATGAGTTTTCTCCATTTGCTTTTTTTTTAGTTCTCTTTCCAAAGTTTTAAATGCCAAGTCATTTTCTTTAAGATCTTTTGTTTAAAACATGTTGCCCTTTTTACTTGTGTATTTTCAATTTAAATCTTTCCAGCTTTTTCTTACTACTATAGGTGACTTTCTGCCTTAGTAGTGCTGAAATAGTCTGTGGCCTTGAGAAGACTGCCTCTAATGATGAATGCTGTTGGGAAAGCATTTGATAAGGAATAACTTTGGGTTTGTGGTCATCAGTCCATTACAAATTCTTCATCAGAAATATCTGCCAAGAAGCCCCTAAGTTAATTAAAAAAATTGAAAATTATAAATAGGAAGTTGGCATGTGTGTAGCATAAGCAATCTTTCATGCTTATCTTAAAGAACAACTCTTGAGCGTGTACTGTATTGGCATTTTTTGAATATAATAGTGGCTAATCAAAAACAGGTCATGTTAGATGGCATGGGTAATGCACACCTGTGAAATGGAAAAGTTCTTTGGAAGTGCTATGGGCACACTTGATGTACTTGTCAATACTTCTTTCAAAGAAGGTGTATCTTTTCCTGGGCATGCAAAGCAGCCATATAGTCCCATGGAAATATGTGTTGGAGATAAGGAGACGTTAAGGAAATGATCTCAGGGTACAATGATTTTCTCCTTTCCTGTTTCTGCCTTCTTTAACTCAAACATGTATTTTTCCATGTCTACAAAATAAAGCTGCTGTGGAGGCAGAAAAAAAAATGCAGATTATTTCAAAGTGGTGTTTACGAATATGGCAGGTGCAAGCCAAACACCTAAGTATTTTTTCTGCTCTGGATTCATGCCCCTAGATAACATGAAGAATTGGGAAACCATCATGAGGAATGGCTTCACTGTTTGCCTTTGAACACAAAAAGGTGTTTGTGAATAGTAGGTGTCTGATGAATAGGCTACCTTATGACATATCTCAATATTCTAAATGTGCCCCAGCAGCCCACTTAATTATCCCTGATTTAAGCTATTGCATAATTAACAATGTCATATGTTATTACTGGTAAAATTATTAAATTAAAATTATTTTATAGAATCCATTGTTCAAAAATATAGTAAAAATGCTCCTGGATTACATATGTAATGCTTAAAGATATTATAGAAGGAATTCACAACTGAATTTATAAAATCCAAAGATTGGCATGAGAAAAAATGCTGATATAGTCTTTCTGTAGTCAATGCAGTGTTGGGCCTAAGAGCCTGAAGGACTTATCCATTCTGTATTTGTATCAGCTGCAAAGTATGTTCTTGATTAACTTTTCTTAGTTGATTCTTTAGCTAGCCTCGGGAATCTGAAGATTTTAGTCCCTTCAGAAAACTAAATTCATCAATTAAATTATCCCCTGGAATTTATGTGCCCAGCAGTTGATCTAGAAGCTGAAGCAAACACTGTGCAACAAAGGCACTACAGCTGAGGGCTTTGGAACAAAATAACAATAATGGTCTTTTCATTCTTACATGTTAGTTGTCATCGGAAGACTTCTTTACAGTGTTTCAATAAGGCAACTTTACCCCCTTCCCCACCTCCCAAATAGCATTCAGTATTTTGGGGATTATTGCGTGTCAAACGCTGTGCTCAGTGCTTATAATTAATACCATCTTATCTTTATACTTATAAATAGTTCTCTTGCTTTGCCTTCTTCTTAATTGGTTAGCAGTTGTTAAAATCAGCTTTGCACAAAAAAGACCAAAAAAAAACCACAACCTATCATCAAGATTAATATCATTTCTCATGTCTTCAGTTCAAGTAATATCTATTGGAATGTTCATGACCATAATAGCGGAGTGCTCTTCTGAGACTCATTGTACTACTTTAATGCATATCTTTATATAAATGGGAATAAGCATTTCTATGCAGAGTTATGATTATAACTATTTCTGTATTGCTACAGTAGATTACTTGAACTATCAAGATCATAAATTGAAGCACTATGTAGCGTATTATTGCTGGAGTTACACAATTTAGGGAGACATGGAAACAGTTGATTCATTGATATTAACCAGGATATTTTTATCTATTTCAACTTTTTAAAAAATAGGAAAAAATGGAGGTTTAACAACAGATAATAGCTCCTTAGTCAAATATCCATATAACAACTTCGAAAAATCAAGAATGGAAATTAAGATAAATAGGAAGACAGCATTTGGGACAGCAACTCTAGTATTGACAGATTTTGCTAGTAAAGACGTTCTACTGAAACGTAACAGAAGTGAAAGTCGAACTCCAGATGGAGGCTCTCTGCATGATCCTTCAAGAAACAATTTTAATAGTACCAACCACTATGAAGGAAATTCATCAATACCTTTTCCCCGTCAATGTAATTCTTTAAAGCCAGCATCAAAGAAACAGAAAATTGATTGTTCAACTTCATCCGTTGGAAGCCTTACTGAGAAATTTGTAAACAGGTTTGTTAATTTCAACTACATATTGAGGGGTAAAACTGTTTATATGAAAAACTGTTTGTTTGTATTATATTTTTGCTTTGAAATGTGCAATGTTACTTATATTTTGGCAGATACCAGTTCATGAAACAATTTTGTCTGCAGCTGTGTCCTAAAGTGCTATAGGCTTGTGGCCAAGGCAACTTATTAGATCCAAAGAAATGGTTTGAAATGGTTCTTTGCCAGGTGCAGAAAGTTTAAAGCATATACAGTATATATCTGGGATGTACTTGTAGAATGGAAACATTTGAAAAATACTTGAAGTCTGCAGTCTCCAATCACTTAATAAAAAAGCAGCAAAGGAGAGCAGAGTTGGTAGACATAATGGAAGGATGAATAGGAGTTGCAGCCTCACTTCTGTCTTAAAATGTAGAATAGTTCTGGCAAACTGATAGGAAATGCTGCACAAGAACCCTTGGAATAAAATAGTATTTTTAAAATGCGTTTCTATAACTTGTTTAACAAAGTGAAATTTTCAGGCTTCCAATAATAACCACTCTCATATGGCATAATAATTTTTTGTATCTGCTTACTGTTGGCCAGCAGCCTTATTTAAGGTAATTTGGTCCCTCTTGGACAAAGAGAAACTAGAGGAACCTCTACATAGCTCCATAGAGGAATATTTTAGACAGCTGGTGGATCTGTTCACAGCTGGGCTCCAGCTGTGCAATTTCCCCTCAGATTCCTGAATGTCAAGGAAAGCAGGAACATTTTACACAGGCAACATCAATAGAATTCTTGTCATTCATTATGCAAAGTTGAGTATCTGAGTGAAGAGAGCCAGCATTGCTTGCACTGTTGTAGCTTTCATAAGATATCTAAAGAAGGTTCCAAATTCCTTCCCAAGTTGTACAGTATAAAATTTGCTCATGTTTTGGTTCAATAGTGTTTACATGGAGTACAAAGAGGTTGCTTCTGAAATACTATCTGGTTAGGTATGCTGACCTTTAGATCTTGTACAGAACATTAGGTTAGGATTAGAGTATGATTTCTGAGTATGATCATTTTTAATCTGTGATTTGTGTCCATTTCTTGTGAAGTCTCACTGACCTATCTGGCCATATGTAAACGGCAGAAGGACGATGTTGCCAGGTAGCATAAATCATGTTGGGGAAATGGACAGATGATTCAGTCCTTAATGGTATCATTGCAGATGAGAGATGAGAGAATGCCAAATTCAGCTGTGTAATATGAGCTTCAGTTTCCTAAGAATAATGAAAGATACTGAATGAAAGAGATATTGTAGAAAAAAATAATTGTACTTTACACTACTACAATTAATAGGGGCAGTCTTATAAGAGATAGCTGTTAGTTGCCATACTATAATGATGGGGGGCTGTATTTTATTGCATTTGTTAACAGTATATACTGTAGGCCTGCTAATGGCATATACAGTATATAGGCTGTGTTCAAAAAGCTTCCTCCAAGCTTGGTCCAGAGGGGAAACTATATAAAAAGCCATCGGGTCGCAGTAATAATGGGGAGAAATGCTGCTTACATATTAATGAACCCTAGAGTGGAATTACCTTAATGCCTTTTGAGCTTGACTAGTAGCATATTTGCCAAAAACCCTGGCTGCTGCAAACCTAAGAAACAAGAAGCAATGTAACCTTGTTTAAACATTAACAGTCAAGCAGATGCCCTTGTGCATTGTAAACAGACACCATCCAGCTATGCTGGTGATGCTAACATCAGAGGAGAGCAAAGCTTTCCTATCACCTTCATAAAATACATTTTTCTGTTCTCCCAGTCAGACTTCTTCCTCTCTGGTATATGATGGGGATCATTAAAGTAGCTTTGATCAAAGAGCATGGAAAATTGTCTTGAAGCAGACAAGTAGATAGATATCCCCATGGTCTGGTCGAAGACACGTGTAATAACTTTCCAGAGGGGAAGAATATAATTGGAAGGAATTGGTTTTCTGGTACATCTTGCTGTTGTCAATTCAGGATGCCTTTTAAACTACATGAAAGTACAAAATTTATGCTAGCTATGCCAGAATGGTACAGTTTACTTATTTTAAAAAGCAGCAAGATAACTTTTTAAAAATTTGCTGCTTCCACTTCATTTCAATAGAATGGGTTTTTGACATGGAGCCCTTCCATTTCATTTTAAAGAGAAAGTAAAGCAGATAAAATTGCTAAGTGCTCTGTTTGATCAGATGTATCATTGAAGCAGAAGAGTTTATATGGGCTTTGGAGCTGTGGTATTGAGACAGAAGATGCTGGTTTTGCTGTAACTAATCTCCTTAACTTTATGCAGGTTTTTATCTTGTTACCTGTCATTACAGAGCACCTCCAGATAATATGACAGATGGCTCTTGCACATTAAATGCTGGCAGACCTCGCTGCAGTAAACACAGTCGCTTCTGTGTTCTTCGCATCGTGAGGAAGGACGGAGAAAACAAGGGCAGGCAATTTTATGCTTGTCCTTTGCCAAGAGAAGCCCGGTGTAACTATTTTGAAGTATGTGAGATTGTATAGTACCATAGATCCTTGAAAAAGATAAATTGGTTTCTCAAACAACGGTGATTACTTATGGATTTCACTCATTCTTTAATTTTAGCATAGTGGGAAATGAATTGCTGTGATGATAGCTTTATCTAAAGAGGTTCTCAGTTCATTTTGGGAAGAATAAATGGATTCTTTGGTCTGTACAAAATTATTTTTTGTATCAAACAGTGAGACTGTTAGGCTTTGAGTTAGTTGTTTACACTAAGGTTAAAAAGAACACTGTTCTTTATAACAATATTGTATTGTTTTATTAATTATTCCATTTCTATCTTGGATTTCTTTCTTACTGATGTACCTCCCCAGCTGTATTTATAAAGGGACTTTGGAAAAGTCTTTTCCATATTCTTTTAAAAATAATTGAAGTTCTAAAAACAAGTGACTTTGTGACTTTATTTTATTGATGCATACTACCCTCTAAGCAAACTTAACTTTCTTTCTTACCTAGCTAGTTTATTCTGAATATTTCCTCAAAATCTTGTTGCTATGTTTTCTTCCTACTTTTAAGGTGCTTTTTAGATTACTGTTGTCAGGTAGTAACTTAACAATAGTATAGTAAGCAAAGACAAGGAGGAAAAGAAAATTTCAGCATTAGCCAAACACTATGAGTACATTTACCATAATCAAAATGATTCAAACTCAGTGTGAGTGATTCAAACTCATATGTTCATACTTCCTTTAATCTTTTATAAGCTAGAAGGAATAACACTGTTAGGCAACATAAAGCAAGAACCTTCAAAGGAGACACAATTCTAGTGTAAGAATGCTTAATCAAGTGTGCAAAGATTCTAGGGCAAAATTAATGTAATAAAACAGCACAACTGAATCCGAGTTCATATTTTCTCAAATGACCTTGACAACATAAAATGAGTACTGATGTTTTTCTTGTATTTGTTCTCTTCCGCTCAGCTTTGATAATAGATTCTGTTCCACCATATGGTAACTAATGCAATGCAGTGTCATTTTGACCTTCAGATTTTCCAAGGGAGAAAGACATTAGAGCTTGGGGAAGTAAGATCTATTGCTCTGAAGCCATAAGCTATCAAGAGTTTTACTTGGATAAATTAAATCTGTGTTTCCTCCAAAAGTCAGATAAGACTTTTTACAACTGTCCTCCCACAAAGTCAAACAAGTAAGAGTTCAGGTAGTGGAGAAAGTTGCTTGGCTTGATTATTGTTAGTCACCACCTACCTTGCAGAATTAATGGGGAGTTTGTTGCTTCCCATCTAAAACAGGAATTTGGCTTCAGCATCTGGTGTTAACAGAAAATGATTTCTCTCTGCAGTGGGCAGACCTGCATTTTCCTTTCTGCAATCATGGGAATCGCTGCATTATGAGGACAGTGCTGAAGATTGGCCCTAATAATGGAAAGCATTTCTTTGTGTGTCCTCTTGGGAAGGATAAACAGTGTGACTTCTTTCAATGGGCTGAAAATGGCCTAGGAATGAAGATTATCCCAGGATGCTGAGCTATTCATCTGCACTGGACTATCTGGTGTTAATCTTCTCAAACTGTGTGTGCTATACTGCTCTTCTGTAGGAGATATTTTAGGAGGGTTATGATCAAATGGCATTTTGTGATTACAAATCCATTTGTGTTATATATTTGAAAGTTCCTTCTCATACCCTTCTTTGTATTTCTGCTATTTTCTGTTCATTATTTGTTGCATTTTATCTAATACTAGAAAATTTCAGACTTAATATCTGAACAATAGGTAGTCTTTTTCTTATCTTAGTTGTTCCCTCATGCACACGTTACACACACATAAACTTGGATATCATTGTTTGTTCATGCCACTTGCTCTTCAATGTTTTTTCTTCTGTCTTTATATAAAATTTTTATTTCAATGCATTTAATATGAATAGATTGTATTACATCTTTTAATCAGTTATGAAAGATTAATATTTTCAATAAAATATCTCAAACAATGTTTGTTTGTTCTTAAAAATAAATAGCATGAGATTGTTGTCAGAACAGAAAAATAGTTTAGATCATTTATTTACATAGCCGCCCATGCCACAGTTGTGATTGTGTGGTATACAGAAGTTTACACAGAAAAAAACCAGCAATTTCATATGCAACATAAACACCCTGAGAACTAATCAGAAATAACAGTAATACTAGTATAACATACATTCTGAGTCTAAAAATCAACTCATTTTCAAACAGTGTACACCAAAGTTGGGAAAAACCCACCAAAAGGCCTAGTTTAACCTTCTGATCAAAATATCTGAAGGAACATCCATATCTTTAATATCATATGAAAGCCCAAATGTTTGGGGGCTACCCAGATTCTGGGAGGGCTGTGATGCATCAGTGGGTGAATTTATGCTGATGGGGTTCTTATAAAACCAATTTGAAAATAATAGACATTAATATGTGACATTAAAAATAAATCAGAATCTGTACTAAAAATAATACAATTGAAATCCATTTTAGATGATGTCAATTCAAATCCGATTTTAAGCACATTTAACTTGGTGCATAATTAGAAAATAACCCCCTCATTCTTTTATAAAAATGTTTTGTGTGCTTCCTTTGCAAATAAAACTGATAAGACATTGTGGTCTGGTTCATTGTTTGTATGGTGACTAATCGTTTAATATTCTGTATAGAGATGCAAAATTCATTGTTCAAAGATGGATTATTCTGAATTATTCTCAGTGAGTTTTACATGCAACTATTGTGATGCCATATTATATCTAACTCTGGAATATCTTACTTTTTTGTAACTGATCAAGAAGGGATGAAATGTGATTTTCAAGTTTTAATTTCTTTGATCTACTTCTCTGCAGTTTGTTAGCGTGAACTTCTTTTGCCATAATTAAACTGCAGGTAATCCTTAAGACTGCTTGTTTATTGTTGAAGCTACGACTGCAGGAAAAGATTTTTTGAACCATTTTTGAAGTTATATCTATTGTATCACCCCCATGGTCACGTGATTACAATTTGGGTGCTTGGCAACTGGCTCACATATACAATGGTTGCAGTCTCACAGAAATGGGATCATGATTTGAGACCTTCCCAGAGTGCTTCCAACATGTCGTCAACTGGAGAAGCCAGATTTGCTTAAATACTGTGATGATTTGCTTTAACAATCATGGTAAAAATGGTCATAAAGACAGGTCTGGTCACTTGATGATGCTTAATAATTGTATTGCTTAGCAACTGAAATTCTGGTGCAACTGTGATTTGTTGAAAAATTACAACTTTAATTTTTCATTGTAAGCTCACTTCAATGCTTACAGCACTTAATGGGTTAAAATTCTGGGATATCCTTGAAGTGTTATGCCTACATTCACTGTTTTAAGTGCATTTTTATGCAGCCTGAATCAAGATTCAAGATGTTCTAAGCAATCCTAAGCATACTGCTCTTAAAATCGGTGACAGGGCTTTTACCAAAAAAATAAAATAAATCTGCATGTTTCACTATCAATTACATGTGTTTTGCTTAAAAAGAATTTGTTTTCACAATTTCTTTTACAGGACAAGAACTTCAGTGAATTTCCCAAGTTAAAGTGTGATGTTCTCATGCTGTTACAATGTGGTCATGTGCTGTATATGAATGCCTATCTTTGAACAATAATACCTTTAGCTTCCTGGAATCTTACATTTCAATCAACTCCCGTGGGAACTCTTCCTGTGTATTTCTTTAGACAAGAAGCATGTCAGCAGAAAGCAGTGATGGAAAGACGTATAACAGGAAACAATAACTAGGAATTGCTCTCTGCACCATCTCGAACAGAAAACAATCTGAAGAGAATTTTGACATTCTTAGATATCCTGAAAATTAGAAATATGGAATCTTATTTTGCAAAGAAAAACTAATTTGCAAAACCGCAAGCCCTGTTTTGAATTACATTAAATATATATCCAGTAAAGGAGAGAAGAAAGCTTTGGGGAAGCTTTACCCTCTGTGTATTTATTTTTCTTATAATTTGTGCTAAAGATTTTGGTTATAGAATCAAAAGATTCATTTTGTAACTTTAGTAAAATGAAGATAACGCTGAAGATTATTATGCTGATAGGCAGTCAATTACAACATACATTTCTGTTTTCAAAAGCCTCTATACAATACTGATAGTGTGTTTCTATGTACAGGTTGTCCTTGTTTTATCAGTCACAATTGGGACTGGCAAGTTGTTAAGTGAAATGGCCACTAAGTGAAACCCTCACTGCACTTATGATCCTATTTCAGCTTTCCTTTGCTTTACAGATCTGCAAAAGCTGTAAATATGATGACTGGCTGTAAAGTTACTTCAGACCATTGCTGAATGAGGACTACCTGTATAAGATTGCTCATTCGATATCTTCAGGACCACTTTCTTCAATCAGAACTCATCCATTTAGCACAGGGGTGAGGAACTATGGCCCTTGTGGACTTCAACTCTCAGAATTCGTGAGCCAACCATCCTGCCTCAGGAATTCTGGGAGTTGAAGTCCACAAGTCATAAAGGGGTCATAGTTCCCCACCTCTGATTGAGTGCAACTAGTGCAGTTTAGATTAAGCAATAATCCAATCTGGAAAAACAGGCTGGATTATTGCTTTATCCAAATCTGCTGAATATTTGTATTATTTAAGGTTTATCTGAACTTGCAGGCAAGATGACTTTGGCTGAGATATGCAGGAACTGTGTTTAAGCAAAAGGGGCTGAAGGATTTTTGAAAGCCCAGAACAGTGATAACATTCAGAGTAGCTCAGTCAGTTATCTTCCTGATTCACTGAACTGTAAGAAGGAAGACGTACAGAATAATGCTTTCAGGATTTTGTTATTAAAGTCAATCTCAGTAAAAGTAGTTTTAGTGTTCCTGTTGTTTATTTTTCTTGTCTAGTCCATCTACTGGACAACATAGCTATCTGAGATACATCTCAATTAAAATCAATTATGTCTGAATAGATAGGTATTGATCTGCAGATTTCTAGAGTTAACATAAGTAAACTATTAAGCTTGTGACCAAAATTCTCAGATATCTTAGCAAAAAGTCCATTTTTCATATTATATGAAGCCAAGCAAGCAAAATATATAATAATCAGACTCATTAAGCTAATAATAAATGTAAATGTCCCCTGGCTAATTAGAAAATATGAAAAAGTTATAGATTAAAACAGCTGTTGACAGCTGTCTTATCAAAAAATATAATGCTCTATGCTTTTACATTATATCTGCTAAATTTTCGCTATATCTTACAGCACAGAATGACTCAAAATTTTAATGCCTTTGTAGTTTTAGTAAGGATATCAGCATCAAAAAGACTGGGAACATTAGATTATCTAGAGGACATATTTGCAAAGGAAAAAAAGATTAACAATCATGCCACATTTAGATTTGTTTTTCTGCAATCAATTTGAAAGGGGTAAAGAAAGTAAATATGATAAACATGACAGAAAGACTTAAAAGAGACATAACGTGAGAAAGACCTATGAATTTTGAATTTATTGAAGAACTGTTCATTCCAAATAAGAAATTAGATACGTGTACCAAATAGAAACCTCTTCTTTTTCTTGAAAAAGCATGCAGAAAATGTTTCTTCTCTCTCAACAATCAATCAATCAAATATTTGTTATGGTCGGTGACCAAGATAAGGATGGAATATAAATAATTTTAAAAGCTAACAAATATAAAATATTGTCTCAGCATTATTTGAACCCTGACAAGTGATGCTGATTAGTGCACTGAAACACAATTGTAGTGTAATTACATTGTTCTTGGGCATCCTCTCTAAAAAAGTATAGGAGAGTTCAAGAGGCAATCATTCATGGCACAAATATTATAATATTTATGTAATCAATCATGCTATGATTTAAAACTTATTAGGCTTGTTGTTTAAAAGGGTATTTGAAAGAAAAACCTAGGATGTTCCTATATATTCTAGATTCCAGAATCTGTTAGAGACATTTGTGAAAGTCTGTTAAGAGTTATCTATAACAAATGAAAACCACATTGACATCACTGCCTGCAGTTTCCACATATTAACAAAGAATTTCAGATGACCCAAGAACAAACTGCTGAATGGTTTAAAAACAGCCAGGGCATCTATAACAATGATTGTTGGCTTTAAAATGATTAGCATGTCTGGGAGATCAAAGCCTCATCTTTCTTTATTGTGTGTTACACACATTCTATGTATGTAGGGAGGGGCACGTTTACAATCAATTTTGAAGCCACTATGGCCACTATTCATCACTATGATCCCCTATAGAACCAGGGAAAATATTGCAAACATACACAAACAACAATTGAATTTCAATAATTGAAATTCTAATAAACCAAAGAAGAAAATGCTGTTCCTGAACAGTCATCTCTTGAAAATAATGTCTATTTTGTATTGCATTTGGTTGCTTTAGATTTCTTGGAATCTAAGCAAAATATTGTTGTCATGTGTCCTTTTTCCTAATAATATGATCAGCTTCTTTTAATATCTCCTCTCAAAGAATTGACTTATAAAGACCATTATGCTCCACTTCACCAGACAAACTCATAGAAAAGTAGATTTGTGACTGAGAGTTTCTTAACCATAAGAATATTATAGAAGAACCAATTACCTATATATGTGGCGGATCCTCTTCACTCTGTGAGTTGAAAAGAAGACAATTTATAGCAGGGAGTTTCTTTCTTTCAACTCTTAAGAGTCTAAAAGTTCTACTCATAGATTAGAAATGGAGAGGGAACCTGAAGCTTTGCCTAGCCCAGCAAGGTAGCCAGGCCAATGTCAAGAGATTCTGAATTGTAGTTTAAAACCTTTCTAGAAGATCAAATCCTGAATTAGCAACATATATAAAAAAGTAAGTCTGCCTAATGGGAAAGACTTGGGCAGGTAGCCAATCATGTTAATTTTTGTCAGTAGCCCTTAATAGAATAACAAGAATCTATTTCTAATACTGTGTTTCTCCAACAATACGCCCCCCCCAATAGGAAGACCCAGCATGTTTTCTAGGCATAAAATGAAATTAAGCCCCCCCCCCCAAATTTAGGCCTATTTTAAAACATGCGAAATTGGGGAAGATGGGGGGAACTTGCCGTTAGGAGCGCCCCGCGGGCAGCTACACCTCGCCATCAGCCGCTCCTAACAGCCAATCATGGCGGAGCGCGGAGGGCTCCCTGCCCCCAAGCGCCTTTGCTGCAGACACGGGTCAGTGGGCAAACGGTGACAGCGTGGATGTCCATCAGCAGTGTTTCAGCCTCAGGCCTCTGTAGCTTCCACGGTTCCCACTGGTGCTGGCGCCTCTCTTGCCAGTGCTGTCTCCAACAACAGCATCTGAGTCGCTTCTGCTTTTTCCCCGTCCCCATCCCCGCAACAACAGGAAAAAACATTGTGAGGTACCTGGGAGCGCTGTGCGCTGTGTTTTGGTTTAATCCTGAGAGGCTGGGTGGGTGTGAGGAGAGCCGAGTGAACGTCTCTGCTGCTGCTACCCTTGATGCTCCAGCCTCAGGCTCTGCAAGTTTCCAAAAGTCTCGGTGCGCAGCCCATTCCTGCATTCCAAGCGCACCCAGGCCAAGCTGCAGCTGTCCCTCTCCTGCCAGTGCCGTCTCCAACAACAGCAGCAGCAGCAGTGGGAACCGTGGAAGCGTTTCAGCCACTTCTTGGGTGGGGGAGCCTCCTCCGTACCTTCCATGGTTCCCGCCACTGCTGCCGCTGTGGGAGACGGCGCTGGTGAGAGGGACAGCTGCAGCTCAGCCTGGGCGCACTTGGAATGCAGGAATTGGCTGCACACCAGGGCTTTTGGAAACTTGCAGAGCCCGAGGCTGGAGCATCAAGGGTAGCAGTGACAGAGACGCTCGCTCAGCTCTTCTCACGCCCACCCAGCCGCTTGAGATTAAACCAAAATGCAGTGCGCAGCGCTCCCAGGTACCTCAAAATGTTTTTTTCCTGTTGTTGCGGGGACGGGGATGGGGGGAAAGCGGGAGCAACTCAGATGCCGTTGTTGGAGACGGCGCTGGCGAGAGAGGCACCAGCACTGGTGGGAACCGTGGAAGCTACAAAGGCCTGAAAAACAGCTGAAATGCTGCCGGCGGACATCCATGCTGCCACTGCCCGCCCGCTGACCTGGGTCTGCAGCAAAGGCACTTGGTAGGGATAGGTAGCCCTCCGCGCTCTGCCATGATCAGCCGTTAGGAGTGGCTGGTGGCGAGACGTAGCTGCCTGTGGGGGACCCTAGGCAAGGGTGTGCAGGGGGGAAAGAAATTCACCCCCGAAAAGACGTCCTAGCCATTTTTGGGGGGCTCAAAAAAAAAAAAAAAAAGATCCGGCCTTATTATATGGGAAAAATGGTATTAGCATTATTGTAAAAAATATATAGTAGAATCTATATAGCATGCAACTCTTAAGTCTTTACACACCCTTTAAATGGATCTCTGCAAGTAAGTATAAAGGTTACTATATACAGCCATAGCAAACTGCATTCATGTCTTTCTATAATCTCATATGCAGTCAACTCCATGAGAAGCATCTTTAACTTTTAGCTTTTTCATATTTAAACAAATTTGCTTATGCTGGTCTAACTCATATTTTTGAACTTTCCAATTCCACACCATAAGAAAAACTGAAATAAAAAAATCATCAGAAATAAAAACAAGCATGCATTGGCAGTTTAAAACAGGTGATAACCAAGTGTTGGAATAAGAAAGGCATAAGTGCAACTTAGGCAATCATTGTAAGCATTAGATTTTAGGATGTTAACAGTTGAGAGATAGAAGCATTTATGGCTAAAACCACAAAAACCTTTTAGCTGCGTGATATAGCCATTCATCTTGTTTGGGCTTCTAGGAGCTGACTGGGGAAAAAAGAGAGATGAATATAATGACTGCAGCATATTAATAGTCAATTGTGGTTTGCTTTGAAAAAAGAAAAGGCACTTAGGATTGAGGAAAATACGTATTTAAAAAGGTTTGTTGTAATTAGCATGTACTACTGCCAGTTTTAAAGGGTTTTGTTACACCTCTTCTTCATCTCATTTACTGGAAGGTTTCATTAGATGTTCTTGGGCCAAACGTCTACAAAGTTGCCAAGCTCAAAATAAGTGAGGAATAACTGTTTTAATAGTTATTAAAATAACTGTTTTAATAGTTCATTATGAAAGGAGAACTTTGGAAGATTCCTTTGCTGCATACTACTAATATTGCTCATTGGCTGATCTTAATAACTAAGCAGTGTCAAACTGCTTTGTGTGTGTGTGTGTGTGTGTGTGTGTGTGTGTGTGTGTTTGTGTGTCTGTAGGATAAATGATAGCTTCCTAAATACTCCTTTCTAATGACTTCAAACATTGTATTGTATTATCCTGTTGAACTGAACAATTATTACAAGAAAATAATATATAGTATACACAGAATATCCCAGGTTTAAGGCTCCTGACTGAAAATTTTACAATACACTCCTAATTAATATGGACATTAAGTTTATAGAGGGTGACATGCAAACTTTTTTTTTACTAAGAGTTTTTATTTTTTTAAAACAAACATACACATAGAAAACATAAAACCATCTTCCATTTTATATACATAAAGTGTGTCAGTTGGTTACGAATCTTTTGTGCTATCCTTTTGTAGTAATTACTCACAGTTTATATCAATTTTCACATTGACAAACTAACATATGCTTATATATTTATCAGTTACTAATCATCCATGATTAAACTATTTATTCCATCATTTTATACGAGATATTCCAAATTTTATCTTAAAATTTATGCTATACTTTCAACCAATGGTTATATATGTCTACATTATGTTTTATATCAGTCTATTAAATTTCTATCACAGAATTATCTAATCTATTACATTACCATGTCTTTCTGTCCAACCATTGATAAAACAAATCCCATATCGTATAAAATTCTTGTTCTCTAATTTCAAATGTCAATTTAGTCATTTCAGCACAGTCCATAATTTTCTTAATAACTTCCTCCTGCATAGGTATTTTATCGTTTTTCCAATTCTTAGCAAATACAATCCTAGCCGCCATTAAAACATTTACAATCAAATATTTCAACTCTTTGTTATATATTTCTGGTATAATTCCCAATAAAAAGATCTCTGGTTTAAAGTCTATATGTTGTTTTATCATTTTTTTCTGACCATGTGTGGATTTTAGTCCAATATTTTTTTATGTCTGAACATGTCCACCACATGTGAACCAGGTATCTAATGACATTTCCAACATTTATCCAATTTATTCTTAAACATTCTCGCAAGTCTCGTCGGGGGTAGATGCCACCTGTAAAACATCTTATACAAATTTTCTGTATATGCCGTTGACATTGTCATTTTATAATGTTAAGACCACAATTTTTGCCATTTTTCTAAATCAATCCCATATCCAAAATTTTTCCCCCAAGCAATCATCGTTTCTTTAACTTGTTCTTCCTCCAATTTAAATTCTAATAAATGTCCATAAAGTTTTTAAATTACCTTTTCATCAGTACCCATCAAAATTTTATCTAGACATGCAAACTTTATTACTCAGCTTGTTGACCATGGTACCCTTCCAACCACATTTGTCTATAGTCAGTAAACAAGTACATTTTAAAGTGTAAATACTTGCAATGTAAGCCTTAAAATAGGTCTAACACTGACTTTAAAAAAAATCCCCAACCCTAGGACTTCTCCATAACAAAAGCTCAACAATTAAAGTCTTTGCTATGGGGAGGACAGACACATCATCACATCCATCTATATGCTATCAACAATCCGGTCATTACCATTAAGTGGACAAACAGTGGATCAGAGGATAAAAATTGAAACAAGGTACTTCCAATGGTCTAATGTACATAATGTGTACAAAATCAAGGCTTCATGACTTCTGAAGGAATGAAATTTGAGAAAGTTGTGGCTGCTTTAGGCTGCTGCTATGGTCAGATTGCTACTTATGAACATGTGATACTTTCCCTACCATGGTCATAATCCCTTCCTCTGCCACTGATCAGCAAGGAATTGACTCATCATGTGGCTCCTAAAGAAGCGACAACTTTAAGGTGCATGAAGAACGTTTATTGCTTTATGTGCCCTTTCTCTGGCACACAAACATCCACATGTATCTATACCCCATCTTTGTTCAGGAACACAAAGCACATACCTAGTGCTTCATCCGCCTATCATGTTTCCCTGAAAACAAAATCTATCCCGTAAATAAGCCCTAGCCTGATTTTCATATGTGTGCCCAATATAAGCCCTATCCCCAAAATAAGCTCTAGTTAAGACCCTGCCCACTCCAGGGTGCACGAGGTGGGGTGAGGCACACAGGTAAAAATTAAGCTAGTGTGGGGATAGGGGTGGTGGAGCTTCCCTAATACTTACCTTTGCAGTTGCACACCCCGACACCTGCCTTGGCTTGTCAGCCCACTTCTTCTCTGGCCATTTGCTGCCACTTGCACGCATCACCCCTGACCTCTGTTTCACTGTGAGAGGCCTCTGCAGTTGAAAAATGGGCTCCAGATTGATGTGCATGGTACCCTCCCTGCCTCGTTTTACCACCAGGCCTTCAGGAAAGGCCTCTGCAACCAATAACAGTGTTCTGGAGTTCTGTTATTGGCTGAAGAGACCTTTACTAAAGGCCTCTGACAGCAAAATGGAGGCCGGGGGCGACGCATGCAAGTGGTGACAAATGGCTGCAGAAGAATTGGGCCAGCAGCAGGCTCCTGCTGGGTGGGGCTGTTTGTGCCACTACTGCAAGGTAAGACAGTGGAAGATATCTCCAAAAATAAGACTTTGTGCCTTTTTTTGGGTGGAAAAAAAAAGACTGGGTATTATTTTCTGGGAAACATGGTATATTTTTTCACATCAACTCTGTAAAATAAGTTGGGCTGAAAGTCACCAAGTGAGCTGCTGTGGCTGAAAATGGAATAGAAACTGGATCTCTCTGGAATCAGTCAAATTCATCAGCCATTATACCTTTACCATTGTCCATCTGTTTCATTTTTCAACTGCTACTCTGAAACTGGGTGTAAACTGGTCCTTCTTTCAGCTACTAAAGATCAGGTGGACTGATCCTTCCCTAGCCCTCAGGAAGTCATCGGATCCACACTAGGAGCCGTGGTGGCTCAATGGTGAGAATGAAGAATTACAGGCTAATTCTGCCCAATGCCAGGAGTTGGATCCTGACTGGCTTAAGGTTGGCTCAGTCTTCCATCCTTCTGGAGGTTGGTAAAATGAGGACCTAGATTGTTGGGGGCAATAGGCTACCTCTGCGAACTATTTAGAGAGTACTGTAAAGCACCATGAAGCAGTATATAACTATCAGTGCAGTGGTGGGATTCAAATTTTTTTACTACCATTTCTGTGGGTGTGGCTTGGTGGGCGTGGCATGGCTTGGTGGGCATGGCAGGGGAAGGATACTGTAAAATCTCCATTCCCACCCCACTCCAGGAGAAGGATACTGTCAAATCTCCATTCTCTCCCCACCCCACTAACCTGATTTCCAGCTCCATTCTCCTGTGCAGGACAACAAAAGAAAATCTAGCCGATCAGCTGGGACTTGGGAGGCAGAGAATAGATAGGGCCAGGGCCAGTCAGAGGTGGTATTTGCCGCTTCTCCAAAGTACTCAAAATTTCCGCTACTGGTTCTCCAGAACTGGTCAGAACCTGCTGAATACCACCTCTGTGTCAGTGCTATTGATATTTTTAAATTGACAGTTTCCTACAACTCAATGGAGAAGCTGACAGGAATTTACACAGTAAACAAAATATTTAAATTATCATTAGCATAATTATGTCATATTGAAAGAGACAGGAAAATGTGATAGTCAAGAGATCAAAGATCATCAGAATGTGGCACAAGGAAAAGATATGAACAAATGGAGGATGAAACACACATCTCCAGGATCACAAGAAACAGTAGAAAAAGAAAACATAAGAAAAGATGGAAGACCGAATTGAGAATACGTGGCAAGCACTATTTACTGTGAGAATTTCTCAACACAATACCTGCCTTGAACAACAAGACATCAATAGAGAAAGAAGTGAGGCAAAATGCATGACCTGCATGACATAATATTTCTGCTATTATTTAATATTTCTGGGTGAATTATCTAATATTATTATCCAATATTTCTGGGTGAAACCAAGCTCAATAGTAGTAACTATGAAAGGGATCTTGGAGTCTTAGTGGACAACCAACAAAATATGAGCCAGCGGTGTGCAGCCGCCGCCAAAAAAGCTAATGCAATCCTAAGTTGTATTAACAGAGGGATACAATCAAGATCAAGAGAGGTACTAATACCACTCTATAAAGCCTTAGTAAGATGACATCTAGAGTACTGCATTCGGTTTTGTTCACCATATTATAAAAAAGGTGTTGAGACTCTAGAAAAAATACAGAGAAGAGCAACCTGGATGATTAGGGGACTGGAGACTAAAACATACAAAGAACGTTTACAGGAACTGGGCTTGGCTAGTCTAGTAAAGAAAAGGATCAGAGGAGACATGATAGCAGTCTTCCAATATTTGAGGGGCTGCCACAGAGAGGAAGAGGTCAAGTTATTTTCTAAAACGCCTGTAGGCCAGACAAGGAATAATGGATGGAAACTGAACAAGGAGAGATTTAACCTGGAAATAAGAATAAACTTTCTGACAGTGAGAATAATCAACCAATGGAACACCTTGTCCTCGGAAGTTGTGGGAGTGCCATCACTTGAGACCTTCAAGAAGATATTGGACTGCCATTTGTCAGAAATGGTGTAGGGTCTTCCGGTTGGACGGGGGGGGGGTTGGATTAGATGACCTACAAGGTTCCTTCCAACTCTGATTATCTATTATCTGCTGATGTTAGTACCATGGTCAAAGTCTGCACTCATTAATGTGCATTACTGTTCCCTGGAGAAACTGACAATTTCTGCTGTATTAAGAAAAAGGTGAGGATAGGTAATTTGCAATCCCAACTTAATGAGCTCCTCAATTTATATAACCATTATGGATCTATTGCAAACAAGTTCAGGATAAACATCAGACACTACAACTGTCTCTTTTAAATGACATTCTTGTGTATCAAAGAAGTCATTCCAATGAGAGTCAGATGGAATCCTTTGGTGCTTATTCAATGTCAAATCCATGATTCAACTAGACATTTAATGCCAGACACCAACCAGCATGCCAAATTTATTCAAATTTATTTCATGGATCCCCAAGACAACTTAGAACAGAGAATGGGCATACTCCACAATGATGGAATTCAACATGAGATAGGAAGGGAGGGAGGAATTCATGATGCTCCTTGCCAGCTTCCCACAAGAAAACTCAATGGGAAAGACAAATAATGAACAGAATTAAAACATGTATCCTTAAAGTCGGTAACAGCTAAAGGCTTGGTGAAAAAAATACATTTTTTGCTATTCTTTTAATGAAAGAGAGAAGGACAAACACAGGTTTCCAATAAAAGTATTTTTATAGAAAAGTACATAAGAGAAGCCATCTTTTAACTTTGAATAAGGAGTGTCCTTTTCGTGCTCATCTAAGTTAACAGATGCAAAACAGCAAAAGTGGTCCTTTAAACAGCTCTAAGCTGTTTAAAACTTAACGTTTAATATCACCACCTGCATGTTATGCAGGAAACGTATATTGGAATTATAAAAAACTTCAATGTCTGCCAAAGAGAAATTTATTTCTTTTTATGTATGTCATGCATAATATTGTGAGAGAACAGATTGCCCAGAAAATGGCCAGCACCTGTGCTGTTGTCCTGTCTCTTTAAGGCCTCTTAAAGCCATGACAATATTAGCTACAAAAGCTGTGCTGAGAGAGAGAGAGAGAGCTGGGTGTGGTGGTGGTGGAAAATAAAGCAGCCTGAAGTAGTTAGAAAGAGATAATAGCAATACTTACAATGAATGGAACTAGTAGGACCCACAAAGAGTAGCAGCAGTAGAAGTGGCGGTGGAGAAGAGTAAGAGAGTGGTAGCTTGTGAATACCTGTGTTGGCTCTGTTGTGCCTTGAGCCCACTGAATTAGGTAATTCATAGGTAAAAGAACCTGTGATAAAAGAACCTGGCAATAGTGGGACATCCAATATAGTGTGGCAACTATACAAATTGAGGTGCTTTAAACTCAAGGAGTTCATTAAGCACTCCAGGAAAAGAAAACAAACCCTGGTTGCAAAGGGAATGGAGTTTGACCCTTACAGAGCTCAGACTCTGCAGGAAATAGCCAACATTTGCCTGCAAAAATCAGAGAACAATCTGACACGAAAAGGGAAGATGAGACATTCTCCCCCAAAAGAGACTACTACTTTGGTAGACACAGCTATCTACCTTATGCCCCTGGTAAAATCAAAGAAAATAATAGACCAGCCAGAAAAGGGGCTAGACTCAGATATTAGGGGAAATATAATTGCAAAAATATTAAAGGAACAGAGGGATAAAAGGCTTCAAATAAAGAGGAAAAAGAGTGGCTTTGTAAAGAAAAAGGAAAGTTAGGCTGGAATGGAAGAAGAGTGAAAGAGAGGCAAGAAGAGAACAGTTTGAAGGGTTGATAGAACACTTATGGGGGTTCAGTCACCAGAAGTCGCACGCTCTAAACTTTCAGAATATATATAGAGAGAAGGGGGCTCCAAAGACATAAAAATCCTTAAGACACAGAATTATGTTTGAAACCACTTGTAAATGGCATGAAAGTGAATGGATATCCAGAATAACTCGATGTTTTAATGTGAAAGGCTTTGAGAGCTTTTAGGTTCAGGAGCTTACACATATGACAAACATGGATTTGTGAATTGTGGATTGAAAGACTTAAACAAGAAATGATAGAAGCCAGGTAAAATGAGCAAAGAAAAATTAGTAGAGGAAATAATTTTAGAACAGCTTCTACATATATTCTACAAGTTATTCTAATTACTGGAAGAGAAGGCCAGCCACAGCTCTCCAGGAAAGGTATTCCTCACAGAGAAATAAATAAGATAAGCCATCTTCCCAGTATACAGAATACCTGAGCTCTCCTTTTCCTGCTATCTAAGTTAGCAGATTCCTCTCCTCTTCCTCTACACAGTCACAGGGACAACCCATGCAGGGGATCTGGTAGATTTCATTGGAAATATCTCCCACCTCCAAGTGATCTTTACAGTGCATAATTTGTTCTCATATGGCAGTTATAAAATAAATGCTATTGAAGGAATTTCAGGTCAACAGCCCCATTTACAAAATAGTGGCCTGCCAAAAACTATGTAAAATAAATTTATGATTTAAATTGAATAAAGTTAATAAAACAAACATGATTATGTTCCATGTATTCAATATTTCTATATTAAAATAAGTTTTATAACCATTTTTAGAAGGATTGGGAACAAATTTCAAAGTTTTTCAAGGCTCATGGAGTCCTGCTGGTATTTGGGTTATATACGGTGGCTTAAAGGGCAGAAAAATGCATGTTAGCCATTTTTCAACACTATTGGTAGAAAAGCAGGTTGCAAGAGTATTTACTTATGTTCAAATTGTTTTAGACACATCATTTTCTTTTAGGAAGGAAAATCGAAGAAGGGAAATAAAACATATAGAGCACACCTCAAAGCCAAATTAATTTGCTTTAACACCTTTTTATCCAGGGCAGGGACTGACTTTTATTTTACTTGCGTATCCATTTTAGTATTTGTTTTATGCAGAGCTCAAACACTTACAGATCAAACTTGCAAAAACGCTTGACGTTATTGTAAATCACTTTTGTCAGTTGACAAAAGAATTTAAAACAAATATAAATTCCTGAGTATTGTCTTTGTATCAAACAGACAAATTTCAGAAATTGTTAGATAATCTTAAATGCTCATATTTGTCTATTGTGCAGGTGATCATCTATTTACAACCACAATTGGCATTGGAATTTCCATCATAATTTGTTGCAATTGTAAGTTAAGTCAGATCTGATTTTACAAAATTGATAGTGGACATTAAGCAAATCACCACTGTCATTAAGCCAGTCCAGCTTCTTCTCAATAAGTGGTTTCTGCTGTTCTTTTTGTCAGAAATGGGCAAAATCAGCTGACAGCAGGATTGCTAAGCTCCCAAATTGCAATCATGTGACCACAAAGGTGGTGCATTAAGTGCAAGTATAGATCATGTCAATTTTTCCAAGGAGTCATAATTTTAAACTATTAAATAGTCATAAATTGAGGACTATCAGTACTTGAATTTCCAGATTACAGCCTTGAGGCTTTTTGAGTTCTATTACTATAAATGGCTTGAATTTTTAAAAAAATGTCAGAATTTTACAAATGTATAGTTTAGGTGGAGCAATTTAGTTATAGGAGAACAGTATCTTATTTTTGTACAATCAACCTGTGCATTCTGTCCATAATGGTGCATCTTAAAATACCAGTATGATTTTAACCATGGCCACCCAAATAGTAAGAATCACTGCTAGAAATGAAATTCTTGGCATGAAATATAACCATTTTCAATTTTTGTGCTTAAAATGCCTGTTTATCTATGAAAAATAATTGATTCAATTATAGAATATTTCTAACCTTCATTTAGGTTTTTTTTTCCTGTGAAGGAATCTATTGCCAAGAAAATGTAAGCTTGTCTCCCTAAATTGCTATTTTAAATGTAATAAAACTATCATAAATGAAAAACACTCAACAAGTATAATTAAAAATGTGAATAAGACATGCTAAGCATGCCATTCATCCATAAGTGCAATTTGTACTAACCAGGAAACAACTGTGAAGTCCCTTCCAATTTTGTAGGAACAAGTTGAATTTAAGCTCTGATAGTCTGTACTATAAGTCCATACTATGCTTAATAAAGGACATCCATTCCAGCAAAAGTTATATTAATTTCAAATTCATTTTGGAGCTGAATAATTTAGAAAAGCTACCCAAAACTAGAGGTAGGATGCAATACAGATTTTATCCAGTTGTGTAACTTTTTTTTTTTTTTTAAAAGGACTGCATAGAATCACTGGTAAAGACATAGAAGTCACAATTGACAAAACATCTATTTTGCTTCAATATTGAAAGGTACAGGGGAATTAAAATACACATTGGTTCTTGCATCCCACAGACTATGCCTTTAAATTGAAGAGAGGTCTGAGGTAATGTCATTCCTTCAACACCACACATACAATTGCATTTCATAATATCTAGCCATTCAGGATATCCAGAAATATATGTGAGACAGTTTGGTAGAGTTGTTAAAGCAACATTAGTCAGGACAGCGTGAAACCTGCCCTGAAACAAAGCCACTGGGTGAGCTTGGGCTGGTCTCTCTAGCCCTGAAAAGGAGGCAATGGCAAGAAACTTCCAAAATCTTGCTAAGAAAAACTGCAAGGACATAGCCAAACTGTTGTCCAGAGTCAACACTGATTTAAGTTCAATGAAACAACCAAACAAACAAAAAAATCTATGAAAGTATGGGTTCCCTCTGGTATCTGAGGCAGCTGGGATGGTTTTTGTTGAAATTCAATGATACAGTAGCTTTATAACGTATACTCTCTATAGTAGTGGGATTATAAGGATTAAAATAGGAATTATATTTTTTTCCAATCTCGCTCCTCCAAATTCCTCAAATAGCAATGAAGTTTAGAAATGTCAACAGCTTCAGAAAAATTAGAAGACCCCAGTCTGAGGAAAAGTCAACTGAAGAAAAATCTTGTCTCTCATGTTAATGATTTTACCTGCAGTCAATATATGAAAGGATCCAGTATTACATTCCAAATACCTTGTGACTTCTCCAATTTTAGTCATGCATAATTGAAACCTTATGTGTAGACCTTTTGTGCTCACAAGCTTTCCCAACTCTTAAACCTCAGTCTCACTGGATTCAAGGGAAATCTATATAAGTAGGTATTAGTGTTGAATACATGGAATTCAAAATCAGAAATGAATATAAAAAAGTTTGTGTGGCATGTTGCTTCATCAAATAACTCACTTTCTAAATTCAATTACATGATATTTGGCAATGCCTTTCGAAGTCGGAATACGACCAACAATAACTGGTTCAAATTTCCATTAATTCTCAGATTTAACATAAACCTTGGACAGCCGCCATGAGCACAATCTTATTTTGTTATGGTGGATAGGATTGAAATACTATGCACATTTGAAGAACATGTTAAAAATGTATTTATAAATCAACTACATATGCATACAATGCTTGATACGTATTAAATATTTTCACTATGAAAATCAATATCACACTAAGTTAGACCAATGTGTACACTAAATGAAATTGAATCATTGATTGTATTTTTGAGCCAGGCTTGACTCCTGATGATTATCTGGACAAGTCCCTGAAGTTTTCTTGGCAACATTAAATAAGTTCATTTCTGGAGATTTTTTCCAGTCCAGTATGGGAATAATAGAAATTGAGGGTGGCATTTCTTTTATACAAACTATTCTACCACTTAGTTATAAAACTTTTGCTTTTCTTTAGTATTAAAAACAAATTACAACTTTACTTCACTAGCCATTCTTATTTTCCTTTAATTGGTTCCCTAAAACACACTGAAGCAAAATTCTAATGTAATTAATTATGGCTCAAAGACAAAATTATTATCACTGAATGTAGCATTGTGAAAGTTGTGGCATAAAGTCCATTAAGAGATACAGAAATTTGTATTGTTCCACAATATGAAGTATTACTTGAAAAGTACTTATTTCAGGAAGGTTAAAAGGAATAAGGGGTAATAATAAAATTGGTAGTTTCTCATCCTTAAAAGCCTTCATGAACAATAATTTTCTTCAGTATTTTACACAGGGCAATTTTGTTCTTTTTCTTTTTTAATACAAGAGAACCTAAACCTTTTCCATTCCACAATAGATAAAAATGGAGATTCAAAGTAACTGACATAATTGGCTCCTTGGGGCAAATCCATACAGTGAATTCAAAAGAATGTGCTTACCTACAATTACAAATAGGTTTGCTGTTCATAAGTGCATAAAGAAAAAATTCCAAGAAATGTATAAAGGCTATTATGATCTATTTCTACAATGTCTCTATTAAAGTGCTAACATTCACTAACATTCATGGTTATACCGATTAAAAATATTTAAAAATTACCTTTTTGACACCCCACCCCCGGCAAAGTACTATAAAATCATAACCAAAAAAAAAAAAGCAAAATTACAGAATCTTATTTCGAACAAGATAAGACAATGCTGTCTAAAATCATTGAAAACGATGGATTTATCAGGTCCTAGTCAAAAGATTAACACAAATGAAGTGTACTCTCAATACTTGAGAGAAAATGTGAGGTTGGGAAAGATTACATTCAGTATTAATATACATATATTGAACCCTGGTGTTTTTTGTTTTTAAAATCTGAATGTATCTTTTAAGGCAGAGGTCTCCAAACTTGGCAACTTTAAGACTTACGGACTTCAACTCTCAGAATTGTCCAGCAACAAGTCTTAAAATTGCCAAGTTTGGGGACACCTGCTTTAAGGTTTAGTGTAATAAAATGTGATTAGCTGCTCACGACCTGATTAAAATTTTGAAACAAATGGAAAAACAACCTTTTCATTATAAGAATTTGAGTTTTTTAAGTTAAATTGTTTCAGGAAAACATGAGTTTGGCTTACTAAATAATAATTATGTGAAGTATCATTCTCTATTCATTCTTTACAATTTATTATACTGTTTTCTTTGTGAATAATAGTTAGAGCATAATTTGTTTTAAAGATACAAGTATTAGCTATATAGTAGAATCACTCACTTGAAGCCCTTTATCTGATAGAAAAACTCTAGTTAAAATTATTTGTCTCATTGAAACATACCAACAAAAGGAAAAATGTAAAAATCACCTAAACTTTTTCTTTAAAATTGTAAAGTGATTTTTTTCAGCCATTTTAAAGTGAACATTTAATACATTTTTAATGTTGACTATTAGTGGGAACTATTTAGATATATAATTGGATATAATTATAAAGAAGCCACATTTCCAACTCCAAATTAGTAGTCTTAAAGATAGACAGTTAACAGGGTATCATCCAGGTATTTTCACTTAAAGCAATAGGAACTCCAATAAAAACAACTAATGGGAAAGAACCAAGAAAAGCAGTGTTGAGGTAATTCCCCGTTAGGAGAATGAGTGCACACAGGGAGACATAGTGAGAGTGGTGAGGAATAGCACACAACCAGCACAGAGATACACTGTATAGTAAAATGTAGGTTTTTACTTCCAATAAATGGTTAAGCAAAGTCCAACAAGCAGTCCAAGTCATACAGTTATAGCAGTCAGTTTTCAGTCCAGGGATAATCCAATAACAAAGTCCAGTATCAAAAACAGTTCAGTAATAGACTCACATCAAATCCAAGAATAATGACGATCAGCAACAGTCAATAGGGAAATGCAGGAACGGCAACACTCTCTGGGAAACTAGGTTTCTGGCTCCATCTTATGGCCGTTTGAGGAACCACACCCAATTACAATTTTAGCATTCCCTTAAAGAGACAGTATTAAAATGTCTATCCTGGTTTATATATTTCCAACCCAACTGTTAGATGACTTACATTCCTAACAAGCAGCATGCAGTTTACTTATAACTTACGATCTCATTCAATATTTGACAATTATTTATAAGCACGAGTCTACTTTAAAAAAAAAATCAAAATAATTATCCCATTGATATAGCTGGGCCAAAATCTTGTAATGTGTTTTAGCAGGTATGTTTCTACTAAGCATCTGTTTTGATAGTCCCCAAAGACCTTTGAATAATGTTTCTTCTATTGAAATATTGTTAGGCCTACTCTTAAAAGATCAATTTGAGGCGCTGAAGAGAAAAAAAAAATCCTACAAGATGCTTATGCAGTCCTTTTCTATTTTTTGTGTTTCATAATTCAACCAATTGGCAAAACAAACAAACAAACAAAAATCCACTAGTGTATCTAGTGTTTTTATTTATTTGATTTCTACAGCTGTCTCAGTAAATTACTTTACGTAGCTTACAATTCAAAACATATATTACTAATTTTTTTTAAAAAAAAACAACAACAATAAAAAACATTAAAAACAGTAGAGAACATTTAAAGATCTAATTCAAAGTGTGTAAAAGAGCAAAATATCTGGCCCATTAACAATATAGCCTTTGGTGCATGAAGCTGAGCAAGGTTTTTAGATCTTTATAAAAAGTTAACAGAGTTGGAGCTATTCTAATCTCCAAAAGGAGGATGTTCCATAGAGCAGAGGACTCTGCAGAAAAAGTCTTCTAGTCCCCATCAGACTGACATTCTCTGGCTGTTGGGATCTGCAGCATGTTAGTTTGATGGGTAGAAACTCTGGAAAAAAGGAGATCCTTCAGGTTCAGCTCATAATCAGCGAGTGACACAAAAGCTAGTACTTTGGCTTTCTCATCTGGATGACAGTGATCAGACATCTTCTAATCAACCTGGAATTATGGTTGAATGTCTTTGAGTGTTTTTTTCCCCAGACATCTTCTAGAAGTTTTACCACTTAGGATATAATCCCTCAATTGACTTCTCCCAGATTTTCTGGTTTTCCCACAATCAGGCCATACTTTTCTTTTGAAAGCCACAAGCCAACATCATTGATTTTGCCCATTACTGCAGTGTAGATCAGGCTGAGCAATAATTACTGATTCATGGTTACTCAACACAAATTATGGTAATTAAATAGATTGTGGCAAGACCATGTTTAAAGAAAGCACTGGTAGTTATTTGAGAGGCATGGGAATAAGGTAGGATGATATGGGGTTCATGGTCCAACTTCAATAGAAGAAAAATATTTCCTACGATATTGTAAAGAAAAATGGAATTTATTGAATCTTGTTTATTGAAAATAAAATCAAGAATTTATTTTAAGGGTAAAATAGTACACAATTTAAGCAATGGCTACATTTTGTCTATTTGAGGATTAGCTTCTCTTACATTAGAATGTTATGCGAAATAGAGAACTGAGAGTTAACTTAGAGGGAAAATCATTAAGCTTCTAATTTTGCAAAGTATCTTTAAAAATGAATATTAGTGCAAAAAAGTAGCTCAGAAAGACATTGAGAAAAGTTGTTTTATGGTTTTGTTCAACTTGACTGAACCTAATGTATTCATTTATTTGTATAACAAACTTAGAAATAATTTCTATTGAATGCAGTTTAATTCCAAGAGTATATTAGGATTAAATTGCGAGTCTTCATTTCTTCCACTGGGTTGAGTTTAGGGACTTCCATTAAGAGAAGGGAGGAAAAAAAGGTTAAATGCAGTCTACTATTTGCTCAGATGGCTGCTTCAGAATAGGGTTAGAAGCCATAAAGTGGAACTGTGTGAATCCTGGGACTCTATTGCATGCAGCGCCTGTGGCAGGAAAAAAAAAAAGTTGAGAGAATAAACAATGGCTATTGCATTAATCTGCCTCCTGGTATCTTTAACATTTAGGGATTCTACTTTTCTATTGTAATGATGTCTTTATAGACTTAGTTATACCATTATTGAATTTTCTCTCATAAATCTTTTCACTTTTAAAAAGGAATCTGCCTCAAAGCAGTTCGACAGACTTCATATCTCTTTAAAGTATAATTGCAACTTTATTTCAATTTACATCTTAATATTGGTGTATTTAATGAACCTTTGTATATTTAATCTTTCAAATATGAATTGCGGGAAATCAGAGATAAAAGAACTGCACTAAGCAACCTAGCCCAACAGGCCATACTGATTAGCAAAATTACTCTTCTCAGTGATCCAAGGGTTTATTAATGAGACACCCAGCATGACTGATCTTTGATTGCTTTGAAGTGGGCCTCAGTCTGATGCTACTTTCTGAAAAAGAACATTTCACTTAGCCATTTTCATAGGAAACTTATTCATATCAAAGCTAGCATAACCAATAGATATTGTAAACACAACCATACCTATATGAACTTAGAAATTCTTCTATGCTAAAAGAAACATACAAGAAAAACTAAAAGTAGTACCATAGCTTCCACTTGTGTTGGCACAAATAACAGCACCAAAGAAGTAGGGGTGATATTTCTGGATTCTAGAAATAACCTTCTGACATGCCATCATTGGGTCTAGTCCCAGTCGCATATATTCCACTGCTTGATAACTACAAAGACAGAAAATTGAACTGACAATCCACATCCTTTAGTGTACAAATAAGTGCATTTTAGCTGAGAAAAGAATGTTTTCAAATATTTCTTCATTGAGAATTTCCCCCTACAACAAGGAAATTATTCTTCCAATCCTCTCCTCTTCTGACAAATGAAGCAATAGCAACCAGAACTACACCTAAATTTGCATGGGTATTCTATCTTTGGAACCCACCCATTTTGACATCAAATAAATAGTTATATCTGTTAAAACTATTTTTAAATAAACTAACATCTTATTGTGAACAGTATTTAAATTATCTGCCTTGCTTTTAACCATTCAGTGTAACTGTTTGAACATTATCGTATTTAAGGATATGAATAGTATAATTGTACTAGTTTTTGTTATTGAAGTATTTATAATACATTTTCATTTTTCATTGCTTGCTGAGAACCTGGTGTCCATTGCCACATTTTGTTATTAGTTGCTTGTTCCAAGTCAAAGGCAATTTTATACAGAGCAACTTTTACAGTACTGCAGCTGACTGGCAATCATGGCATTAAATACTATTGCCAGTCTAGTAGTCCAGGTAGGATCATAATTGGCATACCAGCAAAAGCTGGGCAAGGGAGCTTTGGCCTCACTTTCTATCTGCTTCAGCAGTTTCCTTCTAGGTGGATCACAAACCCTAAACCAACTCTTTTAATGGGGCCCCATTAAGAGTAACTACTGCACCCAATATTTCTAAATTGACTGATGTTTAATGATGACAGCAATTCAATTTTGCTACAATTTGATCTAAGTTTGTTTCTGTACTTCCTATCTGAAAATGAAGGAATAATTCAATATAATATGAAAAAGAATGGTGCTGTAACTATCACAAATATTAAATGAGGATCCAGATTGTGGTGGCAATAGGCTAACTCTGTAAATTGCTTAGAGAGAACTGTAAAGCACTGTGAAACGATATATAAATCTAAATGCTATTGCTATTAAATATGCCTCTTTCCAAAGTAAGATACTGTAGAATAGTGAACCAGATCTTCAGCACAGAGGCAGCACTATAACAAACTGATTTAGGTTGACTTCACTTTAAAACATGCCCCAAAGTCAATTTAGATGTGGCAGGATATAAACATGATCAAGAAAGAATGCTATTTTAAAAGCAATCTATTAATTCTTAATTAAAATGTTCTAAATTTATAAATTAAAGTGATTTGATTCCTTTCCACTTGTATTTATTTTTTTTACACAGGTAGCAAATGCAAAGTATTCAAGCATACTCAAAACTACATTCAAAGGTTAATAATGTTTAAAAACCTGGGCAAGAAGCGCATCATGATATCTCCATTACCAGTAGCAGCTGCAGCTCCAGCTGTAGTGTCAGCATATGCCCCTGCTCCAACTATTGGGGAGTCTCCTACACGACTAAGGAAGAAAATATCATGCAATACGTTAATTTTTAAAATATAAAAGCAGCGTTATTCTGAGCAAAGGAACAACTAGTTTATTGAAAAATCATAGGTGGGGCCTTGATGAAAGGATTTTGGAAAGCACTTGGGGATATTTATTTATATTATTCCAACCCATTTTAGAATCTTCTTCTTCTTTTTTTCTTCAGCGTTTGTCTCGTGCTCTGGCGAGGTCCGCTAACGTCCTGAGTATTGCTTCCACGCCTCTCTGTCTGCCACGTATGTCGGGTCTGCCTTCGCGATCTCTAGGTCGGCCTTGATCGTGTCCATCCAGCGTTGCTTAGGTCTACCACGCGTCTTGCGCCTCCGACAGTCACCTTCATCTCAGATTTGATGATGGATTCTTCCTTGGCGCGACTCACATGGCCGAACCATCGTAGCCGGACTGCCTCATGACCGTGGGGATGGGCACGACGTTGAACTTCTTCGTTCCTGACGCGATCGATGTTGGGCGTGTGTTCTGTAGTGGACGTTTCCACCATGTTGATGCGGCATTTGAATACTCCAGCCGGCCTGTCGCGTGGGCCTGTCGTCGGAGGGTCTGCTCTCAGTTACGGTCAGCGTTTAACGGCTTCGCGCATCCAGGGGACACCACTTGAAGGTGGCAGACCGCTCGTCCCCCCAACCCATTTTAGAATGTACAGTATATTCTAAAATACAGATTTTTTTAAAGGACATTTCCTTAATGTTCCGGAATGGAACAAGTCTCATTGGCTAACTAACTCAATGTGGGGACAATTCATTGCCCCACAAGTTCCCTACCTATCCAAACTGCTGGTAGCCAAGCGCATGCAAGCATACACACACACACACACACACTTACCCCACATTCCAAGTTTGAGGACTTTTATCCACAGAGAAAGGAGAGGTCCTTCTCCCCAAGCCCAGGCATGATTGGCAGTTTGCAAGCTCAGATGTGGATAAAAGTCTCCAAGCTTGGAATGGGGTGGGTGCATGTGTGAGGGCTTCCCGGGCTGGAGGCGTATGGTGGGGCCTTTCTCCGCAGCAGCTGAACAAGAGAGTTGTTGGGAGAGGGAAGGGAAAAAGGGAGGAAAGAAGAAAGGAAGGAAAGAAGTAGGAAAAGAAGAAAGGAAATGAAAAGAAGGAAAGAAATGAAGGAAGAAAAGAAGGAGGGAGGGAAAGAAGGAAGGAGCTGAGGCAGACACCTGGAGATGCCATTTTATTTTGCAATATAAACATGGAAAGCGTTTAAGAATACCTGCATGCAAGAGTCAGCTTTGCTGCTTGGGGATGGGGATGGTGGGGGTAAGAAAAATCTGCAGCCCAAAAGACCTGGAGACCATTCTGGGACAGGCTGGAAGATGGAGGAGGCTGGTGAATGAAGGATGGAACGTGGTCTGGAAAGTGCACACATGCCCTGCTTACGCTCCCCGTTGACACCTCTGCATTCAACTGTGTGGCGGTTGAACACCCTCAGCAGGGCCACCTAGGGAGCCAAGTGCTCGCTGGAGGGAGAGTGGAAGAGATTAAAAGGATGGCAATGGTGCTCTTTTGGCATCCCATCTGGTTCTCTCTGGCTACCACTCATTACTCTTCCCAGCTGCCACCATCCCAAGACATGGCTAAGACGGGGAAGGGATAAAAATTGCGGTGACCTCAATTTCTCCAACTCCCCTTTTTGGGGGCCCAGCAGCAGTGCCAGTACCACCAGTCCTGCAGGAGCTGGGCTCAGACACCTTGCCAAGCTGTTCCTCCTCCTCTTCAAGCCACCCCCAGCAGCCTTGGCCCAGCTTGAGGGAGATGGTAAAGCAGGCAGGCAGGCCAGCAGTGGTTGGGGTTGTCAATGCATCCACCCGCCCCACAGAGGCACCAGCAGGAGAGGCACTATCGGGACAGTTGTCAGGGGGAAATAAAGTGGGGTTCCAAGCTTATTTGGCGGAGTGGGGCTGTTGAGGAAGGGGTGGGGTGTAGAGGTCCAGGGGGAGAACTCAGCCAGGTTGGGGTGGGCTGGAGCCGAGGCTGTGGGGGCCGGTGCCTCACCATCTCCAGGGCGACCCCATGGGCCAGATCTAAATTAATCACAGGCCAGATATGGCCCATGGGCCTTGAGTTTGACATGTCTGGTGTATATCTTGCCCCCTGGTATGAGATTTGCCCCAACAGTCCTAACTTCTTGTAAGGGCCAAAAGATGTAACTATGACTTGGGGCCCCAGTGAGGGAAAAGCGCAATGGAGATGGTTGATTGAGAAATAACAGATCCCACCTCCCCTCACACCTATGTGCCTTTGGCTATAAGGTTTGATTTTAGCTTTTTATGTTTTAGCTTAGATGTAATTGTAAGCTGCCCAGAGATACTCTGTTGTAAGATGGGTGGCCAATAAATTATATAAATAAATAACGTATCATCATCTGACTATATCTCACAATTTATTTACAATAGTATTACCTAATCTTGACAGGAATACACTTCTATTTCAAATCCAACTGTCATAAAGTAAGTTTTATGACAGTTTTATAAGTTTTAAATATATATTTCAAGAAAAAGGATGTTGAGGTGGATGGTCTATAGTTAAAAACATAACATTTCTATGGTCATGCTGATCTAATAATATCAAGGTTTGAGAACTGGAGATGTTTATCTCAAGTATTTATTCATCATTAGGGAGTAGCAGTTTTATTTAAAGCGTTCACTATTAAAATGTATTAATAACAAGTAAATAAAAGATGACAACATAGGAAAAACCCAACCTCTAGCTTAGATCACCAAATAAAAGTGATCCCTGTTACACTAATAGTTGATAAACACTTTGTTGGAAAATATTTGCATCACACTAAATAAAACATACTTTATATTTATAGAGCCAAGATTTATAGACAATTATACAAACCCCCGGATTTTGTGATTTGCACCATTTGTAGATGTCCCTGCAGCAATATTTCCACTCTGACCAATTACAATCATACCTACAAATGAAAAAGAATTGGTTAGAAGCATTTTGAAGCTTTTCCTCATTTAATATGGATACTAAGCTGTCAATCCTTCAAATTGGAGAGGATTTCCATTATTTTTCGAGTTATATAACAGAACATTAGATTGCAGCTACAATTTTTTTCAAAATGCTTGATTGGATTGATCACACTTGGAAATTATCTTTCTTCTAGAGGCTTCTAAGAAAAATGATGCAAAAGACATTTTACTTTTCAAATAGGTTTGCTCTAGCCAAAAGGGAATCTTCCATCAGAGAAGACACATGACCATTAAGATTGTTTCATCTTCAAGTTCTGCCCAATTAAGTTAGAAACATTTAACTCCATCAAGATTATCTGAAGATAGATTTCTGCTTACAATATTTTTTTATTATGGGTACAATGGAATGATTAGATGATTTTACATTCTCTAAATAAATCACCTAATATATTCTGCTCCAATAATTGGGAAATGTTGGAGGTAGCTCTAGAAATGATCCAGGGCTGGGGGGAGAAGATTGAAATAATTATTAAATTTTAATAAACTGAATTGGGATTTATAATTTCTGGTGTTGTCTGGATGATGGATTTCTTTGATGTATATCGCATAATTTCGTGTTATATATATTTTAGGCTTTGTAGGATCTAACTTATTTTTGTTGTAACTTATTTTGATTTATAATTTACTATCCCCCTATAGGTAGAGCTGCTTCGGTTTCTAATGTGTCTCCTGGTATTTCCGTATATTCAAATACATTTGACATTTCTTATTTTAGTTCTACACTTAGTTTTTAGGAGCACACGAGATGATGAATCTAACGCTTTGATGTTTTTTCCCTCTAACAAACAACTTAAATTCACATTGTGGCCAATATCCCTGTAGTAGACTTAAAGCTTGATATTTTTTAAAGGAATAATTCTAATAATTTGCTTTACCTCTTTGTGAAAATACAGAGTTTAAGGGACTTTCTTCATTTCTACTAATATGTTGCTCATATAACAAGCAGTGAGAGCATCATGTCAAACTACTGAATGAATACAAGAATCTAATCACATCCTATCTGCCAAGTGGGCAACTCGCCTAAAGTAGACAAAACATCTAATTTAAGATACCCTATTTCTGCTACTTTTCCTACACTTCACTCTGCCTAGTGAAAAATATGTCTGGCTCAGTAAGCTGCCAAAGTGGAAGTGCTTACGAGGTCATGCCTTTTACTTGGTAAGAAACTTAACATTTGACATTTTAAAAATGCTGATTGCTAAATGATGACGAGTGTAATCATCACACTTGAAGTGTTGCCTTAAGTGTCTGGCAATGGGATGTACATTCCCAAGTCACTCCAGTGCTTTTGTAAATTTCATATTTAATTGCTACGCAGATGGCAGAGGCTAAAGCCAAATACACAGATAGTTCCCCTCCTACTCATTTGAGGAAATTTTTTAAAATGTGAGGTTAATTCTGTCCAAATCCCCAAGTTTCATTTAGCTGCAGAGTGTGAGAATACCCATTAAGAAATCTTTCATTTTGTTTTAAAGGATACTCTGGTTGAATGTTTTAAGCAGGCAAAAACAACAAAATTGCTCTTCAAAATGAACCTACATTTCACATTTCAAGACCACAATCCAGTTTTGCTAAAAGCTTCTCTTTAGGCTGTGTGTATCTGTATGCCCCAATAAGTGGATCTAAAGTCCATTATCACTATATTTGAGGAGGGAAGGCTAAGGGTTGAAAACCAAATACTATATAATATTCTAAAACTAATTAGAGAAGAATATGCCAGATGCTTACAATAAGTACCAAGCAGATTTCAACACATAAATTGCAAAATCAGTAATACCATCCATTTCTTGGTAGGTGTCCTTTGTATTATGTCCATTACTTTATACATAATTGATATTTAATTGTGCATAGGATTTTAGCTGCAACAAACACAAGTATAAAAGTATGAATAGTTGCTATACCAATAGTATCGTGGTCATGAACTTCAATTCTTCTGACTGAAGTGCTTTGTCCTTTTTTACTCAACTCTGCAGTCTGTTTGTAGGGACCACATGATTTTGAAGCATCTGGTGTAACATTCTGTAATCAAAGTTTTATTGACATTAATATCTTTAATGAAGAGGTATTTCAAAGAAACCTATGGCATTTTTTCCTAGACTTTGAAAAAGAGAAAAGAACTAAATTACCTTGCTAAAAGAAAAATATAGGCTTGTATATGCCAAGGACAAAGAACTTTCATCTAAAGCAAATTATTGCAGTTCAGAGGCATTAAACAAAGAACAGATAAAGCATGTATCTCCATTGGAGCAACTCAGTACTAAAAACACTTCAGTTACAAAAATGTTCAGATCTCATGTTGCTTTGTGATTTGCAAATATGTCCTAAGACAAATACCCAGAAGAGAAATGAAATATATCAAGATTCTATGTGCAAAAAAACCTCCGCATAATATGTCTTGCCCCTACAACTATAATTTAAGATGAGCTCCTTCCAGACCTTATGAGCATCCCTACTGATTGTGATGAGACAACTTCATATATAACTATAGTGCTAGTTTCTGTAAGATTTAAACCTCATAATTCAGCATATTTTATTCCCACTTTACATGCATTTCAAGTACTAAATGCAAAATACAATACCCCACTTTCCTGCTTTCATAAGGAAGATAATGAAGAGGTTAGCTTAATCACAAAGTTCTCTTGCAACATTTATAAGCTCTTGTGTCTTAACTTCCTTAGTATACGACCTAGATTTCCACTATACAGCACTGCTTTCTGCTTTTTGAAGGGCAACTTACAGAACATGGCCTCAATGTGACATTTGTTACACTCAACAATATTGGCCAAGACTACCCATGGAGCTGATTAGATGCAAGACATCTAATTCAAGATCATAAAAGGCCCTCGGGTATTGACTATCCTAGTAATATCTAGGTGTCAAAATTCATCCATTAAACATAGTTATAACATATACATGTACAGCATAGCATATACTTGTACTACCCAGTCTGAGTTTGCATTACAAGGGCCTAATGAAGCTGGCCCTGCTGCAACAGCCATTCAGAATAAAAGAGATGGGATATAAAAAGTCAGAAATGTTCACGTTATTTTCTGGGTAGCAGTACAAGTGAATTTCCTTGATTTGTTCTGGATTTTTTAAAACCCTCTAGCTGCATCTTGGTTTCTCATTCAAATATTAAAAGCATCCAGCCCTCCTTTTTGAGTAAACAAAAAGTCAATTAAGTGCAACCTTACTTGGAAATGATTGGTCATTTTAGTCATTTTAGCAAAGTAATATATGTGGCCATCTAAAGCTCCTCCACTCATTCCCACATGATCATAAAATCCAGGATCTAAAGCAGGGATGTCAAACTGGCAGCCTGCGGGCCGGATGCATCATGTCCAGGCCACACCCACACCAGCTCCGCAGAGAAAAACGTCATGAAACATCACATGACAGCAACATGATGCCACAAGTTTGACACCCGTGATCTAAAGTAACTCCAGGGAATATTTAAAATAGATTAAAATACCAATCAGAAGAGAAGCTTCCAGTAAACTAAAATCAAGATACTGTTGCTTTAACTCTACATGTTTCCATGTTAAAGTGGTAATAAAGTGTTTGCTCATTCTTGAACACAGACAGACTTGCCATATTTTTATCCAGTGATTATATTGTTTACTCCTGCCAAAGAAAACAGAATTTCTGTAAGCAACCTTATTTTGGCAGCTGAAATGGTCTGATGCTGTTGTGTTTTTATAACCCTGCTGTTGTTCTGCTCATTGGAGATGGAGCAGGTACAGAAACATTCCTAAACTTAAGTTACTATTTGTATCTCAATTTAAAGTATTGGCTTAACTTTGTATGATCCTAGTCAAGAAATTAACACTGTACCTTTAATAGCAAAGGTAAAAGAACTCTGAATGCCAATTGCAGGAAAGAAAAACTGGGTTATATCTAATTTTTCCTTGTGTTTTACCTATTAGTGAGAAAGATAATGCCCGGACAGACTCAGCTCTTATCTCTACCATATTCTGTTGAATTACAATGATCAAAATCATCAGCAAGCATGATAGCTCAAAGTATGAAAATGTAGTGCAAGGATAAGAGAAAATCAACGTAGGGCCTTTGCTTGATCCAGTAGGAATCTTCTACACATTCAGTCTTTAAAATTTCCCAATATACTCTGGAACTACTCTTATGATAAAAAGTCTACTTTTAATTTATTTCTTTTCTTTCTTTCTTGCTATTAAAGAAAACAAAGCAGAAATGCTTTTGGTTCATACCAAGCACAACAAACCATTGCAAACATTTCATAGTCATATACACAATTATTTGAATGAATAAACCTTTTGTCCCTGCCCCCTTCTATTCTCATCTTCTTGATCTTCTACCATTGAAAAATACAAAATAGATTTTGTGATATGATACAACATGGCTGTTGAGAAATATTAAATGCACTGGCTTCACTTTTACACCGACTTCTCATTTCCTATATGCAGTGTTTGAAATTTTAAAAACTACTACAAAATATTAAATTATATCATCAACATGGCCTTTTCTGGTGAGTCAGAAATATATTCAGCAAAGTGCATTGTAGTTAGTCATCTTGTCTTCAAGTGATGATCATGAGGTTTGAAATATGAAGAATTTTTTTTTATGACAAACAAGTCATTAAGATTTATATTTAAATATTTTACCTTCCAGAAGTTTGGCTGGCAGTTTTGATTGAGCCACTTTATATACATTGAAACAGAGTTCTGTGTAGTTAAATCTTCACTTGGAAATCCCATGCTTTCTGCAAAAAGTGAAGCTTTATAGGGAAAAAAACACATGTGCAAGTATTCTGGTAGTTAACATTTGACTACAATCATAATGTACAGCATATGAAACCATAGTATAGAACGGGTCACCAACCTTTTGGACTTCAGGGACCACCAAACTCATAATTTTAAATCCTGCGGACCAGAGACCCTGGGAAAATCCCCAAAAAAGTCTGCAGGAAAATTCCCCACCCTGTTTTCCTACAGATCAATCATTCCTTATTTGGGATAGCAGAATACAGTCTCCAGTTCCATTCTTGGGGGTGGGGGGTGGGGTGGGGGGAAGAGACTTTTGGGGCTTCATGCAAGGAAAGCAGCAGAAGTCTTTCTCTCCCCAAACTCCACCAGAAATGAGTCTTTGCCAGCACAGCCTCTTGGAGCAGGATGCAGGGTCCCAAAGACTCATTTCTGGCAGAGTTTGGGGGAGAGAAAGAAAGACTTTTGCTGCTTTTCTTGTGTGCAGCCAAAAGCAGAAGAAGAAAGAAGTGGAAAGAGGTGGCGAGGTGGCGAGGTGGGGCAAGTTCCCTCCTTCTGCCCTTTCCCCATCTCCCCTCACTATCTCGTGTTGTTCACAATGCAAGTGACACAAGCCTTGTGTTTCCACAGGCCATGTGGGCGTTGCAGCCTTGTGTTTCCATGCAGCCTGGATTAATTGCTTTGGGGGTGACATTTCTCTGAGAACCACCAAAATTTTCTCACGGACCACCAGTGGTCCCCAGCCCACTGGTTGGCGACCACTGGTATAGGAGTTTTAAATTGTTATACTGTTGCACATTTTCTTCTCATTTATTGGTCACAAACTAATGGATGCTGAGAGACTATATGTTCTATCTCCCAGAAAAGACACAACAAAAGGTAATGAGCTATTACAGACCCAGACCATACAAGTTCCTGCCTGAGGTTCCATGGCTGCCAATTTAAACCCATTAATTGCTCAGGAAGACTGCACAGTAGATCCATGGTTATAGCCCCCAGTTCCTTCTGGAACCCATCCTTGTCCATTAGCTCACTGGGGGCAGACCAATCTGCCTCCTTGTAGGGGGAGGTACAGCTCTTGAGAAACTCATTGCCACCAGATTATGATCTGACCATGGCAGGGGGAACCAAAGACAGGTCAACCAATTCCAGGTCACACAGGCACTGCTCCAACAAGAACACCAAATTGGGTGTGCGACCGCACTTTCTAGTTGGGCCCTGGATAACCTGGGACAGGCCCATGGAAGTCGTGGTTTCCATGAAATCCTGGGCTACCGCTGACTTCACTCCCAGGAATGGCAGGTATAAGTCCCCCAGAACTATAAGCTTGGGGTAGCCTACTTCCAGCCCTGTGGTAAGGTCCAGGAACTCAGGGAGGGAAGCTGTGATGCAGCAGCAATGCCACCTGATCCCTTGAGCCCAACCTAAGAAAACAGCAGGGCCCTTGTAGAACCATGTCCCTAGAGGTTGCCAGAGAATCTCGGATAACTACAGCCACATCCCCTCCCTGGCCCTGAGGCTGGTGCCATACTTGATATCCCACTGGGCACATTTCTGAGAGGGGAACACCTCCCTCTGGACCCAGCCAGGTCTCAATGATATAAGTTAGGCCAGACTTCTCTTCAAAAATCAAATGAGCAATAAGGGAAGCCTTCTTACAAGCCGATCTGATATTTAAAAGCAGCAGACTGAAGTCAGGGCTCCCACAGATCTACTGGCCAGGTAAATGAAGTGACTGCAAGGGGTCAGAACATGAAACCGGTACTAAATACCAAGATTGTGAGTAGCCTCCCCTTGTCTCCCATTACCCGACTACCCTGAAATAAACCGCTCTCCCCTGCCTTCCCTACAAACCATTCTATCTTCTACACTCTTTCTTGATATAAAAAGGGAATCTCCTCCAACTTATAGTCAGGAGTAGATGAGCTCAACAAGCACTATAGCACTTGCTCTCAGCGCCCTCAAACACGCATTGCCCCTAACTGCCCCTAACACTCACAATACATACTTAGTACACAAACAGGCACACTGCCCAGTTGCTCTAACTCCTCCCTAGCAGGGACTCTCCCCCACCCCACTTTCACCCAGAGAAAAGGGACTAACACACTCATCTGACTCTCACCCAACTTTACCCCCACAGCCCCAAAGTCCCCCCAAGCACCCTCCCAAGGTCAGATAATAAAACATTCCAAAGATTTCAAGGAATAGGCACAGGAGCAGCCTAAAGGCATGCTATGCTGCGCTGAGTATTCTTGCAGCTGTCCAGTCCCACAATATCTCTTGAAGTGCCAGCACATAGAGACCAGCAGCAGTTCAAACAGTTCAAAGCTCCCATAAGTCATCTAATCTCCTGAAAATCCCAGCAGAAACCTGCTACGCTCCACAGATCCAGCTGCCGACAAAGACCAGGCAAAACTTGCCTCTTCTGTAAGCTCCACCTCCAAATTATATAATAATATAATTTAATAATATTATTCAAACAGAAATGGTAACAAGGTACTAGTAGCCTAAACTGAGCTACATGTAGCTTCTGGCCTCTTTTTCGTTATTTTGCTTTCACCTAGAAGAACAAATATTTTACTGTTGGTTATTATTTTATGTGTGTCATCTGGCCAGAAAACTGGAACAAAAATGAAAGAATCATGATCATTATGTTCAATTCATTTGTCCACTGGGGTTCTGAGGCCTTCTTGGCTCCAGTTCTGAGTTTCTATCACGGGAACTAATATTTACAAATAGGATAACAAAACAAAACAAAAATAATTACCTGACTCGCCAACTAGAAAAGTGTGTTTAGTATGTTCTATCACTTTCCGTGCGACACCAATAGCATTTTTAATGCGCCTGAGATCTGCTACTGCTCCAACCTGCATTGTGTTACTAGATCACACACATGTACAAAAAAAAGAAGGAACAAATATTTAAAGTGCTACCCTCAAAATACAGAAAACAAAATCAGCTATGTCAAACCACAGGTATTAATGCAAAAATGTATATAGATATATTGATATTCAATAATCATTTTGAGGCTACTAGTCTGCTAATAAATAGCTTATGCTTGTAGGCTGCAATCTGGATAACTGCATGCTACAGACATTTGCTACAAGTAAAAAACATGTTTAGGAGCTCTAACCAAATGGCAGCATTTGGATAAACCAGAACCAAAACAGTTTTAATAGCAGAGTATACAAATCCCACACTGGATTGGAAACTTTAAATTAAAAAGTATTTTGCTAATATCAGCAGCAGGTTTCTTTGATCTTTTCAAAACTGCAAGACTGCCATCCATGAAACAAGTTTATCTTTCTCCTCTCTAAAATACCTTATAGAAACTCACCAGTACATATATCAGAGGAAGAAATATTTGCTATGCACCACATGTATTCTCACATATAATTTTACCACCCAAGATGTAATATCCATTCAAAGCACTCTAAACTAGATACTCTTATTGGTTGATTATCTCCTTAAGATACTTAAGATTTTTGCCCTGTGGGGTACTATTCGGATTTCTTAAAATACTTACAGAGAATTTAAGAATATTTGGGTCAAAAAACAAGAATTCAGATTATTATACTACCTGTACCTATGTAATGTGGTACTTGGGAGGACCATTTTGTAGTGAAAAACCATCTTGTTCCAACATGCATGGTAATGGAATGCAGTACATAATATAACCACAATCTAAAACCACATAATGTGCTACTAAATATTTATGTGTGACTCTGTGTTACTAGGAAACTTTTTGTAGAAACAGTTTTCAAAGATACAAGTTAAAGATGGTTGAATCACTTTATTATAGCAAAGGCTGAGGAGAATAACTTGAATATAGTTTTGTATGATTGTTTAAGAAAAAAAATTCTTGTTACACTTTCACAGATCAAAGCGTAGCTAGCATGAGGGAATATAGATTTGAAGAATGATTAATTTGGGGCACCTCCCTTCCCTGAGTCCTGCTGTGCTACTTCATCATTGCAGGAGGTCTGCTCCTGGGAAGGATGAGTGAAGAACGCCAGTTGTACATGCCAAGAATATATAATCCCAGCAGAATCATGAAGGCATGAGGTCAATCCAGCAGCACTGCTAAAGGAAGGAACCATCTAAAGCACAGCATAGCAACAATATAGGAACAGATTTTCACATCTAATCATAATTGCATTGGCATCAATTCACACTGTTTGGAAACAGTCAATGATAAATCAGTCTTATATTTTTACTAAGAAAACTTTGCCAATCTGGAGGCCATGTTTCACCATGGTCTGCCCATAATAGGTGTTCCTGACCTGTTTTGCATTACAATGATATATTCTGGAAAAGGAGTCCTAGATATATATACTCTTTTACTTATTCAACCTATGTACTAAACATATACATTATGTATGTGTCTGAAAAAGGAGCCTAAAAACATTTATTTATTCAACTATGTACTGAACATATACATTAAGCAGGATTGGAAAAAAATGAACATAGTTTAAAGTTGCAGAAACTTTGCTGATCAGATTATCCCAATAGCCAAAAATACAAAGAATCTTCAGTTCTGTAGATAATCAGCAGCATCATTAAAGTCAAGCAGGACAGTGAATAAGTGAGACTACAATATAAAGACCAAACAGGTAAAATAACCAGAATTGTCAAAGATACTGAGCAGGTACAAAACCTCTGAGTTTTTGGAAGAACTATTGACAGTAAAGGAACAAGCAGTCCAGAAATATTCTGCAAACTAGCACTTGGTACAATAGCCATGAAGGCCTTGAAAAATATATAGATACTGTGATGTGTTTATGTCTACAAAAATCATATTATGGGCAATGATATTCCTTGTAACACTATGGAAGTGAAAGTTGGATTTTGAAGAAGCAGGACAAAAAAAACCAATGCTTTTAAAATCTGGGGGTTGGGGGAAATTCATCATAACACCATGGATAGTTAAGGAAAAAAAAGAATCATCAAGCAAATGAATCATCAAGCAAACCTGGCTCAAGTTATACTACTTTGGATATTCTTACTTAGGAAAAGGCTATAATGCTGGGAAAGGTAAAAGGACAAAGAGGATGGCCAGCAGCAAAGACCAAATCAGTTATTGTGATGGGCACTGTTGGAAAGACAAGGTTAAGAACAGATTATCATGGGGGAAAAAAATCTATGTGGTTATTAAGGCTCTACACTGAACTTGGTGGCACATAATCAAAGTTTAGGTAAAGAGTAGGGATTTACTATACAGTATAAATCAAATCTAAATACTCCCCTTGGCATGTTTGCATAAGCAGAACACCATGAGCTATGTCAATAAATAGCAGCATGTCTCAGTCATCCAATTGCCCTCTATTTTTCTTTTAATTTTATAATACCAAGCACAATATCCTGATTCTTAGATGCATACTAGAATGTCTGATCTCAGTAGCTTTTGCTACCATACTGTTCAATGGAGTTGGCCATTAATATAGAATTGGTTGCTGTATTATCTACAGTTCAGTTTTAAAACTGTAAAAAAGGAATGGGAAACCTATTGGTAAACAAGCAAGAGATTTGCTTAATAAGTATTTACAGAAGACCACAGAAGTAGGTAGGACCATATCACTCTTATGGATAATGGGCATGGACAATTTCATTTTTTTAAAAATCGAGATATGGCAAGAAATTGCTTCATCATGCAGAAGAGTCTAAAGCCCTCAGGCTCTCCTTTCCTCCTTTCAGAAATTGCTGGATTCGGAAAAAATCTCTACTGTTTGTAGGATGTCTTACCCATCCATAATCATGGCATCCAAAGTTGTTTCTCCGTGTTCATCTGGACTTCCGCCATATCCTACACTTCCATCACACTGTTCTATTTCGCACTGCCCACAACCTTTCTCTACTGCATCAAGTTCAGAACCTCCTGCTTGTAAGGTATTCCAAGCTGCAATCAAAAGCACATAAACACCTATTACAGCTGGTTGGATGCATGTCATTTCTCCAACAAGAAAAGTACATGCAAATTTCACACCCATTCTTACAACATTCGACTGGCTCAATATAAATATGTGCACATGTCAAACATATGAATTCATCAAAAGTTGTTAATAGAAATGTGCAGGATTTTTCTTATAAGTACTATTCCAAGGTAAGTAAGCACAAATTTATACTCTGATTCTAAGGAATAACCATTTCAAAGCACTTCAGTCTCATGTCATAAAAAAGTAGCCTAATTAAAGAAAGTTTTTTATAACTTGTTGGCTACTTATACTATATTCTCTTTAAAATCTGGCATTAGTAAAATAGAATTAAAAAGGGTTTTTTGGTTTTATGGAATCACTTTTTTTCTCTTTCAGCTTTGTTACAGAACACATGCTAAGCTAAATTTAGATCCAGGAACACCCCAACATTACTCATATTAACAACAGCACAATCCTTGAGATATTCACTCCAAAGTAGGTCTCATATATTCATTAAGGTTTACAAAGATAGTTATGCTTTTCCTGCTAATTACTATTAGCAACAACTGCAAATCAAAATGCTCAATTCATCAAAATGTAAAATCTTATTTAAGAAGTTTTCTTGAAGCTTGAAACTCAATTCCCGACAACTTGATTTCTTGGCAACAATATATGGAATGGCTTGCCGTTATCATCTCCTGAGATGTGTTTTAAAATCTTCCAATGATCAGATTTTCTAATAGCTTTTCCTTTAAGTATTAAGCAGATTCTATGCTGCTGCTTATCTTTTTTTAGAATAACCAAGGTCAATTTTATTTCACCAAAAGATACACACATCAAATGTACAAGTTAGTGTATTCATCACTAGTTGTTTTAGCAACTGCCAGGGAATGGGGGCATTATCCCTAAGAGTTGTCAATATGTATTACATTGATGGACTTTAAACCTCTCCTTTCAATTGTGTCCAATTCTCGGAGACTGTCTGGAAAGTTCCCTCAGTTTTCTTGGCAAGGCTATTCAGCAGTGATTTACCACTGCTGCCTTCTTAGGGCTAAGAGAAAATGACTAGCTAAAGGTCACTCAGTGGCTTTGTGCCTAAGGCAGCATTAGAACTGGCAGTCTCCCAATTTCTAGCCAGGTATCTTAACCACTAATCAAACAGGCTCTAAAGAGAGCAATAATCAGTAGCATTTTGCTCAGCATATAAAGATGCAGGTGTTTAAGCATGAAATCTATTTTCAGTGCAAACCAAACACATGCCAAGTAATACGGAAAAGAAAAAAAAAACTTTCTCCCTGAAGTATAGGGTAAGTCACTCATGAGGCAGCTTGAGGACGTTATATTACACTATTAACTGCATCAGCCCAGAGGGAACCTAAATGCAGTAGGAAGGAGACAAACGAGGATACAAAACTTTCGGAGAGTCCAGATTACGGTGACAAATAGACCCACGTTGATGCCCCCGCCACCAAGGACAGAAGAAAAAGAAGTGGCACCTATTTCGTTAGCATTCTTAAATGCCCAGGTGTTGATGACCAAAGGCAGCTGAGGCGCCCCAGCGCTTGCTGCGGCCAGGCCCTCCACCCCGTGCAGCAACACTAAGAACCAGCAGCACTCCAGGCATCGGCCGTCGCTTCCCATGGCAAAGAACCAACTCCGAGGATTGAACCGACAATCGGCCGCGCAGCGACAAACGGCTTCCTATCGCCTTTCTCCCGCTTCTCGTGACCAGGGGCAAGAGGGACGCATGCGCGGGGAATAGACCAGGAAGAGTTCGCGGTAGAGTTGCGCGTTGGGATGTTAACGTCGGCAGCCGCTTCGAGCCTGAGACGGACGGAGGGCGGAAGCGATCCTGGTTTTTTCCCTCTGATGTTTCTCAGGCTGAGGTTGTGCGAAGCCTAGTTCGGAAGTGGGTCGTGGGAGCGAGCAAGCAAGCAAGCTTTCAGAAAGGAAGAAGTTGATTGTAGGGACGGGGTGGGGGTGGGGGTAGGAAATTGAGAGAATGCGGCTCTAAACTATTTGTAGAGCTCATTGGCTGTGTTTGCAGGCCCATCTCCTGTTTAATTGAATCGTGGTTTGCTTAACTCGGTCCAAAGAGTGATTGAACCAGTACCGTAGCAGTTTCTGGGGTGAATGATATCTTAGAAAAAACGAATCAGAGTACGGAAGATTAGAGTACAATCTACTCTTAAGAGTCAAGTACAAGTACCAGTATTCTTATCAGTAGGATGAATTACATTTCTCATCTTTGAAGTTTGTATTATAATTTCAATTTCTTATAAGGAAATAACAGAATAACAGAGTTGGAAGGGATCTTGGAGGTCTTCTAGTCCAACTCCCTGTTCAAGCGGGAGACCCAGACAAGTCTCTCCTTAAAAGCCTCCAGCGATGGAGCACCAATAGCTTCTGAAGGCAAGCCGTTCCACTGGTTAATGAACCCCTGTGGCATTCACACAAGTGAGGCCCCAGGTGCCCGCAATGCTCATGTGAGTGGGGCCGTGAACCCTTGCAATGTTTGCACAAGTGGGGCTGTGCATGCACACTCATGCGCACATGCCAGGCAGGCTCTCATGCAGCCTGCTTGCGAATAGGCCGTGGTCCAGTACTGGGCTATGGTCCACAGGTTGGGGACCCCTGATATATACGATATACTAGGCAAAGAGAAGGTACAACCATTCTAAGTGATGGAGACATCCAAGGATATCTCTGGTTCCCTGGGAGCCTCAGGCCTAATGGTATAGCCAGATCTTGACTCCTTTCAGGACTATCAAAAGGAATGGAGCTAATCTAACGGTGAGTGCCACAGCAGAGAGGGCAGTCTCCTGGGATCAACCAAGCGTAGACCCCCAGCTGCTAGTACTTACAGTACGCCTTCTCTGCTCAATCTAATAAGGTGGGCTGAAATAAACGGAGAGAAGCAGTGTCTCGGATAGCCCAGTGAAGGATTTTAAACATTAAAATCAACATCTTGAATTGGACCTGAAAACAGACTGACAACCATTGCAGATTGGAGCAAAGATTGGATTGTAATTGAATTGATGCACTACTAATTAAGCCATAATGGCTCAACTATGCCTTATATTAACCACCTTTGAATAACTAAAACATCAATTCTGACTGAATCCACACAGCATGCTAAGCCAATATCAACCAAAATAAGTTACAGTTTAGTTGATCTGTGAACCAAATAGTGTTCTGTTAGGCTGTAAAGCTGCATACCTACTGAGAAAATTGTGTTGTGCATATGAATGCATTTGGCACATAGAGTTACAGGATGGCCATTTATTTAGTCGGTCATCTGAAGACCTAAGCAATAGCAATAGGACTATAATTGAACTGGTCTAGAGAGGAAAATTCAAAAGATAACACTGCAGTTTCAACAGTCAGCTTCCAATTACAACAGCTAAAGCAGAACTGATGAAATAATTTCAATCCCTATAAAGAGAAAAGCATATGGAAAAATGGCTTTGGTTTATTTTGAAGCCACCTGCAATCACTTGTGGATGGATTCTACATGTTTGTTATTGTAATAAATTATAATTATATTGATTATTAATGATTATTGATTACCTTGTTTAGTGACTATCCCAGACAGCAACCATTTGAAGTTAAGATAGTAATGAAAAAATAATTTTATGGCCAATGTCTACATTTACGACCATCAGTGTGTGTGTCTCTCTTTTGTGATCGCTTTCTCTTAATGAATACAAATACAAGCATTATTTCCCTTTTTGCGAATTATCCCAGCACCTGAGTGAGTAAAATCCTAAGCACAGTTGCTGATTTTTCCACTTAACAGTGTGTCTTGAGGAACAAGTTGTGGGTTCCAATTGTGGTTGCTCGATGAGGATTACCTGCATGTTACTTATATTTTATATATTTATATAATTTATATTTTGCCTTAATGTGAGTCTGGAATAATTTGCTATCCCTTTGGGTAAATATACTGGTTGTACTAATCCATTGTATTCTAGTCTTGGTCTTTAAAAAGGACTTACAATATGCTGTGATTTCTGTCAAACATAAAAAGATATATTGTTTATATATTGTTTATATTGTTATATTCAAACATTATTTTAGCTAAGGATACCATTTACCAAATAAAATTATCTACCCTTTTCAACAGAAACCATTATTGAGAAGACACCAAAGGTCTATGTGATGAAATAGTTAGATACCTTTTACAGAAATCAATCTGAACCAACTCTAAAATAAATTTAATTGCTGATTAACTGGCACTAAAAATACAGCAAAACCTTGTTTATATTTCCTGTTTGAACATGGTACAGATAAAGAATATGCTACTTAAGAAGACGCCCTACCTTTCCAAGATTTCCTGAAAGTTCATAAATACAAATGTAATGGTTTCTGTGGTCTTTGGTGGATAGCATACAAGTAGATCTAGACTTACTACAGTTCATTTAGTGACCATTCGAAGTTACAACAGCACTGAAAAAAATGACCATTTTTCACACTTTCTACAATTGCAGCATCACATGATCCAAATTCAGGTGCTTGGCAACTGACTCCCATTTATGATGCTTGCAGTGTCTCAGGGTCCTGGGATCCCCTTCTGCGATCTTCGGAGAAGCAAAGTCAACGGGGAAGCCAAATTCACTTGACAACCATGTTACTAGCTTAACTGCAGTGATTTACTTAACAACTGTGGCAAGAAAGGTTGTAAAATGGGGCAAAAATCATTTAACAAATGTCTCACTTAGCAACAGAAATTTCAGGCTAATAGTGGGCATAATTTGAGGGCTATGTGTATATAATATCTGACCTTTGAATCATTCCTATTTTCTCAGTTAAGTCTACTGAATAGGTAGTACAATGTTTATTTACAACCTTTTTACTTGGGAAGGAAGCTTGTAGTTCATTCTAGTTTGAAGAACCAGAAAAATCATCTGCAAATATAGCTCTAGATGCCTTTTCTAAAAGCAGGGAACCTAAGCCAATCGAAAACACTGGGTTTTTCATATGTTATTTCATGAGCACAAGCTAAATCATCTTCTTCAAATTTAATATATTTGATGCTGCTGGATTCATATTTTGCTATGAATTATTTACAGTTGTTTTGTTAGCATTTGTGCAACAATTTGCAGAATGAGTGCGGATTTTGTTTGCTAATCTCTGATATAGCCTACTACAGTCCAGGTTATGGAGATAGCAATACAATAGCACTTAGACCTATCACATGTTTTACTAATTTTAAAAAATACTCCCCCCGCCCCAAATTCTTTCTTTAAGAAATGATTTCAAGATATATGCTATTTATATGGTTTTATGTGTTTTAATTTATTACAGGATTTCCAAAATTTGGAACACTAATGGATAATAGGAGCTGTAAATAATACTTTTTAAACATAAAATGTAAGGTTTGACTCTCTAAGCAATAAGCAGTTATTCAAATCTGCAACTTAATCCAATTCATATTTGAGAATTATTGTCATGCCAGCTGTATTTTGATATTAGCTTATTCTTTTGTGATAGATATTGGGTATAATTTATTCCAAAGGAATAAAATTGCCTTAGGGTCTTCAGTGGAAATTTCACTGTTTTAAACTAAAAGTGGGGATAATTTTTTTTATTTGAAAAAATCCACAAGTTAACTAGTGTCACGGAAAATGGGGGAGGTGAAGCAAATTTAATATTTAGGCCAGTCTCTCCTGTCTTCTCATTAACCAGTAGACTTTAGCTCTCATTCTATATAAGAATATGTGCAGGTATAGTAATTTGTGAAAACAAGACTGATCTTCATTAGGATAAGAGCTTTTCAGCAATAATATGCTATATTAACACCTTTTTCTTGAGAAGTATCAGGGACATTGATTTCTACCTTGCTGGTAATTAGAAAAGACTACATGATTTAAATTCATTCAGCTATTTATTCTGAAAGTACTGCCACATGATTTATTTTATAACTGGAATATTTATTACTATAAAATTTGTAATGTTCACTAAGTCATAAGTTCAACATAATTTTGTTTCAGGGAAGTGAATACAAAATTGTAGCCAAAAGTCTGGAACTGCAATAAAGAATAATACTTTGTATCTGTTATTATATACTGGTGTTTTTCATATAGAGAATCATTCTGTGTGATTTACATATTCATAAAAATATGTTTTTATCATAGTACTTTAATGTGTCTTGCTTTTGTTTGCTTCAAGAGTGTTTAATATATTTATCTTTAATAATTGTAAGAATAGCCCACTCCAAAGTTTTCATACCCAGCTTGTAACAAGCACTTTATACTGCTGCAATTGATTTTTTTTTGTCATCCATTATAATAATAATAACTTGGATAGCCGCTGCAACTTGTTTCATAACATCTTATGTGACTTCAAAATTATTTTTCAAGTTGGAGAAGATCTTTCCAGTTAAATCACCCAACTTATACATTCATATTTGTAAGACATTTTGAATATTTAGTGAAAGTTTAAAGTTTATTTTATACCAGTTAGTAGAAGCTGAGTTTTCCTTCTGACCCTTGGACATTTGCCATTAAGATCTTCTGGTTTGTTAAGCTATTTTCCTATAGTATTTGAATGAAGAAAGTAGTTTTAAGTATTGCCTGAAATCTGATTGAAATACAAAGTTGCTTAAAGCAGGTAGTTAAGCTTTATAACAGTCTCTTCTAAGACTAACCTGCAATGTAATCAGAGACTTATAAAGCTCTATCCATGAAAGTAACTGTGACACAGCAAACCATTGTCCCAATATAAAATTATGTACAGTGGAACCTTGGGTCGCAAACATTTCTGTCCAACACCAAATTGGGTGACAACCAGAATTTTCAGAAAAGTTTTGTCGCGAACACATCTTCAGGTGGTGACCACAGCGATTTTTCCTGCCACAGCGATTTCCCCTTTGGCACCATTTTTTTTGTCTGTGCATGCACAGACAATCGTGCTTCCGGTCACCAAATTGGGTTGCGACCGTAGTCCTGGGACAGATTACGGTCGCTACGCGTGGTTCCACTGTATTATATATAGTATCCAAACCATACTTAAGTCTCTTGTGCATACAATTTTCATAGCCTTTCTCTAGACTGGGAAAATGTTTTTATGGCCACAAAAATTACACACTCTTTTTAATAGTCTCCAAGGACTAAAGAAATTTTGATTCTGTGTTTCCCCCAAAATATGACCTACTCCAAAAGTAAGTCCTAGCTTGATTTTTACACATACATCCAATATAATCCCTACTCTCAACATAAGCCCTAATTAAGACCCCACCCACTCCAGGGTGCACAGGTAAAAATTAAGCTAGGGTGGGGATGGGGTTTGTGGAGCTGCCCTACAACTTACCTTTGGGCAGTTGCAGCCAGGCCTAGCACACCCCAACACCTGCCTTGCTGGCCCATGTCTTCTGCAGCAGGCAAGGCTTTCCCGAAGACATCTGCAGCTGATAACAGAGCTCCAGATCGATCTAGAGCTCTGTTATCAGCTGCAGATGCCTTCGGGAAAGCTTTGCTGGCCACAGAAGAAGTTCCTGAAGGTCTCTCACAGCAAAAAAGTCCAGGGGCAATGTCCACAAGTGAGGTGAGTCAGTGGAAGATATCCCCTCCTGAAAATAAGACCTGGTGCCTTTTTTGATGGCAAAAAAGACAGTCTTATTTTTGGGAAAACATGGGTAATTGCAGTACATTGTAAACTTACCAGACAATATTTTGGCTATTTCTTTTACTCTTGATTCTGGTGGACATGTGTTTTTAATTAATCATTTTTTAATATTTAGGGGAATACATTTAAATTTCTAGTCAACCCATTAATTTCTTTTTTTTTTCTGCCAAATGAAGGATTCAACTGAGTTTGGGCATACAATTGCGCAGTCAGTTGGGTAGTCCACTCCACCGCTTCACCCTTGTTCGTCCCATCACCAATTGCTGAGATCAGGTCATGGTCAGACTAGTATTGGTCCCCATGCCGATCGATGTATGTCATGTACGCAATGTACTGCCAAATGAGTATCCTTATGGTATAATCTGAGTAAGATTCTGAATCAAATAAAAGGAATTTGCATCTGTATCCATCCTATGACTGAGTATCTCTGCTTTACTGAAATATGAGTAATAGAAAATTCCTAGTGGAAATGATGAGTGCATTTAAATTTTAAATAAAGGGGGGGGGAGGGAATTGTTTATTTGGCAATGCTACATAAACTTACCAAAAGAACAGAACTTGGGAATTGCCATAGCTGTGCACAGGAATGCTATCAGTCTCAGGTTTCTTTATAATTTGTTTAGCATCAAAAACCTGGGAAGTGGTGCCATGAAGTGGCAGAGATAAATGTGGCTCCTTACCAACTCAGACAGCTGCTGAACTTCCACTGTCTACAACAGAATCACTCTGGAAGAGACCAGAAAGGAGAAAGTGTATATCTACCTATACCAGCCTAAAATGGCTAATTGATGCTGGGCTGAGTCCACCTAGTGGGTTCTTTTGCCCCAACCCAAAATGTCTGGTGAAGTACATCTGATTGAATCCAGAGTAAAAAAAAAAAAAGTAGCAATTATAAGAGGGACCTTGGGAGTCTTAATGGACAGTCACTTAAATATGACCCAGCTGTGTGCTGCAACTGCCACCCCCCCAAAAAAGCCAATGCAATCCTAGACTGCATTAGCAGATAGAATCAAGATTGTGTTAATACCATTTTATAATGCCTTGGTAAGAGCACATTTGGAATACTGCATCCAGTTTTGGTCACCAGACTCGCCACAATGTAAAAAAGATATTGAGACTCCTAGAGTACAGAGAAAAGTGGCAAAGATGATTAGAGGAATGGAGGCTAAAACAAATAAAAAACGGTTGCAGGAATTGAGTGTGTTTAGTGAAAAGAAGGGCTAGGGCTAGCATTATAGCAGTGTTCCAATATTTCAGGGGCTGCCACAAAGAAGAGGGGGTCAACCTATTCTCCAAAGCACCTGAAGGCAAGGCAAGAAGCAATGGTTGGAAACAAGAAGAGGAGCAACCTAGAACTAAGGAGAAATTTCCTGACAGAACAATATATCAGCGGAATGACTTGCCTCCAGAAATTGTGGTGCTCCGACACTGGATTTATTTATTTTTTTTGGAAAAATACTTTATTAGTTTTACCTTTAAAAGAACAACACAACTACAAATTATGTACAACAAAAAAACAAATAGGCCTTGGCATAGACCAAGAGGGAGAGAGAGGAAAGCCTAAGAGAGGGGAAAGGGAAGAGTAAGGGAGGGGAAGGATAGAGTAGGGAAAACAGTTAAAATAAAACCATATTTTGTGACTGTCTGTAAGATCCTTTCTTCTTCAAAAGTATCATCGGTGGTGCTTTTCTTTATCTCTGCTTCGGAGGCCCTCGGCCATAATTTTCCTAGAGGTGATCTATCTTTGGTTTAGCCAATTATACAAAGGATTCCAATTGTTGTAATAGGATGAGGATTCTTTATTTTTTAGTGCTTGGGTTAGTTTGTCCATTTCGGCGCATTGTAAAATTTTCTGAATAACCATATGTTCAGTGGGAATGGAAGATAATTTCCAGCACTGGGCAAATGCCAGTCTGGCTGCGGTTAAGATATGAATTACAATATACTTTGATTTTTTGGGTATTTGTTTATCGAAAATTCCTAGAAGGAAGGACTCTGGTTTGTACTCTATTTGTTCCTTGGTTATTTCTTCTAGCCAGCGCCTAATTTTTTGCCAGTACTTCTGAGTTTCCTTGCATGACCACCACAAATGGAAGAAGGTACCTTCTATGCTTTGACATTTCCAACAATTGGGGCTCGTGTTGGGGTGCATCTTCGCCAATCTCGAAGGGGGCAGGTGCCATCTATAAAACATTTTATATGCATTTTCTTTATAAGCTGCTGATTTCGTGATCTTAATGTTCCTGTTCCAGATCCTTTCCCATTCTGCTAGAGTAATGCTCCGTCCCACGTTTCTGCTCCACGCAATCATATTTCCTTTGACAATTTCTTGTTCTAATTCAGTTTCTAATAAATGTTTGTAAAATTTAGATATATTTCTTTTGCTCGGTCCTAATAGAATTTTGTCTAAAGTCTGTAATTTATTGTAGATTCCAAATTCCTTAATATCTTGTTTATATCTACTATGAATTTGAAGGTACACCCACTGATCAATTTTAAATCCTCGCTCTTGTAATTCTTGTCGGGTTTTCAGTTTTCCTTGTGGGTCTAATAAATTTTCGTACTTAATCATTTTAGTTATATCCAAATTATTAGGGTGTACTATCGCTTCCATTGGAGATAGCCAAATCGGTATTTTTAGATAAAGTTTTTTACGTATTTTTTTCCAATTGGTTAATAGAGAGTCCCTGATAAGATGCCTATGGAAATATGATTGCCTGGGTTTCCCAGTTTCCCACAGAAAGGCATGCCATCCTTTCTGCATATCATGGCCTTCTAATATTAATGTTCTTTTGTTAGTTAAATTCACCCATTCCTTTATCCATGGAATTTTTAAAGAAGAGATTGGATAACTATTTCTCTAAAATGGCACGGGGTTTCCTGCCCAATCAGGGGTTTGGACTAGAAGACCTCCATGGTCCTTTCCAGTTCCTTTATTCTGCTATTCTGCTTGTTTCATGACAAAAGGGGGGAAAGTTTTAAGAGCAGGGCATCTGAAGATGATTTGGCTGGAGTATGAGACAGTGATAAGATGAGGCACATGTCATGAAGAAATAGAAGGTAAAATGGAAAAGGACTTGTTTGTGTTGTGGTTAGAAGTTTATGTAAATATTTACTTAGGACTTATTTCAAGTTCTAAGAATGATATCTTCTATTTTCCATTGCCCAGGCAATTCTACAGATAAATCTCATTGTACAGCAAATTGCGATATATAGAGGTTATAATGGCCACAGTCTATTTTCTTCTGAGGCTGTACTATTGGTAATAATGTGGGTCTAATAAAACTTGTAATGTGTCACAATAAACAGTTGGACTGATCCAGCCAGTTTTTATTTGAACTGGTGAAACAAACTTTCATCTCATTAATTTCTTCTGAAAACAGAATCTTGCTCTTTTATAGTAACATGATAGTAGGCAAAAAGGACAGCTCCCCTTTATAAAATTGGAGCCTGTTTAATATTTAATGAAATTCTCAGAGACTTCAACCAAGATCTATTATTGGAGAAAATCAGGGATATGACTTGTAGGGAAACAATGGCAGAGCAAATAAATAATTACAATGCATAACAAAAGCATACAATTGAAACCATATCCATAAAATAAAAATCCCCATTCCCCCAAGTGTATTGCACATCTACTCTACTATTCCCTAGTTGCTATATTTTTAACAGATCTCTATGCTTCGATTCCAGGAGACTAGGACACTGCTTTTTCTGCCTGTAAGTTGGAAGGGAAAAATGTGCTAAGTCCCTCTTATGAGAGAAAAGGCAGAAAGAGGCCAAATGGAGAAGCCCCTGCTTTTTCAAAACTTTCTTTGGAGAGTATCTTCATATCCCTAGTTGGATATTTAATATTTAGTTTCATAGGGGTTGATTGTTTCTGCCCTCTCAAAAATCAAAAGGCTAAATCTGATTGACATATAGGAGTATTTTAACTTGATACTGATAAGTTGGTTTGGCACCTGTTTTTCTTGCTTATAGATTGTAAAGAAAATGCTTTAAGACTGGAAAACATATTTTCCATAATGATACAATTTAGTTCTAGGCATATTTTCTTTAAGTGTCATTGAATTCATAGGAATATTTATAAATTATGCTTAGAATTGCAGCCTTAGGCTTAATCACATCAGTTTGCTATGCACCATGTTTCTGAAGGATCTTCTAGAAAGATCCATTCTCTATAGAAGTGTTTGTGTGTGTACATAGAGAGTCAGAGAATACATACAGTACTTATTTACTATTATGCCAGTTACAGTGCTGTATAGAACATACTTTGCCATCTGAATATGCTTTCTTCTGAATAGAAAGTGTCTTGGATGTGTCTGAAGGAAACCACACAGAATTTGTTTCTATTTAGAAATGGATTTCAATGTCTGTAACTACTTTCTTATACAAATAAGGTCAAGAAAATCTATTGATTAAAAATGGTTAAATATAATGCTATACATATTTGGGTATTCAGCATGTGGGATTCAGAAAAAGCCCACAGGCTTGTCAGAATCATTGAAGATAACTTATATGCTGCTTTTGAAAAATCCCATCACTCACGCTCGGCTTTGAAATCTATTAGGATTCATTTTCAAAAGACTCAGGCTTTAAAATAGAAGCAGCGCTCTTCTCATTCATCTGTGGGGAAAACCATAGCATAATGATTACCCAGAGGGACCATTGCAAATGGAAGCTGTAGTATATTACTGAGATTTAGTACACTTCTACGATGGGAAAAAGCCTTGTAGACAGGACCAGTAGGTATATTATTATTGAGGACTTGAAGACAGCCACTACTCTGTCTCTTTAGTTACCTTTTAATATTCTATATTTGTGCTTTTTAAATATTCCTTTCAAATTTCAAGAACAGCTGTGTAACCAGGAACACATATGTCAGGATATTACACAGATAACCATCTGGTGCCTGGTTCTGCTTGACTAAATCTCAGCTGGAGAGTTTGAATTCATATCTACCCCTGACAACTAAAATAGAGGGTGCATATTATTCCACTCAAATCACCCCACTGGGATTTCTCATTGAGTGGCATTTTAATATGAACAGAAAGTGCATCTCTGCTTGGCTGAATATTTCCATTCATTGTTCATAAAAACTTAGTAATCAACTCTGCTCCAGAAATTTTATTTAGGGGAAGGAGGAAATTCACTTTTTTGTAGAGTAACTTCTCTGAATTGGAACTGATTCTTAGATTATTTAAATATGGGAGGATAATATAATGTGGTAAAACTTGCTGAAGAAAAATCATTTTAGTTTACATTAATGAAAATAATAAAGACTATATATGCACAAGTTATTTGGATATCAAACTGATTTGCATTCAAATCGATATAACCATAATGCTATGTTGAATGGCATATACATATATAGTGCAGTAGAATGCTGTATGATATAATTAAGGTCATTACACTTCTATGCAGTTTTTTCAGTCAATTTCTGCTGCATTTATTATCAAATAGCATATTACTCTTTTTTCTAGAAATTTTTCCCTAGTTTTGTTGGTTCAAATAGCATTTGAAATAAAAATATTCTGCTATAATTCCAGAATTTCCTCTATCAGTGGACCATATAAGACTTGTGTTGTTGGTACTTCTAGATAGGTTCTACCAAGTCCATCATTTGAGCCACCATAATGCTCCAGACTGATGAGGCGTGGGCATGACTCCTTTGAGGACTTTGATCATCCCTGGATTATGCAATTATGTTTCACCTTTTATACTGCCTTATCATTAATTACAAATGTAGCTGAGAAGAACCAAAGGAACTGTGAAATCCTTGGCGTTCTTTAAGCTTGGTTGTTTGTTTGCAGACATTTCACTACCTGATCAAGTAACATTATCAGTGTGTGAGAATGTACTCCTTTCAATGAATCAATTCTTATTCGGTGAACAGGGCACCAATACTTTAATCAAGAATCTACCAAGAAATAAACCACATTCCCACCAACACTGGTAGGGTAAGCAATTCTATAAAAACAAAGTGTAAACTCCATACATACTCACACTGATAATGTTACCTGGCAATGAAATGTCTGCAAACAAATAACCAAACTCAGAAAGCACCAGGAATTACACAATTCAACCCTGAGCAACCCTAACCCTTTTGAAGCTAAAGAACTGCAATTTAGACAAAAACTTCCTGGGAGGCAAGAGAGAAATATGTAATATTTAAGGAACAGCCTCAAGCTAAAGAAATAACCTGTTGAAGGCTGCACATGGTTGGTAGCCACCATGTATAGTATCTGTTAGGAAGAAAAATGATAAACTGTGGGTAGAGTGAAAGGAACATCCTGAAAAAGAAATACAGCAGGCTAAAATGTAATTCAATTATGAGTGTGCTTCCATCCCATAATTATAATGTGCTCATTTGGAAATCAACTTCAGTTAATTATATTGAATTCTTCTGATTGCAATGATTCAACATCATGAGCTTTTCTGTAGCAACCCAAATCATTACACTGTTGCATTAAAGTGCAGATTTATTTTCCTAGATTCCTTTTTGATATTATGTATAATATAAAATGTTGCAGGAGCAACAGATGTAAAAATTGTTTGCAGGTTGTTTTTGTTTTAAATTTAGATTTGTAGGAAAATAAATGATTGGTTATGCTTCTGTAACTATTTTTCTGTTTTTTTGAAATATGTGATTTTGCTGGTTAAACGGTTGTTTTAAATTACACATTTCTGATTCTAAGACAACACAAACATAGTGTTTATGTTTAGAAGCTATTTTGGGACTTTACAATATTGGTTTTCCATTCTGCTTGTCCCAGTGTTAGTTTGGAATTAATGCTTTGTCAAATTGTTTCATTAGGCCTATATTACATTGGTGAATTGAGTCCCTATTGCAATTGTCAAATGAAGCTTTAATTCCTCAGTGGCCTTGATGTGTCTGGCCCGTTAATTACTGTTAGACTAGGCTTGTGATACATGATCAAGTTTCCAGTGCTTATTGATCAGTTCTTTTAGAAATATAATGGTTTAAAGCTATTTGTACTTAACCTTTTATAAAAGTTGTGCAGTTGCTGAGTATTCTGGATTTTAATTCCCCTAACATTTTTGCCAGTAATGTCCAATATCATGAAAAGTAGCTTTAAAAGGTTTATTAGGACTTCACAAACATATTTCCACTTCATGTGAACTATAGAATCTGCAGGATTAATGGAAATATGACCCAGCTGTGTGCTGCAACTGATGGAGGGGACTCGCCATGTAAAAAGATATTGGATAAAGAGACTAGTTATTCTTTTCAGGGAGCGCCAAGGCCTCCTCATTGCAACCCTGAGCGACAGATATTCTCTTCTATTGGGACATTTAAAACGGAGGGTTTCAGCTGCAGATTCAGGAACTGCGCCTGGCTGAGGAGCGCCTTCAAAACTGAGCGCTGGGCGGTGGTGGCCCACGGCTGTCTCCGCGGCTCAGGACAAGTCCCTGCAGGACGGCTGAGAAGCCCCGCCTCTCGGCCCTGCCTCCCTCAGCCTCATCCCTCAGGTGTCTGCCTTGTTCCACTCTCAGTCACTCTCTCGCTCCTCCACCAGCCCAGGAAGAAACAGGGTGGCTTCCTGTCGGCGCAACTCCTCCCGAAGCGCCCGTTCACCCCAACACAGCCGCCACGGTTCAATCCATTCTGCCTGCCTGCCTTCCTTCGTTTCTGGTTGTTTTGGAGCAGCCCGTTCGCTGAGAAAAAGAGGCGAATAGTTATTATTCTCAGCCAAAGCTGCTCCGAAACAACCAGAAACGAAGGCAGGCAGGCAGGCAGAATGGATTGAACCGCGGGCGGCTGTGTGTGGGTGAACGGGCGCTTCGGAGGAGCTGCGCCAACAGGAAGCCACCCTGTTTTTTCTGGGCTGGTGGAGGAGCGAGAGAGCGACTGAGAGAGGAACGAGGCTGGAGGAACCGGCCGCTGAGCCGGAGAGCAGGACAGGCTTTGGTTGCTTCCTCCCTCTCCTTCTCTCCTTTGTGTTCTTGATCCCTGATCCCAGCAGCATTCACCGAAGGCAAAAGAAAGCCGCCATTTTTATTTTATTTTTTATTTTTATTTCTTTGCGGCCCAGTACAAAGTGATCCACGGACCAGTACCGGTCCAGGGCCAGGTGGTTGGGGACCCCTGTCCTAGAGTACAGAGAAAAGTGGCAAAGATGATTAGAGGAACGGAGACTAAAACAAATAAAAAATGGTTGCAGGAATTGAGCGTGTTTAGTGAAAAGAAGGGCTAGGGCTAGCATTATAGCAATGTTCCAATATTTCAGGGGCTGCCACAAAGAAGAGGGGGTCAACCTATTCTCCAAAGCACCTGAACGCAAGGCAAGAAGCGATGGTTGGAAACAAGAAAAGGAGCAACCTAGAACTAAGGAGAAATTTCCTGACAGAACAATATATCAGCGGAATGACTTGCCTCCAGAAATTGTGGTGCTCCGACACTGGAATTTTTAAAGAAGAGATTGGATAACTATTTCTCTAAAATGGCACAGGGTTTCCTGCCCAATCAGGAGTTTGGACTAGAAGACCTCCATGGTCCTTTCCAGCTCTGTTATTCTGCTATTCTGCTTGTTTCATGACAAAAGGGGGGAAAGTTTTAAGAGCAGGGCATCTGAAGATGATTTGGCTGGAGTATGAGACAGTGATAAGATGAGGCACATGTCATGAAGAAATAGAAGGTAAAATGGAAAAGGACTTGTTTGTGTTGTGGTTAGAAGTTTATGTAAATATTTACTTAGGACTTATTTCAAGTTCTAAGAATGATATCTTCTATTTTCCATTGCCCAGGCAATTCTACAGATAAATCTCATTGTACAGCAAATTGCGATATATAGAGGTTATAATGGCCACAGTCTGTTTTCTTCTGAGGCTGTACTATTGGTAATAATGTGGGTCTAATAAAACTTGTAATGTGTCACAATAAACAGTTGGACTGATCCAGCCAGTTTTTATTTGAACTGGTGAAACAAACTTTCATCTCATTAATTTCTTCTGAAAACAGAAGCTTGCTCTTTTATAGTAGCATGATAGTAGGCAAAAAGGACAGCTCCCCTTTATAAAATTGGAGCCTGTTTAATATTTAATGAAATTCTCAGAGACTTCAACCAAGATCTATTATTGGAGAAAATCAGGGATATGACTTGTAGGGAAACAATGGCAGAGCAAATAAATAATTACAATGCATAACAAAAGCATACAATTGAAACCATATCCATAAAATAAAAATCCCCATTCCCCCAAGTGTATTGCACATCTACTCTACTATTCCCTAGTTGCTATATTTTTAACAGATCTCTATGCTCCGATTCCAGGAGACTAGGACACTGCTTTTTCTGCCTGTAAGTTGGAAGGGAAAAATATGCTAAGTCCCTCTCATGAGAGAAAAGGCAGAAAGAGGCCAAATGGAGAAGCCCCTGCTTTTTAAAAACTTTCTTTGGAGAGTATCTTCATATCCCTAGTTGGATATTTAATATTTAGTTTCATAGGGCTTGGTTGTTTCTGCCCTCTCAAAAATCAAAAGGCTAAATCTGATTGACATATAGAAGTATTTTAAACTGATACTGATAAGTTGGTTTGGCACCTGTTTTTCTTGCTTATAGATTGTAAAGAAAATGCTTTAAGACTGGAAAACATATTTTCCATAATGATACAATTTTCTTCTAGGCATATTTTCTTTAAGTGTCATTGAGTTCATAGGAATATTCATAAATAACTATGCTTAGAATTGCAGCCTTAGGCTTAATCACATCAGTTTGCTATGCACCATGTTTCTGAAGTATCTTCTAGAAAGATCCATTCTCTATAGAAGTGTTTGTGTGTGTACATAGAGAATCAGAGAAACATACAGTACTTATTTACTATTATGCCAGTTACAGTGCTGTATAGAACATACTTTGCCATCTGAATATGCTTTCTTCTGAATAGAAAGTGTCTTGGATGTGTCTGAAGGAAACCACACAGAATTTGTTTCTATTTAGAAATGGATTTCAATGTCTGTAACTACTTTCTTATACAAATAAGGTCAAGAAAATCTATTGATTAAAAATGGTTAAATATAATGCTATACATATTTGGGTATTCAGCATGTGGGATTCAGAAAAAGCCCACAGGCTTGTCAGAATCATTGAAGATAACTTATATGCTGCTTTTGAAAAATCCCATCACTCACGCTCGGCTTTGAAATCTATTAGGATTCATTTTCAAAAGACTCAGGCTTTAAAATAGAAGCAGCGCTCTTCTCATTCATCTGTGGGGAAAACCATAGCATAATGATTACCCAGAGGGACCATTGCAAATGGAAGCTGTAGTATATTACTGAGATTTAGTACACTTCTACGATGGGAAAAAGCCTTGTAGACAGGACCAGTAGGTATATTATTATTGAGGACTTGAAGACAGCCACTACTCTGTCTCTTTAGTTACCTTTTTAATATTCTATATTTGTGCTTTTTAAATATTCCTTTCAAATTTCAAGAACAGCTGTGTAACCAGGAACACATATGTCAGGATATTACACAGATAACCATCTGGTGCCTGGTTCTGCTTGACTAAATCTCAGCTGGAGAGTTTGAATTCATATCTACCCCTGACAACTAAAATAGAGGGGTGCATATTATTCCACTCAAATCACCCCACTGGGATTTCTCATTGAGTGGCATTTTAATATGAACAGAAAGTGCATCTCTGCTTGGCTGAATATTTCCATTCATTGTTCATAAAAAACTTAGTAATCAACTCTGCTCCAGAAATTTTATTTAGGGGGAAGGAGGGAAATTCACTTTTTTTGTAGAGTAACTTCTCTGAATTGGAACTGATTCTTAGATTATTTAAATATGAGGATAATATAATGTGGTAAAACTTGCTGAAGAAAAAATCATTTTAGTTTACATTAATGAAAATAATAAAGACTATATATGCACAAGTTATTTGGATATCAAACTGATTTGCATTCAAATCGATATAACCATAATGCTATGTTGAATGGCATATACATATATAGTGCAGTAGAATGCTGTATGATATAATTAAGGTCATTACACTTCTATGCAGTTTTTTCAGTCAATTTCTGCTGCATTTATTATCAAATAGCATATTACTCTTTTTTCTAGAAATTTTTCCCTAGTTTTGTTGGTTCAAATAGCATTTGAAATAAAAATATTCTGCTATAATTCCAGAATTTCCTCTATCAGTGGACCATATAAGACTTGTGTTGTTGGTACTTCTAGATAGGTTCTACCAAGTCCATCATTTGAGCCACCATAATGCTCCAGACTGATGAGGCGTGGGCATGACTCCTTTGAGGACTTTGATCATCCCTGGATTATGCAATTATGTTTCACCTTTTATACTGCCTTATCATTAATTACAAATGTAGCTGAGAAGAACCAAAGGAACTGTGAAATCCTTGGCGTTCTTTAAGCTTGGTTGTTTGTTTGCAGACATTTCACTACCTGATCAAGTAACATTATCAGTGTGTGAGAATGTACTCCTTTCAATGAATCAATTCTTATTCGGTGAACAGGGCACCAATACTTTAATCAAGAATCTACCAAGGAATAAACCACATTCCCACCAACACTGGTAGGGTAAGCAATTCTATAAAAACAAAGTGTAAACTCCATACATACTCACACTGATAATGTTACCTGGCAATGAAATGTCTGCAAACAAATAACCAAACTCAGAAAGCACCAGGAATTACACAATTCAACCCTGAGCAACCCTAACCCTTTTGAAGCTAAAGAACTGCAATTTAGACAAAAACTTCCTGGGAGGCAAGAGAGAAATATGTAATATTTAAGGAACAGCCTCAAGCTAAAGAAATAACCTGTTGAAGGCTGCACATGGTTGGTAGCCACCATGTATAGTATCTGTTAGGAAGAAAAATGATAAACTGTGGGTAAAGTGAAAGGAACATCCTGAAAAAGAAATACAGCAGGCTAAAATGTAATTCAATTATAAGTGTGCTTCCATCCCATAATTATAATGTGCTCATTTGGAAATCAACTTCAGTTAATTATATTGAATTCTTCTGATTGCAATGATTCAACATCATGAGCTTTTCTGTAGCAACCCAAATCATTACACTGTTGCATTAAAGTGCAGATTTATTTTCCAAGATTCCTTTTTGATATTATGTATAATATAAAATGTTGCAGGAGCAACAGATGTAAAAATTGTTTGCAGGTTGTTTTTGTTTTAAATTTAGATTTGTAGGAAAATAAATGATTGGTTATGCTTCTGTAACTATTTTTCTGTTGTTTTTTTTTGAAATATGTGATTTTGCTGGTTAAACGGTTGTTTTAAATTACACATTTCTGATTCTAAGACAACACAAACATAGTGTTTATGTTTAGAAGCTATTTTGGGACTTTACAACATTGGTTTTCCATTCTGCTTGTCCCAGTGTTAGTTTGGAATTAATGCTTTGTCAAATTGTTTCATTAGGCCTATATTACATTGGTGAATTGAGTCCCTATTGCAATTGTCAAATGAAGCTTTAATTCCTCAGTGGCCTTGATGTGTCTGGCCCGTTAATTACTGTTAGACTAGGCTTGTGATACATGATCAAGTTTCCAGTGCTTATTGATCAGTTCTTTTAGAAATATAATGGTTTAAAGCTATTTGTACTTAACCTTTTATAAAAGTTGTGCAGTTGCTGAGTATTCTGGATTTTAATTCCCCTAACATTTTTGCCAGTAATGTCCAATATCATGAAAAGTAGCTTTAAAAGGTTTATTAGGACTTCACAAACATATTTCCACTTCATGTGAACTATAGAATCTGCAGGATTGATGGAGGGGGTGTAGGATAAAGAGACTAGTTATTCTTTGTGTATATGCACAATAGCATCTGCCTTATTTTGTGCATGACTAAAATGATACCTAGCATTTTCCCCCTCCACTCTGGAAACTCTTCCTCTCCAAAAGTGAGTACCTTACCGTGGGGCGGAGCTGGCTTCGTGACGATAGGGCATGCGATCTTGGAGGTCTGAGATCGCTGCCGATATCTTTGCTCCTGGACGGTCCAATTGGATCTAAACTGTCCCGAAGAGATGGTGAATGTAAAGAGTGCACCCTGTCGATCCCAGGGATACTGCAAAGTCCCTGGTAGATCCGGGAGAAGCTCTTTTTGCCAGTGGCAAAGAGGCAGCCATTAAAGCTGCTGAAGTTGGGACAGCTCCGAAATGGAGGGGAACAGAAAGAGAGAGTGGGCCAGCTTGGTGAGAACTTTTTCTTTATTCTAAGTTTTGAAAGGACACCCTAAGGAAAAGAAAGAATCTGTAAAAGTTATGACAGAAGTGATTAAGCGGCGATTTTAAACAGAAATGTCAAAGTAATTTTTTTTTCTCATTGCTGGATTTTCTACACATGATCTTATATTTTGAAACTGGATTAGTTTTTTTCTCTTCTTTCATCTCTTCTTTTTCTCCTTTTTGATTTTATAATATTTTAGGCCAGAGATTCCCTTTTAGTTATTTTTTAAAAAATATCTTTTTCTTTTTTTAATTAATTCTTATTATATTTTGCTTGGAAAAGGAGGGGGAAAGTGAAAGCAAAAGAAACTTTGTAACACTGCCAACTAGACACTTGGAAATATTCTATTTCTCTTTTGACCAGACAAAGCTGAGAAAGAACTGAGACTTCTTTTCAAGGACATTGCTATTTGATAAGATAGAGGGAAGAGCATGGGAGAGTATTATTGCAGGTGCTCTTCTGGGTTTCTATCAACAGCTGGAGTCTGGTGTTGAAGCTTATAGGAAAAGAAAAGGTGATAAGTCTCTGGAGAAGAGAGTTATAACAAGAGCCTTGGATAATTAAACAAAGTGCAGTGTGCTCTTTTTATTTTTTCTATGCTGCACTACCCCTCCTCATCAGTTTACTTTTTGTAATAGCTATTTGGATTTTTGGCTCTTTGGAACTTGTCTTTGTTTTTTTTCTTGTTTTTGGAAGTTAAATCTCTATGCTTGCTTTTTATTTTAAAGGAAAAGCTTTAGTATTAATGATTCCCTCCCTTTTCTTTTTAAGGGAGTAGCCTTTTTCTCTCTCTCCCTTCCTGGTATTTTTGTCTTTCCATCTACCTTCCACATTGGTTTCTTTTTTGTTTATTTTTCTGGCCTTTTTTTTCTCTTATGCATCCTTTTATATTTGAGACCTCTTAATTGGATTAAGGTGTTGAAGAACCTGAATAATTTTTCCTTTCTTTTTTTAGCTTTTTATTCTTCACTTTTCTGCCTTTTTTTAGGATTTTACAACTTTTTCTTTTTTGTGTGTGTTTATGGTCTTTTCCTTCATTTTTGAATTTTTACTGTTATCTAACCAATCGATTGGATTAAGGTATACAAGAACCTGAAGATTTTTTTTCTTTTTCTATTATTATTACTATTTGGTTTCTCTTTTCTTACTATTCTCCTACTTTTTTCCTACTATTTTTATTTGGAACTGCAACTGGTTATTTTACAACTGGATTAAGGTCTAGAAGAACCTGAAGATCTTGAACTCCTCAAAATGAGTAGGAAATTAACAGCTCCTGGTTCTTCAACTTCCACTTCTTCCTCTCCACCATCTGGAGGACAATATTCAATACAGACAATGTTAAGGCAAGAAAAAGAACAAGAAAAAGTGACCCTGCAGATGATTATGCAAGGAATTCAAAATATTCAAACAAGATCAGAGAATATTGAAAAGAGAATAGAGAACATTGAACAAAGAACAGAAATCATTGAACAAAGAACAGGGAAAACCGATGAAAAAGTGGAGAAGATCCAACAAATGATGATGAAGTATGATGAGAGACTCCAAAAAATTGAAGAAGATAAACAAAGAGACAAGAAGATTGGAAACATTGATAACAGATTAACTGTGGTTGAACAAGATAAAAGTGGTATGCTGAGATGGGAGATGGACAGATCAGAATTTTATCTTAGATTCCAAAACATAGAGGAAGAAAAAGGACAAAATCTAGCTGAGATAATGATAGAAATATTAGCTGAAGCCTTGGAAATAACTGAAGAGAAGATGATGGATGGAATAGATGAGGTTTATCAAGTCTTCACAAGATATGTGATGAGAAATAGCTTACCAAGAGAAGTTCACATCAGATTTACAAAGAAAGCCATTAAAACGCAAATATTGCAAGTGGCAAGAGAGAAAACATTGAAATACAAAGATAAGGAGATTGTGGTCTTGAAACAAGTACCCAGAAGAGTGAGAGAGATGAGAAGAGAATACCGATTCTTGACCAAATTGTTACTTAAAAAAGAGGTGAACTATAGATGGATGATTCCAGAAGGTTTAATGTTCACATGGCAAGAACAGAGATATAGAATTGACTCAATTGAGAAAGGGTCTAATAGAAAAAGAAGAATTAGCACAGAAAATCAGAGGTGCTAAACAGAACTACTTTGAAGATGCAAATAAACCAGGTAGATGGTTAGCATATAAATTGAGAAAGGAGAAAGAATCAAGGAAAATATTGCAATTAATAGATGACCAAGGCCAAGTTTGCTATGGTAGTAAAGAGAAGAAGGAAATCATATGAGTCTATTTTGGGAAACTATACACACAAGAGAATATTGATGAGGAAAGAGTTAAACAGTATTTACAGAATGCTAATTTACCCCAGATACCTAAAGAGATTGAAACAATATTAGAAAGCAATATAACGATGATGGAGTTAACTGAAGCACTCAAGAAGCAAAATAATGGAAAGGCACCAGGCCCAGATGGACTTCAGGCAGAATTTTACAAAACATTACAAGAATCGTTGAACCTTCCATTGTTAGAAGTTATGAATGAAGTTATGTTAAAGAAGAGGATACCTAAATCATGGTCAGAAGCTTATATTACACTTGTCCCAAAAGAGGAGGCTGATCCATTACAAATCAAGAACTATAGACCTATTTTCTTACAAAACGCAGATTATAAAATTTTTGCTTCAATATTGGCAGAAAGACTTAAAAAATACTTAAGGAGAAGAAAATAAGGAGAAGATTGCCTAGAATTACAAAGAGTTTAAAAACTTCCAAAAAATATATTTGAAAAGGATTTGTGATTACTTTAACCCCAGAAAGAGAAAGTGAAGAAGAAGAAGAAGGTATCTAAAAGAAATAGTCTGTTTGGATTGTTTGGTGACTTTGGAACCTTTGGAAATTACTTCTGATTAAATCATCTGGGTGGTTGTTTGGAAAAACTTTTTCTCTACACAATGGCATCATCTATGGATGAATTGGAACTTATATATCAAAAATTTGAAAGAGAAAAACAAGGAGGGGAAGATGGTCTTGACACTATTTTTCAATACTTGGAAATGGCGGTTTATATTTATGTGAACCAGAATGAGGATGATGGGGACAAAGAAGAAGGAGAAGCCATCTTTGATGAACGAATTACTTTGACTGGAGAAGAGAAAAAGCAAGAGAAAAGGGGGAAAAGGTCTTTAAGATCTGGAAAAATAGCCCAAAAAGAGAAGAATAAGGTGAAAAGGGGATATTATGTTAAGAAACAACAGAAAGGGGGAAAGCAGAATAAAAGGGAGGTGGAGAGACAAGGGGTTAAAGAGGATAAGGAGAAGAAGAAACAAGAAAGAAAGGAAGGGATGAGAAGTCCTAATGGTGGGGAGCAAGATGTTAAGAAGCAATTTTTTTTAGAGATAATGGATAAGCTTTATGGTTAAAGGGATTCTAGAAAGGTACATAAGACTGCATTTTTATACTTGTATTTAGAAGTAAACACAGAAAATTAGAAACAATATGTAACCTAAAATGTGATAAAATATTTAACATAAATTAGTGAAATTTTTGGTTAAGAAAAGGGAGTACTGTAACGAAACATAATTCAAGATTGTGATGTGGGGGGTAATAATCTTTGAAAAGCATAAGTGTTCCCACAAAGGCATGATATTTAATTGAAATGGATAAAATGTTTAAGATATAAATGATTGTTAATATTAATGATTAGAATATGGTATACTAGCGAAATTTTTTGTGAAATGAGAATTGAAGTAGAAGAAGGAGGTACTTTTTAATGAAATAATGAGTTATAATATATGATGAGGGATATAATATATAACTATGGAAAATAGGGCTCCCATAAAAGTATGTGATTTAACTGAAAAGTAATGATTTAAATGTTTAAGATATGAATGAATATTAATACTAATGAATAGATTTGTATTATTTTTGATAATATAGTATAATTTTAGAATGTACCAGACAGAATCCCAATATATGTTATGTGTTTTATATTAAGTATTATAAATGTAGGGAAAGAGATAAAGGCATCATACTCCATATAGTGTGCAGGAGAAGTTTTTTCTTTTTTTAAAGAAGGAAAATAAAGGGCTGGTTGGAATAGAACAGACAAAGAATAATAAATATTATGATATGAACTGAGAGGAGATAAATAAAATAAAATAAAATTGAGAAAATTTAAAGGAGAGGAGAAGACATATAGAAAACTGAAAATGTTAATAAGATATGAAATGGTATGTAAAATGAATATGAATTTGAATTTGTGTCTGTACCAAGAGTTTTAACCCGGGACTAATCAACTTTCAGATAAGAGATTTTTTATGCTTTTATGTTTTGTTTTATGTGTATCTATGTATTGTTTGTCTTGAAAATAAAACTTGTTTTTTTTAAAAAAAAACTTAAAGAATTTTATCCATCCTGATCAAAATGGATTTCTGCCGAAGAGACAAAGATAATATGAGAGTAATTTTGGACACTTTGGAATACTACGAGGCACATCCTGAAAAACAAATGGCTCTGATATTTCTAGATGCACAGAAGGCATTTGATAATGTGAATTGGGGATTCATGTTATTACTGCTGGAACAGATGGGCTTTGCTAGAAAATTTATTCAAGCAATAGAAGCTATATATCATAAGCAAACGGCAAAGGTAATGATAGAGGGAGAACTGACAGACTCTATCGATATAAGAAAAGAAACAAGACAAGAGTGCCCACTATCACCTCTGTTGTTTGTGTTAACTTTGGAAGTGCAAAATAGAAATATTAGAGATGAAAAGAATATTAAAGAATATTATGAATATTATGAAAATTAAAAAGGAAGAATTTAAGTTGCAAGCATTTGCAGGTGATCTGGTTTTCATCTTAGAAGACCCACGAGAAACAACATCAAAATTGATAGAAAAGATAGAGACATATGGAAAGGTGGCTGGTTTGAAAATAAATAAAGATAAGACAAAGATCTTGACAAAGAATATGCTATCAAGACAAAAGGAAGAACTGGCAGACCTATTGAAAATTCAGGTCACAAATAAGATCAAGTACTTGGGGATATACTTGACAGCAAGGTGCAGTACACTAAAAGAGAATAATTATATCAAACTTAAACAGCAGATAATGCTAGATCTGGCGAAATGGGAAAATCTAGAACTGTCATTAATAGGGAGAATATCAACAATCAAGATGAATATATTACCCAGAATTTTATATTTGTTTCAAACAATTCCAATTAGGCTTGGAAAAGACTACTTTGAAGATTTAAATGAAATTGTGTTGAAATATATATGGCAAGGTAAGAAAGCGAGAATAAAGTTAAAACTTTTGCAAGATGCTAGAATAAGAGGAGGATTTGGTTTGCCTAATTGGGAGTTGTATTACCAAGCTACAAATTTGATGTGGGTTAAGGAATGGATAACATTAAGAAATACTAGATTGTTGACATTAGAAGGACATGATCTGTTGTTGGTGTGACATGCTTTTCTATGGTATAAAGGAACTAAAACACAGGGGTATTTTAGAAGACATTATATACGGGAGTCTCTGTGGTTAAACTGGGAGAAGATTAAAAGACAATGTTATTTGAAAATTCCAGTCTGACTATTGACTATTGAAGCATTTTCTTATCCTATAATATACAAAAAGGAACAGTTAGATATGGTGAAATATTGAATGAAAGGGGTGAACTCAAATCTATACAAAAACTAGAGGAACAAGGTATAAAGATGAATTGGTTTTCATATGCGCAAATACATTCAAGGTATGATAAAGATTCTATAATGGAAGGTTTCTATGATAAATTGATCGATTTAGATAAGATTTTGACAGGTACTGATGAAAAGGTGATTAAAAAATTGTATGGATATCTATTAGAAATTAAACTAGAAGAAGAACATGTTAAAGAAACTATGATTGCTTGGGGGAAGAATTTTGGATATGGGATTGATCTAGAGAAATGGCAAAAATTGTGGTCTCAAAATTATAAAATGACAATGTCAACAACATATAAAGAAAATTTGTATAAGATGTTTTACAGGTGGCATTTTCCCCCAACAAGAATAGCAAAAATGTTCAAAAATTGTGGTCTCAAAATTATAAAATGACAATGTCAACAACATATAAAGAAAATTTGTATAAGATGTTTTACAGGTGGCATTTTCCCCCAACAAGAATAGCAAAAATGTTCAAGAATAAATCCGAAAAATGTTGGAAATGTCATCAGACACCTGGCTCATATTACCATATGTGGTGGATTTGTGCGGATGACTTTTAAAAAATAATAAATATATAAAGATGTATTCTTTTCTTATTATATCTACAAAATGATTCTAGAATAGATTTGGGATGATAATATGAACTGTCATAAAACAAATTAAGTAAAATATGATTATGTAAAACAGGAATGAATAAAAATATAGTCAAATGATTGATTAATAATGATATTAATGTATTTAATGTTTGATTGACAATACGAGATTATATACAATGTAATTGTAATTGAAGACTACGAAATGGAAGCACAAAACAATTTGTAAACCAACCGGCACACTGTATGTATATATATATGGAAGATGGCTTGATGTTTTTATGTTTTGTTTGTTTATGTTTGTTTTAAAAACCAATAAAATAATAATAATAATAATAATAATTTTTTTAAAAAGTGAGTACCTTACCTTTGGGTTCAGAAAACTCAGGATTAGTCTTTTTCAACAGTCCAATAATATCAGTAACAAAAGTCAGTCCTAGTATTCGTCTTGGTCCTTTTTCATACTGTTGCAAGAAAGAGGTCTCACTCTGTCTGGAATTGACCCTCCATTGTTCTATTTTCTCATTCAGTCAGGGTGGGACTGAACGGAGAAAATCACCCATTGGGATGCTATGCTCCTTGACTTTTTTCTTTCAGCAGCTCTTTATCACTATGTGGAAAATGTCTTTTGCTCAATGATGAGCAACTGCTGAGGAGCTGGAGCCTCTATTCCCATGCTCGTAGATGGCCATTTGTACTATTTAATATTTTTTTAATAATGACTTGGATCATTTGGTAGATGAAAAGCTGAGCAGATGTGCAAATGACCCACAAGGGAACTAACCAGTTAAGCAATTCAATTTCTTTATTATAGGTCAGAGACCCAACATTCATACCCAAACAATCAGATTAAATACAATAAGACAGATAAAAGAATAAATAAAAAATAATGAGAAAATAGCATAAAGATTTAACAGTACTTTGTAGAAAACTCTGTTCTCCACAGTACAGTCAAAAGGATGAATGTGCCATTATGGTGGTGATGATGACGACAATTTGTCCTCTGATATTTGGCAGAATCTCACCCTACCTGCCACTATCAGCTGAGCCCAGGCTACACAAGCAGCTTTTCCTTTTTGATGGCAATCATATATTTAAAGTGCTTCTTCTGAAACATAACTCTTTAGTATGGATTCTGTCTGTAAGTCCTAAATACAGCAGTTGGTACAGGTACTCAATGTCCATTCATTCAGTAACAATTTCAAGTGTCACTACAGATTCTTCTTTCATACACAAACCTCTTTCACATGTCACCTGAGTCTTCCTTTCACATGCTGGGCAGAGCCTCCTTTTGCAAAAGAAAGATGCAACCAGTACATGAAATAAGTCTTAGCTATGAAAGAAAGCCCTGGCTATGCAAGTATGAAAGAAGGACTCAACCAGTGCACAAACAGAGGTTGGTTGGGGCAAAAAAAAAAAAAAGAAAGGCAGCTGAAAAGGATCATCTGGTAGTGGCACACAGTGCATCAGGCCTGGTTGGTGTAGCCCTAAATACAGCAGATGGTACAGGTAGTCTTCACCTGTACCAATAGGTACAGCAGGATTGAATAGTGAGGTCAGATTGTAGCAATGTGAAAGTGGATGGGCAAAAGGACAGAGATAAAGGAGAGGGAGGTTTTCCAAGAACCACTTTGATTTGGGTAGATCCTCAATGACTGCATGAGATTCTCTCAATGACAGCAACTTGGATTGCCATAATTGCTGTTTTTAAGGGGACATTTTGCTTAATGACCATGTCATTTAGTGACACTTAGTGAATTAAATGAGGATTGCTTGTATTTTTAAAAAACATAAGCTCAAGAGAAGAGGATTTAAACTTTATGAGGACTGCTAATGTTGTCTTAAATAAAGCCAGAATGCTATGATATACCTTCTATTTAGTGGAGACTAATATGGCCATATTTCCACTTGGCTGCCTTCCTGACAAAATATGGGTGTTTTAAAACTTGATCATAATTCTAATAACCTAAACAACAGGTTTAAACTAAATTTAATCTGGATAGATTAGAAAATGAACAGAAACTAGTAGAACAAGATTTAAGAGAAACGATTTACAATTTCTTCAGTTAGGGAACCAAACTTTCAAGTACAAGTATATGTTGGAGGATTCCTAGCTTGGTAAATGGCATCTGGGGAAAATACTTTTACATTTTTTATATTCTTGATGGCTTGGAGTGTAAGTATGTTGGACTAAGTTCAATTCCATACTCAACTTTAGAAGCTCCCTGGCTCATTGGGCCAGTTTCAGAATAATTAACCATACATGACTGATGTTGTGAAATTTAATTGAAAAAAGGAATACAATGAATGTTGCCTTGAAGTCTTGGAGAAAAGACAAGATAAACATCATAAAAATCAATTAAGACCTTAAGCAGAGCTTGATAGGTTCAGGTTTAGTTATATAATACCTTCTCTTATAGCATAAGCAGCCAAATGAAAACTCACATCTGGCTCATTGTCTATATTAGGTAGGACTGGTTTTGTGATAGCTATCCCCATGTATACTTAAATTGCATATTACATTACTCTAGACAGAAAGATGAGATAATATTATAGTATTTGTCTGTCTACCCAGTTGAGGGAGAGATTTTTGGAGCTTTTTCCATTTTCCCCCTATTCCTAAAAATATCATCTTTAAGCCTGAAATCTTTTTTAATTAGGTAAAAAGCCCCAGCCCTAATAGAGATCTTGGTTTTTTTGGATTGGTAATAAAGGAAGCAGCAGAGGTCTTGATGCACAGCCCAGTGTGGACATGAATTTCGCTACAATCCTAATATTTTGCATATGGAGCATGTGTTCTCAAGCTTGACATGGTATGCTACGCATAGGTAAAGGCCAGGGCTGGGCTTCAAAAATTTTAGCTACAGGTTCTCTGCCTGGTTGCTGGGGTGGGTGGGTGGGGCTTATATGCTTCTAGATTTTAGCATCTTAATATAAAGATATTAGAAGAGGGTTTTTAGCCTTCCCTTTAACAATAGCAACAACAATAATGGTAATGAGATAAAATTCAAGTGCAGACTCATTCTTCCCACAAAGCAAATTTGTTATATAGAGGTGGATGGTGTGATGGTTAGAACATCATCGTTAACATGATAGACACCAGGGTTTGAATCACAAGTTGTGCAAATTGGGGCCAAATAAATGTGACCAGATAATTTTTTTTTTGCAAATAGTTACTGCCATAAATTATTGTATAAGAGGATTTAGGTGAAAAATCTGTTTCCCTTATCTAATGAAATCTTCCCATCCCTTTGTATATGCATTTTAGTAAGTTTGTGTGTGTGATTGAGAAAGTGAGGAAACACAGATTTGCTTAGGAAATATTATTAACTGATCACTTCAATAATTGTTCTTTTGGTGACATTATTGTCTAGACTTCACTGAATAATTCAATTGCTGCTGTCTTTTGTTAGAAAAAATAGTGAGTAATGAAACCTTCACTGGATGCTTTTTATAATTTTGGATTACTATATTTTTGTCTTGGTATTGTAGACAGGATAGATGAGAAGGAAAAGATATAGGCAGTCCAATGGAAAAATTGGCATTGATACTAGAAATAATGGTTAAAATTATTTTGTTATAGAAGCAGTAGTAGCATCTGTTTCCCCCTATCTTGTACACACTGATTACTTTCAGGCTCTTTGTACCTGAAAATAGCCTCAGGAAAGGAAAATATAAGCCTTAATAGCTTTTTAAAATTGTAATTATGCTGTTAGATATCTTGATACATCATAGTGTTTCAATACAGTGACATTTATACAATATGATTAAATATTACTAACATTCTGTTATGCAGATAGCTCAGAGTACTGAGAATAGGGAAGAGAAAGAAAAATATTCTGTCAATCCAAGTTACAATTTAGGATGTCATTGTTACAAAAATAAAATTATTTGGCTTCATCGTCAAAAGTTGAGTGTAACACTGAAAAAAATCAGTATGACTCACTTTGAAGTATGTGTTGTATAATAGAGGTTCCAATCTTAAACATTACTTAATATTAAAAAAATTATCGTATTTTATATATATGGACGGACACACGTTAATGGAAGAAAAGAAATACATAAACTAAGAAAGAAAAGAGGGGGGGGGGGGGGGGGGGGGGGGGGGGGGGGGGGGGGGGGGGGGGGGGGGGGGGGGGGGGGGGGGGGGGGGGGGGGGGGGGGGGGGGGGGGGCGCGCGGGGGGGGGGGGGGGGGGGGGGGGGGGGGGGGGGGGGGGGGGGGCGCGGGGGGGGGGGGGGGCGGCGCGGGGGCGGGAAAAGGGGGAGGGGAGGCGGGGGGGGGGGGGGGGGGGGAGAGGGGGAAAAGGGGGGGGGGCGGGGGGAGGCGCGGGGGGGGGGGGAGAGGCGGGGGGGGGGGAGCGGGCGGGGGGGGGGGGGGGGGGCGGGGGCGGGGGGGGAGGAAGGAAGGGGGGGGGGGGGGGGGGGGGGGGCCCGGGCGCGGGGAGGGGGGGGGGGGGGGGGGGGGGAAGCGGGGGGGGGGGGGGGGGAAAAGGGGGGGGAAAGTGGGGGAGGGGGGGGAAGGGGGAAGGGGGGGGGGGGGGGGAGGGGAGGGGCGGGGGGGGAAGGTGGGAGGGGAAAAGGGGGGAGGGGGGGGGGGGAAGGGGGAAAAGGGGGGGGGGGGAAGGGGGGGGGAACGGGAGGAGGGGGGGGGGGGGAGGGTGAAGAGGGAAAGGGGGAGGGGAGGAATGAAGGTGTGGAAAGGGGAAGGAGGGGGGGAGGAAGGAGGGAAGGGGGGGGGGGAGAAGGGGGGAAGGGGGGGGGGGGGGGGGGGGGGGAATTGAACAATAATTAAATACCAAAAAATTAGAAAAAAAGAGCGAAAAAATCTGATTGGTAATCACCCTTTAGAAGTGATTATATTTGTCATACTGTGTGATGTGTTGTATATAATGGGAATCGTTCTTGCTTAAATTTAATTAAACTTGTATTTCTCTCTTCTCTCTCTCTCTCTCTCTCCCTCCCATAACCGATACCATACCAACCTATACATACAAATATGAACAAATACAGTTCCATTTCTGCATATTTTCCAGGTTTAAGTTGCTAATTATATATTGTTGCAATTGGGTCTTCCTTCCCATATTGAGCAAAATTAATTTTTACTGCTTTAAGCATGTCTGTCGTTAAATGTTTATTGTTACCGTGTTTCTCACAAAATAAGTCCGGGCCTTATTATTTTTTGACCCCCGAAAAAACGGCAAGGCCGTCTTTTCGGGGGTGACTTAATTCCCCCCCTTGCATCCTCGGGTGTGCGGGCAGCGACGGCTTGCATGTTGACCTCGAGGTTGGTGGGGCACTTCGTGTTGGGAGACCTTCTGCCACCGTTGCTTTCCCTTCTCCCGTGCTGCCGCGGCGTTTAGAGCAACGCCGCAGCATTTGGAGCAGCCACGTGCGGCCAGCCAGGGCTCCTCCCTGCAAATGGAGCCCGGTGGAGACATTCGGCTTCAGGCACTCCTGTCGCCACCTTCCCTTCACCTTCAAAGGCAAAGCCAATTCTTTTAAAAATGATGCCCTACGACCGGTACAACAAAGCCTTCCCTGCCAAAGAGGACAGCCCAACCCCATGTGGGGAGGCGAATCTCCTGGGGCCGCAGTGCAGGATCGGCCCACCCCGGGAGAAGCGCCCAGCCACCATCCCTGCCTGGGGCCGGGCAGAGCATGAAGAGCTTCGCCTGGGGCACCCAGCACATCTGACAGGCGGGCCCTCCTGCCTGGCAGCAGAGCTCTTCCCAAGGCAGTGAGCGCCTCCCCGCTGGACCCTCCGCTCATCCCTCCAGGGCCACGCCAGAGCTGTGCGGGCTGGGCAGAGCCGGGAAAGTGAGCCGCTGGTGCACGCCCACCTGCCAAGCTTCTTTCCCAAGTCCCTCCAGCCCGAACCTGAAGGGGCCACTGGGAGAGGCTGCCCGAAGCAGTGATAGCGCCTATCCATCCACAGACAGGGAGGCGAGGTGACGGCAGCGCTGCTTCCCTGGCTGGTGGGTCCGGCAGAGAGAGCCCGAAGTCGCCCATCCTTTCCACCTCTTGCCCAGCCTGTCCCCATCCCCACGCATCTCCAAATGCGCTGGCAGCTCCAAAAGCTGAAGCACAGGCATTGGGCAGAGGCGCTGACTCGGCGGGGCTCAGCTCGGAGGAGGACGTAGCGCAGGCCGTCGCCTTGCCTCCCTGTCCATGGATGGTTGGGCACTATCACTGCCTTGGGCAGCCTCTCCCAGTGGCCCCTTTGGGTTCAGGCTGGAGGGACTTGGGAAATAAGCCAAGCTCAGGTTGGCCCGGCTCTTTCACTTGGCAGGCAGGTGTGCACCTGCAGCTCGCTTTCCCAGCTCTGCCTAGCCTGCACGGCTCTGGCATGGCCCTGGCGGGATAAGCAGAGGGCCTGGCGGGGAGGCACTCGCTGCCTTGGCAAGAGCTCTGCTGCCGGGCAAGAGGGCCTGCCAGTCAGCTGCGCTGGGTGCCCCAGGTGAACCTCTTCATGCTCTGCCTGGCGCCAGGCAGGGATGGTGGCTGGGCACTTCTCCCGGGGTGGGCCGATCCTGCACTGTGGTCCAGGGAGATTCGCTTCCCCACGTGGGGTTGGGCTGCCCTCTTGGGCAGGGGAGGCTTTGTCGTACCGGTAGTAGGGCATCGTTTTTAAAAGAATTGGCTTTGCCTTTGAAGGCGAAGGGAAGGCGGCGACAGGAGCGCCTGAAGCCGAGTGTCTCTGCTGGGCTCCGGTTGCAGGGAGGAGCCCTGGCTGGCTGCGTGTGGCTGCGCCAAACACCGCGGTGTTGCTCTAAATGCCGCGGCAACATGGGGAGAAGGGAAAGCAACGGTGGCGGAAGGTCTCCTGATACAAAGTGCCCCACCAACGCCAAAGTCAATGCAGGCAGCACCATATCTGGGTATGCAACAAAAGTACTTCCTAATGGCAAGCCCCCCCCCGCCATTCCCCCCCATTTCACATGTTTAATATAGGCCTTAATTTGGGGGGAGGGGCTTAATTTGATTTTATGCCGATAAAACATGCTGGGACTTCCTATTGGGGGAGGCCGTATTGTTGGAGAAACACGGTATTTTTTTTCTGAAATTACAACTAATCAGAAAAGCTGTGGTTTCATTTCAAATTTAAATTCAGTCATTATCTATATTATACTATTCTTGTTTTTTCAGTACTTTTGGGTTTTATACATGTTCATCACATGTGATAAAACATTCCTTCTGTTTCATGACATTTCTGACATTTATTACTTTACCATCTGGCTATCTTAAATATTATTTTGAATTTATATTAAATATTTTTATAGAATAAAAGGCAAATTTGAAAGGAAAGAAAGAAATAAAGTGCAAGAAAAAAGCAAGAGAGGATGAAGAAAAACCATTAGAGTTAAACAACGTATTAATGATTTCAAATCTTTTTTTCAACAGATTTTTACAATCTTATTTAAGTCCCTCCTCTTCTTAGATGCTAGTATATAAAATATTGATAGAGTTGTATACCATCTGTAAAATATTTTGTACCAATTTTCCTTTCAAAGTAGTAAATTTGAAGTAAATTTAATCAATATTGAGTCCATAATTTTTCCATTGGTATGTTGTAACTTTTACTTTGAAGTTTTGCATCCATTTTATCATGCAGTTTTTTGTTTGTCCTCTGTGTTATTTCTAATATATGTACTCTAATAGCTAATGTTAGTTTTGTCTGTTTCAAATTCTGATTTATTTTTTTCCTGATGTCCTACTTACATTTTTGACATGTAATTTCATTCTTCTGGCCATTTGTAAATATATCAACCGTGATGTATTCCAACTAATTCTCATAGTTAGGGTAATAGTACTGTTGACCTGGTGCCTGATAGTCCCCATCTTTCTATTATTATTTTTTTGCTGTACTCGGGATCTGTTCTGGAATAAGCTTTAACTGAGGGCTTTTCTTTAGAGATCACGTGCATCCTAGGAGAAGAAAAGTCCTATTATTAGCTTAGAAGTGTGGCAAGTTTGAGGCTTTTGTCTTGCAGAGATACCAGAATGTTAATTCGTGCTTTTGTGACAGTCTGTTTGAATGACTGTAATTCACAGCTTGCAGGTATCAGTTGGTCCACTCTCCTGAGGGCTATGGCATTGAGAGTAATTTCACTACTGTAATTTTAAGTATGCACAGTAGCTGGTCATCCGCATGTTTCAGCACAGAGATCTCTGTACTGCCTACCAATTAGATACCACGTTGATTTTAAGATCCAGGGGATGTGTTTTTGAACTCCACATGTATCCAAATGAGTTTTTGCTTCCCCATTGTCCCAGCCCAATTTTTACTCAAGTGTAAAAGTGGTGGCTTTCATTTGTTCAGAACTATGATTATAAATCACTGTGCCACATTGCTTTTCCCTGCAGTTTTAGAATGCACTTTACCAGCAGAGAAGCAGAATGTCAGGTCGGTCATTGATCTGAGGTCAGGACTAAAGTGGATTGTTGTTTAAGTTTGTTTTTGCTTACCTGCTGATCAAGCTGTGTCAGGACACATTTAATGAAATATATGATTCCTCTTTGAGTGGGTTGGGAGGAAAAGTATCTTTGGATGTCATGGCATATTGCACCTAGAAACACAATTTGCAAACCCTTTTCTGCATTTCATGGGAGCAGTATAGCCCAGTATGCAAACAAATCTATTTAGGATGTCATGCATCTCTAACAAGAGCAGCTACTAAAATAAAACGTCAGGCATGTAAGCGGAAGATGTAGAGAATGGTGAGAAAAACCAGCCTCACATTAGATCAATAGTTTTCAAAATATAAGGGAAGGAAAGCTTATACTAACTACGTGTTTCTCCTTGATTCCTGTCAGAGCATGGACTAGAATGAGATTCCCACATTGCTCAAAGTGAATCAAAGTATAAAAGAGACAGCGACTATTTGTCAAACTCACTTTGGTTCAATTCCAGAACAAGATCGGATCTAAGGCATCATTGATACCTATGTTTATGTTATTGTTTATTCATTTGATTTATATTCTGCCTTTCTTCCAGGAGCTCAGCAAAAAGATACATAGCATCCCTCCTACAGTTTTTCTTCCTAAAGCTTGAGACAATTAAACTGACAAAGAATGGCTCAGACTCAGTGAGCTTCTATGACCAAAAATTATATGAACTTAAGCCTTCCTGTTTCCGATCCCAAAACCTTAATCATTACACCTTACTTCTCTCTTTTCTTGTTCTTCTTTCTTAATAAGTGATCACTATCAGCCAATCTTATGTCTTCTGGAAAATAAGTATAGGGAGATTCAAGATCAATAAGGAGAAGTGCTTCTTTATCCAGTATTGAGTTAAATAATGAAAAGTGGGAATCAGAAATAGTCATTCCCACTGATTCTAATGGCTTCAAAAGGAAAACAGACAAGGCATATTCTGTACAAGGACAGAATCAAACAGGGTGATCAATTTTACAATACCAATCAAGGAATATAACATGCCCAAATGATTTAAATACATTTTATAAAATTTAGACTACATCTATTGTTCTTAGGAAGAGTTACAAAGGCAAAAACTGAGAATAAGATCGACTACAGCTATGTGAAAAAGTCCTGCAATCATTTTGTAGATATAATAAGAAAAGAATACATCTTTATATATTTATTATTTTCTAAAAGTCTACCTATTTCATTACTATATTCTATTGTCTAACCATTGATAGAATAGATCCCAAATTTTATAAAATTGTTTATCATCTTGTTCTCTCATTTCAAATGTCAATCTACTCATTTCAGCACATTCCAATATTTTCTTAATGATTTCCTCCTGTGATGGTATTTTCTCAAATACAATCCTAGCCGCTGTTAATACATTTACAAGCAGGTATTTCATGTCTTTACTATATATTTCAGGTAAAATTCCCAATAAAAATATTTCTGGTTTCAAATCTATATGCTTTTTTGTCATTTTTTCCAACCACGTGTAGATTTTAGTCCAGTATTTTTTAGCATCCGCACAAGTCCACCACATATGGCAATATGAGCCAGGTATCTTATGACATTTCCAACATTTTTCGGATTTATTCTTGAACATTCTTGCTATTCTTGTCGGGGGAAAGTGCCACCTGTAAAACCTCTTATACAAATTTTCTTTATATGCTGTTGACATTGTCATTTTATAATTTTGAGACCACAATTTTTGCCATTTCTCTAGATCAGTCCCATATCCAAAAAATTTTACCCAAGCAATCATAGTTTCTTTGACTTGTTCTTCTTCTAGTTTAATTTCTAATAAATATACATACAATTTTTTAATCACCTTTTCATCAGTACCTGTCAGTCAGTTTATCATAGAAACCTTCTGTTTTAGAATCTTTATCATACCTTGAATGTATTTGGGCATATGAAAACCAATTCATCTTTATACCTTGTTCCTCTAGTTTTTGTATAGATTTAAGTTCACCCTTTTCATTCAATATTTCACCATATCTAACTGTTTGTTACTTTTTGTATATTATAGGATAAGAAAATGCTTCAATAATTCATTTTATTTATCTATGTTTTCTTAGGTATCAATTGTATTCTTGTAAGTTTGAGAACATCAGTACTCTTTCTATCCTGCTTCTTCAAAGCCCAGCTTTCATTTCCATAAATTACCACAAGGAAAATCATTGTATGCACAATTCAGATCTTTTAATTCTGTTTAGTTATTATGAAATACTTTAAGCTCTCTTTGCCTTTAGGTTGGAGAAAAATAGTTTATGAATGAACAGAGAAGCCTTTCCCAGCTGTATCCTAGCCACAGTATTTGCCACCAGATTACTCTGTCTCCTATTCTTTCCTTCCAATACTGACAGCAAACATTTGGCAAATGAAGATTGCCCAACTTCAACATTAATTCTTATTTGTGTGTCTATTGGGGAGGATTTTTCCCTTTTGGAATAAATAAGATAGATCTGAACATTAAAAGAAATAAGACAATGCTTAATGAATCAATTAGCATATAATTTACTTCTTCTTTCATAGCTATTTAGTAGGAGAAGATTTCAGAAATTGAAAAATATTACTTTATTCTGGTGACTTGGATTTGTGGAGCAGAAGTCTAAAGCAAGATTTTATATATTTTTAGACATTTCAAATTTTTTGGCATAATAGATACATCTTGAATTTTTAGAAAATCTCATGAACATCTGTGGAAGAAACCAATTGCCAGTAAATCTCATGTATTTTTTAAAATAAAAGAAATATGATCATGTCCATAAAGTCATCAGAAGTTTGAGCCAAGGAAGCTTTTACCTTTCACTACAGGTATAACAACATTTTTTAAAATTTTGGGCAAGTCATAAAATACAGAAAAAAACATGAAGCTACTTAATTAATTTACTTGAGAATATTAAGGAAAGAAAGAGGTAGGATGTGACCCTCAAATCACAGTTCCTGGGATCTTTGGTGACCTTGAGTTTTGAGAAGTCTTCAAACATTTGTATTATTTCATATGAGTATCTCTAGGTTCATGGCAGATTTATTGGCATTTTTAGAAATCACTTAGGGGAATTAACTAGAATTTTACCTTCAAGTATTTTGGACTATCTGAAAAATAAAATTAAGAAATAAAAAAAAATACAGGTATTGACATGTCCCTTCATATTTTAGATAGACATAGCCTAACTGCTGCTATAATTAAATCTGGATTGCTTTCCAATAATTACAAATACTATAGTTCTTCATTGTTCTTTTTTAAAAAAATTCATATTAGTTAAATGTGTTGGTCAGATGCTTTGTTTTAGTCTTATATTTATTTATTTATTTATTTGATTTGCCAATTGTTTACAAGATAATAAGTATAAATGTATACATAGTTGTGAATACATGAAATGGTTACATATAAGAAAAATAAAAGAATAAGAGAAACAATAGGACAGGGACGGTAGGCACGTTGGTGCGCTTATGCACGCCCCCTGCGCTTATGCACGCCCCCTAGTAATTATACCTAATTACTTTCCTACCCTTCATACAATAATGAGTTAAATATATTGGAAACCAGGGTTATAAGAAACATCAACTTTTTAAAAAACAAAAATATTATTTTAGCTGACACAACCAAACAAAAAGTATTTTCCGATGACATAGGTAAGCAGTGCATGAGAAGAATAAACAGTTATATATTACATTTCCCTTTTCTTGTGTACAATTAAGGCTGATGTCATTTTTATGTACAAACTGTTCTAGGAGCTAGCTTAGTAGGAAAGATGGTCACAAAATTCCAAAATAAATTGGCAAAAGAGAATAGCATTTAAATGTAGGAACTTTTCAATTTAGTGTTCATAAGTGAGCAGAAGCAAACGGCTGGATTATTGAATAGCATATAGATTAGTTAGGCCCAATTTTCTCCATTTGCATCCCATCTTTTGAAGTACACAATTTGCAATAGCTATAATAATATCCATACATATGTATGTTGTACTATGTGCCCTCAGCATCTTTTGTTGCATATACATTGTGTAGGCAACTATAATTATAATTACAATTATAAATTCTAAATTAAAATCATCCATCACAAATTATCCAAATACCTGGGGAGAATACAGTTTTATGCAACGATGAGTAAAGCATAATATTTATGCCCCATCATGTTTGAAACAGCTGCTCAGTTTTATTTTAATCCCATGTGATTATTTCCAGCTTTTGAAGAGGAATTCCATTTCCTTTCTTTACCCTACTAGGAACAGCATAAAACAAAATTCCCTTGCTGTGTTTTTTCTATCATTTCATTCTGCACATAAGGTATTCAGAAACATTATGAATCCATTTATGTAATATTCTTCTCCAGACATAGATGATTCTATGAATCATGGTTATTTATCTCATTTTTTGGTTATTCGGGGCAATTTCAGTGGTGTTGCATTATTATTGTAATAATAATCACAGAAGTTATTATTGTCTATCATTTCATACCAGCAGCTATATTTAATGTACTGTATGTATGTAAGGAGAAAATTACTAGTGTATATACAGGTAAAAGCTTAACTGTTATTAGTAGAACTGTAGCCACTTGCAATGTTTTTTTTTTTTTTTTGGTAAATGCTAAGCTTTGCTAGTGCTGTCCTTTGATTGGAAAAGTCTTAAAGTGGCCAACAATTCCCAAGGCTTTAAAAAATCTGTTCAAGGCAGCCTGGGTTAGCATGGTTCTCATAAAAAGCATTGACCTTTTTTGATTGTTTTGTTGACCTTCCAGTTTGAAAAGCAGCCATGTTCTACAAGCTTTGCTTGTTAGCAGCTTGGGCAAAAGTTCCTAGCAGTTCAGAAAAGGAAACAGAAAACCTAACTGATACCATTTTTAAAAGAAATGTTGCTATGCCTCTACCCCTTGCTCTCTTAAAAGTCCATAACATTAGTAACTTTTTTGGGGTGGGTGGGGTGGGTGAGTTTCTGTAGAAGGTCATTTCAATGCTCATTGAACTCCGGAACTTAAAATAAAAAATTGACAATTAAGTAAAACAATTATTTATCAGAAAAAGGCTGAAGATTATAGTGCAGCTGCATCAATAAACATGAGCTTGTAAATCTGTGTTTGATGAGTAAGATGGATCCATGAGGACAATGAGGAGACAATTAAGACAGAAAATATTGATAAGCTAATTGATGCAGATGGTATGCTTAATCTTTTTCCTACAATTATAGGTAGTCCTCATTTAGTAATTACTTCAGATAGTGACTGTTCACAAATGTATGGTAATAAGCCATATTAAACATAATTTTCTGTTCAATGCATACCTTTATGTCCAGATATCTAACTCTGACAATAATGCACACTTGGAGAGTAATCCTGCCTTGCTACATAAAGTAATTTTATTGAAATGAGATCACAGCAACCAATGAGCTTGGCAGCATCTCCCTCTCCCTACTGTGGTTTATGTAGTGATCATTTCATTGAAACCGTTAGGCAAAAAACCAGTCTAGTTCAAGAGGGACTCCAATTGCTCTGCAGGATGAGACAAAACTGAATTGAACTTTTGTTGCTGCAGCAAGAAAACTACACATCCAAGTGACTGTTTCACAAGGAGTGTGCTCACAGCTTGCTACATTATCTTTTTATATAACTTCAAGAAATTTCAAGATATGTATATTACTTCAACATATGTAATTTCATAACTTCTTTCTGCCCAGGGACAAAGTTTCTCACATCCATTTCAAATTGGATCCCACATACAGAGACAATCCATGTGAGATGCCTCTTTCCCAATTATCTGGGAATGGTTTGACCCTGTTGGCTCTTATCTGGGAATGGTTTGACCCTGTTGACAGGATCCACTTCATGTTGTTAGCACCACCACCTCTCATTTAGTTCATTGTCCATCCTGGATGGTGAAAGCTTCCAGGATGGTGACTAGAGGGTGAGTCCAGGCACTCAATAGAGGAGAGGACCTTTCCGGGGGCTTTTAAGGATGTTCTGGTTTGTCCCTGCCTTAAAAAACCATCACTGGATCTCACCTGCTTGAACAACTTTTGTCTGGTTTCCCACCTACCCTTTTTGGGGAAGGTTCTGGAAAAGGTGGTCACCTGACAGCTTCAGAGGGTCCTGGATGAAACAGATTATCTGGACCCCTTTCAGTCAGGAGTCAGGCCTGGTTATGGAATGGAACAGCATTGGACACACTTGTCAAGGATCTTTGGTGAGAGTAGAATGGGGGTAGTACAACCATCCCCACTCTCCTTGACTTCTCAGTGGCTTTAAATACCATCAATCATGGTATCTTTTTGGGTTGGTTACAGAGGCTGGGATTGGTTGGCACAGTTTTGAGCTAGTTTGGCTCCTTTCTGCAAGGCCAGCCCAGTGGTGGTATTCAAATAAAGTTGCCACTGGTTCGGTGGATGTGGCCAAACACACACTTTGTGCAGGTGCAGAGGTGTTCTAACTTGCCTCCTGCAAGCCTGCATGATGGTGGTTGCTGCAGCAGCTGCTGCGTGGCATTATTCTGCGCTGCGCAAAGCAGCTGCGCTTCAAATTCTGCTGATAAAAGTGAGTATGGGAGACCGGGCAGGCGGGTGGGCCAAACACAGAGCAGCGCAGAGAACCAGTTCGGTCTCCACTGCTCATCGCCACTACCGGCTCTCCAGAACTGGGCAGAACCGGTTGAATACCACCACTGGGCCAGCCCCAATCAGCATTGATATAGAATAAGAGGTCCAGTCCTTGGCTGCTTCCTTGTGGTGTGGCAGGGTTTGGTACCCTCTCCACTTCTTTTCAACATCTACATGAACTGCTAGGTGAGATCATCCATCACCATGGGTTGAGATATCTGCAGTATGTTAACTATACCCAACTCTATGTTTCTGCTGCTTGTGACCCAAGTGATGACACGGGGGGGGGGTTGTGGAGGTCTAGATGGGGCACAATAGTTTTTGACTGAACCCTGGCAAGGCCAAAGGACTTTGGGTATATTGACCTGAGAACTGGGACTTTGTCATCTTTGACTCTGAATGGGGTGGCACTATCCTCAGACAGATCTGGTCCACAATCGGGTTCTCCTGGACTCACAACTCATGATCAAAGAGTAGATGGCAGTCACGGCTAGGAAAGACTTTGCACAACTTTGGGTTATGTGCCAGGTATGGCTTTTCATGTATCAGGAATCCCTTGTAATGAGGTCTACATGGGACTACCCTTGAAAAGCATTCAGAAGCTACAGCTTGCACAGAGTGTGGTAGCATGGGCAGTTCTTGGGGCCAGAAGAATGGCCAGTGTAACACTACTACTCTGTGAGCTGCATTGGCTGCCAATCTGTTTCCAGGTGCAATTCATGGTGTTGAAAATTATCTTTAAAACCCTTTGTGGCATGGGTCCAGGCTACATTGGGGACTGTCTCATCCCATTGGAGTTGGCCCATCCCATCTGTGCCAGCAAAGGATTCAGCTTGATTATTCCGGCTGATGGAGTCCAGGAGAAGAGACTTCTTTGCTGTTGCCTCTGCTCTCTAGAACATCTTGCTCAGTGAGGTCAACCCCAACCCTGCTATCCATTCATAAGAGCCTAAAGACCTGGCTCTGCCTTAGCTTGGGCCCCCAATTGGGGAGCATCATCACAGTGGAGGTAGTTGAGTAACAACATAAATAAAATAATTATTGATTGATAATGTAAAATGATTCAATTTATAAAGTAACAGATTATACATTTGGAGATTCCCCCAGGCCTTTTGACCAGGTTTCTGAGTCTATTTTCTCATTTCCAATCAGGACCTATATTAAACCACTGATTCATATGTTCACTTCTTTACTCTATCATTATTTCAGTTCTTTTCCTGCCTTACTTCATACATGCATATTTTGTCCTATATTTTAGCTGCTTGCATCATTTTTATATTTTTCTTTTATTTCAAGTGATTTATGACTCATCCTTACAGTACACAAGCACCTGCTTGCTTGTGGTCGTGCATCAGGCATCTATATCCCTGCTGTATACATTTCTTGTCCTTTCTTTGCTGACATTTGCTATTTTGAGATGCTGCCACCAAATACCATAAATCTTTCTGCCACCTCTACAGAACAGGGTACTAGGATGAGACTAATCTTATTCAAGGGGGTATAAAACTAAGCCTCACATTTTGGGCAGGATGCATCTCTTCTGATTTCAAAACCCTGTCTGGAACAATCATTCCAGATAAACATTGGCTGTGTGTATCTTTGATTTGTGACAAAGGGACTTAAGTGCTCTCTTACTCTAAGGGCAAGATTATGTAGTACTATACATTTTGTTTGTTAATCAGTGAACAGTATACATAAAAATGATTTGTGTCACATGTAATTACATCTATTTTCATTCTTGGGAACACTTGAAATAAGATGAATGCATGTAATGCTCATATTTGCATTGTGAAATTTAAACTTTTTAAAATCAAAGGCTATAGTGATTGAACAACCATCAGGAGCTCAATAATTCTAGTTCTTCTTTCTGTCCATATCATATGTACCCCCATGATAATGTACTCAAAAGGACCAAACTTATTTTCTGCCAAAAATTGATGTGGGGAACAGTTCTTTTAAAAATAGCTTCTACAATATTAGGAAACTGAAATGCAGTAGTCAGTTAAATATTAGGATTTCTGGGATGTGATCAACGTAACAATAAAACAACAATAAAATCCACACAGACCAACTGCCATTCCATCATCCTTAGGATTGATTTGGTGTTTATGGCATGGGTCCCAGTTGGATATCTTTGTATGAATAAGAGCTGTAAGACTTAAGAAATTTTCTGAGGAAAAAAAATATACAATAGGACTTGTCAGACATTCCACATTAATCATTGATGCCCCCTTTTCTTTGTAAAAAAAGAAACCAGACAAATGCCGGTTGATTATAATTCCATGAATATAACAAGAAGGAAAAATTGACTTTCCCTGCTGGTGATTTCAAATTTGATGGAGTATTTCTCTGATACCCTAATGTACATTAAATTAGATGTATGTATGAATGTTTTTATTTATTTATTTATTTTCTTCCTTCCTTCCTTATATGTCTATGCTGTTCCATGCCTGCAGGCAAGCTGACCTTGATGCAAACCATAATACGAAGCTAATTTTGATGCAAACTATAAGTGCCTAAAGTTTGTATCAAGGAGACAAAGGGAAAATTATGTTCCATACTTTGATTCAACCATTTCAAATGTATGGCCATGCTGTTAGGTTTGCACAATGCTGTAAAAGTGGCCCAGCATTTTCAGAAATCTGTTGAACTGTTTTATGATCATATATTTAGTCAATTTATTTTACTCAGACATCACCAACACCACAGGAATATGAAATTCATGTAAAAGTGGCATGTTTATAGGACCTCCACTATTAAATTAGAGAATTGTGCCTTTGATTTGAATGAAAGGAAATCCCTGTTTAACATCATGGTTAAGACTGAGCCATGAAAATTTGATGCAGTGTTATCTTGGCAGTCACCACAGGCAGTAAACAAGACACAATGCTTTAGGGTGACACAAAGTGTTACAACTGATTTATTTCTTGTTTGCCCAGATAATAGTCCATTTATGTGGTTTATTGAAGACCACATTTCTTTACTGATAGAATGAGCAGATTTAGCAAGGTTCAGATTGATGCAAGTATAAATTCATCCTAAATCAATATTGGAACATCCGGACATTCATACTCTGTTTATTGTTAAGATCTTTAACTCTGAAGTAGACATTGGAACAATGTTTTTACATTTTTTTTAAAGGATAAGCAGTTACACATTTCCACATTTCACCGAAGGTTTAATTCTACAAAATATACTGACTTGAATTAGGTGTTATTGGCAATAGAACAGTCATTTGAAAGCTAGGAGTATCATTTAAAGGAAATTAGACAATGTCTCATTTATATTAGCCATCAGAATTAAAATACAATATTTAGAAAAACTAAACAATTCATCTATTTTCAATTTATTTTTGTATAGCATATACATGTAATTTAATCAATGAAAACAAGATATTAAGGATAAATATCATTTGGATATTGTTTTTGTGTCAGATAATTATAAACATCACAGCAGCGGAATTTGATCAATGGAAAAATTCAATGGGATAATGAAACAAACCATGAATACCTATAGTCATCCCTACTTTATCAAATGAAGTTTTCCTACACTGTAGGTTCAATTTTCAATCCTATTCTGGAAAAAATTAACTCTTAAGTTAAATCACCATCATCACTATTAGTAATGAATTAGATAGAGTGCACTAATGTGAGCTTTGACACTATTTAAGGATTATATAAATTATTATTCTTTCCCAGTTTAATTCTCAGTTGGTAAAAATAAAATCATAGCAAATAAAAACAACCCCATTAAAAATAAAGGGGGATAGGTAGGCAGCTCATTACATAGGCAGGAATAAGAAAGAGTCACAACAATGTTTGAATCTTCTTAAAATACAGTGGAAGCTGGGATAGTCTAGTTATGGCTCCCTAACTTTTCTTCAATAAAGTTCTTGCCTAATTAATTCCAGTCCTGGCCAAAAGTCTGAGAATCAGAAACAGCAGGAAAGGCTACATATCACAGCAGGGGACAAAGTGTGGCTCTCAATAAAACATTTATATATTTGAGGTCAGACTAGAAAGCTAAATCCTTGACTCATCAGACATTCTTGATTTCCCGTCAAATATTAATTGTGGCTTGTTCCATCACTGAATATTCTCCTGGTAATCTACCAACTTCCCTCCTATCCCGATTATGTAACATACCCTTGTGTAATTGCTAAGAAGTAGGCAAGAGAATTATGAACTAGCTCAAAATTTTAATTTCACATTTCTAATTATATGCTGTTTGTGTTTAGTAAAGTCTGGAAGATGTTCATGTGAACGTCGGTCTGATTTATAATCTCTTAAATTACTCTCAAGGTTCCTTTCTCAATATACCAAAACTGACTGCTTCTATAGTCAAATTGAGAACATTCTGAAAGAATGTAATATGATGATTCTTCCATTCTGAACATTTCTGAGGAAGAAGAGCTGGATGAGAACTTATCAGAGATAAGTGTTTTGTCTAAGGCAGTGGTCTCTAAACTTGGCAACTTAAGACTTGTGGACTTCAACTCTCAGAATTCTGGGAGTTGAAGTCCACAAGTCTTAAAGTTATCAAATTTGGAGACCCCTGGTCTAAGGCCTCAGATTCAGCTTGGGATTCAGGCAGACTCAGGGTCATTCCATTCTTCTGAGTTAGTGATCCAGATATCTGACTTGGAGATTCTCTTTGATCACCAAACCTGCTGGAGGAATATGATTGCCTAACGGTATAGGGGGCGTGTAGGGGGCGTGCATAAGCGCACCAACGTGCCTACCGTCCCTGTCCTATTGTTTCTCTTATTCTTTTATTTTTTTTATTTTTCTTATATGTACCCATTTCATGTATTCACAACTATGTATACGCTTGTACTTATTATCTTGTAAACAATTGGCAAATCAAATAAATAAAATAAAATAAAATAAATATAGAAAAATACTAAACAGCCTGACTTCTCTGGAAGAAAGACAATTCACCCCATTTTGACTGGAGTTCTGTATTTCAGCCTGCAGCAAAACAAAGCCAGTTACTGAGGGGAAAAAAACTTATTAAAGGCTTTTCATGTGTGGCTGTAGTTTACTTTCTTGAATGTGTGACCCTTGGATTGACTGAATTTCTCTTCGCACCTGTTTCTTTGTAGCTTCAGTAATATCTCCTTTATTTTGACCCTTGAACTAGACTTTTGACTATTCTTCATTGTATTTTCTGGGTAGCTCACTCTCGCTTATCTAAATCTAATTTTGTGTGCACCTTTGGAATAGAAAAGCATTATGTCAAATAAATATGAAAAAGCAGTGATGTCAAAGGAAAAGTAATATTGATCAGTCATAGAGATTTGTGCTATAGTTACTTTCAATTATAGCTAATACATTCATTCTAAAATGGCTAAGAAAATATTCTTTTCTGAAATGTCTTAAGGCAATTCCCACTCTTTCCAATTATTTTGGTAATTGGCCATGTTGCTGAGGAACTATGGGAGTTTCAATCCTATTATGGAGATCCCAGGTTTGAGAAAAGTACTGTGTGGCAAGCTATGATTTTACACTGTTAAGGTAATCTTAGGAAAAAATAATTGATTGGAGTTTAGAGGTTATAATTATCAACTGCTTATTTATTAATAATATGGGTAGTCTTGGTTTGGTTGTTAACTATAATTAATAACCACTTTAAATTAATTATAGGCAGAGTCTTGGAATGAATTCTTTTTTAAAAATGTACCTTAACATAAATGTTGCTATATTGTAACTTACTAAGATAAACATCTGATTCATAAAATTAAATAAGTACTAAAATGATGTAAATGGAAAATAAAATAGACACATTTCATTTCTTGCAAACTTCTAAACTTTTTAAATTGCCACTAATTTCAATAAAATTTAAAAGATACTGTTTACATTCTAAGTAGGCAGTTTGCAAAGGAGAAAAAACTTTTTGTTGCTTTTAAATTAACTAAAGAGAAAGGGATGGGTATATCATGCAGTTAAGTTGGTACTGCTATGAGAATAAAAATCCACAGGAATAATAAAAATCAAGCAAATGCAATAAAAGCTTTAGCTTCTATTGCTGGCTTTCAAAGCTAGTATCAAATCATCCATTAAGCTTACAGAAAAAAAACACAAAACTTAACATTTTAAAATGACTCTGTTAATTTTTAAAAGAAGCTTAATTAATAGAACTGTACCTAAGATGTTGATAAGCAACTAAATATTGATTGGAGAAGTAGATGAATTCTTAGAGCTAAACCTCTTAAAGAACGTTTAGATTTTGAGATCACTGAATTTTTAAAAAGTTAATCTCTGTTATCTCAAAATACATGAGGTTTACCATAACGATAGTGTTCAAAACCTGCCAGGTAAGAATAATTGCTTTTCTAGAAATGCATTAAATAAAACTTTAGAGATAACTAGGACTTTAATACATATTTAACTGGGGCGAAATGCCATTGAACTCAATGAAATTTTAGTGATGAGTCACAAATAAGCTATGATGTCTACTTATATCAGAGCATATAATAATGGATCAGAGGGATTTATAGCTAGTTGAATGACTGTATTCAACATGTGGTAGTTACTGGGTCAATATGAGAGTGACATCCAGTGAGATGCCTCTGTATTCTGGGTCTGGTTCCCGTCAACCTGGTTCCCGTCAACATTTTTATAAATGGCTTAAATGAGGAAAAACAAAGATCTTTTTGCAAACTGACCTCAAAATGATGGGCATTGCTAACTTAAGGTTCAAAAGGATATTGATTGACCTGAAGTCTGAACTATATCCAACATAATATTGTCCAATGGCAAGAAAAATGTATAGTTTTATACTCATTTGGAAAAAACAGGTGCATAAGTACATGATAAAGGAACATATTCATACAATAAGGATCTAGGGACCATGCTAAATAACACATTAAGTGAGCTGCAGTTACCAAGTTTCAATGCAACCTTGCAATAAAAAAATATAGTATTGAGATCACAGGAAGTTATCATAATGTGTCCAGTTCTGGCCATCATGATGTAAGAATGATGCTGAGAAACTAGGAAAAGTTCGGTAAAGTTCAGAAAGTGACAAACATGGGGAGTGACAAAGATGGGGAGGGGCTTGGACAAAATCATTATGAAGAATTTTTAAAGGAAGTGAAATGTTTAGCTTAAAAGATAAACAGGTAAGAAGAGACATGATCAACATCTGATATCTGAAGGGCTGCCATTGGGAAAAAGGAGTGGATCGGAGGTGGTCTTCAGCAGGTTCTAACCAGTTCTGGAGAACTGGTAGCAGAAATTTTGAGTAGTTCGGAGAACCGGCAAATGCCACCTCTGACTGGAGATTTCCCTGCCATGCCCACCAAGCCATGCCCACAGAACCGGTAGTAAAAAAAATTTGAATCCCACCACTGGAGTGTTTATAATCTCCATGGCTCCCAAAGGTAGGATACAAAAATAAGATCCAAGCTTGAAATAAGCAGGAATTTTGTGGAGTCAAGGGTGCTCTATCATTGAAGATTTCAAGCAAAACTTGGGCAGCCATTTGTTCAGGATGGTATGAGGATTCCTGAACTGGATGGCTGGTGGTGGTTGGGAACTAGTAGGCATTGATGTTTACTTTCAACTCTATGATTCTGTAGTATATGTATATTTTACTTAGATATATGCATTTATCTCATGCAATAGTAAGATAATGTTCAAGATGTTGCAATCTAGAATTCAAGACTACATAATATACAAGAAGAGTTCAGAACAAACAGTAGCACACAGGATCTTTTTGTCAATACCTAATGAACAAACTAAAAGAGTTTCAAAAAATGTGTCTATTTTTGCTTTATTGATTATGCAAAAGATTTATAGGTGTAGACCAAATTTTGGATAGCTCTTTAAAACAGATGTACTGTGTCACCTCATTTGCTTATTGAACACTTTTTCATGATTATTAGTCACAGTTACAGTATAATGGAACATGGAGCAACAAAACTATTCAAAGTTGAGAAAAGATTGCACTAAGTTCAGTCATTTATTTAACTTTATAAGTATACATCAGGAGAAATATTGGACTAGAAGAAAATGAAATGGAAATTGAAAATAAAATTGCTGATAGAATCATCAACAACCTTAAATATGCTGATAATATAATCTTGATGGTTGGAATTAAAGAAAGCTTAAAAATCTCTTATTGAAGGTGAAAGAAGAAAGTGCAAATGTTAGTCTATTATTTAATATTTAAAACTAAGATTTGTCAACCCAATAGAAAGAAGCAGAGCAAAACTAACGTAATAACAGATTTATCTGGGCTTAGAAATTTGTGGAAAAACCTCCCACAACAACAGAACAAGGGAACAAAGGTATGGATAGTCACAGATGTTAATATTGGCTATGAAATCTGGATCATCAGAAAGGCTAATGACTATAATTTTCATGCAAGATAAAATTGAGGCCCACACTTTGTGTTGCAAGAAGTACAAATTTTTTTTAAATGAGATAACCCAGAATATGTATGGGAAGTACTAAAATTTAAATATTTTGGATACAGTCACTGGATAAGACCATAATATTTGGAAATATAGAAGAAAATAAATAGTTAAATGATGACACAACTTTGACATTAGAAGAACTCAAAGAAGAACATATTGGCAGACAATCCAAGCAAAATGATTTCTATTTGTTCACAAAGAGTAAAAACTGGTTGAATAGCTGAACAAGTCATATACACATGGACATCATTTTTAAGATTTTTATCAGACATCCAAGTGGTAAATATTATACAATGATGCTGAAACCAAATGGCAGTGTAGCTGCTATCATTGGAGATCTTCAGATTCTGTGATAGTGATCAATTTGCACAAAACATACTTTATATATTTATCAATTTAAAAATCTATTAACTAGAAAACAAAATAAATACAAATGTATGGATTCTAAATGCATTTTTGGACTAAATTACTCCCATAATGCAATTAATGCATTTTGGGGGAAGATTTTTGGTTGTTTTTCAAAATGTCACATGGATTGTTATTAAAAACTTTTGTAAAAGTTGTTACACAAAATATTTACAATAATGTTTTATGCATGCATTATATCAATGTGTCCATATGAAAGCAAAAACAACCAGAAATAAACTGAAATTGGTGACAATTCTTAGATTTTTAAAAATATTTTTGATGTTTTTATAGTTTGATATATTTCACAGTCATAAAAGTAATCATAGGCTTTGGTGAATGAGTGCATGAAAGGAATTAATTTAGTGAAATAAAAGAGTAACAGCTAGTATTGGTCTAGAACTGTTTGTTCCATAATTTAATACTGCTTTGCAATTTAATCCTCAATTTTAAATTCAGAAATAGTCAAACATTTCATTCCAATGATCATTTTATAGATTAACTGCTAATCTTTCATTCCTTGGTTTCATTTAAGTTCAAAATTAAACTTCAAAATAAGTGAAATTTGATATTTTTTTCTTAATTAGCATTCATCTCTCTCTCTCTCTCTCTCTCTCTCTCGAGTATGTCTATTTAAATTTTTTCTATTCTTGTTTGGTTTTTAGTTTAATTTTAAAATCAATGCTAAATATAATAAACTAACTAAACATTTCCAGTACCATAAAAGCTAAAAGAATAGATATAAATTCCTATATATATTCACACATGTTTGATGTTTCTAAAATAGCTGAGGACTCAAATAGGTAGTAATTTTATTTTACCTCCGAACATGTGGGTGTGTAGGTATGTGTGTGTGGGTTATATTACAGCAACAATCTACATGCCTAAGCATATATGCTGTAATAATAATGTATCAATATCTTGTTGAACATTGTCAATGATATTTTTTTTAAAAAAGCTACACAATTAACTGGGCTAAGCCAATGTACACAATCATTACAGGAATGATTCCTTTACACAAAAAGAATAAAACTTTAATAAGCCTATTCTCATGACAGAAATGAACAGGCATTCCCTTTGAGTTAATAACTTCACCCTTATGTGCCAGCAACTCAGGATGTCGGGTTATTTATTAGAGAAATGCATGAGTGGGTTAAAAGCAGCCCTATTCTCTAGGGGCTTTCTTTTCCCCCGAACATCTTTTCCCCTAAATCAAGTGCAGCACCAGGAGCTAGGAAAAGGATGGCTGCTCTATAGGGTTTTAGAACTTTAAGTATTGTAGAGTTTCCAGTGCCAGAAATAGTTAATTATTACTATGGCTAGTTGTAGACCTTAATTGCAATTATATATTTGTAGTAGTTTTAGTGTGTATTATTAAATGTTTTACTGTTCATCTGTGGCTCTTGTATACAGCTTAAAGTTGTTTGACTGAAACTATTTAGAAATTCATAAGTAAATAAATAAAACAGATGGTCCTGTTGTTAAGCCTCCCAGCTACTTAACAGAAGACTATCAATTTCTGATTTTTGTTCCTCCAAAGGGAAGGATATGATGTGGTGTGAAATTAAGGTCAGGGTCTCTGACATGACTTGCTTGTTTTTTAACCTCCTGGTGTCATGGGAGGGAGCTGTGGAAGCTAAATTACTATAGAGTTGAAATACCTTGAAAAACTGTTTTGATAAAATTTATCTAGAACTTTGTTTTGTTTCTATAGTATTCAACCAAGATTAAAAGGTTCACATGACACAAGGTTGCTTGTATAGAATCTTTAGTTTACACTTTTCAGACTGAAATTAAGTAGCCAACTAAGCTGGTGTGTCCTATTTCAGGGATGTCAAACTGAATTTCTTCACGGGCAGGCTGTGAGGGAAGGGGGATACAGGATGGACTGCTCCTGCAGCACCCTGCCAGCCAAAATGGGGCACTGGGAGGGGGGGGGCTCACACACCCCATATCCCATTTTCAGCCTGGACAGCCTCCTGCAGCACCCTGCTGACCAAAACATCCCCCACACCCCATTTTGGCTGGCAGATTGCTGCAGGAGGCCATCTAGGCTCAAAATGGGCTCATCTTATTGGATGGACTTTGTCTCTGAGTGCTGAATGGAGTTGGGGAGTTTCTTTGGAATACTGACAGGGGCTGTGCCCTGGTTTGGCTGCCAGAGGCACTGCAGGCCAGTCCTATTTCCAGGCTGGCCCCATGGACCACATTTAAACACCCCATGAGGGGGATCTGCCCTATTACCTCCCTGTTCCACAAAGACCCCGCGGGTTGAGGTGGGCGGAAGGGCCGTATGGACAATTGTTTGATCTGGCAGAGTGAGACCCGTGGAGAGCTTTTGGTGTGTCCCTGCATAATAGATATAGTATCCATGCTGAGCTTAATAGGGATACTAAGGTGAAAGTTCAGCTGTTTGTGATGATAGTGATGATTCAACTGAGCAGGCGATTGTGGTCTGTGAGGAAGAAGTTGTCTTGGATAAGGGAGGAAGGTGTCAACCAGGCATTGCAAATCAGCCATGTGAGGTGAGTAAGGTATCTATAAAGAGAAGCCACATACTGGCTGATGATTCAATTGTAAGAAGTGACAATTTAGAAAAGGATGTGGTATTTTTGAAAGAGGTGAGGTGCCTGCCTAGTGCCACTGTCAGCAGAGAAAAGAGGCACATTGTTAAGATAATCAAGAAAGCTAGTAAGAATTGTGATGTTGATGTTGTGCATCTTGGCTTTAATGATCTGTCCAAAAAATATGTACTTTCTGTGCAGCAGAAAAATTTCCAGAGCTTGGGGCAGGAACTTTTCAGAGGTTTGGTCTGTGTATAAGAAGCCAAAAGTAAAAGGTCAGCATATAGCAGAGTTCTATATGTGGCTAAGAAAGTGGCATAAAGCAGAAAGTTTTGGTTATGTTAGTCATGATTTTTGCAATTGGTCTGATGAAAAGTTATGTTAAGGAGATAGTTTGCATCCATCAGAAAGGGCCTGAGCTACTTAGTATTAATTCAGGGGTTTGCTGGAAAAGCATTTAAACTGAATAATGGGAACAGAAAGTTAATTGTACAGAACATTTTTTCCCCAGGAATCTAAAGTTAATAGGGTTGTCACTGTTTCTAACATAGATACTTGTGTGGTTAGGAATATTAAAGTTGCTGTTAGGAAAAATCAAACTCTTGATAATGTGTGCCATTCCTTGTGCATTATTCAAACAAGTAGTAAGGAAGAAGGGAAACTCAGAAACAAAATTGGTTATACTGAAGACAAATAGGATAAAAAAAGCCTGTATACTTATGCAAAAAGTATGAGGAATAACATAACTTTTATTATCATTTTTTTCTGTGAACACACTGGCACACATTAAAAACTGAAATTCTGATGCCTGCTGTCAAAAGAAAATAAGCCGATATTTTGAAACTCTATCCAAGTTAGAGTGTCATAAACAGGGTGAATTAGAAATTCAAGTATGTGAGGCAAATCTGATATTGTTGCCATTACCAAAACTTGGTGGGATGAAACCCATGAATGGAGTATACAGCTAGAGGGGTTTATATTGTTTAAAAGAAACAAACTTAATAAAAGAGAAGGTGGAGTTGTGCTATATATAAGAAATAACTACACCTCTACCAAAATACAGCAAAATAATGATGAGAACTGTTTCAAATGCATTTGGGTCAATACAAAAGTAAAAAGGAATGACAGAAATGTATGTATGTAAAAGCCACATGGAAGATAAAAATCAGAACAAATAATGAATATGTTACCCAAATGGATACAATTTATTAAAATTCATTGTTTATAAAATAGGATGACATTATTTATAAAATCATTCTCCTGTCTTCTGTAATGCCTACTCTTTCTCATACTTATTGCATGCCATTTTCCTTCTCCAGAAGTACTATCTAAAAAAAAATACAAAAAAATAATAATAGATGGAGATGTAGTAAGAGGAAAAAATACAATGGAAGAAAAGGAAAAGGAAGAAACAATAGTGAATGGAAGAGAGAATAAGACAAGGGCAAGACAGGAAGGAAAACAGGTGAAAACCATGTTCGACGTTAGTAAAAATTATGTAATGAATTGTGATTTTAAAGTTACAAAGCACATAGCTCTTCCTAAGCAACAATGTCCAGAAAATCTTTCAATGCATCAATACCTTGTTCAGCAGCAGTGTCTGTAGTCATCTGCATCTTGCTTCCCCACATAGCTTCTTCTGAACTTGGCAAATCTAAGATGATTCCTTATTCCCACTCCACATAATTCACAGGTAATTGGAAGAAACACATCTCTTCTTATTTGTTAAATATGAGAAGTATATGTTATAAGTGTTACATATATTTCTAATGCAAAGGCAACATGGTGTGAAATAGCATTGTATTCCCAAAACAGATTCGCTGGGCAGGAAGGATAATGGAATGCAGAACTTGGTATCCAAACAAAAACACAAGGCACACGTTTCTCTTCACATTGGCTTCTTCTTTGTCTTAGTGGCACCTGCCCTTCACTCTCTGTCAGTTCTTAAGACACCTTCTGAGAGATGCATCAAGAGATCTGGATCCCAGCTGGAAATTTCTTGAGATGAGACAATTTTATTGACCAAACAACCTGTTTTCTTACAGTTATGGAAATAAATTTGCTTTGCATTCATTAATTCATTGATTTTTAATTTATTATTAACTCAATGATATCTCAGTTTAATTACAAGTTTCTGGTAAAGACCTGTTCCACAAACTTTTTCCTTTTGTCACGTTAGACTAATATACATATTTTATCCTTTTGTATTATTCTAGTTTAATTAATGTGACAGGATGGGATGTCTTTCTACCACATTACAATGTTTGTGTGTGTATGTCTCCATTGTTCACACCCAGCCATAGAGGTTCAAGTTCTACCAGTTCCAAAACATTTTATATTTCCCGAGGTCAAGCAAGTCCATTAAAAAAACACTGTGACACAGTTTTACATTTCTGCTTCCCTCAGGCATTCAAGCACAGGTGAATGTCTTTCCCTGTCAAGGTAGCAGTGGGAGGTGAAAATGAAAATTCTTTTCTTTTTCTCAGGGAAATTGGACTGTAAAAAGCTGTCAATTTAAAAATGATAGAGTGGCACAGTATTTCTTTAAGATGGCTAGTTTCATTAAAAAAAAACACACACACACCTCCCGCTGTCTCTGTGACAGTCAAAGTGGCATCAGGAACTGAGATAAGAAATGAGCACTTTTGGCACCTGCCCTCAGGCACAAAATTAATAATGGAAGGAAATAGGCCACCCTATCAAATCCTGGGTGTCCAGGACGTGCCAATTGGGATTGCCTGTCTCTTTAATACGGCAACAAGCATATTGTCTATGAATCAAATGTTAAGATTATTCACTACAGTTAAGCTTTTTCCCAGAATTCTTTTCTGTTTCGACTTTTGTTTGATATGCTTTCATAATTGAATTGGGTGTGTGTTCATATGGCCTGTATGAAATTCAGATTAAATTTTTTAAAAAGTCTTTTACACATCATTTTAGTTCAGCCAGAGGATATATAAATGAAACTTAGCTGTAAAGCAGTGATATTAGAGGAATGTCTACATCAACAGTCTTAGACTGTACTTTTTGTTTCTTTTTAGTTTCTTTTGGTTTCACATTTTGCTGGCTGCTTTGAGAGGAAAAAAAAAGAAAAAATAAAGAGAAAGAAGGAAATAAAATATATGTTAACACAATATGAACATGCATAGGAAAATGTGAAAATATAATAGTATATGTATTTTAAAGGAATAATTTAGCATTGTGCAAAAGTCAAATAATTTAGCATTGTGCAAAAACAGATCCAGACTGATTAAAGATAAGATTTTCAGGTGAGTAATTTTCTTCCTTCCCAAATAGACTTTTCAGGAGACCAAATGACATAGAATTCTACCAGTACTGTACTGTTGTGTCTACTGTCTGCTTTTTACCAATGTTTTCTTGACAGGAGCAGTCACTTAAGGAGTGGAAAAATAGCTCTGCAATAATTTTTATTGGTAGTACTAGGAGGAACTCTTCAGCCAAAAGACCCCCACTCTTGCTTAGATGAAAACCCTATGCACATCGATAAAGTCTGTTGAACAGACAGCTGCACTGGATCAAAATGAGTAGAAAAATCAATATTTTATACTGGAAGAACAGCAAGAGAAAGTAAAGAATAAGTTTTCCAGTCTAAGATATATTGTCAAAACTGCAAAACAGAATGTTGATAGAAGCTTAGTGCCTCTCTGTAAATAGGTCTTCAGTTGGTCTCAGTGTGGAGAAGTGCTGTGCTTTCATGGAAGAAACCAGTAAACGGAACTAATCAAAAATAGTTTGCCTGATTTTGGAGAATGTGTGGTTGATAATATATTACTAGGAGGGTGTATGCAGGGCCAGAAAGTAAAAGGTTAATTGAGGCAGAACCTAAAATCAGTCTTGGTTTGTGCTACTTGAAATGTTTAGGTATGTATGATGTGAAAAAAGTGCTATTTCAGACCCAGAGTGTTTTTGGCAATGTGCATCTCCAACTCATACAATTTCAAGTCAAGAGATTGTTCAGATAGTGTCATTTTCTGTTCCTAACCACATTGGTTTTTTTTCCGTTTTTTTCCTTTCATTTTTTTTCTTAGAGTAGAAAATTGGTTGGGAGGGGGGTAGTAAAAAGAATGGCTTTTGTTGGGAAGTGCAGGGAACTGTCTGCCTTGCAAGTCTTCCAGAGTTATCAAAAGTTGAATTGTTAGGAACTTTTGGAGTAACTCAAAGGGAGTTTATTCCCATTTCTTTAGCATCTTATCTGTTGTGAATGAATAAAAGTAACTAGCCTAAATGCAAAGCAGGTTTTGGAAGCCTGCACACTTGATTGGTCCTTAAACAACGAACAAGGATTGGTCCATAACAAGCCCCTGATTGTCCAAATTTAGGACACTTCTTATTGGTTATTAGTTGAACTTGATGCACTTATTATTGGTTAATAGGGTAGCAGCCAACCCTATAAAAGGGTTACTGCTGCCCATAGCCTTGCTCTGTTCTGTACTATTTACTGTTATTAAAGAGTTGAAGTCACTGGTCAGATGTCTGGTCTCCATTATTTCCAAAACTTAACACTGGCGACGAAGGTGGGATGCGGAGACCGAAGAGCTGACTGATCTACAGAGCAACCAACAGAGCACGTGGTCGAACACGCACTATCAACGGCAACATGGCCAGCGGTGCCGTACCACCTGCTCCATTCGACCCAGAAACCGAAGACTGGGAGTCATACATGGATAGGTTCCAGATGTTTCTGGAGACCAACAATTTGAAAGACGCAACAACCAGCAAAAAAAGAGCTATATTTCTAACCCACTGCGGGCCTACCGTGTTTAAAATGGCAAAATCACTTGCCAAGCCAGCCGAAGTAAAAGCGATGGACTGGGACGTCCTCGAGCCTTTGCTACGGGCCCACTACGCGCCACCGTGCCAACCTTAGTCAGAAGACATGAATATTACCAGAGGGACCAGCGGAAAGGCGAAAGCCTTGCCAACTACATCGCAGACCTCCGCAACCTTGGAGGCCTCTGCGGATTCTCTGATTTAGAAGAAGCCCTCCGAGACTGCCTGGTTCTGGGCCTAGAAGACGGCACGATCCAGAGCAAAATCATGGCTAAGGGGACATCAGCCTCACCGATGCCCTTAAAGAAGCCACTGCAGCGGAGGCGACCAAAAAGTCGGCAGCCCGAATGCGCTGCACCAGCGCACCGCTACGTCAACTCGCCAAAGATACCTCGCCTCGCTCAGAGAGACACCCGGTATCGACTCACCACGAAGACCTAGAATCCCCATCAGAAAGCGATGAGGAAGAGGTCAACTGACTCCGAACGAACGAGACCAGTTCTCACAACCCTCATCTCGACCTTGTGCAGGATGTGGGGCGAATCACCCACGATCCAGCTGCAAATTCCTCGACGCACTCTGCGCGTTTGCGAAAAGAGGTCACATCGCAAAGGTTTGCAGAAGCAAACAAAACTCCAACTCAAACCCCGACAGGCAGAATGCCAGTCTTCAGAATTCTTCGGCACACCCGAAACAAACTGAATCACCAATGGGGAAGCCACTCCTACAGAAACAAACCGTCCACCACTTCCACCAGGCGGGAAGAAACCAGGCGGGAAGAGACCCACCAGACAATTACCATAGGCCACGCTACATCCCTTGATGCCGGGAAAATCAGAGTAAAGGTCGCTATCGAAAACAAACCTTGTGTAATGGAGGTGGACTCAGGATCATCCCTCTCGATGGTGTCCTGGAAGACGCTTCAACAGCTCATCCCGACGATTCGCCATCAAGACCTAAACCCTCAAAGGGTTATACTCAAAGATTACCAGGGTAACCAAATTCCCGTCGTCGGGTCCCGCCGATTCCAGGTCTCTTTCAAGGACCGCACCGTCGCACTGCCACTGACTGTCGTGGACTGTGACCGGCCTAGTCTTTTAGGCCTTCAATGGTTCGAGACCGCTTGGAATCACTGTGCAGGAGTCCACCGTGCCGAGAGCAACGATTGGGAGGAAGCCCTCGTGCAAGAATTCCAAGACGTTTTGCGAACGGACTATGCAAGTACAAGGGGACCCGATCTCATTTAACTTGAACCCTGAGGTAGCACCCATCCGCCTTAAGCCGCGTCGGGTGCCGTTCGCCTGAAACCTAAAATCGATGAACAACTCGATAAGCTAATAGAACAAGGCGTGCTGGAACCCACCGACCACGCCCGGTGGGAAACCCCAATAGTGACGCCTATCAAGCCTGATGGGTCACTGAGAATTTGCGGAGACTACCGGGCCACCCTAAACCACGCACTTCAGCAAAGTGCGTATCCAGTGCCGTAGTGCAACACCTGCTCTATTTCCTGGGCGGCGGAAAGTTTTCGCTAAATTAGACCTAGTGCAGGCGTATCAACAATTGCCTGTAGATCCGGCCACCGCGGAGCGCAAACTATCGTCACGCATAGGGGCTCATTTAAATGCAACCGGCTCCAGTTCAGGGTGAGCGTCGCTCCAGGAATTTTCAGAGCTTAATGGAAAGGCTGTTACAAGGAATAAGAGGGGTCGTACCGTATTTCGACGATGTACTCATCGCCGCCCCTAACAGAGACATTCTAGAAAAAGCGACTCCGAGTGGTTTTACAAAGGTTCCAAAACGCAGGCCTCAAAGTTAAAAAAATAAAAATTGGTACAGTTATGTACCGAAAGGTGGAGTTTTGGGATACCTCCTGGACAGTCAAGGAATCCATCCTACTGAGGACAAATTAAAGGCAATTAAGAAGGCCCCCACTCCAAGGAACAAGGCAGATCTACAGGTGTTCCTTGGACTTATCAATTTTATAACGTCTTTTTACCCCACAAAGCAACGGTAGCTGAACCATTGCATAGACTATTAGACAAAAAAGCAACGTGGGTGTGGGGACAACGGGAACAACATGCTTTCCAACAAGTAAAGAAATTGCTAACTTCTGATTCTGTACTTATGCAGTACAACGAGACTCTGCCGTTAACTATTACTTGTGACGCCTCACCTTTTGGGGTTGGAGCAATCCTGGCCCACGTATTACCGAATGGAGCAGAAGCTCCCGTCGCGTTTTTCACGAACTTTAGCTAAGGCTGAAAGAAATTATAGTCAGCTGGATAAAGAAGCTTTAGCTATTGTGGCTGCAGTTAAAAGATTTCATGAATATGTGTATGGGCGTGGTTTACAATAATTACTGATCATAAACCACTACTGGGGATTATTGCGGGTAATAAACCAACCCCGTATATATTGTCCCCCAGAGTGACCCGCTGGTCTGAATTCTTGGCGGCGTACAACTACACCTTGCAACACCGCCGGAAATCAATTCTCCACGCTGATGCATTGAGCAGAACACCACTTCCAGAATCGGTTGAAGATCCAGCTCCAACCATCACAACGTTGCAAATTGAGACTCTACACCGCCGCCATTGACGGCGAGAGACATGCCCTCGAGACAAAACGAGATCCGGTCCTGCAACACATCCTACGCTGGGTTGAGCGTGGTTGGCCAACAGAACAACTATCACCTGAATGGGCACCTTTTAAAGCCCGCCAAACCGAACTGTTTTCTCAAAAGGGCTGCATCTTGTGGGGCGATAGAGTCGTAATCCCGGCAAACTACAACGAACTGTTTTAGCGGTATTGCACGACGGACATCCGGGCATCGTGCGGATGAAAGCACTCGCACGGGCTACGCCTGGTGGCCGGGAATCGACAAAAGAATCGAGGCCTGGGTCGCTACTTGTCAATGTTGCCAAGGCGTCAGCAACGCCCACCTAAAGCAAGCCCAACCGAATGGGAAACTCCGAGGGGACCATGGTCCCGTATTCATATTGACTTTGCGGGGCCTACAAAAGGGCACACTTTTCTTATTACAGTCGACGCCTATTCAAATTGGCTCGAGATCCATCGAATGAACACAACTACAACGGACTCAGTTATCAACAAATTAAACAGGTTATTTGCCACACATGGTTTTCCGGACGTTCTCATCTCGGATAACAGCCCACAGTTCACAGCATTACCATTTGAACAATATCTTGCTGACCGGGGCATCCGCCATGCGCTAACCTCGCCCGCGCACCCTGCGGCGAACGGACGTGCAGAGCGCATGGTACAGTTTGTAAAAAGACCCTCCACAAAATGGAATTTGGAAACATCGATGAGAAAATCAATCGAATTTTATTGTTGCAGCACATCACGCCCCACAGCGTTACCAACAAAACGCCCGCGAACTTCTTATGGGGCGGAAACTACGATCGCACCTCGACCGGCTCCACCCCGCATACGCACCCGAAAAGCCTTTCGGCTCCAGCAGCAAATGCCGGAAATTTAAGGTAGGCGATTTAATCTTTGCCAAAAACTTCTCCGGCGACCCTTTATGGATACCCGCAACCGTTACCCACCTCACAGGGCCTAAATCTTATCGCCTGCTAACAGGCGATGGGAGGGTGTGGAAACGCCACATAGACCAACTCCGTTCGAGATTACCACCCAGCGCCCATGGCTCCCGGGTTCACCAACTGAGGGGGAAATATTGAGGAAATTGACTTCGATATGACGGATAGCAGGCCAACGGAAACCCTACGGCCCAGCGAAGTACCGAGAATTGAAGCGGGGAGGAGTTGACTTTTCCATTGGACTTGAACACGGGAAACCGAACTGCGAAACCCGAAGAAACACTGATTGGCGGAGACAACCACAACGAAAGCAGCACGGAATCACCATGCAGCGAAACGGAACTTAATAGAGATCATCCAAACGCTCCACGGAACCGGACTTTAGGACAAACCCGGTGGAGCCACGGAAATCATCCAGACAGACCAAGCGGCCTGTCTATCTTGAAGATTTTGTTACAGCTCCCTCAAACGGAACCCAAGGGGAGGGGTGTTGTGAATGAATAAAAGTAACTAGCCTAAATGCAAAGCAGGTTTTGGAAGCCTGCACACTTGATTGGTCCTTAAACAACGAACAAGGATTGGTCCATAACAAGCCCCTGATTGGCCAAATTTAGGATACTTCTTATTGGTTATTAGTTGAACTTGATGCACTTATTATTGGTTAATAGGGTAGCAGCCAACCCTATAAAAGGGTTACTGCTGCCCATAGCCTTGCTCTGTTCTGTACTATTTACTGTTATTAAAGAGTTGAAGTCACTGGTCAGATGTCTGGTCTCCATTATTTCCAAAACTTAACATTATCTCAACTCAATTTATTTTGAATGACTAAAGTGCTTTGCTGTACTTAAAGGCACAAAGCTAAGCAATCAGAAGGAAGAGACAAAATGTATTGGTCCTTTCAATCAATTGGATAGAATGTGCATGTTCACTTTGCACTGAGAGTTTATCAACATTTCAGTAGCATTAAACTTCCACCTCACCCTTCTAGGCACCATGGAAATTAATGGAATTAGACATTTTACCCTGGGCTGATGTCACTGCATGCTCAGCTCAGAGGTTAACTTATGTTTACCTTGTGCCTAATTTTCTTCAACAAATCTCATTTAAGTCTTCTTGCAAACATGTAATTTTCCTGCCATTGTGCTGCTACTGCTTCTGTTGCTGCTCTTAGTAATAAATACCTTTTTGTAGAACCTAAGTGATTTATCACCCAAGTAATGTAATAGCCTTCTAAGGTCAGGGCCTGTCAAATAAACCAAGTAAGCATGGTGGAGAGAGGATAGCAGATTGTGTTGGTCTGTTGAGAGTTCATTTTCTTTCCTAGCTTCCAGCTGAACTTATTAAAACTGCATTTCAATTACTTCTGATTGTCTATCTCCTAATCGTTTAACTCATCCTGATGTTCTGGTACATTTATTTAATTAAACTATCAGCATCCATTAAACTATGTTTGTACTTTTGTCACTATATGTCATCCTTCAATTTTTTATCAACTTGACAAATACCCCAGTTTTTTTTAAATTCTACTTTTGATGGTTCTGTTTATTGATTTTTTAATTTTAAAAGTGTAACTTAAATGTACTAAGTTCATTTAATTTTGTCATACAACATTATATATTAAAAGGTACTTTCCTTTGCTTCTTCTGTATCTTCTCACTGCATTATGTCATGTGTGATAAAAATAATTGCTTGTCCATAATAAGAATAAAACTTTCTAACCTGGAAAAATCAAGTAATGGTTCAGTCCACAGAGTTCAATGTAATAGCCCATATAATTCTCCCTGAAGATTGATAGTGATTAGTATGTTTAAAGTCTTTCCCTTTATTTTAAGGATATTTACTCAATTGGTCACTCGCTTGCTATCTTTTGGCTTGATAGAATTTGTTCCACCTGTCACTATAAAATCAATGAACTGAGAACCAATTGAGACATTACAAGATACATGGGGTTATTCCATTCTAAATCCATTCATAACACGGCATGAAACAAAATGATTTTCCAAATGAGCCAGTCCAAGAAGAAACCTAGACACAGAGATACTGATAACACTGTGATGCTAGGATGCACATTGTATCATTCAAGATGAAGAGAAGAAAGAGTTCTGATTTTCTTCATTTGTTTAGGTTTATCATTTTAGGTTTTTCATTTAAGACCAGATATTTCAAACTTTCCTTTTCACTGTTTCAATTTCTATTGACAAGTTATTTAAAATTATGGCATTTCTTTGATGTGCTCGTAAACCACAGGAAACTAAAACTTACAGTCATGGAGAGTTTTATTAGGCACTGATATTCTTGCGCGTAGAATAATAGATTCCATCATATATTTTTACATTCATAAGGTGCGATAAGAAATATTATCCCATATCATACAATTTTACATGAATCTTTGCATATTACAGCTTTACATAGATTACTATCATTTATAGATTAGAACAGAAAACACAAAATATGGCCATACTGTTTAGGTTTGTTTTTGTTTCTGCATGTCTGCTTTGCTTTTTATTGATATTTCATCTCTTTTTCCATGAATTATTCCTCTAACAATCTATGAACCCTCCACTGTCTGAAAGTACTATGAACTGAAGTTTTATGGCTAGGTAAACATTAGGAGAAGGAGAAAGAAGAAAACCCATCCAGTAAAACACAAATACTGAACTGGCCTTATTCAAATGGATTTATATTTTGTTCCACCTTCTGACATCTATTCTCTTTTTATTACCTTTAAAAGCGTATAATTGGTAAGTAGCCTTAGAACAAATGATACACTTGTTTATATTCTTGATTTTCTACTGCTTTGAATTAAATGCCAGTTTATTCTTTGGTTTCATAAAATATTTTGAAAAAGTTGACTCCTAGCATTTTATAACACAGACTAATAGAAGAAAAGAGATCTCATTAGTTTAGTTGCCAATTGATTTTAGCCATTTTACTTAAATCATTCCAGTAATGAAACATTAAATAATTTACTTGCACATCTATATTTTAAGCTTCTTTTATTATAGAAAAATAAATATCACATTAGAACAGTCTTTTGCAATAGAAAATGTGCATATGTGTAATAAAAGGAGAATGATGGTTTGATAGTCTTTCCTTTTGAATGCCTTGGCTGGAAAAATAAAGAGGATTATCTACTAAAAATGATATGTTAGTCAAATAACACAAGTAGACCTGCTTTTTCAACATTTCCCCAAGCCACCTTTACAAAGTTGTTTTACATCAAAGTTGTTTTCATATGAGATTATGATTATTCTTTCCTTATAATGTGTTATTTCTCAAAGGGATGTGATGCAATTAAGAGCAGTTTAACATCATTTGTAGCTGTGTCCTATTAGAATACTGAAGGGAAACTAAGTGTTGTATTTTTCAACAGGGATTTTTAAAGGTTAAAAGTTCTGTATAAATTTCCAGTGAAGGAAATAGTAAGATATTCTTGAAGGCTTACTGGATATAAAATATTCAGATTTCTTAACAATTATATTTCTACTAGGAACTATTTGATCATGTCTTTAATGAAGTATGAAGAATTCTAAGCTAGCATGGATGGGCTGCATTTCTTTTAAAATTGTTAACTTGAAAGATTTTGGCATTCCCAGGTTTAATTTTAGATGTAGTGTATTAGATGTAGTGTACACCAGGTAAGAATTTATTTCATATTCACAGAGAAAAAGTCTGACTAAAGCACTATTTTTTCAGTATAGTCAATCTGCGATTTAAAATGGAGTTTATATAAGTAATTTAAACACACACAATTTAATTCTTTTTTTCTTATTCCTCACCACTTTTTATTATGTTTTCGTTTACTATTTCTTTTCTTTCTGTGTATTCTAATAAATAACATTTGTAAAAGACTGTTCATTTATTCCTTCCTTAAATATTATAAGCGGTCACATAATGAAACCTGTTTAGATTTCTTTGGGTAATTTGATGCACATTCACAGAAACTCCATGATAGATGTTGTGTCCCTTTGGTTACAAAACTTTATAGCCAGTGTTAACATAGGAGAATATGAAAAAAACAACAACAACACAACCACCAACCAATTTATTATGTAAAAACATAAGAATACAGCAAACATGTGAATGAAGTAAGTTTTGTTATTAATCTTATAAAGAACAAATAAGTTGTCTTGACTGATAGAAATATATTTGCATAGTGATATATTGATTCCTAAAAGAAAATTATATCTGGCATTCCACATTGTATCAATGTAAAATGAACAGTGCACTAAAACATGTTTAGCATTTCCTATGACTTCTTCACCACAAGGGTAAAGCCTGAATTTAAATGGAATGCCTCTGTATTTCCTAAGACCTCTGATGAAAGCACATTGAACTATGCCAAGGTTAAGGAACTACTTAATTTGGGGACAATATTTGATTAGGATACCTGGCTGGTCTATAAAGGGTACAAGATCTACCTGTCTGGGCAGAGACATCAGGCTTATTTGAATATTAATATACTCAAGACATTGATTCATTGCTTCTGCTATGTATTCTTGCCCAACATGCACACCGGAGTTACCCCCCCCCAAAGTTCTAGTTATTTATGCATCATTTTGACCCAAGGGTAAACCACTTTTTTTTTCCCCAGAAAAGACCCAGGAGTTAGACCTGCAGGGGAAATAAGTAACACAGCCTCATGATAAGACATTTTAAATGGAACATGGGACCTGAAATAAGTCCTGAGGAGCTTAGTTTTGGCCCTTCCAAAGGGCAAAATAATTGTGTGCACCTATCTGACCCCAAACAAGAATTGTACCCAGACTTGGGCTGAATACACCAGGGGTGGGCTTCAAACATTTTAGCAAAGGGTTCTCTGCCCGGTTGCTGGGTGGGCGTGGCCATGGTGGCCATGCACCATGGGCTCCAGAAGCTTTCCTTGAGCCTCCAGGAGGACAAAAACGACCTTCCCAGGCTCTCTGGAAGCCAGAAACTGGCCCATTTCCAGCCTTCCTGAACTCCCGGGGGGGGCATTTTTCACCTTCCTTGAGCCTCCGTGTACATCCTGCACTTACCTGCATCCAAAATGGGCCATGTGGGCACTCCTGGGAGGTGGGCAGAACCAGCCAGGATTGGGATTTGGGGGGTTCTCCGAACTGCACAGAATCTCAGCTAGGGACTCTCCCGAACCCCTGTGGACCCCCAGCAGCCCACCCCTGGAATACACTCCAAGTACAGCAAAAATATATGATGCCTCTTTAGTATAAAACAGATTTTCAGGCATTTTACATTACATATATTGTACATAGCCTACACATAGTTGTGGCATGAAATACAATGCCAAGATACTTGAATGACCTGCACTGCTCAATTGGATTATTATTTAATTTTCAGGTGTGCGATGAAGAACATTTCATGAACACAAACACCCTGCTTTTATTATAGCTCATTCCTTAAGCATTCAGCCAGGCTTGTAATGCTTGCAATACTCTTTTTTTTAAGTCAATATGGGCCTGAGAGAGAAATACTACATTGTTTGCATATTAAAAAATTGCCATATGTTTTTGCCAGTTTTAGGGATAATGTGAAAGGTTACAATCTTGGCTATTATAGGATTAATATAATAATTGAATAATGAAAGTGGCAAAATGCATCCCTGCTAAATTCCTTTGATAATAGGCATTTCCTTAGTACAATGATCCTTAGAGCTACATCTTGTCATATAGTTGGTAGGGAAGCAGAACAGTTCTTCCGTCTGTGGTGAAATTTTGGAGTTTGCACCAAAGGTTAGAGTGGGAGATTGAGAAAAAAGCTTCTCCGGATCTATGAAGGTTCATTTTTGAAGTTTATTCCTTGGTCAAGTGTTGCAGACTCAGAACATGACCAAAAGTAGTGACCACTTCTAAATACAGCTTATTTCCTGTCTATCTTATTCTGTTGGTATAAGCAGTATTGACATGTTCAAACAAGTGTGGCATATACTGTATTTTCCTGCTAATGCTAGTAAACTGATAAGATATTAGTTAGCTGGAAGAGTCAAATTACTTTTCTTTTAAATAGCAATTATTAGGTCATGGCTGCAATCTTTGGAAATCATTGCTGTGTTGTCAGTATATGTAAACAGAGAGGCAAATACCAAAGTCCACCAGTCCAAATTATTTTGAAGAATCTCAGCTATAATAAAATATATTTCTTGTGCCTTCCCTGTGCTGTGCTGTTTGATTTTATTTGAATGTTCAGCTCATGTAGTGTGTGTGTGTGTGTGTGTGTGTGTGGAGTTACTAAGCATATGAATTGTCAGTTATATTGAATTTGACGTCAAACATATCACCTGTCACATGTAGGGTACAAAATTGTCTTCTCATTTGACAATTGATATTAAATACAGAGCTCAAGGTGGTTTAGTGGAAATATGGTTGAAATTATGATGTCAAAAAGGGACATGGGACATGCTTCACCTGTCATGCTGCCAGAGGCCCTTAGGTATCTGCTTTGTCTTTATTGAATTAGCCTTTTGTATAGCCTTTTCATGTTTCATCTTGGGAGATGTATGAAGTAGGGTCTTCTCTGTATTTCTTTTAAAGCAGGTAAACAATTCTCTACTGACATCCAGGCAGTCATGGTCATACCATGATTGGTTTGGAAGTAGAACAATACTGATATTTGCAACCTGGATTTACGTTGCTATGGCAAGGACTAGTTGTAATAGCTGCATCAAAATCTGCAGATCTATTAATATTTTCTATAAGGATAATCCTTTTGGCCACTTTCTCTTTTAGCTGTGACAAAGATCGGTCCTAATTCTAATTTGTTTCTCCGAGCAGATTCATCTCTTGGTGAAAAATGCCAAAAGTCTTAGCATATTAAGGAAATTGTGATCACATTCAAGGTGAAAGTAAATTTTGAAGTATAGTAAAAATGGATACAAAACAGAAATTTCTTCTAACAATCACAAAAAGAAAAATTGGTCAAACTTTCAGAAATATGATTTTATTTTTTTTACTCTTTCATCAAACAAGAAAATTGCAAGCATCTTTTTATAAATGAATTATTTCATATAACCACTAGACGGCAGCATAATCAAGTCATTCAGCTAGGTAAAGCACTTCAAGCCTTGAGAAATGGAAAACCAAAATTAATGTGAGGAATATAGATATCCATGAAACAGTTAATAAAATAAATAGGAAAAATGAAATGTGGTGTTTTGGCTACCTAATTTAACAAACTTGACATCTTTACAAATGGCATGTAATTTTTTTGTACCTATATAGAGCATATAAAAACCTGGAATATTAAAAGAACATTTTATAAAGTTTTTTTTAAAAAACAATAGAAACATAGAAGAAATAGAAAAAAAGATTATAAAATGATAAAAGAAAGCAGTGAAAAATAACAAAAAAGCAAGAAAGTTATCTGAAGAAGCAGCTTCTGATCTGCTTATAGCAGTTACAAACAGTAATTACCATATGCACCCTCCCATATTAAATATTATTATTCCATTCTTTCCATAAAGAAGCTTTTTAAATCAATAGATCCTGAAGAATCTGCTTTTATATATTTGAACAAGAGTTAATTGTTATATTAGCCAGAGCTAGTTTATGTTTATAATTTCAGATGTTAAACTGCATCCCTTATCAAAAATTCCATATAGCAGCCTTTAAGTATAATTTGAGAGCCAGTTTGGTACAATGGTTGAAATATCAGGCTAGAAATGAAGAGTCTATAACAGTGATGGCTAACCTTTTTGGCACCAAGTGCTCAAAGCATGCATCCCCAAAATGCAATACGTGTGCATCCTCCATGCATGCACCCTGTCCCCTGTGAATATGCCCCACCCCATGCATGCATGCATGCATGTGTGTGTTTCCCATGCATGCACTTCATGCATGTGTGAGCATCTCCGTGCATGCGTCCTGCCACCCTGCATGCACCCCCACGCATGCGCAGCAGAGACTTGAAGACCAGCTGGTTGGTGGGAGGGGCATGTGCACATGCGCAGCAGAGCTGAACTGGGGCAACAGCTTGCATGTCCACAGAGAGAGCTCTGCGTGCCAGAGATTCACATGTGCCAGAGGTTCACCATCACGGGTCTATAAGTTCTGGTCCCACCTTAGGCATAAAGCCAGCTGTGTGACCTTTGACTAGTCACTTTCTACCAGCCCTAAAAAGAAGGTAATGGCAAACTACTTCTGAAAAACTTGCCAAGAAAACTTCAGGATCTCATCCAGGCAGTTTCTGAAAACCTGACACCAATTGATGGAAGAAAAAAAAAAATCTGGCTAGTGCTTTTTCATGATTCAAACATTATTCAAGTTTAGTACTCTTATTATAGATAGATGGACTGTCTAAGGAGATTTGAAATTTTGGAGAGGGACATGAAATCTAAAACCTTTGCTTATTCTTTATATTTATAGAAAAGAAATAAAATTACACAGGCTATCTAGACAAAAAAAGTTAAGGTTTTTCAAAAGAACAGTAGAAATAGGAAGCAGCCAACATCTCTCAGCAGCTGATCTTCTAATGTGCCACTCTTTAGTGCATCGGTGCCTACCATTTTATAAATTGGGTCACATCAGTAGAGCACAAAAGGGAATTTTGAGCAGCTGTTATGTACAGTAGCCACTTCTATGATTGCAATCAATGTTTCAAATTAGAGTGCTCTTCTGACTTGAGTTCCGTTACGAAAAGAAAAAAAAAAGTATTGTTGAGCTGAGTTAAAGATGGCCACTCACAGTTCAGCCAGATTCTCAGATTCATTTCCAGGTTTCTTTGGTTTGACTCAGTTTGGAATCCCACAACAGTTTGAAGTCCCAAATTACTAGAAATTAATTTTAATTAAAGAACTGTGGGCTGTAATGTGCGCATTGCTAATGGTGACAGCCAGGAGAAAGAGGCCAGCTTTCTGTTCCCTCTAGAAAAATGCATGGATAGGCTACAGGTGAAAACCTTATTAGCGATATGCAGCAAGAGTGCAGAGAGTTTTGTCCCCATGTGGTACCACACAAAGTCTAGGAAAGCATTTTTTTAAACTTATCCTTTTGACATGAAACTCAGAAATGAACAAGGCTGTATTAATAGTTATGCTGAAGTCCCAAGAGGCTTAATTTAGTTCATTACAACTTCTAATGTGAAAATCTATTGGTTTCTCTTTTCTAAGATTATGATTCTTCTGGGTGCTTATTCCATTAAATTTTACCTAGTAAACCGAATGTGCTGTTTGTCATATCTGATTCTTACATTGTATTATAGTTTGCTTTCTCCTTTGCCCTACTATTTTTGCTATGCATAACAATGCAACTAAAGTATATGAGGTTGCAACTATGTTGGTGATTTTTAGTGGTTTGTTGCTGATTTTTAGCATTGTAAATTTGTAAAGCCATATTTAAATCTTTTGGTTTGGACATTTGAATAACTTTACATGTAAAACTATTTTCATTTCAGCATCCTTTTGGCATTATAATTGCAATGTTATATTGTATATATTTAGGAGGAGATGAAAACAACACAAGATTCAAAACATATTAGGGTAAGATGTAATAGAATCATGATGCAATTCTACATTTGGATGATGAATGGAATAGCAGCATATGAGGGACCAGAGTGGAAAAGAAGGAATAAGGAGGAATCAATGTCTTAGTGTGACTGATGGCACTGTGTGAGTGAGACTTTAAATGGAACAATTACTTCACAAACAGAGACCATGGATGTTTTTTTTGTTTCTTCTGTATGTACAAGTACTGTCTATTTATAGAAATTTAGGGAAAAACTAAACTGTACACAGCAGTATGTCCAATTCTCTCAGTAGAAGGTATTTCTTATCTCCTATTACTTGAAAGGCTTGACCTTTTACTCTCTCTCTCCCAGAGCTATTTGCTAGCAACCACCCACTCCATTGCTTAGTTACAATTTCCCCTCTTTCTCCCTTTCCTTTTGCGTTTCCTTCAGTTTTTTTCAGTGAGAGATAAGGAATTGGCTGATTTATGTTGGTTCATTTCTTAAAATCTGTGCCCTTTTTGTTTTGGTTCTTGATAGTCTTCCCTCTGCAATGATGTTGCAGGATGCAAGTTCCTCTGGACCCTCAGCTAGAAACTGAGAGACCCTGAATTCTAGTCCTACTTTGGCCAGCTGACTGATTTTAGACCAGTCACTTTCTCTCAGTCTTAGGAAGAGGCAAAGCAAATCACTTCTGAAAAGACTTGCCAAGAAAACTACAGGAACTTATGCAAGCAGTCTCCAGGAGTCAAGGACTGATTCAGAGAAACCAGAACAGCAGCAAGAACAAGGAAATCCCAAACCACACTACATGATTCTAATCATGATTTGAAGATTTAAAATGGTATCTGTACGTTTCTTCCCCCTGAAGTGGTTGATTTGATCTGCCAAAGATACACCAACCATAATTTCAAGTGTGTCTTGGCCATTAGAGAATGTCTCTGATTCTATATCAGTTGCAAATGTGCTTCTAGGCACAAAGCCAAAGGTATTGAAGGAACACCTATATTCATCAGAGCCTGCCAGTGCAGAGTCTTTGTTTACAAATAGCCTCACTAGTGGCAGTGATTCAGTAGTGGATGAAAGAAAGCGTCTTTTCCTCTAAACCTTTCACAGATAATGATACCTTCAGAGTGAGCTATGTTTGATCCAATTTATACATCTTTTAAAAGGCTTACTTTGGATATCCTATTTTTAGGCTAGTTTTGCACTGTATGGTCTTATTCCTTTTTTATTCCATTTTTATGTATTATTTGATCTTTAAGCATATTTTAGTAGTATCATTAGTAGTATCATTTAAAAAACTATGTGATGTTCTATGTTTTCAAAGGCAGCAATCTGTAGAAACAAATACATTAAATAGGATTTTTTTTCTTTGTAATGTGTGCTTACATATAAGTATCTAACATGAGTCCACCCTTACACAGAAGCAAATACCAGCTCATTAGCTCCATCACAGGTCACCCCTTAGGCGGGTTTATCCTTCTGGGAGTCTTCTAATGCTTTGGAAGATCCTATCATCTTCCTCAAGAGCCACACACATTTGCTCCATATAATCCTACATATCTCATTCCACTATGTACTTTAGGGCTAACTATGACTTTATGATTGCAGAATCTGAAAAAGCTCAAAAATATAATACATAAGTTTAATAATAACAGTGTTGTGAATTAGTGAAGGTCTTCATGTCCCAGTACCATAAAATATAATTATAGTGAAATTTTTTACAAACACTTAATTTTTGTTTAGTCTTTTACAAACACTTAATTTTTGTTTAGTTTTGTTTAGTCTGAAACGTTTGCTCCATCCCTGGTGATTTAGCTGTGAAATGACCTTATTTAAAGGACCATAATCACTATGAAACTGACATTAAATTCTGAAAATTGATTATAAAAGCATTACAATGATAAAATGTTATTTAAAAATTAAACATTGATTATTATGTACAGATGAAACTTATTTAAAATTTATAATGCTTTGGGAGACTTCTTAAAGGTGTGTATCATTTTACCAAATCTCTAATGAATAATGTATTAAAAAGATAGGGATGAAAGCATTTTTGTTCAAGTCAGATTAAAACTACAAGCTTTCCTAATATAATTTACAAAGTATGTTGTCAGATGAGTAACATTTCAAAGAAGAATGACCAAAGTACTTAAAACTAACAATATAATTTTTAATTTTTTGCTTTGTTTTTATGAAAAGGCATATTCTAGAATTCTTTGAAATGTTTCCATATTTGTTTTAATACAGATTACAAACAGATCCTTTGGTCAAAATCAATCTAAGAAGAGTTACAAATCCCTTTTCCAGCTTTCTCTTTTTCTTTCATGTAATCTTCTCCTCCCACCTGTTCTAGCTCTTGTTCTGCCAACCAGTAATTTGGTATGCTTCAAACACTCCTAAGCATTAGATGGACATCAACATTAAAGGGAAGCATTCAAGCAGGTAATTGAATGGTTCCACCATCCCTAAATTCTGAAAATTGTAATGATACTATTTTAAAGGTGTTACAACTGGAGCACTATATAATTCAAAGAGAATTCGAGTTCCATATTGTGCAAATAAGCAGCAGATTAGTCTGCTTATATTTCCTTCCTACAAGAATCTTACAGAAGATGCCATTTTTCACTTTCTTTTGCTTCGCTGAAGCTAGTGATCCCATGTTGAGTTAAATAGTTTATACTCCATGACCCATTAGCCATTCAATCTTGTTAACTTGGCTTCTAAACCCCTAAATGAAACTCCCAGTCTTCTAGATCTTCCCAGAAATACTACTTAATAACCCTTTTTGCCTCTTAACTCATCACCACTTGTACAGAGAAAAAGCTCCCCAATAGCATATTGACTATTTAGTTAAAGTAATGGAATCCTTTTGTATTGTTATTTACAGTTGAATTTTTGGTAAAGAAACTGACTCTGAGTGAATCGAGCATGGGGATTCATAGATTTAAAATCCTGCGCAACTTTTTTCATTATGTTTAGCAAAACATTTTTATAAAACTATATGGTGTCAACAGTACTGTACATTTTCATATGCCTGTTTTACTTATAAGTGAGAATTTTTTTTTAAAAAAAAAAGGAATTAAAGACATATTGAGCCCCCTATAAGCCTGGGGAAATATTCTGCCAGCCTGGCCATCAAGCAGCTTGGGTAGAGGAGCCACCATGAAATAGGATATCAGTCACAGTAGAACTACTGCCATCTATTCTCTACTGCCCAACCCAATCTGCAGGGTTTCACATCTATTCATATGTGGGGCAGCACCTATAAAAACAATATATGATAGGTGACCATGATCATTCCATTGTGTCTACCCTGGAGTTGCAACTGATGCCACACTCAAAATTCAAGTACGCACATTTCTGAGAGAGGGACACCTCCATAAGATCTCAGTAAGGTATCCCAGGACAGCCCTCTTATCCACTATTCAGCCATGGATTTTGGAGGACTTGTTTCAAGTTGATATGATACCCAAGAACAGCAGCATCAGTTAAAAGCTTGTGCCACTGAAGGTCTGTTGACTGGGTTTTAGTTCAGGCTCAGCAGACTAGAATGCAGAATCAGTATTAAACACAAGATCATCTTCCTTAAGCACAACCTGTGACCTATTTCCCACCAAAATGTCTTTTCCCCAGTTCATAACCACTTTGATGTTTTGCCTGCGTCTTATTTATTTATTTATTTATTTTATTTATTTATTTGATTTGTCAATTGTTTACAAGATAATAAGTACAAGTGTATACATAGTTGTGAATATATGAAATGGGTACATATAAGAAAAATAAAAGAATAAGAGAAACAATAGGACAGGGACGGTAGGCACGTTGGTGCGCTTATGCACGCCCCCTACAGACCTCTTAGGAAAGGGGTGAGGTCAATAGTAGACAGTCTAAGGTTAAAGTTTTTGGGGTTTGGGGAAGAGACTACAGAGTCGGGTAGAGTATTCCAGACATTGACCACTCTATTGCTGAAGTCGTATTTCCTGCAATCAAGTTTGGTGCGGTTTACTTTGAGTTTGTATCTGTTGTGTGCTCTTGTGTTGTTATGGTTAAAGCTGAAGTATTCATTGACAGGTAGGACATTGCAATGTATGATTTTATATACCATGCTTAAGTCGGACCGAAGACGGTGTAATTCGAGGTTTTCTAGTTTTAGAATTTCGAGTCTGGTGGTGTAAGGTATTCTATAACGGGTAGAAGAGTGGAGAACTCTTCTTGTGAAATACTTCTGGACTTTCTCAATTGTGTTAATATCACATACGTGATAAGGATTCCAGACTTATCTCCAGAAACTTTAGCCCTTTCAACGTCTAACATTACATCTCCCATCAAAGGGCTTCATCACACAATCCAACAACATAATCTAACCAAAACAGCTGATTTATATTGATTTGTATAAAAGTAACATGAGGTTCATAAAATAGAAATTAAGTTTCCTAATTTTACTAAACTTTTTAATCAGTCTAGCTTCACTGGCACTTTTCAAAATAGGCACTTTCTCACTTTTATATAATTTTCAGTTGTATATTTTAAAATACTGTAAATGTATTTCTAAATTATTAATATTTTCTGAAAAAAATACAAGTATCTATGAAATACCTCAGTGACAACTGCCTCTATAGAACTGTCAGATACTATATCATCTCATGTGGCAGGATCACACCAAATTTTTACTAATCTAATTTCATATATTGTAGCTTAAAAAGCTTTATCGTGAGCACTTGAGGTGCAGAAATTTTATCTGAGAAAGATTTCAGAACAAATAGGTGAGGATTTAGGAAAAGGTCCTTCCTCAAGGTTAAGACAGTTTGCAAAAGACAAAAAATATGCTGTGCGTAATATGAATAAGACCAAAATGATTTTGCTGAAGAGAAAACAATCTTTATCATACCTTCAATGCTTAACTATAAATTAGTGATATACTTAATGGAAATTAATACAGGATTGCATTCATCATGTCAATTTAATCCTGGACAAAAATGTAACCAGTTAAACATATTTGGATAGAGTAATTGTATAACTACGTATAGGTGAAACTCAAAAAATTAGAATATCGTGCAAAAGTTCATTTATTTCAGTAATGCAACTTAAAAGGTGAAACTAATATATGAGATAGACTCATTACATGCAAAGCAAGATAGTTCACGCCATGATTTGTCATAATTGCAATGATTATGGCTTACAGCTCATGAAAACCACAAATCCACAATCTCAGAAAATTAGAATATTACATTGCAATCAATAAAACAAGGATTGTACATAGAACAATATCGGACCTCTGAAAAGTATAAGCATGCATATGTACTCGGTACTTGGTTTGGGCCCCTTTTGCAGCAATGACTGCCTTAATGCGGTGTGGCATGGAAGCTATCAGCCTGTGGCACTGCTGAGGTGTTATGGAAGACCAGGATGCTTCAATAGTGGCCTTCAGCTCTTCTGCATTGTTCGGTCTCATGTCTCTCATCTTTTCTTGGCAATGGCCCATAGATTCTCTATGGGGTTCAGGTCAGGCGAGTTCGCTGGCCAATCAAGAACAGTAATCCCATGGTCATTGAACCAGGTTTTTGTGCTTTTGGCAGTGTGGGCAGGTGCCAAGTCCTGCTGGAAGATGAAGTCAGATCCCCATAAAGCTCGTCTGCGGAAGGAAACATGAAGTGCTCCAAAATCTCCTGGCAGGTGGCTGCATTGACCCCGGACTTAATGAAGCACAGTGGACCAACACCAGCAGATGACATGGCTCCCCAAATCAACACAGACTGTGGAAACTTCACACTGGACTTCAAGCATCTTGCACTGTGTGCCTCTCCATTCTTCCTCCAGACTCTGGGCCCTTGGTTTCCAATGAGATGCAAAAGTTGCTCTCATCAGAAAAGAGGACTTTGGACCACTGAACAACAGACCAGTTCTGGCTTTCTTTAGCCCGGGTAAGACGCTTCTGACGTTGTTTGTTGTTCAGGAGTGGCTTGACAAGAGGAATACAACATTTGAAGCCCATGTCCAGGATCCGTCTGTGTGTAGTGGCTCTTGATGCACTGACTCCAGCCTTAGTCCACTCCTTGTGAAAGGCCCCAACACTTTTGAATGGCCTTTTCCTGACAATCCTCTCCAGGCTGCAGTCATCCCTGCTGCTTGTGCACTTTTTTCTTCCACACTTTTCCCTTCCACACTTTTCCCTTCCACATAACTTTCTATTAATGTGCTTTGATACAGCACTTTGGGAACATCCAACTTCTTTTGCAATTACCTTATTTCCCTCCTTATGGAGGGTGTCAATGATGGTTTTCTGCACAACTGTCAGGTCAGCAGTCTTTCTCATGTTTGTGATTCCTACTGAACCTGACTGAGAGACCATTTAAAGCCGCGGGTGGCCAGGTGGGGCCCCCACTTCGCAAGGCAAGGAGGAGGAGAGGAGGCAGGGGGCGGGCGGCAGAAAGAAAGGTGGTGCCGCTGGCCACGTGTTCGGTGCCGGGGCCTGCCCCCCGCCGTGGCCCCGCCGCTGCCCCGCACTTCTGGGTTGGGTCCGCCTGTTGGGTGCGCCTGGCAATGTGTTTTTTTATTTTTTTGTAGTGGCCCAGAAGAATTTTAAAAGGCTCAGGAACCCTTTGCAGGTGTTATGGCTTAATTAGCTGATTAGAGTGGGACACTTTGAGCCTAGAATATTGAACCTTTTCATAATATTCTAATTTTCTGAGATTGTGGATTTGGGGTTTTCATGAGCTGTAAACCATAATCATTTCAATTATGACAAATCACGGCTTGAACTATCTTGCTTTGCATATAATGAGACTATCTCATATATTAGTTTCACCTTTTAAGTTGCATTACTGAAATAAATGAACTTTTGCACGATATTCTAATTTTTTGAGTTTTACCTGTATTTGTAAGCAAATATACCAGACGGTACATGAAAATTAAGTTGTTCAGAAGTTGTTGGAACTCAGAAAATGGACTATTAAAACTCTTGGATCTGTAACCTTTAACTGGGCTAAATGGTGCACCATAGGGCAAAATGTTTGCAACCAAGGTATACCAAATAGGCTAACGAAAATGAAATTTGAAGAATATGTAGTCCTTTTTCAGGATTCCCTGATAGCTTCTTGGCTATTTGCATAATCCCTCACTCCCTTTCCCACTCAGCAGTAGTCATTTGCCTGCTGAGGAGAGAGAAAAAAGGAAGGGAGGGAGGAACATGAAAGGAGGAAGGAAATCTCCCTCCTCCCTCCCTTCCTTTCTTCCTGCTTCCCTCCCTCCCCTCCCTAACATTCACTGCCATCTTCCCACAGAAACATCAAACAAACAAACAATGAGAAGAATGACAGGAAGTCAGAAATCACTCCCCTGCTTAGGTAAGGAAATATATTTGAAATGATGACTCATCATATTTGGTGGATATGTAAAATTGCAAGAACATTCTGGATTCAAATATATACATTATTTCAGAGGATTTTAAACCATAATTGCAGCAAAACTATTGTATGCAAAATGATGGAAAGTTTTGCCATTACTCACAATGGAGGAATGGTTGGCAAAGATGATGGAACTTCCTGAGATGGTTAAAATGTCTTCTTTCATGAAAGACAGTGTTTATATTGTTGACTGGATTTTTGTGTAAAACAGAAAAAGCCTTACAATTTATTTTTTTTGAGATTAGACGGGATAGATTATAAAAAGAAAATTATGTTGTAACCATAGAGAAGAACAAATTATAACTCCTATAAAGAAGTTCATAAGCTACTTCTATCTTTTTTCTTTGTTTTTTCTTTAGTTTTTTTCCCTTTTCTTGCATTTTCCCCTTTGATTTTTTTCTTTTTCTTGCTTTATATTTTTGTACTTTTATCATATACATAGGAAATGGTTTGTGAGAAACACACATTAAATTTTGATGAGCATCCATTCCCAGCAACTTCTGTAAGAAACAAAGAGTATTTCAAATTAAGATACTAAACATGGCTGAGATGAGAAAGAAAAAGAATTATATTCCTTGTTGCCGAAGTTCTTGAACCATGTTCTTAATACAGAAAGAAAATTTAAGGGAACAATTCCACACTCAAAAGTTATGCATGAGAAAAGTTCCCTTGAGTAATTCTGCTTTTTAAAATTGCAGAATGAACTGCAATTACTTTGGCAGGATGTTCAGACAAGGTCTTTTCAAAGCAGCAATTTATTGAAAGTGATAAGTTGAGGCAAACGCATAATTGGCAGATCATGAAATAAGCACAACATTTAATAGCACCTGAATTTATTCAGACAATTATCAGAAATTACATTTGCTAGAGACCTTGCAATTAAAAGTGGAAATGTATAAATCTTTTCTTGGGTTTTATTTTTGTGCTTTGTATTCAGTGCATTCAGCGAGAGGAAAACAATCAGAATAAATGTAGCTTATGAAATATCTGCATTTTTAGTACATTGAGAACAAAATTATAATAACAGTATTGTGATGAAAATAATTTGCATTGATGTATATGAAGGAAACTATGAATTTACTTTGGTTTTTTTTTTTTGAATTCCACAACTATTAATATAAACATTCTCTCAAGCCAAACGATGTTATCCAGAACCTGCAACCTATGTGATCTGCTGTGTTTATCAACTGATCAGAAAGTTGCAGGACATTACGAGTAAAATTGGAGAAACCATAAAATTTCCAGTTTCCTTCCTGCAAATGAATTTAAACTTACTGTATTTCTCCTACTACTGTTAATGTGAACACAAAAATCTTCCCTTCTTTTATAGGAAAAGTTTCCCTTTCCTCACAGTGAAAAAATTTAAAATTACTATATTTAATTGCCAATAAACAATACATATAGTTGTTTTTTCTGAATAAGAACACAGACTGAGCAGTCTTCTCCTCTCTTCTTGTCCTCCCCACTCCCAGATATGTACACATGAAAAGAAAGTTAGAAATACTACTTTGTCAGAGTATATTCATGAAAAGAGTATATTCATAGAGCTTAGTAACAAGGTCGGCCAATGAGAGCTGAATTGAGGGCTGAAACTTAAAGAAAGAATCTGGGCGTGGTTTGACTCTGTTCTGTGCTCAGCTCTAAAGTGAAAAAGAAACTAACTTGCTTGCTGAAAACTAGAGCTCTGCTCTGAATCTGTAACATGTCTGCTTCTGTTTGAGTTTGCTCCATGTTGGAGAAATCTACAACTGGTATTATAAAATTTATATGTTTATAAAGAAGTTACATGAAGCTTCAGCCATCTGTGTTTACTTTTCTGGCGCTGAATTTATGCTGCAATACTCTGAGCATACTTTGTATTTAGGGCAGTTATAGAGTTTTCTGTTCTGCTTCTATTATCCTAAGTAAGTATAAATAAATATATTATTGGGTTTGAACTCTCAGTGAAAATTTTTGTTTTGCATCCATAGTTTTATGTATCTCAATAAATATGGAATTTTCCTACACAGCTATTTCTTGTTTAGCAACTACCTAGGTTAGAGACTATTCACATGTATGATGGTAATAAACAAAAATTCTGACCAACGTGCACATTTACAACCAAATTCCATGTTCCTGGCAACAAAAACCTTCTGTGTAAAATTGATTAAGTTTCAAAAAGAAGCACCAGTTAGCCAGAGGGACCTAATTAACTAATTAAGGTGACAGAACTGAGCTTGTTAACTTCTGGTTACTATTTTTTTAGGTAAGCATTGTCTGCAGAGAAAAGCAGTTCAGGAAGAGAGCGCTTGTTTAAACAATCTTTCCACCTTGCAAGGAAAAAGCAAAAAAAGGGAGTTTGGCACAGGATCTGTTTGTAATTCTCATGGGACCTCAATTTAAGGTTAAATGCAAATTCAGATAGCTGCTAGTTTTTATTTTAAAAAGGAGAGATCAGATATTATTTTCTTGGTACAGTTCTAGGTAGCACTGCTAAATGACTATGTTGGCTTACATATGTAAACATTTTGGGATATCTCTTCTATTTATAAGAATTATATTTTAATTATAAGAAGTCCCAACTTATTTTTTAAACTGAGCATTAATTAAATGCTCATTAGTTGATGTATAAGAATAATCCTAATAAAGCTGCCTGAAATTTTTGTATGTACTTCTTATACCTATGTAGAGGATTATATGAATCTTGATTTTCTGAGCTTCACATTCAGTGGACAACATTCTGTTGCAGTGTACATAATGATGTTATTACACAAATGATGAATACTTTATCATTGGCATAAATTTACATCATTGCATAATAATGCCATAACACAATCTGCATCATTTGCTTAATGGTGCCATAACACAATGCACATCATTTGTGTAAAGTTATCATGCAAATATTTGCTACAATGATATATTCTGATATGCAATGATATACTCAGCAGACTTGTGGAATAATAGACACTCCTCACCCCAATTAATCTGTTCAAATGTAGTTTCATTTTATTTTAGCCCATTTGTTATAAGAGTACAAAATAACTTATGGGAAGCAAAAAATAATATAGAAAAGTTCCTTATTATCTATAACTTATTCTTGTTTCAAGAAAGCTGCCATTGTAAGACCTTAAATTGTAGTAAATTCTAAAGAGCTTAAATACTAGAATTTATTGATCTAGTTCTAGAATCTAGCTCATTTAATGATATAGAACACAGAATAAAAAGCTTGAAAAGGACTTTGGAGGTCTTCTAGTTCAACCCCTGCTTGAGCAGGAGACCTTATATCATTCTGGACACATGGTTTTTCAATCTTTTTTTTTTAAAAAAAACTCCAGTGGGGATTGGAACCACATTCGTTCTTTTACAGTTTTCTAATAGTTTCCTGATGCCCCGGGAGCTCTAAAATTATTGGTTCAGTGGTTCTGAGATCACATCTACCAGCTCCTTCAAAAGGCTGAGATGTAATGCATGTGATCCTGGTGATTTTTACTTGCCTAGATTGGATAAGTGTTTTATTACCATATTCTCACCTATTTTGACTTACTTTCTGGTTTTGTCTCCTCTGATGCTACTTTTGATAGGTTGGTTTATTTTTTCTTTCTTTGCATGAAGATAGAGGCAAAGAATGATTTAAGCCAGGGATGTCAAACTCACTTTCATTGAGGGCCGCATCAGGCTTGTGTTTGACCTGTGGGCCAGTGGGCATGGCTGGATTGGGTGTGGCCACGGAGGGACGGCCACGGAGGGAGTGGCCAGGTTAACATCACTCGTGTCTGGGGCACCTGTGATGGCCTGGGTGGGGCTGGGGGATCCATTGTCTCCAGTGGAGAAAGGCAAGATCAGGGAGAGCGCCAAATCGTTGTCATCCAGAGGAGCCTTTCCATCCCACTCAGGCCACGTGGAGGACCTCCAGATGGTGGCGCAGGCTGTCCAGAGCCCTAAGCAGCAAAGGGCAAGTGCCCAGCCCGGCCCTTGAGCTCCCAGTGCCTGGCTTCACTTACCTCTTCCTCAAAGCTGCTGCTGCTGTTCTCGCTCTCCTTGGCCAGGTTGCTCATTGTGTGTGCGGGAGTAGGCACACGTCCCCCGCCAAGCTTCATTTTTGCTAACAGATGCGCTGCAGGATGGTTCTTTGCGGTTTCTAGGGATCCCCATGGGCCAGATCTAAGCACTCCACGGGCCTTGAGTTTGACACCCCTGATTTAAGCAATTCCACTTTCTCCCTGTTACCCATCACCCCTTGCCATCTTCCAATTTTTACTTTTTACTTTTTTCTTGTATCTTACATGTTGAAATAAACTTTTAAAAATTATTTTTTGGCATTTGTTGCAAGTTTTAGTTCATTCTCAGCCTTAGCTTTCCTGACTCCATTATTGCAGGTTGAGATATTCTGCTTTGGTTATATGTCTCTCTTTTCATTTTGTATGCTTGTCTTTTTTTTTTTTCTCAGTTTGTCAGATTTCTTTATGCAGTCATGCTGATTTTGATCCGGGTCTCCTGTTTTCTTTCTCTGTGGTATTGTGTTAGATTGTGCTTTTATAATATCATTTTTCAGAAATTTCCTAGCATCCTGAGCTTTTTCACCTTTAGGATTTCCATTCATGGAACCTTTCTTAAACTCTTATCTTATTGAAGTCATTTCTCTTAAAGTCTAAGACACTAGTTTGTGCATGATGAACTCTAGTATAACATGGTCACTCTTCCCCAACGTTCTGTAACTTCAACACCCTCCATTATTTCATCTCTGTTAGTAAGAACTAAGTTTAGTATATCTGACCAAAGTTCCAATAACACAGAATGTGATTTTAATCCCAGAAGTTATATCAATCCCAGAGGCTATTATTCCAGTCTCAAATCTTTCATCACTTTGACAGTTATCATCCTTGCAGGGACCTTCATGACATCAGTCAAAATAAGGAGTTCCTGTTGGTTGAAACAGTTGCTTTAACAAAGGCTAAAATAAATGGATAAATTACGTTACAATTAGGTCAAAGCACTTAGTAGATAATTCCCATTAACTAAACACCTAGGTTTTGAAAGAAATTAGTATATTTTTGGGTTTTTAAAAAATAATTTTTCAGCAAACTCTTGTCAGACTTCAATCATTTCCAGTGGTCAACTTTTATAACCAGGCTAAACACTATGTAAGTTAGAAAACAGTGATTTTTATTTACTATTGCAAACTATTAAGAAAAACTGGAATTATTTCCCAGAAACGTCCTGAAGATGGCATAGTAAGTACATTTTGATCTAGAGATTTCTTTCCATTGAGAATGAAAACAAAATCTTTTTTAAAAAATTAAATTGCTATAGACCATTCTCAAAGAATAAGCAGAGAAGGATGTTCAATCTTTTTAAAACAGAACCACAAAAAGTGTTTTAAAAAGCATAACATTGGCTATTAATTTTATTCTGTCTAAAAGATAAAGGATAAGAACTATGGTAGTCTCTCATTGTCAGTTCCTACTGGTGAGTTATTTTTTTTTGTAACTGATAATCCAATATTGTTCACTAGATATTACACAGGATGCACACATCCTTTCCACTTGGTAAAACAGTTTATTATAAAATGTACGCTATTTCAATTACAAAAGAAAGAGTATTATTTTATAATGTAAAATCAATGTCTGTTCTATTATTACCATTTCTAAAGATTATCTTAATCTTCTATATTTTATTTATTTCTATTTTAACTTTTATTTCACTATTCTTTCTCAATTCTTACTTCTAAGCTTCATAACATCAGTGCTAGCTTCAACTTTTATTAAAGTCTATTTATCTACCTGTCCCTGGCTTTCCTCATTTCTGGGTTGGTCTTCACTGGCAGCGGACTTAGCTGTACTTAACAGATAACAGATAATCAGAATTGGAAGGGACCTTGTAGGTCATCTAGTCCAACCCCCTGCCCAAGCAGGAGACCCTACACCATTTCTGACAGATGGGAGTCCAATCTCTTCTTGAAAGTCTCAAGTGATGGCACTCACACAACTTCCGAGGGCAAGCTGTTCCATTGGTTGATTGTTCTCACCATCAGAAAGTTTCTCCTTATTTCCAAGTTAAATCTCCCCTTCTTCAGTTTCCATCCATTATTCCTTGTCTGGCCTACAGGTGCTTTAGAAAAGAGCTTGACCCCTTCCTCCCTGTGGCAGCCCCTCAAATATTGGAACACTTCTATTATATCTCTCCTGGTCCTTCTCTTCACTAGATTAGCCATGTCCAGTTCCTGTAAATGTTCTTCATATGTTTTAGTCTCCAGTCCCTTAATCATCCTGGTTGCTCTTCTCTGTACTTTTTGTCGAGTCTCAACATCTTTTTTATAGTGTGGTGACCAAAACTGGATGCAATACTCTAGGTATAGTCTTACTAAGGCTTTATAGAGTGGTATTAGTACCTCACTTGATCTTGATTGTATCCCTCTGTTAATGCAATTTAGGATTGCCTTAGCTTTTTTGGCTGCTGCTGATGCACACTGCCGGCTCATATTTAGCTGGTTGTCCACTAAGACTCCAAGATCCCTCTCACAGTTACTGCTGGATCCAGATGAATCTTGGCAGACTAGAACACTGGGCCTTATTTAACAAAATGAAATTCAATGTAGAGAAAAGTAAAATCTTACATTTAGGCAAGAAAAACCAAAAATACACATATAGATTGGGTGAAACCAGGCTTAATAGCTTCTTGGGTGTTAGCTATTCCTGCCAGCTTAGTATCATCTGCAAATTTGGTAAGTTCCCCTTCTAGTCCCTCATCTATGTCATTAATGAAGATATTGAAGAGTACTGGGCCTAAGATGGAACCTTGTGGCACTCCACTGCTTACTTCCCTCCATGTAGACTTAGACCCATTAAGGACTACTCGTTGAGTACGGTTTGTCAGCCAGTTGTGAATCCATCTGGTGGTGGTGCTGTCTATCCCACTTTTTTCTAGCTTACCATAAAGTAGGTTGTGGTTTGGTTTGTCAAATGCCTTGCTGAAATCTAAGTATATTATATCCACAGTATTTTGCTGGTCTACTAATTTAGTCACTATGTTGGAGAATGAAATAAGATTGGTTTGACATGATCTGTTTTTAACAACCCATGCTGACTTCTAGTTATTACTTTATTTGTTTCTAGATGTTGACAGATCTATTTTTAATTATCTTTTCCAGTATCTTCCTGGCAGGGGTGGGATTCAGTTTTTTTAACAACCAGTTCTGTGGGCGTGGCTTAGTTGGTGGGTGTAGCTTGGTGGTCATGTGACTGGGTGGGCATGGCCAACTCAACATCACTCATGTCAAGGGGCGCTTCTCCTCGCCTGGCCTCTCATGACAGTGGGGATGCTACAACTGTGATAAGTGTGAAAAATGGCCATAAGTCACTTTTTTCAATGCCATTGTATCTTTGAATGGTCACTAAATGAACTGTTGTAAGTCATTTACCTGTACAGAAATACAAAAAGCATCTTTGCTTGCAACAAGCTGCTCTAAATACCAATCATTAGATTAAAAATACCTGCAAGCCAGAGTTACAAATCAGGCAAGGTGCCAGAGCACCTTAAGGAATGAAAATAGTTAAAATGCAATGATAACTATTAATAGCCAACTGTTGCTCATAAAGTGAAACTCTTTAGCAGAGAGGTCATTTAAGTTCTCCAGAAAAAGCACACCCAGGAAAAGCAATCCTTAGATCCATTTGTACCACTTAAAGATACCAGCTGGTCTCACTCACCTCACAAGATATCCTAAGGAAATCATCCAGATTTAAGGAAAGGTCACTGCCCCCCAGAAAGGCAGTAAAAAAATCAGTGCCAAGCTTGCATCCTGCCTCTTAGAAGTATACCCCAAAAGGAAATTGCCAGATTGTACTAAAGCAGTGAGGAAGACTCCCTCCTCAGATAGAAAAAGAAACCATGAGGCAGGAAAAAATTCAAACACAATACAAATAATTAAATCACAACAGTAGCTGTTGCTTCTTGAATAGGGAAAATTATCCCCTCAATAAAACAAAAGGAGATTGCTTCTAACTACCGGTTTTCCAAACTGCTTAGAAAGTTAACAAGTGGTTCTATAGAACCGGACAGAACCGGTAGAATCCCACCCCTGCTTCCTGGGTATTGATGTTAGGCTAATTGGTCTGTAGTTTCCTGGGTCTGTTTTTCCCCCCTTTTTTGAAGATGGGAACCACATCAGCTGTTTTCCAGTCCTCTGGTAGTTCCCTGGTGCTCCAGGATTTTTGAAAGATATGGTGCAGTCGTTCTGAGATGACCTCTGCCAGCTCCTTTTAAACTCTGGGATGTAATCCATCAGGCCCCTGTGATTTGTGTTCATCAAGATCAAACAGGTGTTCTCTTACTATATGTATGTATGTATGTATGTATGTATGTATGTATGTATGTATGTATGTATGTATGTATGGTATTCAGCTTTGTTTGGGTATTTTCCTACATCATTATAGTTGTGCTTTTAAAGTTGTAGCAATGTTCCAGCAGAATCTCATCTGCCATCATCAGGCTTGTGTATTGGGTTCGTCTGTGTGTCAGGCTTTTGCAGCCGTTTCTGTTTCAAATTATAAATTTGGTGCTAGCCTCATGCTGACATACAGATGAACCCAATAGACAAACCTGATGATTCAGCAAATAAGATTCTGCTGAAACGTTGCTACAACTTTAAAAGCACAACTATAATGACGTGGGAAAATACCTGAACAAAGGAGAATACTATACATATAAATACCCATGAAAACTTAAGAATATATATATGCTTATTTTAACTTTTATTTCTGGTCTGTCTACTACTGTTATGTTTTTGGTGGGTTGAGCTATAGTTTCTTTTTGCGTGAAGACAGATGCAAAGAATGAGTTAAGCAGTTCTGCTTTCTCTCTGTTGCCTGTTACTTCCTTGTTGTCTTCTCCCCTTAGTGGACCGATTGTTCCTTGATTTTTTTCTTGTTATTTATATGTTGGAAGAAACCTTTTTTTTTATTATCTTAGACTTTTGTTGCAAGTCTTTGTTTATTCTGAGCCTTTGCTTTCCTGACTTTGTCTTTGCAGATTCTGGCTATCGGATGATATTCTTCCTTAGTTGTATGTCCTTCTTTCCATTTTTTGTACTTATCCTTTTTTTCTTTCAATTTGCCAGAGAGATCTTTGTGCAGCCATGCTGGTTTCTTCTTGGATTTCTTGTTTCTTTCTTGTCATGGTATTGGAACTCTTCTGGTGTTGCTTATCATCATCCCTCATATCACATCATGTAATGTTGATTCTTTATCTGGAGCTTCTATCACTGGCTCTCGAATGATGGCCCTTTGATACTGGCTCTACTAGTTTTGTTTCTCTCGGCAAGTTAGTGCTTCAAATTCCTTCTGGCTTGACATTTGGCTTGACATTCTCTGGTTTGTCATTTTATTTTTATTTGTTTATGTAAAAGCAGGTAGTGTTGGCTGCTATTATGGTCACAATTTCTGGTTCTCTGAGGTTGTGTCCCATGAGTGTTGCCCAACTTTTTCAGGCTGCATAAGGCATGTCTCACCATACCTTCTTGGCCCTTTTGTTCCATTTACATTTATCTCATTTCATGCTTTGAACTTTGCTGCATCCTACTCTCTCCTAATAGACTAGCTATTGATTTGTATGATAGCTTAGGCCAGGGCTGTCAAACTCCCAGTCTGTGAGCTAGATGTGTCATGCACTGGCCATGCCTATGCCCAGTTTAGCGAAGGGGAAAAAAGTCCTGATATATCATGTGATACCATGTGAGGACATGAGTTTGAAACTCCTGGCTTAGGCTTGGACTAATTGGGTGCACTACTATCAGCCCAATCTCTTGCTAAGTCTGTTGGGCCTCCCTTCTTTGCATTCCATAGATAGAGAGACCAGCCACTTTCCTGTTCCTTTCTTCTGGCTTTACCTTCTTTCTAGAGACAAAGCCTATCACTTCTAAGCTTCTGCCCTGTGACTTCCAAATAGCAATAGCAATAACACTTAGACATATACTGCTTTACAGTGCTTTACAGCCCTCTCTAAGCAGTTTACAGAGTCAGCCTATTGCTCCCAACAATTTGGCTCCTCATTTTACCCACATTAGAATGATGGAAGGCTGAGAAATCCCTGAGCCTGGTGAGATTTGAACTGCCAAATTGCAGGCAGCTGACAGTCAGCAGAAATAGCCTGCAGTACTGCACTCTAACCACGGCTCAAATAATTTTCTTCACTTGAGTTGTCACTGTTTCTTCAATTTTAGCTAGGCTTGCTACTGAATATGCTATCCAATTGCCAGAGCCTTTTTTCCTTCCTGTACTTTGCCAAAAAAGGTGGTTTTTACAATCTTGCATATAGAACTGCAGGTACCTCTCTTTTCCAGTATCTTTGGGCTGTACTTTTCTTTTTCTAGCCTTAATCCTCCAGTAATCTTCTTTTTAAGCTTTTATTTCTTTCTTAAGGGCTTTAATGTTTGATATTTCTTTTGGCCTTTGGAAATATAGTGGTTGAGACCAGCAAGCAAGCCCCTTAAAAATTGCATTTCTTTTAAATGGAAGGGCTCCCTTTTCTCCCTGGTTGGACTCTTAAACTTTTAAAAGAATAGAAATGAGAAAAAAGAGCCTTGCATTTTTTCCTGACAGTCATTCTCTCGCACCCCATCTATTATCTCTTGCTAATACACAGTCTTCATCTAAATGCCAATTTTTATTAGGAACATTATGAGTATGGCAGGAAAAAGATTACTTGCAAAATCTTTGTTTTATTAAATTATAAAAATGTTACTTTTTAATATAAAAGAAGAATGCTTGATATCAGCTTGAATTAATGAGTTTTATTCAATACCTGTTTAAAAAGACAGCATAAGTAAGCATTGTTCATCTATTGTCTGACTTATCAAATTATTTAAGTGCTACTTAGAAAAATGTTATGATAGGAAGGAAGTATGGACAAAAAGACCAAGAGAATAAGAAGATCCATTGACAATGAAAAAATATAAAAGGTTAGATGTCCAGTATTATGAACTAAAAATCTTCTGAACATTAACTTGATATATATCTAGAAAGGACAGAAGCCCTTTCGTTCAAATTTAATGCGAACTTGGCTTCTTAGTTGCTATTCTTGTTTATAACCCACGTCCTTACCCAGACTTTTTGCTGCAAAATAAATATCTCATGTTAATTACAATGGACTAAGAGCCACAACCGCTCGCAATTCTTGAACAAATACGAAGGCAGACTCTAATGATAGATTCCAGGTGGTATCAAAACCTGGTGGTTCAATTTTAGTGATTAGATTAGTGAATTTTTCTAGCTTGTACTGTATTCTATGGTTAGAATCCAAACAGAGTTTGGATGAGAATGTGGATTGTCATCTCAAATTTCCCTAAATCAAGAAAAGCCAACAGCAATTCTTTTTATACTTTTTCCATTTAACAACATAGTCTGAATCTCCTACTACAAACTTTACCATAGCTCCCACAGTCTCTGTCCATATTTCTGGGCTCTGAAGGGACCACAGTTTCTTTATGATTAGAATTAACAATAAGGATGGAATCACTAGTCTGCAGTCCTCAGCTAACTCTCGCCAGGAGCTGGAAAAGATATCCCCTATCCTTCTATTTCAACATTCAAGGCTGCTTACAATACTGAATACAAAATGTTAAAGTAAAATTATTACATTTAAAATCAAAACTAAAACTAGATCTTAACCATTATAATCTTAACCATTAGATCAGGCTTGTCCAACCCATGGCCCGCGGGCCGCATGCGGCCCAGGTCGCCCCCTAATGCGGCCCAGTGCCCACCCCAACCTTCCGGCAAGAGCCAGCAAGGAGGAGGAGGAGAGGCAGGTGCGAGGTGGGGCGAGGCGAGCGCCACGCCAAGCAGCAACAGAAAAGGTGGGCGCCGCCTTTGCTGCTTCTGCCCCCGCCGCCGCCGCTGCTGCTTCTGCCGCCGCCGCTGCTTCTGCCCCCGCCGCCGCTTCTGCCCCCGCCACCGCCACCGCCGCTTCTGCCCCAGCCGCCACCGCTTCTGCCCCCGCCGCCACCGCTGCTGCTTCTGCCCCTGCCGCCGCCGCTGCCGCTTCTGCCCCCGCCGCTGCCGCCACTTCTGCCCCCGCAGCCGCTGCCGCCACCGCTTCTGCCCCTGCTGCCGCCGCCGCCACTGCTTCTGCCCCCGCTGCCACCGCCGCCACTTCTGCCCCTGCCGCCCGCCGCCCCCACCACCGCCGCCGCTTCTGCCCCTGCCGCCGCCGCCGCTTCTGACCCGCCGCCGCCGCTTCTGCCCCCGCCGCCGCCGCTGCCGCTTCTGCCCCCGCCGCCACTTCCCGGTCCTCGCCTTCCAGTCCTTCCACATCCAGCCGGGCCATTTGCAGGAGGAGAGGTAGGTGCGAGGTGGGCGAGCTTTCTTCCCCTCTCCCCCCCCCGCAAAATTTGGCCGGAAAATTAATAAAAATAAATAATTTTTAATAAATAATTAATAATAAATAATAAAAATAATTTATAATTTATTATATAATTTTATAATATAATTATTTTATAATAATTTATTATATGTGCGGCCCAAACCAAATTTTCATCTTCTAATGTGGCCCAGGGAAGGTGAAAGGTTGGACACCCCTGCATTAGATTAACCATTAGAAAGGTTGACAAAAGAAATCATCGTCTAAGTATTAGAAAACAGGAACCTACCTGATACCAGCTTTGGGATCAAAATCCCAAGCCTGGAAGTCACCACCAATGTACCCAAAAATTCAAAAAGGCCTCTCTTGTTGATTTAAGTAACCAAGCAGGTTTATTTCAATACAGTCTGCCCAGGAGTTAGTCAGGATCTAAGCATTTAGGGTTTTAAAAGTCAACATCAGCAGTTGAAATTATGCCTCGTAGGCAACTGGTAGCCTTTGAATAATTTTATCTATATCTTGCATTAATAAGCATCATGGCCATGAAATTGTGTACCCCAAACAGCTCCCAAAATGGCAAACCTCATGAGTTATACTTTTTTACAGTAATATCAAAACATTTTCTCTGGCACATTGAATGTTATTATACTCAAAGTAGAAGGATGAAATCTCTTAACAGAGACTCCACTTGGGAAATTGTTTACTTAGTTCTGCAAAAATGTTATCTTCTGCTGCAGCGTCTCTCTCTATGTTGGAATTTGCAATAAGCTCTCCAATGCACTGGCAATTAGTGTGGCGTACAGGAGATGAGGCCTGCTTTGTCTGGTCAGCGTGAATATTTTTCCTGAATTTTTCATCCAAGGTAGCATGCATGTCTATTTCCTTCATTGTCATATAAGGTGGTTGGTTTATGTACTAAGATCACTTTTAAAAAAAATTCTTGTTAGACACATAATAGCCAATTACTGGAAAATGTAACTTGCACTGTGACTGCTACACACATTTAAAAATGGGGCCACAAATATTCTCACCATAGAAATTCATAGAGAATGAGATTTCTTCACATTCATCATTCACAAGGGCATTTTCAACTCCATTTTAAATGTACAGGAAACAGTTGTGCCATTTAGGCAGTAACATTGGTTCCAGAGATCAGAACAACTTGATTTATATATGCATTTGAACTATTAACTTATCTTAGATAGGTTGTAAGAATCTGCAATGTTCCTGCCCTACTGTACTAAATGTAGCCAGTTTCCATTAAAAAAGTCATACTAGAGTATATAAAAATCTAGTTCACAGAAAAAATTTAAAACCATTCCTACTTCAATGTCTTTGTTCTGAGCCACTCAAAGACATATACTCAAAGACCAAAAACAAAGCATTTTCTTTATGAAAGCATGACGCTTGCTATATTATTTTACTGATAGCTCTTCAGGTTCAAATTTAAATTTAGTAAATATGAAACTGTATGTACTTCAAAAACAATCTAGAAAAGTGTCTCTTGGCTTGTAGCATCCCAGTGAGAAAAGTACTATTACTTTAATATAATTTGTAGGGCTTCTTAAAGCAATGGCATCTCTATTAGTTTCTAGATTCAGCCAGAAGCCTGAAAAAAATTAGAAAGCCCACTGCACTGGTGATATTACTTAGTTGGGTAATGAAATGCCTGCCAGCAAATAACCAAACTCAGAAATATGAAGCACCATATGCATTTTAACTGATGGCAAAAGGCCAGGTGTTACAATATGTGGTGTATAATCAAACAAAAGCAAGGACCTTCATTCCGTCTCTCGCATTCAAAGCAGAAGGCACATGGGAAACTAGCAGGGAGGTTAAACAGAGAAAACACTCAGCTAGAGACAAGGCAAGGCAAGGCAACATCACTTGGGATTCAGTTTCCTGACAGACAACTTGTTTTCCTGACAGACAACTTATTTTGATGACTCCTAAACTAACACTTGGCTAAGTGAGTGCTACATTTGCAGTAAAGAATGGATCTCATAAAAAGGCTGCAACAGGGACCTGCCATTTAGTTCACTTAAAAAAAAATACTTGTGTGAAGAATTTGGAAATTCTTGAGGTAGCTGATCAGAAATATTGCGCTGGTAGTTATTCCAGATGCTAATTATAAAAGTTTTGATTGTAAGGATGTTCACTCAGACAAATATAGGTCTCTTTTCTCTGCCTGTTTGCAGAAGGTTCTAATCCAGGATTTTCACAAGGATGAAATGAATGCAGCATTTAAACTGAAGCATTTAATTCATTGCTTTTATGAAGAAGCAACAGTTACACTGATAGAAAAGAGAAAAATATATGTATATAAAGCCCTGGGAATAAAAACAACATACTGGAAAAAAAAGGAGACAAAGGAAGATGATGATAAATGTATTTGATACATTAATTCTCTCGACCTTATTGTTTATATATTTTAAATTTTCAATAATGTAATTTTTAATAATGAATTATATATTTTTATAATTATATTTTTTTAAAATATTTGTTTTATTCAATTGTTGTATACTGTCTAAGTCACTTTTTCTGAGATGGACAGCATATAAATTCAATTGATAAGTAAATATCTACATTTAAACTCCGGTAACAGAAAACCATTGCGAAATTATATTTTTAACATCAGCTTTTAATATAAATATATACTCCCAGTTTTCTTCTTGTGCACACACATGAACACCTTCATATTTATTAAAAAAATTGGACAGTACACTTTAAAAAAATCATGTATTCAATTGTATATACACAAATTTTTTTCCATGTTAAAGACTATAGCTGAGTAAGGAAATTTGATTCATAAATTGTTTTGCTATTAGATATGTTATATGCTTTTAGATTGTTGCTATTAATTAGATATTTTATGTGGCTCGTGTATTTTGAAAATTGCAAGTTGGGCTAAGCCAAAAACAGGGGAATTCTGTGTGCCTAGCACAAAACCTTTGCCCTATGAAGAAATTTAGTAAAGGGAATCATAATCATGACATATAAAATCATCTATGGTAGTATTGTTGCATATTTGAAAGGATGTAATGCTGAAATTATCCACGATTGATATAAGATAATAAATTGCTGAATTATAGAAAGATACTTTTCAATTTCCTTTGTTCCTTTTTTCTGTATTATCTAGTTCATAGATGGAAAGCAACAGTGATTGTTCAACTACTTTTTTTTGTCCAAGCTTTTTCCATTGTATTCCATTGTCATTATATCACAATTTTCACCAGTTGTTCTTCACTGATATTTAAATTAGGTGGTAATACTTTTCAGTATATTTGTTTACTTTGGATCTCTCTTGGTGAAAATAAACTTGTAATTAATTATATGTTTATCAGATGACGTTATCAGTTTACTGTGATTATACCAGAATATATTAGATATATATTCTATCTGTTAATGTTCAAGTGCAATTTTACTGTATGCCATTTCATATTAGTCAAAGACATCTTATGACTTGTTTCTGGATAAATTTAAATTCTTCTAGTGTTCTTTTTTAAAAAAACATATATTTAAACTTCAAAGTAATCTGTGCATTCTATTCAAAGCTTAATGCAACATAGCCTTTCTTCTAATTCAACTTTAGAATCCTAGTAAAATACCTATTATGTTTCTAATGGTTATCTTAAAGTCTTTAACTTTGTTTTGTCATTTTTCCTATTTAGTCACTTCTGGTATTCAAGCTAATTTTTTTCAGCCTGAGGACTTTAGAAATTGTGTATAGTTAGTTGTTGTACAAATGATGCCTTCCGTTTGTAGATCATCTTGATATATTTTTTCAGTCTCATTTGCTTGGAGTTTCCACCCCATCAATTGTCAGGAAATCTAGTGTTGAATGGAATGTCATTTGGCAATCTATGTATAACTGTGTATAATCTAACAAGTTGAGATTATTTTCTTCGGAGTAAGGTTGTAAGAATACAGAGCCTGGTCCATCTGCTGGTATGTGGACTACTACCAGAAAAATGTACTAATAATGACTTGTTCTTAGTGAATGACAAAGCCAAGAAGGTGGCTTCATTCTGGCAGTTTAAAGTTTGATCTAGACACAGAAGAAGAAAATCAGAGTAATATCCATCTAGTATGCATAGAATGGACTTGTAGGTGTCTTTGAATCAGTGTTTACTTCTAGTAATTGCTGGGATTATTCCTTGAAGTTTTCTTGACAAGATTTTGGAAGTGATGTGCTATTGCATCAGGACTGAGAGAGAAGGACTGTCATCTAGTGGTTTTGTGCCTAAATTTTAAGGCACAAAGTTCACAAGGCCTAGTTTCAAGTCTAATGCCTTAACACCAAACTGGCTCAAAAATGTTGGAGAGAAACTTAATTCACTTGAACTTGGCTCCATCCAAATGAACTGATGCAATATCTCTAAATTAAAATGCAATCTAGTTATGACTTGTTGACTCAAGAATAAGACTTATTGAACTTATTTTCTTCCCATAAAAATATTATTGGATCCTCTCAGTTTGTAAATCTGTTTTTCAAATTTTTGCATTGATTGTTATTTTAAAATATGTGACAGTGTGTGATAATATATGAAATTTAAAATGTATATGTAATTTTGTTCTGACTGATATTTTGGATTTCATTTTCAACTTTTATTATGATGATTTATAAGATTTTTTAAAAAATTGAATAAAATCTAGCCCATGCTAGATCTAGCCCAAATCTAGCTCATCCTCTTTTTCACAATATCTCAAGCTTTCTGAAGCACAAGAGCTGTTAATCCCTAGGCATTCTGCATACTAGTAAGGAAAATAGAACAAATATCAGTGGTAACTTTTCAGGATACTCGGATCTAAACTATTGTTCAAAAGTAGTTGAAACTAATACCAGCTTAGAAATGAAATATTTATTTTTCTAATAAAAATAATATGAACAAAATTGGTAGAGTCTAAACAAATCATTTCTTTGGTTTGTATAACTTTCTATCTTCAGCCATTCATTTGAAATAGAATATTTCAGGAAAAAGCCAACATTTAACTGTTTCATGTCAATGGTTTATGAGCAGATATCAGCATTATGACAAAAAAGCTACTTTTTAATTTAGAGGTTTTTTTTTAAAGCTGAATTTTAGAATACCTGCACCTGTATTTTCCTTATATTAGAGCTGGCTGAAGACGTTTTCCTCTCAAAGGAAAAAAAATGGCATTCTATTCCCCATTCTTTATATAAAAGCCAGCAAAACTGAGACTTTGATCTTGCTTTATCACTGATGACAGGATCTTTCATCCTGTCTTGGATCAACAGGCTAACCAAGGGAGCTCAGGGCAAAGTAAATGCACAGTTTGTTCCTTGGTTCCTTGCTGCCACTCCCTGCCATCCGGCATTTGTTCCTTACTTTTACTAATACTAACTACACTTTCACCCATATTAGGGTGACTTATAAATCCATCATTTTCTACTATGCGGGTTTCCCTTGCTTTATTCCCCCCCTCAAGTTTTATTAGATTTTTATTTTTAAGTAAATATCAATATCAATACATGAACAGTGTGGCCTCTGGGTATCACTTGCTGGAAATCACTTGCTGGAAATCACTTGCTTTGTGAAATGTTTTTGTGGAATGTAACACTAGCATAAAGTGAGAGAAGCAAATACATTGTGCATTCATTATGCCAAACTGATAGGCAAAATTATGAAGAGGGAACTATTTTAAATCAGCAATATATGTCTCTCATATTTACCTACAGGTTGTTATTGTAGGTAGTGTAGTTCCTTGACCTAAATAGAATCTCATTAAAAATCCTATTATTTGATATTATAGCAATAATGTGTAATTTATAGTGTGTGGTATGATGATTATTTTGTATCTAAATATGATAATTAATTCTTTATGTTTCTCTTCTCCATTCTCCATTAATGAGCTTGATGCATTATTGGATCTCTTTTAAAAATATAAGTATTACATAAAATAAAAATAATGACATAAAACAATCCAGTATCCAAAGCCACTATCTATAATAAAAAAGCTAAAATATACACTTTTTTAAAAAAAAGTCGCTTATTTTATTAAATAAATGTAGCAAAAATGTGTACATACTCAATAACATTGATATAACATTATAACATCAATAGTTAAAATTACTACATCAAGATTACTAAAAATATTCAATTTTCCTGATGCACTGCATCAAAAGGGAAAAAAACACCCTACCAACTAGCTTTTTCAATTTGGAAATCTCCAGAATGATTCAACATTCTCAAACAACATCCGTGCTACCTCTGAAAGCTGGAAAGCTTATTCCAATACGGCCATCCGAGGCAAGGAGCCATGAATTGTTGTTTATCACTACCATTAGTGAAATCCATCCATTTCATTAAAATCTGTGGGTAGGAGGCAGGATTATCTATTAATCTGGCCAAAGCACCTTGTTACTGTGTATGGCTGCTTTCCTGGAACTATCTTGACAATGGCTGTATTTGACGATATTTCATAGCATTTTCTAAGAGTAATAAAGCTTTTCTTCTTATTAGGTTATAGAACTGATTTATGTTCTGTATAGTTTGAACAATTTTTAAAGTTGTTAATAGGGAGACAGAATAAACTGTGAACGGTAAAGGTCATGGAATGACAAAAATATTATTGAAGGACCAACATTTTAAAGAACCATAGAACATGCCCTTCACCTTCTAAGTTAACTTGCTGCTTTCTAGTAAGGCGGACTATATGGCTTGCACCTGTGAGAAAGCCAGTTTGAGGCAGTGGCTAAAATGTTAGATTGAGGAGACCCAGATTTCAATTCTTTCTTAGGCACAGAAGCCATCAGGGTTACCTTGGGCCAGTCATTCCCTTTCAACTCTGATTAGTGTCTGCCTGTGACAAAGTAGCTGAAAAATAAAATCTCTCATTTTATCATGCATTCCTAGCTTTGCTATGTAAAGTGCAGCAAGTATACACAAAATAAGTGGACTCTACTACTAAGAAGAACAAATGCTAGGAAGAACATCACTTGCATTAAAGTGATGATTTGGATTGAGGCAGAACAGAATTTAATTTCTAATGTGGCTTGCTAATGGAGGTCAAGTGGGAATGGGACTTCATCAGAATAGAGCTGAAGGAACCTTGGTGGTCTTGTAGTCCAGCCCTTGCTTGAGCAGGAGATCCTATATGATTTCAAACAGGTAGTCTTTTCTTTAAAACCTCCAATGATAAAGCACCTACAATTTCTGAAGAAAAGCTGTTAATTGTTTTCATTGTTAGGAAGTTTCTCCTTAATTCCAGATTGCTTCTCTCCATGATTAGTTTCTATCCATTGTTTCTTGTCTTATCTTTTGGAGCTTCGGAACATAAATTGACCCTGTCTTCTTTGTCGCAGCTCCTTAAATACTGGAATACTGTGATCATGTCACCCTACTTCTTTTTTCTAGACTAGCCATACCAAATTCCTGCAACCTCTCTTCATATGTTTTTGTCTCCAGGCCTTTAATTATCTTAGTTGCTCTTCTTTGCACTTTTCCCCAAGTCTCAACATCTTTCTTGTAATGTGTTGACCAAACTGGATGCAGTATTCCAGGTATGGTCTTAACTAAGGATTTATAAAGTGGTATTGATACGTCACATGATTTTGATTCTATGCCTCTGTTTATACAGTCAAGGAGTGTATCAGCTTGTACACTAGGACTCCAAGGTCCCTGTTATAATTACTGTTTTTGAGCCAGGTTTTGCCAAATCTGTACTTGTACCTTTGTTTTTCCCACCTAGGTGTAAAACCTTGCTTTTTCTCCACGTTAAATTTCATGTTGTTGGATAGGGTCCATTTTTCAAGTCTGTCAAGATCGTTTTGGATCCTGAACCTGTCTTCTGGGGTGTTGGCTATTCCTGCCAGTTTAGTGTCATCTGCAAATTTGATGAGTTCCCCTTCTATTCCCTCATCTAAGTCATTTATGAAGATATTGAAGAGGAAACCTAAGATAGAATCTTTGGTACCTACTGCTTATTTCTCTCTGTGTAGATGTAATACTATTAAGGACTACTCGTTGAGTATGGTTTGTCAGCCAATTATAAATCCATCTGGTAGTGATACTCTCTATCCCACACTTTTCTAGTTTACGAAGAAGTAGGTTGTGATCTACTTTGTCAAAAGCATTGCTGAAGTATACTATGTCCGCAGTAGTAGTTATTTCATTATATTTGTCTCCTGAGATCAAATAGAATAAAATTTTCATTGCGGAGTTGTTTATGTTATAATTGTTTACAATTGTGTAGTTTCATCCCTGGTAAAAGCTACAACTTGACTTATATTCTGTACTACACTACTATATTGTAATAAATGTTAAATAACCTTCCAAGAGATTTTTAAACCATAGCCATTAATGGTGCTATATAAATAATAAATCCTGCAGCATTTATTCCAGAGATAGCCTTGGAGAAAGTTCAATAGAAAGAAAGAAAAAAGAACAAAAAGGTCAGACCAAGATTTTACAAACTGCCTGCACTCTTAATAAATCTGAAAAGTCTTCTATGCTGTAAATAGCTGGCACACTAAAGGCAATAGCAGTTAAATCAGCAGGTCAGGTCAGTGTAAAATTTGACAATGAATTGTCTCTTGTTCAAGTCACATAGTCTGTCTTAAGCAAAGCACATATGCAGCAGGAGATGAATATTCCTAAGTTATTGAAGACAGATAAAACATTCAGGAGTGCATAAAGAAAGAACTTAAAATTGTCAGCCAACTTGGACAGTTTTAGAAGAGGAATAATAGAAAAATTAAATTAATTAGGTAAGGTTATTCTTAGCTACTGGTCATGATGTATGATCCCATACAGGAACCTGTTGCAGTTACTGCTAGATTGGCCCTTGATCATACTATATGCCAATCCTTTCAAACTAATATCTTCAATAGAAGTCTCTCTGTGTGTTTGTTTATGTGTGTGTGAAATATAGGTAGAAACATACAGAAACAAGACATACCTTTTTTAAATTACCCTATAAATACCAGTGGCATGTAATTTTCAGTACCGATGCATAACATTATAAAACCTATTTCCATCTCCCATGCTTGCCTTAACCTGAAAGAGAGCAACCATCAGAGAATACTCAATTATAACTTTTGTGGATCCAAACTGAACCAAAAGATAGCTTAGTGGATAAGTTTTAAACTTTGTTTTGTTACAGTTTTCCTTTGGCTTTTAGATAGTATTTATTTAGTGGCCATTAATTTAGCAACTATTTGAAGTTGTGATAGCACTGAAAAAAAGTGACTTAGAATCAGTCCTCAGACCTATGACTGTTGCAGTATCCCCATGGTCACATGATCACAGTTTGGGTGCTTGGTCACTGTTATGCACTTAATAATGGTCACAGCATCATGAAGCCACATGACATAACCCTTTTTGGCAATCTTCCTAATTAGCATCTGACAAAAGTCAATGAGGAAGTCATCAGGAGTTCACAAACTGCTGTCGTTAAGCAGAGTAGCCATATGATATTTTGCTTAATGACTGCTTCACTTAGCCATGAAGTTACGAGTCCCAATATGGTTATCAAGCAAAGACTATTTATATTCTGAAATATTAGTCATCCCATAAATTTTAGTAACTATATTAAAAAAGTTAACTTCCTTTTCTGCTGGGTATATGAAGTACTAACAATGCACAACGTTTCAGTGACTTATATTTGAGGCTTTGTATCCCTTGGCTGTAGCTCAACATTGCTTAGTGATATGCTAATGTAAATACAGGCATACACCACTGGTAACTTTGTAAGCCCCGATAATGGCAATAAGTAAATTTAAGACTACTGTTTGTGGAATATGCAGCCATTAGGACCATATGCTCTGGATTCAGTTAAAAAAAATGCTTGAGAGAGTATGGATGTGAGTGTAGCCCTACGTGTAATTTTAAAACAGATCTGTCTTTTCCCTGACTCATGTGACAATTGGGGAGCCAGCAACATCTTTATGACATTGAAGTGTAAGATAATCCTATTTGCCATTTGTTTACAATAAGGCTGGACACTACATGAGGAGTTTATTGTGCATTTACATGAAACTGTGTTCTCATACTTGACATGCAACAAGATGCATCCAAAACTTTGATTCAGCCCAAGTGTATCAATATTCTGTTTTGGGGCTGTGGGAAAGGTGTGGCGGAAATTAGGAGCTTTGAGAATATTGGAAAATGAGGAAAGAAAACTGAAGAAGAAAGAAGAAAGGCCACATAAGGATGTAACAGGACAAAAAATTAGCAATAGACTTACAACCTAGGGAGTTCCAAGATAGGCTGTTTATTTCAACAAGGGCAGAACAGAATTAAACTCCTGAGTATACAGTATACAGTATACAAAAGGAAGACTAGCTGGAACTCTCTCATTAGCATCTGCTCCCTTTAAACAGCATCTGCATTTTTAAACAGCAGCTGCTTCTGTCTTGGGAATGTAAGACACTTCCCACCTCATTAATTGGTAAAGATAAGTACATAAACATACAAACACACACATATATATACACAGCCTATTTTGCCTTTCTTCTTAGCTCTGCCATAGTATAGTACACTGTATATCAGGAAAGAAAACAATGAAGAGATAGGGAAAACTCTTTCACTGTATTTAGCAAACTTTTCACTTTAATCAGATATTATAAATGACTTTGGATTAACTTTAAAACACATGGTTGGATAATACCTTAATTTTGGACCAACCAAAATGGAATAAATAAAGTGCAACTTTCTAATTTCTGCAGAACTTTTTTTCAGGCTAAAAGTTTAAAAAAAAGAGAGAGATGAAAATTTGGAAAATGAGGCCTGGTGTTTCAATGTTCTGAATTCAAAATCTGTATGGGATGAAGTTTATGGATTGAATAAATGTATTATTGAAAGAAATAGAAACTGAGGTCCAAGTTTCATCCTTCTCCTTCTTCCATAGTGTCCAAATATGTTTTTACCTTCTTTCCCACTTTTCATTTCATGAAGAAGTGACTCATTATGCTCCTTAAGTGAGAGGCAGGGAGTTGAAGACAAGGCTTCTACCTTGGAATAAGAGAACAGTGAGGGAGGAGAATTCTGTCACTCTTTCCAGAATGGATGACAGCAAGGTAGGAATTACAGAGAGGAAAGAAATTTGTAGAAAGAGAGAGAAGGTAGCCAGGAAAGTGGTTAGTTGGTTCCCTAGAAAGACTGAGTGTATTAACTGAATATTGCTGTCAGATATAATAATGATACTGTTGAATTATGTGTTGTGCAGGGCTAGCAGGAAGTAAAATTACCTAGGGGGGATGGTAATAGATAGGAGGATAATTACAGTGATGGGCAGTGAGAAATATGGTAGGAGGTTGGGATGGCAGGATTATTATTATTATTGCATTGTCTTTACTCTTTGATCTTGTATGATCCTTACAACATTTTTAAATGTGTAAATAAAGCCATTTGTATTACAAAGTATTAATTTATGATATGCTGTATTTTCAGTCATCTACTCTATTGAAGCTAAATACTAAAAATTCAAGTGGAAAATTCACTTGATTCAACACTTTTTAAAATAACAGCTTGAGAATACAATAGTCAAGAATTGTGTTCAAATGAATTATTTAATTATTAATGTCTTTTATACATAGCTTGATATTTGGATGACAAGCCCACAAGACAACCTAACCAATTTTAAAATGGAAAACAATAAAATACTATTGGAAAAATTGCAACTTTATAAATGTCCTAAATGCTGATAGAGCCGTACCTAAATGAAACTCCTTAAAGAGAATATTCCATCCTCAGAGAACAGTTCAGGAGAAGACATTAGCCCGGGGTGGGATTCAAAAATCCCAGCAACGGGTTTGCTGCCCAGTTGCAGGGTGGGTTTGGCCATAGAGGGTGTGGCCTACTGCAACTTCTGTGAGGGCCGTTTTTTGCCTTCCCAAGGGTCCAGAGGCTTCCCTCAGGCCTCTGGGAGGGCAAAAACAGCCGAAAACAGGCCTGTTTCTGGACTTCCGGAAGGCCCGTTTCTCTCCCTCCCAGACACTCTGTGCAGACCTGCACTTACCTACATCAAAAATGGGCCACGTGGAGACTCCTGGGAGGGGAAGGGTGGGGTGGGTGGGGCCAGCTGGTCAGTTCAAATGCTGGTTCAGGGAACCAGATGCAAATTTAACATCTGGTTCGCCTGAACCGGTCCAAGCCAGTAGAATCCCACCCCTGCATTAGCCCATATGGACTATCTGAAAGGAGAAGTCTCTTCAGGAGGGCCTTTATTGCAGACAGGTTCACAACAGGACAGAGACTGCTTATATGGACAGATGCTAACCTGTTTAAAGATCAATACCAATATATTTAATTGTGCCCAATAATCAGTGCAAGTTTTTCAGTGTAAGTATCTAGTTATGCACAGGGATAAATAACAGCGTCCAGAGTTTTCCAAAAGAAGCCCTAAAGAAAGCATGCCGTAAGAGTCAAGATAGGATGTAAATAAGGCTGTTATCAAATCTGTCTGCCTCAAACAGGGGTTACAACATGTGCACTAGCTTAATTATGTAAAATAACTTTTTGCTAAACTGCAGATCAAGGATTCCCAGATTGTGCATTTACTCCTTTACAATGAATATCAGTTACATGTATACACAGCCTATGAACATTCAAGCACTGAATATAATATCACCAATCTTAATACAGGCAAATTGATTGATATAAACAGTTGGTACATTCCATAAATTTCTTTTAAGAATGTTATAGCCTCAATTTCATCATGAGGCCTTCAAAATAATTCACCGCTTCTCTTGTTATTATCAACATCATTATTTCAAGGGATTTCCAAATCATCGTTTTGGAATTCAGTCCAGGCAAGTGTTTTTGTTGCAAAGAAAGAAATGTTGATATTCACCAAATAAATACCAACTGTTAAACGATTCCCTTTAAACCAGCCTTTTAAAACCTAAAGTACATTGCTTCAAAAACTAAATCTAAAGTGTTTTTTTAACAGATTAACAGATTAGCTCAGAGTTGGAAGGGACCTTGAATGTCATCTAGTCCAACTCCTTGCCCAAGCAGGAGATCCTACACCATTTCTGACAAGTGGCAATCCAATCTCTTCTTGAAAGCCTCTAGTAATGAAGCTCCCACAACTTCTCAAGGTAAGATGTTCCATTGGTTGATTGTTCTCACTGTCAGAAAATTTCTCTTTATTTCTAGATTGAATCTCTCCTTGATCAGTTTCCGTCCATTATTCATTGACTGGCCTTTCTGTGGTAGCCCCTCAAATATTGTGAAGATATTGAAGAGTACTGGGCCTACGACAGAACTTGCGGTACCGCACTGCTTACTTCCCTCCATGTGATATGGTACCATTAAATGCTACTTGTTGAGTACAGTTTGTCAGCTCTAATATATCCATGTAAAGGTGATGCTATCTATCCTGCTTTTTTCTAGCTTACCAAGAAGTAGGTTGTAGTCTACTTTGTCAAATGCCTTACTGAAGTCTAAGTATACTATGTCCACAGTATTTTGCTGGTCCAGTAATTTAGTCACTATGTTGAAGAATGAAGTAAGATTGGTTTGGCATAATCTGTTTTTAATGTTCATGGATGTCATTGTGTAAATTGTGAATAACCATTTTCCTTGTGGAACGAAATAACAAGGAGTAAATTTCTATTTGGAAAAATCACCTAGCAGGTGATTTCCTTTAGTACTAAAATTAAAATAAAAAACTATTAGTAAGTTTAAAGAAAAGACCAATAACTGGAAATGTTAAAGGATCACTCACTAACAAAGAAAATATTTCTTTTTTTTTACTTCTTGTAAACATTGAGAGAATTCAATGGTTGTGACACAAGGATAGAATATAGGCAGGCACATGATTTTTCATACCACGAGTATTCAGAGAAGTCAACCATCAACTTTACTATCTGATTACTTAGAAATAAAAGAGCTGTTTCCTATTGTCCAATAAACCATTCCTGATTACCCCAGTGTGATATAAACACATTTATTTTTTCCTTATTTTTGATTTGCTTAAAAGCCTAATGAATAAGTTAATTCTACTTGAATAAGTCAAGAAATAAGACAATGTGAGGTAACACAAATATGAGCCTGTGGAATATTAAGAACTGATCTATACATTTCATCAACATACTTGAAAATGTGCCTAGTACTGTTATGTTTATCATGAAGACAAGGTGTCTTGGGCTAAATTTAAGAGATGTAAAGCTTCTGGAAATTTTGAAGCCATGAGAAGAAAAAGAAATCCCTTGGTTTTTCCTGAAAAAAAATTTTTTTTTAGAAAAATTGAAAAAAAAGTTCAGTGTGGACTAGTTTTACAAATTGTGTGAAATGCAGTGTATATAAAAGTATGCTTGCAATAAAACAGGAACCACCACCCCTTTCCCTCAAAAGCAACAACAACAAAATAATCAAGAAACTAACCACATAAAAAATAATCCGATTTCCCCCTAGCATCAATAGCAAATAAAGTTAAGGTCCACCTCAATATTTAAACTCCATAGAAGGTTTACCTTTTGAGTGGTGCTTTAAAGAAAAAGAAACAGAAGACAACATATACATTTTGTTCTATCTCATTTTCTGAACTATTGCTATCATTTTCCATATCTTCTTTCTCTTCCTCTTTGTCATTTTTCTCTTGGACTTCTTAAAACTTTAGGTTTGCATGGATTGAAATAAGCTTTTCTATCTTTTCACAGGTCAGTTTGTTTCTTGATTTGGTACGAATATTAGACCAAATTCTTCCACATGCAGCAGAAGATGCAGGAATCTGCAGTAAGCTAAATGCAAGAGATGTCAGAGCAGTGGTGGGGTTCAGATTTTTTTACTACTGGTTCTGTTGGCGTGGCTTGGTGGGCGTGGCTGGGGAAGGTTCTCCAGAACTGATCAGAACCTGCTGAATACCACCTCTGGTCCTCATCAAGAACAGTGTTCCTTATATTTCTGGGAATTTTAAGATCTTCAATTATTATTGTTGCTTGAAGAGCTTCTTTGTCTTTTGGTAAACTTTCAAAGGAGATCACCACGCTACCCCAACATGTTTTACTACAGAACTTCAATGTCACTATTTTATTCTGTGCATTTTTTCCCGTCTTGCTTCTTCTTGAAGACTGCTGTGATAACATGAGTAGCTTTTAAATATTTGACAACTTCTTTAGCTCTTCTATAAATCCTCTGAAGGGTGTCCAGTTTCATGAAGTCACTAAGAAGTAAGTTTAGTCCATGAGATGCACATCCTACTGCAGTAATATGTGGATTCTTGTCCGTTATGATTTCCATGCAGCTTTTATATTACTTGCATTGTCAGTCAGCAAAGCAAATACTTTACCACTCTCAATTTTCTGTAAAACTGCACATATTTCATTGCTGATATACTCTGCATTATGTCTGTTCTCTACAGTTTCAATGCTTCTATAAAAGACTGGTTGAGGTGTTGTTATCACAAAGTTGATGATTCCTTGTCCCTGAATATTTGTCCATCCATCTGTAAGTGCTGCAAGACATAGTGCTTTACTAATTTTTCCTTGTACAGATTCCATCACACACTCATATTCGGACTCCAAAAGAGGCTTGCTCAAGGAATGTCTGCTTGGCAAATGGTATGATGGCCATAATAATTTAAAAGCTTCATGCCAATATGCATTTTCAGTTATTGACAATGCTGATCCAGAAGCATATATTGCTCTTGCAAGAACATGATCGATTTTCCGCTGATTTTCAGTTGCCATTTTATCTATAAATGAAGGTATTGTGTATTTTTGTGAGTGCGTGGTTTGCAAAACTTCCTTTCTTGAAGATGCTGCTGGTGAAGAAATTCTTTGTGATGAACCAGAAGCAGCAGAAAGTGTTTCTGGAATTAGAACTCTGGAAGGAAGAGATACTTGCACTTTCATTGCGGTCCTAATCATTTAATTCCACAAAGAATTTTTAAAATATCTTTAGGACACCTCTGGCACACGAGGATGTGTTTTATCATCCTTGTACCATTCCGAAAAGAATATTTCTTCTCACAATATTTGCAAATTGCAGCTTTGCTCTCAGCAGAAATTACACTGTGGAAACGTTTTCAAACTCTAGATGTTGGTGTCACCATTTTACTGAGAGGAGCAAAAACAAAACCAATTTACTGACCAGACTATATGTAAACATTAAGCTGTGTTGATGGAGAACATTAATAGAAATCATTTAAGGCTTACAAAAGAGAAATTAATTTGTCAGACAAATTTACGCTCTTACCTGTCAATTAAGGCCCAAGAGGAAGACAGAAACTATCAACTATTGCACAGGTGTCAAACTCGCTGCATCATGTTGCATGACGTGATGTTTTGCTGTGTTTTTTCCCTTTGTGGAGCTGGGGTGGGCATGGCCTGTGCATGATGCATGTGGCCCGCGGGCCATCAGTTTGATTCCCCTGATCTATTGTATACCAATAATTATTCAACTTAGGAGGTCCGGGATACACAAGCAAACTAAACTGGAGCCTTTTTCTTGCAGTACCCCCTTCATGGCACAAATTTCTCTTGTTTAAGAACTGCATTGAGAAGTACAGTGTGTTACTTGAATTGTATTTCAGGATTTGCTTGTCTTCAGCTGAGAGAACTTGCAATAATTTAAGACTTTATAAAAACTCTCAGAAATTTTTCATTAAGGTCTTCATGTTATAGTTTGAATACAGTGTCATAGATATATTATTTATCACTGGAAAAGAATACATTCCACACTCCTTTCCCCCTTCCCAATTTTTTGGGGAAAAACGGCTTTGGAAACCTAAAAACACACACACACACAAAAAAAACAACCTTCCCCCCAATGTTTCTGGGTTTTTTTTCCCAGGCCTTCCGATCTCTAGTTCCACTACATATGTTTGGTAGATCATTAAAGTGATATCCAGTCTCAAGCTTCTCCACAAGTTCTACATGACACTGAAAATATTGTTTACTATAAAACAACAATCCGGTGGCATATGGTAGAAAGCAATGGGACAGGTTCAGTGAGAATCCAACATATAAAATTACACAACTGAGTGAGGAGCAAAAATAACAACTACAAACATACCAAAACCAAACCAAACCAAAACAGGAGGAAAAAAAGTGAGATTGGTGTGCGACTGTCCGGAATGTCTAATAGGCTAGGTCTTTTATGATTTCCTAAAGAACATAAGAATAGAAGCTATAATGTGTTGGTGCAGTGGTTAGAATGTACTACTACATTCTAACTCTACAGGTGAACTCTGCCCACAGCCTGGAGTTCGATCCTGACCAGCTCAAGGTTGACTCAACTGCACACCAGAACAACTAGACACAAGGACGGTTTTTCCCTGAACGCCATCACTGCTAAACAAATAATTCCCTCAACACTGTTCAACTATTTACAGTCTATTTAAAGTCTGCACTACTATTACTATTAATCTTCTCATCACTCGTTTTCACCCATCCCCTCCCATTTGTGACTGTATGACTATAACTTTGTTGCTTGTATCCTTACGATTTATATTGACTGTTTCCTAGTATGATTTGATTGTTTATTGTACCCTATGACTATTATTAAGTGTTGTACCTTATGATTCTTGACTCTTTATGAATGTATCTTTTCTTTTATGTACACTGAGAGCATTTGCACCAAGACAAATTCCTTGTGTGTCCAATCACACTTGGCCAATAAAGAATTCTATTCTATTCTATTTCTATCCTTCTGAGGTCAGTAAAATGAAAACCCAGATTACTAGGGGTAATATGCTGACATTTGTGTTGTAAAGTGCTATGAAACAGTATACATATCTAAGTGCTATTGCTACTGTACATTTTGATACATGTGTGAATTTGTTAGTATCATAACTGGCCCTTGATTCTTGGGGAAAATTAGTTCGGGCTACAGTTGAGAGTGTATGTAATTTAGCCAAAGTGGCTAAATTTTTGACACATTATAGGCATAAGTAATCTTTTCCTTTGTGAGACAGGCAATGCTCCATTTGTGCCTTCTCTATTTCTTTCTTTTTCACAGATGCATAAACAGGAAAAGGACAGTTGAGTGAGCAAGATGTAACTTACAACATCAGGAAAGCTACAAAGAGCACGTGCTTTGCATGCAAAAGATCCCAAATTCTCTTATCTGATATCCTCCAGTTCATTTTTTGGAATCTATTCTGCAAAGTTATGTGGACAAATAAACTTAAGAAGCATATATTATATCCATGTCTAGAAAGCCAAACAAAGATACATGTTTTAGCATGATCTCATATCACATGGGCAGGCTGTATTTAATTTAAAGAACCATGTTTGCCTAACATAATCAGCAGTACTCTTTTTTTATATTTGTTGCAGCCAGCATTATTGCTAATGTTTGATGATAATACAAATCAACTTAAAATAATTAATCAATCAAACATTTATTGTCAATGCACAACATGTGTACAATGAAATTGAAGCCCTCTACAATGTGTGTGAAAGCTAGTAATTATATTGTAATGAACTATACATAGATAACAAAGCTATTTAAGTAGATATGTATGTGTATCATATTAGGGTTATGTGTGTATATATAGCCGGATTACATGTAGGTGTGTATTATGTGCATGTAACTCAGTGATGTGCATGGAAATTGAGACAGGCTAAAATTGACATCTAATAGCTAGATTGGAGGGCACAAAAAACAGGAAGGGTAAATATGTAAATGGAGGTACAGATTGGGAAAAGTAGAACGACTTCTTGTCAGACATCCTGCCCCACGTTATAATTCATTGAACCCATGAGTTGAAAGCCAGGCAATGGAAAGGGATGGAATAGAGGAAAGGAAGCTAGTTTGGGAAGGGACGGTAAAGCTCAGAAATGTGTGTGTGTGTGTGTGTGTGTGTGTGTATGACTCAACTTTGGGTGTGGTAAGAAAAGAGATAAAAGGGAGGCAAGACAAATGAGGTAGAAGGACAGAAGACTTTGGGAACCAGCAGGGTGTCTTCTTGGCATAAATAGCTTGTGGGCAAGAACAGAATTAGAAAAGGCATGTTGGTTTGTACAAGGAATGCCTGAGAAAAAAAATTGACAGCTGAATCAATATTTTCTGGAAGTTCACATATAAGAAGAAGCTGAGAAATGGCTTGAAGACTTGACCCAAGAAGGAAAAGAAGTATTAGGAGAAGATGAGAGGGGGAAAAAAGAGATTGAAGACCAGCAAAACAAAGAACTGTAGGAGAAGTTGGCAGACACAATTGGAATACAAGTAGAGAGGAAAGGAGAGTTCTAGTTACTGGACTTAATAGCTTAATAATGGGTATATTGTACATACAGCTATATTTTATTTCCTGATGTAAGTAAAACCTGTTAAAAATTCACAGTTGGATCTGGGATATTCTTTTTCTTTCTTCTTGGGTGGCTCAGGAGAAAACAAAGTATCTGAGAAGCTCTGATAATACAAAATTTAGAAGCAGGTTGTCAGGGCTCCAACAAATCCCTCTCATTCAAAGCAAAAGTCTCTAGCCACATCTCAGAAAAAGTAAATTGGTTTATTAGAAATTGCCATGTTGGTGTGTGGCTGGGTGCAGGCGGTACTAAATCACATCATACATTTCCCCCTGGACCCTGTTCTTTCGCCCACCCCCTGGATGTGACTTCTCCAACAGGACACATCAGTCTCCAAGAGTCATCCATCATGCTCTCCAATAACCTTCTTATTCTTCAACAACTTTGGGCTGCTGAGTTGATCAATTTATCTAGGCATTTCAAGAGTGCCTTGTTTTCCCCCACTCCGTTTTTCTGGCAGCTAAAAAGACCAAAGGAGTATTTTTTTAGTTGACACAGGTTTTATAAGAATAATCTCAACAGGAGTTGAAAGAGATTATCTTTCATATGCCAAATATTGGTGAAGAGAATGATGGAACACTTACCTCCCTTTTTCATTTATAAAGTTGTAGATTGTTGAATACTGGAGTATTGTCTACCTTTGTGCCAAATAATATTTGTTATATTATGAGGCACAGGTGGACCATCCTCACACCATCTTTTGCTTCTCTGATGCTGAGTTCTGACATCTTCCTTCTAACATCTGTGGTCTGCATCACTACTCTGAATGATAATTCTGTCTCAGTTGATTGAAAAGCATATGAATGACTGAGAACAGTGATCCATGTTTCTAGAAAGTGGCATGATTCTAGGGAAACTGGCGAGACACTATGTTTTGTAAGTAGTTCAGAATCCTAATAAAGATTTGACTTTAAGAACAAGTTCCAGAATATCTTTTGCCAAATAGAATTCAACTGTGTTTATTTTAATGTTCAAAAAGTTCATAATTGTATTTATATGGATTCCCTCCCATAGAGGAGAAAAAATTGGACAAAAATAAATAAAAGTTTTATCCTCTATGCACATTACAAGCACTGAAAGCCTCAAGCTAGATGGAGAACATACCAACTTGTCTCCTTTCTAACTTTTAACCTAGAACTTGGCATTCCTATTTACTTCTGAATATAAGAACAACAGGTGAAACTGTATATTATCTACTGAAGATTATATGTAATTTGCTCTAAATCGTAATATATTATTTACTTCCTCCTTGCATATTGACAGGTTTTGTATGATTCTGTCTTAATTCTTAGGAACTGATTAACACATAGCATATAACTGAATTTAACTAAACATGTTTCTATGAAACTTATAAATATTAGAATTGCATCATATCTGGTAGCTTTTGGGAGGTGTTTTTGTGTGACATGAAGAGCCGTGGAATTTAAAAGGGATATTTTTCAGCAGTTTCTATGAATCTGTACTTCGAAGTTTTCTTTTCCAGTTGGTTTATTTTTATCCTGACATTTTATCCATTCTGCAGAATTCATCCTGCCGAAGAAACAGCAGGTTTGTCTCAGAACAGTTCAATTTCAATCTCCAGGTGACAAGATGATATTTCTTCCTTTTCTGAAGAAACTTTTAATATAGTGCGTTAAAGGTCATGAAAACTGCACAACATCTAGTGAACTTTACTAAGCTTATTTCTCTTAATATTGATGATGTATTGACATATCTCTTTTTTTCTGAAAAATGAACACTTCAAACATATGTCAACTCTTAAGGTCTTTTCCATACGCACCCTGTAATACTTTTGGTTACAATGATGGAAAATGTTATTATAAAATTTCATAGCATAGCGAGCACCTACATTTCCCCTTTCTATTCAAAAGTAGGTACTCTTACAACATTTAGATCATAGTTTTGGAAGTTGAAAGCTTTAATTTCTCTCTCTACTGCAATCCTGCTTGGGTTAGCTTTCTCCATGTCTAAAATTTATAGTACCAAAAAGAATCCACTGCAGTGTTTGATATGGTTATACATACTATACAAGCCATGAATCCTAAAAGAATCCAGGAAGTCAAGCTGTAGTTTTGAAATCATTTGAGTGGAATATATATCTTTAATTTGCTATGCCTCTCATTCAAAGCCTTCTCTAAAGTTCCAGCTCTGATAAATATTCATGGAATATCTAACATACTGCATGGAAGTCATCCCCTGCTAAAAAGGGTTTTCAAAATACTGTCTTTTGGAGCTTTCTACAACATTTGGTAGCAAGAAAAAGATGTTGAGCACTAAATACTATGATTAACAGATCTGACCTGATCATAATGATTCATAAAAGTTAATTTACCTTTGACCAAATAGAGGAACTTAGGGTGGGAAGACCTTGAGAAATTTTATCTGTTTCTCTCAGAATTTATAAGAAATTGTATGGTTACAATGGACAACTACCTTTTACAAGTGCTTCTTGAAAAACTTTTGGTGGTTGTGATAGACCCCTTCAAGATGAACAGAAACATAACTTCAGAATGTCTGTATCATGTAGGAATCTTGAGAAATATGAAATTAACTTTTAATGACTATAATGTATTTAATCACATAATGTTTCCAATCCACTGCATAAAATCAACAGGGCTAAAAGGGTTTTGTTGCTGATTTTCATTTGTCGTTAGTATCTGATGCATCTTACTGTGGAGACCAAAATAGTCAGCCAGTAGTGATGGATTCCAGTTGTCCTGTTATTATTTTTCCATTGTAGCAATGTGCTGGAGTTAATTTCACCATGTTCCATCACTCACTGGACCTATATTTTTGGAAGAAATCCAAGTGTGAATGCAGAAAATGAATAATCAGTGACATGTTGGATTTCATGGTCTTGTATGCTGTAAGAAGTTAGGCAATCAACTGAATGTAGTTTCCAAGAAAATTATCAATGACATTCTTGAATGCTTTGCAGGCAATTTTCTATGGCTCAACTAATAGTTTGAACCACTTGTCATTGATGATGTGTCTGATATGGACCAACAAAAATAATATCCTTAATCTTTGCATTAGTTGTTCGTGAGAACATCTGTCTCAAAAAATTAAAACTTTCACATTTCCTTTTTCATCACTTAAAAAAAAAACACCAATCCAAGCTTTATGTGAAACAATGGCAAAAGTATTTTTGTTGAGTCAACAACTGATTTATATGTCACATTTTTCTGTCCTGAATGTAAATTCTCTCTGAGTGGCAATTTTTTAAAAATGTAATTCAACTCTATTGCATGGCTGTCCCATTTGCATGTATAACAACAGTACTTGGTATATCAGAGATGCATTCCAAGCAGCAGAGATACTACTTTTAATTCTCCACAAATATTCCAGTTGTAGTTGATGTAGTATATGTGTTTCAACAATTATTCCATACTTTTGTATGCTTCTTTTCCTGTGAGCAGTATAGCCAACATGTGTACTGAACAATGTACATTGGCATTGTGTAAAAGCAGAGATTTATATAAAACAGTACAAGATAGGTTAAGTTAAAGATTGTTTTATGATTAGCAGCCCAAAATCTATAAAACATGCAAAAAATGTTTAGGAAATCTTTGTTTTCCAATTTTATTTATCTAATTGGAATAATAATTTTCTCCATATACCATGTTTAATGTTCCTATCACGGTACAATAACAAACTAAATATTATAGTTGTATTTTTTGTGTTAGGTAATGGAAGAGAATGGCATTAGATTTTCTACTATTACAGAATGTTAGAATGAATGACTCTGCCTTTTCTGTTCCCCCCTTCCCCCCAAGGCAATACAAATAGATCAGACTATCTGATCCGGCCTCAAGGCAAGTTTGCAGTCCTTGGATGGTTCTAGTATGTGGGTCTATTTGGCAATGCTGGTGTGCAGTGTTCACCTTTGAGTAAGAGGTAAACAACATCCCTATAGGCATAATATGTTGCTTGATTTTCCTACAAGCCTAGAATCTGTCCATCTCTTTGACCAAGAAGAAATAAAATGCAGTAGAAAAGGTTAATATGGCACACTCTATAGATCTTTAGATCTATGTACATCTGTGATATGGTGCCTGGCAAAAAGAAAACTACATGATACTAAATTTGATATTTTCAGAAATAGCCATGTTCCTATTTTGATTTTACTTCTCAAAGGGAATCAAAATAATAGTCAGTTATCTAGTTCATTGGTACAAACGGTGTGGTAGGCCATTTGTGTAAAACATTTTCTACATGAATTTTCAATTTTCAATTAGGCTAGCCACAGTTTTTTTTCCCCAGAATTTTATGGTGAGCAAGAAAATGCCACTTTAACTAGTACTAATAATTCTGATTCTGATTTAGGATTCCAACTATTTTCTATGTACAAACTTGCTCTACAACACTACATAAAATATCTTCTGAAATTATGACCTGTGAAGATTTGTCTATTTAGTTTAAAAAAATCACCACTCAATTAATGGTGCCTCTAGGGGGTTTCTATTCTGATTTTGGGTTATATAATGTGTATAATGTGTTATATAATATATATGTGTGTGTGCGCGTGCGTGTGTGTATTATATAATATAATATCTGGATAGAATCTCTTTATTCATTAATCCATTTTAAGAATGCATAAAGAAATGTTCTTGTTCTTTCAGCATACCATGGAAATGTGTGAAGTAAGCAACAGAAAAGGGGGTACTCATGAATCCTCTTTCATTTTGTTGCTGGATTTGTGAGTACTTGCTGCATCGTCATTACAAACAGTGGTTCTGATTTTTTTGGTTTTTTTCTTTGTAGAAGCAGCATTCTTCTATGCTATCTTCCATTGAGTGTTTATCTTATTTAACTGTAGTTAATATTTTATCATTCATTATCATTGGTTCCTTTTTGCACGAAGTGCAAAGGGCAGCAATGAATCCTTTTTACAGCAGCGTCTTTGGAACCTTCCCAATTGATGTCCACTGACATCTGCATTATGCTGACATTTTGTGATAAGATGCTACTGAAACAGGTTGGCATTGTTCTATTGGATGTTAGCCAGTTGTGATTAATGTGATAGGAGAGTAGCTCTGAATCAACATGACTTTGGACTATATGCATTAGCATATAGTCATACTTTCTAGCCTCAGTGTGTAAGTTGGTAGTCATATCCTGCAGGGAGGCACTAGTTTCTGACAACAATGCAACATCATCAGCAAAATCAAAGTCAGTGAGCCTTACTCCTGGGTATTCCAGTGTTTGTCCCATTCGTTGCTTTATGCATAACAAAAATCTATGGTGAGGAGAAACAGAAAGGGTAATAAAATGCAGCCTGTCTCATACCAGTATTGATGTTGAAAAGGTTGGTGGCTTCACTGTCAGTTTTTACCCAGTAACTTGCTGTTATGATAGAGATTTTTGAAGATGTTAATAAATTGATCTGGTATTCCATAACTTCTACAGATGTTCCACAAAGAGTCGCAATATACAGTATACTATCAAAAGGCTCCCTGAAATCTAAAATTTATGGCAAGTAGTCACTGGAACGGCATTGCTCAATAATGTTATGTTGACTCCTCCTATCCTTCCCACAACATTTGGTCAATTGCTCTTTATAGGCACCTAAGAAGAATGATGGAGAATACATTGTCTGGTATGGAAAGAAGACTGATGCCTCACCAGTTACTACAGTCACTTGGAAGGTTTAACAATAACTCCCTTCTGCCAATCATTGGGAACACATTATATGTACCAACAATGTTTAACAACATGGTCAGCTTCATTACTAGATCATCCCTGCCAGTTTTCAAGAGTTCTATGGGATCTGGTCTATGCCAGGACTTTATTCTTCTTCAGCACACTAATTGCTTGTCAAACTTCATTAGTTACAATCATGCTCAATGCAATGTGATCAGCATTACTAAAGTCATAGGTCATACTAGGGGTTGGCTGATTCAAGGTTTCTTTAAAATGTTCTGTCCATCTCGCCTCTTGTTCTTTCTTTGTGAGCAAAAGTTTCCTAGTCTTGTTTTTAATATGAACATCAGGTCTTTCTTTTCTGATATTATGGTCAGTTCTCAGAGAGCAATGTTATTATATTTGAAGCTATAAGAAGTCTACTTCCCAGAAGTAATATTTTTAATAGAGAGTAATTAATATTCTTCAAAAACTAATTATTGCTCTCCAAAGAATAATTTTCTTAAAGGATACAGAATTTTATAGCAACTATATGTTGTACATAACTCATTATATAGGTCATTTTTATTACTAGATTTAGAAATTAAATGTCAGACCTTCCAAATAGCATAACAAAATTGGAAAATTCTAAATATTTCTTATCAAATTATTAAACTGCTTAATTTTTTCTCAGATTTTAGGTCACAGAACATGTGATCTAAAGTATTTTATTCTCAGAAAAAAATGCAATTATTTATTTCCTAACTAGTTTGGGCAGAACTGCATTTTTTAACTTCTCTTCAGAGAATCAAACTGATATCAGTTTACTGAATTACAATTAATTTTCCATTCACAAATAGTCCTGCAGAAAACATTTTAGTACTTAAATCATTACTTGGTAGTATTTTCCTGCATGCCCCTAATTATTTAATGACCCTAGAAAATTTAGTAGGAAGAAGTCAAATTAAGGAGGTGCTTTTTCAAAAGTATTTCAAGTGTGAGTTTCATAATCCTGTTGCCAGATAATGTTAGACTATATACAGTTCTCAATGTTTTGACTACTGGCTGTATGATTGCAGATATTAAAATGGAGCATCCAAACAACATTTCGTCAGCTTCTTTGTTGTCTAATTCTGCTATCTGGCTAGTTCAAAGTATAGCTGGAGTGTAGTTTGCCTTTCTAGTTCACACGGTAGATGGTAGATGTGTGACACTTTCTTCTAATGCATCACTGGAATTGTACTGCTGATCTAATCTTGTTGATTTGAAACATGAAAAACAAAGGGGAAATGCAATAATTATTAGAATCTCTTCTAGAATTTTCTGGAAAAACATAACAAGCTCTTCCCCAGAATAAACAGATAAACAATACAGCTATTGTGATTCAAGATCAATAGTTCAAAAGGCAGATCTATCTACAAATCAGCAAATAACTACACTTCTTGCAGTGCTTTGGAAGCAGAAATTTGCTGCGAATGAAGAAAACAGCTAAATTAATGTTAGAAGGAATACAAAAAGATTTACACAGTTATAGTTGAAAGTGAAGGACCCATTTTTTTCCTATTGAAACTTTTTTGATTGGCTTATCAAAATATAAAATACAATGAGAAATTCAAAAAAGTAATAGAAAACTAGGAGGGAGAGGGAAAAGAAAAAACAATGGTGTAAAGCAGGGGTGTCAAACTCATGACCCATGGGGCGGATGCTTAATATGCTGGCCATCCCCACCCCCGTTTAGCGAAGGGGAAAAAAGTCATGATAGGTCACGTGATGACAATGTGACACTGTAGTTTGGCACTCCTGGTGTAAAAAGAGAAAAGGAAAGAAAAAGACACCAAATTCTGATTCTCTTTAGCACAGTAGAAAATAACAACAACATATAACAACATTACAATTTCAACTTTTTACTTTTACACAACAGTATGTACAAGCCATTTCTATAACAATAAACCTATCTAATTAGCAAAAACAAAATGAAAATTTAATTTTTTTTTCATTGCAAGCACAAAATCTGGAAGCAATTTCAAAATAGAAACTAGGTTAGATATATTCTGTTCTTTGGATAAAAGAATCAGTTTGACCATCTCTATTTTTCTTTGCTTTTTGGGAATAATATATGCTTCTGTTAACTCATTAATCTTTATCATAATTCATATTAAGAGAATCCTCTATATCAGGGGTATCAAACTCACCTTGCTACTATTCATGAAGAAAAACTCCCAAATGTGACTTCTTAAGAGTTGTGAATTTAGTTGGCAATCTTGTTTCAGTTGCACTGGGAGCAGTGGTGGGATTCAAAAAGTTTTACTACCATTTCAGTGGGCATGGCTTGGTGGGCACACTTTGCATGCACACGTGCACCAAACATGCACTTTGCATGTGCAAATCATGCAGACCCAAACTGGATCTGTCTGAAAGAGTTGATACCATCGAAACCATTGAAACATCCCTTAACACCATAGTAGCATCCCTGGACGCCGTAAAAGAAAGAATATCCAACCTTGAAAAAAAGACACAACGCAAAAACCTGAACATCCAATAGCTACAAACCACATCTCTACCCAACAACCACAACCCAATCCAAAACCCAATCTACAAATAAACACAACCCAGACAAATATTGATATCCCAATCCTCATCAGAGAAGCCGTTGAGCGTGAACGGAAACGTCCAAACGCCATCTTATTTGGTCTAGAGGACATCAATGTCAATGATGACATCACAACTGTCCGAAACATCATCAGTGATTATCAAGCATCAACCATCTCCGCTGATGAAATACTTGACATTTCCCGCATCGACCGAGAGCTCAAAAACAGAGACGGCTCTGTGGCCCCACGCTTGTGCAGGGTCATTTGCAAAAATGAATCAAGCAAACGTAAATTCATTTACACTATAAATTCACTGCCAAAACCAACACCAACCATAAGAACCTCCGTTGTCGCCCTGACCTAACCATACAGCAACGTGCCTGCTCCCGTGTACTCCGCACTGAACTCAAAAAACGTCTAGACAATGGAGAGAAGGACCTGTACATTGACTACCATGCTGACTGTATCAAAAGTAAGCCACACAACCCGCAACTCGGCTTTAACCCTCAACCACAACCCTACCTCAACCGATCCACCATCACCCAAGACTAGGCATGCACGCCCTAACTACCTCAATTCCAACTACTACTGGCCTTAAATGCAAACTACTCAATGCAAGAAGCCTCGTGAATAAAATACCTGAATTTTTCCTCCTACTAAATATGGCTAAATTTGACATTATATTTGTCTGTGAAACATGGCTCAATGCATCTCTCCCTGACTCCATTACCACAGTAAGGGACTATCATGTTTACCGATCAGATCGTGAAATTCGTAGAGGAGGTGGTGTTGCTATCTTCTATAAAAAGTCCTTACATCTAAAAATATCCAAGTTACCCAGGAGCTTGCTCTTCCTGAGACCATCATCTGTGAACTATCCTTAAATATCACAATTCGATTCTTACTATGTTACAGAGCACCTGATTATGACATCGAACATGTAAACAAGCTAAATACATTACTAACATGGGCTGCATCCTGCCCATACCCTTTTATCTTCCTTGGTGATTTCAATCTACCTCATATTGACTGGACCCTAAATGAATGTACAACTGAAATCATACACACAACCTTCTACAATGCTATTACAAATCTGGGACTGGAACAACTAGTAACCAACAACACTAGACTAAACAACTGCCTCGATCTCATCTTCTGCAATAGTTTGAATTTAATTTACGAATACAAACTAAAGAACCCTTTTCCAGCAGTGACCACAATATGATTGACTTTTGTCTCAACATACGCCCACACAAAAATCACCACAATGATGTAATCCCCAATTGTAACTTCAAAAAGGCAACTATGATCTTATAGACAACGATCTCTCATCCCTTGATTGGCAATCTCTATTCACTGGATGCAGTACTGTTGAAGACCATTACAACATATTTTTACTTGAAGTCAAAAGAGTCATCAAACTATATGTACCAACAACAACTCCCAAAACAAAACAAAAAGCAGATTACCCATAACAATAAGGAAACTTCAATCCAAAAAGAGATCACTCTGGCGGAAAAACAAATCTGGTCACGTTGCCAATTTCAAAAGCCGATACAAAAATTTATGCCACCAGATAAAGACCGAATGCACCAATTATCACATTAAACAAGAGGAAAACCTTCTAAGCACCAATTCCACCCATGCTTTTACAATTTTGTAAACAACAAACTAAAAGACTCAAGGTCCATCCCACCCTTGATAGGACCTGATGGTAAAGACTGCAACGACGACACCATTAAAGCCAACCTCTTTAACACATTCTTCGGCTCAGTATTTGTAAACAGCAATGGATCATGCCCAGTATTTCCTAGCCGTACCACAGATAACAACAATGATCTAATACATATCGATTTCACAGAAGACAATGTTGAAAAAGCACTACGCAATCTAAAACCATCTCTATCTATTGGACCGGATGGAATATGTGCCTACTTCTTAAGAAAGCTATCCACTGTCATAGCCAAACCTCTAAGCATAATCTTTGAAAAATCTTTCAGAACCAGCTCCTTGCCTAACCTATGGTCACAAGCCACAGTCATCCCCATCTTCAAAAAGGAGACCCAAGCCTAGTTGAAAATTACAGACCAATCTCCTTATGCTGCGTCACCTGTAAAGTCATGGAATCAATTATTAACCAATCCATCATCCTCCACTTAGAGACAAACAACCTACTCTCCAATAAACAATTTGGTTTCAGAAAAAACTATCCTGTAATCTGCAACTCTTACACTGCAAAAACATATGGACGACACAACTCGACCAGGGCAAAGCAATAGACGCAATCTACATAGACTTCTGTAAAGCCTTCGATTCAGTGGTACACGACAAACTACTACTAAAAATAAAATCCTATGGTATCTCTGGACAACTGAATAACTGGATAGAAGCATTCCTGGCAAACAGACAACAAATGGTCAAAATTGGGAGCGTCCTATCAAATTCTGTACCTGTCAATAGTGGTGTCCCCAAGGCAGTGTTCTAGGACCAACTCTCTTCATACTCTACATAAATGACCTCTGTGATCATATTAAGAGCAATTGCGTTCTTTTCGCTGATGATGTAAAGCTGTTCAATACCACAGACAATACTGCTACCCTACAAAAAGATCTTGACTATGTATCAGAATGGTCAAACAAATGGCAACTTGAAATCTCAACAAATAAATGCTCTGTCTTACATATTGGCAAAAAAATCAGAAAATAAAATACAAGCTGAATAGTCAAGATCTTGTTGATGACCCAAGCTCTGTAAAGGACCTTGGAATACTCACCTCTAATGATCTAAGTGCTAGAGCCCACTGCAACTACATAGCCAAAAAGGCATTAAGAGTTGTTAACCTAATCCTACGTAGCTTTTTCTCTGGTAATATCACACTACTAACCAGAGCATACAAAACATTTGCTAGACCAATACTCGAATACAGTTCATCAGTCTGGAACCCACATTACGTATCTGATATTAGCACAATTGAGAAAGTCCAGAAATATTTCACAAGAAGAGTTCTCCACTCCTCTACTCGTTGTAGAATACCTTATGCCACCAGACTTGAAATTCTAGAACTAGAAAACCTTGAATTACGCCGTCTTCGGTCTGATTTAAGCATGGTATATAAACTCATACATTGCAATGTCCTACCTGTCAATGAATACTTCAGCTTCAACCATAACAACACAAGAGCACACAATAGATACAAACTCAATGTTAACCGCACCAAACTTGATTGCAGGAAATATGACTTCAGCAATAGAGTGGTCAATGTCTGGAATACTCTACCCGACTGTTGTTTCTTCCCCAAACCCCAAAAACTTTAACCTTAGACTGTCTACTATTGACCTCACCCCTTTCCTAAGAGGTCTGTAGGGGCGTGCATAAGCGCAGCAACGTGCCTACCGTCCCTGTCCTATTGTTTCTCTTATTCTTCTTTATTTTTCTTATATGTACCCATTTCATGTATTCACAACTATGTATACACTTATACTTATTATCTTGTAAACAATTGGCAAATCAAATAAATAAATAAAAATAAATAAAATAAATCTCCTGCAAGCCTACACTCTCCCCATCACTTCAGCAGCTGCTGCGCGGCACAAAACAGCTGCGCTTCAAAAGCAGAGGATAAAGGTGAGTATGGGAGCCTGGGCGGATGGGTGGGCCCAACAGCAGAGTGGCAGACAGAACCGATTTGGTCTCTGCTCCTGATCGCCGCTACCAGCTCAGCAGAACTGGGCCGAACCAGTAGAATACCCCCACTGACTGGGAGGGTTATATTCAAACCATCATCATAATAAAAGCTGGTGTCAGATTTATATTCCAAAGGTACAATTAAATTATTTGCATTGTCCAGCATTTGTACAGTTGACACAGTGGGTTATAATTTTCTACACCTAATTGTGTCTCTTGTTCTTTTTAAATATCCTCTGTATTTCTTTGGACCCTAAGTGATTTATGGTATAAATGATTTTCTGCATGGGCCATTTAAAGATTTCCTTGATGACAGACTTCAGCTCAGAGCTAAACATCTTCGTATCTCGCTCTAGTGGTCAAAGAATGTTATTTATTTATTCCTTTTCTTCTAGCCAGAGTTCATGAAAACCAGCAAATTTCAACTACTACAACAAAGCAATACTATTAAACTGCTAAGGTTCTCCGGGTCTCTCCCTAATGCAGGAGAGTCAGATAAATGAAAGGAAACCTGTTCTTTTGGTTGTTAAGTTGGAGGAATCACAGTCCAAAGAAAGGAGATTCTCTGAATGTGTCAGGTGCTGGCTATGTCTTCACTGGAAGTTCCCAAAGAACCCAAATTTTTAATCATGTTATTCAGATTCTACCATTTCATCATAATTAATTTAGTTTTCAGTTTAATATTGGCCAACTTTGAGACACTTTTTCTCTCTATGTCCTTTAAAAAATATTGGGATATATTGGGATGATAGCTTGTGCAAAATGTAATGATTATTTTTTGTTAGGACAGCAATTAATAAAATATTGCTAGGAAATAAAGCTATGGTTCTGTGTTACTGAAAATGACTATGAATAACCAACTTGAATCTGTTCCATTTGTCTGTATTATCATTAAAGCCCACCAGCTGGCTCTATTGCATGAAAGCATAATACAAGATATAAGATCCATTCATTATTCTAGCTATAATTATAGTCAGCTGGTTCTTGATAAATCTGCAAAAATAATAATTGTTCGGGGGAAAATGCTTTGTGGCCTTTTTAATGATATAGTAAAGATCCTGTATCTAAAAACAGTCAGACTTTCTAATATTGGAGGAGGTTGAAATGCACAACACTTTTGCACATGATTTCAAACAGTTGTTTCATGTCAAGCTAACAAGATTCAGACGCCTCCCTGGTTCATATCTGTATAAGTGAGAAGCGATATAGCATAATCAGATCTGCAAGTTTCTGTTATTATAGCAACTCTAAATATAAGTACTTTTTAGCCTCTCTTTGGAGTTCATTCCTTGTATGGCCTATCAGATGGAGCTGACAGTTTAGGATCCAAAGATTTACAGGTAGTCCTTGACTTAAAACAGTTCACTTGGTGATTGTTCAAAGTCACAGAAGCACTGAAAAAAGTGACTTATGACTGTTTTTCACACTTATGATCATTGCCATATCCACATGTCACATAATCAAATTTGTATGCTTAGGAACTGACTCATGATGGTTGCAGTTTCCCCAGATCATGTGATCACTTATTGTGATCTTCTGACAGGCAAAGTCAATGGGGAAGCCAGATTCCTTTAACAACTTTGTTACTAACTTAACAATAGCAGTGATTCAGAACTATGGCACAAAAGGTCATAAAATGGGACAACGTTTACTTCATTCACTTAGCAACAAATATTTTGGGCTCAATTGTGGCTGAGGACTACCTGCATTTTGATATAATAGGTAACAGACATGATTAATATATGAATCACTCAGTGATAATTAATTATATAGATTAATCTGTCTTTAAATATATTTTTCTTAAGAAAGAGAATTTTATTTCTAAGGGTTCTTAGATGTCTTAATTGCAGCATCGGTATCTTGACTGTTATTGTCCATATGAGAAAATTCCAATGACTTCTTGTTGTTTGGAAAAATATATATTTTTCATTAAAACAAAAATGTACAACTGTTTAACAAACTGTAATCTACCCAAAGAAACAGACTTTCACATAAAAGACATACTCATCCAAAGCACGTTAATAAATAGATCTATATCTGCTGAAGCAACTATGGATCAAATTCAAACTTTATTAAGCTTAAAGAAATTATTTATGTATCCAAGACTAAATTGTCTTGCACATATAAAGAGATCTACTTTAATGAAATGAAAATTAATTCTGAATCCAACACAATAATTACAAAGTCACACAACTGTGCATATCTTTAAGATTGCCCTGTCCTCATCTTTGTCTGTGTCCTCAATACTTTCTCAGCTAGGAACTATCACTATTATATATTATGTGGTGCAAAGGCACATTAATCCTTTTGCTTCCCTAGGAAGTAATGATATGACAGATATCTTGTCAACCTCTGTATATCTTGGTTTAGCAGGAAGTTATCTTCCTTGAAGATAATCCTTTATCTACAGATCCTTAAACAGTTTAGTGGTTTTCCAGGCATGATGACAAAACTATGTCTTCAGAGCCTTCTGAAAAGGCCAGCAAGGGTGGGGGGGAGCAATCTAACTTTGGAGGGAACTATGTTCCAAAGGATGGATGCTGAGCCATGAAAGGCTCTCCTACTGAGTCCCATCAGATGACATTCCTTATCAAACAACCTGTAACATGCCTCTCTTCTGCTGGAAGTAATCGAGTTGGTAAATGTAACGGGAGAAAGGGAGAGGAATGGGAGAAGGTGGTGCCTCAAATTGCAAGGCAATTCTAAAATGGAATAACGTCTAACGAGTAATGGAGCCTTAAAATGGGTTATTATAATATGATATCAGAGATCTCCAAGATCTCTGTGACTCAATTATATTTTCCTCATTTTTTTCCTTTTATGCTGTAAATGGTTTCATTGCAGCATAGGCATATGAAAATGGCCACGAAAAGAAAACTAAAAGTATATGCTTCCCATGGTTAATGATATTTTAGCAGTCAATCGACTGGTGATTTCCTTATTCAGCATACAACTACTGAAACTGTTACATACTAAGCAAGAGGAGTAGTTCTGACTCTGGTCTGCCATTCAGGTGGGAAAATACTTTAAGTTGATTGGCCAAACTGTCTGACGGCTCCTATAAAAGGACAACGGTCAGACTTTATTAAGCTTAAAGAAATTATTTATGTATCCAAGACCAAATTGTCTTGCACATATAAAGAGATCTGAGAGGGTTTTTGCTGGGTTGTGTTTTCTGAAATAAAGAGTTGAACTGTCAGCACCATCTCCATCTCTTCCGTCGCCCATGACTTAACAGAAACAGCTAGATTTAAACAGCTGCAAATTATTTTCAGCAGTCCTGAAAATGGAATACATTATGATTATGTAAACTTTCCTCCACTCCTAACTCCAAGTAACAAGGGTTCTTGCCTGTTACTTAAGCAAAGGTCCACTTCACTGAACTCCATTCAGACATCATTAATGATCTCCATTTCCCAGTTTTAATTGGCAAATTTACTGAAGCATTCTAAAGTTGCTCTTTCTTGGGTGACAGAAGAAACTCCAGTATTCCTGAGAGTAAATTGCAAATCACCATTTTTAATGTTGCCTGGAACCTTTTCTATTTTTGAAACTGCCAACTTATATCAAGTTTATGTTAATTGAGCACATCATGTAAATCATCAGTAACATTTACTGTAAGCAATATTAAGTAGTTAACCTGGTTCTAGAACTGTGATGGTGAACCTATGGCACGCGTGCCACAGGTGGCGCATAGAGCCCTCTCTGCTGGCACGTGAGCGGTCTGCCCAACTCAGCTCCACCGCGCATGCCTGCCTCCCAGCTGATTTTCAGGTCTGTAGATCACACTGACCTCCCCCATCCTATTTGCAAAAACCTTAACTTTTTGCCTCACTAGTTGGCCCTGCCCCGCCCTATCTGCCTCTCCCGCCTCCAGAGTCATGCGTGCCGCCTAACGGTTCTTTGGCTGCTCTGGTTCCTGCTCCTTGCTTGTTGTTGTTGCCACTTGTTTCCTTGCCTGCTTGCTGTTTGCCTGCCTGCTTGCCCCGACTCCTCGCTTGACTGCATAATATTTGATAAGTTGCTGACTTTCTCGCTTGCTTGCTGTGGCCCAGGGCCAGCTTCTCCCACTCCTGGCCTGCTTGCTGTTGGTGCCCACATCTGTCCCCTTGCAAGCCATGAGCGCTGCCACTGGTTGCTCCCCTGTGCCCACCTCACGTCCCTGGTGGCTTTTAACAACACTGCAGGAAAGGCCTGGGATCCATGTGAGCTGGGTGGGGGGAGAGGGCAGGCATGGTTGGCTGGATGCTGCCCGGAGCGCGATTCTGGCAGAGGAGGAGTGGGTATCCCTGCGCCCCTCACCTGCTCATGCTGCTGCCACTGCCACTAGGAAAGGCTGGTGGTCCGCAGCTCACCTGTGTTGATAACAGGAGTGACAAACGGGGAGGGAGGGGACCGCATGGGAGATCGTGGCATCGTAGCTCTTCCCAGGTGTCCCCGGGCCTGCGAGGGGAGGGCGCAATCTTCCGTGCTTCCCCCACCCACCCTATGAGCCTCAAAGCCCTCCCCTCCCCTCTGGTACCTACTAAGCCTCATCCCACTGCATTTCTTTTCCTCACCAGAAGCGCTCACATGCCCTCACCAGAAGCGCTCACCTGCCCAGCAGGAAGGAGGCAGCTTGGCGGGGGCAGAGGGGCAGCAAGTGCGTTGCGTCTCATGGGGTGGGGTGGGGAAACACGGGAGATTGTGTCCTCCCCTCCTGGGGAGGTCGAGCCTCCAACTCTCAACATCTTCGGCATCTGAGGGCATCGCTGGCAGCCACTTCATGCAACTCAGGAGTTCCGTGCTCTTCCCTCTGCTGCTCAGCCTCCTCGATGTGCAGAGGCAAGAGGCAGCAGCCACGACACGTGTTTGCCTGGGAGCCAGGCAGACTTCAGGAAAAAAAAAAATCACCCCTGCCCTGCTTGGCCCTGCCCCAGCCCGCCCATCTGGTTGCTGCCCTTGTCTTATTTAAAGCTCTTATTTAGCTTAGCTCCGAGACAAAAAAAAAAAAAAAAAATCCTGATCAGCCAGACTTCTATTTCTAAGCAGGAGAGAAAGCCACAGTCACCTGAAGTGGCTCCCCTTGAGCACGGAGAAAGGTTTCAATTTAATCACCTTTACCCTCCAAAAGCCTCTTCCCTCCCGCCTCAGACCTTTGGAGGCTCACACTGTCAATTGTTCACACTACTCAAAGCTATTTGTTTAAAGTAAAACTAACAGGTGTAAATTAAGTTTTAACTAAAAAAAATGGAGCTTTAATTCCAGAATTTTGTGTTTTTGTAGACTCCAAGGCAGTCTTGAATATCCAAAAATGAGTGCAGCAAAAAAAAAAAAAAGCAAAAACAGATAGTGGAAGATCATTCCAAGAGGCCTGGACAGAGTCATTTGGAGTGATTGAATGCAGTGGGGAAACATTATGTATTCTATGTAATGAAAGTGTTGTGTGTTGCACATCAAGTGTCAGATGGCACTTTGAGACCAACCACAAAAGTGTTTCTGAGCTTGGTGCAACTGAAAGAAAACAGTTTATTGAAGGGAAACTGAAGAATTATCATTCTCAGTCTCTTACTTTTTGCAACTATCTTTCCAGAACAAATCATCTGACAGCTGGCAGTTTTCAAATTTCACTGTGCATAGCAAAACATGGGAAGCCCCTTTCGGATGGGGATATTCTCAAAACAGTCATGTTGTCTGGCAGTAATTCCCTTTTTCATGATTTCCCAAAAAGAGATAAAATGATTAAACGCATCTCTGAGGTGCCACTTAACAGAACTACTGTTAAAGACAGAGTCCAACGCATGGCAAGTGATGTTAGTCAGCAGCTCACCACTGACTTACCAAAGGCAGCTTCTTACTCCATGTGCTTGGATGAAAGCACAGATGTAAATAATCGTGCAAGTCTAGCAGTAATTTTTCGTTATGCTGTTGGTGACATCATGAGAAAAGAGCTGGTGAAACTGGTGTCTTTGCCTCAAAGAACACAAGGGATAGATATCTACAATGCTGTGATGGAGGCTTTTTTGTCATAAGGCATAAAACCAGAAAAAGTGGTTTCAATTACCAGTAATGGGGCAACTTCAATGGTGGGGGCAACATCTGGTTTCATACAGCTGTTTGTAAAAGAAAGCATTAAGTCATTCAATTTCACTGTATTATACATCAAGAAGCTCTTTGTGCCAGGGAAAGCAGCAAAAAACTTGAAGATGTACTCAAAGATGTCACAAAAATGGTGAATTATATCATGGCTTGTGCTCTGAATTTTCATCAGTTTAAAGCACTTCTTGAGGAGGTTCAGTCACAGTATAATTGTTTACTGATGTATAATAATGTCCGGTGGCTGAGCAGAGGACGAGTCCTGGAGAGATTTGTAACCTGCTTGGATGAAATCAGGCTGTTTATGAATGAAAAAGGGCAGGAATATCCACAGTTCACGGATATGGCCTGGCTTACCAACCTCATGTTTTTTTTTTTTACTGATTTTACAGTACATTTCAATGCACTGAACAAACAGCTACAAGGTTTAGGGAAAACAGCAGAAAGAATGTTTTGTGATATCAAAACATTTGAGAGAAAACTGCAGGTTTTTGAAAGAGACCTTGAAAGTGGGCAGCTGAAATATTTTCCAAATCTAAAAATGCATTTAGAAAATTCTACATTTGCAGATAATCCTACAAGCCATCAGGAAATCTACAAGGAATTTTCTAGCATTGTAGCAGCTGCAAAGATGAATTTTAATAACAGGTTTTTACAGTCCTGTAAGATGGAAGCAACTCTGTTTTTTCTTACTTCGCTAGACAAAGCCAAATTTGAAGAACTTAATCTTTCCTGCTTATACTGGTTACATTTAGAAAATCTGGAAATGGAGCTATTGGAATTCCAAGAAAGCTCCATGTTGAAAAATAAATTCTGTGACCTGCGTGAAATGCTTGAGAATATAGAAAGGATGGCAAATGACAGCACAGTTAGTTCTGAAATTGAAATCCTTAAAGTGTGGAATTGTCTGCCAAATAATTTTAAATCAATGAAAAACTTGGGATTGCTTTCCTTACTTTGTTTGGATCATCATATGCTTGTGAGCAGCTGCTTTCAGCTTTAAATTATATAAAATCAGACACAAGAAACAAATTAATGGATGACCTGAGTACAGCATGTGTTGCTCTCAAACTTAAAAAGTATGAACTAAGGCTAGAAAAATTATCAGCATGCATACAAGAGCAAAAGTCACATTAATCAAAAGCATGCCAAATGCAAAATTTTAACTTCAATAAAAAGTTATTTGTATCATTGAAAGAGCTGTTATTGTGGGGATTTTTTTCAGAGAAAAGAAGTTGATCACGCATGAGTTTTTTCTAAACTAAAACATTATTCAGGGGTGGGGCTCTGCCAAGGTGGTAGCTGGGAAGATCAGCAGAGGGAGAACCGGTTCTCTCTGCTGATCTTCTCGGCTTCTGTTGTGGCCCGCCCGCCCGCCTGGGCTCTTGGCTGTCCTTTATTTCCTGCTTTTTCAGCCTTAGCTGCTTTGCACAGCACAGCTGAGGTTGAAAAAATAGGAAAGAAGAGGATTTTCAAATGCTGTACACCCACGTACAGCGCTTGTCAGCTGTCCGGGCAGCACAGCTGATGATTTCTTGCAAATGCTGTGCACTTGCAACGTAGAGCACACATTAGGCATGGTCACGCTCACAGCCACACACAAAACGTGTGCTCACCATACCGGTTGTAACACCGGTTGGATCCCACCCTGCGCGTTGGCACTTCAGAATAAATAAGTGGGTTTTAGGTTGCAGTTTGGGCACTCAGTGCCCCAAAGGTTAGTCATCACTGTTCTAGAACAACTGATATTTTTTTTTCATATAATCATCACATCAACATTAAGCTCCTGTACAAAAGATGGGATACAAGGCCACCAAATAAATTGTATGTCTGTGTGTGTACACTGAAAGAGAGATTATAATTTTAATTGTATTAAAAATAAATGTTATAAATAATGGTGAATTTATTTAATTTTTTTCTTTTTGTACAAACATCATCATTAGTAAATAATAATGACTTAAGGAGGTATGGAATATATGTGTTTGTGTATATTTCCTGAGAATTGTTTTTTTTTTTAATGCAAAAATGTGAAAGTTGAAATCCTAAGTGAATTAATAGATAAACAGGTTTCATGGTTAGAGATAATGTGAAGCATTGTGAACTTCAAGCTAAATAGATGATTTCCCTGGCATTTTTGGCATTCAATATATAATTTTAGATTGTGAAATTTATATTGTCTCCTCTGCCAAAATAAAACCAGTCCATTTCATGGAAAACTAGAGAGAATACAAAGAGGAAGGCTTTTGTCTAAATGTTATCCTGCTGGGTTTTAATGCTTTTAATGTAAGACAATATGGAAACATTAATTGATATAATCTATATGAAATTGTGGGAGACATATTATATGATTAGTACATTTTCCCTGTGTGGAAAATTTCTAAATGCTTGTTTATTTGTTCATTGATATATGTAATGTTTACATGAACATACAGACCCAGAATATATAACATTTCAACCAACATCAAAACATTTTAAAATTAGAAATATATATATCAAAGTGCTGTCCTATTTTTTGGTTTCAGCTGAACATTATAAACAGAAACCTCATTTAATATTGGCAATGTGTCTATCACAATAAAAGTAGCAAAATATTTTACAGACATACCAGAAACAGTGAAATGAATCCTGCTAGACTGGAAAAAACAAATTTTTAATGTGACAGGTGTGGAACTCTGGGGACTAAACTTGATAACAGGCCTGAAATTCTCTTCAACAGCCTATGAAGACTGATTATACAGCAGCATGCTTATATCCTTTATTGTTGTTTTATTTATAGAAACAAAATGTCTTAGTGCTGGAGGATATACCTTTAGAGATGGTCCTAAATCATACTTTCAAGTTCAGCAGTCGAAAGCCTTAATGGTTTCTCACACTGAGATTTATGCTCTGAATAGATTAATACAACCTGAATTGTGCATGACTTTACAACAGTCCACTTACAAAAGTTTTTCCATTCACTGTTGAAAAAGGACTCTGCCACATATTCCTTAGATCAGTATGAACTGGAATATCAGCTTAGTGACCAACTCTATACTGCATGAAAACTGAAACTAATGGAAAGTTTTTAGCAAAAGGCAGAATACTAATAGTATCTGTGGATGCAAAAACCATCCAAACTTGCTTTGATTTTTTTAACAATTCATCACACAATGTAAAGTCAAGACCAACTTTGAAATTCATTGATAATCAACATTTCCAGTTCAACACAGAGGGTATCATCCAATCATTTCTCATTTATTCTCTTTCCATAGATCAGTTGTTGTGTGTACTGACTATGGCCTTTTCAACTTCTTTCCAAAAAGAACAGCAAGTAAATTTCTACTTTTTCTTGCATCCTTCCAATCCCATCCCAAAACATATAGCCTTTGTGTTGCGCACATTTATGTAGTGCATTTAAGTGGCAGGTGGTAAAATATGTGATACATTGTTAAACAAATAGATGCAAGAATGCATAATTTTTCAAACTAATGTAAAATGTACTGAGAAGGTACAAAGATCTTTTGTTCAGTATCAGATCAGAATTGTAGTGGCATTCTAGGAAGTCATATATTCACAAATTTAAATATTGCTAAATTGCAGCAGCTCTGAGTTTTTTATTCTCTGAATTTTGCAAACTCTCAATTTTGCATTTCTTCTAGCTTGGCTATGTAAAATGGGAGGCAGGTAGTGTAGTGTAGTCTCTTTGGTAAGAAAATAAATATTTATAAATACAGTGAGTTCATTTGTCTCTGAAGCAAGGGAGAGAAAATACAAACAAGTTTTCCAGGAATGGTTAAGAATTGGAAGTTTTGAAAATCTGCATAAGCATTAGTTTTCATGTGATGAAGAAGGAAATGTGCAGTCTGAAATGCAAGAAACTTGTGGTAGTGCTAATCAAAATAGATTTCTACTATTTCTACAAATTAATAAAAAAAGATTTTTTTAAAAAAATAAAGCAACAGAAAAATGAAGAAATCTAGGAATATACCACATTTTATGTATGTTAATCCTTAGAATAATTTCTAAGAGCATAACTATAAAATATATTTTGCTTTGTTTCTAAGTTTATGAACGCTTCAGAGTTCATTTTAAAATTTCTTAATGGCTCTAGTCAAAAGCTAATCTAACCTGTAATTTGAAGCATCTGCTCAAAGTGACCCAGGGTGGAATAACTGTTTCCATTTTGAAAGTATGTTTATAGCCAGGGGTGGGATTCTAGAGGTTCGCACCTATTCGCTAGAACCGGTTGTTAACATTATAAGCAGTTCAGAGAACCAGTTGTTAGAAGAAATTACTGGCCTAATCCTGTAAGGAAGGCATGAAGGAAACATTCTGGTGTTGCTTACAGAAACTGCCTCTCCGCTGACCCTTATTACATTCTTGGCAGGACTGGGATTCCTATCTCAGGAACTTCTCTGGAGTTTTTTCCCCTCCTTTGCTGGTATTTTGCTTGTGTAGAATGACCATTCAAAGTTACAATGGCACTGAAAAAAGTGACTTATGACCATTTTTCACACTTACGACTGTCATGAGAGGCCAGGTGAGGAGATGCGTGCCTCAATGTGAGTGATGTTGAGTTGGCCACACCCAGCCAGTCACATGACCACCAAGCCATGCCCACCAACTAAGCCACGCCCACAGAACCGGTTGTTGAAAAATTTGAATCGGACCCCTGTTTGTAGCTATAATTCAAAGAAAAGAATTTAAACAAAAGTAAGGAAAAAGCAGAGTTCTAAATTGACCTACAATCAACTTTATTTGGATCTTTTAGTTGTAGTAAGCTTTATTACTCATAGTAAATCCCATCAAAACATTTGATTGTTCATATAAAGAATTAAGAATATTTTCATCATGAAGCTAGCTGTGTAAAATGCAAAAATGGCAACAAATGTGATCCATACTTGATTTTCCTAATTTCCATTTTATAATATTTTAATATTTCCTACATTGAAAAAAAAACTATTTTGCAGCTATTTTGTTTGGATTTATTCTTTATTTATAAATTGTTAACCATGTAAATTAATGGTTCAGAACTCTATGTCCTAGAACGAGTAGTGAATCTTCCTCAAATGATGAAAAGAAATAGTTAAGTCACAATAACTCCTTCACATCTCTGATCAGCAGCAAAGCCAGAAAACAGCAAGAGTGGCTGTGACTGTTTTGTTTCCCTGTTAATGAAATGGGTTAACCAGTATAATCCACAATGTAGTTACTTGTAGTGTTTGATCAGTTCATTAGCTTTCTACAATTTATCTTTAGATCAATCTACAATGGAGAAGGGAGACTGGGAATTTTCTCTTGGTCCTGCTTCACATGAGTACCTTTTCCCTATACATATGGCAATCATTGTACACTTTTGATTGAAGAATTGCACATTACTTACTTGGATGAATATTCTCTGTTATTGAGTGCACTTCTTTGCGAGAGCTGCACTGAGGTGAAGCACTGAGGTGAAGATAAAGACATCTGTTTAGTCAATCACTGTTATGTCAACCTCACTAGGTAGACCAGACCAGGAAATCAACTCCACAGAAAAGTTAAAACTATTTTTATTGAGATTGATTATAATATCAGAATTTTCAAGTCTGAGTGTTCTATTCTTCTCCCTCTTCTTATACCCCAGTGAATTAGGAAACATCTGCCTGAGCCTCGTTTCAATGCTCTGGACTTAAAAAAATATTTCAGCTCCTTTTGCTAGGAAACAGGTCATGCGTATTTCTATCAAGGTCATCTTCCTTACACTACAGGCAATCAATGGAATGAAAAATGTCACAGCCAAATTGCCCTCACGCCTTCTGGGAATTGTTATCTGTAATGTTGCTGGGATAAATCCAAATCTAATATTTTGGCCATCAATTTACTATCTATTTTTAACATCTTATTTTTACAGATGACTTGGCTTCTGTATAGCTTAACATATGAATGGATTTTATTCTCATTCTTTCAGTGAGACTACAGGAGTTGGAACAGGAAGCAAAGTCTCTATCTCTATTTTCTTGAAAAATTCATCTTTAAGAATGTCATTGTTAAAACATCATGCAATGGCATTGGTTGCAAAATTTAGAAATACCATTGTTAATTAGTGGGCATATCATACATATTATGATTGAGTACATATGACCTAAGGTATAATATTATTTTAAATATTTAAAACAGATGTACCATCTACACAAGCCTCACTCATAACAGTGGGAAATGTTAATACAATAATGGATATCAATTATTTGAGAAGTTCAGTCCCTATCCCAATGTAAATGAAATAGTAATTCTATTGCTCTTATGACTTTTAAAATACATAAGTAATTTTGTAGGACTATATTTGAGTCAAACATTTGGTAATTTAGATTTACAGTATATATCTTAAGTGGTACCGTACTTGCTGTTATTCAGGTCAGCTTACATATTGGGCTGGAAATAGAACCAACTATGGATTATGTAGCTGTTTCATAATGCACAATTACTTTGCTAAAGCAATATAAAATACAGTAGTTGGCATATTAGATAATGAGTTCTTCCCCAAAGTGCTTGACTTATAGTATATGCTTTCACAGTGTATTCATCATATTTAAGGGATGGCATCACATTATGACCATGAAATGAGATACCAATATTACACATGAAAATATTTATTATTTTGCTGAAAAAAATTGGTAAAAACCACAGCTGAAATAAACATTGGCCATATATATCCTGGAAAATAAGATAAGACCACCCTCTTTTTCCTGTCCAGTAACTATTGTATATCAATGAAATACTCTACTTAGAAACTTTCAGTTTCTGTTTAATTAAACTAAACTTTAATAGGATTATATTTTTCTGCCTCATATTTTCCATATTAGATTTTTTTTGGGGTGGAACTAACAGAATATGAACTTGCACTATTTTGGAAAATGTGTGATAATTTCACAGAATTACTGTTTGGCAGAAGTAGCATGAGTGACATATAACACAGTATTGCACCTCCTCCTTGCGATTCTTTTTCTTTTTCTTCTTTGTGGATGGATGTTCCTAACCCTAACTGTAATCCTGCTTTTCCTTCCTTCAGAATGCCTTAATATGACAACCTGACAGAACACTTCTCAAACAACAGCCTTATTTAAGAGATAAGTAAAATCTAATCATTATTGTTCTGAAGAGAAGGGGAATTGTTTGGATTGCATATGATGGCATATGATTTGTAATGAATCATACATCCAGAGGCTGAAATGAACTGTGTTAGAAGCCTCATTTCAGGAAAATAAGCTATATTCTATAATGGTATGTACTCCAAAATATTATTCATTTTACTAGTAACCTCAATCCTAAGAAATATAAGAATTTTGCTTTAGATAAGCCCCATATTCAGTACTGAGGATCATTAGGGAGGGGTATAACCTCTAGAAGTTATTAAACATATATTTAATTAACGGCTGATATTTACCAACTCATCTCAGAGGAATATATGGCTTAGCATAAATGTTAAAGAAGTGCAATCATTCTTTATTAGTTGAACTGCCTTTTGAGAACATGTTAAATGCTATGCAATATTTAATTAACCTAAGATATACAAGCAGAAAAGCTAACAAAAAAAAAATCACTCAATCAATCCATTTTGGGGAATTTGAAATGCACTTTTTTTTACCTCAGGATCAAACAAGCATTTTAGTAGCATTATTTTCAACATGTCTATTATCAACACCCGAATTAATTATTAATTACATTTATAAATGACATTGAAATCTAACCCAGAGCTCATTGAGCAGATCAGCTTAACAACTGGTTGTTGTCTTTTAAAGGAATTTCTATTAGGTTTATGTCCCTTTTAGTCATCCTGCTATAAGCTACAAGTGAAGGCTGGATAAATTATTTCTGATTAAAAAAAGGAATGGGTAGGCTTAAGCTCCAGAGTTACACGAGCTTTCCTTTTTGAGCCCTTGGTATCTCCCCTAGCCTTGATTACTGAAACTGTAATCATATTTCATATTACTTTGAATGGGAAATGAATGAAAACAGCAGCGGCAGACCTAACATCAATAATAATAATAATAAAACCCTACAGATAATTTTTTCTTTGAAACATAAAAAATTCAGACCACCTAGCAAAATATGGGATATCACCCAAATCAGGTTCAGTGTTTAAGGATTGAAAGAAGTTAATGTGACAGTTCTAGAAAATTACAGGCCAACCAATTTTTTGAGATACACCTGTAAGTAAGGGTCAAAACCTATTAGACATTGGGCATGGAGTAGTGATCATAGCTCTGTCACTTTTGTATGTATGTATGTGTTGATGTCAAAAATATATACAAAAGGACAAGATTTGGGTTGTAATCTGCACCCACCATCTTGCAAATTTTAGCCTACCCACCCATATAACATGAATATCTCTGAATGTAATATTTATTCCAGGCAAGCTGGTAGAAAAGAAAAATAGCAAAATGCACCAAAGAACAACACTCTCAGATGAAAAAAAATCTGTGTGAATTCTGCAAAATAACCTTGTCCCACTAAACTAGAGATGTTTGACAGTGTCAAAAGACATTTGGATAGAAATGATTTATTAATATGATAGGATTTCAAAAAGATTTTGAATAAACATAGTAGCCATGGATTGACATGTCCCTCTTGGACTGTTAACCAATAGCAATATTAGCATTTGGATCTTAACAGTTATTGGTTTCAAAAATTCAACATTACTTCTAAGTTGGATATAGTGCACCTCCAAATGCTAGTTGCAGAGGAACAATGATGGAACATATCCTGTCTCCTGGCACAAATGCAGGGAGAAAATAAGACACTCTTCACTTCAGTATTTCATAACACAAAAGCTTATTGTTTATTCCTTCCTCTGCAAGGAGTCCGAGATAATAGCTAAGCAAACAAAATAAAGTTGGATCTAACCCATGTTTCCTGGGACTTTTCTTAGAACTCATAATGAAGATATTCAAGGTATCTTGTTCCTCAGCTATTAACTGTAAAGAAATCAGCAAACAAGACATACAGTATGCCACTTGGTAGAGTAACAATTAAATCTTTGCAGAAGATCTTCAGTTGCCATGATATATCTACACCTACAAAGATCAGAATCATGCAGCGAATCATTTCTATTATGCTTTGTGACAGAGAAAGTAGTATTTTGAACAAACAAGACAGTGATGGCATTTTTAAATGCTGGTATTGGAGAAAATTCCTGAGAATACCACAGATAGCCAAGAAAACAAATAGATCATAAAACAAATAAATTCTCAAGAGTTCTTACTTGAGGCACAGTGATGCTCAACTTATCATACTTTGGACTATCGTCCAAAGATCTAACTCTCTTGAGAAGTGTAAGAAGTCTAAAATGGAAAGGAAGAGAAGCATAGAAATATAGAAACCTGATGGAAGAAAAAGACCTAGTGGTCCATTGAGTCTGCCCTTTGAGTTTATTTTATTTAATTTTTGTTGGATGATGTACATGTGTGTATTCCAAAAATGTTTAAACTCAGTTACTGATGATTTATCTGCTCTCGCTGTTGAAAGTTGGTTCCAAGCTTCCACTATTTCTGTGAAGTAACACTTTTTAACATTACTTTTGAATTTCCATCTGTCACTTTATGCCCCATTGTTCTCGATTTTTACTTAATATATGAACTCCAATCTCTATTAATGAATGCAGTCTAGAACTTTATTCACCCCCTTAATACATTTAAAGATTTCAAACATGCCCCACTTTCCCTTCTGTCCTCCAGGCTGTTTACCAATTCCCTCAAATATCTCCTGAAATGTTGTGTACCTCAGACCTTGCCCCATTTTTGTTGCCCATCTCTAGACTCATTCAATCTTATCATTTTTTTAAAAGTGAGATCTCCAGAACTGGACACAATAACCCAGTGGGTTCTGACTAAAGCCCTATGTAGTTGGATTAGGACATCCTTCCTCCTGCTGGTGATCCCTCTAGTGACGCATCCCAGAATTTTGTTTGCCCTCACAGATATCTGGCCACACTCTTTACTCATTTTGCAGTCATCTGCTATGTGCACACCTAAATTCTTTTCTTATGTTGTTCTGTATAACACTGTACCCTCATAACTGTTCTGTTCTTAAATGCATGATTATACATTTAAAAACATTGAACTGCAGCTTCCACATTTTTTACCAATTTTCCAGCAATGCTAAATTGTTTTCCACATTATGAATACACACAGCAACATCTACTCTATTATACACCTTTACATCATCTGCTTTTTTTAACATCTTCTTTTATACCACTTACAAACACATTGAACAGAATAGGACATAAGACTGAGCTTTTTGGTATACCACTTGTGACTTATCAGATTATGCCCCATTAATACTCAAATACTCAAATAGGAAGCCAACTTCCTATTCGCTGCCCAGTGGGTTCTATGACAATTCACCATAGCCAACCCACCATGATCAACTAGCCACAACCCACTCACAATGGCTAACTCTCCACGGCCATCTCGTCACAGGACAACTCACTGCAGGACAAGAGTTACACTAATATCAAAGAAATGGTGGAATAAAATCATTAAAGAAAGGATGCAAAAGGATGGACAGATTAAAATGTTAATGGCAAAAATTAATTTTTATTTATTTATTTTAAATAATTAAATATAATTGTTACATTGTCCTGCAGCAAGTTGTCCCATGGTGAGTTGGCTATGGTGAGTTGTCCCACCATGAGTTGGCCATAATGAGTTGGCTGTAATAAGTTGGCCATAGCAAATTGGCCATGGTGAGTTGGCCACAGCAAGCTCATTTTTATGAGCTCATGTGGAACTATATCAAATGCTTTGCTACAATCCATATAGGCTATGAGCTCTATCTAACAAAATGAAATTCAATGTAGAAAAAAGTAAGGTTTTATAAGTAGGCAAGAAAAATCAAATGCACAGGTACAGATTAGATATAATTGGCTCAATAGCAGTAACTGTGAGAGTGATCTAGGAGTTCTAAATATTCTTAAATATGAACCAGCAGTGTGCAGCAGCAGCCCAAAAAGCCAATGCAATCCTAGGTTAACAGAGAGATAGTATCAAGATCACATGAAGCATAAGTACCACTTATAAAGCCTTAGTAAGACCAGACTTAGAACACTGCATCTGGTTTTAGTCACCATATTATAAAAAGATGTAGACTCTGGAAAGTGTGCAGAAAAGAGCAATAAAAATGATTAGGAGGCTGGAGGCTAAAACACCTAAAGCCACACTTCTTTTGGTCCATCAAGTTATATGCTTTTAAATTTTCACTATTTCTTTTTTTCCCTTTCAGGAATTGTTTTCTGAAGAAAACTACCAGCAACACACTGGACATATTCAGTTAGCGTGGTAAAGGGTACACCTTTGGAAGATCTGAAGGACCAGGTTGAAAACAGATTATTCTGGGGAAAAATCTATGTGGTTGCTAAAGGTCTGTATTGACTTGATGGCACAAATCATGTTTATCACTTTGTAAGTCAGAATTTTATCTAAAACATATAATTAAGCTTGTACCTTTAATTAAATCATGATTTCCATTTATTAGTTTATTATCTATTATATTTGTTAGAAAATATGTTCAAATATATCTGCAAGAGTGTGATTACCAGCACAGTACAGTAATGTGTTTTGTTTTCTTCATGAAGCTATGCTTTTATTGTCTTTCCGACTCAAATCAACATGCAAGGGAGACAGGGAGACAGGGAGTAGCAAAGTTATTCCATGTTTTCCTAATCTTTTGAAATATATATATTTCATTATAGAATATGTGGACTGATTATGAAAAATCCTTGTAAAATCATTAGCTATTGCTTCCAATTTTCTGGCTTTCTGAAGCTTCAGCCCAAAAGATAAATAACCTGCTCTAAGTTTTCTATTTTGTGATAAAGAATGCAAGGTTGATAGAAACAGGAGGAAATATTTTTTTTTTTTTAAAAGGTACTGCCAGTGAGAAGGTAAGAGGAACAGAGGAAAGTATTTTATTATGAGTCAGCGGGGAATTTGCAAATGGTTCTAGGTTTATTGGCTATATTGGTTTGGTCTGCTGGGAAATAATTGAAGGGCATATTTCAATATTTCTCCTGTTCAAGTAATCAAACAAAACACAATTTAAACATTTTAAATGATAAATTCAGTGAAAATCAGTTATTGTAATTGTTTGTATTTCAAAACATTATCATGACCATATAAATGTAGTTAACAAAGCATTAAATCATTGGTTAGCATACAAACAAAACGTAAGACAGTAAATTACAGCAATGATTAGATAATTATTGTATAATCAAATTAGCATTTAAGTAAATATTAACAGTTATACTCATAATTACAGCAATATCTCCACCAAAACTCAAAGCATATTTATATAAAATTTTAAAGCATTTCATTTATTCTTACTATAGTTTCACAAATGTAAGAGAAAATTATGAATAGTATAAATCTATCAATTATAACATATTTCTTATTATCTGTATCTCATCCCAGACAGAGGATGACACATTCTTGACATAAATGACTTGTCAATAGGTTGTTGCATGATAATGATAATAATGGATACAGAATGCCATACTTCTAATACACTTCTACACCATTGCAAATAATAACAATTTATAAGGTCAACTGTGCAACCATACTAATAGAAAAAGAACAACATCTGCTTATCCCAGGTCCTTGGGAAGGATTTAGTGGATGGATAAAAATGTTAAATCTAGTGAAAGCATCTGGCTGACTGTGTGACCCACTGTAATAACAACAATAAATTACAGTATTTCTATTTTTGCTTTGCTATTCTTATTTTTAGTTCAGGAACTTATCATGGCATCCAGGACTCCCTAGTGCTCTGTGAGGTAGGTTGAGTTGAGAGCATGACTGGCCTAACAGCAGTGTACAAGGATTAAAAAACAAATACATAATTAAAAAAACAAATCACAATATATGAGCCATGGCAATGTTAACAACAGCAATCATAGAAAAGCACACCAATAGTAGCAGAATTTGGACTTTAGCACCTTGGCAAAGGTTAACAAGTCAGAATCATTTAAATTCCAAGGACGCTTTTCCATAGAGCAGGCACTGTCACAGAGAAAGCCAAATCCAGGATCCAACAAGATAACATTGTTTATTGGAAGAGACTCATGGCCTCTTTGCTAGATCCAGTGGGCTGAACAAAGGCAGTGCAGAAAGGCAGTATTGCAGCTAGCCTGGTTCTATATCAGGCAGACCGTTATATACCATAGGTCGGGGGTTGCCAACCTTTTGGACGTCAGGGACCACCAAACTCATAATTTTAAATCCCGCGGAGCACTAATATGAATTTTGACTGATGGTGGCTTGCTGATATTGGTGGAAAAGTCGGTCCCATATTCCATCCAGAGCTGCAGTAGTCACAGGACTGGCCCTTTGGTCATCCCGGAGCAGCTGCTCCTCCATCCAGGTGCACCGGCCTCTCATGAACTGGAAGAGCTGCTCCAGGATGACCAGTTCTGTGACTACTGCAGCTCTGGAATATGGGACCGACTTTCCTACCAACATCAGCAAGCCACCCTGGGGAAGATTTCCCTCCCCCACTATTGGTCTTACCTTCAAGTTCTAGCTCGCGTCACTCTACTCAAGGTAAGGTTTGCATTTGGCTGAAGTGTGGGCTGGCTAGGTGGCCAGCTTAGCCTTGTGTTCCCACACAGCCTGGATTAATTGCTTTGGGGGGAGTGCTTTGGGGGGGGGGACATTTGTCTGAGGACCACCAAAATTTTCTCACAGACCACCAGTGGTCCCCGGCCCACTGGTTGGTGACCACTGCCATAGGAAATAGCCACCACTTTGAATTGCACGTGGGCCATGTCTACTAAAAAACAAAAACATTAATGAGACATGTTAAACTGTTTTCTTAAATTCATACAATATCCAATTTACAATTTTTTTGAATATGAAATGAACTTTTGAGAGTATAATATTTATCCATGTGCCATCTTTCCACAGCAAGTAAAATGTGGTAAATTACTTTGTTTCATATTGTTGAAAGGCTAAATTATGCACTGAAAATGCTTCATATACAAAAAAAATACTTATTCCTTGTGATGAGTGGATGGTATCAACTGAATCATCTGACAAAGTTAATTTTCCAAATGTGTGTTTTAAAAAGTGATTTTGTTATGTTATAAATCTGTACTTTATCGCTTTCATATTCTTGTAACAAATGAATGAATCTCTCTGTGTGAATAACTGAAATGAAGTTTATATTACAAGAAAAGTACTCTAATACTAGGTTGCCTTATTTCTATTATCAAGATGCCTCTAGCAGTCAATTAAAGACTTAAATTACAGAATAGCAAAATATGAAATATCTAAATTATTAAAGGTCAATGAACACTGGCAGTATAAAAGGGAAAATTCCACCCCTAGAAAGTGTATGAAAAAGTATAAGTGCTGATAACCAGCTGTGAAACATTACAGACAATGCGTACCATTCTTATTGAGTTAATTTAGGGCCAAATAAGACATGCTGTGGAAAATCTGTGAATAGGATTTTTCACTATGGTCAGCTACCAAAGAGGAGATAAGTGATTTAGGATTAATGTCCATAACAGAGAGAGGATTTAATCTTTTCCTAATAGAATCATCCTCTCCAAATAAAAATGCTAAGGGACTTACAAAATTCCTACAGTTTTTCCTCATCTTGGTAAAAAAATATTGTAGGAGAGAAAACAGAAACAGTTTAGGCAGGCATAGGTAATCCCATAGTCTCTGTATTATTTAATTTAGAGCCAGTGCCCACCGCTCTAGTGTTTGTTATTACATTAAAATAACTGTAAAGATGGAAGGCTTTAATCACAGACCTCTGTTAAATCTAACTTTGCTACCTATGAGCTATTAGATAAAGGTAAAAGTTTATCCTATCCTATTCAATCCTGTCCAACTCTAGGGAGGTGCTTATCTCATTTTCTTAGCCAAGGGAGCCTTACATGGTCATGTGACCACATGATTATATGCCAAGGTGCATGGAATGCTGTCATCTTCCCACCAAAGTGGAACCTATTTATCTATTTGTATGCTTTCAAACTGCTAGGTTGGCAGTAGTTGAGGCAAAAACGGGAGGCTCATCCCAAGGTGCAGTGCTCAGGTCTTGAACCTGGGATGTTAGCTCTCCAGCTGTCAAGCTCAGTGTCCTTAACCACTGAGCCATTGCACCCCCATGAGCTATAAGATTTTATTTTCCACACTGAAAATTAAGGATTATAATAGGATTATAATTTATAAAATATCATTACATAATTATAATGTTAATGTAATTCCAGGGAAGGCAAAACAGATAGAGGAACCAAAGGTACTTCCTAAGGTACTAACAATATGTATGCTGATGATTGAACAATGATTGTACAGGAAAAAACATTTAAGGTTGAACAATGTTTAATAGAAACATTGTTAGAGATGGATCGATACTATTGAGATAATCAGTTAAGACCAAATCCAGCAAAAGCTCAGGTATGTGCCTTCCATCTTTGCAATAAGCAGGCTACTAGGAAGCTGCATATTATATGGAAAAGGGCATTATTGAATCATTGTCACAACTCTAAATATTTAGGGATCACTCTAGATATGACCCTAGCATATAAGCAGCACTGTACCAACATTAAACTAAAGGCCAGTGGGCAAAAATGCATCCTCGGGGAATTAGAGAGCTCTAACTGAGGTGCCAAATCAAGGATCTGACTAAAGCTGGAAATATTAAATTCATTGAATAGACTGAACATGGGTACCACAAGATCCAGAGACACTCTGAACAAATGGGGCTATCTGGTGGCTTCTGTTCTTTGCAATTGTGGTGACATACAGACAACAAGTCCTATGTATACCTTCCCTTTGTGTCTCAGTCAGTATACACTTGAGGATTTCATGGCAATGCAAGAGAATACAATTAATGTTGCTGGTTTCTGTTTAATTTTATATTTTAATCTTGTATTTTATATTTTATATTTTATATTTTATGCCATATAGTATCTTATTAATTGTGATGCTTCTGACACAAACAACTCTAATGGGAGAGTCTTAACCAGAACAGCTTAAAACCAGTACTGTACAATGAGTAGTTCTAAACAGGGGTGGGATTCAAATGTCTTAACAACCGGTTCTGTGGGTGTGGCCTAATTGGTGGGTGTGGCTTGGTGGTCATATGACTGGGTGGGCATGGCTTGCTGACTGGGTGTGGCTTGGTGGTCACATGACTGGCTGGGCATGGCTTATATGTAAATATTGTAATAATAATAAGTCTTTATTGATTAGCCCTTGGGCCATATCAAAATTGTAAATATTGTAAATATTTATGTAAATATTGAATTTTTTATTAAAAAGAGCAGCTTTTACCCAAAATCAGGCAAAGCAGGCAGATTGAGTTGCTTACAGAATCACAGATTCACCCAGAGATCTACCTTTCTGCAATCTATTGCCTGAGTCTGTCACATAACATTTTATAGCAAGCAAACTCAAAAGATTAACTCACAACACATCATGTATGTAATTACTGAATTTTATATATCTATCTATCTATATCTATATCGAGATCTATATCTATAGATATATATCTATCTATATCTATATCTATCTATATCTATCTGTCTGTCTGTCTGTCTGTCTGTCTGTCTGTCTGTCTGTCTGTCTGGTATTCAGCTTTGTTCAGGTATTTTCCCATGTCATTGTAGTTGTGCTTTTAAAGTTGTAGCAACGTTTCGGCAGAATCTCATCTGCCATCATCAAGATTATGCCGAAACGTTGCTACAACTTTAAAAGCACAACTACATGATGTGAGAAAATACCGAACAAAGCTGAATACCATACATGTAAGTACGCAAAACTTAAGAAAACAAATATATATATATATAATGTCTCCCCTTAATTTCAGGCGAGATAAAACCCAAAGCAGCCATTTCAGAAGTAATTCAAACTAAAACAAAGTTTCACAAAAGAACGGCTGGCAAAAATCCCAATACACAGCATAAATCTTCACCCTGTCCGGCAAGCCTGTCGTGACAATAAATCTCAAGCCTCAGAGCTTCGGCTGCAATGTCTTCACTCTCAAATAGTCACTTTGCTTTTGGCAAATTCCACCAGGCCAGCTGTGTCCTTTTATACTTAAACCACGTGCTAATTACCCTAATTATTGGCTCGCTCTTCTCTTTCTTTCTAACTGGGTTTGTCTCCTTAGTCGTCTCCTGTTCCTAATGTCTAACCATAAGTTTTCCAGATTCTCATCTCCGCTGGAAAACTCCCTCCTTCCTTCCCTGTCATCCATTCCCGGCTGCTGATTAGATAAAGCACCAGAGGAGGTCGAAGGTTCTGACCACTCTAATATTTCAGGTCTGTCATCCCTTGTTACCTCCATCTCCTCATCCTGGTTACTATTCCAATCACTCAGCAATGCCGGTTCATATTTCTCTGCCATGTCTTCCTCACTTGAACTCATATCTGCCACAGGAGCAGAATCCAAACCCGAAGCCACAACACTATCCCTCACCGCAGGGCCCTTCCCCCGGGTCTGACGATCCGGATGCGGTTTCGAAGGGAAACATTCATGAAAGTCCCGAATAATGTCTGGAGCATGAACTGCAGACGCATCTGTCCATGAAAAAACCTCCGAGTCATCCACTCTCTTCCCGACTAAATACTGGAAACGACCCTTGAGCCAACGTGAATCAGTAATGCTGACCACCGTGTCATCAACCTCAGCCTCATCACGGGGCGTTGATGGGGAAGTCATACCAGCGGGAGCACGTAGAGGACACTCCGGGGAATCAGGAACCAAAAGGGAACGATGGAAGACAGGGTGAATGCGCATGGAGCGCGGTAAGGTGAGTCGGTATGCCACAGGGTTGATGACCGCCTCAATCGGGAATGGACCGATGAAACGATGATCCAGCTTCCTTATTGGGCGATCGATCCAAAGGTGTCTTGTGGATAACCACACCTTGTCACCCACAGCTAACGGAGGCGTTGCTCGACGTGATCGGTCCGCAAACCGTTTATAGTCCTCTTTCGCCCTTTCGAGTTGTTGTACTACTAAACGGTGAACCGCTTGTAATTCCTCCAGAAAATCTTGTGTCTCAGGAACCGGGGAATCCATCAACGTTAATGGGAAGAAGCGCGGATGATATCCCACATTTGCGAAAAACGGCGTTACATGAGTGGAGGTGTGCTGCGAGTTATTAAAAGCGAATTCTGCCAATGGGAGGTATTTCACCCAATTGTTTTGTCGCTGATTGACAAAACACCTCAAATATTGGGTAAGAATGCCAATCACCTTCTCAGTCCCGCCATCAGTTTCCGGATGGTGCGCTGACACTAAGCACACCTGAACTTGTAACGCTGCCATTAACTGTTTCCAAAACTGCGCAGTAAACTGAACCCCACGATCAGAAACCACTCTATCCGGCAGTCCATGTAGACGAAAGATATGCTGTAAAAATAGCTGGGCCGTAGTGCGGGACGATGGTAATCTCCGACAGGGAATGAAATGAGCCATTTTAGTCAGCATATCAACTACCACGAGCACCGTCGTGAAGCCCGACGAAGATGGTAAATGCGTGAGAAAGTCCATGGAGATCGCTCCCCATGGTCTGCCCGGAGTCGGCAATGGTTGAAGGAGTCCAGGGGGCGCACCCGACACCGCTTTCGCTTGCCTACACTGGACGCAAGAAGCGACGTACGAAAACACATCATGACGAACCTGAGGCCACCAAAAAGTCTGGGTGACCAAATGCAAAGTTTTATAAAATCCAAAATGGCCAGCAGCGGAGTTATCATGACATTGTGTCATGATGAGAGCTCTCAGCGACCTGGTGGGTATGTATAATAAACCCCGATGTCGGAGCAAGCCCTCTTCAAAGGACCATGGGGAATCAGGTCCAACGTCCCCCCGTCTCTGCTGCATCCACGCATCCAATCGTTGCGCTTCCCATATGCGAGCCCACAAATCTACTGGATCTTGAAGTACGGCCAAGGATTCTGGTGGTAACACCATTCGTAGAGGAAGAGGATCCTCGGGACCGATATACTCGGGCTTCCGAGACAACGCGTCTGCCCTCCGGTTCTGTCCACCTGGAACATAAGTGACAGAGAAATTGAACCTTGTGAAAAACAACGACCACCGAATCTGGCGTTGGTTCAACTTCTTAGCGGTGGACAAATGTTCCAAGTTTCGATGATCCGTCCGAACCTCTACCTTGTGCCGAGCCCCCTCTAAATGATGTCTCCAGGTCTCAAAGGCAGCCTTAATAGCCAACAACTCCTTTTCCCAGATGGTGTAATTGCGCTCAGAAGCTGTGAGCTTCCTAGAATAGTATGCGCATGGGAAAAGAGGCGTGCCATCCTTCGAAGCTTGTAACAGTACCGCTCCGATAGCGACGTTAGAGGCATCTGTCTCAACCACAAATGGACGATTCGGATCAGGATGCCTCAATATCGGCTCGGCCACAAACGCTTTCTTTAAAATTTCAAAAGCCTGTTGTTGTGGGGCCCCCCACAGAAACGGGACCTTCTTACGGAGGAGCTGAGTTATGGGATCCATTAATTTAGCAAAGTCCGGGATAAAAGTCCGATAGTAGTTGGCGAATCCCAAAAGACGTTGTACGTCCTTAACTCGACGAGGGGCTTCCCAACTACACAAGGCCTCAACCTTTTTAGGGTCCATAGCAATGCCCTTGGGAGAAATGATGTGCCCTAAAAACTCTATCGACGACTGAAAAAAGAAATACTTCTCCAGTTTCGCGTAGAGTTTATGCTCCCGAAGACGCTGAAGCACTTGACGAACCTGCTGAAGGTGGTGATCTCTGGACCGAGAGTAAATCAAAATGTCGTCCAGATACACCACGACAAACCTATCCAGCATGTCCTGGAAAATGTCGTTCATCAAATGCTGGAATACAGTTGGAGCGATGGTCAAACCAAATGGCATGACGGTGTACTCGAAATGACCATAACGAGTGCCAAACGCCATCTTCCACTTGTCCCCCTTGCGCATCCGAACCAGGTTGTAGGCCCCACGCAGATCGAGTTTAGTGAAGATTGTAGCCTCCCGCAACCGCTCCATCAATTCCGGAATGAGCGGCAAGGGATAGCTATTCCTCACTGTGATAGCGTTTAATCGTCGGTAATCACAACAGAGATGAAGGTCTCCCGACTTCTTTTTAACAAAAAGAACGGGAGCTGAAAGAGGGGACGACAAGGGTCGAATAAATCCCCGAGCTAAGTTTTTATCTAAAAACTCTCGGAGCGCAACCAACTCAGGCTCTGACATGGAGTATAACCGCCCCTTTGGCAATGGAGCATCCGGTATCAGGTCCACGGCACGATGTGGTGGTAATTGGTCTGCCTCCTGTTCGCTGAAAACATCGGAGAAGTCCGACAACTCCGAAGGAATTGAGACAGCAGGAGCGGCGATATCTTGGCCAGCACAGACATGCCTCAGGTGGTCCACACATTGTAGACTTGGAAAAGAAATGGCGTTCTGCGCCCAAGCCACCAACGGATCGTGCAAACGCAACCAGGACACTCTGAGAACCAAAGGGAGATGGAGGTTCGAGGTGATATAAAAACTTATCGTCTCCTCATGATCCCCAATAAGCATACGCACTGGCTGAGTGGCGAAACGAATGGGTCCCGTCTTGAGTTCACGCCCATCTACAGTTTCCACCTTAATGGGTGGATTTACAGGAATCAAAGGAATTTCAAAATGTTTGACAAAAGCACAGTCCATAAAGCTGGTTGTAGCCCCTGAATCCACCAGCAAAACGGCGGGAATTCCCTCCTTCTGGGACTGCAAAAAGATACGAGTGTCCAAAAGTAAATGCCGAGGAGGGCCAGGATTTACTTCAGCAATTTGGGATGGGGGTGTAGGATGTGCCCGACCTAGGGTTTCCCCGAGGTCGGGCCTACCCCGTTTCCCGATGGGCCAGGAGTGGTTTCGGGCACAGGTCTGCGAGTCCCCCTCCGAGTGCAGGAATTTGCAAAATGTCCTGGATCCCCGCAATAAAGGCACAAGCCTTCCTGGAACCTTCTTGAACGTTCTCGCGCCGTTAAGCGAGGGCGGAGTGCGCCTAACTCCATTGGCTCCCCAGCCTTAACCGTGGTTTGGAAAACTCCCGGTGACTTTGTTTGTGCACGAGAAAACGAAGGTGGTTCCATAATGGGCCGTTTGCTTCCACGTTGCTGTAAACGAGCTTCAATACGTAAGCACTGGATTACCAATGCATCCAGAGTTGAAGCCTGCTCTGCATGGACTAGCTCATCCTTGATGGCATCAGACAAGCCTTCCTGGAATGCAGCCATATGAGCCGGTTCGTTCCAATTAGAGTCCATACACAGCAAACAAAATTCTGCAATGTATTCCTGCAGGGGACGTTTCCCCTGATTAATGTCCCATAACCTTCTAGCCACAGTTTGTATTTTAATTGGGTTTTCGAACATAACTCTCATTTGTTGGAGAAAACCCTGGAAATTGTCCAACAATGGGCTATCTTGAACTAACAAGGGAGTAGCCCATTTGGCAGCCTGCCCAGTTAATAGACTAATCATAAATCCTACTTTAGCCCGGTCATTTGGGAAATCTTCAGGCCTCAGAGATATAAACAATTGGTACTGACCCATAAATGCCAGGAACATGTCCGTTTGCCCTGAAAATTTCTCCGGCATGAATACCGGGCTTTTCCTCAAGGGAGAGGCCGGGGGAGCAGCAGCAGGGCTTTGCAAACTGGAAATATGATTCAACAGTTGTGTTACCTGATTTTGGAGAGTCACATTGCTTTGAAGTAGTTGATTTATCTGTCGTTGTTGCTCCTCCACCAAACGCTGCAGTTGGTTTGGATCCATCTTGAATTAAAGATGGTTTGTGTGGCCAGAAGCAAAAATGTTATGTCTCCCCTTAATTTCAGGCGAGATAAAACCCAAAACAGCCATTTCAGAAGTAATTCAAACTAAAACAAAGTTTCACAAAAGAACGACTGGCAAAAATCCCAAAACACAGCATAAATCTTCACCCTGTCCGGCAAGCCTGTCGTGACAATAAATCTCAAGCCTCAGAGCTTCGGCTGCAATGTCTTCACTCTCAAATAGTCACTTTGCTTCTGGCGAATTCCACTAGGCCAGCTGTGTCCTTTTATATTTAAGCCACGTGCTAATTACCCTAATTATTGGCTCGCTCTTCTCTTTCTTTCTAACTGGGTTTGTCTCCTTAGTCGTCTCCTGTTCCTAACGTCTAACCATAAGTTTTCCAGATTCTCATCTCCGCTGGAAAACTCCCTCCTTCCTTACCTGTCATCCATTCCCGGCTGCTGATTAGATAAAGCACCAGAGGAGGTCGAAGGTTCTGACCACTCTAATATTTCAGGTCTGTCATCCCTTGTTACCTCCATCTCCTCATCCTGGTTACTATTCCAATCACTCAGCAATGCCGGTTCATATTTCTCTGCCATGTCTTCCTCACTTGAACTCATATCTGCCACAGGAGCAGAATCCAAACCCGAAGCCACCACATACATACATACATACATACATACATACATACATACATACATACATACATATATATATATATATATATATATATATATATATATATATATATATTTTCTTAAGTTTTCGCGGGTACTTACATGTATGGCATTCAGCTTTGTTCGGGTATTTTCCCACGTCATTGTAGTTGTGCTTTTAAAGTTGTAGCAACGTTTCGGCAGAATCTCATCTGCCATCATCAAGATTCTGCCGAAACGTTGCTACAACTTTAAAAGCACAACTACAATGACGTGAGAAAATACCCAAACAAAGCTGAATACCATACACAAACAGATCCCCCCTGATACCTCCAGCTCAAACACACCCCAACCAGGCACCCAGATGAAACCTAGCTTCCTAACTAATGATAGCCATCCATTCACCCAGAGCCAAGCTGCACTAAAGGCCTCCAATAAAGTAACACAATGTTCCCAGCCAATCAAGATACAAAAAGAGCCAAAAAAACAGACAGAAGATATTAGAAACACCAATCAAGCAGAACACAGCAAACTCCAAGACCAATAAACACAGACCAAGACTCTTAACCAATCAGGATGAAGAAAAAACAATTCTGGCACAGCAATAGGCTTCCCCAAATTCAAATCTGAAACCACTGTAAAAGCCTGACTCACAGATGAACACTATACAGAAGCCTGATGATGGCAGATGAGATTCTGCCGAAATGTCGCTACAACTTTAAAAGCACAACTATGACATGGGAAAATACCCGAACAAAGCTGAATGCCACATATATATATATATATATATATATATATATATATATATATATATATATATATATATATATATATATATATATATATATATATGTTTTCTGAGGTTCTCGCGGGTATTTGTATGTGATCTTTGGTTATTCGGGTTCTATCCCGCGTAGATTCAAAGTATCGATAGGCTGGTGCGGCTTAGTGCCACTGCTTGCACTGGCACTGCTGAAAGTGCACCAGCCTGAAGATGGCGAGTGGACCTCGCCAAACGCTGCTCTAGATACTTTGAATCTACGCGGGATAGAACCCGAATAACCAAAGATCCATATATATATATATATATATATATATATATATATATATATATATATATATATATATATTTTCTTAAGTTTTCAGGGTACTTACATGATGATGGCAGATGAGATTCTGCCGAAACGTTGCTACAACTTTAAAAGCACAACCATATATATAGCAACTTTTACCCAAATGCAGGCAGGCAGATTGAGTTGCTCAATCACAGAATCACAGATTTACTCACAGATCTACCATTCTGCAATTTACTACCTGAGTCTAAACTGAAAAACAGAATCTTCAGTCCTAAGGAACATTCACATCTGCTTTTAGGTTAGCTAGAAAGCAAGGAATCCAACAATTTCCTGCTTTCTAGCTAATCTAAATCTGCTGGCACAGCAGAACAGCTGATGGTTGAGGGGGAAAAAAGGAAAAGTAGCAACTTAGCAGGCAAGTTTGCCAGGTAAGGAGCGAGTGAGCGGGGAGGAGAGGGGCCAGCCAGTGGCACGATTTGCTGGTTCTCCAAACTGGGCAGAATCATAACAACCGATTCTATAGAACCGGTCTGACCAGGTAGAATCCCACCCCTGGTTTCAAACTTAACTTCATTAACATAACTCATTTGTTATATGAATTTATCCTATAATGTGGAGAGATTACTGACTAGAATCAATCACAATATTGTATTCTAAAGATGTTACAGTTCCAATTTGGTAATACTGGAATAGAAATGGAACAACACCATCTAAATGCAGCTCTAGCTTGTGGAAGATTTTAATTCTCTAATATATTTGAGGTGCTAAAATTCTCTACAGAACTGTCAATACCACATACCATATAACCCAATCCTGCCATTAAAAAAGAATTTCTATGCACATAATTCAGGCTAGAGTTCTCTATGAGAATTACTTCTCAACAAGCATTCATAGGATGGTATTGCCAAGATTCCTTCCTCTAAATTAAGATGATTTTTCATTTTAATTGGGTTCATTTCATAATATATAAATAAGATTAATCCAGGTTTAGCATGTGTTATCTTAACAATTTAAACAGACCCTTATGAAGCATCATAGATAATGTATTTGTTTTTCTGAGCTTAGTTTCAATGTACATTTCAGACTTTATAAATACTTAAAATACTTAGAATCAAAAGGTCAGACTGGTGTATGGAATTTAGAATGGAGTGAAAAATTTTAATTGGTTGTAGCAAGAATAACTTAAATAAGAATCATATTTAGACAGCACAGGGTTAAAAAAAATGAAATACACGGAACAAGTAACACTTCTGGTTAACATAGTTTATATTTGGAGAGGGCACCTCTACAAACACAAGCTTATAAAGATTCTGTTATATCAGAGCATATTACTATTGATGTTCAGATTAATCTGTAAGTCTAGGGAACCTAAGGTTGAAGAGTAAGGTCAGATTTGCTGTCTCCCCCTCCCCCTCATTTGAATTTTCTATGAGGGCAGTAACTACTGCGAATAATAAAATCTTAAGTGCCCATGGTGCCAGGTTGTGAAATGAAAGACTTTACTTACCTAATAACTAGATGTGGCAGATAACTTGGTAGAATGCTATATGGTCTATGTTCCAATTAAATCTTAACCAGCTTCTTTTGATTTAGTTTTTGTCTTCAGTTTTATTTGGGCCTATCCATTAATCCTTTGTTCATACTTCCTCTTTTGTTGACAAGGCTTTTTCTAACACTTCTATAGAGAGTAAATTTGGTGTGGGGATTAAGGCATCAAGCTAGAAACTGACAGATCATAAGTTTTAGTCCCACTTTTGATATAAAACCATCTGGATGACCTTGGGCCATTCACTTTTGCTCAGCTCTAGCAAATAGGTAATGGTAAAATACTTCTGAAATCTTGCCTATAAAACTGCAGGGACTCATTCAGGCAATTTCTGGGTCAACAGACTCAAAGGCACAAAAATGAGCAAATAGTTTCCCCAAAATGTTTGCTGTTTTGTATTATTAATAAACAGTATTTATTATTTTAAACATACATTATTGGTCCCTAGATGGAGGAAATGTCCTTGTGTCCTTCAGCTAGCAAAAGGGAGGGAATAAATATTTTCTTTATTTTGGCCTTGTTCCTGTAAGACTAATTGAAAAAAAATGGTGATGGGAGAAAATATCAGCTGAAGGCAAGTGCTGTATCACCCTGGACTGTCCTGGTAAGATGGGGCAGACCCATGTTAAAGAAACCTTAACAACATTAAACTACTATACTGTGGCAGTCCTGAAGCAAAAACAATGTGGTGCAGGAAGTTAATGTAATGTTCAATAGTCATAAATTCATTCATCTTGCCTTAAGTATAACTACAGTATATCTTATCCAAACCTGTTCTATGAGGCAAGAGATGTCACCTTCACAAAAGTCAAACTGCAGCTATTTGCTGTCTTGAATTTATATATATACAAAATCTTTTGTTACCTAGAATAGCTTTGGGTTTAAGCACAATGTAAATATAGTTTGAGTGTTTTAGTTTCTCACAATTTATTGAGGATTTGCTTACTTTATTTTAAAATATTTGCCGATTGCATGCTTATAATATCAAAAGGTGATATTTGATTATTTATTTATTCACAAGGGGTTATATGCTGCTGTAATCAGTAACAATAGCTTTTCCAATAATTACATATTTTTACTATCTCATAAATGACTCATTGCAGCTACAGTATGTCCCAAGTGTGCCTTAAAAAGTATTCTCTTATGTATTTATGCAAGTTTTATCTGACTCTCCAATACAGCTACTTTATGAAAGTGAAAATTGGACTTTAAAATGCAGGATAGGAAGAGTATGGATGCCTTTGAACTTTGCTGTTGGAGAAGACTCCTGAATACACTGTGGGTAAGCAAGAAAATAAAACAATGGATCATCAAATATATCAAATCATAGTCCTCGCTGGAAGTACAAATGACTGTACTTTGGGCACATTATACAAAGATTCAGTTCTCCGAAAAGGGTTCTAATGCTTGGAAAGATAAAAGAAAAGAGAAGAAGAGGATGACCAGTAAGGTGACTGGACAAAGTTATAATAGCAATAAATGCATCTTTAGGAGACTTCAAAAGTGTAGGTTAGGGATAGAATATCTTGGAAAAAATATGTGGTCACTAAAAGTTAAAAATGACTTCAATCAATCTCTTGTAGGGTCAATTTTCTTACAATGAAAAGTATTCTGGTTTTCTGGATGATAAGCCAACTAGAATATGCTTTTGCCAGGAATGTAACTTGTTTTAACTGAATAACAAAAAAAAACAACAACAAAAAAAACGGAGTTGGAAGCAGGGGTGTGATTCAACTGGTGTAACAACCGTGCAGAGGGTTTGCTACTGACCTTCTCCTGCAATCCTGCACTCTACCTGTATGTTAAACAGCTGATGCACGGCAATCGATTGTGCTGCGTGAAGCAGCTGAGTTGAAAACCAGGAAATAAAGGTCAGGGCAGTCAAAGCAGACAGAAGGGTCAACAGCTGATTGTTGGAGTGAAATGGTTCATTCACAGATGATCCTTGGAGCTATCGGTTTGGCTGAACCAGGCCGAACTGATAGAATACCACCTCTGGTTGGAAGGGACCTTGGAGTCTGCTTGAAAGCCTATAACATTTCAGACAAATAGGGTTCTCTTCTTAAATTTTTACTATTATTATGGATCATGTCGACAACCAGATGTTTAGATTGGATTTTGCATTTTTATCTACTTATCAAATCCTTCTCAAGGACTGGTATAGGCAGAAATTGATGTTTGATGGTGTTAAAGGAATCATCATAGAATATAACCTGTTCCATGTCAATCTGCTTTTGCAATTGACTGATGGTGATTTTGTCAATGCCGAAGGTGTTCAACTGTTCCAGATATCTTGAATTACACCTAATACCTTACTGTTGGTACTATCTTTGTGCGCTTTTTTTGCCACAGTTGTTCTAATACTATCTGCAGATCTTTGTACTTTGTGATTTTTTTTCCAGTTCTTTATCTTTTATTTTGCTGTTTCTAGGTACTGCAGCATCCACAATCCCAACTTATTTGTCTTCCTTAATGACAATTGTTAAGTCTGGTGTGTTATGTGGCATGTGCTGAATGTTTGAATTCTAAGTCCCGGAGCAATTTAGTTTTTCATTTTCTATGACTTTCTTTATTTTATGGTGCCACCAGTTCTTGCCTTCAGGCAAATTATATTTCTTGCTGATCTTACAGTGGTGGTGTAGGTCTTTAGGCACAGCACCCAGTGTGCCAAGTACCACTGGTTTATGCCAGAATTTCTGCAGTTCGATTCTCAAGTCCTGATATCTGGTGACTTTTTCAAGTTGTTTCTCATTGATTCTGTTGTCACTAGGTATGGCAATGTCAATGATCCACACTTTTTTTTCTCTACAATCATGATATCTAGGGTATTGTGTTCCAAAACTTGTCAGTCTGTATTTGGAAGTCCCACAGTAGTTTTGCATGCTCATTTTCGACCACCTTTTCAGGCTTATGATCCCACCAGTTCTTTACTACAGGCAGATGATAGTTGTGACACAAATTCCAGTGGACCATCTGAGCAACTGTGCTGTGACATTGTTTGCAGTCAGTCTGAGCGATTGTCTTGCAACAGCTCAGTATGTGATTGATGGTTTCGTCCAATTCTTTGCAGAGTCTGCATTTGGGGTCATCAGCAGATTTTTCTATTCTGGCTTTGATTGCATTCATTCTGATGGCTTGTTCTTGGGCTGCAAGAATCAGGCCTTCTGTTTCTTTCTTCAGTGTTCCGTTGGTCAACCATAACCAGGTCTTTTCCTTATCTACTTTTCCTTGGATCTTTTCAAGGAACTGTCCATGCAGTGCTTTGTTACACCAGCTGTCAGCCCGAGGTTGCATTGCTGTTTTCCTGTATTAATTTTTGGTTTGCTGCACTTTGAGCAGCTTCCTATTGTTGACCTTCATCAAAGCTGGTCCAACACTGTCTTTCACATAATCTGCCAGAGTGTGCTTCTCTTCTTCGACTGTCTGCTTCACTTGCAAAAGTCCTCTGCTGCCTGCTTTTCTGGGCAAGTATAGGCTGTCAACATCACTACGCGGGTGCAGCGCATAGTGTATGGTCATCAGTTTTCTCATTTTCCCATCTAGGCTGTCCAGCATAGCCTGTGTCCAGTTTACAATCCCAGAAGTATATCTGATGACGTGGATGGCCCAGGTATTTATAACCTTGATGGTGTTCCTGCCATTCAGTTTGCTTTTTAGAAGTTTTCTGACCCTTTGTGTGTATTCTTTGCTAACCACATTTTTCACTTGCCCGTGCTTGATATTGTCCAGCTTCATTATGCCCAGGTATTTGTAGGCTTCGGGTTGGTGGCACTTGATGGTTTGTCCATCAAGCATTTCAATTCAAATCACTTTCTACAACCTTCCCTTTCTTCAGTGCCACTATGGCGCATTTGCCCAGGCCAAACTCCATGCTGATGTCAGTGCTGAAATTTCAAACTGTATTGATTAGTGACTGGATTTCAATTTCTGATTTTCCATATAACTTCAGATCATCCATGTACAGCAGGTGAGAGATTTCCTGTAAATTTTTAGCAGTTTGATAACCCAGGTTAGTTTTCTGTAAAATTGTTGACAGGGGGGTCATGGCAATGATGAACAGAAGAGGTGACAAAGAATCACCCTGGAAAATCCCTCTTTTGATGTTGACAACTCTGTAGCTTTCACTTTAAATAAACAGTTCTGTTTTCCAGTGCTTCATCGCATTTGCAGTGAAAGTACCAATGCACTTGCATATTCAGATGACATCTAGGCACTTGATTATCCAGCTGTGCAGTAGTGAATCAAATGCTTTCTTGTAGTCAATCCAAGTTGTATGCAGATTTGTTTTTTGGCTTTTGCAATTCTCTAGAATCATTTCGTCGATCAGGAGATGATCTTTTGTGCCTCTGCTTCCTTGTTTGTTTCCTTTCTGCTCTACTGGAAAGATATTATTTGCTTCTAGGTAGTCCTGGATCCTGTCAGCAATGATGCCAGTCAGCAGCTTGAACATGGTTGGCAGACACGTTATTGGCCTGTAATTTGCAGGTGTTGCCCCTTTTGCTGGATCCTTCTGTATCAAGTAGGTTTTCCCAGCTGTTAACCATTCACTGATGTTTCCTGTCTGCAGCATCTCATTGAATTGTTCGGCCATTTTTCCATGCAGGTATTTGAGCCAAAAGCCATGCAGTTGATCATTGCCAGACGATGTCCAGTTCTTAACTTTTTTCACTCTGTTGCTTATCATTTCATTAGTTATTTCCAGTTGGTCCATTTTGTTCTTGGAGAATTTCATCTCAAAGTCTCTGATCCACCCAACATTTTTGTTGTAACATTTCTCAGTCTCCCACAGGTCTTTCCAAAACTGAGCAGTTGCTGTTTTCTCAGGTTTTTCAATTTTCATATCACCTGTCTGATTCAGACTGATAGAACCATCTTTGGTCTGATTAGAACAATTGATTTTGTTTGTACTGAAGATTCTCTGATAGCAGCAACAGCCTGCAAGGAGATTTAGAAGCTGGGCTTCCAGAACAACTGGTGAGCTGAAACTGGAAGGCGGGGTCGAAATATATATGTATTTCTTTCAGACTAATTCTTAATTGTTATTAAATAACAATTAAGGTGATTTTGTGTTTCTTTTTCCTTTTAGTACAAATTCATATGAAAAACTGCTCTAAGGAATATGTTGATGAAAAGGAGGGCAACTTAATGAAAGGAACGATAAGGCAAGGTAGGTTAAGTGAAGGATATAAAATAATAGCCAACCCAAGGTCGAATGTTTAGGAATTGGTATACCTGAGCTAAGAATTTGGTTTCAGGTAATGTCAGCAACTAATAAAAGTTAGATACTGGTTGAGAGAACATCCAGAAAATTGAACAAAAATGAAGTTAGAAATTATTCATTCCTATAGAAATTACAGAAGTGTACCATATGAACCAGTGACTCAGATATTTAATCCCCACAGGGCCAGAAATGACCGCCAAATCAGCTGTTCCAAAACCACCCAGGTAGAGAACTAAATCTGGCTTCAGAGAAGCTATTACATTTGAAGATAATGAAATTATTCAGTTAGTTGGTACAGTCTTTGTTGCCAAAGGGCAGGGCAAAAGAAGCTGGATAACCTATGCTCTAGGCACTTGTATGAAAGGAAAGTGCATCAATATTCCTAATCTGAAGATCAAAGATAAACTTTACTTGATAGCAATCCTGTCAGGATAAGATTTTTACTAAGAGATTTAACAGCAGCAATTTTATTACAAAAGTAGTCACCAAAGAGTGACTAAGAAAGAAGAAATCCAGAAGTTTAGAGGATACAGATGACTTTTATTTAGTATTTACTGATATCCAATATATATATGGATGTAAACACACACAAGCATATATATTTAATATTTAGTTAAATAAAATCCTTTATTAAAAAGTTGATTTTCTATTTGAAGAAAATAACAATATTCATAAGGCTGAATCAAAACATATGTTATTCAAAAGATCTATTTTTTCCATAAATATAAATGAAATTATCTTCTGGGTTAAATTATAGTACATAACATTACTTCATCACATGTGAAATCAATTTTGATTCCATGGCACATCAAGAAAACCTTTCAGCACTTGTGGTCTTCTTTATATTCCTTTTCATGAGATGCCATATAACAAAATGGGATTAATTGTCTGACAATGTCAAATAGCTAGAATTCCTTCAGGAAGAAGTCAACATTAATTCAAATCTTTTATTTCAAATCTTTATGGGATAAAGAGCAGTTTTAATGCAATGCTTTGAAAATGAGAAAACCTAGATGCCAGTATAAACATTTGCACTTGGATATGAAACTGTCAGATTACATCTTCATATTGCTCAAAAGTGTCTAATCACTATATGTCTTCAAGGTAGAGGCATTTGCTATATATATATATATTTTCTAATTCTAGATGTTTGATAAATTTAGTAGTACACATCATCTGAATTTATGCTTATTGTTTTTTTACCTTATATTCCCAAGTGTATTATATCTTTACTTACTTACCTCTCTAAACCATCTCAAGCAGCCAGACAATGGATAACAATTCTTTCATAAAGTAATTAAATCTGAAGCCATCCAACAATAATCACTCCCGAAAAATAATATGCAGATTATAATCGAACCACTTCTTCATCCTGCTTTCCTGACATCTTTGGATGTCACATCCTTTAAAATGATCTGTTTTATCCCCAAAGTTTTGTAAAAGAGGAAACATTTGTTTCTCTCAGAAATCCTAATAGTAAGTGGTAACCGGACAGTAGGAAGACTGAATGAAAAATTGCATCCTGTTTACTAATATGCATTGCGTTGCTGATCTTTTTACATCTGTCTGTGAACAATAAAAATATTTTTTAAAGAAAAAAATCCATTTCTTATTAATGTGTAGACATGTGTTTTTTGTTTTTCTTTATTCAGTCTGAGATAAAACATTGTACCCAAATTCAATTGCCAGACTGTGAAGAACTTGGAGAATTATGTTTCTGAAGCTTGTGGTGCTGAGTAATTGAGATGCAATTCAGGGTTAGAAAAGATTCATTATCTTGCTATGACTGTTGTTTTGAATATTCACTAGTCTTCTTGCCTCAGATAACTAAGCAATTGATCCTTCCTTTTTGTTGTGTTTTTTTTAAAGACACATTTGTTTCAGCTAGCCTTTGTCTAATTCTTTCTGCCCTTCTCGAGCTCTTTTATTAAATTTTTTCTCCAGCACTTTATCTAAATTAGATTCCCAGCCCATTAAATAAAGCATGTCTCTTTTTGGGGTTTTAAACTCCACTGTGTTTTTTAACATTGTTATTTAAGGTGCTGTGTAAATAAACAATGTCTCTCTTTTATGAAATTAGGAAACCACAATAGCTTTCCCCCTGGAATAGCTAAAATCATGGCCTCTTTTATTTGATTAGAAGCATTTGTTTAATGTCTAAAAGACATATGGCTCTACAGGATGTTTAATCAAACAATTGTTGCCTCTATGGTTAAGGTTTACCTTTTTGATAGATTTCAGAAACTGAATGACTAGAAACATGAAACATTTTTGAAATCTATTTTTCTTGGTATATGAAATCCATATGGAATATGCTTTTTTCACAACAAAATATATTTTACCTGCTTCAGCTGTTCAGCATTTTGAATTTGATTCCCAAAAGCTGCAGTCCAGGTTTAAGGAATTGCGAACAGGTGTTACTGTCATGCCTTGCTTGCTCCAGAACATTCCTTGAAAATCGAATCAGAAGCATTGTACAACCTTATTAACTAGAATGTTCACAGAGGTTTTACACTGTAGTTATTTATTTCTATGCAGAAGTAAGGCCCATTGAATACCCTGGCTCTAGCTCCAGGGAATTTAAAATGGATATGATTGTAGCTCAAGAGTCTTGCAGCAGAGTCCAATTACTTTATTGCTTAATAAGAATATCTCACTTTGTTCAAGGACATCTAGTAATTTATTTATTTGTTTCTTAAAATAAATGCTTGCAGATAGTCTATAACCAAAAATATCAGTGCTTTAGTATCCTTTCCTCATTTTCCCCTTCCCTTTCAAAAGTAAAAGAATGAAACAAGTTGTAATTTTGGTGTTATCTAATGAGATAATAATCAATAGCATTTAAAGGAACAGTAAAATTACAATAAAAGTACATTGGGGGGCAAATGAAACTACATTGCATCTGGTCAGACTATATGCCCACATAATGCCAAATTTACACTGTTTTCATTAAAGAAAAGAATGTAAGTACTTTTGTTGCTACATGGAGACCACTTCTGGTTGCTATATGGAGACCACTTCTGGACTTTGTACATGAGATAGAAAAAAATGAAACGTTGGTTTTGGGTTTTACAGGTAATTCCCTGGTTATGAGCATTCCCTTAAGCAAATATTTGAAGTTAGGTGATAAGTGCCTCCTAGCGTTTGCAAACAAGTCCTGAAACTAGAAATCTTGCAGTATCACGGCAGTTATTCATCCTTATGAACAACTGCAGAGGCTCTGCAACATTCATCTTGATGGAGCTTCTGAGGGGTGGATCTACCCCTTCAAAACTCAGTTCAGGCCTCATGCTCCCCACAATTGCTTTCCCTCCACCCAACCTGCCACGCTGGGTCACTTACCTTGTGAAGATCTAGCAAACAGTTTCCTCTCCAGCCTCTCAGCTGTGTGTGCCTCTCTGCAGTTTTATTCCTGCCTCTGCGGTCTTCCCCCGGCCCATTGCAGGCTGAAATGGAGCTTCTAGGGGGGTGGATTTGGCCCTCCAATGTTCTGTTTGGCCATCCACATGTCTTCCCCAATCTGTTGCAACCCAAAATGGAGCTTCTGGAGGATGGATCTGGTCCTTGGAAGCTCCATTTTGGCCTGCAACAGACCAGGGGAGGCCCACGGAGGGCCGAATGGAGTGTTGGAGGGCTGGATCCGCTCCCCCTGGAAGCTCCATTTTGGTCTGCAACAGGCTGGGCAATGCCAATGGAGGCCTGAACAGAACTGCAGAGGTGGGAGAGGAGACTGCTTGCTAGATCTTCACAAGGTAAGTGACCCAGCATGGCAGGTTGGGTGGGGGAAAAGCAATTGTGGGGAGCATGAGGTATTTCAGTGGGTTGGGAGGCCTTGGGTGGTCTTAGGCAGGTGGCCTGTTTCATCACTAGTCCCTCCATGCCTTTCCCACCCTGAAATACCTCATGTGCACTTAACGAGCCTTGCATTTGATTAGAGAATGCGTAAGCAAAAGAAGGCAGTGATTGCGTTCAAAGTACGAGATTCACTCCCATTAATCCTCGGGTTACGAATGGAATGGGCAGGCTCCATTACATTAATAACTTGAGGACTACCTGTACTGATTAGATTGATTTATTGATAAAGAAATGACTAGTTTATATTATTTTGGAAAAGTAAAATGTTGAGGTTAGGTGTTAATGCTTCATTCTACTGCAAGAGAGAGTTGGAAGTCAACACTTTCCCCACCCTCCCTCCTCACTTTTTTCCCCTCTTTTCCTCCCCATTGTGTCTTACTATTTGCTTTCATGGTTTTGTTCTTAGTTCTATAATCTAATAAAAAATATGTAAAAATAATGTCAAGTTTGCCTAGGATGAATCCCATTTTCATTAACTATGAAACTGAAATCATGAATGTGTGACATAGCAATAGACTTCCGACAACAATCTGGATGATGTATCTTTATTACAGTTGTTAATTAATATGGTACTTCTCCAGGAAACTATTCCATGCTTTGCAACAAACAGGCCCTTATTTGGTGGTATATCCAATTTAAGGCCCTTATGCTGCCTGTATATCTAATTAAAGTGCCAACAAATATGCACATAATATTTTCAATTTTAATGAATTTGCTGCTTTTTGGACACTTTGTAGTCAGAAGAAAGCAAAAGGAAAGGGATAACAATATTTTGGATAAATGCTTTGTAGATTTGTTTTTTTTTTTGTAACATTCTTTTGTCAGCATGTAGCATGACAACTTCCAACTGTTTTCAGCTGATGTGTCTGTTAAATTTCCATTTTGTTGTGATTGTTTGCAAAGAAGATTTTTGCTGCTGAATGTGACTTAGGTGATATTTCTGGGAAACTTATCTATGGAAACACAAATGATAACTGTGCTGCCAAAAGAAGTCTTTGATAAAAAGCTTAACACTTCAGATAAGAATTCTCATGATACAGTTTTGGAGAAATAAGATGGTTGTGGTAACTGAATTACAAGATCAAGCTGCTAAATGTTAGAATTACATTATTTAGGAAAGCATGCACATACAATATAAATTATGACCATAAAAATGAAGGTCATAAGAGGCAAGGACTAGTATGCAGTATACATGATATAACTTCATAAGTGATATATTAATGTTTCAAGCCAGGACTGGCATCCTATGATTTGGTACTGTCATTTGAAGTGGATAGCCATATACATTCAAATGAAGTAATCAGATTTAATTGCTAATGAAATGGGCAGAAGACTAAATTTATTCCATACATAAGGCTAGTCTAGTATATTGACAAGACTTACCCAGGCAGGCATAGGGATTTTAAACCATTAATGCTATAAATCACAGTCCAGAAAACCCAATTCCAGCTTCTTGATCAAATATTGTTGCTTGGCTGCCAGCTGCTGTAACATACAGATAGTTTGATTTGTTACAGTAGATTTATTCTTAATTATGGCTTCATTGTCCAAAGAGATGCATGAGAACATTTCTGATATGCCTGACTTGAATATAAAGTTTATGCTATTAGTGTTGAAATCTGAACCAATGGGCCAGGACAATTAACGTCCTTCTGTTAATTTTCTTAAACTCATTTTAATTCTTTAAGTTGCTGGATTAGTGCTGTGTATGTTTTTTGTGCGTATATACATGTATGAGAATACACACAAATACCCAGTCATATATCATAGTACCAGATCCCATGAATAGATTCACATAATGGGAGAAGGGAAGGGAAGGAAAGAAGGAAGGAAGGAATTTTGCAGTGTTGTAACTCAATAATTACAGACTTTTGCTGAAGGAAAGATGGGAAAGGAGACACTGAAGAATAGGAGGTAGGAAAATAGATTCTTAAAGAATAGAAAAGAATGGTATTATGTTCTATAAGAAAATAAATAGAAGAATTGTGGTATTTGGGGATTCACTACAAACAAACATATATCAGCCAGAGCCATTTTTTCATGAACTGTGTTGTTTGCCAATAATAAGAATCAAGCGTGAGACAGAACAACTTTCACTACTTATAAAGTTCATGAGAAACTTATCTCTGGGCTAATATATTTTTGGACAGATAATACTGCAAAAAAACAAAAACAACCAACCAACAACAACCCAAAACTGTACTAACCAGATACTGAGGATCTTAAGCGAAAGCTCAAGATGCTGGAACCCAGGTAGTATTGTTATCCTTTTTCCAGTCTGTTGCAAAGAAAAGAATATTGAAGCTGATTTATTTCCTGTGTAATTGGTGTTGATGGGAGAGATTTGATTTTGTGGTCTGAAGTATCTAGAGGATGGATTCTGGCACTGTATAGCTTTTACTTCACAGGGAAAGGTTAAAAGGTGTTTGACCAATTCATGGCAAGATATATCAGGAAAGCTTTGAACAGAGTCCTAAATTAAGGCCTCCTATAAGACTTGTATCTTGTAGAAAGCAATGGTGTTGTTGAACTTACTAAAAATAAAACAAAGAACATTGCCTGTATACAAATGCTCAAAGTATGGGAATAAAAATGAAGTTGAGCTATTAGGGAATATATAATCTATGGAGAAGGCCTAGTTCAGAAAGATGAAATAACAGGAGTATCAGGAGAAAATGATCACATAAGGCTGGAATTCATAATCTTAAGGGTAACTAAGTCTGAGTTCAATCACTTATTTAGGCTTCAAAACAAGTAGATTTTAGTAAACTTGGGAAAATGATCAGTAAGTTCCCATTGCTGATGAAGAACTTGGAAAAGCAGATAAAAATATGTGTGTGCTAAAGGAGTGATTAAAAGTTAAAGTATGTACAATTCCAAGAAGGGAAAAAAATGGAGATCGGGAAAAAAAAGTGACTGTACAAAAACAAATTCTAAAACAAAAAGGTTACATACAGGAAACAGAAAACGACTGAGGGATTTCCAAACCAAACTTTATTTGGTTTGGAAATTTAGTTTCCAAACATGGAAAGTCCTATCCACAACTTATAGATTTCTGGGACATCACAATGAAATCAGCACAAGAAGCAGTTCCTCAAAGAAGAAAAATACTGGTTTTCTTTTATATCATTCTAACAGAATAAACAAAATAACAAAATGGATCTTAAGGTCTTCTAATCTAACTCCTTGCTCAAGTAGGAAATCCTTTCAGACAAATGGTTGTCCAGTATCTTCTTAAAAACCTTCATTATTGGGCAAATCACAACTTCTGAATGCATGCACAACTTCTGAATACACTGATTAATTGTTCTGTTGTTGAGTTGCCTTCAGTTTATTCTTTATGCTCAAGATTTCATGTACATGATGAACTAGATTATTCAAGTAGTATAGGACAACACAGTATTACTGCTGAGCTAACACTCCTTTCCAATTGTCTTTATTCAATTGATAGCATTTGGGCCATCAGACCTCTATTTGAATGGTAGGCCATTCTCATATAGATTACTTTTTGGCCAATTTGTTTCTTTTTCCAGAATGGCATTGTCTCCCTAGATCCTGCTGATGGTGCCAATTGGGTTTAGGTCAGGGGTGGGATTCAGATTTCTTAACAACTGGTTCTGTGGGTGTGGCTTGCTGGTCATGTGACTGGGTGGGCGTGGCTTGCTGACTGGGCAGGGCTTGGTGGTTATGTAACTGGGTGGGCATGGCTTGTATGTAAATATTATAAATATTTATGTAAATATTGATTTTTTTATAAAAAAGAGCAACTTTTACCCAAAAGCAGGCAAAGCAGGCAGACAGATTGAGTTGCTCACAGAATCACAGATCTATCTATCTGCAATCGACTACCTGAGTCTGCACTAAAAAGTAGAAGCTTCAGTCCTAAGGAAGGTTCGGTTCTGCTTTTGGATTAGCTAGAAAGCAAGAAATCAAAGGATCCAAATCTCCTGGTAGAGCAGAGCAGCTGATGGTCGGGTGGGGGGGAGCAACTTACCAAACAAGGCAAGTTGGATTGGCTCACATGTCAGGTAAGGAGTAAGTGGGCGGGGAGGGATGGGGCCAGCCAGTGGAGAGGGTTGCCGGTTCTCCAAACTGTGGACAATCATAACACATGTGTGTGCAGTATTTGCAAGAAATCATCAGCAGTGCCACCTGGACAGCTGACAAGCGTTGCGCGTGGTTGCGCAGCGTTTGAAAATCCTCCTCCACTGAACTAGTTCAGTGTTAGCTTCTCTTTTCAGCTACTGGTTCTATAGAACCAGGCCGAACCAGTAGCACCCTACCCCTGGTTTAGATTCATAGGATTCATACTAAAAATAGCTTAAATAACAATTTGATTGAAAAGAAAAAGTTCTCTTACACTAATATACCAACAGATGAAATCCTGGGAGAATTGAAGGTTCGTGGCAAACCACAGTTCTTAACCAGAGATAGATCTGAGTTTACAGCTCCATTCACAGTTTATAATTTGCAAGAAAATACATTATTAAGACATTAATAATAAGCTAATAATCTCCAGAAGATATATAAAAAGAAGCTACTCTTCTGGAAGAGATAAAGACAAGTTATTCCTTCAAGATATATAGGCATATTACACCTTAATCAGTTCTAGCTGCTATTTAATTAAGGGTTATGTTCTATCAACTGAAGAAATCCATTTGTTATGTTAGGTAATATTGTTCTTCTTTCCTCTACATACAAATGTGAAATAAATTCTTAGAACATTTGTTAGGTATAACATTGATACCAAATATGGTTTGGGTGAATAAATATATAAAACTTAGATATCATGGTTTAAGTGCTTATCACTTTAAGCACAATGCAGCAGGAAATTAGCCGATTAAGGGTGCGGCTAGAAGTTACAATATAAGGAAGCATTAGAAGCTGGAAAGCTTACTGTGAGTTTACTGGCTGTAACTGTCTGACTGTTACTGTGTGCTGTCTGTAACTGTTACTGTGTGCTGCTGCGACTAACTGTGATTACTGACTGTGAGTGCCTGTGACTGAACTGTTATTGTTTGCTACTGTTTGCTGAATATCCAGCGTTTGTTTCTCTGGAGAGTGAAACCGAGGAGGAGAAGATATCTTTATCGGCTGATAAAGATATTGCAAGGACTCTTAACTTGGACTATACTAGTGAGTCTTACTGGATGGAAATACTGTGAATGACTTAATGGACTGAATGACAATGCTTAAACTCTAACTGGATTAAAAACTATTTAAACTACAAACAGTGTTTGTGTTCAGTGTGTGTATACTCTGGGGCCCTTCCGCTCTCCTTTGGCTTCCTGGCTTGACTACTGCTGCAATACTCTTCTAGGGGTTAATTCCCAATCCCTAACATTGGTTATGGGCCCAGCAGCATAGTCTAACTAACCAGGATATAGCAGAGAGAGTTGGTGTGAGTTGCACATTACTGTAAAAACAAACTGTTTTAATTAGTTTAAAATAGTCAAAATATCTGAAGAGCAATGGCACAAGTAAATTTGTCACAACTGTCCATGATATCCAGGCTGGATGGAACAAACTATGTTTCATGGTCAATGAAATGTAGTTTACTTCTACGCAGAGAAGGTTTGTGGGACATTATAGCAAACCCACCAGATGTGAGTAGCTGGGATCCTGCTAATGATGATGATAACGAAAAGTTACAAGACTTTAAACTGAAGAATGAGCAGGCTTTATGCATCATAGGACTGACTCTCTGTGATCAGCAGCTTGTCCATATTCGTGGAGAAGAAAATGCTGCAAACTGCTGGGAGAACCTCAGGAAGATTTATGTTCGGGACAGTGTAGGAGCACATATAAATCTTACACGGAAGCTTTTTCAACGCATCTTCAGAGGAATGGAGATATGTTAGTTCATTTAAACTGTATGAAGAGCATTTTTCAAGATTTGCAAGAAAAAGAGCTTATATTTAATGAACTGCAACAAGTCTACATAATATTATCTTCATTAGATCAAAGCTATGATGACTATGTGACTTCGTTAGAGGTATTGCCAAAAGAAAGCCTCTCATTAACCGACATAACAGGCAGGCTACTAGAAGAAGCCAGAAGAAGGCGTGAGCGTGACGAGCTGAGAGAAGATAAGAAAGAAGAGAAATTATCTTCAAAGCTTGAAAGAAACCAGCAAAGCAAAGTACAGCACCCGGAAGAAGAGAATTTATCTTCGACGGCATACACAATTAAAAAGTGTTTTAATTGTGGAGCCAGAGGACATTTGGCAAGATTCTGCAAAAAGAGAAAAAGCCAGAATGTAAAAAAGCCAAAGAAAGCATTTGAACTAGCCACGTTTAGCAACTCTGATGTGAAGAATAATTTATGGGTGGTTGACAGTGGCGCATCCCACTGCATCACAAGAGATAAGACAAAATTTATAAAAATGTCTACAAGTTCTCAACATATATCACTTGCCAATGGCTGGAACCTGAAAGCGAAAGGTCAAGGTTTTGCACGTTGTCCGTACATAAACCAGGATATAAAAATGTTGTATGTACCGCAACTAAAGTTTAATTTGCTTTCAGTAAGGGTATTAGATAAATTAGGTTATGTAATTACTTTTAAGGATAATAATTGCATAATTGAAAAAGATAACAAAAGGGTAACTGCAGCTTTAAATGGAACATTATATGTATTAGATAATAGTAAGAAAGGGGAGGCTCATACTGTATTTAATAATATAAAACCTCATGATGAATGTATCCATTTATTGCATAGGCGTTTGGGGCATGTAAATTTTAAAATGCTAAAACGTACAGTTGAGTTATCTGAAGGAATAAGGTTAAAATCTTGTGATAAATATTTGCGTTGTAATGTTTGCTGTGAAGATAAGAGCAAGGTATTGCCTGCAAATAGGCTAAATGGTTTCAAAACAAAAGAACCTTTAGAAGTAGTATTTGCAGACATAATAGGTCCAAAGAAACCCAGTATGGGGGTGCTAGATATATACTGAGCATTATGGATCATTATTCTAGATATGGGTTTTGCTATTTAATGAAAAGCAAAACTGAAACATATCAACATTTTTCAATTGGCTTAGGTTTGCTGAAAGAAAGTCTAAACGACAACTGATAACTCTGGTGACAGATAATGGTACGGAATTTATTAATAACAAATTCCAGAACAGACTTAAGGTAGCTGGAATAGAGCATAAGAAGTCTGCTCCATACAGGCCAGAACATAATGCTTTTATTGAAAGAAGAGGCAAAACACTACAGGCAATGGTTAGAACAATGTTAAATGATTCTGGGTTACCTGATTCTTTGTGGGGAGGCTACAATGTGTGCTAATAACATATTGAACAACGTTGTTAATACAACAACAGGTGAAATTCCATTCACCAGGTGGCATGGCAGGAAACCTGATCTAAGTTACCTGCACACATTTGGTGCACCAGCATGGGTGCATATTCCTGCACAACTCAGAAAAAAGGGCAACATAGAGCTAAAGATTTTTCTTCGTTGGTTATCAGGCAAACCATAGGGAATATAGATTTTGGGAGAAAGGCACATCTAAAGTGTTATGTAGTGCTAGTGCCCAATTTCTAGAACATGAAGGATGGGAGAAATTAGAACAGGATGTCAATAAAGATGTAATTATTGAATCCTATAGAAATCCCATTAGTTATCCCTGTAACTTTAAAAATAAAGTAAAGAGACAAATACAGGATGAGATAGTGCCCATAAAGGAAGAAACAGATTCAATAGCTGAACAGGATGAGGAAGATGAACAGGTAGTAGTTCAACAAAGTCCTCCTGTAAGCCCTGTAATTCCCAGAAGAACTACACGTATATCTAGACCGCCTGATAGGTACCAGGCTAACACAGTGTGCCAGATTAATCAAGTTCCTAATTCTGTAGAAGAAATTAAAAAGTATCCTAATAAGGAAAAAGAAAGATGGTATGCAGCAATGAATAAGGAACTGAATTCATTAAGAGATATGGAGGTGTATGAGAATGCCAAATTACCTGTAGGAAAGAAATCCATTGGCTGCAAATGGATATTTAAGGTAAAAATAGATAAAGATGGTAATTTAATCCATAAGGCAAGGTTAGTAGCCCAAGGTTTTAGGCAGAATGCTAATGACTACGATGAGGTGTTTGCACCTAGTCTTAAGGCAGCAACCTTGAGGGCAGCTTTAGTGTGGGCAGCTAGTAAAAACTATATAGTTAACCATCTAGATGTGGAAACTGCTTACTTGCACGCCCCATTAAAACATACTATTTATATGAATAAACCTGTTGGTATTAAAAGTGAAAATAAGGATAATAATGATTGTTGGTTGTTAAAGAAAAGTCTCTATGGTCTAAAACAATCAGGCTATGAATGGAACCAGTATATTGTAAAGGAACTAGACAATATAGGATTTAAAGCTGGTTTAGCGATCCATGTCTGTTTAAGAGGGAGACAAATGGGAAAGTATCATTATTATTACTATTCACAGATGACATTGCATTGATAACTGAAACTAATGATGAAGCAAATAAAATAATAGCATCATTAGGAAAGAGAATAAAGATCAAGCAATTAGGGGAGATAAAGAAGTATCTCGGTTTGAATATAAAGAAAACACGGAAAGGTTTTAAGATATCTCAGGAAGATAAGATAAGCAAATTGCTAAAAGATTACAAGATGGAGCTTTGTAAGCCAGCTAAGACTCCAATGAGTCAGGAGTTTAGCAACACTGATGAACAAAGCCCTGAGTTTGATAAGGTGATTTATCAATCTTTAATTGGTAGTTTGAGTTATATTAGTAATTGGTCTAGACCAGATATATCGTACTGCGTGAATCAGTTGGCTAGATTCAATTCTGCACCATGTGAAAGACACTGGATTGCAGCTAAGAGGATATTAAGATATCTTAAAAAGACAATGAATTATTCATTGTATTTAGAACCAAAGGGTGATTTAATTTTGAGTGCTTATGCAGATGCTAGCTTTGCATCAGAAAGAGACACTAGAAAGTCGACTTCAGGAACAGCCATAATGCTGGGTAATACATTAATAGGCTGGAAGTCAATAAGACAACAGCATATAAGTTTGTCTACTATGGAGGCAGAATTCTCCTGTTTATCATTGTTATGTACAGAATTAATAATGTATAAACAAATGTTAATTGATATAGGTATAACTGTAGATTATCCTATAATTATACATGAAGATAATCAGGCAGCAATTCAAATGGCCACAAATATTGGAGTAAAAACAAGGAGCAAGCATACAGATCTAAGATATCTAAACGTGAGACAATCTGTAAGAAGTAAGATGATTCAGCTAGAGTACTGTATGTCGGAGGACAATTTAGCTGATAATTTTACTAAAGCCCAAGGTGCCAGTAAGCACCAGGAGTGTTGTGAAAAATATGGGATAAGATTGTAAAGGTATTATATATTTATTTCACCCAAAAGGGGAGTATGTTAGGTATAACATTGATACCAAATATGGTTTGGGTGAATAAATATATAAAACTTAGATATCATGGTTTAAGTGCTTATCACTTTAAGCACAATGCAGCAGGAAATTAGCCGATTAAGGGTGCGGCTAGAAGTTACAATATAAGGAAGCATTAGAAGCTGGAAAGCTTACTGTGAGTTTACTGGCTGTAACTGTCTGACTGTTACTGTGTGCTGTCTGTAACTGTTACTGTGTGCTGCTGCGACTAACTGTGATTACTGACTGTGAGTGCCTGTGACTGAACTGTTATTGTTTGCTACTGTTTGCTGAATATCCAGCGTTTGTTTCTCTGGAGAGTGAAACCGGAGGAGGAGAAGATATCTTTATCGGCTGATAAAGATATTGCAAGGACTCTTAACTTGGACTATACTAGTGAGTCTTACTGGATGGAAATACTGTGAATGACTTAATGGACTGAATGACAATGCTTAAACTCTAACTGGATTAAAAACTATTTAAACTACAAACAGTGTTTGTGTTCAGTGTGTGTATACTCTGGGGCCCTTCCGCTCTCCTTTGGCTTCCTGGCTTGACTACTGCTGCAATACTCTTCTAGGGGTTAATTCCCAATCCCTAACAACATTCTTGCATGATCTGTATCCCTATCATCTTTTTTCAGCTTTCAAGAACCCTTCCCCAAAGATTATATCAACAAATTATACCATCCTAATCTTATGTCTTTATTTAAAAGAAACTTATGACAGGTGTAATATACCTATGGTGCTATAAATAAGTTAAAAAAAAATTCTGCAAAATTAAAAAAAGAGAAAAGAAAGAAGGAAAAAGTTTGAAAATTATGATTTAGTCCTGCATAATGGTGTCACAGCATCATTTCTGTTAAAAATATGCAGATTTACAGTCACCTGTTGTTTCGTTGAACATCTTACAGGATGATGCTTGTCAATGGCTATTATTATCTGGAAAGCAGGATATTGCCTTCAGTATCAGGAACATTTCTTTCTGTTTCTGTTTTTGAACCGACATCTGGTCAGCCTCTGTGATAACAGATGATGAGTTTATTGAGCACTTAGGTATGATCCCGTACAATTGTTCTTGTATCTTTTAAAATGTGCCTGCTTTGTATAATGTGTCAAAGAGTAGCAATATAAATGACCACATCTATGCTGAGAGCATTCTGTGGTTGCTATTGCTCCAGCCCTAGTTACAGACTTGCTTGTTGCTAAGGATCGATTCCCCCCGCTTCTTGCATTGCATTTTGTCACTATTTGCTGATTATTTGCTTAAGAAAGTTGATAGTCAATATGCTTCTACAATCTTAAGGGTTTATTCATGTTAATAATAGTATTGCTTCAGAAACTTTCATAAAATATTTGAGGATCCACTTCCTCCAAAGATATAAGTTTACTCTCAAAAAATTAAAATCTTCTTACATAGCTTTTCTACCTCTAAAGTTTACGCAGTATTACTTTTGTGTCTATAAAACTATATATTTTGTGGGTTTTTTAAAAAAAATTGTATGTGTAACATCTATGCACATCTTTTTGTAAGGAAAAGATGGCACTGTAAAATTTTCCTTAGCCTCTGACTAATATTTTGTTTGATATATCATATTCTTATCATGCAATGTTTAATAAATTTCTGTATTATGCAACAAAAAGGTGAACTAAAATAACATTCTCTTTATACTTTGTGATAAAAAATCATCATAAATTTATACCATACAGCTCAAGAAATAGAATAGTAAACTGAAAATTTCATTAAGGATTCTTGCTATTTAAACAACAACAAAAACATGAGGCACAGACAACTTCTGGTGAATATTTTAAAATTACTTTATCTTTCAAATCATAGATATCTTTTGAAATAAAAGCTTGCAGTTTAGATAGAAAATATTAAAGGAAAAGGGTGAATGCTGTTTTTTAAAACAATTTTAACAATGAAATTATAGTGTAGTAATGCAATCAGACAAATCCCTGGAATAAATTGCCTTATGTTTTTTTCTCTTGTTATTTTAGATGTCTACAGATAGTGCAAAATAAGATTTTCCCTATTGCTGCTTTATGCTTTTAGATACCACACATAAGCAAAATATAAGAAATAGTTTACCAACTGTGTTTTTTTTTAAAGAATATGTAATGATAAACCAGTGCAAAGCTTCAAACAGGTGTTCCACCTTGACAAACATTCAAATAAAGTATCTTTTTCAAAGCTGCAGCATGGAACATAATTCTTGATTTTAATTCTTCATTTTACTTTGTGCTGTTTCTAGTCACACAGCATATTTTTTGGTAAGGCAATATGTTGGCATTCTAAAGTGCATACTGTACTTTCTACAGTGTCATTTAGTCTGGATCCCATACATCATATAAAGAAAGACTCTGGGGAATCACTTCAGGATTGTGCATTGTATTGAAGGCCAGGTGGCTTTAGCAAATTAAGTTGCCAGCTTTATCATGAACAAAAAATCTTCCAGGTTGTGTTATCTTCCTTCATACTAAACTTTGCCTTACTGTCCTAACCAATTGAGGTCACTAGATTGCTTTATCAAGATAAATTACAGCTATTATTCAACTTGATGAAACAAATAATGTCACCATTACAGTATGATCTGTTAATCAACGCAGATCTGGGTCACTTTACATGGGCCTGCTGAATATTAGCATTGTCATGAAAACATTAGTAATTTTACTGAGAAATCTATATCTGTGGGCTTTTTAGCATTGCTGGAGGACAAAATGGCTAAGATGTTGAATTCTGTTATTTCTGCTGGAGCATAGTAATAAGAAGAAGCAGATTTTCCCCAATTTGTGCCCTGTTAAGAGAAAAGGCTTCATATTATATTACAGTGCTACAAAGCACTGCATCATCTATATCAGGGATGTCAAACTTGTGGCGTCACACGACATATCGGGATTTTTTTTTCCTTCACTAAACTGGGCGGGGGCCCGGCCAAGACATGATGCATTGAGCCTACGGGCCACAAGTTTGACAACCCTGATTTCTATGCCTATATAACAAAAGTAAGGTAAGCTAAGCTAAAGTAAGATAAGATAACCTTTATTGTCATTTTTACTGTGAGCACAATGGCTCACATTAAAAATGAAATTCTGTTGCCTGCTCTCACAATAAAGTATATAACTACCCATACACATATATAACACACATATACATATGCTATACACAGTACATATATATAAATATTAATCACTTCCTCACACATCTCAACAGCCTACACCCCAAAATACAATTCACCATGGAAACAGAAGCCAACAACCAACATCCCTTCCTTGACATCCTAATTTACAAAAAACCCAATGGCTCCCTAGGACACACCATCCACCAGAAGAAAACACACACCGACTGCTACTTAAACGCACAATCCCATCACCACCCTGCACAGATCAACTCCATAGCCAAGACCCTCATCTCCAGAACCAAACGCTTAGCTGACCACCTGATAACAGAATTACACACCCTCACTAATGTATTAATTTCCAACGGATTCTAAAGCAACAGAATTACCAACCTAATCCTAAGGGAGACACCACCAAAAAACTGAGACACAGAACAGGACAATGGTATTGCCCTCCTCCCCTACATCAAAGGCACCACAGATAAAATCAGCAAAATTCTCCACAAACACAATATCAGGACAGCCTTCGGCACTGACCAAAAAATAGCCAACATCCTAAGAAACCCCAAGGACAAGATCCAGCTAGAAAACCAAGGTGTTTATGAAATGCCGTGTAACAATTGCCCAGCCACATACATTGGACAAACCAACAGGAGAATAAATGCATGCATCGCAGAACACAAGAACGCAGTCAGAAAAGAAGAAAATACTTCCTTTTCCAGCACCTTAAAGCCACAGGAGATGAAATTAATTTTGACAGAACCAAATTAATCTCCAATACTGAACACTTCAACAAGAGAATAATCAGGGAAGCCATCGAAATAGAGAAACACCCCCATAACATGAATAAACGGGACGATACCTCCTGCCTACCAGACACCTGGACACTAGCCTTTATCAACAAATGAGTCCCAGCAATGAAAACCAACACCAGACCCAAAACAACATATGATGCCACCACCAATCTCCCTCACCATACTCAAACTCAAACCCATCCCAAAAGGCAACCACTGTCCAGAAACCAGACCACAGCTGCATCACCAGCCACCATACCCCCTGGCCCCCAAACTAAGCAAAGTGACACACGCCATGAACACATAGTCAGACCACAAACTTGGAGCCAAACCAAAACCCGGAATGTTACATCACAGCTTCATCACAGTTACATCACAGTTCAGGATATCACATCACATCATGGAACTCAGGAGGTTACACCACAAAACCTCAGGATGTTACAACACAGCCAATGACCCAGGAGATTACAGCACAAGACCCAGGATGTCACAACAATAGAACTCAGAAGGTTATAACACAGCCCATTACCCAGGTCAGTACAACACAGGAGGCTGATAAACACACAGCCAGTACCTCAGCCACACAGGTTCTTATGAAAAAGCCAACCAATCTGCAAACATCAACTCCATCAACCAATCAAGAAATAACAACACAGCCTACCAGCCCGCTTACAAGAGAGCCAGCACACCACACCTCTCCAGTATTTATAGAGAGATGGCAGCTCCGATCACGCTTTGCTCGCAAAAGCCAAAAGCACCAGCCTGAAGATGGCAAGTGGGACCTCATTGAAACATCGCCAAGATACTCTCAATCTTACACAGGAAAAGACCCAAACATGCCAAGACCAAATATTAATCACTGTCCATTTTGAATACATAACAGAAAAACGAAATTTGAGTGCACAAGATGCTGATTTTCTCTTCAATTATATCTGTGTTTTAGAGTGGTCTGTATGAGGGCTCAAGGAGGTTTACGTAAACAATAAAATAGAGAGTAGAAGGAATAAATGAACAAGGTAAAAATGGGGCAAAATATATTTTAGGGAATAGCTTGAGAGACAGAGAACAATTAATTGTCTTTGCATTAGCTGGTATATATTGTTCACTTGTTAAAATATGAGCTTGTCCTAATTTCTTTCTGCCCTAAGACCTAAAAGTAGGCTTCTCTAGATCAGGGGTCTCCAACCTTGGCAACTTTAAGACTTGTGGACTTCAATTCCCAGAATTCCTCAGCCAGAATTCCTCAGCCATTCTGGAAGTTGAAGTCCACAAGTCTTAAAGTTGCCAAGATTGGAGACCCCTGATCTCTCTCTCTCTCTCTCTCTCTCTCTCTCTCTCTCTCTCTCTCACCCTCCCTCACTCCCTCCCTCCCTCCCCCCCCCCTCTCTCAGAGAGAGGTAAATTCTATCTGCTATCCTCTCAACAATTGGCACCGTTTTATTTTAACAAATATGTTATCATAATGTGTATATGTCCATGAGGTGTGTTTATGTTCCAAGATAATTATTGTAATTTTACATATAGTTTTGTTTCTTTCTTAGAGTAACACTAAAATATTTAGAATGTATGGGTAGTCCTTGGTTAACAGCTACTCATTCAGAAGTTTGGATGGCTCTGAATATGTGATGGCTCTGAACATGGAGGACTGGTTCCCAAAGTTCTAACTGTAGCAGTGTTCCCATGGTCGTATGATCCCGATTCAGTTACTTGGCAATCAACTTGTATTTACAATAGTTATTGTAACAGTGTATCAAGATTATGTGATCGCCATTTGTAAACTTCCCTGCCAGTTCCCCACAAGTGAAGTAAATGGGGAATGCATATTTCAAAACTGAAACATCATTGAAAAATCTATGCACAAGGGTCCTGCCCTATGAGATGAACCAGCCTATCAGATCATAAGAAGGTTTTCCCCAATTGATCTTAGTACATCAGTTAGAATATTAGAACAGATAGTATATTAATATCTGGGTCTAAGATATTTAGTGCTTTTCTAATATTCCTGGATGAAATGATTCCATTCCGGAAAGCTACAGGAACGGTCTTATGCTTTCTTAATGCTTTAGCAAGAGAATCACCTATCTACAGTCCTTCTGTCTTATGTTTGGGTTTCTAAGTCCCCATCTATCAGTGGTTCCAATATGAAACAATGAATTCTCCCAAACTCCCCTAGAGTTATACAACAGGTAGACTTTTACATACTAGAATAATTGTATCCATTTTTTTTCTGATTTCTGATGTTTCCTATCGTAGATTTGCATTGACTTATTCTCTATCTTGCACAGACAATTGAAAGTAGTGCTGGCAAGCAGCACTGTTTATTGGACACAAAAACACCTAGGTTAAACCTATGAGCATTTTTTATAAAACAGTCTTATTGTTGAATATTAAGTTAATGTAATAAATTATATTCAAATATAAATGGGAAAAAGACATTTCAGTCAGCCTTAAAATCATAATATAACGTAAACCAAGAGGCTTAAATTATTTAAAACCATTTCCTCCATTAACAGCTGCCTTAAATTTACAGGAATTATTTAAATATCACAGACTGTTGTTTTTTAAAAGTGCTTATCATTTCAACAGTTCTCATGATAGTAGGCCAAAATAGCACTCATTACAGAAAATCACAGCATGGAAATTGTGAAAAGTGCTTAAAACTTTATCAGGTCTCATAGCAAATCACATATAATAAATAATTACCCAATCAATGTGTCTACGATGAAAGAAGTAGGCTGCACTATTTGCAAGTGTCACTAAATCATGCAGTATTCAACATCTTTTTAAGCACTGTATAATTACTGCAAGGTTATGTTCACACTGTTGTTTTTTTTAATTTAAAGATGCTAAATATAGCTATATATGAAAAGCAAGACATTTTAATATCTCAGATGTTTTTGTATATTTCATGTTACTATGCTATTGATTCCACCAATAGCACTACTAAATTGGGACCAGCAGTTTAATCTTAATCTTAAAAGTATTGATGCAGTAGGTGAGGTTGCCATGGTTGCTTGCTGCACAATAGCAATGTTATGGATGCCGTCAGAGAGGTTACCATGTTCTTTCATGGATCCCATTTCTCATCCTTTCTCCCATCTGCTCACCAACTTGCCAGAGAACAGATGGGCAAGGAGCAATGGGAATAAGAAGGACTGGAGTAACAGATGTAACAGCAGCAGGCAACCCCTCCTGCTGCTATATCATAACTATATTTCTACTTATATGAAATACCTTCTTTATTTTCCAGTGAAAAATAATCATATTATTGTTAAGTGATATAGTTTGCTCAGTTACTGTTGTGACTTGTGTTCAACCTAGCAGGGTGTATAATTCGAGTAGTAGCTTAGATGTGTTATTTATGTGCATTAGGAACTGCTGTATGATAAGATAATATTCTCTGCATTTGTGATCACAACGTAATTATGAGTCAAGTAAAAGGATTTCAGGACTTTGTGATTTTGCCCTGTGTCTCTCCACAGTTATAGTCAATCTCTTTCTGCTGTCCATATCTTTCTGCATGCCCTGGAATAACATTGTATGTGTTTATTGAGATACATTAATTCATTAGGAGTAAAACTGGTGTATGTATTTGCATATATTTCTACAATTCTGAGTAACTGTATCTGAGAAACTGTATCTTTAGATAGGAATTCTTAAGAATCAGTTGGGTGTACCCAAAATTTTCATTTTAAGGCAAATATATGAGATTGAGGTCTGAATATCCAAACAAAAATCTTACTTGTCTGAATCCATAACAGTCCCTCTTATTTAGCATCACACCAAGACTCTTAACACCATTTTCCTAATATATGAGAAATATAGTCGTTCTAGTTTAGCAACTGCACATTAGTGATAGCTCATGGTTACAATGGTCATAAAAAAGTAACATTGTGATAGGGGGGGTGGGATTCAAATTTGTTAACAACCAGTTCTGTAGGCATGGCTTAGTTGGTGGGTGTGGCTTGGTGGTCATGTGACTGGGTGGGCGTGGCCAACTCAACATCACTCACGTCAAGGGGCGCTTCTCCCCGCCTGGCCTTTCATGACAGTGGGGATGCTGCAACTGTTGTAAGTGTGAAAAATGGTCATGTCACTTTTTTCAGTGCCATTGTAACTTTGAATGGTCACTAAATGAACTGTTGTAAGTCAAGGATTACCTGTACAAAAGTACAAAAAGCTTCTTTGCTTGCAAAAAGCTGTCCTAAATACCAATCTTTAGATTAAAAAGACCTGCAAGCCAGAATTACAAATCAGGCAAGGTGCCAGAGCACCTTGAGGAATTAAAATAGTTAAAATGCAATGATAACTATCAGGAGCTAACTCTTGCTCATAAAGTGAAACCCTTTAGCAGAGAGGTCATTTAAGCTCTCCAGAAAAAGCACACCCAGGAAAAGCAATCCTTAGATCCATGTACACCATTTAAAGATACCAGCTGGTCTCACTCATCTCACAAGATATCCTAAGGAAATTATCCACATTTAAGGAAAGGTCACATGCCCCCGAGAAAGGCAGTAAAAAAAAATCAGTGCCAAGCTTGCATCCTGCCTCTTGGAAGTACATCCCAAAAGGACAGTGCCAGATACCACTAAAGCAATGAAGGAAGACCCTCCCCCAGATAGAAAAAGAAACCATGGGGCAGGAAAACATTCAAACACAGTACAAATAATTAAATCACAACAGTAGCTGTTGCTTGTTAAACTAATTACCAGAACAAATAGACACAGGAACTAGCCAGATTTCTCAACCCAGTTTCTTTTCAGGAACAGAGATTAACCTTTTTCCTTCCAAACAAAGCTGAATAGGGAAAATTATCCCATCAATAAACACAGGAAAGGTCACCAAGAACAGAATTAAACTTCACTCAAAACCAGTTTTAGATCAAAACTCAGAAACTATATGTAAACTCACGTTTGAATGTCAATCTTTCTAGCTAGCCAAGAAGCCTTGCTGAATGTCACTCATCTTGGTTCCTTGTCATTAAAAAGATTCTTTCCACAGCTCTGCTTCATTGTTCAATTATTTCTTCAAAGTGCTGATCATTGCACACCGGCTGGAAGTATTTCCAGGGGAACATTTCCTGCCAACAGCAGTGTAAAAAGCTTAAAACAACTCTTCCCCTTTAAGGAAGTACCAGGAAAGAAAAAAACCCTCCTTCGGAGACAGTAAGTCTAGGCATACTGCCAAGAATGTAATAAGGGTGAAAAAAAACAAAAGGAGATTTCTTCTAACAACCGGTTCTCAGAACTGCTTAGAAAGTTAACAAGGGGTTCTATAGAACCGGTCAGAACTGGTAGAATCCCACCCCTGCTTTATGACCACTCTTTGAATTTACAGCCTTCACAGATCTGTAAAGGAAAGGAAAGGTGAAGTCAGATGATAATCACAGTTGTGGTTTCACTTAGCAACTGCTTCACTTAATGACAAAGGTGAAAGTCCCAATTGTGATGACTAAATGAGGACTATCTGTTTTTATTCCACACAACTAGGGTAGAAGATCCACCAATTTTAGTGATTTGTTACCCAGTCTGGCTCAAATTTTCTCCCCTCATTGAGTCCCAGTTCTTCCTTTTGTACTTTTACATCTATTTCCACTTAAATTCAAGCCTTTACTAATTCCTACCCAAATGTTCCAACTTTCAGTTTATCAGATTCATCCATAATTTTTCCAGTTTTTTATTTTTATTTTACTACTGCATTCAACAAGGTAAAAGCAATATGATTTTCCCCTTCTTTCCTTCCTTCTTTTGGAAGACTTCAATTTAAAAGACTTATTTTGTACTGCAAGACTATCTATCTTCCTAAGATTATATCTAGATCCATGGGGATCTTAGTGGAGTTCAGAGAATAAATATAGAAAATATATAGAGACCAATGCTTCCATAGTAATTTTTTCTACTTAAACTAACACAAGCATGTAGATATCAGCAAAGGATTACATATATACCTGAGGAAATTATGGGTCAGTGGATCCCATATATTCACAATGTCAAATATTTTCATTAGGATTATTTGCCCAATAGTTGTCTCAATACTTTTTTTTTTTTACTACTTAACCAAGCAGTCCATGGGAAGCAATAATGTAGTCTATTTATGTGTATATATACATCAGAAATAGTGTTGAACTATAGAATACTATATCAGCTGTCTTCAATAGATAGTTCTGTAATTCTTTTACTCACAGATGGCCAGTTGATGCAAGTGTTACAGGTCTCCTGGGAAATGTTCTTTTTATACAATATGTAAGTGCAATTCATACATAATTTAACATTAAAATTACAGGAATACAAAATGTCCAATCTCTAAATGTTCCAATCTCTCTCTCTCTCCAGACTAAGCCTCTGAGGTTTTTCAACCTAGAAAAGGATTTTAGGGGTACAATCTTTACCATTACAAGTGTTACATCAGATAAAATCAGCTGCAATTATCCACCCCCTCAAAACAGTTTTTTTCAAATGTGAAAGAACTTGTTCCATCTACTGCAGAAGTTCCAAGCTTGAAATGGTCCTGTTTTAAACTCAAAGTGGGTTTTGGATTTGAAATTGGCTTATCTTCTGCTTGGAATAGTGAAGTTGAAGGACCTCATACTCTGGTAATATGTAAATGCAACTTGTGCCTTAGGGCATGGGACTTGGGATGTAATATTATAGATTTCTATGAATTTAGACAAGTGGGAGTTTATTTTGAGACTCAGACTATCTATCCTATCCTATCCTATCCTATCCTATCCTATCTTATCCTATCTCTCTCTCTCTCTCTCATCTGCTTTTGTACAAAAATCCTTACAGATTTGCTTTCTATAAATGTTTGAAATAATCAGTTTTGAATTTAGAACATTTTACATACTGCTGTTTAAGTGCAGAGCAGGAGTGCATAAGCTCCAAGGCCTTTTACAAATCTCAAAAAACTCTTCAGAATCCATCCATACTGTGCACTAAATTGTAATTTTAAAAAATGGAGAAATTCATAGGCAGTAGTCAAGTTCACTATAATTTTAAGCTTAATTTAATTTTAACTGTATACAATTTAAGTAAAATTCATTTAGTTTGTGTTCTGGTTATATCCAACTTAGGAATTTCATCCCTTCTCACACTTAATCAAAGACTTAAATATAGCCTTTGATCTTAGAAAGCATTAATATTTCTGTGAAACTGAACATACCTCTTATGTAATCTCTTAATTTTAAACATATAGTAAGACAAGGGAGACTACTTTTTAAAATTAGGGGAAAGGATTAATTCTGCAGCGGTATGTAGGAAAGTATGGGAAGATTCCCAGTGGAAGGAAAGAAGTTAAATTATAAAAAAGTTCAAGAAACAAAGTTGGGGAGAATTCATTGTTCATTTGAATTTCCCTATTGGATTCAGTACTAATGTGAATAATGAAGATTTTTTTTAGCTAAATGGCAAATTCTTTAAATGCAACTATTGTTTTTAAATCTGTACTCCACAGAAATTATGTTTAAAAGCATCGCTTGATAATTCTTTGCATTCACATAGTTGGTGAAAGAAGATGAATGGTAGTGGAAAACAAAAAGGGCCCACATTCTGTTTTAAAGGAAATGTTTACTTCACTCACTAGATACTGGAATATGTTTTAGGGCAGGAGTCCCCAACCACTGGGCCCCGGACCGGTACCGGTCCGTGGAACATTTTCTACCGGGCCGCTGGTTTGCTGGGTGCCGCCATCTTGTTTTGATGAGAAAGTGCTTCCGGTGAGCTTTTCCGGTTGGAAAGCGGTGTTTGGGTCCTGAAGGAATCCTCGCGCCTTAGTTTCATCGAGGGGGGGGGCAGCTTCGAACAAAACTAAGGTGCGAGGATTCTTTCAGCACCCAAGGCAAGGCGAGCCGAGCGACCGTCCCAAAGCCGTCCCAAAGCCCATCGACAAAGGTACAAAGGAGGAGTTGAAGGTGGCGGGGAGAAGCGGGGGATGGCTAGCTGGCCGGTCGATCGGCTCGCCCTGCCATGCGTGCTGATGCCGGTACCGGACCGTGGCACAAAAAAGGTTGGGGGCCACTGTTTTAGGGCATATACTGCTCCATAGTACTTTACAGCACTCTCCAACAATCTGGCTCCTCATTTTACTGAATTCAGAAGGATGGAAAGCTGAGTCAACCTTGAGCCTGTCAAAATGAACCCTAGGCTGTGGTCAGAATTAGTGTGTAATACTGCATTCTAAATACTACATCACAAATCAAGAATATTTTGAAGAGGATATGTAACAAGAGTGCACCAGTTCAGGAAAGAACACATTTAGAATCAATAATAATAATACAAGAAAGGTTAGCAGATCAATACAAAATAAACTATTCACAAAAGCAGAATTGGAAGAACTGCAAAAGTCTATCCAAGGCAAGGAAATTGAAGTCTTGCCAGAAGTACTTCAGCCTGTTGAGGCAAACCAGGAGTCAGGAGTAGAGGAAGCCAGCATAGATATCGAAACATTTTCCTTCCCAAATAGGTACCCTATCCTTTGCCTTCTCCTTAGAAAGAACAAAGCCCTCTAACTAAACAAAGAAAAGAATTGAAATAAAGAATAACTGAGTTTCTTTTAGCTAGAGAGTTTGTCCTTTTGGAGGGGAAGGCAGAAAAGAGAGTGCATGGTCTGGGAATATAAAAAAGAAGAGTGTACTCCAACAATATAATCCAACTGTTTTGAGTTGGCTAATTAGATTAAAATCAAGCATATTTCTTAAGGCAAGAAGCTTGTCAAATTTAAAAATATATAGAGGCTACGGAATCATGATAAAAAATTTGTTTTTGTTTTGTGCTCAAATGAATCAATATTATCGAAAGTATGAAAACAGAGAAGTGAATCCAAGAGAAACATAACATTGGAACATTTCCCATTTTTCAAAGGAAATGCTCTATTTAATAGTTTTTCAGATCTCACATACTTCAATGACAAGGAGTTTTTTTCCCTAGGAAAGAACATTCATTCTGGAAATTCTATATTACTACAAAAAGTACTACCTCAAACCAGGGATGGGATCCGACTGGTATGACTACCAGTTCTGTTGCTCTGTGTCACGTGCATGCGCGAGTCGCGTGAGTTGCACGAGTCGTATGAGTGCAATTTATGACCTGAGCTGCCCGGACAGCTGAGGAGCGCTGTGTGCAAGTGCACAGTGGTTGGAAAAGCCCTTTTTTCCTGCTTTTTCAACAGCTGTGTCACGCAAAGCAGCTGAGGTTGAAAAAGCAGGAAATAAAGGTCAGGTAAGAGCCCTGGCAGGCAGGTGGCCCAAAACAGCAGCAGACATAAAACTGGTTCTATGCCTGCTGCTCTACAGAGCTACCAGTTCTACAGAGGTGGACAGAACCGGTAGAATACCATCCCTGCCTCAAACTATAATTAGAGAGCCATGGTAAAATAAATTGTCACATTACACAATTTCCCTACTTCCTTCATTGGCCATAGAGTTTCAGAAATTTGCAAGAATGTGTATCAATTTGTACACTCATTATATGTAATTAATTGATTTAGTTTGGAGGAAATTGTTTCAATTTAGAATATTTGAAATTTCTCTAAGTAAGTCTTTTGGAATTTAGAGCCAAATGAGGCATATCTTCATTATTTTATCTAGAGAGTTAAATATTCCATCAGCATGGATGTTTTTAGTACTTGCCACAAATATATGATATATCTGTATACACTTTTTCCTTCAATCTTTAAACAAGTGACTGTTAGTTGTTTGTTTATGTTAATTGTCAGCCTTTCCCAATAACATGAAATATTAATATGACATCTTTTCATATCCAAGTTACCCCCTTTTCATAAATCAGTTACAAGGTTCCTTTTTTGATGTTAAGGGAAAGCAATAAAGTGTTACCAATATTAAAATGGAACATTTATGTTAATTTTTTACCTGATACAAAGTACATTATTCCATCAGATTAATTAATTCCTTATTTTGATATCCAGAAGTGGTATTCAGCAGGTTCTGACCAGTTCTAGAGAACCGATAGTGGAAATTTTGAGTAGTTCAGAGAACTGGCAAATACCACCTCTGACTGGCCCCGCCCCCATCTATTCTCTGCCTCTCAAGTCCCAGCTGATCAGCTGGGTCTTCTTTTGTTGCCCTGCACAGAAGAATGGAGCTGGAAAGCAGGTTAGTGGGGTGGGGTGGGAATGGGATATTGCAGTAACCTTCCCCCAGGAGTGGGGTGGGAATGGAGATTTTACAGTATCTTTCCTCTGTCACACCCACCAAGCCATGCCACACCTACCAAGCCACGTTCACAGAACCAGTAGTAAAAAATTTGAATCCCACCACTGCTTTGATATCTCTTTATTTGCTGACATACTACTCTATCTAGTTATTTCTCTTTGTAAAATTTGTAGAATTTCTGAAATTCTTGCTTGGATGTATTATATTATAGTTTTATATACAGAGAGTTTACAGCACATCTCTCAGCAATTCAAAATTAATTAACTAGCTAAATTAATTAAATAAGGCCAATTTAATAATTCATTTAATAGTAATTTTTCCAGAACACAGATTTAATATCTCACTCCTTTTTTGAGAACACTAGTTGACATGAATATTTTATTTGAGAAATAATTTCCATCATACAAATAATAGTCTGCAATTATTAAACATATAAGTTTTCATTGGGAAAGGAAAAAACTAATTTAATCAGCAGTACAATGAAAATTCACCTAATTTACACTTTCTAAATCCTTAGATATGCAGGATGCTATTTATACTAGTAGCACAAAGTTTGAAAACTTTTCCAGTCCTGTTTGTAGCAAAAATGGATACAAAGTATACAGAAAAAGTAATAAAATACATAGCTCTTGAGAAATGCAAATTGACATGTACATGGATTTTCTTATGAATTTTAAAACACTTACAGACTGATTGGACAGAATAAATTTAAGCAATGAAAACTAAGGAACAGAGTAAAATTGATATTCTATTCTAACCATCTTGTCACTAAACAATGATGAACATGTGTGAAGCTCAGTTTACAGGGAAACATTTCACTGAAATTTTATTTGATTCATTTAGAAAAGCAATGAATGATGTAATTAGTATAATTTTCAAACATTGGTGAAGTTATTCATATGTATGCAGGAAAATATTGCCAGACATCTAATATAGTTTTCTTATCCTATAGATGAAAAATTATAGAATAGATTGTAACTCAAGAGCCTAGGATTTTGTTTAACTTTTAAAAAAATTACAATCAGTCCTTCTTTATGCTGTCTGTTTTAGCTTTAAACATTTCACTATTCAACATTTGTTACCTTTTAAAATTCAAAAGTGGCATTATTCTATTATTGACATTATTATGCAGGTAGTGCATTGCCAATCATCTTTTTATGATGGATTTTTAAAAGATAAGAGTTATTTTATTAAAAAGTTCTTCCATCTTAAAAATTGAAGGATTAACTTGAAAGAAAGATGTAATTTTAAGTAAAGATTTAAATGTTCCCAATACAGGGTAATAAAGAAAAGTCAATCAAATGATCAAAGAACACCTATTGTGGAATGTGAAAAACTTTATTGAGACAGTGCTGAATAAAAAGATTTACCAGTAGAAGAGCACTTTTATAGTACAGTCGAACACTTTGTAATTTGTAATCAAGTCCTCCATAACCTGGAGACCTAATGCCAATGAATGTTTATTCATTCTTACTTTTTTTTTCTTAAAAGTTTATGTTTCATTTATCTTTTTCTTCAGTTTATATTTTATCCTGTATATGTATCTATATACAAAATATTCTTGTTGACTCCAATTGTTATAAACAGGAGGATTGTGAGGATACTGTATAAAATATAACAAGATTACAAGTTTTCCAAATATTGCTTCTCACACAATAGCTTTTCACCAAACATAGATACTATTTCAGTTTTCAGCTGAAAAGAATAAAAGGAGAGAGCAAGGTTAAGTAAAGGCTCTAAGCTTGAATATAAGAATGGCGATTTATGAAACAGGAACATTCCAAAGTTCCTTACTGAATTATCTGTTTTTATATATAATATGACAGTACTTTTCTTAGTTTACTTCCTCCTCCTTCCTTTTTTGAAGCAAAGAGATTTTATTTATTTAGGACACAATCTTAAAGCCCTTTACTTAGGATCAAGTTCAGAATCTAAGCTGTAGTTTGGTTTAATTGAAAGCCATTGAAATTAAGTGAAAATTGACAAATCAGTCCCAGATGGAAAAAAAAAAAAAAGTAAATCTATGAACACAATTACCTGCAGGTGTGATGACTCTGCCAATCTAAGTATATGGTATATGTTGCACCCCATTCTGGAGAATCTGATTGTGCACTGATCAAATTTTATTTTAAGAGAAAGTACTTTGCTTTGCTATAGGCTCTTAGTGATTAATTAGAACTCTGATTATGCCATATTGCATTAGGCTTCTAAAGTAACAACATATCGTCCCCCCTTTCTTATTAGAAGATATACTGCAGTTTACATTTATTTTCCTTTGATGAATAGCCCCTTGAGTGCAAGATACCTGATGCTTTCCCATTTGGGCACATATGCTCAGTAATGACTCTGAATGACAAATGAGTGAGGGGGGGAGAATGGACTCTGTGTCACATCGTTTAAAGACTGATTATACCCACCTAGTCAAAATATATACAAATAAGACAGCTGTGCTTGACTTTTGTTTTACTAAAACTAGCAAGTGTTTTATTTGCAATAAAGAAACTGAAGGGCCATCAACATTGTATAGAGCCATCTGCTTGTGAAATTGGTTTCATACCAGGGACTTCAGTATTGGTATAATGTTCATCTATGTACAATGCTAAAAGAGTCCTCCCTCTTAAAAAAAAAAAAAGCAACAACTAGGGGGTCATTGTGATTAGCTTTGTTAATGACACAGGTCAGCTCCCATATCTCATTTACAAGTGCTAATTTTCCAATGGCAGTAAAGTTAAAAAAAAAATACTTTTATGAAATGCATATCATTTATGTGTGTGTGTGTGTGTATTCAGCTTTATTCGGGTATTTTCCCACGTCATTATAGTTGTGCTTTTAAAGTTGTAGCAATGTTTCGGCAGAATCTCATCTGCCATCATCAGGCTTCTATATTGTGTTCGTCTGGGAGTCAGACTTTCACAGACTTTAAATTTGGTGCTGACCTACGCTGTGCCAGAATAGTTTTTTCCCCCCCTCCTGATTGGTTGGGAGTCTTGGTCTGTGTTTATTGGTCTATATATTGTGTTTACTGGTCTATATATCTTGGTCTGTGTTTATTGGTATATATATATGTTTTCTTAAGTTTTCACGGGTATTTATATGTATGGTATTCAGCTTTGTTCGGGTATTTTCCCACATCATTATAGTTGTGCTTTTAAAGTTGTAGCAACGCTTCGGCAGAATCTCATCTGCCATCATCAGGCTTCTGAACACTGTACAGAAGCCTGATGATGGCAGATGAGATTCTGCCGAAGCGTTGCTACAACTTTAAAAGCACAACTATAATGAAAAGCTGAATACCATACATATATATTTGTATTCAGATTTGTTTGTGGCTAAAGTCTTCAAGCCATTGCAAGCTTTTGAAATGAAAGAAACAAAGTGGCTATTTAAGTAGAATGATTTGGTAGAGAGCCATTCAAAACAATTCAGGTTCCAGATAAATATATTAGTTTATCACCCTTTCCAATCTATATTTTATGTCTGTCTGAAAATGACAATTGAAAAAGACAGACCCCTCCCCACCCACTGGGCTAAGGGTTGCATTGCAACATTGTTTATTTCAATCAGCATCCCCACAAAGAACAGTTTTCCAACTGCAGGGTGTTCTAAGAATCCCATTATGGATGAGCATTCCCAGATTTGTATTGGAAGTGCATGCCTGCATTTCTATCCAGAGTCCAATCTTGCTATATGGGAAAAAAAAGTCTTAATAGAGACTATGCTGCTGCATTTCAATCTGTGCAATGCAGGAGAATTGTGAAAGGGGAAAGAAAAGCAATAAAACCAACTCCTTGTCCAATTATGTTGTATGAAGATGTCCTTCCCAATCAGCTTGGGTTGAGATTTTGATTAACCAGGCTCATTGTTTCAGCAGTTTTCCCCCTTTTGCAATAAGTATGAAGAATTAAACTTTTTAAATGAAATGTAGTGGGAAATTGTCCTGAAATAAGAAATAGGAAGACACTGCAGGAACTACTACAATGAAGGAGGAAGAGTGGACTGAATTCTTCATAGGGCTGAATGGCTGCTGAAGGAATAACTAAACATTCAACTAGAAGTTAGGATAGTTAACAGATTTTTTTTTTTTTTTTTTTTTTAGCATTGGGGAGACAAACCAACTCTGATAAACCTGACAAACCAACTCTGTAAGCTGTAACTAAAAAATAAAATATGGGTATCCCATCAAAGCATAATTTCAATTTTTTTTCACTTTTAAAAATAACATATTTCTAAATTTTGAATTTTCTAAGACCTGATGGTCAAATTAAGTGAGTCTTCTGTCTTTGCTATACTTTAGTAGATTTTAGGAATTTACTTCAAATCATCACTATATCAATTGGATGGGGAAGAGGAGAAATAAAAAATTAAAGATGATCAAAACAAACTAAATATGAAAAACAAGCATGAAGTCACACACATCATATTTCTTATGATTGTTTATTTTTAATTAATAAATTATAGCCAGTTTAGCAGGTTTATGATTTTATACTTTATGCAATTTTCTAGATAGATGAAACATAGAAATCTAGTTTTATCAACATGGTTCAGATGTTCTTGAAATTCCTCTGATGTTCTATCCAAGTTGGAATCTTTATGTTAGTCTAGAATCAATTTAACTAAAATTATAAGCTTTAATTAAAAAAAATAGAAACCCATGATGTAGAACCAGTCAGTTTCACAAACAAAAACTGAAATAGATAGAAGTATATAAAATACCCAGGAAATCAGAAGTAAATTCTTTTAACAGCCACAGGACACATGAGACCAAATAATTTTAAATCCAAGCTCTTTTTAAGCTTCTTGTGATTCCATGTCATAATTCTTTATTGAATAAAATTAAATAATATTTTTCATGTAAGATTGCTTACTCCAACCTGCTACCTTCCAGGCATGTTAAAAATATAAGTTTCAGAATTCAGAGCTAGTAAAATGACTTAAGTTGGGATGTTTACATTTAAAGCTTCCAATCTATTTGCTGTATTCTGCATCAGGAAGGGAATTCAGCAGAAAGTAAAAATGGAAAATCTAAGCAAATTATTCCATCAATCACAGTATGAGGATAGAACTAATGATCATTTCCAGTTTTTTTTTACAAATGGAGCGGGCAAGTGAACTACCCTGCTTAAAGCTTAATAAAGCAATGGGTCTGGTGGTATTCATCCCAGAGTTCTGAGGGAACTTATAAGTGTGCTTGCTGGACCTGTTTAACCAGTCACTTCTAACAGGTGAAGTTCCCCAGACTGGTGGACAGCTAATATTGTACCCATCTGCAAGAGGGAAGAAGCTGGACAGTATAAGCCAGTAAGCTTAACATCTCTTGTAGTGAAGTTAATGGAATTACTCCTGAAAAAAGGATTAACGAACATGTAAACATGCACAGTTTGATGGACCCAAAGCAGCATGACTTTACTGAGGGCAGATCATGTCAAACAAATCTAATTGACTTTTTAAATGATGTCCAAATGTTTTTGAGGAAAGTGGTGGAGTGGACATAGTCTATCTGGATTAGAGCAAAACATTTGATATAAATTTCACATAATGAGCTCAAAAACTTGTATAGGCTGGGTGGTAGGAAGTTGGCTCAGGAATAGATCCAGTGTATGATTATTAATGGACACTGCCTGAACAAAAACCAGTCATAAGCAGCGTACCACAAGGCTCGATCCTAAGTCATGTTCTGTTCAATGAATTTGTAAGTGATATATCAGAAAAATTGTTAAGTAAAGTTTGTCTTTTTTCTGTTGATACAAAGGTATGTAATAGAGTCAACATTTCTGGGGTATTTGTATCATGAAAAAAATGGCACTATTGGAAAATTGGGTATTGGGGTCACAGGATAAAACAAGAGAAAAAAAGGATTTAGGTGTGTTCATAGCGGATGAAAAATTAGTAAATAGCATGGCCAGGCAGCAAAATTATGGGATGCATTACTGGAGGGATCACCAGCAGGAAAACAAGGTCCTAATCCCACTATATGGGACTTCAGTCAGATCCCATTTGGAATATTGTGTCTAGTTCTGGACCTCATTAAAAAATATTGATAAGATAAAGTGAATCCAAAGATGGACAACAAAAATGGATAAGGTCTGAGAGACAAAACATATCAGGAGAGATCGGAGGAACTGAATATATGCAACCTGGATGACAGAAGGGAAAGGAGGACATGTTTGAACCTTTAAATACACGATAGGTATGAATAAGGTTCCAGAAGACAGTATTTTTAATATTAAGCAAAAATCAAGATTGGGGAGGCATACTCTCAAACTAACAGGTTGGAAATTCAAAAATAATATTAGAAAGTATTACTTCACAGAAAGCGTAGTGGAAGCTTGGAACCAAATTCCAGCAGTGATAGTCTGTCAATCATCAGTGAGTGAGTTTAAACATGCTTAGGATAAATGCATGTCCATCATCATCCAACAAAAATTAAAATATTAAAATAAAACAAAATAAACTCAAAGGGCAGACTCTATAGATCACTAAGTCTTTTTCTGCCATCAGTTTTCTATGTTGCTAAGTTTCTAATTAATTGAAGGTAGAAATTATGTCAACACATTTAAGAGAAGGTGCACACTTGTAAGAGAAGATTTAACAGACCGCAACTCATACTTTTACGTTTACATATTGGAAAATTAGGATTTGGACATGGTATTTACTTATAAGGCCTTAGTGATGTGGATATGCACTTGAGGATAAACACCGTAGAAATAATTGGATTTACTTCTGATAAACATAGACATCTAATTGTGTGTGTCAAACTTTAAAAGATGTCTATATTTTCAAATATTACTCATCTCAGCCAAACTCATTTTAATGAATAGTTTCAGTCAAAATATTGGGACCTTTTAAAATTGTAGGTGAATTGTCAATGTCTCCTCACATAGAGAGGGAGGAACATATCCAGAGTAGGTTTAACTATTTGAATTTTATGAGATGGACTAGGATTTAAAAAAGTAAAAATAATCAACATATAAACCCAAGAATTATTTCAGTATTCTAAACAATCTTATTTGGTAGGCCATGACATCAATAGACAAAAATTAATGGAGAAAAATATGGTTTGGCATCGGAAACAGTCTGAAAAAGAGAGCTTACTGTAAATCAGCATCCTACTCCCAGACTAATGAAAAAGGCATTACCATTGTAACTTGTTTCACAAATTACCATTTATCGGTGTTCTGTTGCCTTTGTAATGGAGCCATGGAAAGGTAGGTAATTGGATTGAATCTAATTAAATCAATGACAATTATTACTATTCTTTAAAAAAATCATAGAGTATTGCTCCAAAGCATCTGACATCTTCATGTCTTTTAAACCTTTGGGTATTATTAAATCTTAAAAGAATACCCACATCCTGAAGTCAATATTAGTCACTACTATAAAAAAGATGTAGTAGAGACTTTGGAAAGAGTGCATAAAAGAGCAATAAAGCAGATTAGGAGCTGGAGGCTAAAACATATGAATAACAGTTGTAGGAATTCGGTTTGTCTAATCTAGTGAAAAGAAGGAATAGGGTTGACATTATAGCAGTTTTCTTGTATTTGAGGAGCTCAACGTATTTTCTAAAGCACCAGAAGACAAGACAAGGAACAATGGATGGAAACTAATCAAGGGAGAGAACCAGCCTATAACTAAGAAAAAATTTCCTAAATGTGAGAATAATTAACCAGTGGAACAGCTTGACTTCGGAAGTTGTGGGTCTCCATCACTGGAGGCTTTTAAGAAGAGAGTGGACAGCCAGTTGTCTGGAATAGTAGAAGGACTCTTGCTTGAGCCAGAAGTTGGACTAGAAGACCTCCAAGGTGTCTTCAAACTCTGTTATTCTGTTTCTGTTTCTAATTTTAATCCTAACTTTTGGGACAGTGCTGCATTTGGTTAAAAATCCCCAGGTTGCTTTTAAATTTCAAAGCCCAAGGAAAACTTTGCGCTAATCCAAAGTGTAATCCTCCAATTCATTTAAGACGCTCATATTTAGCAGATTATTCATGAGTTAGCAGGACCAAGCTCAAGGTCCTGAACAATAAAGAATGAGAAAGATTTATTTTTTTAAAAAAAATAGAGAACTCACCAAGAAGCTGCCTTCTCTTAGTTTTTTGTTCTGGAGAGGTGGGCAAGGAGAAAAAAAGAAATACTCTACCAGAGGAATCAGGGCAAAGATAAAAATCCTTTTCATTCAGCAAAACAGAACAGAAGTAAACAGAAGAATAAAGAGAGAACCTCTTGACTGCTGTCTCTCCCCCTGATGTCCACTCTGGCTGTCAGAACAGGGTTGGTGTTTTTTTATCTGCTTCTCCAATAAATTCCACTTACTATGCTGATTTGATTCATTCTAAAATACCTTGTTAAATTTTCTGCAAGCAATTAATAAAAAGCCAATAAGAACAGAATATTTTAAGGCTATCTCCACACAGTGAGGAATTTTAAAGCAAGTTATCGTTGTACAGTTGAGTTCATGTTTAAGTAAGCAGTATCACCAGGTAGCAGTTAATTAAATGAATTGATTTTCCTCAGTAGAAATAAGCACTATTTTTAATGCAGACTTATACCGCAAAGTGAGTTAAACTTAGTTAATCCGTAAAAATGTAATTATCAATTACTTTATCCTATTGGGTATTGTGAAATGAGGTTTTTTTAAATGACATTGCTCTGGTTCAAATAATTATTTTGATATTATATAGACATCTTTCTAGTACTGAATTGCAAATTATCATCTCCCACAATGATGGCTTATAATTAAGAAAAAAAAGCCACAATCCCTTGTGCATTTTGACAAAGCATAATTAAACAAAAAAGAAAAAAGAAAAATCTTCTCTATTGGGAACAATAAACCAAATGAAAGAAAATGTCCAACCAAATATTTCTCTTTTGGTATCCTATGTTAATATTTTTATGAGTCTCTAAAGCTTATCTAAGATATTTTTTAATGCAGAAGGCTATGTTATTAGACTTGTATTTTGTTCACAATATTATATATTTCAGTCTTTATCAGAGAGGGAATAATAAAATAACAGAATGCAATGCATTAGCATCATAAAGAAAATGTAATAAATGGTGTTATAACTGTAGTAAAAGTTGCATGAGCGCTAGCAGCTGTAACAGAAATGTTGCTACAGCAGCATTTTATGACCTAATGGTACTCAGTGGGCTGCTGCTAATATTATATGTGTGTATATGCATGTGTGTGTGATGCCAGCAGTTTCCAAGGCCTGGATTTCAATTCAGATAAATAATTGAAAGCACTTTAGACTTTTCCATAAAATGTTTAATAAGAGATCAAATACTTTTTCCTCATTGGGAAGAACTAAATAGTTTATACATGGGTGGTATAAGACAGAGGTTAACATAAATATTATTATTGGACATTTTTTCTTTTCTTTTTCTTTTTAAATACATATATTAGAAGAAAAAGGGTGGTTGTAAATGCTGCCATTTGCTTATCTATTTTCATTTTTTAATATAAGAAAGAAGATAGGATGATACCTTTAACATAGCACATTACCAAGCAAACCTGGCTGTTGTGCTAGAATGCTAAAGGACAGGGAGCTGGATGGTTAATCATTTACAAAGTTAAAACAGAGTTTGGTGGTCATCAAAAGGGAGACTTGGCCAGAATGTAGATATCCAGGCAGAGGTGATGGAAGTCTTAAAATTGGGTCTTTAGTCAACATCTCTGCAAAAGTTAATTCACCTACTTCTGTTTCTGCCCCACAACTGCCCCACACAGTAATGAAATTATGCTCCAGAACATATATTTTCATGACTACTTGATAAATAAATGTTTGTAAAATAAAGAAAGAATGGATGGATAGGATCCCTAGTTTATGAAGTGCTTTTCTTGTATTCTTCTACAACCTTATAATGACTTTGATGAGATGTTATAAGATCACACAATTTCTCCTGTTTAGAAAACTTAATATTAGTTGATAATTGTATCATTATTCACTAAGTATATTTAAATATGTTAAATTTTGTAGCAACAATGATACATTGGTGGTGGCGCAGTCGTTAGAATGCAGTAGTGGAGGCTACTTCTGCTGCCTGCCAGCTGCCAGCAGTTTGGCCGTTTCAATCTCACTGGCTCAAAGTTGATTCAGCCTTCAATCCTTTTGAGGTCAGTAAAATGAGGACCCAGATTGTTGAGGGCAATATTCTGACTTTGTAAACTGCTTTGAGAGGGCTGTAAGGCACTGTGAAGAGCTATATAAGTCTAAGTGCAATTGCTACTGCTTTTGGAATATCTGCAAGAGACCCCTTTTGCCTGCAACCAAGAACTGGTAGGACTTCTGGCTGACATCACAGTGATATTGGATGTGAAGAGTGGGTCTCCGCGCTCCCACACTGAGTTCTCCTTGTTGGTGGGCTTCAAAAGGAGCTAAAGCCACCCTGTAGGGGTGATAAAGAAAAGAGGGGTACCCTATAGTTCAGGGAGAGCAGCAACTTTCCTGCTGAACTGAGGGCTTCTTCTTTCTCCCCCAATGAGAAGAGGCAGCCATCATGGCTGCCATGAAGCTGGGACAGCTGAGGCAACAAAAAATTGTGCAGGAGTGGTGCAAGTGAACAGTGATTGGAGATGGGTGAGAAGATTCCTTTTTATTTAGACCCTAACATTAAAGAAAAAAGAAAGAGGAAAATCCAGGAAAAGAGGTTCTTAGAACTATCTTTTAAAGGGGCAAACTACTATAGAAAGAAGAATCCTAGACCTGAAAGAAAAGGAAGTAAGGGGAGAAAAGCTAAAAGGTCTTTTAAAACACAGAAAATTGGACTTTTAAATTGGGCACACATTGTTTTGGAAAGGCATTATAAAATGCTGGACTATCTACTTGAATCTATTTGAATAGCTGACTTTGCTTCCATAAATTGAATTAAATTTGGATTAATTAAATCTACAAGACTTGAAACAACACTGAAATCTAAGTTGAGGGCACCATCTACTGGTGAATGGAATATAGCAGAGCCCTACAAATTTAGAAATACCTTTTGATGAGAGGAGTAAACAACATTCATCTGGAGGACTGTGGTGGCCTGATTAGAAATTTATATGAAGCAATAGTTAGATGGAAAGATTGGAGATTGAAAAAGAGTATTATGATATAATTTTTTAATAATAGAATATAAATAATAATTGATGGGAAAAATTAGAGAGTGAAAGATGGTATTACTATATATGCTTATAATATCATTGGCATTAAAATGGAATATTGAAATATTGAATAACCACTTAAAAAACCCATGTATATTAATACTAGGATTACATAAGTTTGATTAATATAACTATTATGATTATCATTATCAATGTTTGTATCAAAATGAATTATATCCAGGAGCAACACTTTTCATGTATTGATATTGATGTTTATTTAAAAAATAAAAATCTAATAAAACAGAAAAAAAAGAACTGGTAGGATCACAAAATAGACAAATTAATAGAACATGAAAAATCTAAATTGCTCTGGAATTTTGGAATGAAAATAGACAAGCATCTGCCACATTACATCCCAGATTTAACAATTATCGATAAGAAAGACAAAAAAGTCTGTTTTGTATACATGGCACTACTTAGAGCAGAATAAATGATAAAAAAAACTGGGAAAAATAGCCAAATACCAAGACCTGAAAATAAAAATAAAATGATGGTTGAAAAAAAAGTAAAATGCCAAAACATCTGGAGCATCACTTGAACACTATCCGCTTGACAGAATCACCATTAATCAGTTGCAAAAGGCAGCTTTACTTGGAACAACTTATATCCTTCAACAATATCTTCAATGCCACCAAACAACATCTGCCCATTCCAGATCCTTGGCAAGGAGTCAGTAGGTGGATAAAAATGTCAAATCCAGTCTAAACATTTAGCTGTTAGAAAAATCAAAAGCTCAAAAAATAAAAATGCGATAGTGATAAAAGAAATTGAAGATTAATCTATTAATCAAATGGAAGAATTAATAATAGCAGCAGAAATGGTTAAAAATTGAGTGAAAAGCATTAAAAACTTGGTATTTCTTGGAAAATATCAATTCCATGACTTTTGATTCAAATATCTGACTAATTTATATCTAACTATAGCTAAAAAGCTTAATGAAATTGCATAAAGGAGATATCAGCAACTGGTTAATAACTGGCAAAATATCTGATTCAAAAACACCCAGTGAAAGGGACACTACCAGAAAATATTTGCCTAAAATGTTTGAAATATTCATAGGCATAACAGCAGTATCCAAGATTATTTACTGGAAATCAATAGAAAAGAAAGCAAATAAAAGAAAAAGCAGAGGTACAAAAAAGAGGTGTTTGCCACATAAATGGATCTTTAAATGTTTGGGGGAAAAATGGTGTCTGTAAAAATATTAGACTATTTATAGAAAAAGTAATAAAGCAGTGGAATACAGAATACATGGTGGGAAATGAAAAATATGGGCTTGTCAGTATTAGAAAGGACATCTTCCAAGGTGAGTCATTTCCACCCTTATTGTTTGTCACTGCTACTACAACCCCACATTCAGTGATTTTGAAGAAAACAAATCTTGGCTATAAAACAATAAAAACTGCTAATAGTACATCACATGTGCTTTATATGTATGATCTGAAGTTTTACAGAAAATCAGAATCAAAATCAAGTCACTAACAAATACTGTAAGAATGTTTACCACAGATATGGTAATGGAATTTGAGGGAAATGTGCTACAATAGCAATAAAGTGGCATACAATTAAAATGCTGAATGGCCAACCATCAAGAGTCATTAGGATGAAGCCTACAAGTATCTGGGCATTTTACAGTTGGATAACATTAAGTGTGGACAAATTTAAAATGTGATTAGTAAAGAATACATCCAAAGAGTAAAAAAAAACCTACTGAAGACAATTTGAACAGTGGAAACACCATCAAAGCCATCAATAACTGGGCGATACCTGTGAAACAATACACTGCTGGAATTATTAACTGGACACAAGGTGAACTGGACAGTTTGAAACACACACCCCCACAACAGAACTGATGACTTTTCACAATGCATTACAACTCTATAGTGATATTGATACATTATACCTGCCACACAGAAATGGAGGCAGAGGTTTAGGTCAAACAAACTGTCAAAGAAGAAAAGTGTGCATTAGCTGAAAAGCAGTCAAGCACTGATGCAAGTTAAAACTCAGAAGTTACTAAATGTACAGGAAACAAAATATGACTATTGAAATTGTGTAATAAAAATATCAACAGAATGTTGGCAATGCAAAGCATTACATGGTCAATTTCTACAAAAGATTGAGGAGAAAGTTTTTTTGCCATTGCGAAGAAAATATTTGGTGCTGTCTGTATTTGATTGTAAGATTAACCAAGTCAAACAATCTAGCAGTAAACAGCCTAATCAAGGAACTATAATACCAAAGGGAAAAAAAAAACAATATACAACCACTACCAGCAGTCATAAGACAAGCTACTGCAAGCTATAAACAGAGAGCAAGCTCTTTATAGATTGAAGATGTTATTTAGCCTGGTAACAAAATGTCTGCAAGCAAACAACTAAGCTCAGAGACCACCAAGGATTCCATACTGTGCTACTATATAAATATCACTTCTATTAGTATGAAACAGTACTGCGGCATCAATTTTATAAGTGTAACAAAAGTGTAAGTATTCAGTCCAATAGTTGAAATTAAGACAGAACACACCTCGTTGCAGTATTGTAACTCCTATTGCTTTCATTTGGACTTAAATGTATGGAAGAGTTATGTTGTGCTTCAATGTTACACAATAATATTTCTGAATCTGGATGAGACATGATATACTTTTAAACTGAAGTGAAGTAGGTTGGATTACTCTGAAAAACATGTTTCATAGCCTGCATGACAGAAATTGTAGAATTATGAACAATTAGATGGAATGGAAGACATTTGAGCACATACATATTGATTAGTCTACATCGGGGGTCTCAAACTCATGTTGTCACAGCAGCATCACGTGACATATTGGGACTTTTTTTTACCCCTTTGCTAAATTGGGTGTGGTGTGGCCAGTACATGATGCATCCGGTCCAGATGCCAGGAGTTTGACAGCCCTAGTTTAGATTTCCTTTAATTACCATTTCCCTGGTGGCATTCCTTCTTAATGAACTTTTATGAAAAATATCAAAACCTGAGCATAAATTACTTTTACACTTTATTCCATTGTTATTTTATTCTGTTAATCCCTCCTTGTCTCCTAAGCAAACCTACCAGCTGCTAACACTGAGAAAGACAAGAAAGAGAGGTATGATTCCTTGCTCTCCATTATACATTATGGACATATCCTTAGGGCATTTTGAATACAAAGCTTAAATCTTCAATTGATTCATTTCTATATACATTTTAGTAGACTGCAATATACTTCATCATATATTTGAACTATAGATTGTGATAGCAATAAATATAAACTAAAAGTGAGAGTTAACAAAAAGAAACGTGTGATCTTTGCCACAATACAATCAGAAACAATACGTTAAAAATCAAGAACTAAGATTTTGATCCTGAAGTGACTTTTCTTTTGTTCTCTTTGTTTTGTAAATTCGAAACAGATATTAAATCCTCAGAAATGTTGTTAATACATTAAAGTACCATGCCATTGTCCAAAGTTTGCTCAAGTACTATATTATTTTATTTTCTTAACTCAGAACTAGGAATATTAAAGCAGAAATAAGCTTGCACTGGTTACTGAAAACATTAGACCATGAAGAAGACTGTTTCTTTCAGACAGGATTATTAACAAGCGTAAAAGGGCAATTTGTGGAATTACTCAAAATTTGTGATGCAAAATACATTTTACAATCTAGGATTGCTTTATTTTTATTTTTAAAAACACTATCATTTTGAATGCCTTAATAATGGAAAGATCAGTAAGAAAAGCTGAAGGAATGACACTAGATTGTTATGATTGGCTAAAATGTAATTGAAAATTATACACGTGTTCCACTTCACATAGTTTTCTTCATATTTAAAATGGATTTAGATTAACGTTTTCATGTGTGATAGCAACAATTAATATTGAATCAAATAATAATGCTGTATTTGTGGGTGAAATTCCAATTAAATCAAGTCAAATTTATGTAACAAATTGTTTTTCTTATATATAATGATTTGGAAAAATTTAAGATTCTAATTTGCTAATATAAAGGACACAAAAGTGAAATGCCAGAATGGTTATGTTTCTCTGTTTTTGCTGATACCTGAATACATATTTTCATCCCTAGTGTGACAATTCTGTTGATAAGTGAAGAAAAAGTATTTGTAAAGGAAGCACATGTACTAACATAAACTCTGCCTATATTTGCTCAGATTGGCCTTTCAAAATATCTTCTGTGAAATGGATCTACTCATCCTCACCTGTCACTAATTTGCATTGCTTTCTCCATCCAGCTGCCTAGATATACAAGCTAGAAGCAAAGTGGAAGAGTAGCAATGTAGGGCCATTTTACCATGGTGAGTCTGGCCATAAATACTTTCTTGCTTTCTATATATAAAAAAGTTTGTCTCTACTCTGAGTTGCTGTGCAGGAGAATGTATCAATGGAAAGTTGAAAAGGATAAGCGTATGGTAACGTCCCACAAAGCTAATTAACTTGTTGAAATCATATTGTATTTAATTTCTTTGCTGATAGTTTTCTCAGCACCACTGAACACAGGAAACTATTTTGCTGTTTACAAATCTATCTGGTTTGAAACTATAGCATTTCTGTGCTTTCAGCAAAACAATGCTATTACTCCATAAGTGAACATTGTATTCAAAATGTTTTGTCAAGACTGGACAGGAAGAAATACAAGAAGGAATATATTTTGCTGTCTTCCTGGCATGGTTCTCAGGTAGTAAAATAAAACAAAATAAATTGCACACTGGAAGACCACAGGAGTATCAAAAGAAGAACCCTGCCACTACTTTCCCTCTCCTTTCACAAGATAAATTTTAGAGACGGAAAGAAACAATAGCAAAGCATAGTGATGCTGGCTGGTCAGCAGTAGTAAAGCTGATAAGGAAAAAATGAATAGAAGAAATCTTGTGTCTCAATATATTCTAAAGACAGAAATATTGAAATTGTTATTAAACTCCTCTGTGAATCAGGCATGGTTCTTTGCATGATCCAATTCTAAATATTAAAAAAGAATCCACTATGATTCTAGAATCTGTCTTTTCTTTCTTTCCAACAGAATTTCATTAACTGAAATGACAGTACCTACAATGGTTTGAACTTAATTTGCATTCCCATCTTAATAAAGTTGTTTGGCTTCACTGTTATCCTAATTAAGGTACACAGCAATATTCATAAAAATCAAAAAAGCTAGTGATGCAGAACTATAAGTCAGTGATCATTGATGCATGTCACAAAGCTGACGGCACTAGCGTGGAACAGGAGGGAGACAGTTTTAAGCAATTGACTAAACTCCAGGGAGTCATAATCTTCTAGAGAACATTAGGAAGCCACTGTGGGCTCAAAATTTCAAAATTGTATGCAAGAAATGCATACAATGGCTAGTGTGAGAGTATTGATAATTGGAGCCCATTAGATTAAAATCCAAAAGTTGACATTCAGTGAAGCAAAGCAACAGCTGAAATCACTTGTATGTAATAGTAGGTCAGCTTTTCAGAAGCTTGATTAATAGAGCATAAATGTTCTCTGCCTGACTGGCTTGGCTAAAGCAAATGATGAAACTAAAATATCACTCAAGTAGCTAAAAACTTAGAATGTGTCCTCTGCAAGAGGATTGGGGTGACAACCTGGGAAGGGGAAACTTGGTTCTATTTCTACAAAAGGATTTGGTGTGTTCAGCAAATTGTTAATTATTCAGACAACACTATATAACATGAAGTAGTTATAAGAAATCCATAAGCTTTGTCAAAGGAAGCCATTCCTACCGCTCAGAAAGCTAACACTCAATATTTTATTTACATGTCTTGACAGGCCAGAGTACCTTTCCTTTCAGAATGATATCTTTCTGAAAATTGGCATTATTTACTCGTTTCTGCTGTCCAGCCAAGAGAGAAATGAAATATTCATTCTTTAGAGAAGAAATGGAACGGTAGACTCTCCTGCAAAAAAACATGTTTTACTTAGTTTGCTTTTTCCTCAGATAACTAGAGAGTTTATGTTATATCATACGTTCAAATTCTTTTTTTTTTTTTTTTGAAAATTTTATTGATTTTTGAAAACAAACATAAACAAACAAAACATAAAACATAAAAACATAAAACATCTTTTTTGAAAGCAGCATAGTCCCGGGTTACATCTCTTCGTACAGACACAAATTCAAGTTCATGCTCATTTTTATATTCCATTCCATATCTTATTACTATTCTACATTTTCAATATAGCTTCTCCCCTCTTTTAACTTTCTTAATTTTGTTTTATTTATTTCATCTCAATTCAAATCATTGTACTTTTATTCTTTTTCTGTCCTGTTTCAACTGTCTACTATCTTTTCTCATTAAACAAAATTTCTCCTGTAATCACTGATTGGAGTATGACGCCTTTATATCTTTCCCCTAAAATTATAACACTTAATATAATACATAACTTCCATTTGGATTCTGCTTGGTACTTTCTAAAACTACACACTGTATTTAAAAAAAAGAAAAAATTATAAATGTATAATATAATTAAAACAACAATCCATACCAATTCAATTCTATCATTAATATTAATATTCATTTAAATCTTAACATTTTACACATTACTTTTCAGATAAATACCATACTTCTATGGGAACACTTATAAACTTTCCATAGTTAATTCCCCCCCCACTTCACTTATATTTTATAAAATGTTGAGTAATTAAAATGTTCCCGTTCCTTCCTAATTCAATTCTCTCATTTATTTTATTTCATTTATTTTATTCACAAAAGTTTCACTAAATTACACTGACTATTTTATCCCTCTTTTTAATCATATATTGTTTCCAATTTTCTAACATTATTTCTATTACAAATATAACAATACAATCTTATGTACCTTCACAGAATCCCTTTTTCAATTAAATTTTCACCCATTATCTCTGAATAGGTCCTGTTTCTTTACATCTTGCTCCAAACCTTTGTAACTTCTCTTCCTTTCCTTCTTCCCTTTCTTCTTCTCTCTCCCCTTTTTACCCCCTGTCTCTCCACCTCCATTTCCCTCTTCTGTATTCCCCTTTTCTGTTGCTTTCCAACATTATATCCACTTTTCAAATTATTTTTCCCTTTTTGTTGGTTGTTTTTTTAAGTCTTAAATTCTCCATTCTCTTTCCCCCCCTTTCCCCTTTCTTCCCCAGATAGAGTTACTTGTTCATTAAAGACATAAAGTTACTTGTTCATCTTTGTCTCAATCTTCTTGTTGCGCAGTCTTTTCTTGTTGTTTCTCGTAGTTACGAATCGCCATTTCTAAGAATTGAAAAATGGAGCCAAAGGAGCCCTTCCCTTCTTGTATCTCTTCTTTATATTTTTTAAATTCCATTTTCAGTTCATCCAGAGATAGTGCCATTGTAAAAAATTTTAAACAACCACCCAATTGTTTTTATTCATTCAAATATAATATCCAAAAATCCCAAAGTCACCAAGCAATCCAAATACACACAAGCTGTTTCTTTTTACACTTTCTTCTTTTTTCACTTTCTCTTCCTGGGGTTACTATTTAGTTATAAAGTTCCAGTTAAAATGTATCTTTTAGATGTCTTATTGAGATTTTACATTAAATTCTTTTGAAATCCAGGCAGTCTCCTCCTTCCAGATCCTGCCCTTATTCTTTTCCTCTCCCTTCCTACTTATAGACAAAAAGGATTTTTTAGTGTCCAGAAATCTTTATTGTCCCTTTGGCATTTAATTATATTTTCAGCTTAATTATTGGTGCCAAAGCGGATTTTTCCGATTTCTTATTCAGCTCTCTTCATTGTCAATGTGAGGAAGGAGAGAGAAGAAGAAAAAAACTTTCCCTTTTCACTTTCTTTCGCTGCTTCTGACTCTTCTTTGGGAGCGATGTTATCTTTTATAAAATTTAAATTCCAGGGTACCTCAGTTGTTGCTTTTTATCCCAGTCAGCCAAAACTTTCACTTCTTATCTTCCTCCTGCACTTTCTTTTCCAGTTGAGTGCTTCTTTGAGGTGGCCATTTCTGACCACCGCTCCTACCGCCTTCGGGAAAGGGAGTTTGACCAGCTGAGGAGGAGAGATGTGGCTCTCCTCGACCCTGCTGGCAATCTCCCCCCTCTTCACCACCTCTACGGGGTGGCTTAGCCCCGAAGCCAGCTGGCTCAGGGTGCTCCAGCGGCAAGCCCAGGCAGAAACCACGCACGATCGTGGATTCCTGCCTGTCGCCGAAGCCCTGCAAACCGGAAGTCTCCATACGTTCAAATTCTTAACTCCTGAATCATAATGGACAATAGGAGTTTCCTTCTGCTGACTTATAATAATCATAGTTTGATTGCCTTTTAGATTTTTCAAATAAGAATTCTTCTACTCCTAAGGAATATGATAAGTGCAAAAGGTAAACACAGAGAAATAATCCACAGCCAAAGTATCAGAAAACCTCTCACAAGTTTTCCTAAAAATTAACTTTATTAATTTTACAATTAAGATCAAAACAGTGAATGCTACCACTGAAAAAGTCTTGCAAATCTACTCATTGATTTGATGCTTCAAGGAAGACAAACAGATTTTATGAGTTTTGTTACCATTTTATTTATTTTTTGTTTATTTTTTATTTATTTTGATTTGTCAATCACTTATAAGATATAAGGTATAAGTATAAACATGAGTAAGAATACAGGAAATAGGGACAAATAAAGGGAGATAATAGGACAGGGGTGGTAGGCACAATTGTGCACTTATGCACGCCCCTTACAGACATCTTAGGAATGGGGTGAGGTCAATAGTGTATAGTTTAAGGTTAAAGGAGTGGGGGTTAGAGAATGTTACAACAGAATCAGGTAGTGCACTCCAGGCATTGACCACTCTGTTGCTGAAGTCGTACTTTCTGCAGTCAAGTTTGGAGTGGTTTACATTGAGTTTGTATCTGTTGTGTGCTCTTGTATTGTTGCAGTGGAAGCTGAAGTAGTCATTCACTGGTAGGACATTGTAGCAGATAATCTTGTGTACTATGCTTAAGTCTAACTGTAGGTGGCATAATTCAAGGTTGTCCAAGTCCAAAATTTCAAGCCTGGTGATATAGGGTATTCTGTTGCAAGCAGAGGAGCGTAGTATTCTTCTTGGGAAATACTTCTGGACTCGTTCAATTCTATTAATGTCTGATATTCAGTGAGGATTCCAGACAGATAAGCTGTATTCAAGTATTGGTTTAGCAAAGGTTTTGTATGCCCTAGTTAGCAATTCAATATTACCGGAGGAGAAGCTTCTTAAGATTAGATTTACAACTCTTAATGCCTTTTTGGCAATGCTGTTATCGTGAGCTCTGGCGCTTAGGTCATTTGATATGAGTACTCCAAGGTCCTTGACAGAGTGAGGGTCATCAACAAGGTCATTTCCACCTAGCTTGTATTTGGTGTACTGAATTTTTTTTTACCAATGTGTAGGACAGAGCATTTGTTGTTCGAGATTTGGAATTGCCAATTTTGATATAATCAAGGTTGCTTTGAAGGACAGTAGCATTGTCAGTGGTGTTGAATCCGCGAAGAGGACATAGTTGCTTATAAGGTGATTGTTAGGGATATACACCCTAGCAGAACCTGCACGGCAGTCAGGCAGTCAGGCAAATATGTGAGACAAACGTTTTTGTAGCTTACACTCAGTAAAACAGATACACTGTGCTAGTTAAATAGTTTATTCCAGCAAGATTTTTAGCATAGTCAAAACAGTCCATATATCATACACTAGTTCAGTCCGTCCGGGGATTAATCAGTTGCAAAGTCCAGTGTCGAAAAAGAGGTCAGTAAACTTACAAATATCAGTCCATTAATATATCTCTTCGCAGTAGAGATATGAAGAAGTCAAAACTCTTTTTCTTCCTTCAGCAACAGCAGAGAACACGCAGTTAACACACCATCAATCCATCATCGTCAGCAAGCAATTCAGTAAGCCAGCAAGCAATCAAGTTCTCTTGCTCCCTCTTATGGCGATTTACAGCCGCACCCAAAATTACATGCTTTACAGTTAAAGTGACACACACTTAAATTCACTATCATAGTTTATATATATTATTTTACCCAAACTACGTTAGGTAACCTATGTTATTCCTAACAGTGATTGCAAAGATTATGTATGTAGAGTATAAAGAGTGTGGGTCTTAGTACACTGCCTTGGGGAACACCACTGTTAACTGGAGCAGGGTTTGATATAGCACTCCCTATTTTTACTATTTTTACTATTTGTTGCTTGTTTGACAGAAATGCAGTAATCCACTTATGAAGGGATCCAGAAATGCTGTAAAAGTTTAGTTTTAACAGGATTTCGTTGTGTACCACTGAATCAAAGGCTTTGCAGAAGTCTATGTAGATTGCATCTATCGCTTTACCCTGGTCAAGTAGAGTAGTCCATATGTTTTTGTAGTGTAGGAGTTGTAGATTGCAGGACAATTTTGTCCTGAAACCAAATTGTTTTTTGGCGACTAGGTTGTATGACTCTAAGTGGAGGATAATGTATTGGTTAATGATTGATTCCATGACTCTGCATGTGTGAGAGATTGGTCTGTAGTTTTCAACCAGGTTGGGATCACCTTTTTTGAAGATCGGGATGACTGTTGCTAAGGACCATAGGTTCAGTAAGGAGCTGGTTCTGAATGATATCTCACATATAATGCTTAGGAATTCTGCTATGGCAAAGGAAAGCTTTTTAAAGAAGTATGCACATAAGCCATAGATAGAGATGGTTTTAGGTTATGTAGTGCCTTTTCTATGTTATCTTCTGTAAAGTCAATATGTGGTAGATCATTGCAGTTAGTTGTGGTATGACTAGGAAATGTGGGGCATGAGTTATTGCTGTTTACAAAGACTGAACTGAAGAATGTGTTGAAGAGGTTGGCCTTAATGCATCATTGCTGCAGTCTCCCATTTGGTCCTTTTAGGGGTGGGATTTTTTAATTTTGTTAAGGATTTCCTGGTTTGTGCAGAAGTTGTCAATAAAATGTGAGCACAAAAATGTAATTTTATCTACTTGTTAAAAACCTAATGGAAGCTATGGACACATACACACCAGTGGTGGTATTCAAAAACTTTTACTACTGGTTCTGTGGGTGTAACTGGGTGGGCATGGCTTTTTTTGCAGCCCCCACCCATTTTTGGGAGCTTCTTAGCCACAGAGGAGCCTCTGAGGGGGCGTTTTTGCTCCCCTAAGGCTCCTCTGGGGCTCAGGAAGAAAAGTAACAGAGCATGGGAGGAGCATGTAGCACTCCTCCAAGCTCTGTTTTGGGAGCTTCCTAGCCTCAGAAGAGCCTGGGGGGGGGGGCGTTTTTGCTCCCCCAAGGCTCCTCTGGGGCTCTGGAAAGCAAAAAATGGAGGGGGGACTGAGCTCCTCCCTCCATTTTTTGCCTTCCTGGGCCTCAGCAAGGGGAATCTTACCTATAGCTGATTATTGGGAGGGGAAAAAAAGAAATACCTTAGGCGAATATCAGGCAGGCGGGCAGGGTGAGTGAACATCGGGAGGGAGGGTGACCGAGTGGGGGGCATGGCCAGCCAGAACTTATTACCGGTTCGGTGACCCACGCCAAATTCTTTCTACTGGTTTGCCCAATCCGTTACAAACCGGCTGAATACCACCGATACACACATACAACACATAAAAGGAACAGAAACATGTGTTTTAGTTCCTTTTGCATGTATGTATGAAAGCACTAGAAACAAGAATAACTTATGCAGGCCATCAAACATAGTGATGTTGCTGAATGATATTCAGTTGTATCATTAGTAAAGCAATATAATGTAACCAGTCTTTTTCCCGACCAACCACTGTTCTTTCTAAAAATGACTTACAATCACTTTCAGGGCTTTTCTGCTGAGATTGTTTCTGGGTTTAGATGGAAATTTCATCTTTGAAGCTTTAAAAAGTGGGTTTTTATTACTGAGAACTGCATTGGTTAAGATCAGTTATAGGTACTCTTTATTGCTCAAGAAGTGTATAAAACTATTGAAGAGTTTAAATTCACATTTGTCATTTACATAATATAATTAAGAAAACAATTCTCTTATTAGAACCAAGTCCCCCCCCCATTCGTTCCTTGCCAAAAAGAAAAGAAATATTGCTCACCTTAACAAAGGAAAGTGAAATTGTCTACAGGCAGTGGAGATTCTCTGTGCAATTGTCTAAAGCAATCCCAATAAAAATCAACAATAATATAACTGGGCAAAACTACAGATGTTCCATAGTCAATTAAGGGCATGTACCTAATCCCATCAGTGTTCTTCTGCTCATTAACAAAAGATAAAGGCTAATTCTAGCACTGCTGCCATATCTTAAAAGCACAATTTTCTTTAACAATAAACAGCTCTCCCTACATAAGCAAACATGCACTTATCCATCCCAATATGGATGGATTTATTGGTGTCAAGAAATCAGGATTACATAGCCACTATGTGGCTCAACATTTTAGTGTATGGAATAAACTTATGTCCAGAATGTCAGATACCCCACTCTGCCTATGCAGTCAGGTGTTAACATTCCGGGAAGTGAAGAATACCTTTCCAGCAGAACTCAGTCTCACTAGTTATGACCTTCCTTCCTTCCTTCCTTCCTTCCTTCCTTCCTTCCTTCCTTCCTTCCTTCCTTCCTTCCTTCCTTCCTTCCTTCCTTCCTTCCTTCCTTCCTTCCTTCCTTCCTTCCTTCCTTCCTTCCTTCCTTCCTTCCTTCTTCTGTTGGAGGATGCATATTTCGGTTGCAAGTTTCTTGACTGAGGAAGCAATTACTTTTATCCAACTAATTTTTTTTTAAATGACAATATAACTTTAGAAGCCAAGGTTCCAGTGTCTCTCACAGCCAATTCAGTACTTCGTGAGAGGCACATAGCCAAGTAACTAAATGGATGAAAACAATCCTGTAGCAAATCTGCCAGATGAATTTGAGCCAACACTTTGATGACCCTTCCTGCATCATTTCAAGCTGCCAACCCCATGGCCATTAATTATCCACATGAAATATTTTCTGCTAGCATAACATGGAAAACATCTCTCCCGCATTGGAATACCTAAACCTGATTTGAGCTGCCTTACGAACTGGCTGCCAGTGAGACAGAGGTGATTATTATGAGCACAAACACTAAATGGATATCTTTATGCTAGGAGGGTATATGGATGATCCTACATATGGCACATTGGATAAAACAATAACTCCATTTAAACAAAATAGTTCAGGTATTAAGATCTTACTATCTGATTTTTTTAAATGGCGTGGCATAGATATTGGCATCTATTTTGTTTTTTCCCTATCAAGTTGGTCAATATGTAGAATTTTTTTTTAATGAGCATGGCTTCCCTTAGGGTCTCAAATTTCTTCCAAAGGGGCTCATGCCATGCACACAAGGAAGATCAGGAAATGAAAGGCAAATATAAAAAAAATACATTTTATTTTATAATCTCATAGTCTTACACTCAGCCAATGAGTTTGAAGTGTTGCCTCATGGTGTTTAACATGTGGTGACAGCAGTACCATGGTACTTTGTTACTCCAGTGGTTGGCAAAACTTACTGGCAAAGAGAACCTGTTCAGGCTCACTGCATAAAATTGTAACAATTTGTTCCTGAAACAGGAAAATCATTCAAAGCCTAGACACAAATTTACATGGTCTTTTACCACCACAGAAGTGCAAATTAATTAACTAGCAGTGGCCTGTCACACAAGTAGGATGTAAATGGAGGTAACTGTGGTTACAATGTACGCAAGTCACCATGTTATAGTACAAAGTAGGTTATATAGAAGTATAAAGTTCTAATGCTAATTCTGATAGGTAACTTTGTCCACAACAGATGTAATTTTGCTGGAGAGTGACATGAACTGATAAATATCCATGAGTAGTGATAGTAATTCCCATCTCATTCCACCAGTATTCATATTCAGGTTTATTCATATTGAGTAGCGGAAGCTTCTGAAGCTAAAATGTTTTCCCAAGTTATATATTTCTAATTAGAGATTTTAATGAACATATATACAGTATATTCTATCTCTAAACAAATGAACATGTTATCTTATTACACTAAATTGCTAAAAAAAGTAGTTTGGATCAAGACTCTAACAGAATTTTCCCTAATTTGTGTTATTATGGGAATTGATGTCCACTGCATCACTCTGTTTTCTGTGGTTTGTTTCCAACAACAATTGCTAAAAAAAATGGAACATAGGTTTTCATAATTTCAGACAATATAATGTAATTGCTAAAAAAAAAAAAAAAAAGGCTTAGCATACCTACAGTGCATTCACTTTCAGGGTAACCCGTATTAACTAAGTTCAGAAAAGGTATAATAATTAATGAGTACACTGAAGGGTGAGATAGGAAAACTATATCATTCAGTAAATATAATTATCTTTCTGTTCATGAAAATTATACTGGAATTCATACACTTCATAAATTACCCTTCATTCTTTGAACTTCTCATCTTTCACTTAATGTCTCATCAGTATGATTCAGTAACAACTTTAACTGTTTGACTATTCATCCATTTATTTTCCTTTATTTATTTGCTTTCTAATTCAGTCCTCATTCACTGGGACTAACTAGTTGAACATACTGTTCTTTCACCTTTATAATCAGCCCACATTGATTTATCACCCTTTCATTCTGGACTGTACCTTTTCTTCTTTTACTACAACATACAGGTATTTGTTAAGGAACTCATGCTTACTTTATTCTTTCTATATTTCTCATGACATTCAGGTTTCATTTTCATCCAACAAAAGTATGTTGAAATTTACTTTTATACAAAGCTTATTTCGCATATGGAGACACTCCATTTCTTTGGTCTTACCAAAGTGTATGCCTCCTGGATGTCTAGCATGTATGAGCTTGGGAGTATAAAGATCTGCAGTATGATAATTCACATATCTAACTCATTTTTATGTACCGCAAAGTCCCGTTTTTGTAATCAGAATTGCAAGAATCATCTGAGATGCTTTTGTAAATACAGGTATTTACAACTTACAACAGTTCACTTAGTGACCATTCGAACTTACAAAAGACTGAAAAAATGACTTATGACTGTTTTTCATACTTATCACCATTGCAACACCCCCATGGTCACGTGATCAAAATTCAGACGCCTGGCAATTAACTGACATTTGTGACAACTGTGTTGTCACAGGTTCATTGTCTCCCACCTCTTCTGACAAAATCAATGGGAATCCAGATTCACTGAACAACCATATTACTAATGTTGTGAACTAAAGAAATGTATTTAATAAAGATTCATTTACATAGCAGGATCGTAATCCTGCACTTCCTATTGGCCCATATAATGGCAAGTTATGATTGGCTGTTGGCGGGCCGCGCCAAGATTCAAACCCTATAACGCTATCCATTGGTTATCCGGATAGCAGCTTACTCTATAAAAGAGTGACTGCTAGCCGGGGTTTTTTTGTCTCTGTTATGCTTGTGAATAAAGAGCTGAAGTTCACGGTTTACAGTCTGGTCTCCGTTCATTAAACCCATGCCTCAAACATAACACTGGTGACGAGGGTGGGATGCAGAGACAAAAGAGCTGACTAAACGCTACAGAGCACCAACCGAAGCACGTGGCTGAGAGCGCATCTACATCGGCAGGATGTCAGGTGGCGCTATACCACCCGCTCCTTTTGACCCGGAAAAGGAAGACTGGGAGTCATATATGGATCGGTTTCAAATGTTTCTAGAAACCAACAATTTGAAAGATGCTACACCCGGAAAGAAGCGGGCGGTGTTCTTGACCCATTGTGGACCGGCCGTTTTTAAGATGGCGAAAGCGCTCGCGAAACCGGCTGAGGTGAAATCAATGGATTGGGACAACCTCGAACCTATCCTACGGGCTCACTATGCCCCCGCCATACCAACGTTGGTCCGGAGACACGAATTTTATCAACGGGATCAGCGGAAGGGTGAAAGTATTGCAGACTTCATCGCTGACCTTAGAAACCTGGGAGGCCTCTGTGGTTTTTCAGACCTAGAAGAAGCTATGCGAGACCGCATAGTTCTGGGATTAGATGACCACACAGTACAGAGCAAGATCATGGCAAAGGGGGACATCGGTCTTGCAGATGCCATTGCAGATGCTACTGCAGCAGAGGCAACCAAGAAGTCGGCCGCTCGAATGCGCCGCACCAACGCACCGCTCCGTCAATTCGCCCGTGAAGCCTCGCCTCAACTAGAAAGACACTCAGCAACAGCGCACCATGAGGACCTCGAGTCCCAGTCCGAGAGTGATGAAGAAGACTTCGGGGCGAACGAGATCAACAAACTCTAAAATTTCAGTGCCCATGTGCGGGTTGTGGGGGAAACCACCCGCGATCCGGTTGCAAATTCCTCGACGCAATCTGCCGTTCCTGTGGGAAGAGAGGCCACATCGCACGGGTCTGCAGAAGTAAGAGGGAATCCAACACGAACAGAAAGGAGAACAACCTCCGCCAAACCACAGGGAACCTCCCTGCAAATCGGGACCGTTTGAATAACCAATGGAACAACCATGCCTACAGCAGCAAAACATCTGCTCTTCCAGCAAGACGAGAAGAGGCACACCAAACTATTATTATCGGCCACGCTTCGTCATTAGACAAACAAAAGATCCGAGTGAAAGTTGCCATCGAGAACCAACCTTGCCTGATGGAAGTCGACTCTGGATCGGCCCTCTCGATAGTTTCCTGGAAGACCCTTAAACAGCTGATCCCTGCCATCCATCGTCAAGACCTCAGGACACAGAAAATCATCCTCAGAGATTACCAAGGGAACATGATCCCAGTCGTCTAAGTGAGTCAAGTCCAAGTATCTTTTAAAAATCGTGCCATGTCACTCCCATTAACTGTTGTCGATGGTGACCGGCCCAGTTTACTAGGCCTACAATGGTTCGCCCCACTCGGGATCGAGGTGGCGGGCATTCACCGGGCTGGAAGCGACGATTGGGAAGAGAGCATCGTCCAGGAATTCCACGACGTGTTTTCGGACAACTTAGGCAAGTACAAGGGGACCCCTATATCCTTTAGCCTCAATCCAGAAGTAGCCCCTATCCGCCTTAAGCCTCGTCGGGTGCCATTCGCCCTTAAACCCAAGATTGACGAGCAACTTGATAAGTTAATAGCCCAAGGGGTGTTGGAGCCTATTGACCATGTCCGTTGGGAAACCCCAATCGTAACCCCCATCAAACCAGATGGGTCGATTAGAATTTGTGGAGACTACCACGCCACCCTGAACCACGCACTCCAACAGAGCGCTTATCCGGTGCCGGTGGTTCAACATCTTCTCCACTCCCTGGGTGGCGGGAAGATCTTCGCAAAGTTGGACTTAGCGCAAGCGTATCAACAACTACCCGTTGATGCGGAAACCGCAGAGGCACAGACTATCGTTACACACCGAGGTGCCTTTAAATGCAACAGACTCCAGTTCGGAGTGAGTGTAGCCCCGGGATATTTCAGAGTCTAATGGAGAGACTTTTACAGGGAATAAAAGGGTTGTACCGTGCACTTCGATGACATTTTAATTGCTGCCCCAAATAGAGAAGAGCTTGAAAGGCATCTCAGATTGGTTTTACATAGATTTAAGGATGCCGGTCTCAAGGTTAAAAAAAATAAATGTCAACTGTGCACTGAAAGGGTAGAGTTTCTCGGATACCTCCTCGATAAACAAGGTATTCACCCTACCGAAAACAAACTCAGGGCAATCAAGAACGCCCCAAGACCTAAAAATAAGACTGATCTCCAGGCTTTCCTGGGACTCATTAACTTTTACAACATCTTCTTGTCCCAGAAAGCGACCGTAGCTGAGCCCCTACATAGACTTCTCGACAAGAAAGCCACCTGGGTCTGGGGACATCAAGAAGAACGCTCTTTTCAAAAAGTGAAAGACTTATTAACATCCGATGCTGTTCTAATGCAGTACAACGAGACTTTGCCATTAAATATTACGTGTGACGCATCACCATTTGGGGTTGGAGCCATTTTGAGTCACGTGTTACCAAACGGGCATGAAGCTCCCATTGCGTACTTTTCGCGGACATTATCGAAGGCTGAACGGAACTATAGCCAACTTGACAAAGAGGCTCTTGCTATTGTATCAGCCGTGAAGCGATTTCACGAATATGTTTACGGGCGGCCCTTTACTCTAATTACAGACCACAAGCCTTTACTTGGCATTTTAGTAGGTGATAAACCAACCCCGCATATATTATCGCCTAGAATGACTCACTGGTCAGAATTCCTAGCAGCCTACAACTACGTACTGCAGCATCGCCCGGGGAAAGCCATTCCCCACGCTGACGCTTTGAGCCGTTCCCCACTTCCGGAAACCATCAGCGACCCAGCTCCAACCCTCACTACGCTGCAAATTGAAACCCTCAACTCGCCGCCACTAACGGCAAGAGATATCGCTGCCGGCACAAAACGAGACTATATCCTCGCAAAAGTTCTCAGTTGGGTCGAACGCGGGTGGCCAGTCGAAGAAACCCCCACCACTTTTGTGCCGTTCAAACACCGGCAAACGGAACTATTTTCCCAGAAGGGCTGCATCCTATGGGGAGATAGAGTCGTCGTGCCAGAGAGACTACAGCAACTCGTGTTGCAAACCCTGCACGAAGGACATTCGGGCATCGTCCGCATGAAGGCTCTCGCTCAAAGCTACGCCTGGTGGCCAGGCATCGATAAACAAATTGAAGCCTGGGTAACCACATGTAGAAACTGCCAAGAGGTCAGCAATGCCCCACCGAGAGCAATTCCCACCGAATGGGAAACTCCTCAAGGCCCGTGGTCCCACATCCACATTGATTTCGCGGGACCCACTAAAGGACACACCTTTCTTCTAACCGTGGATGCTTACTCCAACTGGCTCGAAATCCACAAGATGAAAAGCACGACTACTGACTCCGTTATTAAAAAACTAGATAGATTATTTGCAACACACGGTTTCCCGGACGTTCTAGTTTCCGACAACGGACCCCAGTTCACGGCCCTCACTTTCAAACAATGCCTGGCAGACCGGGGCATCCGCCATGCCTTAACTTCGCCGGCTCAACCTGCGGCAAATGGTAGAGCGGAACGGATGGTCCAGTTCGTTAAAAAGACACTACAAAAAATGGATCCTGGGGACATCGACACTAGATTGAACAAAATACTCTTACTACAGCACATTACCCCCCACAGTGTCACCAACAAGACTCCAGCCGAACTTTTAATGGGGCGGAAGCTTCGCTCCCACCTCGACCAATTACACCCGTCTTATTCGCCAGAGAAACCTTGTGGATCCAGCGGAATGTATCGCCAATTCAAGGTAGGCGACTTGGTCTATGCCAAAAACCTTTCCGGTGAACCGTTGTGGGTCCCAGCCACCGTAGTCTACCTCACTGGCCCTAGATCTTACCGCCTTAAAACGACAGACGGCAAGATATGGAAACGCCACATAGATCAACTTCGATCTCATTTACAACCCAATATCCGCGACCCCCCTGACTTCCAAACTCAAGGGGGAGGGAATACCGAGAGGGACGAAGGCCGTATAGACGATGACGTAATCGAGGACAGACGGCCGCTAAACCGAATACTCGCGCCACCTGAAGAAGGTCCGGGATCGGGGGCATCCTCCCCGCAGAGGAACACCGTAGTGGAAACATGCCCGCCCAATCCAGGAGTGGACTTAAGGGACCCTGATAGTTTCGAAAACAGCACCGCGGAATCAACCCCGTGCGAAGACGAGCCTTGCGTTCCACCGGAACCGAACTTTAAACAAAAACCGGTGGAACAGCGAAAATCAAATAGGCAGGTAAAACGACCTGCATACCTGCGTGATTACGTCACCACGGCCGTCAAACGGAACCCAGGGGGGAGGGGTGTTGTGAACTAAAGAAATGTATTTAATAAAGATTCATTTACATAGCAGGATCGTAATCCTGCACTTCCTATTGGCCCATATAATGGCAAGTTATGATTGGCTGTTGGCGGGCCGCGCCAAGATTCAAACTCTATAACGCTATCCATTGGTTATCCGGATAGCAGCTTACTCTATAAAAGAGTGACTGCTAGCCGGGTTTTTTTTGTCTCTGTTATACTTGTGAATAAAGAGCTGAAGTTCATGGTTTACAGTCTGGTCTCCGTTCATTAAACCCATGCCTCAAACATAACAACTAATTTAACAATTACAGTGATTCACTTAACAATGGTAACAAGAAAAGTCAGAAAATGGGGCAAAATTTACTGAAGAAATTTCTCTCCTAGAAACAGAAATTTTGTATTACCTGTAGTACTCTTGAGACAGTAACAAACAAGGTCACCACAAACACAATAAAATATCAATCTTCCTAGACATCATTTAACATTAGGCCAAGATGACAGTACTGTGATACTGAACAGTCTGCAAATTTACAGTTAATACATCACTAAGCAAACACAGTATATTGCTGAATATGTAGAAATTACAAACAATCCTGAAGAATGTCAGCTGTGTAGCATATATTATGATTTAGATGTTAGCAAAGGATCCATTGTTCATCTAAAACAAATTGAATGTTTGTAAGTATTCTTTTCATACAATTGTACACAATACAAATAATAAAAATGCTGAATTTTAATTTCATATTAGCTTGCAAAGATAGCTAACCATACATTTAGTATCAAGAATCTATAGGCACAGTATTGCAAGAAAGTTGGATAAAAGAAATCATGTAATCCCAAATAAACGTTGAATACATTACACTAATTAAGGCTTTAATGTGTGCTTTTGAATAAAAGAGATGCAGGAAATATCAAATTGCTCATAGAATTTTAGTAGTATAGGTAGAGGATTTGCACCCAAGCTAATTTACATACTTACAAGATCCAGTGGACTATTCTTAATTCTTGACAAATGCAAAAATTAGTTAGGCTTGACATATATTGCCTTCAGCTGTTATTAAAGGCTCATGATATTAAGGTTAAAATGCTTGAGTCTGAATGTTTTCCTCTTGTGACTCTTTTCTAAAAGAGGATGCAGGCTATATTTCACTATATTATATTTTCTGTATAGATTTATGAGCCATTTTAGTCACTCCTCAAGAGACTTACAATAAGAAAAGACAAAGTGTATCTTTCATTTTTCTACTAGAATTATGTCACAAACTCTGAAGCCAAATTTTGCTTAGCAACTACAAAAGTACATACTTGGGTTTTATCAGGTGTAGCAGTGTACTCATCAGTTACAACTGTTCAGATTGCTAATTATACTGCTGCTGCCGAACTAAGATAATAAAAATAATAGTGCCAAATTTCTGATCCAGGATCAAAATATGAAAACTCATATAGTGTGAATTATTTTTTACACTGTATTATCACATTAATATAAATTTGCTCATCGCTTTTGGTGATTTTTCTATTTTCTATTTATTTTGTTATTTTTAATGTCTTAGGTCAAATTAAAAATGTAAAATTGGAAGGAACACAAGGATCATTGAATCCAATCCACTGCAATATGTAGGTTGTTTATGTTGTATTTGTTCATTCTATATGTATATATAAATATATATGTATATTGATGTATAATAACAAGACATGAAATTCTATTACCATCACTCATATTTTGCTATTTTTGTGGGATGTGTTGGAAACTATTATCAAGGATTTTTTTTTATACAAACAAATTATTATTTTCATTCTTGGTTGTAATCTAGCGTGATGTGCATTATGTGAAGTGTATTTTGGGAAGTAAGCATAAAAGGGTACAGCTTACATAATAATGTTGGGATACTTTTTCCATCATTCTGGCAGCACTGTGGCTTATGGTAGACATGTATGAATGCTTAACTGTTGAAAAGATTCAATCTTGCTTATCTTTATATTTTTAAATTATTACATTTCTAATGTATGTATGTATCCATCTGTATTTATGTGTACATATTGCAGCTACTATCATCAGTGGTGAGCTTCAAATTTTTTAACAACCAGTTCTTTACCCTAATGTCTGGCTGGGTAGGCATGGCTCGGTGGACATGGCTGGGTGGTCATGTGACTGAATGGGCATGGCCAACTTGGTGTCACTCACGTCAAGGGGCACTTAGCCCCGCTCGGCCTCTCTTGACTATGGGGATGCTGCAATGTAAGTGTGAAAAACAGTCATAGGTCACTTTTTTCAGTGCCATTGTAACTTTGAATGGTCACTAAATGAACTGTTGTAAATTAAGGATTACCTGTACAAAAATACCAATCATTAGATTAGAAATAGGGAAATACACACTGAAGATCAATGAATCTCAGCTATCATGGAAAGCTAAACTTATATACCGCTTTACAGTGCTTTTCAACCTTCTCTAAGCAGTTTATAGAGTCAGCATATTGTCCCCAACAATCTGGGTCCTCATTTTACCCATCTCGGAAGGAGGGAAGGCTGAGTCAACCTTGAGTCTGGTGAGATTTGAACTGCCAAATTGCAGGCAGCCGGCACTCAGCAGAAGTAGCCTGCAATACTGCACTCTAACTACTGCGCCACCGTGGCTCATGGAGAGTTCCAATCCTGCCTTAGCCATGAAAGCCAACTTTGGGACATTGGACCAATCATTTTTTCTCAGCACCTGATATCAGGCTCAGGTAACAAGCCCGTTGATCAATTTCTGCCAAAAAGGATCAACACTCTTGTAAGAAGAACCTGCTCTTGTTAAAAAAAAAAATGCTAGAAAGGAGGGAAAATCAAAATTGATATAGATACATATACCCTAAAATGTAGAGAGGAAAAACACAGTAAAAAATATAGGATATAGGAAAAACACAGTAGAAAAGGCTACCTTATGTTACATTAGGGCATTGTTTCCTCTAGTCCAGCATGCAGAACCTTGATTGGCAGCATACCTCCAGTACTTTAGACTTATCACAGCAATTTTATACTCTTTCTTACTGGGTTGATCTTTGCATGGAAAACATGTGTTCTGCCATTAACACACAACTTTTCCTAGGAATATTTTTTAAAATATTTTAAATGTACTACCTTTTCATTATGAAAGAGTTAATGTTATCAAGTTAGCAATTAAGCTTTAGCAGTCTCATAGATAAATGTCTCCAAGATCAGGACCATGCTATGAGGGAGATGAGTGGTTTATAAATATGATAGATAGATAGATAGATAGATAGATAGATAGATAGATAGATAGATAGATAGATAGATAGATAGACAGATAATTATCATTCTCAACCTGCATTGTAGAACTCTCAAAGTTGTTTTCATTGCTGTTCCAGTGTAATCAAGCCCTTGCTCCTGGTCATCTTCTTAAATTGATTACATAAATAAATAAGTATAAGTAGTAGTAACACTCCCCCAAATGTGCGCAAGTACAGAAACTATTATTACAGGTACTTCTCAGGTCACAACCACTTGTTCAATGACTATTCAAAGTTATGAAGGCACTGAATAAATGGTATCTGTGATGCATCTTTACAGTTTTAGCTGTGGTAGTATCCCACAATGAGGTGATTTCAATCGAGGCATTTGGCACCCAGTTCATGATTATGTCTCATCAAACTGCGATCATGATTTCTGATATTCCCTGCTGACTTCACATAAGCAAAAGTACCCATATAGACTGGGTGAAACCAGGCTCAATAGCAGTAACTGTGAGAGGGATCTTGGAATCTTAGTGGACAACCTGCTAAATATGAGCCAGCAGTGTGCAGCAGCAGCCAAAAAAGTTAATGCAATCCTAAATTGCATTAACAGAGGGATACAATCAAGATCAAGTGAGGGACTAATACCACTCTATAAAGCCTTAGAAAGACCACACCTAGAGTACTGCTTCCAGTTTTGGTCACCACATTATAAAAAAGATGTTGAGACTCTAAAAAAAAAAATACAGAGAAGAGCAACCAGAATGATTAGGGGACTGGAGACTAAAACATATGAAGAATGGTTACAGGAACTGGGGTTGGCTAGTCTAATGAAGAAAAGGACCAGGGGAGACATGACAGCAGTCATCCAATATTTGAGGGGCTGCCACAAAGAGGAAGGGGTCAAGCTATTTTTTAAAGCACCTTTAGGCCAGACAAGGAATAATGGATGGAAACTGAACAAGGAGAGATTTAACCTGGAAATAAGGAGAAACTTTCTGACAGTGAGAACAATCAACCAATGGAACAGCTTGCCCTCGGAAGTTGTGGGAACATCATCACTTGAGACTTTCAAGAAGAGATTGGACTCCCATTTGTCAGAAATGGTGTAGGGTCTCCTGCTTGGGCGGGGGGTTGGACTAGATGACCTACAAGGTCCCTTCCAACTCTGATTATCTGTTATCTGTATATGTGGATATTATATAGCCTTCTGTGCTAAAACTGATAATAATAAACTTATAATTGACAAGACAAAAGTTTTGAAATTGCATAAGGAGTTTAAATTATTGTAGACAAATGCTGTCATCTCTTTTCAGTAAAAATGTCTATTGGAAATAAACAGTAATGTGGGATAAAGGATATGTTAATATCTTATATTAAATTAATTGTGCAATCAAGAACCATTACAGCCAATTGGACTATTGTTACATTTTCTAAAAATTTGAAACATAATATGATAGTTTCTCTGGGGAAGATTCATATATAATCAGTCTTAGTCATATACAATCTGACTAAGACAATAAAGTATATAAAAAAGGGAAAGTAAACTTAATACAACCTGTAAGAAAAATGCCCATGGAATGCCTTTGTTATCTTGGGAGATAAAACAGCTAGACTGTATCATCTCAGGATCAAAATCAGAATTTTTTGAAAATATAAATCAGTATCCAGTTGGTTGATAGTAAATGAAAACCAAATAAACACATAAAATTACTTCAAAATAAAAAAAGATTACTGCAAAGAATAATAATAGCTGCTTCTATTTTTAGATTAGTGTTTCATGTAGAGTAATTAAAATGCTATACAAGCCATCACTGAGCAGAAGTCATCTTGTTAGAGAGTATAAAATACAATAGGAACAGGAAATGCATCATAGGAACAATAGAGATGAATCCTAAAGTAGCAATGTGATACACAAAACAACTACACTAGAGAGGAATGATATAAGGTAGACATAGCACCTCTAACAATTAGGATTTAAGGATTATTAAATTTCCACTAGTCACAGACTGTGAATCTAACTGAATATTACTCACAGATAGTAATAATAAATTGAATAATAATGTAATTTAGAATCCCTATAATTTAGAATACCAATAATTGTGAGTTAAATCAAACACAAGTTGAATGTGTAATCTGCTCACTCAAATTGTTTGTACACAGAATTTTCATGGATAATTTCTTGGTATTGGCAATTCTACTTTTATCTGGCCTCATTGGGCTGTAAGGGCATAGTTGGTGTACATCATCACAGAAATGAGTGAGAGTTGGGGATGGTTAAAGAAATAAATAGCATCTTAGACCTTTGGCTAGGAGGCTTTAAATAATAATTTTCTGAGTACCTTATGTCTAATCAAGAGCTCTAAAAATGCCGTTCTCTTCTTACCCTCACCCCCACCAGCAAATATTTTGACTCCATTTACTTTCTTATTGAGAACTGTCAAGACATGTGAGCTACAAGTTGCCAATTGCTACGCTAGATCATTGTGACAGAAAAGGTCAACCCAAATGTATTTGTATTGATCATTTATTCTACCTTTATAAAGTTTATACCTTACTATTTTTCAAGAATCTCAAGAAAGTATGTATAGCACTCTTTCCTCCTATTTTTACAACAACAATGTTTTTTTGGTGTTGAAAGAAAAAAACTGCCACAGAGTCATCCATACAATTTTTGTCCTGGTTATCTCCAATTCAAATCTAACAAATTAACCATTACCATACTGATTCTCCACAGAGCTTGCATAACTCATTGAAAAAATGTGAGAATGGGAGCTGCACAGTAGCCTTTTAAATGCTTATGTTGGAAGGGTTACTTGCTTGCAAAAGTATTTATTAGTTTGTTGACGAAATCCACTGCTTGCTGTACTATGAAAAGAATTGGAAGCATCTTTCCTTTTGCAAAAGCCATAGCTTCCACTCTATGCTGGGTGCAGAGAAGGAACACGGTTCTTTTTCAATAGCTGAACATCATCCCTAAAATTTTAACTCAATTTTAACTCCCTTCAACCCCTATTTCATCATTTATCTATTGGCAAATAATATTTCAAATTTAATCTGTAAAAATCCATTAATGGTTACCAGAAATATAACTCTCCCCCCCCCTTTTTGTATACATACTTTAAAGAAATAAGTCAATTTCATAATTATTCCCTATATTTTACTCAGTGCATTATCATTTCCTCTATCATTTCCTTCTTCCCATATCTTATCCCATATCTATAAACAAACCTTTAAACCTCATCATTCAAATTTAATCAAGAAAAAATCCATTAAGTGCTACTTGAAACAACAAATTGAAAATATGAATCTTTAATCCCTTCAAATGATGTCCCACAAATTAATTTCTTATTATCTTCTCTTAATCTCCTCTTTATTGTAATAGCATCACTTATCACTTTCTCTAACAACAAAACAAAACAATCTTCTTATATCTTACTCATAAATACATCTTAAAAGCCTTTCATTCAGTCAAGAAAAATCTATTAAAAGCTGTTAATAAAAGAAGAGATCATATACAATCTAACCTTGATCAAATAGGCCCACTTTGTAAGCCTTAATTTTAATTTCAAGGTTCTTGGTTATTTCATTTAGGTAATATTCCTTTTCTCAAAAATTTCTTCATAGGTATGGCACATCTCTTTTGTATATCCAAAGTAAGAAAATTATCCAAATCACATTTCTGAGTTAAGATCCATGTCACGGTCATGGTGACCTACGCAGATTGGATCCTGCAACATTATCCCGGGACATGCATATTCGCCTTCATTTGTAAGATCCGTGTATCTAAGTCATTTCTCTGGTTTATTGTTTGAACTATTGAAACCTCAGCCAGTTTCATCATATATAAATCATCTTTCACTGTGAGTTGGAGGAAAATAACCTGCTGTGGTAAAATCTTTTCTTCTGGAAGTTCTTGTTGTTCAAAAAGCAATTTATAAACTATTTCCAATAACAGAAAAACAGAATTGGAAGGGACCTTGGAGGTCTTCTAGTCCAACCCCATGCTCAGGCAGGAAACCCTACAGCACTTCAGACAAATGGTTGTCCAATTTATTTTTCCAGTGATGGAGCACAGGTACAATAAAAAGTGATTAAGAGGGCAGGTGGGCAAATCCAATTTCCTTAGAAAAGGCTCAGGCTGCGACTTGGACAAAGCTATTTCTTTTGACTCCAGGTCTAAAACCTGCTTGAGATAATCGCTTTGTAATCCTGACATGGGAACATCTGTAAAGTACCCTTTGGGTGATTCCACATGTTCTCCTTCAGGAAGCTGGTTCCTTCACTATCTCTATTTTCATTGCAACTGTCAGCTCTGAAAAGCAAATTCATCTTAGTCCATTAGTCCCTGTAAATCTCTTGACACATTTATATTTTCTTACCTGCAGTTGTTTGCCTAATGAACCAGTTTGGTGTAGTGGACAAGACATCAGGTTAGAAATTGGAAACCAGAGTTTTTGTTCTGCCTTAGGCCCAAAACCAACCAGGCCAAGGACATTCACCCTCCCTCAGTTCTAGAAAGGAAGCAGTGGCAAAGCATGACAAAAAAAAATCTTGTCAATATACTGCAGAAAATAGTCCAGGTAGTTGCCAGGAGTACAAAACTGATTTGGAGCCCCACCTCCGCAAAAAAAACAAAAACCAACCCAAAATACTTTGCATAGGTTTCCCCCCCCCAAGAGAGATTTTCAACATTCAACCAGCGATTTAAAGAAAGTATTTTCTAATTCTACCTCAATACCTATATCAATGATTAGATAATCAATTTCTAAAAATAATTAATTTATCAATTGTTTAATTGATTTATTATTTTAATTGATCAGTGTAATTAGAGCGTTTAATGCAAACAGTGTGATTACTGATTAATATAAAAAAAATCAGGCTTAATGTAATTTAATTGATTAGTAAAATTAGTGATTCAGTTAATTTAATTGAACAGTGTATTTAACAATTAGTATAATTAATTAATTAGGCTGATTGTTGCTTAGCATAATTACTTGACTAGAGAGATTATTGTAATTGATGTGATATTGGCTATATTGATTACCCAAAATTGTTTTATTAAGCAATTTAATCAACGTACTATCTCAACTAACCCACCATGCCAGTAAAAATATCCAATACCAAACCACAACCTAAGAAAAAAAAAATCCCCACTAATGAACCACAAGACTCCTGCACATGCTTTATATGCTCTGTAACTCTAAACGTTAATGAAAATCCCATCAAATGTTCTCTATGTGAAAAATATGCTCATCATGACTGCCTGGAATTACCCCAGCAAATGACTCAATTCCTAGAAACACCCAATTATGCCATTGGATATTTTTCTGCCCGCCATGCAAACCCAAACTGGACAAACATATAGCCCTGTTTGAAAGAGTTGACTCTATAGAAACGCAAATATCATCCCTTGACACCATAGTAGCATCCCTGGACACTTTAAATGAAAGATTAACTAACTTTGAGGGGGGAAAAAAGAAGACACAACACAAAAACCTGAACATCCAATAGCTACAAACCAACAACTGCAACCTAATCCACAAAACACCATAAATCCAACAAATAATGATATCCCAATCCTTGTCAGAGCTAAGGCCTTTTAGGTGGTCGGGAAATGGTCCGAAAAGCTCTCGAAGCGCGCTCTTTATGAAAAACGGGAGCTTTCGGGAAGGCAGAAAAGCACACCCTAATGCCATCTTATTTGGTCTAGAGGACATCAATAACAATGATGATATCACAATTGTCCGCAACATCATCAGTGACTATCAAGCATCAACCATCTCCCCTGATGAAATACTTGACATTTCTCACATTAGCCAAGAGCTCAAAAACAGAGAAGGCTCTGTGGCCCCACGCTTCTGCAGAGTCATTTGCAAAAATGAATTAAGCAAACGTAAATTCATTTATACTATAAATTCACTCGCCAAAACCAACACCAACCATAAAAACTTCCGATCTCATCCTGACCTAACCTTACAGCAACATGCCCGCTCTCATATACTATGCACAGAACTCAAAAATTGTCTAGACAATGGAGAGAAGGACCTGTACACTGATTACCATGCAGACTGTATCAAAAGAAAATCACACAACCCACAACTCAGTATCCAAACCTTCTTCAACCAATCCACCATCACCCAAGACTAGGCACACACGCCCCCAACTACCTCAATTCAAACTACAACTGGCCTTAAATGCAAGCTACTCAATGCAATAAGCCTTGTAAATAAAATACCTGAATTTCTCCTCTTACTAAATACGGCTAAATTCAACATCATATTTGTCTGTGAAATATGGCTCAATGCATCTCTCCCTGACTCCATTACCTCAGTAAGAGACTATCATGTTTACTGATCCGATCGTGAAATCCATAGAGGAGGTAGTATTGCTATCTTCTATAAAAAGTCCTCACATCTAAAAAACATCCAAGTTACCCAAGAGTTTGCTCTTCCTGAGACCATTATCTGTGAACTGACCTTAAATATCACATTTCGGTTCTTACTATGTTACAGAGCCCCTGATTATGACATCGAACATGTAAACAAGCTAAATACACTATTAACATGGGCAGCATCCTGCCCACACGCTTTTATCTTTCTTGGTGACTTCAATCTACCTCATATTAACTGGACCCTAAACGAATGTACAACTGAACCCACACATGCAACCTTCTACAATGCTGTAACAAATCTGGGACTGGAACGACTAGTAACCAACAATACTAGGCTTAACAACTGCCTCGATCTCATCTTCTGCAATATGAATTCAATTTACAGAATACAAATTAAAAAACCCTTTTCCAACAGTGATGATTGATGATTGACTTTTATCTCAACATACATCCACACAAAAATCATCACAATGACAAAATCCCCAATTATAACTTCAAAAAAGGCAACTATGGTCTTATAATCAATGATCTCTCTTCCCTTGATTGGCAATTTCTATTCAGTGGATGCAATATTGTTGAAGACCATTACAACATATTCTTACTAGAAATCAAAAGAGCCATCAAACTATATGTACCAATAACAACTCCCAAAACCAGGAAAAGCAGATTACCCATAACAATAAGGAAGCTTCAATCCAAAAAGAGATCACTTTGGCGAAAAAACAAATCTGGTCACGTTGCCAACTTCAAAAGCCGATACAAAAATCTATGCCACCAAATAAAAACTGAATGCACTAATTATCACATTAAACAAGAGGAAAACCTTCTCCGCACCAATTCTACCCATGCTTTCTACAATTTTGTGAACAACAAACTAAAAGACTCAAGGTCCATCCCACCCCTGAAAGGACCAAATGGTAAAGACTGCAACGACGACACCATTAAAGCCAACCTCTTTAACACATTCTTTGGCTCAGTATTTGTAAACAGTAATGGATCAAGCCCAGTACTTCCTAGTCGAACCACAGACAACTACAGTGATCTAATACATATCAGTTTTACAGAAGACATTGTTGAAAAAGCACTGAGCAATCTAAAACCACCCCTATCTATTGGACCAGAAGGAATATGTGCCTACTTCTTAAAAAAGCTATCCTCTGCCATAGCCGAACCTCTAAGCATAATCTTTGAATAATCTTTCAGGACCACCTCCTTGCCAAAACTATGGTCACAAGCCATGGTCATCCCCATCTTCAAAAAGGGAGACCCCAGACTAGTTGAAAATTACAGACCAATCTCTTTATGCTGCGTCACCTGTAAAGTCATGGAATCAGTTATTAACCAATCCATCATCCTCCACTTAGAGACAAACAACCTACTCTCTAATAAACAATTTGGTTTCAGAAAAAAAAACTATCCTGTAATCTGCAACTCTTACACTGCAAAAACATGTGGACTACACAGGGCAAAGCAATAGACGCAATCTACATAGACTTCTGTAAACCCTTTGATTCAGTGGTACACGACAATCTACTACTAAAACTAAAATCTTATAGTATCTCTGGACACCTACATAACTGGATAGAAGCATTCCTGTCAAACAGACAACAAATGGTCAAACTTGGGAGCGTCCTATCAAATTCTGTACCTGTCAACAATGGTGTTCCCCAAGGCAGTATTTTAGGACCAACTCTCTTCATACTCGACATAAATGACCTCTGTGATTATATTAAGAGCAACTGCGTTCTCTTCGGTGATGATGTAAAGCTATTCAACACCACTGATAATACTACTACCCTCCAAAAAGACCTTGACTATGTATCAGAATGGTCAATCAAATGGCAACTTCAAATCTCAACAATTAAATGCTCTGTCTTACATATTGGCAGAAAAAATCAGAAAATAAAATACAGGCTGAATAGTCAAGACCTTGTTGAAGATCCAAACTTTGTCAAGGACCTTGGAGTGCTCATCTCAAATGATCTAAGTGCTAGAGCCCACTGTAACTACATAGCCAAAAAGGCATTAAGAGTTGTTAATCTAATCCTATGTAGCTTCTTCTCTGGTAATATCACACTACTAACTAGAGCATACAAAACATTTGCTAGACCTATACTTGAATACAGCTCATCAGTCTGGAACCCATATCATGTATCTAATATTAACACAATTGAAAAAGTCCAGAAATATTTCACAAGAAGAGTTCTCCGCTCCTCTACTCATTGCAGAATGCCACCAGACTTGAAACTCAAGACCTAGAAAACCTAGAACTATGCCGTCTCTGGTCTGATCTAAATATAGTATATAAAATCATACATTGCAATGTCCTACCTGCAAATGAATACTTCAGCTTTAATCATAATAATACAAGAGCACGCAATAGATACAAACTCAAGGCTAACCGCACCAAACTTGACTGCAGAAAATATGACTTCAGCAACAGAGTGGTCAGTGTTTGGAATACTCTACCTGACTTTGTGGTTTCTTCCCCAAACCCCCAAAACTTTAACTTTAGACTATCTACTATTGACCTCACCCCCTTACTAAGAGGCCTGTAGGGGGCGTGCATAAGCACAGCAATCATGCCTACCATCCCTATCCTATTGTTATTTTTTTTATTTTTCTTAAAAGTATCTATCTCATGTATTCAAAACTATATTTATTCTTATACCTGTATCTTGTAAGCGATTGACAAATCAAATAAATACTAAATACTAAAAAAAAATACTATTGATTTTAGATTAGTATTCAAATTGACTGCTATAGCAACTGGTGCTGAACTAGCTTCTGTTCCATGGTAATTTTTATTTTACTTAGTGATTGTTTATATCCAACCCATTTATTGGAATAAATAGATCACAATCTTCTGATTAACTAGATTTTTAAAAGATCTGACAGAGTCTAGAATGAGATGTCTTTTATAAACAAGAATTAACAACTTGATGTCTTTTATAATCAAGAAATAATACTCTTTAAATGATTGTGATTTTGTTAGCAATTACTTTGTCATATAAATAGATTTTAATTGTGCCCGGAAATATTTTAACCAAAGCCCACAAATTCAATATCCCAGAATGACTTTGCTTTAGAAAGTTGATCTATATCTGAAGTCTTTATTAAACACATCATTTCCCTTCTTTTCTGGGACCATTTGATCCTTGTTTATATATTGGATTTTTATTTTTTGTAAGCTGCCCAGATCACTGAGAGTGAGTGGGTAGTCATATTAAATTTCTAAATAAAGAAAAATGAATGAATGAATGAATAATGAGTACTTTTTAAACCACTTTGTAACATGTTCTAAAATTTAAGCAGAAGTTCAAATCATATAAATGAATTTGCAATAGAAAGTGAAATTACTAAAGCTGAATTAATATCAGTAAAGCAATCGTTTTTTTATTTAGAATATTTTTCTCACACAGCCATATATCTAGAGTTGCTTTGGATTTCAGAAGTAGAACTTCTGAACTATGTTATGCTGCTAAGATAAAGCATAAAAATATAATGAGAATTCAGGTATGACACAAGGGTCATCATCAGTATTGTAAGATGCACAACAAAATACTAAAATCATTTAATGAGTACAATCCATAGGACCATGGCAGATATGACCTTCAGTGAACAATAGGAGATACAGCTTTCAGAATGACTTTATTCTTTCAGAAGCATAGAATTCTGTTGATTGAACTGTACTCATAGGCAAATTAGATGAACTTCCTGACATACCGAAATAATGCAAGAATGTGTCACATGGTAGCATAGATTAGGCCTACTACTAACATGCATATCAATCACAAAGGCCACAACTGTGAGGAAGACTCCTATACATGTATTGCTGTAATCACAAAAAGAGAACATTCTGATCAGCCCAGATTCTTTTTGGAGGGAGAACCATTACATTGCTATAACAATATGTGGTAGATACATGTGTTAAAATCCCTGTCTTTTTCTATGAGCAAGTTTACAATATCAGTATCTGAAATTGTTTTCTCTGCTTTCAAATTATTCACTCTCTTCCAGATTTCAAGCTGTCACTTGCAAGTCAATGTTTACTTTTCTCTCATGAGTTTCTTATCAATCTCGTTTATTTTATGTATTTGTCCATCTGTATACATAGCTGTCACTTTTTCTGTCTTGTACATCTGTAGCATTTAGCGTGTTATAAATCTGAACTTTGTGACTTGTTTCATAACATTATTGAAAATAAATTGCAGACTATTTCAAAAGATCTAGATTAAAATAATGTGGTTATGTAGTGGGAAAACATATTTATATGTATAAGTGTCAGAGTGAAATATTTTGTCTGGATAAAGATTGGCTGTCAATTATGTTCTGCATGCCAAAATAAAAGACATTTATTAATGTATTATTTAAACAATAAAGTTTTAATATTAAATGTTTTATTTTGAACTATATAAGATATACTCTAATTGTTTATTTGGGATTTGCAAAAAAGTATTAATATAAGTATTAAAGGACTGCATATGGAAGACATATTTTGCATATTTGCAACATCACCTTACAAAGCATAGCGGGTGGAATTGATACAGAAGCAATAGCCTGTTGTTGGGGAAGGTGTGTTTTTTGCACAAATTTGTTATCTGTGGTGTATCCAGTCCTTGGAGAGCAAAGAACCCTCACAGTCCTCAGATTGCATATAGCTCTCAATCTAATTAAAAAAATTATTGCAATCAATCCATTCCAACTCTGACAAAAGTGATCTGTCCTCTCTAGCATCCTAATGTGTAAGAACAAAGAGAGAAAAGTGTGTCTCTAGCAGAATATTCTTGCAAAGGGCACAATCATAAACTGTATGGGACAGAAAATTCACATCTTGTAATACTTTTTTAAGACAGCAAGTTTGTGATTAACGCATCTGGCAGAAAACAGAAGACCTTGAGTTCTGGTCCTCCCTTTTGCATGAAGCTAGCTGGATGATCTTGGGCCAGTCATTCTCTCTCAGTCCTAAAAAGCAGGCAGTGGCATGTCACTTCCAAAGAACCTTGCTAAGAAAACTGCAGGGACTTGTCTAGTCACTTGACAGGAGACAAGACTGACTTAAAGATGCATACACATACACAATTTTTAAAAGTTAAAATAAATTAAGTGTATCAAACACAGAAAAAGTTTTAAAATTCACGAAGAAAGGGAAAGATTAATAGCTAGGTTAGGAAAGAATTGACTTCAAAAATAAAGAGCTTAGTCTTTTTGTATAGGGGAGAACGAAATGCCTTAGCGATATTTTAAGTGAAACTAGCACAGAAATAAAGGGCCAGAATTAAGGAGCTAATAAAATGCAATCTTCAAAGATGCTTCAGTGTGCTTTGAAAATAAATAGAATATTGTTCTTCTGGAAAAATACATGTTTGTAGCAGGAAAACAAGTATCAAATTATTTCAAGATACTGTATAGATTATTATTGGTTATTTTCTTAAAACCCATTCACTATCTATGACATGGGCAAAGGGTGATGGTGTGTTAAAAATGGTATTTTTCCCTTGTGCACATCAAATAGAAATGAGTCATTTGAAGCAAGCATAACTAGGTTTGCACAACTTATAAATAGTATCTAAGAGTAACATTTCATCACTGAATGGCTTTTGGAAAACATGTACCAGAGTTTAACTTCTTCTAAGATATCCTTTAATTTGTCCCTATCAAACTGTAATTTGTCATGAGGCTTATTTCTGCACTATTTTTTTTTCCTTTTTGTGGCTGGGCATATGTTTTCCTATAGTGCAATTTCCCCTGGGAAAAGTTCTTCAGGTTCACATTTTCTTGCTTTCTCTTGGCTACAGTTTGAGAATTCTTTGTTAAAATGTATTCTATGTTATTTCATTGCAAAGCCTGATCAAGTAAGGAAAAATGGAGAGAGAAAGCTTTCATTAAACTATCTGCACTCTGAGTGCACATTTTTCAGCCCAATATTAATATCTGACTATGACACAAAGATAAATTCTTGTTAAGTCTTGCAGAAATATTGTGCCAATCTACTTTATTTATTTAATGCTTTATAGAAATTTGATAACTAATTAATATTACTGATATATTTGTAAAAGTTTGCACCAGGGGTGGTCAGCCTGGGCCTAGTCCAAAATTTCTTGAGTACAGACCCCAAGCTCATTTGGAACTCGATATTAATTTGTAAAAAATTATATGACAGATAAGAAAAATCATTTAATATACAATTCATAACTAATTATATTAACTCAATTTGATTTCAGATTACCCTTTGTTCATTATTGCAGTATGGCCTCCACAGTATACTACATAAAAGTCAATATATTTCTGACACTGAGAACATAAGACAGTCTTTGAACTTATTAATTGTGAGGCACAATGAGAAAAAAATATTAGGGAGGGAAAAGGAAATTACTTATATGTTTTTGTCCCAATGGTTCCATCCAACTATTTCTCAGTCAATATTTTACTTGTCACAATATTTTTCCTTAGGGTTCATGATGCTTTTCTTGAAATGCAGATAATCTGTCAGTGTCATGACCTAGGTTCAGGAATCAGACTCTGAATATGAAGAAGTTGGTCCCAGGTAAACCTATGGAATATCACTTTCAGATGACATGATGCTAAGAGCCACATGAAGCAGATCAAAACCAGGCACCACATAGGTTGATGATATAAGGCCTTCGAGTCCCCTTACCTGGAAAGAAGAGAGTAGGGCAGAATGAAATTCTCTATGAGTCTCCTTGCCAAGTAAGGCACTTTTGATTGGTGACATTTGGATGCAGTCTGATTAAAAGGAACCCCTGAGTCATATTCCTATTGCTAGAAACAACGTCTGAATTCCTGCCCTTGCATGATATTCCTGTGAATTATATTTGTGTAAGAAACCTTGAACCTTGATCTCTGGGTTGGTTGACAATCCTCACCAACTCTTGGAACATTGGACTGATTTTTGACTATTTTTCCTTGTATTCCTATTTAAAACTACAGAGTAACCTAAAATCATGAGACGGGTGGTATATAATAAATAATATGCACTATAGGGCAGGAGAAAATATAATTTTTCTTGTTTCTGAATATATGTAGAATGTCAAAGCTTTACAATAAAAAAACTCTTTATCAATCCTGGCTGTAGTTTTTCATGAAGTCATAACTCTATGCTTTTATATTTGAGTGCATTGGAAAGGAAACATCATCTTAAAACGTGAATAAGTAAAAATAGTCATAGAAAACCTGATGGTTAAATAGAGAACCCCTATATAGAAGGACTGATTCTCAAAGATGGTAGCTTTGCAAAAGCACTGCCAATGTCTTACAGACTGATGTGTTCAGGGAAGCGAAGTGGTCTTTGTTTCTTGAAATACATAGACATTATTACCATTCAGGTGATGTATGCTTTATACTGGTTTTAGACATCCCAGAACTGAAAGGTCTAAAGGGCAAAAATACTTCTATCCTGGAATAGTACACCTATCAAGGCCCTTTTTTAAAACAATGGCAACATTTCAAATGGTATTTCACTACAGATTAGATTATAGTTAGAGATAATGTAACAAAAAGATAGGGATAATATAGAGGAAAAGCACCTGTACATATATTTTTTTCTTTGGCTTTAGATCCCACATAAGATTTTCTTTTAGTTTATGGATTTCCTTTCTCTCCTGACAGCATGAGCTGTTCTATTAATAATCTGTGCTTGCACTGCCAGTGGCAAACCAACAAACTAAGTGATATGGTGGCACAGTTGAAGCATGAGCTTTTAATCACACTAGCATCTTATCTGGAGGGAAAGGGAAGAGGGGCCATGTCAGACGTGCCGAGGAATAAAAGAAGGAAGAAAAAAAGAAGAAAGCCCACTGAGGCTTTTATAAATTGAGGCTTATTTTCAAACGGGGGTCTGAAATTAATGAGGAGCCAGAGGAGTTGTCTGACAATTGGGGTGATATGTGTGTACACATACACACACTAAAACACCCCACACCAAAGGACTTTGGGGAGCTACTTTGAAGCTAAATAGATTGAGCTGTTTTTTGTTGTTTTCTTTAGCTAACCCACCTCAAATAATTCAAATATTTTGTCATAAAGAATAATCAAGTTGTTTTTCATTCACCATGTCTGGCCTGCCTGATATCTTCGCTGCTCAATTGCATTGGAAATGTTAAGGCCTGTATTTTCTATGTTTCCCTTTTAGTTAAATGGTTTGTCTGTTCCCAGAGCACATGTGAGATTTATCTGTATATATATATTTATCTTTTCTATTGTCTTCCATCAACTTTAGGTGCCGGCACTTTTTTGTAACAATTTTCTAGAGGAAAAATTAGCATTAGAACAGTTTTATTTAAATGATATTCTGAATGCATTTACAGGCAACCTATCAGAGACAATGGAGAGGCATTATTTGGAGAAAGGTTATTTATGGCAAAATTGCTTATATTGACCACAGGAAACAGGACATGTAGTTATTGATTTTATCCTGTATGGGGTTATTACACATTACTATTCTATTGGTGTGCATGTATAATACAAATACATACACAGAGATTTGTGTGGTGTGTGAGGGTGTATGTATAAGTTTATGTATGTTTATATTGCATTTTATATTGCATTTATGTAATAATTCTGACAAAAATTTATTTGCTCTATCCTTTGTTGGCTTTTTTTATACCAAAGCCTATGCGCACAGGTTAATGCAATGTAAACAAACAAACAAAATAAATAAATAAATGGCAGAACCAATACAATATAGACAGAACCCATGATCATGGTCAATTTGTTTAATTTGAAAGTGAAAAAAACCTTCAACTGATGAAAAGGCTTCTAGGATGATGGTGATTGTATGATGAAACAGTTATGTGACAAGATGTTTTATTATTAATGTTTACAACCTACATTTAAATACACTTAAAAATGAAAATTTGCCAATATTGTCCCCCTTTTTTATTTTTATAAGTTGGTATATCTACCAGTTAGAAAAAAAACAAAGCAATATACAAATATGATTTCTTGATAAAAATTGATTTAATTAACTTTCTGGTTGTGTGTATTGTTGTAATATATGATAGCATACAAGTAGAGTACAGCCTATGCATTATTATTGTGATTCATGAATTTCTTCTAATAAAAAATGATTGAAGTCTATATATCAAAATAGGTTAGTTAAACTATTAAGTGGATAGCAACTCATAATGGCAACGATATAAAAACAACCCAGAACTGAGCAAATTCAATGATATATCTGTCAAGCTGATTTCCCACAGCAGATTGCAATTAGGCGTTAAATCTACTTTTTTTTTTCAATTTGAAAAGAAAATTTTAAAAATCTATCAAAATATTTATATGGTTTCATGTGTGTAAGGTTTTTTATTAAAAATAACAAAATAAGTCTGAAGTGAAAGAAACAACAAAATTGTATCTATTTGGTGTTTAGAAAACAAAAACAGCATTCCAGCCCTACAGGGCTTAAAGAATGATAAATCTTTGGTACAATGAAGGGCCTTTTAATTTAATTTTCTTTGCAACCTAGGGCTTTATTTGATTTATATTATCTTGCCTCAAGCAAAGGTCTTAATTATTTCTGATTTATTTCCTTCATTTCTTGAAAAAGGTTTCTTTTATTGTTATTTCGCTTACTTCTCTTTTTCTCTAGGCAGACTCGTATTTTCATCTTGTATTTCTACTTTTAACTTCTTATATAACATTTCCTCCTTTAAGATAAAATATTATGTGAATAGCAAGATGATGCTTAGAGAAACAACATAGATTTCATGGAAAACTTTTCTAAAATATATGATCTGGATCAGTCAAGTTTTGTTTCTTCTAATCTAATTTTTCAATGATTCTATTAAAGGCCTTATGTTAGTATAATTAATATGAATTGTTCCAATGTTAAAAAGCAAAGTACTATTTAGTATTTATTTGATTTGTCAATCGCTTACAAGATACAGGTATAAGAATAAATATAGTTTTGAATACACGAGATAGATACTTATAAGAAAAATAAAAAACAATAGGACAGGGATGGTAGGCACTACTGGTGCGCTTATGCACGCTTATGGTCTTTCTGGTCTCTCTTGTGATTCTAAACAAGGATGTACAATGTACCTGTTTTTGGTTTAGATGATTTAGAATGAATACAATTGAATACAGAATGAATACATTTATATGGTCAGAAGAAAGTAGTGATTATAGTGCTGACAGACAATACTGCATGATTATGGGTATACAGACATAAATATATGGCACCAAGTTAAGTCCCACATTTTGTTCTGGGAGGCTACTTACAAATTAGGATTCAATGTTAGTACTGATCACTGGGAGTATAAAATAATATAAAATCTGCCTGGATTTTATGGTGCAGATTTGTGAAGAACACATTTGAGAACATTCAATAGTATATATTGTCAGTCTTTCTCTGGCAAAATGTACATTGCCGAAGAACCCCTGTCCAGAGTCACATGTTTGTCTGCCCAGAATCACTTGTTTGTAAGATGGATGACGGCATAATTGGTTTAATAAATAAACAAATATAAATAAAAAATAATTCTACAGATTCCTTATGTAGCTATGCAAAAAAAGGTAGATGATGTTTTTGGTTATAATAACACGCTTTACTTTTGGTCATATGAATCAATCAGTCATTCTTTTCCCCATTCACAACTGTGGTTTTTTTCCCTGCAATTACTCATCCAGGCATGCTCTCTGTTTCTTACTTGTGTGCTAAAAGCTATTAATGGTTATAAACTAAATTGAGAAGTTAGCAAAATCTACTGCCCAAACAATACAGAGCAATATGGCCTGCATTGTGGGATTCACAAAGATTGATTGGGCAAACTATATATGAGATCTACAAAAAGTATAATAACACAGTTTTATTGTTTGCAGTTAAACAATTGTTTAATACCTAAGGACACAATTATTGTCAGCCATTCAATTGTTAATACATACTTCATCCTTGATGGCCAATTCCCTAACCATATTCAGTTTACAAGCAAAGAATTAAGAGGTCAACCTAATGAAGGTTTTTTTTGCCCAAAGTAAACTTAAACTTGGCAGTGAATTTCTACTTGGATGCTCTTTCATGGGATGGTCTTTTCCAAACATTGATTCTTCCAGCTTTTTTATTCTTTGTGCCTGAGAAAGGAAAATATTTTTGCATCCTAAAGAGGGCTTTGCTGCAGGAATCTCCTTCTCTGGTATGAGAACTTTTTCTTTGTTTTCTTCTGAAGCAAATCTTTGCTACGAGAACTTTCCTCAAGAGAATGTTGTATTTTGTCACTTTTGCCTCAAAACACATCAAAATTATTGTTGCTGACATTTCAGTTTTTCACAATAATCTGAGACAATATCATATTGACATTTCTGCTATGTTGACATCCCTTGCCCAGCCTTGCTACTTATGTGGTTCCTGCTTGCAGACTTAACCTTGCCCTTGTTATTGACTGCTGTTGTTCAGGGACTTTTCTGTGATGTTCCCAGCTTGCCTCAGCCATTTTAAAAGTTTCCATTCTTTCCCTGATCAATGTGCTAGAATGGTTGCTTAAGTTCAGGGCCATAGAATATATCTGCATTGCACCCCTAAGCCGCTTCTGTCCTTGCTGGTGCCAAGTAAAAATAACTTGCCAGGGATTCAATCTGGATTGAAAGCTATAATGGCTCCCTAGTAGACCACTTCCTGTGGCTATACTCACCCAATTGATAAAACAGCATCCCATGAACTGGGGACCTTTTGCATTTCAAGTAAGTTTTATCTCCAGTATGCCAGTGAGAAAGATCTGTAACAAGGGCTGCACTAGATTTTCTTGAGCAAAATCCTGGCAAACTGAAGTGAGACTTGTTTTCTGATTCTGCACTGCAGCCAATTAGTGCATGGCTTTTCCTAGAACAAAGTAAAATGCAGCTGGACAACTTTGCTTCAACTGGCACAAGCTGGGAAATACTGCTTCCAACTCAAAACAGACAACATAGGCAGAGGTTACATTTATATTGGGCTGGGTGTGAATAGAAATCATGTTTTCCTTTCATGTTCTCAAAAAAACTGTTGGTGGCCCACATTCACAAGAGAACCTGGTAGTGCATATTTAATTTAAAATCCTTCCAAAATAGAAAAAGTCTTTGATTTGAGTTCACTTCCTTGTAACTGAACCCATGTAGTTTTCTAGACAGAATTATAGACCTCATTCACCATTTCATTTCTTGAGTTTTCTTTAAAAAGCTTGCCATGGAATTTCCAGGTGGTCCAGCATAGAAATGCTATAAAAGTCTGACCTTGTTTAGGTTCTGAGATCAGCCAGCAGCTACTACTTGCCAAGATCCCTAGTATAGCAAAAGTGGCCACAATATTGTCATGCTAATGAATCCAATATGCATGTAATCTTTTCTACAGACCCACAAGCATATGTTCTTTTGCATTCCCCTTTACTCATCCAACAACCAAATGCACATTTCAAGTGTACAATTATATTACCAAAAATTGCTAACCAAAATTTTCTCATATGATCTTTAAAAGATGCATAGACACCAGGACTGTGCTGTGTGCTTTGGTATTCAATATGCAAATGGTGCTTTGGAAAAGCACATGGGAAATGCTACATTTGGATATAGGTCTGGATGCTCCTATTTGCCTGAATGTAACTACAGCTGTCTTTGAAATCTGAAATCATACATTTTAGTTCTCTGGATCATGTCAACAACAGTACTCAAACTCACATAAATACAAGTATCCACCCCATTGTATGTATGCAAGTTAGCAATAATAGCTCTGGGTTGCGTTACAAGAAGCTGCCATTAAATTAAAATGATGACATATGCATGTTGATATAATGATGCAACCACCATTACATTTTTATGTCCCAATATCTATAAATCTAAGATATGGGGTCATAACATCACAACACTTTTTATCACTAACCCTAACCCTAACCCTTTACCTTCCAGCAAACAACTGTGGGTGGCATGCATGGGCCCAATCTCTATCCACTTAAATCTTTTGTACTGAACAGCTTTCCTATAGGAAAAGACCAGGCCATTAAAGGTACACAAATTATTTCAAAATAATTTAAAATTTCACACTCCTGAAGATTTAGTGCAGCTAAAGTCTGGCCATCTTCAAAAAATAATGTAAGATATTTTTTGCAGGAATAACTTAATACAGTCTCATACATCAACATGAAGTTTTTATATTGTGATTTTTTTTCTTTCTGCCAAACTGACTAATATTACTATAACTGTGTCATATTCATTTGTGAATGTATTTTTTGACTTGAAATTCTTTGAGGCATGTTGATGATGAACTCTGCTGTACACTTTCAACTACTGACACATGAATAGCTTTGAAGGTAAGAGGAATACGCATTTTCAAACTTATTGGAACACATTTGAGACTGAAGCTATGTAATCAGCATAAGGGTTTTTTTGTGTGTCATTTCTGTTGCTAAGGTAATCTTGTCTTTACCCTTTAATACAATCAATCTAGTAACAATACAGGATACAGCTGAAGAGATTGCCACTTGATATTACATTTAAAAAAAATAAGTCAAAGCACAAGTGCTATATGTGTTTGTATGTATGTGTTGCATTCTGAACAAATTTAAAGTTAAGTGTATTCCATATATCTTTAAGAGACATACAGTTAAAATGCACATTTTGTTTCTTTGACAAGGGTAATTTAAGCCCCACTTTGGATTAATGGATTTATCTCTTTTTTCATTTCCATCCATATTTTTGTTAACTTTCCTATCTTTGTTCTTCCACCAGCAGTCAATTGTAAACAACAGTTTTACTCAGAATAGCTTACATTATGCATACTTTTAACACCATCAAACATCTACACTTGCTTATTCCAGGTCCTTCAGAAGGACTCTATATGGATAAAAATGCCAAATCTCGTTGGGACATCTGACTGACTGTGCAATGAACCATAATAATAAAAATATTAACAATATTTTTAAAAAATAAACACTAATTTTAATTTTAATTTTAATTTTAATTTACTACTAAGAGATGGCATAAGTATTTCAGGAACTGAAGAACATCTCCCTATAGGTGTATGTGTTTGTATGTGTGTGTATATGTATGTATGTGGATAGAGAATTAAAATGTGGCTGGCGATAGTGCTATAAATAAAAGATACAGTTAATTTGTTGTTCAAATTACTGGAAATGATCTTGCCAGGGGCACTCTGCATAATTATTTGCCTGAGTGACAGGGTGTTCATGACAGTCACTGATGCATTTAAATCAAAGACTGTTATTCCTTTATTTGACCTATGGTCTGTTCTAAACTATAATTTGTTTTTTATTGACTGAATTTATGATAATAGCAAATACTGACCATAATGAATCACTATCCTGGGCCATATTATTTATATATAACCTCTACTGAAGTAATATATAATTCTAGGCAAGAAAATTCATTTTCTCATGTGTAATAGGATTGTAATCATTGGAATACATATTATCAAATCCAGTAGGTCCTACACTTCAACCATGTTTGTTAGTCACTTCATATTTATAAAATGATGATAGATGACACAGATATAAGTGACAGAGATAGAAATTATGTTCTAGTTGTTTTTTCAGAACACAATAGGTATTTTCAGAACACAGTAGGTATTTTCAGAACACAGTGTAGTAGTACATTCACTACTGTCCTATAAAAAACCACTTTTTTTAATGCAACACACTTTAAAAAGGGGTGTGGCTTAACTGCATGTCAAAACTTTTTTTCACCCCTCTCATGCAGATTCTTCTGACTTTAGCTTTAGCATCCTCCAATCATTTCCTTGCATCTAGTTTGTATATGGAGATAGTTACCTACATGAGATAGCTAACAAATGCTGTATGTACATGAGTGTACTCATCATAGGGTTCAAAATTATCTCCTATGCCCCAAGAGTCAGAGAGAAATTAGCTTTTCCAACAGTTTTTTCAGGGTAGCAATAGTACATTATTTATTTGTTTGCTTGTTTATTTTGTGATTGTGATTGTACTGCTTCAATTAATAAAAACAGCTTGATTACTGTTTTTTTTAACATTCACCACCTCTCTAGATTAAAAATCCCAAAATGTTGCAATTTTACCTCATAGGGACACTGTCCCAGCCCCTTGATCATCTTAGCTATCCCTTGTGAACATCTCTAATTCTACTACATCATTTTTGTGGTTTAGTGACAAAATCTTCAAAATATATTCTAGATATGATTGACCCTTGATTTTTATAAGAGTATTGTGATATTGGGATCTTTATTTTCAATGTTGTTTTCTATTTCAAATATGCTGTTGACCTTTTTTATAAATTCTTTATATGATATCAACTCTTTCATCGAACTGGTTTTCATTAATTCAATATATTTTTCCTCATCAGTCAATGCTAGCTTTGATCCATTAGTTGGTATGAGTATTTAGTAATCTTGGCACCAATGTGCAGCCTCGGTGGATGTGAATGCACCTAGAAAAAGAGATGTAATTATCAAAGAATAATTAATCATTCTTTTTGTTTAATGGAGAATAACTAACACAAATTCTGAAGAAATAGAATTATTAAGCTATTTTATGTTTGCTTTAGTAATCAAGGAGTTTGAGGATGACATGCAGCAATTTGTTTTATTTGGATTTTAAACTTTATATTAGAACTTCAGAGTATAAAATAAATCCTAATAATAACAATAGTAAATTTTAAAATGGCATTTATTAGTCAATAGATGAGGTTGAAATTGTCTTTGGGCTACTTGTAACAAAAACCAAATCTGTGTTCCGTCCCGTGTTGCGTAGAACACTATGAAATGTGTTCCATTAGTTATTTTAATTCCTTTGGTAGTTTCAATTTAAAATTGGAGGGTTCTTTTGATCTGTAGATATCAAATGTAGATATAAACAAGGAAACTTCTCAATTATTGTACAGGCTTGTTTTCAGTATGATTTCACAGTCACTGACTGGGCCACTCTATCCCTTTAAAATTTCCACTTCTATTTAGAAGTGCGTCAAGCAATAATTTATAGACATTACCTCACAGTCATTTTTGGAATAGCACACTAAGCAAAGCTGTTTTCTAAAATCAAGAAAAATAAGCCAATACAATTATTACCATCCTCAGACTATACCCCACCAAAACCACCTTCTTTTGCTTTCTTTAATCAATTAAATAGGAGAGATCCTGATGTCCCTTGACAGTGATATTCCTTATTGCATAACAATTAATTAGAAGGAAACACAAAGCATTAATAGGGTTTTGGAGGCAGCATCTTAATATTTTCTGATTTTTTTTCTAAGATGGCAGAGAAATTCAGTTTCCACTGGCAGCAAAATATATCTAATCTGAACTGCTAAGTCTGTACAGAAGGTAGTTATTTACATATTCTTATATCTGCATTTATCTTAATTTTACAGTGCACTTTGAGTCTGAAATTATGCACATAAAATACATATGTAAAAGAAAGTACATCCAAGTGTTATTTTCCCTGAAAAAAACTTGCAAAGAAAGTTTAAGAAAAATGCATACAAACATTATGCAGAATCTGGATTAGAAAAGAAAAGAGAAATAAGAAAAAGAACATAATCAAACTTGATTGATTTGCCCTTCCAAAATTGTATGTATCTCATGATCACATCAGAGATATCTGTCTACTGATGTCGCACATAGATTTCAATATTTTGCAAAAGTTTGTCCTCATTAACTAAAGCAAGTTTCTAGCAATTACAGCTATCATGATAATAAGTACCTTGGTTATACTGCATAAATCTCAGAAGGCAACTGTGCAAACATATGTGTGAAGGCATATATGCAAATTTAATTTAACTATACATACTGCACATCTCTAATGGAAATCATTTATTTCAATTTAGAGTGCAAAGCATATAATGGCCTAGTAACTACTCATTAATTTCAAACTATAATATTGCAGTTTTTAAAAAGTTTCATGCCGCCAAAGAAAAAAAAGAATACTAAATGAATCATGTGCTAAGCTTTAGATACCGCAAAACTCTTTGTGGTTTTCTCTGAAAAAGAGTAGTCATGTGTCTGTTCCAGTTTGCTCATCATCGGAGCGGAATCTGCGATCGTGCATGGTTTTGCTTCGAGCTAACTTGCTGGAGGGTCCCAATCTAGACCAGAACCACCCTGGAGGGATGATGAAGAAAGGGGGAATTGCCTGGAGGGTTGAGGGGAGCCACAACTCCCCTCCCTGACAGGAAAAACTCCTTCCAAAGGCAAGCAGTAGCGGTGGTCTTAAAATGGCCACCATAAAGATGAACAGCCCGGGAAACTAAGTTTGTGCTGGAGAGGAGAAGTAGCAAGTGGAGTGCAAACCAGGCAAAATGCATGGATTTTGAGGTACCCCAGTATTAAAAATAAAGGACTATATTGGAGGAAAGTGTGTGGAAGCTGCGACCAAAGAGAGAGAGAAGGAAATTGGACTTTATAAAATTGGCTTGAATTACTGCGTTGGATTAATTTGGAGGAAAAAAATTTAAAGAAAAATATTTGAACACAACAAAGGTTTAGAAATTAAACTGGATAACTATTGGATTATGGGCATTCAAAGGGCATGTCTAAATGCTGAAATTGAGTGTGTGGAAATGGAAAAAAATAATAGCTAATGATTGAAATTAGAAAATTTAATAAAAGTACTATATTCAACAAAGAAAATTAAAGGAAGGAGTGGACAGTGAAAAAGACTCAAGACCGCCACCTGATGGTACAGGAAAACTTCAGTGATTTTTTTTTAAAAAAAGTGTTTGGTCTTTCTAAAAAATTGGACTTTGGAACTTAAAAGAAAGTAAAAGAAACTCCTTTATAAAAAACAAAAACCCTGGAAAGTGACATTAGAATACTACAAAGGGGAAGATATCTGAAAATATTGACATAGAACCACCCGGTGAGTGTGGGAAACAGTTGGGAAAGGGCCACTTGCCATCTGCCATCTGTTTTTTTTTGTAGATTAGTACATCTAGGGATGGTAGTTGTTTGTTTGTTTCCATTTGCATGGTGAATTTGATTTTGGGGAGTGTGCTGTTTAGGTGTGTTAGGAAATTGTTTAGGTTTTCTTTTCCATGGGGCCAAATCACAAATGTGTCATCTATGTATCTTAACCATAGTTTGGGTTTGTGGGTGGCATTGGCTAGGGCTCTGGATTTGAATTCTTCCATGAACAGGTTTGCAATGATGGGTGACAGTGGTGATCCCATAGGGGCTCCTTCAATTTGCTTGTATCTTTGTCCTTTGTATATGAAATATGTGTTGGTTAAGCAGTGTTCTGTTAGTTCCATGAGGTGTTTGGGTGGTTGGTATTTATTTTTGATGATTTCGAGAGTTTCTTTTATCGGGACTTGAGTGAATAGTGAAACCACGTTGAAACTTACAAGTAGATCTTTTTGTTCCACGTGTAGATCTTTGATCATTTCCAAGAGGTGGTATGAGTTTTGTACATGTAAAGCTGCTGCTTCAGCATGGGGCTGTAGCTGCTTTGCTAGGTATTTGGCTAGGTTTTGTAGTGGTGCTCCTCTGGAGCTGACTATGGGTCTGAGAGGTATGCCTTCTTTGTGTATTTTTGGGAGGCTGTATAGTTTGGGGCATCTGGAAGATTTTTCTCTTGGGATGATCGTCTGTTGAATCTACAGACGATCTACAGACGATCTACAGACGACAAACTACAGTACTTCTTGGTAAACTAGAAAATGTGGGATAGACAAAATCACCACCAGATGGATTTGTAACTGGCTAACAAACTGTACTCAATGATTAGTACTTTAATAGTACTACATCTACATGGAAGGAAGGAAGCAGTGGAGTATCACAAGATTCCATCTCAGGCCCAGTAGTCTTCAATATCTTCATAAATGACTTTGATGAGGAAATAAAAGGAAAATTCTTAAAATTTGCAGATGATAGGAATAACCAACATCCCAGAAAACAAGCTCAGGGTCCAAAAAGATATTGACAGACTTGAACAATGGGCCCTATCCAACATGAAACTTAATGTGGTGAAAAGCAAGGTAGGAAAAGGTAGGAAAAACTAAAGGTACAAGTACAGATTAGGTAAAACCTAGCTCAAAAACATTAATTGAGAAAGGAATCTTGAATCTAGTGGAGACAATCACATAAATGTGAACCAGCAGTGTGCACCAGCAGCCCCCCCCCAAAAAAGCTAATACAATCCTTGATTGAACAAACAAAGGCACAGAATTAAAATCCTGTGAAGTAATAGTATTGCTTTATAAATAGTAATACCACACTGGGAATACTGCATCCAGTTTTGGCCACCACATTACAAAAAAGATGTTGAGACTTTGGAAAAAAATGCAAGATGATTAAAGGTCTGGAGACAAAAACATATGAATGGTTGCAGGAATTGGCTATGGCCAAATTAGAGAAAAGAAGGACTAGGGGTGACATGATATTGTCATAGTATTTTGAGGGGCTGTCACAAAGATGAGGGGGTCAATTTATTTTCCAAAGCACCAGAAGATAAGATAGAATGGATGGAAACTAATCAAGGAGAGAAGCAACTGGGAATTAAGGAGAAACTTCTTTCAATTAACAATTAACCAGTTTGCTTTCAGAAATTGTAGGTGCTTTATCACTGGAAGTTTTTAAGAAAATACTAGACAGCCACCTATCTGAAATGGTATGGGTTTTCCTGCTTGAGCAGGAATTTGGACTAGAAGACCTCCAAAGTCCCTTCCAGCTCTATTCTGATTGATTAATTAAAAATAAAAATAGAATATAAAGAAAAGTAAGAACATAGTAAATAAATGAATAATATATCTAAAAAAATGACTACCAACTTTTATCACAAGTATAAACAATTTCAGTAACTTATCACCTCACCTTAAAATACCACAACTGATCTCTTTTCCCCATATCCCATCTCTTATCCATAAACAATACATAAAACATTGTCATTTCAGTCCTGGTGTCAGAGAAAGTCCAGTACCAAAAATAACAATTTCACTGTTGTTACTGAAAATCAGTTTAGTCTAATGATTAATGCATCAGACTAGAGGGCAGGAGACATGTGTTGTAGTCCTACCTCAGCCATGAAAGCTAGCTGGGTGATCCTGGGCCAGTCCCTTTCTCCCCTTGTAATCACCCTTGAATTCAGCTGAATTAATGAGTCTTGTCTCTCAGCTAAATCACATTCTGCTTCTATTTAAAAGTTTTAAAGAAGATTTTGAATGTATATTTACATTTTTAATTGGAAAATAGTACAAAATAAATCAGCCAATTTTACCTAATTACATGATTCCCAGGGCTGCACATGATTCTCAGAGCTACATGTGAATTATGGATGATGGTTCTTGCCTTAGCCATCTTTCAATGTCTCATATGTGTCTGTTTATATATTTTGGGGATATTTTTTTAACCATACAAAGAAAGCAATGCTGAAGAGAATAAGAGAATGCAATAAGAAAAGAAAACGAACTGTTTACGAATTTAAATTTTAACTTTCCCCTTTTATGAAAGTAGATTAAGACCTACGGGTTTTCCAACAACAATAGTTCAGCACACAAAAGAAATCTTACCTTTTCAATGTGACTGGTTGTTCTTCTTTGCTGGAAGTCCAATTTCACACTCATTTACAGCAAAAAATTTATTCTATACTGAAACTTGGTGTTCTTTATATTGTTTTCTCAGACTGCTGTCATGCAATCATGTTCCCCATTCTTTTCTCCCAGTGAGCCTGGCCTGAGAAAAAAAAAACTAAAAGAGTAAAGAAAATGTAACATGAAAAAAAAATAATGCATTGAATTCCTTTGGGGAGATGAAAAATGATTTGTCTTAAAGGTTAAATATTCCCTAAACTACAGTGGTGTACGTTTTATAAAAATGATGCCTCTATATCTTTCTACAGTATATGATCAATCCATAGCCATATATAACTAAAATTCTTCATTTTGTATCTGCACTGAACAAGATTTGGATGCCAGTTGTCTCTAATGCTATTATCCTGGAAATTTATAAATGTTTGTTTCCACAATAATTAACATCAAAGTGACTGAACTGCTTAGGTTTCATCAAGATAATAGCAAAAAGAATATTGATGACATTAAATGATGCACTGCCAAAGAGCAGGCAGGATTCAGAAGTGACTACACACAATGGATCACTTCCAGATTGTTCAGCAAGTCATTGAACAGCATGAGGACACCATGCCTCTGTGCATGGCTTTCATGGACTATGAAAAGGCATTTGACTCAGTATTCCAGCAAACAATAATTAAGGCATTGCTCAAACGAAGTGTAGACAGAGCTCATATAAACTTACTACAATCAATATATAAAAAGGCAATGGCAACAATTTGCCTTAATGATCTTGGATCAATGGATATCAACATAAAGCGATATCATAAAAGGATATCACCTATCCTTTTCCCAGCTTGGCTTGAAGAAGTATTTCACAAACTAGATTTGGCAAAATATGGAATAAAAATCAGTGGTGCCTATTTAAATCACTTAAGATTTGCAGATGATGTTGTTCTCATCTCACAAGAACCAGAAGAGCTAGAAAAGAGCTGCACAAAGCAGGACATCTATTCGGCTTAAAAATAAATCTGAAAAAGAGGCAAGTTATGTTTAATAAATTTATCAAAGAAAGAACAATTTTTACTCCTGGAGGTGTACACCCAGAGGTGGGATTCTACCGGTTCTGCCCACCTCTGTAGAACCGGTAGTTCTGAAGAACAGCAGACAGAGAGCAAACAGTGAACCAGTTCTATGTCTGCTACTATTTGGGCCCACCCACCTGCCCGGCCTCTTACCTGACCTTTATTTCCTGCTTTTTCAACCACAGCTGCTTTGCATGATACAGCTGCAGTTGAAAAAGCAGGAAAAAAGTGCTTTTTCAATCTCTGCGTACCCGCATGCAGCACTGCTCAGCTGTCTAGGCAGCTAGCTGACAACGATATACACGCACGTGGAAGCCAAATGTAAAATTACCAAACTGGTAGTTACACCGGTCAGATCCCACCCCTGTGTACACCCAGACATGATAGAGCACTACATATACTTTGGCCAACAGATTTCAATGGAAGGTGACACAATAAAGGAAATTGAATGGTGTGTTAAATGGGGTTGGCAGGCATTCAGCAAACTAAGCATAATTTTCAAGAACAATCTTCCCCTATGCCTGAAGAGAAAAGTTTTCAATCAGTATGAACTACCCGCTTTAACATATGCTGGTGAAACATGAATACTAGCTTCCCAACAGATACAAAAGCTACAAGAGGCATAAAGACCATAGAAAGATACATGCTCAGTATTACGAGGCAAGGTAGAAACACCTGCACAGGTATTAGAGAACAAACAAAAATATACAATATCATCAATAGAGTAAAAGAATTGGGCTGGTTACATATCCAGAAGAACTGGTCACATAGCAAGAAGAACTGTTGCCAGGTGGACCAAGGCAGTCATAGATTGGATCCAAATTGATACAAAATGTCCACAAAAGAGACCTAAAACAAGATGGATGGACAACATCAGCAAATATTGCAGGGCCAGTTGGCAAAACAAAGCTCAGGACCGTATTGGTTGGAAACGTGCGGTAGAGGCCTTCATCCTGCAGTGGATAGACAATGGCTAAAATGTTGATATAGATAATTTAATTGAACCAATTATTTAGTAATTAAAATAAAAAGAAAAAAGAATTAAGACTGCATAATATCTATTTACTATCAGATGATGATAGTATGAGATGAATTTAATCCTTATTTATTGTTAAATCTAGATAATATAGATTTAACATCTTATTTTAGCAGATAAAGACTGGTTCAAAATAAATAATAGATTCATATTCTATATCCATATCTTAATATCAGGATGATAAGTTTTTCCCATTTATGAAAAATTATCTACTTTCCTGAGTCCAAGCTCGATAGAGACAAAGGTTTTCATAAAAGGATAAATTCCATATCTTAGAAATATAATTTAGCATAATATTTACAACTTTATCATATTTCTTCCTGAAATAGGTTACAAAATCAAAATGAAACTATGGGCAGACAAGAAGAAAGAGCCCTCAAATTCCTTACAATACTACCACAAAAATGCCTTTTTCAAAACAATTTTGATTCCTTGAACAATCTAGTATATGCAAAATATAAATTAATTTCATTCTTAAATCCAAATAGCATTTTATATTTCTTCATGCCCATTGATTTTCCAAGACTGGATATTCCAGTTTTTCATTTCACAGTTCAGGTATACAGAATAACTAATGTTAACCATTGTCTTATTTTTTAAAAAAAATCCAGATAATGAATTGTTGATCATTTATTTCCAGTACTATAATTCTTAGGGTTGATACCCTGCCCCCTTTTCTTTTTCATCATGGTGCCATGTTGGGAAGTTTGTATGGCACAGGGGCTACTGCTTGTAGGATTTTAATATATTTTCCATGGGTGGCTGTAGGTATTATGTTTTAACTAGACAGTGGGGGAGTCTTTGGGGGTTAATTCTCTACCAGACTGCTTTGGACAGGCTTTCTATCTGCCCTGTACAGTTTGTGACCCTTCTGGTGGCTTAAGACAGAATTGTGCATGGCACCCAGCATTAGAAGATGGTATATGAGTGAGAAAAGTGGCTCAGTGGTTAAGACACTGAGCTTGTTGCTCAGAAGGTTGGCAGTTCAGCGTTCAAATCCCTAGTGCCACATAATGGAGTGAGCTCACCTTACTTGTCCCAGCTTCTGCCAACCTAGCAATCTGAAAGCACATTAAAAATTCAAGTAGAAAAATAGGGACCACTTTGGAGGGAAGCTCCATGTGCTTCGGCATTTAGTCATGCTAGCCACATGACCACGGAGATGTCTTCGGACAGCGCTGGCTCTTCAGCTTAGAAATGGAGATGATCACTGCCCCCTAGAAATGACTAGTTCACAAGTGCGGAGGAACCTTTACCTCATTTGAGTGAGAAGAATTATCTGGAGGTGTTGAGTGTCCTGCAAAAATGCCTTTGGTCTTAGGCAGGGGTGGGCAAACTTTTTGGCTCGGGGGCCTCATTGACTTTTAAAATTTGACAGACGGGCCGGGTCAGCACAAGATACGATACATATAAAAAACTGCATTTGTTAACAGTATATATCAAACATAAACAGAAAAAAGATCCTTTTTTCTTATAAGTCCTGTAAGATTTTATCCCATTATCCCAAACTCTTCTTGATGGGGATCATGGGCACTGTAGTTGAGATGCTTTGAAAAGGCTCGGGGGTATCAATGCAGAAACTGCAAAATCCACCCCTGTCAGTCAGTCAGACCCTACCTTGAACAGCGATCAAGAGAGGTTTTCTCCCGAGTAAGCACCCTGGCGTAAACCCTGCACGTTTTCACGGTTAGCATGGTCAAGCGGACGCTCTCGCAAAACTGTTCATGGCTGGAAGCGGAGCCCAGTCCACGAAGGATGGGAATTGTGGAAATCCGAGCGCAATTCTCTCCAATGGTCCGGGATTGACAGCGAAATATTCTTTACGGAAGGGACAAAACGAACGTGCGGAAAACGGAGGTTGTAGCGGCATATGACATCATCGGAGCTGTCACTACACACACACAAACATGTACACAAGAAATAACTAGGGTACCTTGGGGAGCCGGGCACCCCTAGATCTCCTCTCCTCCCAAGCAGCCCTGTAAACTCTCCCTTTGCCAGCGTGGAAGGCAGGCAGCCAGCAAGGCAGGCAGACCCTGCGAGGCTCCCAAGCATGCCGCCCCGTCCATCCATCAGTCCGTCCCCGCCCATAGTCACCCGCGCCTGCCCGCTGCTCCACGGTTGCCAGCGGGGTTCCCCCGTCACCTTGGGCACGCACCGGCTCCTCGAAGGGCAGCTGGCGAGTCTCTCTCCCTTCGGCTGGCAGGTTGACTGTCCTCTGTTCCCCTCTGCTGTTGGCCGCCCCGCTCAGCCGCCAAGCCGTCATCTGGCCCGGATCTGTTGTTTCCCGGCTCCCGCTTGGGTGCTCCAACCGGGCGCCCCAATCTTCGGCGGGCCAGATTAAAAAGACCAACGGGCCGGATGTGGCCCACGGGCTGTAGTTTGCCCACCCCTGGTCTTAGGGGTCCTTGATTTGTTGTTTGTTGGTTATGTGGCTAAATTGGGACATGTGGCCTAACTATGGACCTATGACAGCAGAGGAAGGCTATAATATTTTGGTAGCGATAGGTAGAGGGAGATATGATGAGAAATGGGGCAAGATCCAAGGGACTATGCCACAGATATATTATTCTTATGGCATATTCCAGCCCCAGTCTAATTTCTGTGCTCTGGTTGGCAGATCTAAAGGACCTGGGAGCTTGAGTCTTTGTGGCCAGGTTGGTGGTGAAATTCCCAGGGTTATGGTCTTAGGGGATTTTAACTTGCCTTTCCTGGGGAGATATCTATCTAGTCCAGGTGATTGATTACCCAGTTAGTTTCCAGAGAGAGTTTTGGGTTGTTCCAGGTCTACTACATGGTCTGACCAAAGCCCTGGTGCCACCTGGAATGGGGAAGCAGTTGAGACTTTGGACTAGCTAGCATATGAGCAGCCTCTCCATGCCCATGAATCATGGTGCTCTTCATGCTTTACAGACAAGTTAAGGAAAATGAAGCAGGCAAAGAGACACCTAGTTTTCTGCTGGACAATGAGCAAGCATGATCAAACATGGGCTACAGACATGTCTACAGGATCAGTAAAGGCTATGGGAACTAAGTCTTGCAAGATTACATGGGTAAACTCTCATCCTGTGGAGCCTGAAGAAGTGAGCATGGTTCTTGTTATTGTAAGATTGGCTGCCTCTATATTAGGTTTATGCTCTCCCTGGATGGACAAGAATGTGCTAAAGTGGTTAAGAGGGTTAACTTTAATCTTAATTTAACTTTCTCGAAGAAAAGTGTGGTCTGGTGGCTCTTAAGTAGGCAGTGGTGCATCCCTTCTCAAAGGGTCATTGTTTCATCCAATCAGTCCTAAAAACATGGTTCTGTGCCTGGGCCAAGGCCCTGAATTTGTGCAGTGATTCATTTTGTGTTAAGTTAGTCATTATAGTGACTGCTTTCTTCTTGGCAGTTATGTATTTTGATTTTTGTATTATTTTAATTGTTTTTATTTTAAAAATTTCTTTCACCATACATTCTCACTTGGTGAGATGGGCAACCATGTTAAACAAAAACTAAACAAACAAACCAAAACCTGAGCATGCTGTTCTGTCAGTACATATTTCAGTTGTACATATTGCCAATTAGATGTTATATTTAAATTATATTCAGAATTATAATCTCCCAAAGTCTTAAATTATCTTGTTTAAATCAACTGATGCAAGATATTGATCCTTTGCTAAAGACATTTCACCAAAAATCTCCACAATCTTCAAATATTGATTATTCCATAGTCAAATGCTCATATGTTTCTTGATCAAAACCAAATAAATAAAATAATATTTCTAGTGACTTTACAAGGCTGGAAATGAAGAACTCTCTTTCCTATCCTTCAAATATAGAATTGTTTAAATTTCACTGTGTTACACTCTATTATCTGTGTTACACATAATTACACTCTAAAAAAATCCAGCGTCAATATTCAGAAAAATTCTACTTTCACAAGAATATATTGTAAATGTAACATAAAAAGCGAATGACAAACAGGAAAATCTGAATGATTTAAACTGCTTTCATCATATAGCAACCTTTAATTTGGCCAAAGATTTTTGAGAGATTTTGGCTATCATAAAAACATTTTCATTAACTTGTCTAGTTGTGTAATTGGGATTAACTTTGGTGTATCTCTTTAACATTTATTGGTCTCAGTATAATAAATCATAAAATATATGGTAGCACTGTTGTAGATTAATATATTTTATTAAAAGACATAATCTTTTGTGAGCCACATCTCTCACTTTATCAAGTGCATACAGTGTCACTTGTAGGATTTAAATTAAGATGAAATGGACAAGACAAAAAAGAGGAGAAAGCAGACTAGTTATGCAGATACAAATTGCATGTGAGACATATTACAAGAACCTTATCAATTAACAATTGTAAATGCTTAAAAATTCATTGTGTTTGTTGAGATTGTCTGAAGCCTTTTGATTTATGGAAGTTGAAATTTCCTGATATTATTTTGTCTTTGTTTTAGCCTTGATGTCAAAGTTATATCTATTAATTTACTCAAATTTGTTCCAAATTTCTCCCAAGTAGAATCCAAAAGGCATTGCTGGTACATGGTAGCATTCATACAATAGAAACCCTACATATCTGGTGATAAGAGCTGCAATTCCTGAAAGCTTATGCATTTTAATAGCATATGTTCATTGAAAAAAGTGATACAAGACTCCTGGCTTTTTTTTCCATCATAGGCTAACATGGCTCCTATTTTACAGTATTTTTCAGTGTAATAATTTCAATTTCATAAAATTTTAGATATATTTAATTCAACATATTTATTTAAATGCCACTGAGAGTTTGTAGAGATTCCCAGTCATCCAGGTCATGGTCAACATCATGGTTGTCTCAAAGGTGTTTTTTCAGGAGGCTTCTGGACTGTCTTGTTTTTTCTTTGAAGACATTTCACTTCTCATCCAAGAAGCTTCTTCAGCTCTGATAAGATAGTGGGGAATGGAAGGATTTATATTCCTTGCAGAGAGCTGGTCATTTGCATCCTTTTAGAGGGTCATTGAAGCACTTGCAGGTTTATCTGTATCCTCAGGGATCACAATACTGTAAATTTTTTTTAAATAATTATTTTATAGAGTATGTACAAGTGATAAATTCTAATTTCTTTCAATGAGCTATCAATATTAACACTGTCAAAGTAAAATAGGTTCCCCCCTTTAAATATGGCAATCTAAGTAGAATATAAATTTTATTGCTATTGAATTTCAAATAGCTTTAGGCAATAATTATTCAAAACAGCCATGATATTATCAGCGTATTAAAGCAATATGTATTCAGTATCAAGTACTACCACACACTTGATATCTTGAAAGTGTCTAATAAGAGATGTAGAGATGCAAACTGAATTAAAAGATTGAAAGTTAAAGAGGACAAGTTGACATTCTTGTCAACCATCACAACATAACAATGGTTGAAGAAAATAAGTTGTAATAACTATGGCCAGATAACTTATAGTAAAGACATCAAACTGTAATACAATTGAAAAACAATGGTGGCAGTTCATATCTTCTTAGAACTTCTTAAAGTTCAATAATGAATCACATTAAAGACATTTTCATCACTAATGAGATTAAAACAGCTGATTCTAATTATTAGCCAAATGTGCAAACATCAATTGCAAGACAAATATTTTCATTGGCTATTTTTTATAAACCCAGATTGAAATAGGTGAATTAAAGATGGCATTAAATTCTATATCCCCCAGGCTAATGGCACAGTTAATATTTTAGCATCCATATTAGGGAAAGATATTGGTCTATAACTTATTCATCTGGTGGGGTCTTTGTCTAGTTGTAATATTACTGTAAATGATGAAGGGAATATAAAAAGACAAAATTATTCATTATATAATAATAAAAGGTGCTAGGAAATGTATGAACATTCAACTGAAAATCCATCAGGTCTGCGAGCATATTTTTCCTTCTTGATCTCGGAGGGCTACTATCATTCCTTTTTCCATAATTATTAAATTGGCTGAAGATCAGAGGGGAGCAAGTTTTGTTAGTTCTGGCTCATAGATATTGTAAGTCAATGTCCACAAGCCTTTGGACTACCCTAAATTGGGCGTCCTTAAGGCCATAATCTCCCAAGGCATCCCCCGTAAAACCTAGCAGGTGTAATTTCTTCATCAGCTCCCTCTCCCAACGAGAAATATGAGAGTCAGCCAATGCCAGGGAGAGGTAGCTACCAGGAACTGCCAGAAAGAGCACCCGAAACCACCATTTAAAGGTGTTAATCCACGCCATACATTCGACTGACCAAGTACCCAGTTCCAGGTACATCGGAGCAAAACCAACACAAGGAGGAAGACCCAGAAGTTTTCTAAGAAAGACAGCCTGGGTTCTTTCAATACAATCCTTGAAGCTCCGTATCCACATGGGAATTCTGTAAAGAGTTTGAGCCAAAGTTTTGGTTTTGTAAATACACAGAGCAGAAGGAATAAACTGGCCTCCTTGGCTATAAAAAAAATCTTAAAATCTTCTGGTGACTACAGGAGGCCGAAATCAGCACCTGGGTTCGATGTCTTGTCCAAGCACTGGTGTTCTGAAATTGAATACCTAAATACTTAAAATGGAAAACCTGCTTAACAGCATTACTATTGATAGCCCAGTTATACACTTTCCAGGCTCTAGAGAACACCAATACTTTGGATTTGTCATAATTAATGGTCAAGTGGTTGTCAGCACACTAAGACCCAAATGCAGAAAGTAATCTTTTCAGACCTGGCCTTGACAATGAAAGGAGGGTCGCATTATCAGCATAAATGAGGAGCAGGATCTTCGTAGTTGACAGCTTTGGGGCATGGGACTCAATACGTCCAGTGAAAGGCCAAGTCAGATAAGAATAAATTAAACAAAAGAGGAGCCAGAACACAACCCTGCCTTACTCTGTTCTTAATCGGGATAGGATTTGAAAGTTCTCCCTGCAAACCACACCTGACCTGACTAGAGGTCTGGTTGTACAAGGATCTAATTAGGAACAGAGGACGTCTATCAATAGAACTTTTGAGCAGTTTTAACCACAACAGTCCCTTAGGGACTGAGTCAAACGCTGACTTTAGGTCGATAAAAGCAGTAAAAAGTTTGCCACCTGGTATGGTAGTATATTTATCGACCAGGTGCACTAAGACAAAGCAGTGGTCCAGTGTGGCACAGCCCGCTTTAAACCCAATCTGTTCAGCACCAATAATATTAGACTCTTCAACCCAAGTGAGGAGTCTACGTTGGAGATATTTAGCATACAGTTTTCCAATGATGGAGAGCAGGCTTATGGGGCAATAGTCGGCTGGGTTGTTCCTATTTCCTCATTTAAAAACTGGAACAATAATTGCTAAGCTCCAGGAGGTAGGGATCCTGCCAGAGGTATTGATATACAATAGTTCTGGTTAATGCAAATAAAATAATACTGATTCTTTTTCTTAGTGTAACTATTCCAATTTGCTTAATATTCAGATAATTCATCTGGGGGGTTATCAGCATAAGAGAAAAAAAGTTTTGAATTGACTTATCCAGATATATGAGATTAAAATTTGTCAGTCTCTCTTTTTTTTGCTGAAGCAGTCAATAGTGGATTCAGGAAAAATGTATCTCAAAGTTTTAAAATTAAAACTAAACTTCAAAATAATAATACCATTTCAAACCTACAGTTTGGCTTAGTTCTTACATCTACCATTCTTCTCTGCTGCTATGTACAAAAGTCAGAGAAAGTTTTTATTCATAGAATAGTATTAACTGTTGAAAGAGAAAAAAGAAGAAAAAAGCAAGCTTGTTACTCATCTGGTAAGTGCAGAACGTTTTAAATTCCACCACAGCAGATAAGCTTGTAAATCTTTCTCTTCTCCTAGGGAAATGCAAAAGAATATATATATTATTATATCTTATTCCATTTGATATATTGAGCAATCAAAGCCCTTTCTCAGGCTTAAAACTTGTGAATGTCTAGATAAATCATTATTTTACTTCCATGATGTTTCAATTTAGTAGTTGGTTTTGAAAGTTGCAGAAAAAGTCTGTGATGCTGGACTTCAGAAATTTGACATAGAAAGTCAGATCTCTGTGAAAGATTGCCTCTTAATGTGTAGGCATCCAGTATCTGAAATTTAAAATCGATGATGATACTAAGCTTTCATGAAAATGGTATGGAAATTAACCAGAGGTGGTATTCAGCAGGTTCTGACCGGTTCTGGAAAACCGATAGTGGAAATTTTGAGTAGTTCAGAGAACCAGCAAATACCACCTCTGACTGGAGATTTTACAATATCTTTCCCTGCCACACCCACCAAGTCACGGCCACAGAACCGGTAATAAAAAAAATTGAATCCCACCACTGACATTAACAATTGTTATTGTTGTTCTATTCCAAAAGTAGACTCATTATTTTTTTCATAGCTTAAATTGATCACTCATCTTGGTTCCCTGTCACTAAAAGCTTTGCTTCATTATTCAATTATTTCTTCAAAGTGCTGATTGTCCTGGGAAGTATTTCCTCCCAACAGCAGTGTAAAAATCTTAAAACAACCCTTCCCCTTTAAGAAAACCAAGCCCCCAAAGCTCTGTAGACAGTAAGTCTAGGCTGTCTGCCAAGAATGTAATAAGGGTGGAAAAAAACAAAAGGAGATTGCTTCTAACTACCGGTTCTCTGAACTGCTTAGAAAGTTAACACGGGGTTCTTTAGAACCAGATAGAACCGGTAGAATCCCACACCTGGTAGTAATTGTTTTTTCTGCAGTCCTAATTATCTTATGAAGTCTGTGTCTGTCCTGTTGGGTTGCAGAACCAAACCAGACGGTTATAGAGATGCAGATGATAGACTCAATAATTCCTCTGTAGAACTGTACCAGCAGCTACTTGGACAGTTTGAGCTTTCTGAGTTGGCGCAGAAAGAACATTCTATGTTGTGCCTTTTTGATGATGTTTTTGATGTTAGGTATCCATTTTAGGTCTTGTGATATGATAGAACCTAGAAATTTGAAGGTCTCTACTGTTGATACTGTGTTGTCTAGTATTGTATGAGGTGGTACTATGGGAGGGTTTCTTCTAAAGTCTACCTCCATTTCTACGGTTTTGAGTGTGTTCAGTTCCAGATTGTTCCAGTTACACCACGAGGCAAGTTGAATAACCTCCTGTCTATATGCAGATTCATCGTCTCGAATGAGATCAATCACTGTTGTGTTATCTGTAAACTTCAGTATTTTAACAGATGGATCGTTTGAAATGCAGTCATTGGTATATAGGGAGAAGTGGAGAAAACACACCGCCTTGGGAGGCCCCTATGCTAATTGTACAGATATCAGTTGTAATTCTGCCTAGCTTCACCTGCTGCTTACTCTCTGTTAGGAAGCTTATGATCCACTTACAAGTGTGATCAGATACCGCTAACTGGTTTAATTTAGTTAGAAGAATGTCTGGAATGATGGTATTGAATGCAGAACTGAAGTCTACAAAGAGGACCCTTGCGCAGGTATTTGGAGATTCAAGGTGTTGAAGGATGTAGTGTAGAGCCCTATTACCAGTATCATCTGTCAATCTATTTGCTTGGTATGGGATCTAACATGGATCCGTGATGTTTTCAGGTGGGACAGCACTAGCCTTTCAAAGGTTTTCATAACTACAGATGTTAGAGCAACTGGTCTGTAATCATTCAGTTCCCTGATGGAGGGCTGGGGTGATAGTAGAGCATTTGAAGCAAGAAGGAACATAGCACATCTGTAGTGATTTATTGAAGATTTGGGTGAAGATGGGGGCCAATTGGTCAGCACAGACTTTTACGCAAGAAGGAGTTATCTTGTCTGGCCCTAGTGCTTTTCCTGGCTTTTGTCTGTGAAATAGATTAACTTTTATAATTAAGTTATAAAAGCAACCTATGAAATACTGGCATAAATTCAACATACAGCTATCTATATGAATAAATTCATCATTAAAATCAGAGTGAGGTAATGGAAGAAATTTGCCTAGGCAGTGAACAAAACTGGAAGTCCCCAAATCTGTAATATAATTGAGAAGGAAACTCTGCTAAGGTATCAAAGAGTCATCTCCTTCCTTCTTTACAACTGATTTCAAGTTTGATCTGACAGTCTTTTTTTTTCTTTTTGCAAAGCACTGTCATTCACAGACAGGCTATAGCTTTGGCACTGAAAGGGTTCTCTATTCCCTAGGTCTGTGATGGTGAATCTATGGCACGTATGCTGGAAGTGGCATGCAGAGCCATCTCTCTGGGCACGCTAGCCATTGCCCATTGCTCTTCTGGGTTCTGGTGCATGCATTGAAGCTTGGCCAGCTGGTCTTGGTGTGCACGGGAGAGCCAGAAACCAGAAGAGCAGCTCCCGGCATGCATGTGCATGCTGGGAAGCTGAGCTTCCAGTTTGCAGCATGCGCATACACAGCGGCCATCTGTTCCTTGTGCATGCATGCATGTGTTGGAAACTGGAAGCTCAGCTTCCCGGCACACGCATATGCACTGGGAGCTGCTCTTCCAGTTTCTGGCACTCCCCCCACATGCATGCTCCTGTTTTGGCCCTCGGTGCTGAAAAGGTTTGCCAACACTGTCCTAGGCCCTGTGTAATAATAACTTGACTGGTGTAGGAGCTTTAGTATGTGAGAGGGTTGATAGAAATGAGTAAGGACTCGGGAACCACATGTCCTTGGTCAGTCTGTTTATTTCTGTTTATTTCTGATATAGTAGATTATAGTCCATCTTGATGACATCTACCAGCTGTTGTAAACTAATTGGCCATGGATGTCTTTAATAAAGTTAGAGTGTAGGTAAGGAAATATAGATAAAATTATCAAATAATACTATGAATCAAGTGAATATGAACACAATTCTTCATTATTTTTAATCAGATATTTTCTACCTCCGTAAAAGATCTAAAAGACCTAAAATATTTTGAAAATAAATTAAATTTCATAAAAATTTCCCCAAGGTTTTCAAGCTCCGATTTCTGCCATATTTGGGGTAGAGAGATAAAGAGTTTCATACTGTGCTCTCTTAAGTAAAATACTTCAAGCATTTCATTATTCTGGAACTGGAGTTTGTGCCCATTCTATCAAATTTAGTGTTGTTATTTAAGCTGTTAATGAAGGAGAAGTGCACTATTCAGTCAAATCATGAAAAGAGAAAAAGTCAAACCAAGCAGTTCGTTATTCTGTTCCATAGAACATTATGAATTGGACATGTTAGTTGTTCTCTGATATTTTTTTTCTCATGACAACATTATTACAAAGACATAATACAGCTTTAAATTAATCCACAGTCAAAACAAAGCCTGCAATTAAAATTCTAAATGGAAAAACTCCAGTTCTTCTGCCACAGAATAATTGGAAGGAAAATGGGGATTTGAATTCTAACCATATAAATGTGAATGCTTAATGTGGTTTTTCTGTTTTTTCATAATATGGTTTGGTCATTTAAGGTTGAGTGTTTCTTTTTAATTCAACATATTTCTTTAGAATTGCAATATCTTTCTTAAATAGCTAATACAGCTATAACTATGTAGCTGTTGGATGGGATTTTGGACTTTCAGCATATTGAATGGCATAATGTCTGGAAAGCAAACAAAAAAGTTTTTAAAAATAGATTATTGGTACTGATTGTTTATTATAAATTTGCTACAGTTGCACAGCCCATTTTATCATTACTACAGTACAATTTATCATTACTTGAATAAACCTTTAGATTTTCTGCATTAATGTTATAATGCTGTACCCCAATATTTACAAAATTGAATCAGACACTCACTGAGTAATGCAATTTTTTCCAGAGGTGGGCTGCAGCCGGTTTGGGTGAACTGGTTGTTAAGATTCTGTGCAGTTTGGCGAACTGGCATATCCCACCACTGACTGATTGGTGCCAGGGCTCTACAGTCTCAGACAGAGAAGGGCTATTCTGCACTCCTCCCTCAAATGTTCTTTAAAATACAGTTTCCCAGCATTCCTTTAGGAACCTCCAACATGCAAATTGTGGTTACTCATCCTAAAATGAATCCTCTTTACCTGGAGCTTCAGAATTTGCTGTTTGCTGGGAAGATGTGTTGCTAAAAGTCAGTCTACATTCAGCGTACATCTGACTTTGCAGATATTTCTTCATAACCAACAAAAGTGTATTTTCTGTGCAGTTCACACCCCTTGCTCACTGAACCTGGATGTCACAAAGCAAAGCCCACATTTTGTAATTAACCCCTGTGCCTCTGGCAGAACGCTGCAGGAGTCTGAGTGCTGTCATACCTCCTGGCCATGCCCACCCAGCCACACCTACGCACCCAGTCATTAGGGCAGAGAACTAGTTGTTAAAAAATTTGAACCCACCACTGATTTTCCCCACACACACCAGAATGAGGAGGAGTGGATGAAGCAACTATTAAGACCAGTGAACTAGAATAATCAGTAAATTAAGCCAAGTTCTTATCACCAATCCTTACTTTTTTGGATCTGAGGTTTTCTGCTCTCTGAAGTGTTTTGCTGCCTACATGTTAGATATTGCTGTGAAGGTTTTTTTTTTAATGTAGGAAGGATAATGAAGGAAGGGCTATAAGGCAGAAAGTGTGCAGTTTGAGTAATGCTGGAGATATTTATTTAATTTATTAATGGAATTTGTATGGAAATTTGTCATCTTGTGAAAAATGACTCTGGGTGGCATACAACAATCAGATAAAACAACACAGATATAAAACATTCATTCTAAAAATATAGCAATCAACATTAAAATTTAAATATTAGTAAAATATACAAATCTCTCTCAAAGAGAGACTCAGAATATCCATATTACTAATAGAGCCATTTAGACTCTAGTTCCCTGTGACCTCTGGGCCTAGTGACATAATCAGGTCGTAAGGAACTCTGAAACATCAGGTCTTAAGGGATTGTTCTTCTATTTCATGACAACTCAGATCATAAAGTGGAAGATACTATTCAGGTAGTAGTATCTAACACTTTATATTAGCTATTACCATACTCAGGCAGTATCTACTTAGACTAAGAAAAAGCTATTTCACAGGATAGGGGCCACGAGAAGGCACACCTCCTAGTTTCTTTAAGACAATACTGTTTCAATGAAAGGGATGGTGCTTTTTGTCCTAAATTAAGGAGGCTGTTCCATATTAATTCTAATTTGATATAGAGGACAACTTTGGCTGTATTTGCATGATGTACTTAATTTTTTCTCTGTTTCCCTTCTTCTCTTATATAATATGCTTATAAACAAATACAGAATAATTTCTTAAGTCTCTCCTCAGAAAGTCATATCTTCTACGAAGCTTTAGCAAATCGTCTTAACAAATGAAATTGTCATTTGTCTTGTGCAAATCAACCTTGATTTGATTCAAACTGAAAATTGTATATGATTCAGCTTGAATTTTCATTTTGGAATGGAAGAATAAACTTATAGAAATCAAAAAAGGAGTTGAATGTATGGAGAACATGGCTCTGGAATTCTTTCCAACCCCTTAAATAGCATTTAAGGGGGTTCCATTCCAGGTCATGTGATAAGAAAAGAGAAGGAAGAGACTTAAGAGTGGAGCAGTTGGCAACATATTGAACAATTGCCAAACTGTCTATTCATAGGGACACATTAAGATTTTTTTTTCTTTCAGTTGCATACTATATTTTTCAGACTATATTTTTCTTTCTGGCCAGCTTCTCTGACCACAAGAAGTTTGATCTCATTCTGTTACTGTGTTAGTGGACAGGTCAATTCCAAACAGACAATTCCAAATTTTTTAATAGAATTTCTTTCCAACATTGCATTGATGGGAAAGAAAATGAATTCATTCATTCCGTTTATAATGAGGAAGCATCAAAATCCATGCAAAGAATAAGATAAAATTAAGAGGACATAGTAAACTGTTTAAAAGACATTGATACCATCATGTTTCCACAGAATAGGTTTAATAGATGAACAATAAATGTTTAATTATATTCACTGAACCTCCTACAAGGCAGAGAAACTATGAATGAATTTTTAAAAACCCTGTATTTTACAGCTTCGTTTTACAGCTTTATTTACCAATGAGTCTAAATTGGGCTAATTTAATGAAAAGACTGTATATATTATTCAAACTGAAATATTCAAACTAAAACAAATATATAATTGTAAAATTTAAAAAGGTACTATCATTTTTAAAATTTTGTGATACAAGTTTTAGCATCATGGTAATGAATGTGTATTGACTGGCTTTTGTGAAATAGCATTGTTTTGTTACTTCTGAACACTAGTGTCAGCAGAGTTGACATAGCTGGTTAGCAAATTTGGCTTCTTCAAGAAGCTATCTCTTCACTACAAGGATAGCTAGTTTGCTTCTACATAGACTCAGAATGATCAATAAAATTTTTAAAACTTGGGCAGGGGATTGGACTAGATGACCTACAAGGTCCCTTCCAACTTTGATTATCTGTTATCTGTAAAAGTGAAGCATAATCTCTGTCATCTTTCTTTCTTTGGTTTACAGTAAAGAGGAATCTGACTGTTAATTGTTAAAGAAGAACCAAGGTGGCTAATATGCTCTCCACAACTACCTCTGCATATTTGGTTTTGCCCATGCAATCTTATGCAATAAAGGCAAAATAAAAAAATAGCCAACACTAGGATGCCCTACCTTGAAGGGTCAGGGAAGAACTTTTTTTTAAAAAAAAATAGAAGTTTTGAATTCAGAAAGCAAGATAATTTTTGTTCAATTGCAGCTGTGCTTTTATCCCTCCTCCCCTACCCTCCCAAAAAGAATAAATTTATATGCTGTAGTTTTAAAAATGGCAAGAGTTTGAACAGACAGTCAGGACTACAATGGCAAAGTCAAACAATAGGATCACTAAGCAGGAAATTCTTTCCATACATCCTACAGCTGCACTAGACTACATCTAAATACAAAGCTTTAAATACAGTTGATAATTTTCGAGCTTATATCATTTGGTTACAATTATTGTATTTACACAGGTGAAACTCAAAAAATTATAATATCGTACAAAAATTCATTTATGTCAGAAATGCAACTTAAAAGGTGAAACTAATATATGAGATAGATTCATTACATGCAAAGCAAGATAGTTCAAGCTGTGATTTGTCATAATTGAGATGATTATGGCTTACAGCTCATGAAAACCCCAAATCCACAATCTCAGAAAATTAGAATATTACATGCAATCAATAAAACAAGGATTGTACATAGAACAATATCGGACCTCTGAAAAGTATAAGCATGCATATGTACTCAGTACTTGGTTTGGGCCCCTTTTGCAGCAATTACTGCCTCAATGCGGAATGGCATGGAAGCTATCAGTCTGTGGCACTGCTGAGATGTTATGGAAGACCAGGATGCTTCAATAGTGGCCTTCAGCTCTTCTGCATTGTTCGGTTTCATGTCTCTCATCTTTCTCTTGGCAATTCCCCATAGATTCTCTATGGGGTTTAGGTCAGGCGAGTTCGCTGGCCAATCAAACATAGTAATCTTATGGTCATTGAACCAGGTTTTGGTGCTTTTGGTAGTGTGGGCAGGTGCCAAGTCCTGCTGGAAAATGAAGTCAGCATCCCCATAAAGCTCATCTGTGGAAGGAAGCATGAAGTGCTCCAAAATCTCCTGGTAGACGGCTGTGTTGCCCCTGAACTTAATGAAGCACAGTGGACCAACACCAGCAGATGACATGGCTCCCCAAATCAACACAGACTGTGGAAACTTCACACTGGACTTCAAGCATCTTGCAGTGTATGCCTCTCCATTCTTCCTCCAGACTCCGGGTCCTTGGTTTCCAAATGAGATGCAAAAGTTGCTCTCATCAGAAAAGAGGACTTTGGACCACTGAACAACAGACCAGTTCTGGTTTTCTTTAGCCCAGGTAAGACGCTTCTGATGTTGTTTGTTGTTCAGGAGCAGCTTGACAAGAGGAATACGATATTTGAAGCCCATGTCCAGGATCCGTCTGTGTGTGGTGGCTCTTGATGCACTGACTCCAGCCTCAGACCACTCCTTGTAAAAGTCTCCAACACTTTTGAATGGCCTTTTCCTGACAATCCTCTCCAGGCTGTGGTCATCCTTGCTGCTTGTGCACCTTTTTCTTCCACACTTTTCCCTTCCACATAACTTTCTATTAATGTGCTTTGATACAGCACTTTGGGAACATCCAACTTCTTTTGCAATTACCTTTTGAGGCTTTCCCTCCTTATGGAGGATGTCAATGATGGTTTTCTGCACAACTGTCAGATCAGCAGTCTTTCCCATGATTGTGATTCCTACTGAACCTGACTGAGAGACCATTTAAAGGCTCAGGAACCCTTTGCTTAATTAGCTGATTAGAGTGGGACACTTTGAGCCTAGAATATTGAACCTTTTCACAATATTCTAATTTTCTGAGATTGTGGATTTGGGGTTTTCATGAGCTGTAAGCTATAATCATCTCAATTATGACAAATCACAGCTTGAACTATCTTGCTTTGCATGTAATGAGTTTATCTCATATATTAGGTTCACCTTTTAAGTTGCATTACTGAAATAAATGAACTTTTGCACGATATTATAATTTTTCGAGTTTCACCTGTATTATTGACTTTGCATCTAGTCTTTTATCTTGAGGATTCAGGGAGGTGTGTGTGTGTGTGTTTCTCATTTTATTTCTGGCCCCAAATCATACAGTCTATAATCAAACTTGGACTTGACCTTAAGTACCTCTTGCTCCCAAAACATAGGTTGGAATATTATTTCTTGGCTTATTTCCTTTTTAATTGCCTAAAACAGTCAGAAAAAAAACAGGATTTTTAGAATACAATTTTCAAATGTCAGGATTCAGTGGAAGAGGTGGATGGAATCCCTTGATGTTGCTGGAACAAGTGACAGAGCAGTTTATAATGAGAAAGACCAAACTGATCAAAGTAGACACACTTTTTTGAGCATGAAAATTAATGGAAATGTTGAAGGGGGAATATCTAACTTTAATACAGAAATATTTCTTTTAACTCACAGATTATCTGCAAATCAAAAAGGTCTTTGAGGGAAAAGTCCATATATTAGTACTGGTGTAGTAGGATTTATAGTATTATTCATAGAATAAAAATGTGAATCTTAGAGAAAACTATTATACCTGTGGAGAGCCAGTTTGTTGTAGTGATTAAGGCATCAGAATATAAACTAAGAGATGGTGAATACTAGTCCTGCTTGAGGCACAAAGTCAGTTCAGTGGCCTTGGCAAGTCACTATCTCTCAGCCCTAGGAAGAAGGCAATGGAAAACCACTTGTGAAAAAATAACTTGTCAAGAAAACGGCAGAGAATAGTAGTAAAAGTTAGCAGGAATCAGAAATAAACTTGAAAGCATTACAAAAAGAGCAAACAACAAAACAACTCTCTAAGAAACTTCTATATTATTTTTTATTCAAGACCTTCCATTATCCTTTATAATGTTACTGTACTGACTTTACAATTTAGATGTGTTATTGGTTAATTTGCTGTTTATTGTGATTTTCTGTTACATAATTTCCTTCCTTTCTCCCCTCTTTCCTTTCTTCTGCTTTCACTTCATTATGAATTATAAACGTTAAGCTTTTCTGCAATGTAAATTAGGTAAGGTGATTAAAAAAAGATTATTAACTAAATTAATCTTGGGTTTGTAGAAGAAGGTCTGCAAAACAAATACTTGTACTAAAATTGAATCATCTGGCATTTTCCTGTAATATATGACATCTGTTTCCTAAGCACCTATGCCTCCAGCTCAAGAAAGACCAATGACTTTTAATATATATAACTCTCAGCATGGAGGCAGCCATTTTAAGACTGGATATCAACATATATTATTATGTTACTGAAGATTAGATAGCTGTATTGGAGACAAGTATGTTTGCCATTTAGGCTTAAGATCATGGAAACTAGAAAGGGTCTGACACTTGAGCTTGTCATTCACAGAAATGTTTTGCTGTTCCCATTTCTCAGAAAATAATTGGTAATAATGGACTCCATCTGTTCTTCCTATTTTCCAGAGCTAAATAATGTTGATGATTTACACTTTGCTTTGTAGAATTTCTTATGTATTTATTTATTGTTTCTTTTAAATAATTACAAAGTCAGGTTGGCAGGAGGCATGTATCAAAGGAAATGCTGACACACATATTAGAATTATAATTCTTTTATTGGCCAAGTGTGACTGCACACACAAGGAATTTGTCTTGGTGCAAATGCTCTCAGTATACATAAAAGAAAATATACATTCATCAAGAGTCAAGAATCATAAGGTACAACACTTAATAATAGCCATGGGGTACAATAAGCAATCAAATCATACTAGGAAACAGTCAATATAAATTGTAAGGATACAAGTGACAAAGTTGCGGTCATACAGTCGCAAGTGGTGATCAGGATTGATGAGAAGGTTAATAGTAATACTACTGCAGACTTTGTAAATAGTTGGACAGTGTTGAGGGAATTATTTGTTTAGCAGAACTGAAATCTACAAAGAGGACCCTTGCGTAGGTATTTGGAGATTCAAAGTGTTGTAGGATATAGTGCAGAGCCATATTAACAGCATCATCTGTTGATCTATTTGCTCGGTATACAAACTGCATGGGATCTAATAGCGGATCTGTGATGTTTTCAGGTGGGATAGCACTAGCCTTTCAAAGGTTTTCATAACTACAGATGTTAGAGCAACTGGTCTGCAGTCATTCAGTTCCTTGATGGAGGGCTTCTTTGGCACTGGGATGATAGTAGAGTGTTTGAAGCAAGAAGGAACATAGTACATCTCTAGTGATTTATTGAAGATTTGGATGAAGATGGGGCCAATTGGTCAGCACAGACTTTTAAGCAAGAAGGAATTATTTTGTTTGGCCCTGGTGCTTTTCCTGGCTTTTGTCTGTGAAATAGATCTTACACTTCTTTTCTGTGATCACCAGAGGTTGTGAACCCAATGGGTTGGGGTCAGTTTTAGGAGGCTTGGCTGTTGTTGGTGTTTTTGAGATGGGGGTTGTGGAGATAGGTCACTGTAGTTTCTTTTCAAACCTGTAGTAAAACACATTCATGTCATCTACTAGTTGTTGATTTCCTTCTGCCTGGGAAGGAGGTTTGCTGTAGCCAGTGACGTTTTAAGAGTTTTCCACATGTTGGTTCATTTGTTGAGAACTGATTCCTTACCTTTTCAGAGTAGCTTCTTTTTGCTGTTCTAATCTTGGTCTTTTCAAATAGTATACATAAGATGTCGAAGGAATAGAATATTCGGTCTTTGAAAATAAGCCCAATTCAATTAGTTTGAGATTGAAAAATGATTTTATTTGTGCCTTGATAGATTCAATATAACTCAATATGGATTTGAATTTTAAAAAGTATCAGACACAGACTACAATGAAAAAGCATAAAAATGGTTAGCAGTACAAAGAGATTAATTGTGATGGTTAATCAATGGAAAATATGTGATTCCAATTTTAAAAGAAAAACTTTAAGTATAAAAATGAGCTTTTCTAAGTATGTCAGAAAATATTAAGTATTCTAAGAAAGTAAGTATGGTAATTCCACAATGTACAACCTCACTAACTTCAGTCTTTTTATGTATATAAAATACAGTACTTTCAGTTTACACTAAAATAAATACCAGCTAGTTAGAATTGGTATTTTGATGTCCTGCAGATATTTTGAACTTTAATTATTTTCATCGCCAATCAAAAAGTTGACATGAACTGACATGAACATAGAAATTATTGGGAAATTCAATTATTGTATCTTGTTTCCAACACCTTAGAAACACCACTATACCACAGCGAACCACACTCAGCACCATTTTTTCATTCTTCACTAAAAAATCATGATTCTACTTACTTACTTACTTACAGCTTTGTCCTGACACCTTAATGATAATGTAAAGATCTCCTTTAAAAGGCTGTGCAATTTAAATAAAAGATAACGTATCCTAAGCATGGTCAAGGATTTATATATTGCATATACCTAGAAACATATATGATCTGTGTGGGTCTACAGGGTGTATTTCACCATTTGGTAGGCTTCTCTATTTTACATTAACATACAGTAAATGTGAGGCTACATTTGGACATTAGGAGAACATATTCTTTTTATATACATGTCACATTTTATTAGAGGAAAGATAAGCTACTCCCTTTTCCCTGGACTGCTGACTGATATGGTTGTTTGCCCCTAGTCAGATGGTTGTAATCAAACATTAAAATCATTAAGCCTTTCATTTTATTTTCCAAAAGTTTTCATAATGAACATACATTTATCAAAAGCATTTTTTGTATCATGCAGATTGCTAAATAACCTTCACCTTCCTGGACCTTCAATTTTAATTTTAATTTAAATTTGACTAACTAAACCTGCTCCCTTTTCCTTAGACATAAACTATAGCTTGCCTTAGCTACGTTATTTGTAAAAGTTTTCTCTTCTTTCCCTTTCTTCTAAATAATATTAGAAAAATGTCTAGCCTATGAAAGTATTTTATATTATTGCAGTCACCAATTCTTTCTGTGCTCTGGAAAGGATGTTCTTGTGTCCTTAATCTGGTGCCTTGTCACCACATTATATTTTCTTTACATATTTCCAAAATATCTGGATGAAAAATAATCCAAGTGGGAATTGTAACATGACAAAGTTATTATATTTTCCCTTCTGTGTATATCAGAGATGTCAAATTCAAGGCCTGAGGGCTGGATCCGGCTCTCAGGGTGCCTAGATCTGGCCCATGGGGCTAGCGTGGAAACAGCAAAGGACCAGCCTGCTGTGCCCCTGCTAGTGAAAATGAAGCTCGGTGGGGGGGGAATGCACAGACCCCCCCCCGCCCCATTTTCAGCCGCGACAGCCTCCTGTAGCCTTTTGTCTGCTCCATTTTTGCTGGAAGAGGGCTATCAAAACAAACTAAGAACAAAAAAAAAGGAGATATATTTTCCCTTTTGCATTTGAGCATGCAAGAAAGAACAGGAAAGGAGAAAGGGAAAGAGGAAAGACAAAGAAAAAAAAGGAAAGGTGGGAAGAGAGCAAGATAGGAAAAAATGAAAGAGGGGAAGGAAGAAGATAGGAGAATGAAGAGAGAAGAAAAAGGGAAGGAAGGAAGGAAGGAAGATTATAATGAGAGTGAAGGATGGTCTTAGGGAAGTACTGCCTTAACACTTGGCCACCACAGTTGCCCCTACATGAGTCCCATGTCATGTCCACCATGGCCATGTCCCTTGGCCATGCTCCCATCCATTTGAGGTCAAACACAACACTGATGTATATGGACATAGAATCTCATTTTATTGATGTGTAAAGTCTTCAATGAGCAAATTTTGTTAGTAAGGATCTAAGAAGGTGCCAGTATGTGTGCATTTTTGTTGATGGGGCTCTAGAGAATTCAAATTAAAAATATGGTGGCCTGTATGATTCTGTCGAAGCCAAGATTTGCACATGTTGTGTCACCTCTCTTGCAGGAGCTTTTTAAAAAACCTTTAAAAGGCCATGTTATTTGAAGGACCCTTTTTTCTCAGTTATATCTGAGCCATGGTGGTGCAGTAGTATTGCAGGCTAATTCTGCCGACTGTCAGCAGTTCAACCCTGATTGGCTCAAGATTATTTCAGCATTCCTTCTGAGGTCAGTAAAATGAGAACCAAGATTGTTGGGGGCAATATGCTGACTATGTAAACCATTTAGAGAGGGATGTAAAGCACTGTGAAGCGGTATATAAATCTAAGTGCTATTGCTATTGCTATATCTACCCAATTCATAAGAATAGGGAAGCAGGGTAGGTTATCGGTCCCCTCTTTTAAGGAGGTCTATCTGGTGAAACCAAGAAGAAAGGCCTTCTCCATGGTATGCTGTTTTCCTATTGAACATCTTCCTTGTGGAAATAAGATTGACTCCCACCTTGGCATTCTTTCAAAAGTCCATGGAGACCTGGTTCTATCAATAGGCCTGGGGACAGCAAGATGATATAGAACCATCAAGGTATTGGTTTGATTATTGTCACCAGGTGATTGGTCTTTTAATTTTTTGTATAAGGATTTTAATTTTACCTGAATCACTGTGAGTTGGGTGGCCACATAAATTTTATTAATAAATAAATAAATAGTATTCAAATCTAACAACAAGATAACCTGTCAGAGCTGATAGAAACAAGATAAATATCATTGTATAAATTTGAATTAAAAGAGCAATTTATATGCATTGAAGCAGATCTATGGACTCATCAATGCTTCCATCTTTTCCATAAATGGCTACTCTCCTTTTTTCTAATGACAAATTGCCCCTATATAACTTGGTTCTGAATTGGACACAGGAACTGAAAAGGGATTCATTTGAAATGAATATCTCAAAACTTATATAGCCAAATCTGCCCGTTTTAATCTCCTAGTGTTCTTAAATTTGAATTATCATTTGGTTGTAAGCTATATTCCTCAGAAAGGACCATTTATTTTGATTCTTATTTTTTTAAAAATGCAACAAAATTGTCAAAAAAATGTTTTACTTTCTCCAATGAATGAACCTGCATATCACTAGCAAGACTGAAATGTTTATATTGCTGACCATTTTGAAGAAGGTAGAGATTGGGATTAATTGCCGGGGTTATAATTTATTATGTATCCTGTTTTCTCTGTTTTATTTTCATTTTTTTGATATGGTCAAATGACTATTCAATAAAGTTTGTTGTTGTTTGTCTTATACCCACAAGTAATCATTCCTAGTAAAACTGAGACACATAAGTTTATTATTTGCAATTTTACTCAGTTAATTACTCAGTTGATCATTTCTACAAGTTGTTTGCCCTTCTACATTGCATTTATGTACACAATTTTACTAATGCATGCATTGTTCAGTTCATATTTCCTCAAGTATATATTTTTTTAAAAACTGGAGAAAGTCAATGAAGAAAAAAAATGAAAAATTCAAAGAATAATTGGGTTTTAGTTCCTGTATTATTCAAAAGTGAAAAACTAATTAAGTTTCCATTAAATAATAAGCAGACTGAATTTGTGCACTGAGGTTTCTGATGCCACTCACATTAGTTGTACATCCCAAATACTTCTGAGAATATGCAGAGTGACTCAATCAGCAACGAACAACGTGGCCTCATCTTCCATATTTGGAATCAGAACTTGGTATTTGGAAACAACAACTTCCATGTAATTTTTGGTTCAATTTTTCCATGTCCCTTCCTCATTTTTGGCACAAATTTTAACTCCTCACAAAGGCCCTAGGAATCAACTGAAGCTATTTTCCTAAATTGAAAGCAGTTGATTAAAGTTAGTTCAAGGCTAATTGATTATTCCTCAAAACTTCTGACATAAAGAATAACAGTAGAGTTGGTTTTTGAATAGTTTTAATTCAAGGATACTCAAAAATAACTTCTTTTCTTTAAGCAAAGACAGACTTCAATTATTCAAAAAGCATAGCCTTTTCTTATAATAGGTTAATAACCCTGAAATGAACAAAGGCTAATAAAAAGTCTATTAGAGTCCTTATATTATTTTCCACCTCTAATTTCATTTCCTAGGATTTCTTGAAAATTGTTAGAAAATGCATGAGAATGGCAAATGGCAAATCTCCATATTCATGTAAAAGAGAAAGCCCACTTTCATCATTTATCACAAAACCAAAACCTAGGTTTTTCTTTTTCTTTTATTGCACTTACAAAATGTAACGTGAATAAGAAACAAGAAAAAGATTGATATTAAAAAAAAATTAAGGAATCTTGCTTATAAGAAAACAAGACATCTTTACATCTCATATAATCTTAACATAGCTATTCAGATATGACCAGATAATGAAGATAAATGATCTTAGAAAAAAGACCCTGAAAAATGACTTTGCAAAACTGGGGTATGTTTTCCCAAATTAAATTACAGATATATGCATTTGACTAATTATTTGACCATGACATAGATCAGGGGTCCCCAAACTTTTTAAGCAGGGGGCCAAATCATGATCCCTTAGACTGTTGGGGGGGCAGACCAATAGAACAGAACAGAACAGAACAGAACAGTATAGAATAGAATAGAATAGAATAGAATAGAATAGAATAGAATAGAATAGAATAGAATAGAATAGAATAGAATAGAATAGAATAGAATACTTTATTGGCCAAGTGTGATTGGACACACAAGGAATTTGTCTTGGTGTAAATACTATCCGTAAACATAAAAGAAAAGATACATTCGTCAGGAGTCGAGAATCATAAGGTACGACACTTAATGATAGTCATAGGGTACAATAACCAATCAATCATACAAGGAAACAGTCAATATAAATTGTAAATATAGAAGACCAGCTGGGTGTGCATGGCTAGGTGGTCATGTGACTGGGTGGCTGTGGCCAATTTAGCTCCATTTTGCCAATTTAGCAGTCCATTAAACAATACACACAAATTAAACTTTAATTGCTACTTAGGGTGTTTTATTTCCTTTTGTTTTCATATTGCTCTTTTGATTGACTTTTCTTTTTACTAGATCATTTTTTAAGTTGTTTAGGAGTCTAGTGGTCCACTTCAGGAAACTCAGTTTTGCAGCAATTCTTCTCAGCCCCAAGGAGCTTACAATCAACAAGTAGAACAAACCAGGGAAGGCATTGCCTCTTCTTGTTTTGAGTGGGTGGGTGGGAGGCAAGGCACTCAGCCCAGAACTGGGTCTCCTTAGGAGAGGAGCAGGTTTATGTCTACTCCAGAACCTGGAAACAGGCACCACTCAGTAGCAACCTCCCACATACTTGGGACAATTCCCCAGCAAAGTCCCCCAACCAGCACAGGCTCCTTTTGCTCTCCCTCCACTGCTGCCCAGTGCCAGAACAGACAAGGAGGAAAAGGAGTGCTTCTACTCTGGGCTTGATTCCTCTGCCCCCTCCCAATAGCTCTCTTGCCAAGATAACGTGTTTAAATGTGGCTGAAGCAGCAGCCATGAAACTCAGGCAAGCCACTTCTGGCACAAGGGTTGCCTTTCTGGGCTGAGCTAGACTACCAAGTATAGTAGCCTGCCTGCCCCTTTAATTGGTGGGGGAAAGGAAAATGAGGAATTACTAGACTGGCCTGCCTTCCCAGAAAGTGCAACTTCTCTCTCCTCCTCCCCATACCCATTCCCCATTGAAATTAAGACTGGCTTGCCCTCAGCTCTGCTATTGATTGGGAAGCCCATAGCCTACGAAGAGGGATAGGGAAGCACGGGAGATGTGCTCACATTTTCCAATAAAGAAAACTTAAAATCTACAATGCTGCCTTTTCAGAATGCTGTGCCAAAACCCTTTTCTTGAGTGGGGAGGAGGAAAACCACCTTTAGTGCAGGGCTCCAGCTCCCACCGCCACTCTGGAAGCCCATCTATACAGAGGCAACATCCACAGGGCCAGAAGTTGGGGGATTTCCTGCTGGTGATATTGTCTCGCTGCCACCTGAGGCGAAATAGGGATGACAGGGCCTCTTTATCACAAGGACCTCCTGGAAGGGATCTGGCCATTCCTGTTCCCTCTTGGCATGCTCCCTGGGGGCAGATATTAAACTCTACCTGCTCCACCAGAACTGAGCAGTGAAGAATGAGCATCTCAGGCAAGGTGGGGAGAAGCGGCAGCATTCGGGGCAGGGGAACCCCATGGGCTGGAAGATAAGTGCAACAGCTGGAGTAGGGTGATGCGGGTGGTGCAGCCAACCATGCAAGGAGTGACTGGGAGGGATGGGACAGGAGGAGGGGCTGAATCACCACTGCACGCAGGCCAGATACATTCTGTTGGTGGGCCATATCAGTCCCGTGGGCCATAGTTTAAGGATTCCTGACATATATATTAGAAAAACTCTTTTAATCAAGGCATAACTTCAGTGATGCAGTTGCTTCCAATTTAGGTAGCATCTATTCTTTTCTGGTTAACACCATTACTTCTGCCAAAATATTTCTCATGGTCTCACATTTTGAGACCACTCCAGGCCTTATTACCATTTGTTCAGCAACTATTCAAAGTTAGAATGTCACTGAATTAATGGTGGTTACCAGTGGTCCTTAGAGTACCAGCCTTCCCAGCAACTACATGATCATGATCTGGGCAGTTGGCAACTAATCTACACTTATGAACCCCACAATCATGTGATCACCATTTGCAACCTTCTCTATTGGCTTCCACACAAATTCATGGGGGATGCTGTCAGCGAAGGTATCAAGTACTGGGATAAGTATCCCCTACCCATGTATCTTCCTCAGCCCCTCTGTGATTGCACTATGCCAAAAATGTATGTGCAAATGTTTCTCTATCCAAGTCTCAGAGTATTTATTTACATTTCTATATTGTGGTCTACAATGTGAAATGGAAGCAATTACTGCATGTTATCTTACATTGTTAAGAGAAACATTATAAATCCAAACTCATATGGCAACATAGCAATGCCACTCCAATTACACTTTTATGATTCTCTTAAAGAGGAGGTAGAAGAACAGGAGCAGGTGGCACAGGAAAGTCCACCAGTTAGCCCTGTATTACCAAGATGTGGTTTCTCAAACAGCCATAAGATGGAGCCAGAAACCTGGGTTGTCTTAGTCTTAGTCTCAGAATAGAGTGTGAGTGAGTCTCTGTTTCCTTCTGTTGAAGAGTATTGCCATTCCGTCTAATTGACTGATATTGTTGGATTTGATGTAGGTCTGTTACTGAATTGTTTTTGACACTGGACTTTGTTATTGGATTATCCCTGGACTTTCCTGTGAATGACTTTGGACTGCTTGTTTTGAACTTTGCTTAAACCTTTATTGAAAGTGAAAAAAAAAACTACATTTACTGTACAGTGTATCTGTGTGCTGTGTGTGTATTATTCAAACACTACTCTCAAATATATCTCCCTGTATGTGCTCATTCTCCTAACAGGGAATTACCTCAACAAATTGTACTTGAATTTTGCATAATAGCCAATTCTTTCAGCCAAGGTGAAAAAATTTAGAAAGAAATTTTTTATTAGCGATATTCAAATTACAAAATAAAGGATGGAATGGAATCAGATGGTCACTTTATATTCCTAATTTAGCTTAATGAAATCCATATGATGCCATTAATGCTATTACATAATAATTTGCTCCCAGCATTTTATTAGTGTAAGCTCCATTGATTTAAGTGTAGTTGCTGTACTGTAGCACTATATTCATTATTTATATTCTACTAATCTTATTATATTATATGTGTATCAATGGATAGATAATTGCTGATTTTTCAGTCATTTGCATGGGAAAGGGCAACTATATTTTCAGTTCCACTTAATGGATTACTTCTTTCATTTCAGATATAACGAATCTTGTTAAAGATTTTACAGTGTGTCTTCTCAGGATTTAAAAAAAAAAAAGCAACTTTGGTATGTGGCCTACTCATGGCACTCAAATATTGGTTTCCATTTCAATTCCAATAATAGGTGTAGTTCAGACATTCTACCAAAGGCTTAAAATAATCTTGTCATGTTCTTTTGTGACATTGCTACATTTCAAGGTCCCAGCAAATATACACCATTTATTAGCAGTCTAGAAAAACACATCCTGTCATAGCTTACTGCCAGCCAACAAGCTTAAATTGTAACTACAAAGTTGTCAGACTACAGAATGTTTATTAACTGAGTCACCAGGACCTTTGAAACCATACACTATGTAAGCTTGCGGGGGTGGGGTGGGGGGGTATAGAATTTTAAGCATGCATATTTTAATGTATTTAATTTGCTACACTTGGCAGTTTGCTTTGTGAACTGTTAATCTTTTCAACCAATACAGCAAAATGTCAGTGTATTCATTTGCAGAGTATAATAGGTTTATATTTTGAAACAATAACATTATAATGGCCTAGTGGAGTTATACAGATTCAGCATGTGCAAGACACCATGCATCTTGCTTACTCTCAAGGTTCTCTAAACTTATCTCTTTTTCATATTACTGCCTTGAAAATCAGCAGTGCATTTTATTTCAGCTCAGTAAACTCAAGTGAATTCAACGGACTGAGTTCTGCCAAGCCCCACCCAGTTGAACAAGATCAAGGAAACAAGACTATACATATTTCAGCAAGGTATTGCTAATAATGGTGAAGATGAGGGAAGATAGAACATGGAAGAGGAATTTCTAACCCTTATTTTCATAGAGTTAATTAAATCTCTCAATGATCTGAGACACTTTTCAGGTTTCTTACCACTTGGACTAAGTGACCAAATGACTTATCTTCTAGAGATTAAATATTTATATCTACTCTCCCTTCCTCTCCTAGTCTTCATACAATCACTCTTAGTCACATTCACTGAGTTCTATCTCATTATCTTATCAGGGTTACCAACACTGTGTTTGATAATAAATATGTGTTTGCCTGTATATACATAATCTTCCAGCGGGAGTTGAGATTACTGAATTTTTGAATTTGTTGGCAAGAGAAGTGACTGTCCTTTTAACTTAACAATACCTATCACCAATCATTATTCTCCTGACAACTGTTGATATAGAGAATAAGGAAGGTGACCGTGATGGAGATATGCAGAAAATATTTCTGGAGCAAAAAATAAGGGAGGGGGAGGAAGCATTTTTCAAGGCCAAACCAATGAGATAACATTTGAAAATGAATCAGGCAGAGTCTAAGAAGGATACTCTTAGACTCAATGGAGTATAAGAAGCTTAAGGTAAGAATGTTTAGCACAATCAGACTTGAAAGATTTTGTTATCTATCAATAATGATAGTTTCAGCCTACCCAGGAGGTCTATCTACCAAGTGGGGCTGACAATCAGTTACTATTGCTTTAGATACAGAATGATATGCTGGCTTTATTAAACAACTTTATACTATGTATGACAACAAATGTATTAAATATTGTTGACATGCACAGCAAACATATCATAAAACACATGCACAGCAAAACATCTGTACAGAAAATCTTTGTTGCATAATTAGCTACTTAAAGTAGGAGAACTTGGTATATGCCAGATGAGTATAGTACATATGATTTAACTTGAAATAAATCTGATATTTATATGCTTTCTCAGCAACTGTTTAAAAGTAACTGCAATTCATAGTTCATAATATGCTTGCTACTGGAATTTCACATTGTGTATATTATTCTCCTACTTTATAGAAATTGTTTATTACTTCAGTTTCCATGAATCCATCACACAAAATAATATCTTTTGGAAATTCAATCACTCCCCCCACAATGTCCCCTAAAGGAAGGAAACCTTAATTTCATAACCAAAAACAAAAAACAAAAAACCCTTCAATTGAGAATACTCCAAAATAAAGATGTATTTCAGTCAGGTAAGCTGTCCATTGTGCATTTGAACTAATTAAAAAAAATTGCAGGTTAGTTATTAATATTAAAGAATATCCTAAGATGCAGTTGGATTTGGTACTTATGTACACTACCTCATGTTTGTAGCATATTTATGAAAAAATAAATCATCTTATGCACAATGGATCAATTTTAATGTTCTATTTCAGAATAAAACACTGAAAAACAGCTGAAAATCTGAGGCCCTAGTATTTGAAAAACAAAGTGAATCTTTTCATCTCTTACTAAATTAGTAAATCTCTTACTAAATTAGTAAATCTGAAGATGCAAAGAGCCACCAACAGAAAGCATATTCTCTAATAATGCTTAACTATAACTATTTCAACTGCACTACAAGCAAAGCAAAAATGTTTCCGTGGGCTATGTGGATACATTAACTCTTAAGTGTTTTTGCTTCCATATACATCCTGTTAATTTAATTTATTTTAAAAAATTATGCACCTCAAAGTAGACATGTTAATTTTTAAAGAGTGCACATTAAATTTATGTGGCTCAAAATTGCAAGGCATAGACTGCTTTAAACTGAATCTATAGATATAGAAATAGAACCCTGTGAACAAAGGTAAATTCCAAAAGTAGTTTAAAGGTTGACATGATCCTTATCCCAGCAAGATAAATGCTATGTTCATAAACCTGGTAAAATTTCTTTATGAAATGCCAGGATTGGAAGGGGGGCGGGAAGAGTGAAGAAAGTCAGTTAACTGTCAGCTGTATTTACAGACATCAGCACTCTGTATAGTAAGCTGACTATTATATCACAATCTGTCTTGAATTACTAACCCCACTCTTGCTTTCTGTTAAATCAACAGACAAGACACAGCTGAGTGAATAGTTTCCTCAGTTTACCTAAACTCTCTTTGTATAAGATGTCCAATCTATCTGTCAAAACTTTAGTTGGATTTATTGATGCCTGCAAATGTCATCCAATTCTGTTTCGAAACAATAAAGTTACAGGCACATTTCTGACAATAAGAACAACAATCAGAACTGAAGGGAACCTAACTCCAAAATCTTTACAACTATTTATCTGAAATTGCTGATGTATTTGCAAAGGTCACCTTTACATTTTAATTTTTATTGACACTATTACTTTGTATAATAATAGGGGAATTAATGAATACTTGTTCCCCACTCATGTCTGCCTGTCTATCAATCATCTATCCATCCATCCATCCTTTACAGAATCACACACAAACACACATATTTGCCTTGATTTTTGAAAAAAAAATTCACCCTGTACAATGTCACCTCTGTACATAAAATGTACAATGTCACCTCTGTACATAAAATGCTACAAATGTAACCCAGCTCTGTTCTAAAACAGAATTATACATATTGTTAAAAATTACAAATAAATGTTACATTAGCTTGTTTTTTTTCAAAATCATGAAGCCTATTTCTAATATCTAATATCCATGAAATTGTTATCATACTGAAAAATAAAACACTTTCATTAATTTGTGTTTTTTCAAGCTAGTGAATAGGAAGCATTCATCTTGTATTAAATTAGCCCTTAGTCAAGCAGGCAATGCTCAGTTTAATCTAAACCAAAGTGAAAAATTATAACAATAATGATGAGGCAAGATAAATTAAGGGAAAGTTCATACCACTAAAAAAAAAACTTGTCTCCTGATTTTATAGCCAGTAGAAACTCAGCAGTATGACAGATTTTTTTTCTGAATGCTTTTTCTTCCATCAATGTAAGATTGCTTTGTTTCTTATGATTGTTTAATTTCAACGTTTTCTTCATTTCATTCTCTTCAGATTTTTTCATTTCATTCTCTTCAAGAAGTTCAATCTGTGTAGAATGGTATTTAAAACAAATGAATGGGAGAAAAGGAAACTTAGTAATACTTCATTTATAACAACTTGGCATATTGAAAAGTATTTAGTGCTGTTTAAAATAGATTTAACTAAATTGTTACACCCTAACAATATTAATCGAAAAAATGCAGTATGTGGTCCTAACCAAAGCTTTATGCTTTTTTTTTCTTTAGTTCTTTTCTATATCTTTAGAATATAATAGTACCTGCAAGGAGATCAATAGCAGTAACTGCGAAAGGGATTTTGGAGTCCTTAGTGGACAATCACTTAAATATAAGCCAGCAGTGTGCTACTGTGCCAAAAAACCCAATGCAGTCCTAGGCTGCATTAACAGAGGAACAGAATCAAGAGCATGTGAAGTGTTAATTCCACTCTATAATGATCTGGTAAGCCCAACTTGGAATACTGCATCCAGTTTTGATTGTCACGATATAAAATAGGCATTGAGATTCTAGAAGGAATTCAGACAAGAACAGCAAAGATGATTAGGGGACTGGAGACTAAAACAGATGATGAACAATTGCAAGGATTGGGTATGTCTAGTTTAATGAAAAGAAGGGCTTGGGGTGGCATAGTAGTGTTCCAATATTTGAGGGACACGCACAAAGAAGAAGGGATCAACATATTTTCCAAAATACCTGAAGACTAATCCAACCTAGAACTAAGGAGAACTGTCCTGACAATGAGAATTAATCAGTGGAACAACTTACCTCACATAAATTTTTGGGTGCTCCATCATTGGAAATTTTTGAGCAGGGGTTGGATTATAACACCTCCAAGATCCCTTCCAACTCTTTTCAGTTTCACTTTAAATCATATTTTGATTTAGAAACTTATCTAAAACTTATAGAAACTTAGCTTTTTCTCTTATGGGTTATTTTGGTTTTTTATTGTTTTTATAGCACAAACTTCTATTTTCATTCTTAAAGTATTCTCAAAATAAAATAGAAAATTATTTTTCATCTCTTGTACAAATGTAAGTTTCATTAAGAAATCAGTAACAAGATTTCACCATTTTTTCCTTGTTTACCATTTCTTTGAGATTTCTTTTTTCTTAATAAAAAGTTACATATTACTTGTTATTAGAAATATATTCATCTGCAACAATAGGCTTTCCTAAATGCAAAGAATTTCTGTATTGCTTTAAATAATGTCTGAGTATGTGAAAGGACACAAAAAAACTCCAGAATCAAGGGTGAGAATGCTACAGCATTCATTTCTGCAAAATAGTTGTGAAGAACATGTACAAAATCTAACTAATTTCTCAAAAGATAAGAACTCTGTGTCTGTCAGTAGAAACCATGTAACAATTACTTGCTCCTTCATTGTCTTCAGTGTGTTAACAAAAGATAACAAATCTATGTTAAATTATCTTATTCAGCAATTTCACAAGTACATTTCTTTCTTTAAAATGTACATTTTTACTACAGGTGAAATTAAAATCAGGATCTTTTAACAACATCAGCAATAAAAAGAGTCTGTGAATAGCTCTTTTATTGCAAGGTGTTTCTCCACCACTTGCAAAATAAGATATATAAAATAATTTATTGTATGAGATAATATAATAAAGCTTGAGCACGAGAGACCAGTTATGAACTCGCTGCCTTCTTCTCCATCTCATGTTGAAACCTCTTATTTATTATTTTAGGGAAATAAAGAGGAGGTTATGTGGAAGTCCAGATAACATGATCATTAGGTCTGTTAGGGTTCTCATCTGAGCTGTATTTGCACAATGAATGTCAGTGGCCACTTAGAAACTGAATTAGCTTTTCCAATATGCTAACACCTTAGACCTCAGCCTTCTTAAGTACTGGAGCAAATCCTGCTGAGTCAGTTTTTACTGCTTGAAAGAACCAGTCAGCCTTGCCTGATCAACTGGATCAGATTCAACAAAGAAATAGTATATATTAATTTAATGAAGGACTAGAAAGTCCTGAGGTGTCTACCATGACCTTAGTGAAAAACATTTTGAATATGGAACAAGTACATAATTGAACTAAGATCTAAACAATATTTACATTTTTTTCCTGATGAAGTTATAATTTTTGAATGTATAAAACAAAGAGATGATATTCACAATGTTTTTCAGATCAGAGGTTACATATGGAGTATCATGACATTATATAGCTTTGAAGGATTGGGGAGAAGGCCGTCTTTACTACTTATTTCTGTGTTGTGATATTGTTTGAAAGAAAGGAGAGCCTGAAACTCAAAAATTGTTAATTAATGGTTCATGTTGTATTTGTAGGGTGAAAACAGAAGTTCATTGTTATCTGTTCCTCTGATTTATTTGATTTATGAACTTCAGTATCATTACTGGGATTGGACTAGGTTCTTTTCTTACATCTGATGACATGGTTAGTCTTAAGACTGACACACAGACGTGGTAAGGCTGATCTCAAGATGAGAGATTGTTTCAAAAGCTCATAGTTTGTGATTGTTTTGAATCCTCCATACTCCTAATAAATGCAATTTGTGACCTTAAGTGTTAATGAATGCCTTTTGGGATTTATTATAGTTTAGTATAATATTGACAAATTCCCTTAGTCTGTTTTATTACGCATCAGTTTCATAATCAGTAGCAGCCTAAGGTTTGGACCACCTATTGAAATAGTGTGAAACATACCATATTAAATTTGTTGTAAGTAAAACCCTTTCACACTTTAGCATTTGTTACATTTAGAAAGAGTTCTTCTTTGAAATATTTAAGGAACATCTCCCTTTAACCCAAGCAGTATGTAATGGTATTACATTAATTCTTAAGACAATTTTAGCATCAAAGGTAGCACCAGAATGAAACTATAGTCATTAACAGTTGAATTACCAAAAGTGTCAGGATAGTGCACTTAAAATACATTTCAGTTGAGTGAGATAATTTAGAATTCAAAATGTGTTCTGAAATTGCTTATGCCAATTACAACATAGACGATAGCATCAAAAAATTATTCAACTGGAGGGTTAATTATACCAAATATCACAGAGTTAGTAATGCTTTATCCCCCTCCCCTTTTTGAAACATAGGCAGGTTACCCCAAGTATATTATGGACCAAAATTTATTTTAATGGGTGAATATGCATTGTATGTTGAATATTCATTGTTCTCCTTCACGGTTATTTAACAATATTCAAAAACCCAGGGATTTCTGAAGAGTATGGTTCCAAAAAAGTCAAGATGATAGTCACAATACTGCAATCAAAACAGTCCATGTTTTGTTTTTCTTTCTATCACATTTATGATGCATGAAAAAACAAGATTTTCAACTACATTGTTGTGGACGCCATTTTGAATTTTTAAACCATAACCTGTAGACAGTTCTGAAACAATCCCAAATATGTTATCTTATTAATCTACCAGAAGGGATGATAAATACCCTTGGCAAATGTTTTTGAGATGGCAACCACCCAGAATCAAAAAGGTTTTAGAACAGGAAAGGGCATCTATGACAACTTTATGGCAGATGGAGTTTAGCTTCCAGAATTTGGGAGTCAGCCATGCCATGCTAGCTCAGGAATTCTGGGAGTTGAAGCCCACAGTACAGTTGCCATAGTTGCCCATGCCTGCTTTAGAATGTGTAGAAACACATTTATGAACTGTTAAAGCAGCTGTGTTTTCTTTCAGATGGCAATTTTATAAAATGTTTTTACAATGTTTATGACCTCACATGAGTTTGCATATTCATATACTTCACTCCTGTCATCATCTCACTGATGTTCCAATGGACATTTTTTCAAGGGATTTGCACAGATTTAACAATAATTTAATATTGGTTCTGTGGGAGAAAACCCACAGAAACCCTTCTTAAGACTAATCATTCTTGGATGGTGATGATGATATATGATAATTAGTGCAGAAACAGACTATAAATGTACACTATAAGAAATTTTGTATGTATTTTTGAATAGACTATAGGTTCATACCGATAGATCCCATGCTGCAATTTTGCTTTTTTTAATCTCCAAATTATGATATTTATTTATTTTAATTCCTTCTAATTATTTAAAATGGTTTGAACCCATCTCCCTGCTTTATTTGAAAAGATAAATAAAACACTCAGCGTATATATAAAATTGATACTAACACAGTGGTGGGATTCAAATTATTTTTTACTACTGGTTCTTGGTGGATGTGGCAGGGGAAGGATACTGTAAAATCTCCATTCCCACCCTACTCCAGGGAAGGATACTGCAAAATCTCCATCTCCTCCCCATTCCTGGGGTAAGATTACTGCAAAATCCCTCGCCACTCCACTAACCTGCTTTCCAGTTCCATTCTCCTGTGCAGCGCAACAAAAGAAGACACAGCTGATCAGCTGGGACTCAGGAGGTAGAGAAAAGATAGGGGCAGGGCCAGTCAGAGTATTTGCTGGTTCTCCGAACTACTCAAAATTTCTGCTGTTGATTCTCTAGAACTAGTCAGAACCTGCTGAATGCCACCTCTGTACTAACAGCTTTTCAGGTGCCTATGAAGATTTTCAGTCATCCAGGTCATAGTTGTCCCAAAACAGAGGTGGTATTCAGCAGGTTCTGACCAGTTCTGGAGAACCAGTAGCAGAAATTATGAGTAATTTGGAGAACCGGCAAATACCACCTGTGACTGGAGATTTTATACTATCCTTCCCCTGCCATGCCCACCAAGCTATGCCCATAGAACTGGTAGTAAAAATATTTGAATCCCACCACTGTCTCAAAAGTGCTTTTTCAAAAGGCAACTGGATTTTCTGGATTTTGTTTGAAGAACTGAAGAAGCTTCTTGAATGAAGTTTTCAAAGAAAAACCAGAAAATCCAGTTGCCTCCTGAAAAAGCACCTTTGGGACAACCATGACCTGGATGACTGAGAATCTCCATAGACATTTAGCTATACATTTTGGGATGAACACTCTTTGAATGGTGCCTGAGTATGAAAAGATTTCCAGAAATTTGCTCTTTAGTTTGAGATCCAGACAACACAGACTCATCCCCAGCAGCCTGGGCTTGTCTTCAACAGTAAAGGGACACGGGGCAGAAAATATCCTGCAGAAAACAGAGCTCCAACTTCTCAATGAAAGACAGAGTGGAAGATACTTCTTTGTTGAGAAGCGAAATTTCTTCAAAGAAAAACCAGAAAGTCCAGTTGTCTCTTGAAAAAGCATCTTTGAGACATCTTTGCAGGTATAATTTCCATGTGCCAGAATTCATAATTAAGTCCATGTTTCAGTTTTCATAAAACACAAAAAGCTTTTTTCAATCTAGGAAGTAGTGGAATTATGATTCCTAGTAAACATTACCAAATCTGATGGAAATTATAATCTTGTAGCAACTAAGCACCCTGAATAAGTCTGGACTTCAGAAGTTATATTCTCACTTCCGGTTTGCAAGGCTTCGGTGGCGGCAGGAATCCGCAATCGTGCGCGGTTTCTGCCGCGCTCGCTGCTGGAGTGCCCCCGATCCAGTCGGATTTGGAGGCTATAGTTACCCCGTAGGAGTAGCTGAAGATAGGGGAGAACCAGGCAGGGGTCCGGGGGATTCGCAAGCCCCCTCCTCAGCCAGCTTAACTCCCTTCTCTGAAGGTGGAGCGGCGGTCAGCAATGGCCGCCACAAAGAAGCCTTCAGCCGGATAAGAATTGTGCAGGAAGTTTGAAGTGAAAGTTTCTGGCTGACCCAGGACAATAAGGAACATCTAAATACCCTGGAATTTAAATTTTACTAAAGATACATCGCTCCCAAAGAAGACGGAAAAAGCGGCGAACGAAAATAAAAAGGAAAGTTTGTTTTTTCTCACTCTCCTTCCTTACGGTGATAGCAGATGGAAATCGGAAAAACCTGCTTTGGCATCAACAGGTAAAGCCAAGGGGATAATAAAGATTTCTAAACATTTGAAAAAAAAAAAAAAAAACTTTTTTTTTTTTTTGCTATAAGTGGGAAGGAAGAGGAAAAGATTTAATATTAAGATTCTGCTGGAGGAGGCTGCTTGGAACTTATAAGACTAGAGCTAAATTGTAACAAGACTTCTAAAAGATATATTTCAACTGGAACTTTTCAACTGTAACCCCAGGAAGATAAAGTATAAAAAGAAGAAAGTGTTTAAATGAAACAGTTTGAGTGTATTTGGATTGCTTGGTGACTTTGGGACTTTGGAAATTATTATTTGAAGGACTAAAAACATTTGGGTTGTTTTAAAAATTTTTTCACAATGGCACTACTTGTTGATAATCTGAAAATGGAATTTAAAAAGCTAAAAGAAGAGGAACAAGAAGGGAAGGGCTCTTCTGGATCTGTTTTTCATTTCTTAGAAATGGTGATTTCTACCTATCAGAAACTTCAAGAACAAAGAGATTGGGATGAAGAAGAAGCCATTTTTAATGAACAAGCAACTCTAATTGGGAAATGAAAAAAAGAGGGGAAAGAGAAAGGAGAAATTTAGACTTAAAAAAACAACCAAAAAAGGGAAAAATAGGATGAAAAATCGTCACAATGTCAGAAAGCAACAGAAAAGAGGAATACAGAAGAGGGTGGTGATTAAGTGGGTAGAGATTAAACAAGGCGGTAAAAAGACTAGATTGGAAAAGGGAAGAGAAGTTAGAAAGGTTTGAAACAAGATGTAAAGAAACAGAATTCATTCAGAGATAATGGGTAAACATATAATCTAAAAAGAGATTCTGCAAAAGTACATAAGATTGTATTGTTGTATTTGTATTTGAAATAATGTTAGAAAACTGGAACATTATATGATTATAAAATGGGATAAAATATTAAAAGGAATGTGTAAAATGTTTATAGAATTTAATTTGTTATGGATTATTATTTTAACTATATTATAAATTTATTATTCCTTCTTATTTTAAAATATAGTACGTAATTTTAGAGTGTACTAAGCAGAATCCGAATGAAAATTATATATTATTCTAAGTGTTATTTAAGGGAAAGATATAAAGGCGTCATACTGCAATCAGTGATTACAGGAGAAATTTTGTGTCAATGAGAAAAGATAATAGATAATTGAAACAGAACAGACAAAAGATATAAGCATAATGATTTAAATTGAGATGAAATAAATAAAATAGAATTAAGAGAGTGAAAAGAGGGGAGAAGCTATATAGAAAATGTAGAATGGTAAATAAGATATGAAATGGTATATAAAGTGAGCATGAATTTGAATTTATGTCTGCACAAAAAGATGTAACCCGGGACTAAGCCGCTTTCCAAAAAGAAGTTTTATGTTTTTTATGTTTTGTGTTTTGTATGTGTATGTTTGTTTATTGAAAATTAATAAAATTCTTATCAAAAAAATAAAGAAGAAGAAGTTATATTCTCATCTTTCCTATTTTTCCAATTCTAGCAGTAACTTTCTTTGTTTAATGTTTGAATGACACAAATCTTAACAACACAGATGTTGCCTACTAAGTTAAATCACAAGGGCACCTGCTTTGAGGAAAGCCATTTTCTGAACAGATGCAGGTGCAGGCTACAGAGATCCAAAGGGAAATGAAAGGTCCCATAAAAGATGGTCCCACAAAAGAGATCTTCACTGCACTGAGTGTTAGGCTTGAATCAGCACAATTTTTTAAGTAATCATCCTTCCCTAATTGAATTTTATGACTATGTTGTTATGTGAAGCTGAACCTGAGAAAACAAAGGTTTCTGATTCTAATTCAGAACAGCTCCCCACTTGTGTGGATGGCAATGAGTCAGGTAATTCAGATCCTGGCTGGGGAATTATGTCTTCTGCTTAAGACTAACTTTGGGCTCCGCAAACCCACTGAAAATATGACACATGGCAGGCCTTTCAAAAGTCGTCAAATGTCAGAGGTCAAAGGGATTACCAGTATCACACTTCCAATGGAAATTTTTTTTTGGAAAAAATGTTCTCCAAAGAAAGTACATATTATACTTTGAAATAGAATTTATCAGATCAGATTATGTTTTTATTTTCAGATATACATAACATTAAAAACAAGAGCTATCACAATGAAGTGCTTGCAGGTTGCTGTTAAAGCTACTATGCTTTGCGCCTGACTTGGAGCAAATAGCCCTGAGCACTTTAAAGCACTATTGTTTCAATCCCTGATTCATGAACAGCAGTTTGAAGCCAAGTCATGTTATTGCCACTTCTGCTGATCTTGAAATACTAAAACCATGCAGAGAGTATAATGAGACAAACAGTGTTCTCTCCAATGGTACAAAAACCAGCCTTTAGCTCCTGGAATAATAACAATCTCAGCCCACTCCGCACAGAAAATAGATATATTGTTTTTATATCACTCCACATTTTCAATATTTGATTATGTGCTGTCAAGTTGGTGTCATCTCTTAATGACCACATAGATAGTTTTCTTCCATAACAATCTATTCTTAACCTGGTCTTTCAGGTCTTCTAACAGGGTCCCCTTCACCACTATAACAGTCAATCCACATTGCTGATCACTATGCATGTACCATTGTCTGGTTATCTGGACAAAATAAATATGAACAATGAGAGAAGCTTACCCCACTGCAAATTGTTATTCTCTCTGCTTTTATTTAAAATTCATTGAAGCCAAAAGGATACTGTGTCACCATTTTTGCAAGCAGGATTCCCCCCCCCCCGCCCTTCTCCAAGAATTCAAACCACAAGACTTGTTTCTGAAGCAGGGGAGGTGGAAAAATCCAAGCTGCTTTTATTGTTTGAAGATCCTTGTAACTTTTCACCAGTCCAGGAAAAGGAGCAGAGATGAAAGTGAGAGTGGATCTGTTCTTTCTTCTTTCTTTTAGCAAGAGATTAGTTAGCTGAAAAGCAGGATCCTGGTTGGTCTTTTCTCTGAGAAAATGGATTTATTATGTTTACCAGAGATACATTCTATATTAAAGCTTGAGGTGTTGGTGGGGAGAGGGAGAGGGGGAGAGAGAGAGGGAGGGAGGGAGGGAGGGGGAGAGAGAGAGAGAGCAATAGAGTAATGATTGCTGAGATTTGGGGAATCAGGAGATGAGCTAAAGCAAGAATTTTCTCCAGTGGAGAGACTATACAAGCTGCGTATTTCAGAATGTAGGAAACAAAAACGTATCTGTGTTGAAATTTTAAATACATTGTAATCAGGTTGGAAATAAATCAGTTCTGTCCTAGAACAATTCCAATGTCATGAGATCAAAGAGGTCTAGAATAGCTTTTGAACTGCCAGAGAATTGTTGCGTGGAGCACAATACAGTATTCTTTCTTTTAATTAAGGACATTGAGACTGCACGAGGCATCAAGCCATTGCTAAGATTAACCCATTCTCTTCTCCATAGTTGCAGTCCAGATGTTTATGTACGTATTGTCTCTGCAATTGTTTCTATTAGTAAATTAGTTCTATGGTTTTAGAGTTAGTTCTAATGCAAATTTCAGCAAAGGGAAATTCCAAATTGAGACTTCTTTACAGCAAAATCCTGCCCATTCTAATTTGCCAATTATTTAAATTATATTATATTTAAAGTTTTATACTTTTGGAGGTCTGTGTGTGTGCATTATTCTGCTTATGAATGAAATTAGATTTAAAGGTACTTAATGTTAATTGGCTGTATTAATTTCTTATTTTTCTTCTGTGATCAAATCCAAGGCCATTCCCAGCAGGATTTACATTCTTGCACTAGAGAAAAAAGCCTCCCTAGAGCTACCTTAATTATTTAAACTACTAACTCCTACCTCTCAATATAAAATCAAGAATATTAGATGAATAAATGTATCACTGATGTATCTGAAGTGACATTAATCAAATTGTTACCCTAAATTTTCTAAACTTCAATTTTGCATTCAGGGCTGAAGTTAGTGTTTTTCTACTTTACAGTTCTCAGTCAGGAAATTCTTTCTTAATTCCAGAATGAATTGGTTCTTTTCCTACTCACGCACAGTTCAGAGATGCTGCAAAATCCACATCTTTTCCCACTGACAGGCCTTCAATTTTTGGAAGACTGCTGTCATGTCTCTGTTTAGTCTTTTTTCAGGCTAAATCTACCAAGTTTCTTTAATTCTTTTAAATATGATTTATCTATTTTTATTATCCCTTTCACTCTTCTCTGTATTATTTCCAATATCATGAATCTTTTTTTTTTTTATTGTGGCAATTAGGACTGGGCAAAAAACACTCCAGGTGGAGCCTGAAATATTTTGTCTAGTTCTGGTGCTCCAATTCAAAAGTGACCATTAAAGAGTGTAAAAGAAGAATGGCAAAGAACAGGGTAAATCCATAGTTTGTTCAGTGAAAGCAATATATGCTCCTTGATCCACATGTGACTTTGCTTTAATTTCTCCCAAAACTCACTGGCTCATTTCAGATGGGAATTGGGTTTTTTTGTTTTTTGTTTGGTAACACTCTACTTTATAAGGAGGAAGAAGAGAATATGAGAGTAGCTGTTCACTTTTGTCTTTCATCCAACCCATCCCTAGCTTTTCACCAAGCCAATGCAACTTTTGAAAGAGTGGGATTTTAGTGGAAGAAAGTTTTTCCATGCTTGGCCTTCCAGACAAATTCACTGTTTTCTATTTAATTACCTAGTAGACAAGCTGTCATACTGAAATGGGAATCTAAATTCCCAGGAAGAAACATGGACTGCAGATGTAATGAATAAAAACTGTCCTCCAGCTGTAATGCATAAAATGTTAATAAGAAGAATTTTGAGTCTCTTTTTTAAACAAATGGGAGTTAAAGAATAAATCTCTAGTGAGATAATTCATGTATATTAAGGCCACATATAAATTCCACTGCATCCATAAAATGCAATTCCCATTCCAGTGAAAGCATCTTGCAAGTCTGTCCACTCAATTAGTACCATCTTTAAAAATTATTTCATCTGACCAGTGCTTTTGTAGATATATGAAAAAGCTCATTGTGAGATTAAGAATAATCCAAAAATAGATTATAGTTGGGATAATCTAACATATTCAATTTAAAGACCAAACAACAAACTATATATGGTTTGATGTATATCTCCCCTGCTAACTAACATGACAAATTAACTTCAGCTGTAGAAAGCAAGAAGTGACAACTCAGCTGTTTTGCATAATGAGCTAAAAAAAAGAAGTCACAGTTAGCTAAATGCAAGAATGTGCTCAGTAGACAAAATGTTTTTGAAGCTTAGAAAAAGGAGGAGAAAAAGGCATTGTGCAAATATAATTTAAAGACTAGATCAGAATCATTTGGGGAATGCCAGGTTTTGCAGGCTGGAATAAATTTTTCAAAAATGCAATTAAATGTCCTAAAATATGCAGTAGTATATAAGATTCCTAGTGAAAGTTAGATATTCTAGTTCATGCTGGAATCTGTAATTACAAATTCTATTATTTCAAGGGATTCTCACTTGATCTTTGCATCCACTGCTGGCTTTCCTAAGATTATGTCAATTTTCAGACACTTTGGTCACTTCAATATATATTGTCCTGGCATTTGTATTTTGTAATTTTTGCATGCTTATATAATTATTAGGTCGTGTTTAGATCAACCAAAACAAAATAAATTCTTAGATGCCTCACAGAGTTAAAGCTGAAATACTGAAATATAAAAATATGAATTCTTTTTTTAAACATGTTTATTTTTTTTCACTAAGAATAAAATACAAAACACAGAATTTTTTTAAAAAACCTGACACAAATCCAACATGAACAGCAGCAATACAAAACAAAAAACTTATGTACAAATATTGGATATGTGTATATGTGTGTGTGTGTGTGTGTGTGTGTGTGTTCGTAGAGTTTCATAGGTACAGGTATGTAGGCCTAGGTGTGTTCAGGTCTTTTCCCGTGTAAGATTAAGAGTATCTTGGCGATGTTTCGGCAAGGTCCCACTTGCCATCCTCAGGCTGGTGCTTTCGGCTTCGTGCCAGTGCAAGCAGTGTGTGATCGGAGCTGCCGTCTCTCTATAAATACTGGTGGTGGGGGCTGGTGTGCTGGGCTGGTTGGCTGCGCTGCTGCCTCTTGATTGGTTGATGGAGTTGATGTTGGTATAATGGGCTGTGTGATGGCCTTGTGAGTTTTGTTGTGGAGATATCCTGGATCTTGTGCTGTAATCTCCTGGGTCGTTTGTTTTATAGTGATCTTTTTTCCATTAGCCTCTCATGTTTTAATGGCTTGGTAATGTGTTGTGTGATGGGCTTGCAAGTTCTTTTGTTGTGGTATCCCGGTCCTGTGTTGTAATCTCCTGGGTCGTTTGTGTTTTGATCTCTTTTCCATTAGCCTCCTGTGTAGTAACAGCTTGGGTAATGGGTTGTGTGATGACCTTGTGAGATTTATTGCTGTGGTATTCTTGGTCTTGTGCTGTGATATCCTGGGTCATTTGCTGTGTTGCAACTTCTTGAGTTCTTGTGGTGTAATTTCCTGAGTTTTCTGATGTGATGTCCTGAGCGGGTGGCTGTGATGTAGCATTCTGGATTTAGTCTGGCTTCGAGTTTGGGGTCTGGGTCTGTGTTCTTGGTGTGTGTAGCTTGTTTGGTTTTGGTATCAGGGGGTGCAGCAGCCTTGCTCTGTTTTCTGGATGGTGGTTGTCCTTCATTTATAGGATGGGTTTGGGCCCGGGGCTGATGAGGGGGATTGGCGGTGGTGTCCCATGTTGTTTTGGGTCTGGTGTTGGTTTTCGTGGCTGGGACTCATTTGTTGGTGAGGGCTAGCTTCCAGATGTCTGGTAGGTGGGACCACTTCCTTGGTCATCCAGGGCTTCTGATTGTGATAGATCTTAATACGTTTATCCACAGTGACAATATCTGTGTTTGATATAGCACAGAACAGCTGCAGTGTGCTCCTCTAAGTCAGGGTGGTAAAAGATGTCCCCAGTTGTGTCCTCAAAACAATCCTGAAGTTGTTGGGATGCATCTTCCGGCCAAGATTTCACCGTCTTTATTATATGCAGAGCCCGTTTCCAAAGAGGGATGTATGCTGGTGCTAAAAGCAATGACATATAGTTGGATTGTCCCAAATGTGATAACTTTATAACCCTATAGCCATGTTTAATATTGGCATATACTTTGTCCAATATGTTTGCTCCTCTGGTGGCATACTTAACATGCTGATAGAATTTAGGGAGCACTGCTTTTAAAACAGTCTGATTAAAGTCTCCTGCTATAATATGCACAGCATCAGGTTACTTATTCTGCTGATTACTAACAATGTTGTACAAGAATCCCAAAGCTACAGTAGTACTGGAATCAGGTGAGATATAGACTGCAGTAATCAAACCATGCTGAACTCCTGTGGAAGATATATGGGTCTACATTTAAGAGTCATATACTCCAGATGTCAGATGCTGACAACAGATCCATGGAGCAGTGGATCTACAGTCTTTGTATTGATACGGTATTTAAAAAATGTAGTTTTTTTGGTGTGGGGGTATATTAGTCCACTACAATAGATTTATTCCTTCTAGGTCAATATGCAGAATTATGTATTTACTTGGTCATCAGCAAACAATATATGTAGCTGTAATTGTGGGGGTTATATATAAAACTACCCCATTAATTTTCTTCTTATAATTGGTAGACTATTCTAAACTCAAAATTTAGTTCACTAAATACGTTTTGTCAGTCTCTTTAATATGAGTTTCTTGAAACATATTATGTTTTGATTTATTTTTTCAAATAATGAAATAGCTTTTTTATTTGCCCATTCCATATTAAAATCTTACAATCCATGCATTATGACCAAGAAATTACAGGAACTCCAATTATGGCTCCATAGTTTGTCCTTGGTCAGCATCAGACATTTTTATCCTTTTCTTTAAGATCGAATTCTTGTGATGATTGATCTTTATCTTTTGAGAAATGGTGCAGTTCCGATCCATAACTTTCCAGAGAGCTTTGTCTTTTGGGCATTGAATTAAGTCTAAAATGTTGACTTTTAAAGGTAAAAATAACCCCTTCCAGTTTACTCTAAATGAAAGAGAATGGTATTTTGCTTTGAGTGATTTTCAAAAAGAAGTATTCTTTGTGTTTCCTTGATATTCCAATTGGAATTCTCTGAATATTTTTTACCTCCTACCCAAGAATGTTGAATTTCTGCTGGTAATGTCTCTGCATCACTTAGTCTTTAAGAGATTTTCTTACAAATTGAATCATAACATCTCTTGATAATTATCTTCTGGCTGCATATGCTGAATTTATTCTGTAAAATTTATCAATCTCTTGGAAAAATCTAATTTATCATAATTAAAATTACAATGTTACAATTATATCTTTTAAATTTGTACCTTTCTCTAAGTTTTCGGGATCCCCCTGAGTCTCAGTAACAATTCTTTTTTGCTTCAAATCTAATAATAATAAATTTGAATCCAATAAATCTAATTTTGTATCTGTCATTCCATCTAATATGTATAAATTCAGTTGGAATCCAATGGAGTGGGAACAGTACATTTTACAGCACACACCTAGTGTTTAACATAAACATGTAATAAAATATAATGAAAGACCTTTACAAAGTATGGTATTAAAATCAAAAGTGTTCTTTGAGAACTAAAACTGAACAGATGGATAATACCTTTCTGCGAGCTGAGCTTACCAGAGAGAAGTTAAGAGTTTCCTTCCCCAGCAACTCAGAACCATCCAAGCAGCTTTGTGGGTGATTTGTGGGTGATTTCAAGCCACTCCCTTTTCAAATCCAAGAGTGTGCTGCTATAGAACCCAGCTTCAAGCAGCAAAAGAACTCCCAAACTTCTTTTGGCAGAGCCAAAAGAAAGCCCTGCTGAACAGGGATGCCATGATTGGCGGGGCCAGGGGATTATTGGCCATTTATTTCTCTTGTGAGAAACAGCTGGATTAGATCCATGAATTGCTAACAGAATGCACACGTATTCTAGTAATGAATTAAAGATTCCCCCCCTCTCCACACAAACATACAGTTAGTGTTTTCCATTTGAAAAACCGACAGTAACACAATGACTAGAATAAAGTAGCTTATCACATCACTGCAAAATAATAGAAATCCACACAGTGTTGCTTTCCCTAATCCAGTACTTTCTAGATTAGGTCAAAAATTGAGTGGGAACATAGTCACTTGATTAACTGGAAATTCTGAGAATTTTAGAAGGTACCAGATCAAGAAACTCTGCTATTGGGGCTCCACTATTGTTGCTAAGTAATGATACTGCTAAATTCCCAAGATCCTCTCAAAAAGTTAACTGCTACATTGTTATTTGAAGGGATTTAAAAATGGCAGTTAATCATTGAGAATGTTATTGATGTATATAAAAGAATATCGATTTTAATAAAATTTAATTATATATAAATTTAAATCAAATGCCATTTTTAATGGCTACACTGACTTTTGGAGTGTGGTTCATGGAATGTCACTCAAACATCAAGAACAACCTTGATTACAATGTCCTGATATACTTCAATCTGGTATGTACAGTAAAAAAACTCAATGAAACACATTTCAAGTGGATTTCTACATAGATTTTGGAAATATCTGCATGTCCTCTAAAAAGTCTTATTAAGCAGCTAGTTTGAATACTGCAGGTGGCAAGAGAAAAAACACTAAAGTACAAAGATAAAGAAATAGTGGTATTGAAAAAGGTACCGAGAAGAGTGAGAGAGATAAAGTAGATAAATTACACGAAACCTGTGATCTCAGCTCAACCAAACAACACAAGAGCACACAATAGTACATGCGCCATAACTGTGGTAAAGTCTGCAAAGGACGAGAGGGTCGTCTGGCTCCCGTGTTCTCCAAACCCCCTTTCCTAGCTGTCCTATGCCTCACCCTTCTAAGAGGTTGTAGGGGGGGGGGGGGGGGGGGGGGGGGGTGTTTTTTTTTTTTTTTTTTTTTTTTTTTTTTTTTTTTTTTTTTTTTTTTTTTTTTTTTTTTTTGGAAGCGAATTACACTAAGAGAGAATATTTATTTTTGACCAAAGAGTTACTTAAGAGAGGAATAAATTACAGATGGCTGAACACCGAAGGTCTCATGTTTACCTGGCAGGAACAAAGACATAGAATTGATACAGTTGAAAAAGCGGAGTTATTCTATCTATTATTGGGAATTATACCAGAAATATATTGTAAAGAATTGAAATATTTGATTGTAAATGTTTTAACAGTGGCTAGAATTGTCTTTGCTAAGAATTGGAAAAATGAAAAAATACCTATGCAGGAGGAAATTATTAAGAAAATCATGGACTGTGCCGAAATGAGTAAATTGACATTTGAAATTAGAGAACAAGAGGATAAACAATTTTATATGATATGGGATTTATTTTATCAGTTGTTAGATAAAAAGACATGGTAAAGAAATAGATTAGTAAGCATAACAATAAAAGTCAATAGACTGATAAAGAATACAATATAAAATATATAACCATTGGATGAATGTATAAGATTAAACCATAATGAAAACTAGAATATCTCGTATAAAATGATGGAAAAATAGTCAAATGAATGTTTAATAATTGATATTATATAAGCACAAGCTAGACTGATAAGGTGAGAATTTATATAACTTGTGAGTAATGGTAAAAAAAGGATAGCACAAAAGACTGTAACCAACTGACATACTGTATGTATATAATTGAAAGAGGGCTTTATGTTTTTATGTTTTGTTCGTATGTTTGTTGTAAAAAATAAAAACTTTGAAAAAATAATAATCCCAAAGGTGCTTTTTCAATAGGCAACTGGACTTTCTGGTTTTTCTTTGAAGATGTTTTGCTTCCCATCCAAGAAGCCCCTTCAGCTTTGAGCTGTGACTTCAAGAAAGTCCAGTTGCCCCTTGAAAAAGCACCTTTGCGATAACCATGACCTGGATGAATGAGAATCTCCATAAACATGAAGCTTTAATAATGTACTAAACCATGTTTTTAACCAACCATAATGGTCTAATAACATAAGATACTATCAAAACTTTACTCTCAGATTGTATCCTTTTGCATGAATAATCATGTAAAGATTTATATCAGGAGAGGTTTGGCCTTAATTTATCAAAAGATGAGAATTCACTAAAAAAAGCAATACTTAAATTATTTTACTCTTTGAAGTGAAAGAAAAAGACCCTTATAAGAGTTTGAATGTTGGCCCATCTACTTGGCTTAAGAAACAAAAGAGTATATTTTTGGAACTTTCCTTTTCATATCCCTGTGTTTAGACACATGTTCCTAAATAAAAGGGAAAGACTAAAGCATTGTTTCCTCTCATTTTATTAGATTAGATCCCTGTTTGTTGATAGCAGAATTATGGGTGATTAAAATAGAAAAATTCAAATATGCATAGGAGAAAGGAAATATACTGAAACAAACAAATACAACACTATGTAAAATATGTTCATATGAAGTATGAAAAATGTAAGTGGCAAGGATAAAAGAGTAACAACGTGAGAATATTGTTTCTGGGTTTTTAAAAATGGCCAAAAGGCATTCTTTGTGTGGCATGGTAGTTACTAAGATCAAGGTGAAAGAAACAATCAACATTCTTTTGATCTGGTAACAGAATTCTTAAATAACAGAAGAGTGTGTGTTTATTTGTTGTAAAATGTTTTTACTTGTCAGCTTAATTCATATATTTCAAGGGCACATCTTCCTGTTTCTGTATAGTTTTCATACAATGAGCCCGTCTATTGTCACATAACAATGAGACTTTTCTAATTAAGGCTTGAAAATAAAGGAATTGTTTCATGATATAAGTGATTGCTTTGCTTGAAGTGAAAAATTAGTTACTGCCTTTGCTTGAATCAAACAACAGGGTGACATTCTTTATTACAATGTGTTTATTACCTCAAATTTATGACCCTGAATGTGGTGGGAGGCAGAGTTAGTAATGGAAACTGGTATGAGAATAGGATTATGATTTCACTTGTTTTTCAGAAGAAGGCAGATCTCCATCAGAACAATTAGATTCTTGTATCTTTTATTTTTTTTAAAAGGACTGCCATTGTCCAAGGTAATTAAATAAGCTGTTTATCTCTCATAATGTCAGCATAAGTATCATCCATCTCATATAAACATTGATTAGAAAAAATATTTTGGAAAAAGCTAAGCATAAAGATTTTTGATAAGTATTCTGCAGTGGATATGCACATTTGGCCTTTAGATGACATGTCTATTAAAACAAAGGACAGAGAATGAATTAATATTGTCATACAGATTGTAATTCAATTGAAGGAAAAAAAACTTTAGATAAAAATACCTTCTGAGGAAAGGAGCTTCCTAAATAAATATGATAGAAACAGCAGTAATTAGAAGTTTGTTATAAGTTTTTAAAAATCTTTTTGAGAACTCAAATGTTTGGGGTACAATTTCAACTATAGAAAAGATGAACCTGAAATTGTCTGAGGCAATGCACTTTACAAGTTCATCTGTAGTCATCACAGGAGCTTACTACCAACCTCTAATTACACATAATATTAAAGTTCGGGAAAGGAAAAGTTTAATAAAACTGATTGGGCAGACCAGGAAGGAGATGAAGGAGATGATGGAGAGACATTCTGTCTCCATTCTAAAATCCAACAAAACTTACGTTTATACAATTTATATAGAATTATTGCTGCATGCAGGTTAACTTTTGATTTTAATAAAGCCTAATGCAACTTGTACTACTTAAACTTTTTAAATACAAACTGTACTCTAATTATCAGTTCCATTTTGCAAACCTTGCAAACCTTTGCACTATAAAAAAAGTCCATACAAAAAATGCACTAGAAAAGTTTATATTAGTGTTTGCTTATGAAAATGTAAAACAAAATTCTTATAAATGGATAGGAAAAAAAGGTAAGAATAAATTTGTAACTGAAAACTGTAAATGTTACTACAAAGCTAAGCATTCATTTCTAATGTTTCTCGGTTAACACAGATACGAGGAAACTGGCCCACTTGGAAATTAAGAAAGATATTTCCAGTCTAAGATTAAGTTTTATGGTCTGACATTGGAGAAAGCAAATTTTTGCTGGACAGTATTGAGAAATGCTTTGATAGAGGAATGTCATCTCTTTTTCCTTATGCATGGCTAGCCTATTATATATCTTGCTATGTCTGGTGTAAGATTTGGCAATGTGCTTAAGTCAACAATAGGCCAAAAGAGGAGCTTAAGCGGAGGCTTGAAAAAGAAACAGTGTTTCTTTGCTCCTATAACAATTAGAATTACCTCTTTCTACCAGTGATCTAATTCATGCTATCTTGCTTTTTGGATAATTCGCTACTTGGAACGAAACATGTCATAGCTTGGCACGGTTACACCGGGCAAATACCTGTGTTGCTAAGCATCCAGCCCTCCCTGTTCCTTGCTACATGGCCAACGTGGGGCTATAAGAAAGGCATGGGCCAGGGAAGCAGAATGGGGTACTAAGCTGATGTCCCTGAAGGTATAAAAGGATGCCATACCTTCTTACAGGAGCAAAGCAATTCTTACAGCAGCGAAATAGCAAGTTATTATTATGTCCCACTATTTCTACCTGTTCTACTATTATGTCCTTCAATGGGATAAGTTTTGTCTTGTAGAAGAAGTTGCTAATAGATTTCAATTGGCTGTCTAGGCAAGGACAAATGAAGATTCACTATGCTATTGTAAATAGAGCCTTTTTATTGATTTCATAATTAAATTAATTATATTTAATTAAATAATTAATCCCATCAAATTATAGCATATGGCACATTTGCTATAAAGTTGTACACATATTTGAATCTTAATTATATTCTCAGTATGTTTACATTATCTTATTAAATAGCAGCACAACTTTTTGAATATCTGTCTAAGGATGGACCATGGTACTGTCTGCAGTTTATATAGCAACTTTAGTATCCTATCTGCAACAACAAAATGTTACTTGATTTTGAAAGCATGGTTGATTCTTCCTCTTGAAAGGGAAAAACTTGTCCTTTTAATTCTAGAGAACATCAGGATATTTTCTGTAAGAAGAAAAATGAAAGAAATGCAACTTAGCAACAGGGTTTAATTTTTGTACTGTATACAGTTTTGGCTGAAGTGGTAGAGAGGACTATCAGGGTCTGGTTGAACAGACAAAGTTTTGTGTTAGTAGTTACTCCGATAAGGTATTCTTTTGCATTTGTCTTCCACCCAGTTAGGATCTCAAGTGTCTTAATACATGCATATGCATTAATGCATGCACAGATTGCAGCAATTATATATGGTACATCTCAAAACCTGGTATTTTTTTGGGTATCCATGCTGGGGAGAAATGATCTGACTGAGATTCTCTGACATTTCCAATTCTGATAGACCATATGGTTCTTGATTGGTATCTCAATATCAAATGTAAGTCCTACATTTATTTAAGCCTGAAGAAGAAACTAAATATGAATAAATATGTGTAAATATGTATAAACATCCTTACACCAGTAAAAATCCTGCTTGAGACCTTGTCATTCAACTTAAGGTTAGAAACAGGTGGATTGAGATGGGAAAATAGGTTACAAATTGCAGATACAATAATAGCACAAGGCATATTTTTGATGCTATTTTACTGACTTTAGCACAATGTTGTTCCCCTCACATATAATTAAGATAGTAATTTGCAAATTTATGGCCTGAAAACATGACATTTTCATCTCCTAACCTTATTTATATAGTTAAAAAGACTAGAAAGTTTGAATTGGAATAACAGGGATTACTTGTCTGCCTGGTTCTTGATTCTATATGATAACATTGTCTGCCTGGTTCTTGATTCTATATGATAACAACCAAATGTACATGGCCCTGCCAAAATAACAAAGAGATGCTTTAACTAGTGTAGAATGTGGCCACATGGGTAGTAAATAGCACTTACTCATATACCACTTCACAGTGCTTTCCAGTCCTCTCTAAGCAGTTTACAGAGTCAGCATAGTTATTTAGCACATGCAATACTACTATGCCATCAATTGTTTTGGCTGTTAGAGTGCTTTTGGGTGCAATTCAAACTACTGCTTATCACCTTTAAAGCACTTCCTGTTTGCTAGGTTGCTTGATGGACCATCTCTCTCCTGCTATTTCTACCTATTTAGTCCAGTCATGCAGGATGCTTCATGTTCCACTGACTTAAAAATGCTGGTTGTTTAGATCTAGCAACTGCCCTATGGAGAGAATTCCTGGAGATCAGCATTGTAGTCCTTAAAGACTTGGTCCTGGTCCTGTGGTCTTGGTGTGTGCAGGGACTCTTGGTTTTTTTTATATTGAGTATGGTTTATAATTTATTATCAGTTTCTATGTATTTTAATTATTGTATTATTGTAATTGTTTTTATTTTATTTTTAATTTGGTTTGCTGTCAAAAGTCAATTGTTGAGCTGGGGAGCCATACAAATTAGATAAATAAATAGACAAAGGAGTAAAGACTAAGTCTGTATCAGATGACTGCATTCTCAAGATAATGCTGTTCATCTTATTGATGTTACTTGAGCTGAGTTTGCTATTGTTGGAAATGTTTGAAAAGACAATTGGAGTGACATGGCATGAAATAAAACAAGGAAGTTTCACTTTACTCTGGGAAATAGAGTTTTCAAATAAATCCACTATTGATATGATTGCTCAATTGCCTCTGACTTGGTGGCATATAAACAATCTTAACCTTTAATGCTTACTATATATTATTTTATATTACTATATGATAAGTAAAGCAGATTTTGCAAATTGCCCCACCACCAAAATACATGGCCAATAAAAACTGGTTACTGATATCCATGCCTTGTGCATAGATATTTGATCAGTAGATTAAAGGCCAGAAGATCTAAACAATTTTTAAGTTTTATTTTTAAGAATCACTTGACTTAGTAGAGATTATCAGATCTTCCCTGGAGAGTATGTGACAAAAGGGTCTTCTAAATATTATCATTCCCAAATGCTGGATTCTGGTTTTAGTTCATTCTAAAAAAAATTAAAAAATATTTCTATGTTTCAGAAAGAAACAATGAACATATTTTGTCATTGCTTCTTTCATCTAACAAGAGCATACTCCATTTCATTTTTTATTAATGTGAAAATCAAAATTGGCTCTTTACCTGTTAAACCAGACATATAACATTTTGAATTTATTTGATATAAAAATAATGTGAACATGACAATTCCTCCTATTCTTCCCAAGGCTGTGTCTGATGTCATTTTATATGATTCCCATATGCCCTATTCCTATTGTGATTGTTAAAGAAGGTATAATAATAGATTGCTGAAGCAACCATAGAATTTATTTTTGCTAGGTCTTCAATAGAAAGTATCAACAGTTCTATTGGCTGTGTAAGTAATAGCAGCGTTAAACATTTTTTCTCATTCAGCATGAAATTGTTAGCTTGAGATGTACATATAATTGCCACTGTCTAACTTTTCTTATTGTACCAAATAATACTTTCTTTCTTGACAGAAAAATAATTCAACAATTGGGCTAAACTTTCACCTTATCTACTAAGTGAAGATATATTCATGTAGCTTTGGTGAAGATGATAGAATATTGTACATCTTTAGTTAAAGTGTGTGTGTGTGTGTGTGTGTGTGTGTGTATGCGTGTACACGTATATACATACCCACTATGAGCAAAGAGTTAAAAAGGAAGCAAATAATTATAGATTTTATTTCTGCAGTTGAATGAACAGCTTCACTCTAATGTCATATTTGTAATAAAATCCAGAATACCATTAATTGCTTCTGTAGATCACAATTAATAAAGGACTAATAAGAAAAATGACTACTTTTTTTCCTGGGGATCAAGTTATTGAAATTGTCCATATTTTGTCAGTTGCAATGCTTTTTCAGTTTTGAAACATATTACCACATAAAAATATTGTACAAATCTTTTTTTAAGAACATGGGAGGCAGAAAAAAAGTTTATAGAATCAGATATTAAATAAGGGAGAAGACTAAGCAAAGTAAAACATTTATTTTCATTTTCTCACCAGAAATAATGCAACACTTTCATGCATTGTCAACTAAAAAGCTACAAATGTAGCAAAAGAGAAACATTTCTGGACACACAGTAAAAGAGAGAAATAAGAGGCCAAACTGCAGTTATTTCTGGTCCAATTCTAATTATAAAAATGTGCTGATTCTGGTAAATAAAATAAAAGAATAAAATTTTATTGCATTAATAAAATATCAGAAATATTTAATAATATTAAAGGTGGTTTCAAATGTTTCTAAAAGCCAGAGCATCAGTATGCATTTGGATTTTTTGCAGAGGAATCTGTGAATTGATCACATATAAGATAAACAGTAATTTCATCATCACAGGAGCAATTACAATTACTGGCAATTGAGTTTCAATCATCACTTGGTATTGTAATAGACACCTGAGATGCTGATTCTATGTCTATATCCAAGCACAGGTAAATGAAGATCTTTTTAAAAAATGGTTGGAATATCTGTTACTTATCATTCAATTGGAAAAGCAACCCAATTTGTGCTGGAGTAAAAGGATTCCACTGAGGACCAAGTAGGATATGAACAGAATGCCTAAAAATGCCTTTGTCAGTTTGTCATTTCCAAATATTCCCCTTCAGTTCAGAGAGTTTTATCTACCAGTAAGGAAAGGCCGCAATATTCCAAATCAAGGGTAAAGTCAATGTGAGATGGACCAAGGAAATTCCCCTAAATATTTATTTTGGTCAGAATTTGAGTTGGCAGAGTTTTAATTGAGCCCTGAGGAAAACTAATTTGACTGAGAGATTCACATTTTAATTTTTGATTGGATGATGTCTAACCTTGGGATATCAATAGAAGTACACAATTGAAGATCATGTGGGATCATACCCAGAACTTCAGCTTTAAATAATTCAGTGGCAACTACAGCATTGTTATTTCAAACTGAGTGAACTTTAGAGATGCTTTTGGGGCTTTACAAGCAGCTTTCTCACTTGACTTGACCAATTGATTAAAATGTTGAAATTAAACAGCCCAATATTTAAAACATTTGATCTGTTGAATAAGCCTACGCAGGGGTGGGATTCAAAATTCTTAACAACTGGTTCTGTGGGTGTGGTCTGATTTGTGGGTGTGGCTTGGTGGTCATGTGACTGGGCGGGCATGGCTTGCTGACTGAGTGTGGCTTGGTGGTCACCTGACTGGCTGGGTGTGGCTTGTAGGTATATGTTGTAAATATTTATGTAAATATTGATGTTTTTTAATAAAAAGAGCAACTTTTACCCAAAATCAGGCAAAACAGAAAGGCAGATTGAGTTGCTCACAGAATCACAGGTTTACTCTGAGATCTACCATTCTGCAATCTTCTACCTGAGTCTGTCACACAAAATTTGCTCGCAAACAAACTCATAAAATTTGCTAGCAAGCAAACTCACAAAATTAACTCACACCACATCATTAGGTAATTATTATTATTTTATAAAAAAAAGAGCAACTTTTACCCAAAACCAGGCAAAGTAGGCAGGCAGATTAAGTTGCTCACAGAATCACAGTTTAATTCAGAGATTACCATTCTGCAATCTGCTACCTGAATCTGCACTAAAAAATAGAAGCAAAGAAGGGTCAGCTCTGCTTTTAAATTTAAATTTAGAATCTAAATTTCCAGCTCATCTGATAGTCAGAATGGCTGATAGTCTGGGGGAAAAAAGAAAAAAAATTGAATTTACCAAAAATTAGGCTAATGCAGGCAAGTTGGATGGCGTGCATACCAGGTAAGGAGTGAGTGGGCAGGGAGGGGAAGGGTGGGTCCAGCCAGTGGTGCAATTTGCTGGTTCTCTGAACTGGGCAGAATCATAACAACTGGTTCTATAGAACCGGTCCGACCAGGCGGAATCCTACCCCTGAGCTTACTACTAATCAGCTATTTAACTGTCTTAAAATGCTTCCTAGAGAATATCAGGAACTTTATTTTAGAGTAATTAGAATGTTGGAATAATACAAATACAGAAGATTAGTACTTACATAAAATACTGCAAGCATACAGTAATCATAGGAAAAAGACCAAAGATAAGTGGATTGTTACAGTACATGTAAAGAATACAGTTTATAGACAACAACACAGTTAACTATTGTAGTGCATTAAAAAAAAAAAACTTGATGAGATGCCAGAATTATATTAGGTATAGTGCAATAATTTGATAATTATGGTTTGCAAATATTGTAAATCCAACCAGATTTTCATCTGCCAATATGATTAAATGTAGCAAAGTTTGAAAGGGGAAATTAAAATGTTTTGAGAAAGATTCAAAAATTGGTTCAGAAACAAATCTAAGAAAAAAATAGTGAAACTTCAATTTTAAAGAAAAAGTATATTAGATAAAAGTATTTCATCTTAAATAGAAGGAAATAATTAAAAATAATGAAGTGGGGAGGAGAAATTATCATTCTGTCTTAATATGCACATGGATTATACATTTAAACTAAAAAAAAAAAAACCTTGAAGAGGACAGGGGATTTTTATCTTCAAAATCCCAAATCTCTAAGGGAAGACAAAAGTAGATCAAAAATTCAAAAAGTGTAAAACAATATTCTAAGAAAAAACAAATTGTAGATAAAGGGAGTCCACTAAAATTATTTTTTCTAAACATTATTTTACATATCCAAGTTGTTCTCACAAAAATAAATAAATAAATAAATAAATAAATAAATAAATAAATAAATAAATAAATAAATAAATAAATAAATACTGGCTTGATAAACAGCATGCCAGATCCAGAAAGTGAGGCAAATTGTTTTCAGTAAAAAAAATGGCTGAATTTCCTACAATATTATCTTTGTCAGGGAAGGAACAAGACTCTAAATACATGCTATGCATTTCCTGTAACCATACAAATAATTATTTATAAACATTTAGCATTTCTTTTTCAAAGTTTCATTAAAAAATATCAGATACACATACAAATCTGAAAAAGAAAAAAAAGAAAAAGTTAATGTTTATTACACTTTTGTTTATTTTAGTTTTTCATATTTTTGTATGATAAAATAAGATTCTATTTCTTAATTAAGGAAGTCTCCATGATTAATCTTGTGGATTTGGGATGCACTTTAAACCACTGTAACTATTTGGATAAAGCACTGGAAAGAAGTATCCTTATTTCTTATCTATCTATGATCTCTCAGGTATCTTCAAATGTATACTTCAGCATTTGAAAAAAAAAAATAACCCATAGGTTTCTTTTGACTTCTTTAAAAAAATCCAATATTTTCCTCCACTTTGGTGACAAATATCAAAGAACTTTTGGACTAAAATTAGATGCAAATATTAGTTTATAAAAAAAATAGACTTGTCCTTCTGTGTTTTCTTTTTCCAATAGGTCTATTTATCCCCTAGCATACAAATATTTCAAGGTCTGACTCTTTCTTCTTTTTTTGACAAAAGAATATAATCTGTCAAAAGTTAGTGACAGAGAATCTGCAAAATACTAAAATCCAGTCTAAGTTACTATATACATTCATGAGGCAATCCGAAAGGTGCTTTTTCAAAAAGCTACTGGTCTTCCTTTGTTTTTTCCTTGAAGACATTTTGCTTTTCATCCAAGAAGCTTCTTCAGTTCAGAACTGAATGTCTTCAAAGACATTGTCTTTTGAAAAAGCACTTTTGGGGCAACCATGACCAGAATGGCAGAGAATCCCCTGAGACATTCATAAGGCAATTTTTCCATGATGCAGACTTTTGAAATGGAAATATTCCCAGTGCAAGCACTTTTAAACATTATTGCATGACTTTAAATAGAATCTATTTTTCCCCCAGATAGGAATTTTTAATTGGGTAAGGATTAGTAGTAGCATATGTTATGTGTCCTATTATGTAGTCTCCATAATTGAACATAGACAATTCAACATAAACTCTGAAACTCACGTAAGTGTATTCAATTTTTATTTCATTTATGAGTGTTTACCAGCACATATATATCACAAAACAAGTAAACAAATATTAATGTTTTTGGCTTGTTAGGTGTTTTCAGAAGTTCTTGGTGAGTATCTAAATGAAGCACTCTAATGTGACAACGTTAAGGAAATTGCAGTTATGAATTAGAAATTGCTTACAATACACTTAAAGAGATTAGAGAGGGTATTGTTTTAGTAATGGAAGTTCATTATATTAACTTTTTTTCATTATGGAAAGAAAAAAGTAGCTCAGAGTTTTTGAAAGAAGAAAAAGAAAAGGTTGTAAAAGGGAATATTGTCTTCCTTTTGTGGAGATGAGAGATTTATTTTTTCATTTGTCTAAAAGAACTAAAATTTCACTTTAGTAGACCAAAGAATGACTGAAGAACAGATATTTCTGTATGCTGTCCCTGAGGCTTCTGTCTGATGTTGTTTTATCCTCAGAAAGTCTTTAGAGACAGTTTTGCAGCTCTGATTTGAAGTCATGCCATCTCTTTTCCAAGAGAAATTTGTTTGTGACTTTCTATGATAATGATGACCTTTAGTTTTAAATTCAGGCTTTTTAGATACATAACCCAATCTGATGTTTTCCATATATATTAAAATTACAACATTCCTCAGTTTCAATTAGTAGGATCCTTTGGATGAAAGATGTCATACTCCAAAACATCTGGAATCACTACACTGGTATTACTTATCTTAACACGCACACACACACACGCACGCACACACACACACACACACACACACACGTCACATTTGAGAGACATTACTTTTCTTAAATGGTCATTTTTTATATTAATTTTCAAAACTGAAGTATTTGTGCCATACCTTTCAAGTTTATCATCATAAAGTTTAAATATCAATACCTACAGAAATAGTTTGGATGCCATCACTCTGCGCAATAAAGGTAGATTACGTTAAAAAAGAAAAATAAGATATGAATCTGATGGTAGTAGTCATTAGTCAAGTTAGATTTATAATGGAGATGAAACAGCATCAACAAATGTTCCTGTAGTTTGACACTTAGAATATATTAGTTTATAATGTAACATACATGTATTTCCTTTTGTAAATGGGAAAGAGAGGGAAGGAAAAAGGAAAAGGGGGAGGGGAGAAAAGGGGAAAAAAGAAAAAAAGGCATTGACTTTCAACTCCCTTTGGTGCAGTAGAATAACACATTAATATCAAACCTCAACTATTTACTTTTACATAATAGTTTACACTAGCTATTTCTATAATAACAAATCTATCTAATCAGTAAAACCCATAATCAAAATTTAATTTTTTTCCCCAAAGCACAAAGTCTTGAAGTGATTTCCAAGTAGAAATAAAAGTATTTATATATTTTTTCTTTGATCAAAGCAGTCAATTTAGCCATCTCTGCTAACTCCATCAGTGTTTGCAGCTATTCGTCCATTGTAGGGATCGAGGTGACCTTCCATTTCTATGTGTTGAGTAGTCTTTCTGCTGTCAACAGCAAAAACATGTATAACATCAAAGTTCCAATTTTCCTATTCAACCCAAAAGAAAAGTCTCTGTTTTTCTGTTTATATTCACTTTAAGAATGTTCTGTATTAAGGTATGAATCATACTCCAATATTTCCTCACTTTATAACATGTCCTTCATAAATGATAAAAATGCCTTTACATTTACATTTCCAACATTCATTCGAAATACTATATACATTCTTGACAACTTGTATGGAGTTAAATACCAATGCTACATAATCTTATATAAGTTTTTTAGGTTATAATTTAAAGTAAATTTTAAATCTTACTTCCACACATTTTCCCATTGTTCAAGCATTATATTATTTCCAAAGTTCCTTGCCCACTGAATCATACAGTGCTTTACTTGTTCATTTTCCAGATTGAAATTCAAAAATATTTTATAGACTTTAGCAATAATATATTCATCATTACCACACATTAAGATTTCCAATAAAGTTAATGTTAAGCTAATTTAAATCTTGTTTTCAATTGTAGATTTGTAGTTTGACACCTAGAATTGATAAGATTCAGGCAAATGGTTTTGTCAAAGAAATTAGATGTGAATTCAATTTTTCCTCTGAAAATAGTTACTGCAGTTACCTATAGAAAAAAACTGTTGTTCAAACTCAGCAACTATTACATCACACCAAAAGTATTTTTCATCCATGTATATATATATATTCTTTTGCTCCTTTGTATATAACATGGAAGTAGATAATATTTTTACTCATTATTGTGAAATTCTTAATTTTCTTCCTCTTGCTATTTCAGTTATTTACAGGAAGTTCTTTCCTTTGATGTTAGCAAGAATGATGTGCAATGTAAAATGCAAAATTGATGTTTAGAAATATCTCTAATTATTTGGAAAATAACTAAAATTAAACTTCCTGTGGTATGTATTAAAACATTATCTAACATTCCTGATAGCAAACTCCTCGGGGTAAGCACTTCATAAGATATTTGCTATGAAACTTTGTAAAGTATTGTGTGCACTGTTTAAAAACTAAGTAGCCTGCCAGTTTGCTACTGCACATTTGTGATTATTTAAGTAGCCACTGGATGTCACTAATGATCCGCACTAATTCAAAAGTTTGGAATGTTTCATACATTTGGCGAAGAGAGCATTTCCATGACCTTGGGGGATGGGGTGTGTGTGAGGATGCTTAACTGAACCAGTGTCAAAGTTGAGACTCAGATTTTTTGCATAGATCTCAACTGCAAACAGCAATCTAAGTCCTAAAGTTCTCCTGAACATGTTTCTTTCATTACTAAGATTTCATACCCACAGATAATTTAAATGACCAGAGACCAAGACATTTTCAAACTTTTAGCACTTGTAATAAAAACAAAATCAAAATATCACCCAAACCCCATAGATCGTTAACTGGAAGCTAGAATAATACAGGCCTAGCATGTGAGGATAAATTGTAACAATGAGATTAATTTAGCTCATGGCATACCACTGCAAATGCTGGCAGATGAAAAAATGTTAGAAGTTCTTTCGTTAAAAATAGGTGGAAATGTTTACTTTCCAGTAGAAAATGTACAATTCCCATGAGTACAGCTAGTGGGTACAGGATATGCTAAATCAGCTTATGAAAACACTTCAGTTTGTTTATAAAGAAGGCAATCCTAAATTATCCATAAAATATATCAAGGCAAAATATCAGAACCAAAGTTCAGCTTGATTTGTACTATGGATAATGGATGAAACAAAATTTACCTGGAGAGTTTGGTGAGGAGAAATAAATTAAGGTGGTTAGCATTTTAATGTAGCCCTACTCATTTTGTAGTTTTAAAATCTACATGCAAATTTTAATGATGTTATACACACTGAAAGCTGCACTTTTCCAAATGTTGTGATCCAGCTTGCAATTTAGAAATATTAGGAAAAGACATTCAAAATTATATTACATTAAGATAAATTGTTTGCTCAAACAAGAATTATTATGAACAGTACACAAAAATGCACTAAAAGAAAAATATATGCAAAAGGGTATATAAATATAATTAAAATGCATATGATTTACATATTTGCTTGTGCCATAATTGTAAATATAAATTTTTTTATACTAATACATTAGGATTATAAACCAATGTAGAAATGGCATGCAATTATAGCTGAAAAGTAAGTGATGAATATTATTATGATTATTCTTTCTTCCAATATCTAATAACTTGCTTAATCTTGAAAAAAATAATTAGTTATGAAAACAAATATTGAGCACTAAGGTTCTGTTGTCAGATCTGCATATCATGTGCACAGTGTAATCAGTCTGCAATAATCAAAAGCTGTAATGTATTTTTATAAAATAGTAGGAACAATGAACCACTCAAATTCCTTTCAGTTACATTCAATAAAAGGGCATAGTTCAGTTTTTGAATTATACATAGACACAAGTATTATTCAGTTCAGATATGTGTGTAAAATAGAAAATTTCACTTGAAATGTCTAAAAACATTAATGCTTTTGGCTTTTGACAAAATTGGTTTCTGATAGTCTGCCAATGACTCTACTCATATTCTTTTGTATGGGTTCAGTGTTGAATAAAAGCATTGTATTCTTCCAATGTATAAATGAGCACCTGTAGATTAAAGATGGGAACTTCTATGATATACCCATGCATAGCTGTCAAGCATAATTTTGGAAACATTTCTTGATGACTGCAGTGTGGCTTGGACCAGTGGTTTTTGCCATCTTATATAAATATAAATATAATACCACTTGGAATCTATAGATCTGTTGCAGCTTAAAAAACACTACAAAACTTTTCAGTTCCAATAATATCAGGGGGACTGGGTTAACCACATGCTTAGTTACTTTGCCATGAATATCAATAGGACATAAATGTGCTTAATTCTCAGAGAATTTAGTTTACTTCAAAATAGAATGGAAAGATCATGAAGGCTATTTTCAAAAGGGACGTTTAGGGGATTATTCATTATGTGGTGGGAATAGATCGAGTCTTTGAAGTACTTAGAATTAGATTCTAATTAAAGGATTATGTTGGCTTTACTTCAGCATACTATTTTCAAAGTGTGTGTGTGTGTGTGTGTGTGTGTGTGTAGCTTTTTCAGCAATATATTATTTACCAGCATTTTGGAGGTTATTAGATAGCCTCTAATAACCTTATATGAAACCATATCTGAATAGAACACAGTCACATTCATCTAAGGATATCTATTTTCATTTCATAATGAATATACTTCATCAAATCCAGAATCTTATTATTGATTGGGTCCTATTTAGTAGAAAGACAACACTCTGTGAATTAAAATACACATCAGGATAAATAGAAATGTAGGATTCTAGATCATATAGTATTTAGCAAAAGTTACTTAGGTGCATACGAACCTGAATAAAAGCTTTCTACAAGTTTTGTGAAGATTATTTATATTCTCATACATATCTGTCACAGATTTCTTTTTGTGAGATGCAATTATTTGCCAAAGTGAAACCTGTTGCAGGACAGACTCTCAGAATCTGCAAGTATCCAAGTATTGCAGAGAAAAATGTATTTATTTTGGAAAGGGCGTGTGAGTGTATATATTCTTTCCATAAAGTAGCTAAATAATGTAGGTCTTAAGGATTACTGCATACAAGAACCATTAATAAATACTGTATATAATATGTGCAAAACTAGTATTAAGAAAATTGCTTATAAAATTAAATTGTGATTTTTGGTGGGTTGTTTTTTTTTTTTGCATTGTAAATATTTAGTTTTCAAGATACTTTTTCAAAAAACTGATTAATAATTGAATATATGTGATAATGACATGGGCTAGAGATAGTCATACTACCTATTCCCAAATATATTTTTAAATAGAACTTAATGTATAAAGCCCTGAATAGAAAATGGTAATTGATGTTGAATTGATTTTCAGGAAATATATGCACTAATTAGAGAAGATAAAGAAAGTTGTGCTGCGTCATGATTTCAGCATCTACAGATGCTTTTATAGTAATGATATTTATTAGCAACAAATATTTCACATCTCTCTCTCCCTCTCCCTCTCTCCCTGCCTCCCTCCCTCCCTCTCAGCATACAAAACACAGTAAAAGATAAAGTTACTGTAAAAATTAGCTTCTATATTGAAAGTATCATAGGAATGCCTGATTTAAAGATACAAAAGGTAAAATATTGTTCAAGTTGAGTTTAAGTCCTGGAGATGTGATGGACACATCAGTATAATTTTCTTGACAGAAAATAGAAGTCATTTTCCATTAGTTTCTTCAAAAAAGGCTTTAATTTTTTTTAGACTGGTATCTTTTGGAAATCTGCCAAACCTGACCCAGCATATTTTCTGAACCTTGCCAAAAAAGCAGGAATTCAAAACTGGTTTTAGGGGGGAAAAGATTATCCAGTGACAATGTTTTTCAGGGATTTACAGATGTAGTCCAAAGCTTTGTCATTTCATGTGTAGCTTTGTTTTGGACAAGTCACTGTTGTACATCCAGTACACTTCAAGTCACTGTTGTACACCCAGAAGCTTCTATAGGAAGGGAACTTTTTTAAAAGTATACAATTGTCATTCTGTTGTTATAAATTTCTCATTTACTACCTGTAGTTATTAGACACTGTGTTTTAAGGTGCCTTGATCTTGTGCCAGTTTGGTGTAGTAATTAAGGTGCTGCATAGAAACCAAGAGACTATGAATTTTAGTCCTGCCTTTGGCATAAAGGCCAACTGGCTGACTTTGGGTGACTCACTTTCTTTCAGCTCTTCTCTCCTCACAGATTCATTTCTGTGGGGAAAATAGAATGAGGAACAAGTAATAAATATACTTGCCATCTTGAGTAAGTATAAAGTAATAAGGGAAAGTATTTTTTAAAAAATATAATAAATAAATAAACCTAACTAATTTAAACTACAAATAATGCAGAAGGTGTTGCTGAATCAGAGATAAGTCTCTTTGTTTTTGTTTCTCCATTGCAATCTTAAAAGTTTCTTTTTTTTTCTATGTCTTCAATTTTAGAATCAATAAATAAAATCAAAAGTCTATGTCACTAGGCTGCTGAAGAACAAATTCATTTGAATTCGTGTTGCAAATAGTAACAAACAAAAATATTATGCAAATAGAAATCAAATATTATGCAATATATGCAATCAAATAATAACAAGCAAAATATTCATAAAATCCTTGAATGGAAAGTTAGTTAGCATTCATAAAATGTTTGAACTGAGAGTTAGTTCATCAGTTTTATAGATCTTTGCCATATATTTGGCATGTAATCATGTAATCATTAAATTTTCTGCAACTGCATATTTGTTACATACTATTTGCTATTTTACTTCTGTTTTCTCTATTTTGAGAGACTGATCTTCAAAATGTAATATTACTTCATGACTACCTGAGATGTCAGGCAGTGGAAGACACTGCCACATTAATGGTGGGTTTTTCTTTGATAGAAATATTCAAATAAAGGATGGCCATTTTTTCAGAGGCAATATAGGGCTATTACATTGAGTAGAATATTGAACTACGTGACCAACCAAGATCTTTCCAACTTTTTTATTCTCTAATTCACATGATTCTGATCTAGAGCTTGGTAAACATCAAAGCAGACTATTTACAATTAAGCATCAATCAAACACACATTAACACAAGATAGCACTCCTGATAACACAATGTTGGCCATTAAAAGCAACATTCTGAAAGACATTAATCTATGAAACAGTATTTAATAAGCTGTTTTTAAAAATATTACTTGTTGAATTTGAACTGCCAATGGATACAGATGCAGTGAAAATAAAAGAAATGTCTAGAAGGAAAATTTGAATGTAATACAATAGATGACATTTCATGTAGTAAATGGGACAAATTTAAAGGTGTCAACTAGCAATGTATATGTGTAATTTAGCCAGATATCTAATGCACCTTAGCATTCTGTATGCAGTCGATCCTCTAAAAGCAGTTGCCGATCTTGTATGCCATTGTTGTTTCAGAACTTAAGTATCTTTTACTGGTGAAATTGTCAAAGGCTTTTTGAAAGTTCAAATGTAAACTGTTGACCTAATCACTCTTATTCACATTGTTCTTTTTCGCTCCTTAAGCAAGTCCAATAGGTTTGTAAAGTGTCACACTGTTATAATTTTATATCTGCTTCTGTGCAGGGTGCCTGTTTTCAGAAATGGAACGTAATAGGAATATAAAACCCACTAGATAGAAACCTTGAAATCAGCATGAAAGTATCCATACCAGTATGTAAGTACACATCAACAGTGATGGATCTTTTATTCTACAATATTAACAGAAATGTGTCCCATACCAAATATGGATCTGGCACTTTAATGCTTACTACTTATTTGGCATAATCAAACCTAACAACAAAAAGAATCTCATTTATCAGGAATGTGACTGCAGTTGCCAAGAAGTTTCACAGTGGCCATGCATTTATATTTCTCCTGATGTATGTCAAGGCAAAACACTCAGAGAATTGCATTGTTTTCAAAATCTGAGAGCAGCGTGTTTTTGATAGCTAGCTCCCATTAAAATTATAACAATAAAGTATCATAATCTGTGTGAAATTGTAAGGATGCATATGATTTCACAGAGAAATGTTTAGTCACGAGATTGTGTTGCATTTGTCAGGTTTGCTAAAAGAGTTCGTTTTGAAATTTGTCATACATTTTCAAGACTAGGAAATCTCTGCACCTTTTGCATTGTAGCAGAATAACAATGCAATAAGTCTCAAGGCTGTTTTCTTTTTCTTTTCTTTTCTTTACAAAATTGCAGCTTGATCTTCTTTAAATCATGAAAATAATAAAGTGTTCAGTAACAGGGCAGATGAATCCATTGTCAGCAGAAATAATTCTCTTGTTACCTACTTGAGTAATGAAACATCTGAAAACAAACAACCCAAGCTCAAAGAACATCTAAGTCTCATAGACTATTAAGTAGTTGTGATGTTAGCAAGGAATCATGGAGGGACGAATATATGACCAATGTATCAGTCACCAGTGCAAAGCAACGATTTATTTGATAAGCAGTAATGACATGGACCAAAGTTTATTCTTTTAATGTCATATTGTCAATGTGAATCAAGCCAAACTCTGTTCCTAACATGTTGCTTTTACATTCATTATATAAACTTTTTATACCTCAGTTCTTCTTTGTTTCTTACCAAGAGAAAAAAACCAGTTAGGGCCAACTCTAATTGGCTCCTGAGATGGAAATTCAACAGACAGGTCAAACCTTCATGAGTATACCACCAGGTCATCAATATCAAAGGCACTGTGGAAAAGAACACACTAATCTCATCCATATTTATCCCCACCCTGGAACTGTCAGTCTAATGCTAATAAGCACAAAGGCTCTACAGTAATTACCTGGATAAATGGTATGGATGGAACTGCAGTTAACTTATTGTCCTGAATGGCATCTCCAGCATTTGAAAGCTCCAATAGATATCAGACATTTCTATATTGTTAAATTTTGTTTAGCTTAGTTGAGGAGAAAATTGAAAGCCTGCTTCTAAATGACTAGGGATTTGATAGTAAAATAAAAATGGTCAGCAAATCTAGAAGTGTAGTAACTGTGAATACTTTCTAAAGTTAGTAAAGAAGATTTAAAGAGGAATTATTTTTTCCTTAACTATGACACCATAAATTATCTATTTTAATAGTTTTTGCTTACGGGTTTTTTATTCACTTGATGGTTGATTTATTTATTTGCTTTTTATTATCATTGATTTACAACAACAGAAACCAGTATTCAGGAATCAATCAACTGAAAAGGTTCTTTTGACCTGATCCCATTATGGTCCTTCTACTTACCTTTTCAGATAAACATTGCTCTTTATTAAGGTGACATTTGACAGTAGGTCAGCTAAGAATGCAGTAGAGAATTTTATAAAACACTGCTACCATATCTAAAACACTATTAGTTATATCAGATTAAAATTCAAAAGAGAAGATTATAGAAACTGTACAAGTTTGCCATCGCAATTGCTACATAATACAACAGTTGCTATATGAAACATAAGATTATGACACCATTGCCCTTCCTTCTGAGAAAGAAGACATCATGGCAATATCTGGGAACCTAGTTCACATCTCAATGAAGAAAAAAATAAGATTGTCTTTAAGTTATAAATTATTAATATTTAGATTTAATATAGCTGCCCTTTCCAATGTATTTTGTGTGGATACAAAATACAATGCTAAAACAATTAAAACATAAAACAAAATGACAAACTAAAAACTATCATTAAAATCATGAGATTATTTCCAGACTTGGATCCAAGGCTAAATATTATAGCTTTTTGGAAGCCCCAGGAGAGAGAGTACATCCATATCTCTGGGGGACATGTTCCCAAAATGCCCATGATAGAGAAGGTGTGTTTCTTCATAATATGACAACCTTTAATAGAAGAGACATGGACCACACCCATTTTTCCTGGGCAAAAACAAAGCAACAATGGCAATTCATTGGTTAAGCACATCCTTACTGCAGAGTATTTTACAGGGAAAAAACCAGCACCTTGAATTGCACCCTGAAGCCCATTGGCAGCCAATGCAGCTTGTGTTGGAGTGGTGACACACAGGCATGATGAGAATTTCCTATTTAACTGGCACTGCTACATTTTGAACCAGCTGTAGCTTCTGGTGGTCTTTAAGGGTAATCTCTTAAAGTGCATTTCAGAAGCCCAGCTGTGAAGTGATCAGTGTATGAATGTCCATTTGTAAGTCCTCTTGGTTGAGAAAAGGTCCAACTTTTCTATCATAGAGACAAGGGCATAAATCTTACATTTTATAAGTCCAATGCTCAAAAACAGTTTAACTTCTCAAAATAAATCTATATGTTCTGAAATTTTTAGATAAACACCATTGATTGCTTTCAGGTAGTTACTGAATCTTATTTATCAATATTTTATATTTTATGTAAATAAACAAAATATAAGAAAATATTTCTGATAACATGCACCTTGAAAGGTAATTGAGTTCTGAAAAAGAAGATGAACAAACATTTCTGTGGTTATCTGGCTTCCAGCTGATGTTATGGTGCTATTGGATGTGAGGAGCAGGTCTCTGTGGCTCCCATGCCAAGTTCTTCCTGTTGGAGGGCTCCAAAAGGAGCTAAGTCCACCCTGTAGGGATGCTGAAGAAAAGAGGGGCGCCCTGAGGTTGAGGAGAGCAGCAATTCTTCTGCTGGACTCAGAGCTTCTTCCTTCTCATCCACTATGAGGAGAAGAGGCAGCCATCATGGCTGCCATGAAGGTGAGACAGCCGAGGCAACAAAGAAATATGCAGGAGCGGTGTAGATAAACAGTGATGAGAGCTGGGTGAGAACATTCCATTTTTATTTAGATTCTAACTTTAAAGAAAAAAAAGAAAGAGGAAAATCCAGGAAAAGAGACTCTTAAAACTATTTATCAACGTGGCAAACAACTAGAGAGAGAAAAATCCTAGACTGGAAAGAAAGGAACTGAGGGGAGAAAAGATAAAGACCTATTAAAACATAGAAAATTGAACTTTTAAATTGGGCAGGCATTGTTTTGAAAATGCATTATAAAATGCTGGAACTATCTACTTGAATCTACTTGAATAGTTGACTTTGCTTCCATAAATTGAACTAAATTTGGATTAATCAAATCTATAAGACTTGAAACAATGCTGAAACCTGAGCTGAGGGTGCCATCTACTGGTGAATGAAATATACCAGACCCCTGCAAGTTTAGAAAAAAATTTATAAGAGAAATAAACAACATCTATCTGGAGGACTATGGTGACACTTACTGCTTACTTTATGATTACTGGAGGCACTATTGTGAGAATAAGGAAGACTCTTAAGTAAAGTAAAGTGACTTTTGATTTGCAGAAGCTTCCTGGACTACTTAAATGGAATTGCTTAATAATCCTGAGATGTAAAGAACTATGATTATTGAACTTTTTGAGGAGTAACATTGGACTGGAATCTATTGTTTTTGGACTTGAGTAAGAGTGGGACTTATTAAATTAAGATAAGATGCTCCATCAGGGGAAATGAGTGAGATTTCAAGAGAAATGGTGTTGATGTTTCAAAGTATTAGGGGTAGTATGGAAAAGAATCACAGAGAGATAAAGAACTTGATGCAAAGCATATATGTGAAAAGAGAAAATATGCTATAACTGATAATGAATGAAGATCAAAGAGTTCAGGAAAGAGAAGAGATAGAAGAAAGAATGGAAGAAAAGATAGAATGGACAAATGAGCAAATAAAGCAAGAAGATGAGAAGGAGAAGGAGATAAATACAATAATAACTGATGAAATAAACCAAGGGAAAAGTACTTTAAAAGATTTTAAAATGGAATTGGATAAACTGGAAGATATTTTTGAAAGGGATACTGGGTTTGGGTGGATACTCTGGAGATCTGGCATCTGAGGAGGATAGAGATGGGAGAAATATTCAGCCTGAATGGTGAACAGATGTTGATAGAGACAAAGATCCAAGAGAGGAGTATGGGAGACAAGCCAAAAATGAATAAGAATTGAAGTATTAAAAAGAATGAGAGATGATGGATAGAAAGGATATATATATAGAAAACATATATATATATATATATATATATATGTTTTCTTAAGTTTTCGTGGGTACTTACATGTATGGTATTCAGCTTTGTTCGGGTATTTTCCCACGTCATTATAGTTGTGCTTTTAAAGTTGCAGCAATGTTTCGGCAGAATCTCATCTGCCATCATCAGGCTTGTGTATTGTTTTCGTCTGTGAGTCAGGCTTTCACAGCCGTTTCTGTTTTAAATTTGGTGCTAGCCTACTGCTGGAAAGAGATGGAAAGATTGGAAGTTGAAAGATGGTATTATTAGGTATGTTTAAATAATAGGAAGATTGGTATTGAATGGCATATTGTGACTTTGAACAACCAAATAATGAAGGACTATGTCTTAATATAAACATGTGTATTAATACTAGGATTAGCAATGGTGAACTGATTAGAAGCTAGAATAGAGGTAGAAATAAGAAATAGGGAGAATATTATGAGATATAATTTTTATATAACAGAATAAAAGTAATAATTTGATGGAAAAGATCAGAGGTTAAAAGATGATATTACCATGTATGTTTATAATATCATTGGCATTAAAATGGAACATTGAAATATTGAATAACTACTCTAAAAATCATGTATATTAAACTAGATTATATAAGTTTGATTAATATAACAACCATTATGATAATCATTATTGATGTTTGTATCAAAATGAATTATACCCAGGGGTCACACTGTTCATGTATTGATATTGATGTTTACTTAAAACTAAAAATCAAATAAAACTTGAAAGAAATATTTCTGTGATTACATGTGAGGAAAGAAATCCATGAGAGGATGGGGCAAGATCTGTGTTATCAAAATTTCAATCTGACCTCTATATGTAGACAAAAATTGAAATTGCTTGTGTTTTTAATTATTTTCAGAGATCTTCCTAGCTATATTGGTAGTAAAAGTCTATATGTGGAAATCAATAATCGTGGAAAAAAGAAACAAGAATTTCCAATGATGTGTCCTGGCTGGATTCATTTGATGTGTCATTTATAATGTTATACATTAGAAAAGTAATAATAATTGTTTGCAGTCATGTTTTAATTAAAACAAATCAAAAGAATAATATTAGAGTGATAATTGTATTAAAATATTTTTTTAAAAATCACAATCTAGGAAATCAACTTGGAATACACAGTGTATTTCCATATCTAAATTATTATTTTAAAAGGGATCAGAGGATGGGTGGTGAACTCTAGTACTGAATATTGGGAACATGTCCTCCCATTTTACAATGAAATATACAAATTACATTTTTCTGTACATCCTTGTTAACAAAATATAATTATATTATCCAACAACAGTAAGGTTTCTAGTCATAAACAAGTCTATGGTGGTTGAACAAGTCTAATGGGACTCAAACATTCAACTGAATTTATTTAGTTAGAATTGAGAGTTGGTTGGTTACAATTTCTAAATGTAAACAAGATAAATTACTGGGGCACAGGAGTCTTAGAAATTCACTGCTGAATCAATAGGATTTAATCTCTGTTAGTGAGGATTGAGTCCAATATAGCTGATCTCCTTATTCCCCTTTCTACTTTTTGGGAAACAAAGTTGTATGTTAGCTTTGTCAGGAATCTGTTTGATCTTCCACTTGGTGCAGAGATTGTCTCCCAGTTGATGTCAGGTTAGCTAAAATCCGCCCATTACTATTGTGGTGTGCTTCCTACATACTTTAGTTAACTGACTAGCAAAAAGTTCATTTATTTCCTCCATTTGGTTATGTGGCCTATAGTATACACCTATGGCAATGTCACCCCCCCTTTTATGTTGATCCAAATGCATTCAAGACAGTTTTTGTGATTGATGTGCTCTATTTCTGTAGTTATTTCTTATATATAGTGCAATTCCACCTCCTCTTTTATTTGATATATTTCTTTTAAATAATTTAAATCCCTCTAGCTGTATGTTCCATTTGTGGGTTTCATCCCACTAACCCTATTCCTGCTATATGCACAATTAATATGTTTTAGTCCTTTCACTTTCTTGTAGCATAGCTTTTGAATTAATACTATATGATTTTGTTTGGCTTCAATTTTATCCTTTTATCTTTTGTAGCGACTTAGCATATTTAATTCCTAAGAACAACATACAGAGACCATGTATCTATCTGAACTGACAGATTTGCACCTGTTGCCAACTGCACGCTGGGCACAAACTACAGGATTAGTTTGATCTATAAAATCCTAAAATATGAGGACCTCATTATTTGAGAAATTGCATTGCCTATATGGCTACTTCACTCAACAGATCCTTTTGAAGATGTTTCCACTTAACTGTCTAGGACACAGAGAAAGCTCTTCATTCTTATGTGTGGAACCCAGACTATAAAATGATCTCTGCAGGAAGGTACAATCAGCCTCCATCTTTTTGCCATTTAAGAAAAAGACAAAAATCTCATCTCCTTTCACAAGTTTTAAGTATTTATTAATTTTAATGATGCTCTTTTACTGTCATGTTTTATATTTGCATTTTGTTTTCATTAATGTAAGATGCCTTGGGTGCTTATGTAGGCAGAAAGGTGGGGGAAACAAACTTATTATTTTAAAAAAATCATTATCCCTGTGTTTTTCCCCCCTGAATCTTCTCCATAAAAATTGCATCATTAAAAATACTTTCCCCAGCATCTCCTATGGCCAATATGCAACATTACAAACAGATGTACTCAGGCAACATTTTATAATGTACAATGCATTACTGGTGGGGTTAGCTCTTCAAAACCTAGTTTAAAGCATTTTTTTAAATAATGATTGTTTGTCTTGGGTATTCAACTAGTGCTAATTAAGCTAATGAATGTTTTCCTTGAAATGCAATCAATTCTCTATTCTTTGGAGAATAATATTTCTAACCCACGCTTTCTTTTTCCAATGGCTTTAACATTGACACCTCTGTCTGTCCCTTTCCTCTATTAACCTTTTATTTTGACCTCTATTTCTTTTCCAGATTTTGACACCGCTCTCTATTTCCTTCTCTTCTTGGCTAGCCTCCAGTTTAAAGAAAATCTGCAGAATTACTTCCTATGAAATCTTTACTCTTAGTTTACTCTGTCCTATTTCCAGTGTAATCTTTATCATGCAAATATCCCTGTTACAGTATTGGATTGATTTAGCTTATTCTAATAAATCTACCTAGGTACGCTTGCTTTAAAATATTATAGAATTCCGGTACTTGAAGATTGTCCTTCATAAAACTAGAAATTGGGCAAGTTCCAAAAAACAGCAGAACTAAGTTCCTAAAAGGTTGAATGTGTTTCTGAAGATTATATTTGACCTTTGTAAAACAGTGTTGTAATAATCTTATGAAAGATTATTCATGTCTAAATCATCAGGATCAAGCCAAGTTGATAAGAAAATAAGTGAATGCATAATATTTGTGGAACAGGTCACTGTCTTAGTGAACTTTGTAGACCTTATTAATGCAATGCTTCTAAAAAAGGGCCCATTGTGATTCATATCATAAAAGTGCTTTTACTGTTCTATAGCCATAATTATGATGTGTACGGATAGCAATTTGGAGATTTTCATATCCCGCTCCAATTTACACAGTGACAACATTCGCTGTGCTTTGGGCAGAAGAAAAACTAATTTCATGTGATAAAATGTCTTCTGTTTCCTAAACTGCTTTATTGTACCCTGAAAACTAGAAACAATGTTTTATAACAATAATGCTAATTTAATATACTGATTAAATTAATTAATATGTCTTGGTTTAATGGGAAAAGTTGTTTATTTCTGAAAGCTAATTTTAAGCTTTTAAAATGGATGCAAACTTTATATTTTGCACTTAACTTGAAGTGTATATTTAAAACAAACAACAAACCTTCTACCTTTTACAAATTTCCCTGCTTTGATCTGATGAAAGGATGGGGGTCACTGTGGGGTTGTATTCTCTCTCAGCCTAATACTTGCTAGCAGTATGGAACGAGAAGCTGCTATTTACTTGTCAAATTACTCAGGGAAAAAGATTGACTCCCTGTGGTCTAATTTTCTTCCAGAATTTCAGGAAGAATAAAAAGAAAGAACAAAAAATTCCCTTACTCACTTCTGTTTCTTTTTGTCTTGGTACAAATCCAGATTGATAAATTTACAAAATGTCCTACCAACATTAGCTTCATTTGTACTACAGATAAAATGTTCTCTGCTACTAAAGATTGACCCACATTCAGATTAATAAGAATATAATAGAATTCTTTATTGGCCAAATGTGATTGGACACATAAGGAATTTTTCTTTGGTGCATATGCTCTCAGTGTACATAAAACATACATTTATCAAGAATCATTTATTATTATTTTATTTAAGTAATAAATACAAAAAAGCACCCAACTGTTTTACATTATCTTTTCACTTTAAAAGCATCCTAAACTTTTTTTGGCTTAAAGATTACTTTTCCAAAATGATTGGAAAGTTTCTATTCCTTCTCTTTTAAAGTTGTTGGAAGTATTTTACACCAGCAGCTTTATTAATGAAATAGATGAAGTCAAAGTCACATGAAAGAAAGTTTAGTATAGTAGCTAAACATTCAGATAGGCATGGATAAAAATGGACGTAGTAAGTAAAAATCAGAAACAGTGAATTTAGAGAGTGATTAATATGGGCATCAAAATGGACTAAGTAGGAAAAAGTTTTTAGTTAAGAAAGTAATATTTCACTAGGGTAATAATGCACACTCTGATGTACTAGATTTTTTTCCTGGGGCCCTTTGAAGCATTAAAAACTCTAATGCCACTTTTAAAACTAAGCAGCAATCTGTTCATAAATCCCTACTTTGTCACTTACCATAAGTATTATTATGTGTTCCAGGCCAGAAAAATTTGGTGAAGGTTTGGGGGATGTTATTCCTTCCCTGAACCTTTGGCCTCAAACATTCTGATCAGAGAAGATGGTATTCTTGGAACAAAGCAGCCAAAGGAAATAACTTATTTTGCCTATGATCATGGGAAATGTCAACATTCTGATTAACACACTGATTGAAAGCAGAACTCTGAGGCAGGTAGATTCCTCAAAGAACATGTTTATTTGATACATCATATCGGCACAACATGTGAAAACTAACTCTAAAAGTTCCCACGGTTTTCACCTAAATAAAAGAGTAAAAATCCCCATCCTAGGTGTCACCGATCACATTGTCCAATGAATATAGCTGGCAGGCTCCTCTCCTCCTTCAACAGCCACCTGCTATAATGACCTGCAGGAAAACTTTTTGTTTTGACTGTTAGCCAGGCTATATATTTCCCCGCTCCCTTCCCTCTCTCAGGCTTCATGGCAATTATGAGGCAGCACAAGATGGCTTCAGCCAGGTTCACTTCAGAGTTGACAGGAAATTTTACTAGAGCTATAATCTAGCTAAATTTCCTAGGCCTATGAGAAAGAAGAACCAGACATTGTTTATTGGATATACATGGAAAATGCTACATATTTCCATTTGTTATATTTTACAGAAGAAAAAATTAAAATATTTTCCTATCCGTATGTGGACTTGTTCCATAAAGACATGTAAATAAAATAATTGACCAAAATGAATTGTATATAATATTAACTTTGGAAGACAATTATATCTTTTAAGTTTATTTGCTACTAAGTACAATGCAAAATTTGTGATGCAAGTATAAATAGAATTGTTCATTTAGAATAAATGTTGTATGACAATTAAGACAAATATTCATGTAGCATCTAGTTAGGTGCATAATTTGCTTTGAATTAATTTCACAATTTGCAAAGGCTCAGAAAGGAACATTCCCAGCTCTATCCGAAATTAACCAGATAAATTTCCTGTTGAAAAAGTATATTTGCCATACAGCTCTTTCTCAAAATAGAATCTCCAGAGTTTCAAAATGTTTGAATATCTCAAAATATTAGTATTTGTGTCGTATTGTGTCATTTAATCTCTTAGTTTAGTTTATCTTTCTAATTGTCCATGGAGATTCTCAGTCACCCAGGTCACGGTTGTCCCAAAGGTGCTTTTTCAAGAGACAACTGGATTTTCTTGTTTTTCTTTGAAGACATTTCACTTCTCATCCAAGAAGTTTCTTCAGGTCTGACTGGATAGTGGAGAATCATCTATCTTCAGCCTAAACATTTCCCCACCATCCAGTCAGAGCTGAAGAAACATCTTGGATGACAAGCAAAATATCTTCAATGAAAAACAAGAAAGTCAAGTTGCCTCTTGAAAATGCACCTTTGGGATTATCTTTATAATTCTATCACTGTATTTCCTTCAGATAAATGCAACAGCTACTCCTATTCCTTCATTCTTTTATCTGAATGTGAAAACCTGTTGGATTAGTTATCAAACTAGAGGTCAGTGCAGCCTTTACCTCATGCCACAGCCAATAGCTGAGCCATAAATATTCCCAGACTTTGATGAGATCTGCTAAGGAATGCTAAGTCTAATGTAAAAGGATTAGGCAATTAATTAATTGATATATTAATTTCAATTTGTCAAATGATAAAAGTAATGTCCTAATTGCATATCAACAGTAAAGCAGCAGTTAATGTTCACTGATCTGAAGAAAGAAAGGCTACACTAGTGTCCTAAGGGGGGGGTGTTAATGGTATTGACAGTGTTGTACATCTCATGATTTCTTCCCTGTTCACTAAACTGATGTGTTGATACTATTAAACTGAAGAACACAAAAAGCCTGAATATTGGTTTCTAGTGGGAAAGTTGCCTGATTTATAGCAGGTTCCATATTTTAAAAAAGAAACAAATTTTTACGCAGTTTTACGCAATCTAAAAACATCTAAGTGTCAGGGTTCCAGAAATTATCCATTCCAATCAATAACTCCAAGACAACCATAATTTCAAAGTGCTTTATTAAAACAGAAACTTGGCACATCTGTGGAATTCTGAAACTAAAGTTTCCTCCCAGACTTCCCACAAGACTCAACCTACACCCACCCCTTTTCTTTCACATCATAAATCATATGAACCAATCACCTTTCAGCTACAATTTTGCTGCACCACAGAGAATGACCTTGAAGGTTTTATGTATCTATTTTGTTTACTGAAAGCTACTCAAACAGTAGCAGTCCCATTCCATCCTCTGCAGCTGTGTGGCAGCTTTTAATAAGGATTCCAAAGCTGACACTGACTGAATAATCAGCTATTTACTTATGTATCATTTGAAATAATACTACTACCATATTTTCCTGTATTACATTTACATAATTAAAAGTCATCTCAATGTACACACCACTTTTCCACTTAATAAGTAAAAATCAGACAGATAGTGAATAATTTCTGCTTAATGAACAATGCCATAATTAGGGAGTTGTGGGAAAGTACAATTCAGACTGGATACTATGCCTCATCATTTAGTTGATGAACTAGATGCCCATTCCATTATCCAAGTATATGGATAATCTAAAAGGTGCACGGCACCATGTATAATGTTTAAGTTGTAACTTTTAAAAAAATCTTATTTTGAAAATGTGGAATGTAATTTACTGTATAACACCTCTGTAGGAAGTTAGCACCCACCCCTCTCCTAGAAAAATGAAATATCCTAGGAAATATTAAAAAGGCAGAATATTTCTCCTAAAAAGAGTAGAAACTCAGAAGCAGAAACTCACCTCAGAGAGGCAGAAACTCAACCCCCCCCACCTTTGCTAATGGGCCATTAAGGCCTAGGCTAGAGTATTCTACATAATAAAGGCCTCTGCCCATCTCACCACCTAGCCTTGAAAGATTGCATCAGCCAGCACTCAGGTGAAGCCATGTGGTCCAGACAAAGCCTAGAAAGTTAGCTAAGAACCCCGCCCCTGGGAGTCTGACACCCAATGGGATACATTTCTTACACAGGAACAGGAAACACTAAAGTGGGGCCCAATAGAGGGTATAAAACTAAGGGTCTCTCAACATCTTAGTCCTTTTCCCTTTTTTCTTCACCCAAGGCATGTGATCCTGTCCACGATTAAACCATTTTTCCAAGTCACCATGTTTCCAGTGTCTTTCTTCTCCACTTGGAACTGAACCCAGAAGGATTATTCTTCCAACACCCCCAAACACAATAAACAAAGTTAAAGACCATGGCATCACTAAGAATATTATGCTGAATGATTTCATAGTATTTGCTTTACTATTTGAATACAATAATCGTTTACAAATTGGAAAAAAAATCAGAAAATAGCTCAATAATTCAGTAAAGTAATAATTTGCTACAATTTTGGAAAAATGAATGTACATAATTCAGTGGAATTCAGCTCCTGGTGAGTGCAAAAATGTAACAATAATACTGGTAGCATTTAAAATATTTGTTCACTAAAATATAGCACCCCGATAAAGATATAATCCAGTATTAGCTGGATCCAGTCACTTCTATGCCTTTTCTTTATTGGCATCTTCTTTCCTAAGAAAGAGGTATGAAAAAAATGATACAGTTAGGGTTTTATAGTTTAATTGACACCAGGACAAATTCCTTGTGTGTACAATCACACTTGGCCAATAAATAATTCTATTCTATTCTATTCTATTCTATTCTATTCTATTCTATTCTATTCTATTCTATTCTATTCTAATGTATATTCTATTTATATTCTATTCTGTTTTTTGTTAAAATGACTGCAAATCAGTTGAATTTTAATGAAAAAAGGTATAACTGTGCCTTAAGAGAACTTGATGATAAGAAACTCTTCACAATATGTCAATGTTTTAACTGATTTCACTGCCAGTGCTATACCATTTTGGTGTCTGAGTGCAAAATGAAAGAAGATTCTTTCCTATAGCTTAAAGTATGTAACCAAACCAAATAGAAATGCTTCTGTCTCTTCATGGACAAAGTGATAAGCCTGTGACAGCTTTGATGTGTCCAAGTTGCTGAGCAATTTTCTGCTTTGGAGATTTGAGGTCTCATGAAGAAGCAAAAGTGTAAACAAAAGAAACCAAACTGAACCAGTTTTACTGCAGAAATAAACACAGCAGTAAGAAAACATCAAATGTTTAACAGTAAGAAATGAAGGCCATGGATAGGTTGATAATGCAAACTAAGCAAACTGGTAGAAGTATAGCTGCTCCTTATTTATATTTAATTGTGTTTAAGAAAAAAAAATTGAGAGTTCTTATTAAAGTTTTAGGGGTAGGTTGGTGGGTTTTGTTTTTGTTTTTGTTTGCATTTCAAAATGGCTGAAAATTGTGCTGCATATCACAGCAATTTTGTTAATGTCTCCTTGAGCTTTTTCCAAGTGTGGGTCTGTCTTGTCACTGTCAGAACTCAGCCAGGTGCAGTTCACTTATTTTCTTCTAATCCTTTTCTGCCTCTCTCTAGTCTTCACCATCTGGGTTTTTTTTTTTCTGTTTCCCTTCCCAAAAAAACCCTTTCTGAGAATCAGTTCTGGTTTTCCCTTCACTACCACACTCCTAGTTTGGTCACTGATTATCAGGACATTACAATGACAGGGAGGATATTCACCTCTTGAGAGCCAAGCACTCATTATAATGCAATTTCAATGCCAGACATACAAATGCTTCTACAAATCTAAAAAAAATTATTTGGAGATATGATACCCAAGAAACAAGCAGGATCTAAATATTCCAGACATCAATATGGCAGCACAATCATTGGTCAAATCATTGTGAATATGATCTGCAGTAATATGAGAAGTATCAAAGAGCTATTTCTTTACCAGATCCTGATAAAGGGCTCAGGGCTACAGCATTCCTGAGTGCCATTATTTACTTCCCCAAACCTCTTGAAGTATAGAATATTTTCCTAAAGGACTCTTTTGGAAGCTTGTAGAGATCCTATCCCAGGAACAAATGACTTTGATTCTTGGTACTGAATTAATAGAGCAAGGGCCTTCAAACTTGACAAGTTTAAGACTTATGGACTTCAACTCCCAGAATTCCTGAGCTAACATGACTGGAGGAGGAATTCTGGGAGTTGAAGTCCACAAGTCTTAAAGCTGTCAAGTTTGAAGACCCCTGTGAGTAATGCCTTTCCATGTAGTTAACAATTTCCTCAACAATTGTCATTCATTTCACAGCTCTGTGTTGCTGCCATAGCTCTCAATAGCTTTTGCCTATGCATACTCTGAGGGGTTTTTCCCCCCCTCTCTCTGTGCATGTGTATATGTGAATGCATGTCCTTGAGACAACTTTTGACTACTGGTAACAGCTGAAGTAGTCTCTATAGTTTTCTTGGCAAGGACTTTTGGAAATTGTTTGACATTATTTACTTCCTAGGACTAAGAGTAAGAGACTAGCCCAAAGTCTTAGCTTGTACTAAGATAGGACTAGAACCTAGAACCCAGGTTTATAGCCTGATATCTTAAGTATTGCCACCTCCTTCTGAAAAATTAAGCTAGACTAAATATTGTAAAACATGAACTCCAGGGAATTGATTGCCAGGTTTCCCTACATATTGTTGCAAAGATCTACTCATACCATGACAGACAAACAACCATACTGTGCTGCTTAGATTGTCTCACAAATCATCTTGAATTAGGCACAGGTAAGTTGATGGGGTTTGTGGGTTCAAGGGAAATGGCAGAACCATTGAATGAATGGTAAAGACAATGTAAGTTTTTGTGCTTGTATAAAAAGCCTTGACAATATTCTTTTTTAAAGATAATTAGTCACCTTTTCCAGTTATTTAGGAAATGTTCTTATTTTGGGGCAATTGCACCATTGAAATATTCAGGTACAGTCAATGATGGTGCAAGAGGTCATTGAAAAGTGCTTAAAAGGCCATGTGGCTTTTGAGTTGCTCATTTCAAAGGAATTCAGTGCTGCTGACACACCCCTGTGACTATTTTAAATTTGAAAAGATCTCATACTTGGTTGACTACTCTTCTGTAATTTTTGAAAACCTATTTTTCATATTGTAGGTCTTACATCTACACCAGGTATTCTATTTCCATTTTCATTATCAATGACAAGTTGAGGCTCTATCCCTCTTCCCTCTATGTAGTTTCTAGGTTTGAAAGACAAGAGACTTAAAAGTCAAGGACAAATTATTTTAATAGACATAGGATTACTTGGCTATATGTTTTTAATTTTGAAAATCTTTCTTAGATCTCAGTATGTGGCAATATCAAAAGTAGATACACACACACACCACCCACATAAATATTACTTCTTCTTTTACTTTCTCTGTGATTTAATGGCATTGTATTTTTGATGGAAGCAGGGAGAAGGAAGAGTTGGGGGTCTGAAGTTGTCTTTTTTGAAATCAAATTAACACAAATTCTATTTGATGCCTTATTTTCAAAAGTTACCTTGAATGTTCCTGAGCTTTTGTCTGTTTCCTTTATCATTTGAGCAAAGTGACATAAAATAATAAGAACAAAAAAAGATCAAGAATATGATAGAAGGTCTGAAGAAAAATAGGTTAACAAGGGAACTGGTTGAGTTAAATCTAATAGTCAGAAGGGAATAATGAGATCAGCCTGCAACAACATAGAAAGATGGGATAAATTATTCTCATTAGTCAATCCAGACAGAACAAGAATAATATGCTTAAACTGAAGCAATGAAAATGTCAATTTAATGTTATTAAAAAACCTTAGCCAAATGAGAATAATATACTAATAGAATGAGCTTCTGAATTATACTATGGAATAGTATTTAGGCAAATATTCAAGTGAACCCCATCCATTAAAGATTGATTTGGAACATAACAGATTAAATAGAAAATTATGACATGAGAGGCACAAATTGGATGACCTTTGTAACTAGTGCCATTTGCTGATTTTAAGACAAGTCTGCTTATATCCATATACTGTAAGTAGGCCAGGAGATGATATATCAAAAAAGAGGAGCAAGACAAGTACTTATATTGGAAACAAGAAAATCCATAGTTAAACCTTAATATAATGATGCTAATGATGCTTAATATAAGGATGCTAAAATCCAGAAATGTTTATCTTAAATGAACAAGCTTATGCACATCTCACTGTAGCTATAGTCTGAAGTTAAAGATTTAAATCTATAACCATAATCATTTACATTAGATATATATGTTTATATTTTATTTTTCCCATTAGCATGGCAATTTTAGTTGTGTGTATTCGGGGGGGAGGATCTTTGAGTCATTGTTGACTCCCGGTGACTACCTGGACAAATCTCTGCAGTTTTCTTGGAAATTTGTTGGAAGGGTTTTCCATTTCCTGCTTCTTAGGGCTGGAAAAGGTCTGACTGGTTTAAGGTCATCCAGTTGTATTTATGCCTAAAGCATGATTAGAGCTCACAGTCTCCTGGTCTCAAGCCTAGTGCCTTAATCACTATGCCAAACTGACTCTGCACTTCAATTTATTCTCACATAAAAGCTCTGTAAGTAATTGAACTGAGAGAAAATGACCAGGGCCCTGGGTGAATTTCCATGGATGAAGTTGAATTACAATCTGGATTTCTCAATCTCAGTCCAGCACAGTACTAAAGCTGTAGAAATATTTTGTTGAATTTCAGCCAACAGAACATACATGCATACTTCAAACCCAAGAATACATCCAGGCACAAACTGAGCAAATGGTATATGCAGTACAATGCAATGAGCCATGTGCAGATCTGTAAATTGGGAAACAAAACAAACCACTTCATAAATGCATGGCACAACATAAGAGAACAAACCAATCAGGACAAGATACAGCAGTCCATCTGCATTTAAAAGACAAAGGGTTCTCTTTTGCAGACAGTAAAGACCACATTTGGGACAGAGAGGACCACTGGTTTGAAAAAGGGATCAGAGAGGCCATCTATGTCAAAATTGAACAGCAAAAGATTTATACGATCTGAAGAGAAATCAGAGTAAACCATTGTTTCGTGTTCTGCCCTCTGGTGCTTTGTAGAATAATTTGAAACCTCTTCTTTGTGGTAGGCCCTCAAATACTGGAATACCCTAATACTAACACTAACCCTATCATATCACCCCCTAATTTTTCTTTTCTTTAGACTAACCAAACCCAAATCATGCAACCGTTCTTCATATTAATCTGATAGCAGAAAGCAATCACATGATAAAGGACTGCTGTGTGATAGTTATTACAGAGAGCTGGCTTCACTCAGCTATTCCCGATGCCTCACTATAATTGGCATGTTGTACCATCCACCAACAAGACCCTAATAAGGACTCTGGTAAGACTAAAGGAGGTGGACTTTGTTTATACGTTCATAATAACTGGTGCACCAACAGCCATGTTATAAACAGATACTGCTCTCCTGATTTAGAGGTAATGACAGTCATGTGCAGACCCTTCTATCTACCTAGAGAACTGACAGTGGTGATTTTTATAACTGTTTACATACCTCCTGCTGCAAATATTAGTACTGCACTTGCATATTTGCATATTACAATAAATAAACAACTTAAGGCTTATCCTGATGGGGCTCATATAATAACTGGTGATTTTAATAAGGCATGCTTAAAGACTGTATTTCCCGAATTTACTCAGTATGTGACATGTGCCACCAGGGGAAATATCACACTTTATCATGTGCTTTCTAATGTAAAGCATGCATAGAAAGCAGTGTCCCTTCCACATCTGGGACTTTCAGATCATTTATCACTGCTCCTTATACCAGCATACACCCCTCACAGAAGGAAAACTAAGCCTGAAATCAAACTCATCAAGATCTGGTTGGAGGGAGCACTTGTTCAGCTGCAGGATTGTTTCTCAAATACTAATTGGAATTTATTTGAACAAGAGGATTTGGAGGAATATACAAAAATTGTACTGTTTTACATCTTGACATGTGTGGATACGGTTACTGTGAATAAGTGCATCTGGATTTTTCCAAACCAGAAGCCCTGGATGAACAAGGACATGCAATTACTTCTCAAGACATGTGATATGGCATTCAGGTCTGAGGACAGGGTTTGGTATAACAAGGCAAGAGCAGAACTGAGATGGGGCATCAAGGAGGCAAAAAAGGACTATAAAAGGAAGATTGAGGACTACCGTGTTTCTCACAAAATAAGGCCAGGCCTTATTTTCTTTTGACCCCTGAAAAAATGGCTAGGCTGTCTTTTCGGGGGTGACTTATTTTCCTCCCCTGCCTAGAGCGTCCCATACGCATGTACCTCACCGCGAGGCCATTCTATCGGCCGATGAAAGCTCCCCGAAGGCAGAGTCCCCAGCTGCTTCAGGGCGTGGCGTGGCTGCCCGTGTCCCCTCGCCTTTAGGCAGTCTCTTTCAGGTGGAAGCTCCCCAAATGCAGTCACCAGCCACTTCGATCGGCCAGTAGAAGTGGCCTCGTGGCGAGCGCGCGCGCGCACACACACACACACACACAAACACACTCCCCTCGCCATGAGGCCGCTTCTATTGGCAGACAAAAGCTCCCTTGAAGGAGCTTGCTGCTTCAGGGCGAGGCATGGCTGCCTGTGTCCCCTCGCCTTCAGGCAGTCTCTTTCGGGCAATGGAAGCTCCCCAAATGCAGTCACCAGCCACTTTGATCGGCCAGTAGAAGTGGCCTCGGGGCGAGTGCGCACACACACACTCCCCTCGCCACGAGGCCGCTTCTATCGGCAGACGAAAGCTCCCTTGAAGGCAGAATCTCCAGCCGCTTCAGGGCAAAGCGTGGCTGCCTGTGTCCCCTCACCTTTAGGCAGTCTCTTTCGGGCGATGGAAGCTCCCCAAATGCAGTCACCAGCCACTTCAATCAGCCGGTAGAAGCGGCCTTGCGGCGAGGGGAGTGTGTGTGTGTGCTCGCCCCGAGGCCACTGCTACCGGCCAATTGAAGTGGCTGGTAACTGCACGTGGGGAGCTTCCATCACCCAAAAGAGACTGCCTAAAGGTGAAGGGACACAGGTAGCCATGCCATGCCCTGAAGTGGCTGGGGACTCTGCTTTCAGGGAGCTTCTATCAGCGATCGGGGTATTCTAGCCTAAGCTACCTGCAGGGCACTCCTAAAGGCAAGTTTTCTCCCCATCCCCCCGCCCTTCCCCCGCCCATTTCTCTTCACCTTGTGTAGTTCTAACGAACGATGTGAGAAATGGCGGGGAAAAGCATGGTTTAAATAGGCCTAAATTTTGGGGGCGGGGCTTAATTTCACCTCATGCCTAGAAATCATGCTGGGCCTTCCTATTGGTGGAGGCCGTATTGTTGGAGAAAAATGGTACTTCACAAATAATGATCCACGATGGGCTTGGCAGGGAATTAAACACATCACTAATTACAGGGGCACAACCCCATATCAATCAATAAGGATGTATCACTGGCAGAAGAATTGAACTGCTTCTTTGCTTGATTCGAACTGAATAGGTCTTCGAACAAACTGCCTCTACAAACCACCAGTACTCAACTGTTCACAGTGTGAGAGGATGATGTAAAACAGGTGCTTAAAGCAGTGAATGTGAAAAAGGCTGCTGGCCCTGATGGGATACCTGGGAAGGTACTCAAAGCATCTGCTGACCAGCTCGCAGGTGTGTTTACAAATATTTTTAACCTTTCTCTTACACAAGCCATTGTTCCATCTTGTCTCAAAACTTCCATTATTATTCCAGTTCCCAAAAAGCCCTCTTTAAATGACTATAGACCAGTAGCTCTCATACCCATAATTATGAAGTGTTTTGAAAGACTGGTTTTAAAATATATACAGGATTGCCTCCCATCAAACCTTGACCCATACCAATTTGCCTATCGGAATAACAGATCCACAGAGGATGCTATTGCCATGGCTCTCCACATTGCACTGAACCATCTGGAGCATAGTGGGAGCTATGTAAGGATGCTTTTCATTGATTACAGCTCAGCTTTTAATATCATCATTCCGGTTACACTGATTAAGAAGTTGCTAGAAATGGGCCTCTCCTCTCACATCTGCTGTTGGATAAAGGACTTTCTTACTAACAGACCCCAAACTGTTAGGATTGGCAGCTATTTTTCCTCCACTCTTGCTCTCAGCACTGGCTCTCCACAGGGTTGTGTGCTGAGCCCTCTTTTGTATTCACTCTACACCTATGACTGCACTCCCTCTTGTCCCACTAACTCTATAATAAAATTTGCAGATTACACCGCATTGGTGGGACTCATATCAGGAGAAGACGAGATGGCCTATAGGTCAGAGGTTCTCAGACTGGTCTTGTGGTACAAGAGTCATAACCTCACCCTGAACATCAAAAAGACCAAAGAATTGATTATAGACTTCAGAAGATGCAAAGCAGAGCCTCTCCCACTATATATCAATGGAGACTGTGTGGAAAGAGTTCATAGTTTTAAATTTCTAGGAACTCATATTTCTGACAACCTTACTTGGTCAGTCCACACTATGGCCACTGCAAATAAGGCCCAACAGTGCCTGCACTTTCTGAGGCTGTTGAAAAAGAGTGGTCTGGGTGAGAAGTTGCTAGTTACTTTTTACCGTTCTACCATCGAGAGCATTTTGGCATACTGTGTAACGGTGTGGTATGCTGGATGCTCTCTAGTGGATAAGAGGATGCTCCAGAGAGTTATAAACACAGCACAAAAAAATCATCAGTTGCTCTCTTTCTTCTTTGGAAGAGATTGCGAAGACCAGACTCCTCTCTAGAGCACTAAAAATCTCTACAGACCATTCTCATCCTGGACATTCATATTTCGAACTATTACCGTCAGGGAGGCGTTATAGGTGTCTTAAAATGAGGACTAATAGACTGAGAAACAGTTTCTTTTACAAGGCAATAATTGCCTTGAATCAAACAATGCATATGCGATTTAGCCCTATGTATATAGTGGCATTTTTAAACTATCTAACTTACTATATATTTTAGATAGATTTTAGACTAGGTTTTTAATTATTATTTTAATTATTTTAATTTTTAAATACTCTATAGTGTGATTGTGATGTGGTGTTTGGAATACCGTGCTGGAGTAGCTTTCTAATTTCATTGTATTTGTAGAATGCAATGACAATAAAGGTATTCTATATGTTTTAGTCTCCAGGCCTTTGATCATATTGTGTGAAGAGTAATAACTATGGAGGCTTTTTCCCTTTTCTTCCTCCCTGCCCCTTTTATTCCTAGGATTGCTTGTAACATTGACTTTCCTTTTAGTTTTGGACTATGAATCTGAAACATTGACTCTGCCATATATTATTAAATGCAACACTTATAAAAAGTGTTGGCACAACACTTCTTGAAATTTTGAAGCACCAACATTCTCAGAAGTTTTGACATGGTTTCTGTGAAGGCTTTGCTTTGCACATGTGTGACCCTTTTGCTCATCTACCTAAAGCCCATTAATCTGACACTATAACAAATAACTTTGTAGTGTCTGTATTTAAAAATATTGCTTCAGTGCATCTGTAAGGCAGTAAAAAAGAAAGAGAAAGAACAAAGAGAAAGATATTAAACATATCTCACTGTACATATACTAATCCTGACATTAATATTGCTAATTTCAAATGTTAAAACAGAAGAAAGACAGTGCTAGACTTATTTGTTCAAGAGATTCTGCTGTATTTTATTGATTTAGATTATTAGAATATGGTACAAGAAGAAGCTACATATTTGAAGACTCAGAGGCCTGTGGGTATGAAGAATCTATTGTTTCCTCTTGCTTCTGCTTTTCAGGGCCTATTCAATGCATGCATTGACTGATATTTTACCTTATCTATTTTGTGTCCCATTTGATTGTTAGGTCTTTTTGTTTCATGTTTCATACATCATGTCAAATGTATATTTATACAATGTTTTAGTTGTTTGGGCCATTTATACCACTTCTTTATTGCACTCGTCTTGGTGGAATGGGAATTCCCGGCTTGATGTAATGTATCTACCTTTATATGCCTAAGATAAGCATTTCTTCTAACACTTTGGTGAGTGACATTACTATTTTAAATGTTCTTTTTCTGTTTATTTGGACATGATTTTTTTGCCATTCTATTTTCTTTTTCTGTGACTGCTGTATATTCAGAAATTTCCTTGTACATTTCTGTTTTAGTTATGCTATTTCCTTAACAGTTTCTAGACATCCTCAGGAGTTTCTGAAGCATACCATCAAGTATTCCTTGAAACAATCTCTTGAGGTCCTAAACACACAGTACTTATGCTTAAATCATTCTCTGAAGTGAAAAGCATCTTTATTTTTACTAAAAGAAATTCTATTAAAGGTTTAAACAGATGAAAAACATATTAAGAGATTACTAAGTTAAGTTTGCATGCCACAGACTTCACGCAGCTAAATAAGACAACTAACTATACCAGTTAACTGAAGTGACTGCAATCTATTTTCCCTTTTTATATTCTTTTAAAGAGTAATATGTACATAAAATATTTGCAACATGAAATATAATTAATTATCAGAAGTTGATATGAGATACCTTCTATGCCCTTTTTCTGCCTAAATAAACTGAGATGTTTTGACCAACATGTCCTGAGTACAGCCCACAGCAATGTTATTCGAAACATTCATATGCTATCCTTTACAAGCTAAACTCTCTAAACTTCCTTGCAGGCCAAAAACACAGTTGCCCACCTCTCATCATATAGGTGATATATAAATATAGTATTTTGTCCACTGTTATGAACTAACATAAACGTATTGTAATAAAGCTTAACAACCTTGATAGAAAAGCAGGCTCGTAATCCTGCACTTTTGATTGGTCCGTGGATAGCGAGCTGGGATTGGTCCTTACGGAGCAACCTGATTGGCTATTAGTGGAACGTCTCTCATTGGGTACAATTTAAACATTTTAACGTAAGTCATTGGTTAATGGGACAGCAGCCAGCCCTATAAAAGAGCTGCTGCTGCCCAGGGTTTTTGCTCCGTTCCTGATTGTTAATAAAGAGTTGAATTTCACTGTTCACAGCCTCATCTCCATTCCTTGCGCCCATGCTCAGAACTTAACACTGGCGACGAAGGTGGGATACGGAGACATCAGAGCTGACTGAGCGCTACAGAGCAACGAACGAAGCACGTGGCTGAAGAAGCACCGACAACGGCAAGATGTCCGGCGGTGCCATACCACCCGCTCCATTTGACCCGGCTAACGAAGACTGGGACTCATATATGGATCAGTTCCAGATGTTTCTGGAGACCAACAACTTAAAGGACGCTACGACTGGCAAGAAGCGCGCAATATTTCTAACCCATTGTGGGCCTGCCGTTTTTAAGATGGCGAAAGCACTTGCCAAACCGGCTGAGGTGAAGTCAATGGATTGGGACACCCTCGCGCCCATCCTACGAGCCCACTATGCACCCGCTGTGCCAACACTGGTGCGAAGACACGAATTTTACCAGAGGGACCAACGGAAAGGCGAGAGCGTTGCAGATTTCATTGCTGACCTCCGGAACCTGGGTGGCCTCTGTGGGTTTTCAAACCTCGAGGAAGCTTTGCGAGACCACATAGTTCTGGGATTAGATGATGACACGGTGCAGAGCAAGATCATGGCAAAGGGGGACATCGATCTTGCCGATGCCATCACAGACACTACTGCAGCAGAAGCAACCAGGAAGTCGGCCAGCCGAATGCGCCGCACCAACGCACCGCTCCGTAAACTCGCGAATGATACCTCGCCTCGTCCAGAGAGGCCCTTAATGACGGCACACCATGAGGACCTCGAATCCACATCAGATAGTGAAGAAGAAGAGGTCAACCGGCTCCGGTCCGAATGCGACCAACGAGAACAACGAACCCAAAGATTTCCCCACCAATGCGCGGGTTGCGGGGCAAACCACCCGCGATCAGATTGCAAATTCCTCAACGCGCTCTGCCGTTCCTGTGCGAAGAGGGGCCACATCGCAAAGGTCTGTAGAAGCAAGCAAGGACCCAGCTCAATCCAGAGGGAGAATAACTACCGCCAGACCACAGGAAATCGTCCTGTGAGCCGGGATCACCTGAACCACCAATGGAACAACCACTCCTACAGAAATAAAGCTCCTGCCACTTCAACGAGACGAGAAGAGACACACCAAACCATTACCATCGGCCACGCTTCATCCTTAGATGCAAGAAAGATCCGAGTAAGGGTCACCATCGAGAACCAACCTTGCATGATGGAAGTCGACTCAGGGTCGTCCCTCTCGATGGTTTCCTGGAAGACCCTCAAACAGCTAATCCCTTCCATCCGTCGTCAGGATCTCAACCCCCAAAGAATCATACTCAAAGATTACCAGGGCAACAGAATTCCAGTCGTCGGCTCCAGCCTAGTCCAAGTCTTCTTCAAAAATCGTATCGCATCACTACCACTGACCGTCGTCGATCGCGACTGGCCTAGTTTGTTAGGCCTACAATGGTTCGCCCTGCTCGGGATAGAGGTAGCCGGCGTTCACCAAGCCGAGAGCGACAACTGGGAAGAATCTCTTGTCCAAGAATTCCAGGACGTTTTTTCAGAAGAGCTAGGCAAGTACAAGGGGACCCCAATATCGTTTAGCCTTAATCCCGAAGTAACTCCTATCCGCCTTAAGCCTCGTCGGGTGCCGTTTGCACTCAAACCAAAGATCAACGAGCAGCTCGATAAATTAATAGCCCAGGGTGTTTTAGAATCAACTGACCACGCCCATTGGGAAACCCCAATAGTAACACCCATCAAACCGGATGGGTCGTTAAGAATTTGTGGGGATTACCGGGCCACTTTGAACCACGCACTTCAACAGAGTGCTTACCCGGTGCCGGTGGTTCAACATGTTCTCCACTCCCTGGGTGGCAGGAAAATATTCGCCAAATTGGATTTAGCGTAGGCATACCAACAGTTACCCGTAGATGCGGAAACTGTGGAAGCACAAACTATTGTTACGCACAGAGGCGCCTTTAAGTGCAATAGACTCCAATTTGGAGTGAGCGTAGCCCCGGGAATTTTTCAAAGCCTGATGGAGAGACTTTTACAAGGCATAAAAGGAGTCGTGCCATATTTTGATGATGTGTTAATTGCCGCCCCGAATAGAGAAGTTTTAGAAAGGCGTCAAAGAATGGTTCTCCAAAAATTCAAAGACGCCGGCCTCAAGGTTAAAAAAACTAAATGTCAACTGTGTACTGAAAGGGTGGAGTTCCTTGGATACCTTCTCGATAGTCAAGGAATCCATCCCTCTGATAACAAGCTAAAAGCAATAAAAAAAGCCCCGACACCTAAGAATAGAACAGACCTCCAAGCCTTCCTGGGGCTCATTAACTTCTACAACATCTTTGTGCCCCAGAAGGTGACTGTAGCTGAGCCCCTAAACAGACTTCTCGACAAAGGAGCAACCTGGGTCTGGGGACATCAAGAGGAACGCGCTTTCCGACAAGTGAAAGACTTACTAACTTCCGACGCTGTATTAATGCAGTATAATGAGACTTTACCTTTGACTATTACATGTGACGCTTCACCGTTTGGAGTAGGAGCAGTTTTAAGTCATGTTTTACCGAACGGAAATGAAGCACCTATTGCGTTTTTCTCACGTACATTATCAAAGGCCGAAAGGAACTATAGCCAACTCGATAAAGAGGCTCTTGCTGTTGTATCATCTGTAAAGCGTTTTCATGAATACGTGTATGGACGACCATTTACTATAATTACGGACCACAAGCCATTGCTTGGTATTATAGTGGGAGACAAACCAACCCCCTATATATTATCGCCAAGAATGACTCGCTGGTCAGAGTTCCTAGCTGCCTACAATTATCTACTGCAACATCGCCCGGGGAAAGCCATTCCCCACGCTGATGCTTTAAGCCGTTCCCCACTTCCGGAAGCCGTCAACGACCCAGCTCCAACCCTCTCGACACTCTAAATTGAAACGCTACACTCGCCGCTGCTAACGGCAAGAGACATTGCCATCGAGACTAAATGGGACCCTGTCTTAGCACAAGTTCTCAGCTGGGTCGAACGAGGATGGCCACTCGACCAACTCCACGACAACTTCGCGCCGTTCAAAAACAGGCAGACAGAACTTTTCTCCCAGAAGGGCTGCATTCTCTGGGGAGATAGAGTCGTAGTCCCAGAGAGGCTACAACAGGCAGTTTTAGAAGTACTGCACGATGGACATCCGGGCATTGTGCGTATGAAGGCGCTCGCACGGAGCTACGCGTGGTGGCCGGGCATCGACAAACAAATCGAAGCCTGGGTAACCACGTGTCGGAAGTGCCAAGACGTCAGCAACGCCCCACCTAAAGCGACGCCAACCGAGTGGGAAATCCCTCGGGGTCCGTGGTCCTGCATCCACATTGATTTTGCGGGACCCACCAAAGGACACACTTTTCTACTAACAGTAGATGCCTATTCCAACTGGCTAGAAATACATAAAATGAAGACAACCACAACTGAGTCAGTCATTAACAAATTGCAACGCATGGGTTACCAGACGTTTTAGTTTCTGATAATGGGCCCCAGTTCACCGCTCTGCTCTTTGAACAGTACCTAGCAGACCGGGGCATCGGCCATGCACTAACCTCACCGGCACACCCTGCGGCCAACGGAAGGGCGGAGCGAATGGTACAATTCGTCAAAAAAACACTACAAAAAATGGATTCTGGAGACATCGACGACAAGCTGAACCGGATCCTGCTCCTTCAACACATCACCCCACACAGCGTCACGAATAAAACACCTGCCGAACTGTTAATGGGACGAAAACTTCGCTCCCACCTCGACCGTCTACATCCTTCTTATTCACCAGAAAAACCCTTCGGGTCTAGCGGGAAGTGCCGCGAATTCAAGGTAGGCGACTTAGTGTTTGCTAAAAATTTCTCCGGCGACCCATTGTGGGTCCCTGCAACCATTACCCAAACCACCGGCCCCAGATCCTACCACCTACAGACTAATGACGGGAGAACTTGGAAACGCCATATAGATCAGCTTCGCTCCAGATTGCCACCCATTCCCGCAACTCCCCTTATTCGCAAACTGAGGGGGGAGGGAATATCGAGGAGACTGAAAACGGAATAGACAATGATGTAATCAGGGAAACCCAGCATCCAACCCAAAGAAGCGCGCCAACTGAAGAAGAATCAGGGAGCGGGGTAGCTTCGCCGCGGGGAAATACCACGAGGGAGGCAAGCCCACGGAACCCGGAAGTAACTCTTGGGGACTGGGATAACAACAATAGCAGCCGCGCCGAGTCCTCCCGCACTGAAACGGAACCACCCATACCTGAAAAACTTGGAAGCGTTCCACCGGAACCAGACTGCAGACAGAAACCGGTGGAACAGCGAAAATCAAACAGGCAGGTGAAACGACCTGCATATCTACGCGACTATATCACCACATCCCTCAAACGGAACCTAGGGGGGAGGGGTGTTATGAACTAACATAAACGTATTGTAATAAAGCTTAACAACCTTGATAGAAAAGCAGGCTCGTAATCCTGCACTTTTGATTGGTCCGTGGATAGCGAGCTGGGATTGGTCCTTACGGAGCAACCTGATTGGCTATTAGCGGAACGTCTCTCATTGGGTACAATTTAAACATTTTAACGTAAGTCATTGGTTAATGGGACAGCAGCCAGCCCTATAAAAGAGCTGCTGCTGCCCAGGGTTTTTGCTCTGTTCCTGATCGTTAATAAAGAGTTGAAGTTCACTGTTCACAGCCTCGTCTCCGTTCCTTGCGCCCATGCTCAGAACTTAACATCCACCTTTTTTGTATTTATGCTACAGATGTCTTAGAGCTTCTAGAGAAAGCAAAATGGTAACCAATTCGCAACCCAGTCACTGCTTTTTTGTGAATCAGTCCACAAATAAAGGAAGAAAATAGAAATTTACTCCGCTGTCACTGCTATCATAAGCCTTACCCTTATAAAAACTGCTAGAAGTGTTACAGGTAATCCTTGACTTATGACCACAATTGATCCCAAAATTTTGGTTGCTAAATGAGACATTTGTTAAGTGAATTTTGCTCCATTTTACCACATTTCTTGCCACAGTTGTTAAGCGAATCACTGAAGTTGTTAAGTTAGTGACACAGTTGTTAAGTGAATCTGGCTTCCCCATTGATGTTGCTTGTCAGAAAGTCACAAAAGGTGATCACGTGACCCCAAGTCACTGCAAAAATCAGAACCAACTCAGTTGCCAAGTGCCTAAATTTTGATCATGTGACTACGGGGATACTGCAATGGGCATAAGTGTGAAAAATGGTCATAAGTCACTTTTTTCAGTGCTGCTGTAACTTTGAGTGGTCACTAAATAAACTGTTGTAAGTCAAGAACTACCTGTATTTTAAAAAGCTGACAAATTAACCCTACTCTTTCTCTGCCTGGGGTCTATTCATAAGACTAAGTTACCAACATGAAAAAATAAGTTTGAGGACTAGATTGTTCAATTTTTACTCCTTTGGCTTATGTCTTACGTTGTTTTCCTGTACATATTCTCCCTCCCTTTCCTCCTCTTTCCCATCCTCTGCAAAATTCAACCAAACTTCTTCATAATACTTGCCCTCTAATAGTTTATAATTTATTCCAGTATCATGGTGCTTAGATGAAATCAATGGCTTAGACAAGCAGTGATGTAGGAATGGCAGCAGATATTTCTCTTCCTCCAACTTACTATTACTGAGAAGCTGGAAATAGTAAGATAGTCAATATCTGTAACCTCAATTGTCCTTCTGAATGAGACTATACAGGGAAGAAGAAAATAGCTAGAAAAACTTGGTTAATCTTTAAGCAACTGGGAAAAATTCTCAACCATGTGATGCAGAATGTTAACAAATCTATCTTGTGGCATTTGAGAGCAATGCAAAGTTGGCAGAAATACAAAGTATTGCTAAGTACAATATTTGCAATTGCCTGTCATTCTAAAGCAGTCCTAAATACCATTGGTTTCAGTTGGACAAAGTTAATCTTTTGGTTAATGCTTTCCATTGAAATAAATGGGGCTCAAATATTATGAATATGCATCGTATTAGATCCATATTCATCAAAAATATTTCTAGGATTCTTGGTTTCATTTACATTTAATATAGAAATAAAATGAATGCAAGTTAGTTTCATTTGTCTGCTTGCATTACATACTGGCTGGATTCAGGCCTAACGCTAAGTCTTGGTTTGCATAAGCCATAATACTGAATTCTACATGCTGGAATTCACACTACATGCCTTAAACTATGGTTTGTATACAATAGTGACTGTATTAACACATTGCACCAAGGTATAACTAAGCAAACATTATAATGGCTTAATACAAAGTGTGTTTCTAATAACTAAGAAATAATTGTGTTTTTCAATGCATTTAACTTAATTTGAGAGGCAGGATATTATTATTACTACCATTAGTCTGCTTTGACTTCTGAAACATATTTCTAATGATATGATTAGAATGGGTAATTAGAGTTGAGCTACTTATTGTTACTTTTTCTTGTGCAAATCTTAAAGGTCACTATGGAGTTAGTTGATACAAAGAGCAGCAATTTGAATCCCAACATTCTTTAATCAACTGCACCTGCTTTCTTGAAGGTTTTGCTTCCTTAATCCCATACAGGAGATTATAATGCTAGTAAAGACTCTTTTTATTAATAAAGAAACAACTTCCATTTCAGGTTAACAAAAGGTCTTAATCAGTTTGCATACAGGATACTGTTACATGTAATGTATATTGGAAATAATGTTCTTAAAGATAGAGTCACAACAGAATTATCTGAAAAAATAGTGTTCTTCAACCCAACAAAGTCAAGGCCAAATAAACGATATTTATATACTTTATTCTTTATTGTGTTAATCAAGTTCTTTATCCTTCTGCTCTGGTGCTTTCTTGGCACTTCCATTATCAACAAAGGAGTCTGCATCAGGAAAATCCAATTATTTGAGCCAGGAGGCTTACTAAATCCATTTTAAAGCTCTTTCTGTTATGATTTACATAAACTTGGAAAGCATACATTCATTTTTGTCATTTAATTGTAAAGCTAATTACTTTGAAGAAATCCTGTATGTCAAAAAGCTAAAACAAAACTATCTGCAACTGTTAAATATGACCATGAGTTATGAGTAAGCAACCCTATTCATAAGGGAAATATATTTTAAGAACAAAACCAGGCTCCTTTAAATACTAACTCACATAATAAAATTGAGTTCTTCTCCTTTCAAATACTTAAATACAATTTATTTTACTATTGTAAATATAATTGTACATAGCATGTTAAATTTCAATAGTTTATAGAATTAGCCTGGTAGCCAAATCATGTAATTTCTTATTAACACATCTGATCTTTTAATAAGATATAGTTCATCTTCTGATAAGTTATATGTATTGAGTTAATCCTCATATAATCAGAATTATATGGTTGGCAAATTAAAGGTATAACCTGAACTTTAGTAGCATCTAAATTTACATTTCTTTATGTAAAATATGTTTTTCATTTTTGTACTTACACTGTGTAAATTACACAAATTGAAAACAAAATGTGAAGGCAAGATTAAAGATCTTTGGAGTTTGGCGATATTAATGTTATGTACAACTTTATATACCTTCTGGTTGTGTGCCAGATGCTTCCATTCCTGGACCATGCCTTCCTGTTCTCCCATTTGGACTATCGCAACATGTTCTACATGGTACTGTGTGATAGAATGTGCATCTGGAGAACTGGTGGAAAGAGTTTTGGCAACACATATATTTTTCCAGGGAGAATACAGTAACTCTAATTCTAGAATCTTTCAGCATGTATCTATTATGTTAGAAAGCTTTAGTTTGGCAAGATTCTGTCCATTAGGTGTAAGCAAGAAAATGATTGGATTCAGTTGGATTTTGCTGTCTTTGGGCATCAAAGACTGCTCTTGAGCAGGGGTCCCCAACCACCGGGCCGCGGACCAGTACCGGGCCGTGGAGCACTCTCTACCGGGCCGCAAAGAATTTTTTTTTTTAAAAATGGCGGCTTTCTTCACCTTCGGTGAATGCTGCTGGGATCAGGGATCAAGGACACAAATGAAAGAAGGGGAGGGAGGAAGCAACCGAAGCCTGTCCTTCTCTCTGGGTCAGCTCTCTCAGTCTCTCTCTCGCTCCTCCACCAGCACAGGAAGAAACTGCTTCAAAGAAGCAGGGGGGCTTTCCTGTCGCCGAAGCGCCCGTTTCTCCCCACCCCACCCCGTCCGCCCGCCCGTGCGCCGCCGCGCGCGGGGATTCAACCCAGTGCTCCGTTCTGCCTGCCTGCCTGCCTTCGTTAATGGTTGAATCGGAACAGCTTCGCTGAGTAAAAGAGCGAATAGTTATTATTCTCAGCCGAAGCTGCTCCCAAACAACCAGAAACTAAGGCAGGCAGGCAGGCAGGCAGAACGGGACACTGTGGATTGAAGCGGGCGGGCGGGGTGGGGGTGGGGTGAAACGGACGTTTCGGAATAGCTGCGGTGACAGGAAAAGCCCCCTCCTTCTCTCTCCCCCTCCTTCTCTCTCCCCCGGGTCCTTGCAAAATTTTCTGCTTGAAACCGGTCCCTGGTACAAAAAAGGTTGGGGACCACTGCTCTTGAGGACCATTCAGAGCTTCAGATGAACAAGTTATAAGTTATGTCAGCTATTTGGCACATGTAATATATGCTATTGTATCAGATATTTATAGTTTTGTAGACAAAGTACTTTTTATTCTTTCTTACAATTTTTCTCTCCTATACACACTATAAAAGAAAGACTCAAGCAGGGAAATGTAGTTATACAGTGAGATACACATGATAAAAAGTAATCCAGTTTTCTAATATTTAACTCTTTAACCCAAAAATATTTTGTCTATTTTGTACCATCAAATTTTCTCTCTAGTAACTTTTGCCTTTGTTTTTAAATTTCTGCTTTTTATCTCTTTATACTGTAACTATGTATTCATGTAATTTAAAAAAAAAAACAGATTTAAACAGAAATCTATAAAGTTCAATCATATCATAGGATGCAAGACATTATGTTTAATAGTTGATTTCCAGCATCATAAAGATTCAGATTAGTATTATGTAAATAATAAGCCACATCATTGATATCACTGAAGAAACCCATCCTTGTTGAATCTATTAGAGTCTATTAGAAGGTCTATTAGAAAGAAAATCATAAATTCTTTACCAATGCTTTGATAGTAGTATATTAGTTCAAAATTTAAAATAACTGAGGTGCTAGAGTTCTTGTAACCCATAATCTCAACAGAACTCCTTAGAAAGAGGTCTATATGAATCAAGCTTGGTAAAGAATCAGTTTTAGACATCTATCTCACCATTGTGTTTACATTCTTGTCTCAGATTGTAAGGGTTGCTATTGATATTTCATTTAGCAAACCAACAAAGATTTATAATAATATCCAATTAAACAGAAAACAGTTTTTTAAAATAATGATGAAGAGTAGAAAAATCAGATGGGACCAATAGTTTAGGCCAGGGATCTCAAAATGTGGCAACTTTAAGATTTATGGTCTTCAACTACCAGAGTTCCTTAGCCAGCCATGCTGATTGGAGAATAGATAGGGACAGAGCCAGTCAAGGTGGTATATGCCACCATTCTCCAGAATGATCAGAACCTGCTGAATACCACCTCTGGTGTAAAGGGATAGGGGTATGGTGCTTTAAGCTGCTATTTCCTTTTTTTTGCCACAGAAAGCCATCCCTAAACAATCCAGCAGCCAGACTGTTCATACCTTATGTCAGCAGTGGAAGCAAGAAGATGGCAGTGAAGAAAAGCTGGGACAGCAGAATACAAGTTAACATGGCTGGGATTGTTAGAGCAACTGGGATTTGACTGGGATGGCTGTAGCTTCCTGGGCAAGCAGTTCTGGTGCTATGCAATTCTGGAACTGCTTGCTGCCTGACAAGGTTGGATACAAGGGGATCAAAAGGACATAGGCAGGGGTGGGATTCTACCAGTTCGCACCTATTCACTAGAACCAGTTGTTAACATTCTAAGAAGTTCAGAGAACTGGTTGTTAGAAGAAACTACTGGCCTAATCCTTTAAGGAAGACAGGAAGGAAACATTCTGGTGTTGCTTACAGAAACTGCCGCTCCGTTAATCCTTATTACATTCTTGGCAGGAGTAGACTTCCTGTCTCAGGAACGTCTCTGGAGTTTTTTCCCCCTCCTTTGCTGGTACGTTGCTTGTGTGGAGTAACCATTCAAAGTTACAATGGCACTGAAAAAAGTGACTTATGACTGTTTTTCACACTTATGACTGTTGCAGCATCCCCACAGTCATGAGAGGCCAGGCGAGGAGATGCTTGCCTCGATGTGAGTGATATTGAGTTGGCCATGCCCAGCCAATAACATGACAACCAAACCACGCCCACCAACTAAGCCACGCCCACAGAAACAGTTGTTAAAAAATTTGAATCCTATCCCTGGACAGAGGGAAGAAAATACCGTATATACTCGAGTATAAGCCGAGTTTTTCAGCACATTTTTTGTGCTGAAAAAGCCCCCCTCGGCTTATACTCGAGTGAGCAGATCCTGCCATGCCGGGAATATTTGGACATACAGATGAGGAGGAGGAATCCAGTTTTGAAGGATTTTAACTCTTGTGTTTTAGCTTGCTTGCTGATTGAGCTAAGGTTTTTGTACTTTTAAAGTTATTGTTGATACCATATTGGTTTTGTTGACTCTCTTTTCCACTTACAGAGTTAGTTTACTGTTTTTCTTTGAAATAAATATTCAAAAACATTTAACCTACTGATGCCTCAATTAATGTAATTTTATTGGTATCTATTTTTATTTTTGAAATTTACCAGTAGCTGCTGCATTTCCCACCCTAGGCTTATACTCGAGTCAATAAGTTTTCCCAGTTTTTTGTGGTAAACTTAGGTGCCTCGGCTTATATACGGGTCGACTTATACTCGAGTATATACGGTAGTTGGGTGGGGTTAGTTGGATGCTGTATTTCATTTTAATGAGATTCGGGACTGGGAGAGATCAAGCCTGGAATGGCTTGGTTTGGGATGGTGCTCAGCTATAAATGATAAGCTTACATTAAAGATGACATGCAGTCACATGACATTTGCTTTACAGCTACATCACCTAGTGAACAAAATTTGAGTTCCAATTGTGACTGTAAATTGAGAACTACTAGACAGTACAATAAATGACTATGGGGACAGAGGAAAAATGACCTCTAGTAATATTGCAAGAGTATTCTGAATAGAATTGGATTTATTTACACCAATCAGTTGGTTTTCCCCACATGCACAGTCAATAATTCAAATTGGCCTGATTCAAAAACCTAGTGGAACAAAAATCAGTTTGTATTCATTTTTTGAATCGATTCATACATCTACTCAGAACAGTATTCTGAATTAATTTCAATAATATAATTAGTTTTAGTTTTCTGAAAACTGAAGTATTTTCTCTAATGGGTAACTGATCTTTAAGGACTGGTTATAGGGAAATCGTTTTACTTAGTTCTTTTTTATAGTAAGGACTCAGAACTGACTTCAAGTGATTCTACAGTATACTTTCCAAACATTACAGTGTAATTACTGAACTTAATACATGGTTAATTGTATTAGCTGTAAAACTCTACTGATGCGTATTGTTTCTGAAGATGAAAAGATCCGTAGCAATAAACATCTTTCACAATTACTGACTCTGGTCCACATTTTGTTAACATTTGTTTGCCATTTTCTGTCTTTATCTCTTACATACAAACATAGCTATCATAAAAGTTATTTAAATAATCTAAATCCTCTTTAAACTTTTCCCATTTTTCTTTTTTTAAAACCACTAATATGATTTATGATAAGCTATATTCTACTCTTGTAGAAGTTTTCTTTCTGCCCATATGCATTTAATAATCATTCACGTGCATGCATTCACTGAATATCTAACTTGCCCTATATTTTAATAGTCCTTCTGCAAAATTGGATTGTATCTCTATAAATATTTCTCTAAGTTAATTACTAAGTAATATTAATCTCTAAATTGCAAGCCCTGCAAAAATGAGAGATTATTTTGCTCATTTCTTTAGCTAAAGGTTAGACTTTGTATTTTGCGTTGACATGCATATCCTATGTATGTTGTGGGTCTCTGTTAGGGTTTGGGGATTAACCCCTAGCAGAGTATTGCAGCAGTAGTCAAGCCAGGCAGCCAAACGAGAGTGGAAGGGCCCCAGAGTATACACACACTGAACACAAACACTGTTTGTAGTTTAAATAGTTTTTAATCCATTTAGAATTTAAAGCATTGTCATTCAGTCCATTTGTCATTCACTATATTTCCATCCAGTAAGACTCACTATTACAGTCCAAGTTAAGAGTCCTTACAATATCTTTATCAGCCGATAAAGATATCTTCTCCTCCTCCGGTGCCTCTCTCCAGAGAAACAAACGCTGGATATTCAGCAAGACGCTCAAACAGTAGAACAGTTGAATTCCGCAGTAAATCAGCAAACAGTAGCAGACAGGATCATCTCGGTCACAGGCACAGTACAAACAGTATTCACAGTTAGTCACAGTAAGCTTTCCAGCTTCTAATGCTTCCTTATATTGTAACTTCTAACCGCACCCTTAATCGGCTAATTGCCTGCAACATTATGCTTAAAGTGATAAGCACTTAAACCATGATATCTAAGTTTTATATATTTATTCACCCAAACCATATTTGGTATCAATGTTATACCTAACATACTCCCCTTTTGGGTGAAATAAATATATAATACCTTTACAATCTAATCCCATCGTTTTCACAACTCTCCTGGTGCTTACTGGCACCTTGGGCTTTAGTAAAATTATCAGCTAAATTGTCCTCCGACATACAGTACTCTAGCTGAATCATCTTACTTCTTACAGATTGTCTCACGTTTAGGTATCTTAGATCTGTATGTTTGCTCCTTGTTTTTACTGCAATATTTGTGGCCATTTGAATTGCTGCCTGATTATCTTCATGTATAATTATAGGATAATCCACAGTTATACCTATATCAATTAACATTTGTTTATACATTATTAATTCTGTACATAACAGAGATAAACAGGAGAATTCTGCCTCCATAGTAGACAAACTTATATGCTGTTGTCTTATTGACTTCCAGCATATTAATGTCTTACCCAGCATTATGGCTGTTCCTGAAGTCGACTTTCTAGTGTCTCTTTCTGATGCAAAACTAGCATCTGCATAAGCACTCAGAATTAAATCACCTTTTGGCTCTAAATACAATGAATAATTCATTGTCTTTTTAAGATATCTTAATATCCTCTTAGCTGCATTCCAGTGTCTTTCACACGGTGCAGAATTGAATCTAGCCAACTGATTCACACAGTACGAAATATCTGGTCTAGACCAATTACTTATATAAGTCAAACTACCAATTAAAGATTGATAAATCACCTTATCAAACTCCGGGCTTTGTTCATCAGTGTTGCTAAACTCCTGACTCATTGGAGTCTTAGCTGGCTTACAAAGCTCCATCTTGTAATCTTTTAGCAATTTGCTTATCTTATCTTCCTGAGATATCTTAAAACCTTTCTGTGTTTTCTTTATATTCAAACCGAGATACTTCTTTATCTCCCCTAATTGCTTGATCTTTATTCTCTTTCCTAATGATGCTATTATTTTATTTGCTTCATCATTAGTTTCAGTTATCAATGCAATATCATCTGTGAACAACAATAATAATGATACTTTCCCATTTGTCTCCCTCTTAAACAGACATGGATCGGCTAAACCAGCTTTAAATCCTATATTGTTTAGTTCCTTTACAATATACTGGTTCCATTCATAGCCTGATTGTTTAAGACCATAGAGGCTTTTCTTTAACAACCAACAATCATTATTATTCTTATTTTCACTTTTAATACCAACAGGTTTTTCATATAAATAGTATGTTTTAATGGGGCGTGCAAGTAAGCAGTTTCCACATCTAGATGGTTAACTATATAGTTTTACTAGCTGCCCACACTAAAGCTGCCCTCAAGGTTGCTGCCTTAAGACTAGGTGCAAACACCTCATCGTAGTCATTGGCATTCTGCCTAAAACCTTGGGCTACTAACCTTGCCTTATGGATTAAATTACCATCTTTATCTGTTTTTACCTTAAATATCCATTTGCAGCCAATGGACTTCTTACCTAATTTGGCATTCTCATACACTTTCAGATCTCTTAATGAATTCAGTTCCTTATTCATTGCTGCATACCAACTTTCTTTTTCCTTAGTAGGATACTTTTTAATTTCTTCAACAGAATTAGGAACTTGATTAATCTGGCACACTGTGTTAGCCTGGTACCTATCAGGCGGTCTAGATACACGTGTAGTTCTTCTGGGAATTACAGGGCTTACAGGAGGACTTTGTTGAACTACTACCTGTTCATCTTCCTCATCCTGTTCAGCTATTGAATCTATTTCTTCCTTTATGGGCACTATTTCATCCTGTATTTGTCTCTTTACTTTATTTTTAAAGTTACAGGGATAACTAATGGGATTTCTATAGGATTCAATAATTACATCTTTATTGGCATCCTGTTCTAATTTCTCCCATCCTTCATGTTCTAGAAATTGGGCACTAGCACTACATAACACTTTAGATGTGCCTTTCTCCCAAAATCTATATGCCCTATGGTTTGCCTGATAACCAACGAAGAAAAATCGTTTAGCTCTATGTTGCCCTTTTTTTCTGAGTTGTGCAGGAATATGCACCCATGCTGGTGCACCAAATGTGTGCAGGTAACTTAGGTCAGGTTTCCTGCCATGCCACCTGGTGAATGGTATTTCACCTGTTGTTGTGTTAACAACGTTGTTCAATATGTTATTAGCACACATTGTAGCCTCCCCCACAAATAATCAGGTAACCCAGAATCATTTAACATTGTTCTAACCATTGCCTGTAGTGTTTGGCCTCTTCTTTCATTAAAAGCGTTATGTTCTGGCCTGTATGGAGCAGACTTCTTATGCTCTATTCCAGCTACCTTAAGTCTGTTCTGGAATTTGTTATTAATAAATTCCGACCATTATCTGTCACCAGGGTTATCAGTTGCCGTTTAGACTTTCTTTCAGCAAACTTAAGCCAATTGAAAAATGTTGATATGTTTCAATTTTGCTTTTCATTAAATAGCAAAACCCATATCTAGAATAATGGTCCATAATGCTCAGTATATATCTAGCACCCCCATACTGGGTTTCTTTGGACCTATTATGTCTGCAAATACTACTTCTAAAGGTTCTTTTGTTTTGAAACCATTTAGCCTATTTGCAGGCAATACCTTGCTCTTATCTTCACAGCAAACATTACAATGCAAATATTTATCACAAGGTTTTAACCTTATTCCTTCAGATAACTCAACTGTACGTTTTAGCATTTTAAAATTTACATGCCCCAAACGCCTATGCAATAAATGGATACATTCATTATGAGGCTTTATATTATTAAATACAGTCTGTGCCTCCCCTTTCTTACTATTATCTAAGACATATAATGTTCCATTTAAAGCTGCAGTTACCCTTTTGTTATCTTTTTCAATTATGCAATTATTATCCTTAAAAGTAATTACATAACCTAATTTATCTAATACCCTTACTGAAAGCAAATTAAACTTTAGTTGCGGTACATACAACATTTTTATATCCTGGTTTATGCACGGACAATGTGCAAGACCTTCACCTTTCGCTTTAAGATTCCAGCCGTTAGCAAGAGATATATGTTGAGAGCTTGTAGACGTTTTTATAAATTTTGTCTTATCTCTTGTGATGCAGTGGGATGCGCCACTGTCAACCACCCATAGATCATTCTTCACATCAGAGTTGCTTAACATGGCTAGTTCAAATGCTTTCTTTGGCTTTTTTACATTCTGGCTTTTTCCCTTTTTGCAGAAACTTGCCAAATGTCCTCTTTCTCCACAATTAAAACATTTTTAAATTGTGTATGCTGTTGAAGATAAATTCTTTTCTTCCATGTGCTGTATTTTGCTAAGCTGGTTTCTTTCAAGCTTTGAAGATAATTTCTCTTCTTTCTTATCTTCTCTCAGCTCGTCACGCTCACGCCTTCTTCTGGCTTCTTCTAATAGCCTGCCTGTTATGTCGGTTAATGAGAGGCTTTCTTTTTGGCAATACCTCTAACGAAGTCACATAGTCATCATAGCTTTGATCTAATGAAGATAATATGATGTAGACTTGTTGCAGTTCATTAAATATAAGCTCTTTTTCTTGCAATTCTTGAAAAATGCTCTTCATACAGTTTAAATGAACTAACATATCTCCATTCCTCTGAAGATGCGTTCGAAAAAGCTTCCGTGTAAGATTTATATGTGCTCCTACACTGTCCCGAACATAAATCTTCCTGAGGTTCTCCCAGCAGTTTGCAGCATTTTCTTCTCCACGAATATGGACAAGCTGCTGATCACAGAGAGTCAGTCCTATGATGCATAAAGCCTGCTCATTTTTCAGTTTAAAGTCTTGTAACTTTTCGTTATCATCATCATCAGCAGGATCCCAGCTACTCACATCTGGTGGGTTTGCTATAATGTCCCACAAACCTTCTCTACGTAGAAGTAAACTACATTTCATTGACCATGAAACATAGTTTGTTCCATCCAGCCTGGATATCATGGACAGTTGTGACAAATTTACTTGTGCCATTGCTCTTCAGATATTTTGACTATTTTAAACTAATTAAAACAGTTTGTTTTTACAGTAATGTGCAACTCACACCAACTCTCTCTGCTATATCCTGGTTAGTTAGACTATGCTGCTGGGCCCATAACCAATGTTAGGGTTTGGGGATTAACCCCTAGCAGAGTATTGCAGCAGTAGTCAAGCCAGGCAGCCAAGCGAGAGTGGAAGGGCCCCAGAGTATACACACACTGAACACAAACACTGTTTGTAGTTTAAATAGTTTTTAATCCATTTAGAATTTAAAGCATTGTCATTCAGTCCATTTGTCATTCACTATATTTCCATCCAGTAAGACTCACTATTACAGTCCAAGTTAAGAGTCCTTACAATATCTTTATCAGCCGATAAAGATATCTTCTCCTCCTCCGGTGCCTCTCTCCAGAGAAACAAACGCTGGATATTCAGCAAGGCGCTCAAACAGTAGAACAGTTGAATTCCGCAGTAAATCAGCAAACAGTAGCAGACAGGATCATCTCGGTCACAGGCACAGTACAAACAGTATTCACAGTTAGTCACAGTAAGCTTTCCAGCTTCTAATGCTTCCTTATATTGTAACTTCTAACCGCACCCTTAATCGGCTAATTGCCTGCAACATTATGCTTAAAGTGATAAGCACTTAAACCATGATATCTAAGTTTTATATATTTATTCACCCAAACCATATTTGGTATCAATGTTATACCTAACAGTCTCAACAACACTTTAGGTTTGATTCCCAAAAGTGCTTTGGGTGATTTTGGGATGCAAATATAGCATCTCTGTACACTTTAAAACAACTTTTTCCAGGAGCATATACCTGCTCTTTGATGCTTCTGCACAATCCAGAAAAGGATATTGCTCCTTTGAACAGTTGCATACAGGTGTAATGTTCACACCTCTGTATTTTGGAGCAATTTTTTAAAGAAAACAATCAGAAATGTATACAGCTGCCAACATAGTCCTATCATTGTACCCAAAGTCCACATTCATGGAGTTCAAGTGCACTTGTTTCCTGATAAATAGGATTGTAGATTAATTTGACTAAAGAAAACTGCTTTGACTCTACTTGTATAGTATAAATCATAATTGATGGGTGTAATATCTGTAATGTTAAAATGGGATCATATTATTTTCTTAATAACTTTCTGAATAACAGTGGACACAGAATAATATTTTTCCTTATTAATAGTAAATTATACATGTAGGTGTACAATTCCATGTCACTGAGCATGGAACAGAATCCCAGAAGCAAAAAGCCAGATTTCCAAACTCTTAGAGTCAGATGAAAAATCCATCTCCAAAGAATGTCTTCCCTCCTAGATAAACATGATAGACAGAAAACATGACCAGATGAGTTAAATCTATTTTATTGTAAGGCTACATAACACTTTGAACTGCTAAATCTGTTAGGACAGGTCTTTCCAAAGTTTGTGTTTTTGACCATTAGCTGACCACAGACTCCTGCATCTATTGTCTGATGGTTTCTAATCAGCATCTCCTCTTCCTTTTCCTTAAGAGTATCCATATATTCCTCAAGGTTGTCCATACAAAAGAAAAGAAAATAGTAACATCCAATCCTGTTCTCCTCTGGTGTTAGATATGAAGAAAGCCAAATTAGCTTGACAAAACATGGTCAACAAGGGAATGGGATTAAAGATGAAAGTTACACAGTACTCTGAATATTATTCAAGTTGATCTAATTTATTTACTTCTGTTGATTCCCTTCTGGGCTGGGTTATTGTTAAGAGTTTGGATGAGAAATTGATGTGTAGTCTAGAATTGTAAAAAGAATATTAGTATTTTTTAATGTCCGGACTGTTTTTCTGCATGGCTGGTTTCTGCAGTCTCTGTGATGTGATCCCCTTCAACTAACAGAAGGGGAAAGAAACAGCTTCCTTTGAGACACTCAAGAAGCTACTGTCAGATAATTTAGGAACAAAGTGCAGGATTTTATATGAATATAAATTAGTGTTATGAGTTCCCACATCTTTGATGCAGGTTTTCAGTTTAAGTCCCTTGTTTTATGAAGCCATTTGTTCTTTTTTGATATTTTCAAATAGAACAAAGCATTATGAAAATACTAGAAGATTCCAGTTGTATTATTTCTGAAGGAAATTATAACTTTCAGTGCCACTGCTAGAATTCTTAGTGCGTAGGGATAGGGGAGCTGTGTGCCATACATTCACATCCTTTGAAGAAAAGCAAAGGCCAAAGGGGAAAATCTAAAACAGAATATTTTTGAAGCTGATTATGGAGAAAAAAAAAGAATGCTAGTCAGATCCCCCAGTGGGATCTGATTAATATTTTCTGGTAAAATAAAAACCAGAGAGTATGCTGTTAATTTTATTGCTACTTTTTTTCTTTTTTCCTTTGGATCCCTCCCCTTCCCTTCATGATTTGGACTTCCTTTTGCTAATTAACTATTGAACATTTTTCATGCATCCCAAGTGAGGAGGCTATAAAAAGATGAATAGCACTTATGAAATAATTGACAAAAAGTATATTGGGCTTTTACAAAATAGTATTTTGCATCTTAATATGGAGGGGAAGACTCCTTTTTGATAGGTCATTAACAATTTCTTAGAACTCAGCACCAGATACTAATGACTCAAGGCTAAACTGAACTTGGGGTGGGCAAAGTACAGAATATCTCCTGAGAAAACACTTAATGTTTGTGTCTTGGCATTATCAAAATACCCCTGGTGTTATCTCAGATGAATTCCCTGGCTATTTTCTTTTCTTTTGACAGCAAAGTCAGAGTTGACAAACTAAGGCAGTTCTCAAGGAAATTCAATTACTGAAATGTCTGACAGCTTGCTTTGCTACTCTAACTAAAGTTTTCAAAGTTACATGCTGAATATATAATATAGCTTCTTACTACAAAGGACCAAATTTGCATTTTCTAGGAGAAAATTGTTTTAAAGCTGTAGATTTCTAATGATAAAAGAGAAGGAGTGAATGGTGAAGCACCTATTTTGAAAAGAAATAAAAAAAATAAGGCAGGTGTCTGCAAATGAAACCAAGAAAGCACTATGTTTTGTAAAAATAATAATTTATTGGCCTTCATATTTAAGTGTTGTGGGCATCATTCATTTTGAAACGTTATTTAGAAAAAATAATTAGCACATATTATTTATGCATAATGTCACAGATTAAATATCTCTCCCTTTAAAAAAATGAAGGTACTATTGAAATTATTCCCATCTCCGGGATCTTAATAATATCTATTGCCTAAGTAGGTTTCTTAAATTTTCAGTTGAATTATCCATAATTTTTAAGAAAGTAAAGAAACACATCTAAAATATATTTGCTGAATTCAGTTAATGATTTTAGTTCAATGTAGTTTTATTGTCCAGATGATTTTCTTTAGCATGATTTTGGGGCAATAAGACCACTGAACAAAACACAGTTAAAGATTTTCACAATGTGACTCCTTCAGAGGCAACAATCTTGCTAATCATTGTATATGAACTATTTTATCTGATTTCTATGATTCCTGTTAAGAGAGGAGATGCTTGAAAACTGTAAGGTAGAGTTTATTTTTTATCTTGTAAAGACATTCCTGCACACAAAAGGTTTTTTTTTAATTTTGCTATTTAGTAAAATAAATATAAAAATGTAAATAGATAAACATTATATTTCACTTTGTCCTGGATTTTCTGCATCTTATTATATACCTGTGGAGTACATTAATTTTGGCAATGAACAATTATAGACATAGTGGTGAAAATACTTTATTTTCTTAACTTGCAAAGCAGATATGTCCTACTAACTTAACAGATAACAGATAATCAGGGTTGGAAGGGACTTTGTAGGTCATCTAGTCCAACCCCCCGCCCAAGCGGGAGACACTACATCATTTCTGACAAATGCCAGTTCAATCTCTTCTTGAAAGTCTCAAGTGATGGCGCTCCCACAACTTCTGAGGGCAAGCTGTTCCATTGATGGATTGTTCTCACTGTCAGAAAGTTTCTCCTTAATTCCAGGTTAAATCTCTCCTTGTTCAGTTTCCATCCATTATTCCTTGTCTGGCCTACAGATGCTTTAGAAAATAGCTTGACCCCTTCCTCTCTGTGGCAGCCCCTCAAATATTGGAAGACTGCTATCATGTCTCCCCTGGTCCTTCTCTTCACTAGACTAGCCATGCCCAGTTCCTGTAGCCGTTCTTCATGTTTTAGTCTCCAGTCCCCTAATCATCCTGGTTGCTCTTCTCTGTACTTTTTCTAGAGTCTCAACATTTTTTTTATAATGTGGTGACCAAAACTGGATGCAGTACTCTAGGTGTGGCCTTACTAAGGGTTTATAGAGTGGTATTAGTACTTCACTTGATCTCAATTGTATCTCTCTGTTAATGCAATTTAGGATTCTATTAGCTTTTTTGGCTGCTGTGTAAGAAGTCTATATATTCATTCAAATATTTTTATTTGTGTCTGTATTGCACAATGGTCTTACACATATAATTGTGGACATAGCACAAACATCTATACAATGTCATATATTTGTAACGTTTGTGCTGATGAGCAGTAGGAAAAAAACCCTTCTCCTAATGTCTAGGATTATACCTGATAACTTCTCAGACAGATGCAGTTTAGGAAATCTTGGAATAGTGGCCAATATGCTGGGGTGCCTCAGAGTCTTACAACCTGCCTTCTGTTTAACAGCTACAGTAGTGGCCAAAATTGTGGAAACCTTTTGGGAAAAGTGTATTTTTCAGGTTTAATGGCCAATAACACCACTTTTTTTGGAGAAGTGCCATAAAATTATATATCAATGGAACGATAATTTAATCAAGAATGTAATGCAACAAGTTTGTTCAACTATCTGTTTTCTATGAAAAGTTATATCCAAATAACTAGAAAAAGGAAGCATAACTTGCTTAGGCTTATATCAGGTACCTTTCCTTCATCTCATTGTAGCCAATGACCATGAGTGTTGTTGAGGTATTCCCCATTAGGAGAATGAGTGCACTCAGGGAAACACAGTGAGAGTGGTGATGAATAACATACAACCAGTACACAGATACACTGAATAGTACAATGTAGGTTTTACTTCCAGTAAACAGGTAAACAAAGTCCAACAAAAAATCCAAATCATACATTGTTAAAGCAGTTAGTATCAGTCCAGGAATAATCCAAAAACGAAGTCAAGTATCATAAACAGAGTTCAGTAAACGGAGTTCGCTAACAGTTGCAAGACTCACAGCAATCCAAGCAGAATGATGATCAGGCAATACCGCAATACAGGAAATGCAAGGAGAAAAAAAACAGGTTTCTGGCTCCATCTTATGGCTGTTGGAGGAACCTCAGCAAATCACAATTACAGCATTCTCTTAAAGATACAGTATTAAATTACTATACTGGTTTATATATTTCCAACCCAACTGTTAGGTGACTATCATTCCTAACAAGTGTTTATACAGCCAATCAGGTATCACCTTGTTATGGCAATGAACCAATCAGATCACAGTCGGATTCAGTTATTGATGTCATGTATTGAAGCTGAGAGGAGGACATTTGTTAGTGTGTTATGTGATTGCTATCAAGTTGGTTGGGGTTTTTTTTTGTGTTCTTTCATTTAGTGAGCTTGTAAAATGTAATAAAATTAAGGTAATGATGCAAAGAGTTGACTGGTTGCCCAGAAAGCAATGTAAAATAGCATTATTAAGTGAACAAGGCTACAGTTATAAACAAATTAGAAGAAAAATTTGTGGAAAATTAACCAAAGGTAGCATTTCTCAGTTTTTGAAGAGGTATAAGGAGACTCAGTCACTATAAAACCACACTGATAAAGGCAGGAAAAGGGGCACAATAGCAAGTGATGATAGAAGAATTAAGAGACTGTCCCTACGTGACAGAAGAAAATCCTCTGGGTGTTTACAAGATCAAATGGTGCAATACAACGTGAAGTTAATTGCAAGAACTGTTTGGTACAAACTGCCGGAATTTGGCCTAAAATCTAGAATTACACTCACAAAAAAGCTGGTTTAATACCCATGTTATCTGGACAGAGGAACAATGGGACAGTGCTATTTGGAGTGATGAGACCAAGATCTCCCTGTTTGGTAGTGATAGAATAAAATACGTAAGGAGATACTTCTCCCAAAGGGTTTCCACAATTTTGGCCACTACTGTATATGAAACAGTTCTGTCTTTGTATCATCAGTATATAGATAATACCCAACTGTACATCTCAAGCCTTCAAATGAAAATGCAGGAGAATGTATCAATATCCTAACACAATGACTGGAAGCTATATAGAACTGAATGGAGGAAGACTAGATTTTGGCTTAATCCTGACAATCCTGATTGAATGTGGTCTGTGGCCTGTGGCCATTTGCATCCCCAGGTCAGGGGTGTTTTCATTATTAGGTTTGGAGATTGCAATTCCCTTTCAAAGTTGCTTTCAATGAGCAGGTCATAACTGCAGCCAGGATGTCCTTTTCATAAGTTCTTATGGTCTAGTCATCTCACAACAGGACTATTACAATGCACCCTAAATGGGGCTGCCCATATGGAACCTAGGGCTGATCCAAATTGCAGCAGCATAAGTAGGATTTCTAATCCTACCCATGCTATATGAGATGCCTTGGTTACCATTTGGCTTATGAGTATAATTCAAGGCCATCACCACCTATAAAATTTTTCATGGCATAGGACCTGTTTTGCTGGACTGCCTTCTACAATTGCCTGCCTGGCACACTCAAGAGAGTGGGTGTTCTCAGTATTTCATCAATTAAACTTCATAGACTTGTGGTCTTGAAAAGCATGTCTTCTTTACTTTAACCCCTGCCCTGTGGAACATCATCCCTTTGGAGATACTCCTATTCTCCTTGGATGCCAAAGATCCCTTAAGAGCTGGTTCTATTTCCACGCCTGAGGTTAATGTACTGTGTGGCCCTTGTGTTTTTTATAGTTATATCTAAGTTTATATACCTGCTTAATCATTAAATTTTCTGGCAGGCTTTAGTTGAATTGTTTTTCCTACATAAGCAACTTTAAATGTAACCAAATAAGTGGAATGGAATCAGGTGATTGGTTTGTTCATATATCTTTTAAGCTTCCTATATTAGATTTTTGGATGAAACCATTAAAAACTCTTACATTATGCTAGGTTTTGCATTAAAAACTTTGCCTGATATTTGAGATAATAGAGGTTATATTATCATTTGTATTACAAGTTAATTGAAGTACATATTAGTTTTCATATTAAGTTTGTATTAATTGAAAATATTGTATTTTAAATATGTTTTCAGAATGATAAACAGACCACAAATAAACTCATTCTTTACAAAAGAAAACAAAAACCTTCCAGTGTATCCCTTAGCTGAATCCCAATCTACTCAGATGGTCTAGTGCAGGGGTGTCAAACTCTTCATTGAGGGCTGCATCAGTGTTTGACCTTTGGGCGCTGTGCTGGGCATGGCCAGGGTGGGTATCGCCAGCTCAATGTCACTTGTATCGAGGCACTTGTGGTGGCCTAAGTGCTCAGCCAGTGAAAATGGGCTCCCAAGCTCCATTTTCAGCTGTGATGACCTCCTGCAGCCCTCTGCCAGCAAAAGGGGAGCTCAGGAGGGCCACCTGCAGCCCTTGCAATCTCTGTTTTTGCTGGCAGAAGCATGGCGGGCCAGTTCTTCACTGTTTCCAGGGTGGCCCCGCAGGCCAGATCTAAGCACCACCCCAGGGGGTCAGATCCGGCCCCTGGGCCTTGAGTTTGACACCCCTGGTCTAGTGATTTAAGCATCAGGCTAGAATCTGGGGGAGTGCGGATTGTTGTCCTGCCTTAGTCAGGAAAGCTAGTTGGGTGACTTTGGGCCAGTCACTCTGTCTTAGCCCAACACAACTCATAGGGTTGTTAATGTGGGGAAATTAGGAAAAGGAAAACGTGTTAGGTATGTTTTTACCTTGAGTTATTTATAAAAATGATAAAAGCAGGATACAAATAATTCAAATAAAAAAAATTTCTCAAAAGAGATTATCTCATTTGGCTTTCAATCGTTGCTGTATTTTTACGATAATAAATTGCAGATATTTTTAGTTGAATGATATACTCTTAATATAAAGGTATAGCTATTGTATTTTTAGTTTTAGAGGCCAATTTTCCTTCCTTCCTTCCCTCCCTCCCTCATATCAGGGAACCAGCTTTTGCCCTTTTTGATGTATTGCTATTGTAGTTATAACTTGTTCTATAACCCCTTTTTTTGATCCCTCCACCAAAGTATTGGATTTTTTCTTTCCCTTTAAAGCATAAACATGGGACTGTACTTTGCTTCATTGACTGTTAAAAATAATCTGGAATAGGTCCATTCTTAGAGTGAAGACAAGTGCCAATAAATCATTTCATTCTAGTCTCTCTCCAAGTTTTC